>NC_141692.1:1687500-2887500 GCF_964263255.1 Lissotriton vulgaris | reverse complement strand
TGCCAAAGGAGAGACCCATTGGTCCCGACCTGCACACCCCTTTAACGCCTCAAAATGTAGTACTAAGGGGAGACCCTGAACCTTGCCTCCTCCGATTCAAGGAAGAAAGAAGCTCTGAAGGACCATGATGAACTAGGAAGGAACCGAGGACACCAACTGCCTTAGTCCCAGCCCTACCGGCCTGTCCCATCTATGACCTGCCTACAGCAGGAACCCCGGTGACTCCAGCAGCGAGAAATCCCCTGAACCCAGAGGGCCTGCCCTGCAACCTTCCCACAGACATTGTCTCCTGTGAGCACCAGATTTGCTCGACCCAAGTCTCACCTTTAGGATCCGGACTCATCTGGCTCCATGATCCTGCACCACTCTGCACTCAATGCCCATGGCCCGAGTTCACGTGGCCCAATACCCCAAGGAGGTCTAATCAACAATCCTGACTTGAGATCTGTTGATCACCGACCCCCCTCAAGACTCCCGGCGATGCCTGCAGCCTCAATCTGAAGGGTCCCCTCGGCCGGAGCTGGTAAGCAGGGTCGGATTGGTCATGTGGGCAGTTGGGCATTGGGCGATGGACCGGTGCCTCATGGTCATCTGCGGGCTGTTTTTTTAGAGCCCATATAAACCGGCCAACTGAGACCTATTGTCTTCCCCCCTCCTGGCAGATCACTATGACGTGTTGTTAGTATCACTGCAACTCCCCTACCTTGCTGTCAAACTGAGGCTGTGGACCAGGTGTTGTTCTGGCCCTTTAGGCATTTTCACCTTGGCCTCCTGTGGCCTGCCTCGCCCACAAGGACGGTCACCTCCCCCGAGCACTTACTTTCAGGCCATGGTGGGTGTGGTAGCCTTCAAAGGGGAGCCATTCTCACCTAAGCCCCCCTGGAGTAGTGTTCTTTTCTTGATCCTCCTCCTCTCCCCTGCCAGGTCATACCATACCCTAAGGCTATAATGGGATGGGGAGGGGTTAGTTAGAGAAGTGGCCTCGTAAGGGGCCAGGTGTTGTCACCTCAGTCTCAGTGTCTTTTAAGCCTTGCTGGTGGGGTGGGGGAGTGTTTGCATGAGGCTCGCTGGGAAGTCAACTTTCCTAGAGGAAAAAAAATCATATGATAATGCGTCGTTGTGTCAGAGCTGCTGACGTAATTGGGGAAGGACGTTCGAGTTCTGGCGTCAGCTCGAAATCCAGTGATTCTGGGCAAATCACTTAATTTCCCTTCGTATATAAGAAATTAATTAGATTTTGCTCAATGTGGCTGATGCTCAAATTGCTCCAATGCCTTTGGACTGAATTCATGCTATATAAAACTACAAAAAAATGCTAACCATTTGGGAATGTCGGACATTTTTTTGCAGAGTGCCCGAGCCTAATTATGATGCCGATCCGACCCTGCTGGAAAGAAAACCCGATGCCAGAAGACACCCATTCACCCAAAGCCCTACATCCTTACGTGGCTCAACCAACAGTGTCCAGTCATTCCCCAAGATCCCAACTTACCTCTCCAGCTGGTGGTCACCTTCAGGAAGTCTCGTTGCCCGAGCCTGCAGCCTCTCTCCGAAACTGAAGCTTTGTATTGGAAAGTACAGGGTCCCCAATGTCCATTTTGCAGCATGCACCCGGCTCCCCAAGTGCTGCTGGGGGTGCATCTCCTGTTCTGGTTGTTAGCCTCTGCAGTGCTGACCTTCAGCCCAGGAGCTTGGCTCCCACTCCCGGGTGGTTTCTCATAAGCATTCCCTAAGAGAAGACCATCTTAGCACCATTGGCTAATGTTGGGCCCCTGCACTCTGCACCTGACCACCCCAGTAACACTGGTGGTGCAACTTGAGTGCCCATTTAGACCTTGGGGAACCTTGGTCCTCGCCCCCAAAGCTCACCCTCACCCTGAGTTGAGTACTTTCCTCCAAAACCGATAACATTTTTTCTCCCATAGAAACCCATGTTGTAAGATTTTGTGCCTAAAATTGGTTTAAATGTGGAAATGCTAATGTATTGAAAAAGTGAACACGATTGCGAAGTTTACAAAGGCGTAGTTACCTTGAATGGAGAGATCCTAGGGTGTGGTATCTAGGCATACTCCCCTCCCCCCAGTACTCCATGTAATCACAGATAACTCAACAGTAATCTAAAAATACTTTCTGTATGATACTTACTGCATTTGAAAGTGATACAAACCTGTAACAATAGTTATTTCAGGCACACAGCATGACCCTGAACAGTCTTGTATTTTGAAATATATTCTGATGCCTGAGGATAATTCTCAGGTGAGGAATCTGCAGCTGGTAGTCTCTACCAGATAAGGTGATACTACAGGTAAGTAATTTGTTCATTCATAACTTACATAATAATAAAGTTTTTGAATTTTCAGCATTATATAGTGTATCAGTCATTCTTCTACCTTTAAACTCACTGGAAAATAAACACAAAACCTTATAGCAAAGTTCCCAGCACGTCAGAGCCTTTAGACACGAAAGCCATCCATGATAAAGGGGCAAGTTTAAAGAATAACTAAATCCACTGCAAGTGTTTTTAGGTATAGTGACAACATTAGTCAAAAGTCACACTCTTTTCATAGCCAAGGAACATGTTCATGAAAACCTTCAGAAATATTTAGGTGCACAATATAAACATGTATGCCCTTTCAAACTATGTGACAACCCAAACAAATAGGCTATGTTCTAACTGAACTGTAATCTGGCATCTCTGGCTGGATTGTTCCTATTGGAGTAGAGACATCTCTGATTTGCATATGGCTAGGTCCAAAATGAGATGGCATTGTGGGCAAAAAAAGATGGTTTGGAATGCTATGCGAGTGAATGCTAGTCATTCAAATTGTTATATGCATTCCTTTTTTGTGTGTTTGATGTAACGCCCTAAGTGGCAAGGGTACGTCCGTATTTGGGTCATGTGCTCACTGTGACACTGGAAACATGCTTTTCCCAAATCTTCACCCCAATAAGGAATGAACCGATCTTGGGATGCTTGTTTCCTGGCCTGGCAGTTTGGGCTGGCCAGTTTCCGTTGAGGGCACGTCCAAGAGTGATTTGCATATCGCTGGTTCTAAACCAAGGTGGTATGATGGCAAGTAAATGCAACTTATTCTTCTTCAAGAAACTTCACTTGGCCCACACACCATTGGGGGAGCTCCAGGACTCAGAGGGCAACCTCCAAAGTGAGAAAGAGCATGTCATGAGAGTCATAACAGACTCACCAATTCATCAGTGAAAGCCCAGGTCGACAGTTTCCTGGAGGGCATCTCAAAGACAGTGGGTCTGAAAGAGAGAGAGCCTTGACACGCCCTTCACCATGGAACAGCTGCACTTGGCTGATATGACCTACAAGAGGGGTAAAACGCCTGAATAATGACGGTCTCCCAGTGAAACTGTATGTCGAACTGTGAGACCTGATCGGGCCAGACTTGCTGGACCTCTACAAGGAATTGGTGGGCAAGGGCAGCATGCGGCAATCCTTGAGTGAAGGCATGATAATGCTTGTGTACAAGTAGCAGGAAGAGAGAGAGGACCTCAAGATCTGGAGGCCCATCTCGCTCCTTAATGTGGACTACAAAATCCTTGCAAATATAATGGCCAACCTCCTGAAGAAAGTGATAGCGAAGATAGTGTATGCTGACCAGTCCTGTGGGATACAGAGTCGGCAAATCTCAGACAGTCTGGCCCTGGTCTGGGACACGATTGAGCAGGCTAAGAGCCACAAGGTTCTGATGGCCTTGGTCAGGCTGGATCAGGAAAAGGCATTTGGCCGCATTTCCCATGAGCTTATGGATTGGACACTCAGAGCTCTGGTACCGAGGGTCTGCAGACGTGGTGACCACAATCTATAGAGATATCTCTAGCATGGAATTGGTTGATGGATGGAAAACTAATCCCTTCCATGTCCTGTCAGGTGTTAGGCAGAGCTACCCACTCTCTTGTCTTCTGTTCATCTGCAGGATAGAGCTCGCCAAACACATCAGAGAGACCTGGAACATCAGAGGAGGGACAGTGCCAGTTAGCAACAGGAAGGGCAAGGAGAAGTGTACCCTCTACATGGATGAAGTCTTGGTCTTCTGCACAAATTGGCAGTCTATGAAAGAGCTGAAAAGGACCTGAATCGAGTTTGGAAAGGTGTCAGGAGCAAAGAACAACAGTGCCCATCTCGGAAACCCTACTCTTTAGCCACTGGACCCCACCAGAGACCCACTGCCATTCTCCATCAAGCAGGATTCCCTGAAGATCCTTGGAGTCTGGTTCGACGGAGAAGGTGCAGCAAAGAAGACATGGGAAGAGAGACTTGCAAAAATTAAGCAGGAGCTAGGTCTCTGGGGTCTCTGTAAGCTGACGATTGAAGGGAAGTCTTTGGTCCCACAGAACGAGACCCTGCCAGCGCTCCAGTACATCGCTCAAGGGTAGCAGTGCAGCTTCGAACTGCCAAGGCCATTACAAGAACAATGTTCTACTTCATCTGGAGCTCCAAGATGGACTGAGTGAAAAGGCAGGTGATGTTCAAGACCCATGACAAGGGACACAAGGGAGTGCTGGACACCGTCACCATCCTCAGAAGAATCTTAGTGTGCCACTGCGTGAGGAGCACCTTAAGGACCGAAGATGAGATCCATGCTAGCTTTCTGATGGCATGCTTTTTCCTGCTGCCAATATGGAGGCGCCTTGGATGGGCAGGACGGGTGAGCACCACCCCCTACAACAGGGACACCCCATGGTTCTACATGGAAGTGGAAAAGTTCCTCAAAGAGTTTGGTCTGGAGGCTGCAGCCCCAGTCACCTGGACTCCAGAGATCCTCCAACGCCAGATACATATGAAGGACTTCAGCAAACTGATTGACCCCCTCCACTCTGCCACAGCATACCATGTGTGGGAGAACTTTGCCTTCAAGTGCCTGACCAACCAGCACAAGGACATCACCTGGATGGACATCCAAGGAGGACTGTCAGTGAGAGCCTTCACTCATGCAAGATGGCCCAACTAATACAAGACCTGTCCGAGCACAGTAGGCGAGGCGACCTACCATCTATTGTCTATTCTGGGTGTGTGTGTATTCACAGGTCCTAAGCACGGAGCTTAGGGCCTGGATATCAACATCATGCATCACTGCAGACTCAGTGCTGTATGGTCTGTCCACAGGGACACAAGCACCTTAGGAACTCCACGACTGCTGGAGGCTCCTGTGCTGCTTTAAAGAAGTTCTTCTGTTTTCCAGAAAGCACCTGGTAGTAAGGAAGAAGGAGACATTGACCCCTGGCCTGCCAGAAGATGAACGACAGTCTCCTGCATGACTACCGTGGACGGATCAGACGAGCACAGCAATGACAAAACCTGAGGACTTAAAGATGTCCCTTCTACCCTCACATGGAGAGGGGACCCTGGAAGGCTCAGGCATCAAAGAAGACAGTTACACCTGAGGAACCAAAGGGGTACATAAGGCCCTCACATGGGTGGGGTGGGGGGGCCCGGAGGGGCCACTAACCTCTTTGTCCTTTTTTCTCTTTAACCCATGAACCGGATGGCAACAGGGGAGAGGAGGATTCGGATGAAGACAGGTGTAGTAAATGTAAAGTGATTTACTATAATGTATTTGATTTACGTGACCTTTTTTATTGACAGGAAAAAGGTCAATGGGGTAGCTTGTGCAATTGCTGTCAAGATTCCTACCAACAACTAACAAATAATAGGGCTTTGTGGAAGGTGACGATTGATGTATCTGAATGAGAAACAAGGTCCTCACAAGAGGGGGGAAAAGGAAACTGGTCTTGTTTTCCTAGTGTTCTGGCTGAGGGAAGACTTAGCCTGGCAGTTCAGGCTGGACTGCTCCTATTGGAGCAGCATCAAGACTGATTTGCAAATGATTGGGTCTAAACTGAGGTGTCAGGATGGTTTGGGATGATACCCTGAGCTTTTGCCAGTGGTTGAGATCAATTTAAGCATTCCATCCATCACCTTCTGTGTATTTGATGAAGTACTTGATGGCTAATACAATGAACTTACAGTACATAATCATTTGTTGTAATTGAAATGATTAAATTACTAGGGGCCCGATTCACAGAACTAATTTAAGACAACATCCTAAACTTCCTACTTTTGGTATTCACAGAAGGCATTTAGTAGTAGTAAAGTTAGGATTTTGTCTTAAGTCTGTCCTAAGTTTGTCCTAAGTTTGTCTTAAGTCTGTCTTAAGTCTGTCTTAAGTCTGTCTTAAGTCTGTCATACATTTGTCTTAAGCTTGTCTTAAGTTTGTCTTAAGACTGTTTTAAGTCTGTCTTAAGACAGTATAAAGCCAAACTTATGACAAAATCCTAACTTTACTACTACTAAATGCCTATTGTGAATACCAAAAGTAGTAGGACAGACTAAAGACAGACTTGACAGACTTATGACAAAATTAGGACAGACTTAAGACAGAGTTAAGACAGACTTAAGACAAACTTAGGACAGACTTAAGACAGACTTAAGGCAAAATCCTAACTTTGCCACTACTAAATGCCTTCTGTGAATACCAAAAGTAGTAAGTTTAGGATTTTGTCTTAAGTTAGTTCTGTGAATCGGACCCTAAGAATGCAGTATTATTTAATATGTGGGGTAGCCTATCTAATAACTATTATGCCTAACAAGCATTGGTAAATACATTATGTTCACCTATGTGAATGCTAATAAGCAGTTTTTTGTAAGTTGCTGCTTTCTGAGTATTTTTACAATATAAGTTACAGAACATCTGTTAAAGTGTTATGACTTGTTTATGAACAAAAAGGCAATATGTTGTGCTGTTACTAGTAGTATAGTGGGGCCACGTAATAGAAATGCTTTCAAAAATGAAACAAAAGAGGGAAATGATAGAATTAATTGATGTAATAGAAAAACTATGTCTTTAGAGTAGTTCTGACAACTTTTGGGCTCTGTGCCACTGCACCTGCTGCACCATTCAAATAATGACCCTGCACTTGTGACTGCCTGTTTAGTAGTAAAATATAGCAATATTTGTTGTTTAGTGGAGTTATGACAACTTTTGACCCACTGCAACGGCACCTGCTGCACTAATTAAATCAAACCCCTTTCAACTGTATAGAAGTAAAATATAACAATAATAGGTGTTTAGAGGAGTTCTGATAACTTTTCGGCCTGGTGCCACTGCATCTGCTGCACATTCAAATCATGACCCGTTGCTTGCAAGGTAATTGCACATGTGACAGCCATGTTTAGTAGTAACATATCGCAATTTTAGGTGTTCAGTGGGGTACCTAGAGCTTTTGGCCCTGGTGTCTCTGCACCTGATGCACCATTTAAATCATGACACTGTTGTCTGCAACATAACTGCAATTGTGACTGCCTCCTTAGAATCAAATACAGCAATATTGTGTGTTTAAAGAAGTTCTGACAACTTTTGGGTCCGGTGCTACAGCACCTGCTGCACCATTCAAATCAAATCCCTGTTGCTGCAAGGTAACTGCACTGGTGATTGCCCTGATTAGTAGTAAAACATAGCACAGTTCTTGTATATTCACTTTATTTTAAATATGTAATGTTTATAACAACATTTAGATTATGATCATAATGACAAATTGATTAAGTTGAAAAAATAATGCCTACAAATTGCAAAAAAAGTACAGAGGCATAACTAGGAACTGCCACAAACGTTCTAAGGCTAAAGCATCTGCTTTACACAATAAATGATGAAAAGTAAGCCTCCCAGCATACCATTAGGAGCAGTCTGCCTTTTTCATAGGAGGAGATCACATATTGACAGTGAATGGGGTTTAAACAGTGTGAACAGTGTGAGAAGTTGGCCTGATATGTGTTGTCCACTATTCTAGTGGGCACCTTGTATCAGTCCAAACAACCCTTATGGTGATGTTTGTAAAGTCAACCTTATAGACCAGCTATCCTAGTGGTAGCATGGACAAAGCAGTCTTAGGCTAATACTTCAGAGAGCATGTGAAGCCAATTGTTTTACCAATAATAACCCCTTGAATACCAAATAAAAGGACACCACACAAGGTATATATCAAATATATATATGTATTTATTACTAACACAACCCCTCTGCACTCTTTATGAGGTCAGAGTTCGAGATACAGCACAAGTTACTCAATAAACATACTATAAGTTGCACAAATACAATTCTGCCCTAGGGGCCTCACAAACCATATACTAAATAAATGGTATAAGAACCACTTCAGAACAGGTGAATAGGCCTAGGGCCTAGGGAGTCGCTGAGACTACACTGAACAACCACAGGTTAGGAAGTAGGAGTCTCACAGGATGTGTGTGCTGTGTCTAAACATACAGGCGAGTTCTCACAGACTTTCGATGGTAAAGTAAAAGTTAGAAACTAGTTGATTTCGGACTGTCCAGGTGGACTTGCGGGGAAACCCAGTTAAAATAGGACACTTGGATAGTTATTACCCACGGGAGCACCGGAGTACTTGAGGTACCTCACCCAGGGAAGCCGGGTGCATAGGTGTGAAGTCGTGTCGGGTTTCGTCGTCGATTCCTATGGAGAGCTGCAAGAAGATGCTGCAGGGGACCAGGAGTAAGATGTCCGGATGGATCGGTAAAGTGAAGAACCTGAAAGCAGTGGGGACAGTGTCTGGGTCACTAGCCAGTGACCAGGAAGGAACCAGAAGGGAACCAGGTGATTTCGAGCTGCAAACAGGTGAAGAAGTTAAGCTTGTCTCTGCAGCCACGTGGACCAGGAGGCGTCAACGACAAACAGGCGCTGGATACGGACTGTCCCATGAAGGCTCTCGCTGTTGGCGGTGTCGGTTTCTGGATTGGAGTGAACAAGCCTTGGCAAATGCAACCCACACAGAAGGTAAAGATCGGCTTCTGGTACAGACCAGCAAGGTCTGTGGAGCTTCCCCTATACAGGAAAGCAAAAGCAAGCCCATAGCAACCAGGCAAGCAGCATTGTTTTAAAATGGAGTCTTCAAGATGGCCACTAGCCAGCGGGCTAGCAACCGGGAAGACGCGTCAAGAGGAAATGCAAGAGCAGGCCCCAGGCCCCATGTGGCACTAGGGGCTGAGCTTTGGAGCACTTCAGGTGAAGTGTGGAGGGCTGAGCTTCGGAACACTTACAAATCGGTATTGCGGCTTCTCAAGTCCCAATGCACAACTTCGAGGATGCCTCAGAAGCTGCACAATTTAGCAAAGAGCAAAATGGGCAGGTGTCCAGTCCCACGTCTCTCGTGTCGGCCACGGGTCTCAGCTTTGCGGGAGGTGTGGGTCGGGGTCGGCGAAGTCTGGAAGTCCAATCCTGTGAAGCAGGGTCATCGGGATCCTTGGGGAGCGGCAACAAAGCAAACTGGCAATTTTCTAGGTGGTGCCTGTTTGCACAGGGTGGTCACTCCTTGACTACAAGGGAGATTCTTCAGTCTTCTAGTTGCAGTAGAATGTCGAAGGTCCAGAGTTTTGTTTCAGAGTTTCAGTTCAGGATAATCTAAAGTCTCTAGACTATGAATTAAAGGGGCTGGATTACCTGCTAGGTCCCTTCTATGGGTGGGACCAGGGAAGGGGGTGGTTACACCCTTAGCCTTTGTCCAGTTACGCGCCAGGGCTGGGGCTGGAGTGCCCCAGCAACTGGTTTGAACCGGACTATGCATGGAGCACCTTGTGTGCCCCAGGCAGTGTCTCATTTCATTCAACCCACCCTGCCCCAGTACACTATGGCCTGTCTGGGGAGGTGCTAGCACTTCCCAAGGCAGGAAACCTATTGTCCAGGCCTCCCTCGCTGGAAGGGCTCCCAGCTGCAGGAGGTCAGACTTGTGTCTGTGGCAGCAGCATCCATTTTGTGATGCTGAGGCTCTGTTTAACTTTAACAGGGTAAAGCTACAACTACATGTCCTCTCCCTCTAGAAGGGTGGAATGCAACCCCCGAAGCCAGGACAGGCGGTGGGGGGATACTATTCCAAAGCGTATGACACCTTACACAACATGTTTTGATAAAGCCAAACTAAAGTTAGCAATAACTGCGAGGATTATAATGCACTTAAGGGTGTATGGTATGGCTATATCATAGAACAGCTATAAGGACATGGTTCCGAAAGCTGCAGACAGGCTCAGTTCATGCTAGAGCACCATCTCACATAAAACCAAGCTCTCTGCCTCCAGGATTGTTAAGGTCTGCCATAGGAGTGACTTATAGGTATATATGTGTCTATATGTAATGGTAGGTATAGGGCTACTATACCTAAGCAAGGGGTGATTACACAACCTTGCCCCAGCCGGGTGATCAGCCAGTTGTGTCAATGTGGATGGCCATCCAGGGGTGGCATAATACATGCTTCATCCTCTGGTAGGCCTTGGATGCACCTATGCCCTGGGTACCGATGGTACACTATACAGGGGCTCACAAAAGTGACCCAATACCCAATTAGGTATGTACCTAAAGTACATGGTATCAATTTAGAGAGAGAACAGCTGGGCTGTGGGTCTGGTTAGCAATCCCACAGCCACACTAAAATCGAGAAACCAGTATATCAGAGTAAAAAGTGGGGGTGACCATAGGAAGCAGACCCTACTCTCCTACAAACAGCCTTGGAAAAAGTATCATAAATGTGTGCAGTCAGGGAAAGTTAACAAGAAAAAGTTTGACACACAAGCAAAGGAGTACAGTAATTTGGCGATTGGAACATATAAGAGCCTTCTTATAAGATATTTTAAATACAAGAGATCTCACAAGCACAGCGCAAGCTATGTGCAGGTGATACCTAAAAAGCGTGTTCCACACAGAAATGGTGTTGTCTCTGGTTTATTTAAGAAGGTCTGAAATACAGCCAAACCCTGTCAAGCAGCTCAGATAGTGGCCATTCTACCGGATTATGGAATTTTGAGGTCAGAACTCCCAGCACAAGGCCAGTTGCCAGGAAGCACATTGAAAGTAAAAACTACCAGGTAATTCATAAAACACAACACTCACATAACTCGTCAACAAGTCTGTCATGGTACAGTCCTCTTGGCTCTTCTGCTACTTCCACGCAGACTGATTCAGCTATGATCTTTATCACAGATTTGAGACAGAGGCGGGGGAGGGCAGGTAGTCTCCAGTCAGGAGCAACTCAAGACAAGGTCAACTAGCACTGGTTAGTACATTTTGTTTTTGCCGATGTGATCAATAATAAGCTGTTTTTTGTTGTAAGTTGTAGCTTAATGGGTAGTTGTACAATATAAGTTACTGTTCGATTCCCTAAGTTAGGCCTATGTAGAAAAGTGGCTTTTTGCCTACATTGCCCTGCCTTTGTCATAACATTTCTAGCAGTGACCTTTCACCTAGCTACATGCATAACAACTGTCAATTAGCTTCTCCGAAACTGGCTTCATTTATTTTTTTAAACAGAGTTAATGGCTTTTGAGTTATATGCGTTTTCAGCATTAAAATAACAAGCTTTGGACATACTTGTAAAAAATACACTGTTGTTCTCTTATTATTCCTATTGCCGCAAAAGCTCATACAAACAGTTCAAAAGGCCAGAGCCCAACTACCCCCTCCCTTGTAGTTGATTGCTTTGTCGTTATGTGTTCACTGTTTTCCTATCTTGTTTTGTTCCTATCTGGAATTTCTGCAGGACAGGGAATGGCTAACAACCTTCTCCTGCTCTTAGTCTCCTAGGGGTATCCTCTCATTATCCCTTTCCGGTGCTGGTGGGTTCGATTGGGCTTCTTCTGCCTCATCTAGGTCTAGTGTCCGCATGTCATCCAACAACCCTCCCCATGCTCTCACTGTTTCCAGGTTCCCTGTGCTTCGCCAAGCCTCTCTCTGCAAACTTCTGGCCACTTCTCGAGCTCTTTTTTCCAGGTCCCTATGTTTGACCCTCTTGTAGCTTTTCTAATTCCTTGCAATGTCTGGCTGTGACATACAACAGGTCCTGAAAACTCCCAGTAACCTTCCTCTTGGTAGTGTGTGGGAGCCGGAGGGGTATTCAGTGTCCAGGAGTATGTGCTACCTCCCTACCTATAATGCTTTCATCTATGTCTAGCACTCCTTCCCAAAAACTGCTCCGTCTCAGGCAATCCCAGAACATATGGAAAACTTGCGCCTCTTTTTCTCCACATCTGGGGCTGGCCGCTCCAACTGCGTGGAAGTATCCTCTTATGCCTCTTGGTGTGAAGTACGCTCTGTGCAGAACATAATAGTTTATGAATTTTAAATCTGGCGTTTCCGATATCTTACGGGTATGTTCAACCATGGCTTCCAATCTTTTTCTGGGATTGTCACCCCCAGAACCTTTTCCATTGTGTTCTCAGCAGCTCCAGGGGCCTTTGGACATCTCTTCTGATTGCTCTATAGATGCAGGAGACTGTCTTAATTCTTTATTACTACCAAACACAGCAGCAACACAACATCATAGAATTAGAATATTTGCAACATTCCAGAACTTAGAACATGTATAAAGCTCAATGACAAGCAGCCATCTTCCTCTTTTGTAACTGCGAAAATATAATAAGTCCTATATTTTCCAAGGCCTTCTTTCTTCCTTAAACTTGTCTTTTAACTTCTCTTCTTTGAACCCGAACTTCTCTCTCCAGCTTCCTCTCCAACTTATCCTACAAAATAATTTTTAAAAAAATCAATAGTAGGGCGGGCATAGCGGAGGGATAATATTAGCCTCTGTGCCTTTTTTAATAAAATCATGATTTTCTTTACATTAAAACTGTGGAAAATCTACATTTTAAATTGCAGAAAATTGGCAGAATCCTCTGAAGCCCAATATTTATTTTTGAAGTTAATGAAGAGCTTCCATAAATTGCAGTCAATAGTTTTTAATCCAGTTAAATGAAAGGTAAATGAAATACGAGCGCTTCATAATTAGAAAGTGTAGCAGGAAGGTGCGGAAGTTTAAACGGAGTGTTTAAACGGGATCCCTGAGCCCTCAAATAATAAATAAAGCAGAAAACAGTACCCACTCTTACTTCACCATGTTTTCTCACGTATTTTTGTGATTCCCTTTGGCACTGGTCCAATTCAGGACAAATGTTACATACAAACTTTACTCTGTACCATATCATTTACCCCACCACTTTCCTCTGTATCCCCCCCAGCCCTGAAGAGTCGCGGGAAGATTGTCCCACACACGACGAAACACATGTCTGCTGGTTTTCTTGTTAAGAACATTAAAGACACCACATACCAAAGAGTGATTCTAAGAAAACAATTATTTATGTTCAAATGACAGGCTTTGTCTTCCTTGTTTAAGTGTCTACACTAACTTTACTGTTTATATATTATTAGAGTGTGCATGGGTATTCTGTTATTGCACGAACGCAGTGTTAGCCTCGGTTGACACTTCATGGAGGGGTTATAGGGCTTTCCCCTCACCCTTTTGCACCTCAAATTTCATGGATAATCGCCCAATCATATTGCGCTAATACTTAGCAGTGCGCCCTTTTCTTGCTACCTGACTAAAAGTCCCTGCTCTGAAGCTCCATATGCAGAAGACATTTCCATCGCAGTTCATCATCTTTGGTTGCTCTCAGCACACCGTGAGACTGACGCTGAAGAAGTAGAAAAAAAGAGAAACTCAGGCAACAGGCCTTCTCCTTCTATGTACCTGGGATCTGAATGCTGCAGGTTTGACCAACCCTGCTCAAGTTAGGAAAGAAAAGCCTAAACAGTGAATGCTTTGGATTTAGATAGATCACACCCTTTTTATCGAGTGTCAGTTCGATGCATTCTGCCATAAATGGATCTGTCATAGAACAAATTGTAGAAGAACCATATACAAGCAAGAAAAATTGGATCCCAAATCAGAAAATACACATAACATAAATACATTCTGAATAGTGATTGGGTCTTATTTAGAGTTTGGGGAACTGGGAACATTGCAAATATCCAATCTGTCGAACTACACATGCATCATAGCCTATAATAGTATGGAGGCTCAGATAGCCTCTTCGGTTCATGGAGTAGTCCTTCTGCAATACTCTGAGGGCCTCATGTATGAGGTTTTGCCGTAGGGAAGCGCAGCAGGCCTTCCTGCTACCCTACCCTACGGCAAAAGAAAAGGGCAGGAATGTGCTGTATCTGTAAGATATGGCGCATTCCTGTCCTGTTCATCTGCGCGGCGCACAGTGGGCTGCCGAGTGCCAATGCAGGCACCTTTGCACAATGGGTAATGTTAATGTAAATGTTAATGTTAATAATGACTTGCAAAGCGCACGTACACCGGGTGGCTTCATGGCGCTGTGAAAGGCTCTGAAGGCTACCAGTGGACACATTAATTATAGGCTTGTGCAAATAGCCATGTTTTAAGGGACTTCCTGAATTGCAAGAGGTCAGTTCAGCACCGGATTTCCAGCGGGGAAGAGTTCCACAATCTGGGGGCAAGTGTGGCAAATCTGCGACCTCCCTGCCGTACCCATTTAAATGCAGGGATAGTGAGGAGTGAGAGGTGAGCAGAGCGCAGGTTATGAGAGGGAGTGTCCCTGAGTATCAGGATGTTAATGAATTTGGGGTTATTGCCGTGCAGGGATTTGAAAACAAGGCAGCCCACCTTAACAGCACAGCGTTGATGTATAGGGAGCCAATGCAATTTCATCAGCGGAGGGGTTGCAGGCTGCCATCTAGGTTGACACAGGATCATGCTGGCAGCCTGATTTTGGGTCATCTGCAGTCGTTTGAGCAAGTGCCCAAATACACAAAATTAGCATAGTCCAGGTGCAACAGGACAGTGGCTACTACTACTTGGATCAGAACTTCTTGTGTAAGAAAACAGTGTATCTTCTTAATCTTCCGCAGTTGAAAGAAGCTCTTAGAGATGACCGAGCCAACCTGAGTTTTCAGTGACAGGTCACTGTTGAGGTTGACTCCTAGTGTTTTGGCCGATGCGGAGGGAGAGGGTGGAGGACCTAGCTCTGAAGACCGGTAGTGTGGGTCCCAAAACTTATGACTGTCCCCAAAAAGAACAATCTCTGTCTTACCAGGGTTTAACTTAAGGTGGTTGTGGTCCATCCATTGTTGAATATGTAGCATGGTGGCCTGAAATTCAGTAATGGAGCTGTGTGAGTTGTCGACCGTAAAAACTAATTGCAGGTCATCTGCATAATTAAAGACCGTCACCTTTCTGTCCTTAAGGGACTGGATCAGGGGAGCAATGTAGAGATTAAACACATGGGGAGAGAGAGCAGAGCCCTTTGGAACACCACAGTAGGTTTTACATGGTGGGGCCAAAAAATGGTCTTGGCAGACAGCCTGGGACCAATCCTCCAGGAAAGAGGTGAGCCAGTGAGCCACCACACCTTGAATACCAGCATGTTTGACGCAGTCAACCAAAATAATGTGGTCGACCGTGTCGAAGGAGGCGGAGAGATCCAGTATCACTAGTGCCTGGGGGGAGCATTTATCGGTGTTGTCGCAAAGAGTGTCCATGACAGCTAAAATTACAATTTCAGTTGAATGGGCCGGCTAGAAACCTGCCTGATAAGAGTTGAGGTATTTAGGTTCCTCCAGGAAGACGGACAAGCATTTGGCTACGTGGGCCTCTAGCACTTTTGCCAGAAATGAGATTAGGAAGATGGGACGGTAGTTAGGCAGAAGTGCGGGGTCAGTGTCAGATCTCAAACGTTGATCTCCTTCCGAGAGGACGACTTTTCACCAATTCCCACCGTCCGCAACAAGCCTCAGAATTAAATACTGAGTCTGCCTTCAGATCGGGGGAAAGGGGAAGTGGAATGACAAAACAAGAAAGACTGCCTCTGGCCACAGGTCTCGTTTGGAATTCGTCTTTTATTGTACCTATAAAATAAATTACACAAATAATTACTTCACCCTATTCTTTTCTAGTTTTATACCTATATATAATCTCTAATACACTATCCTTTACCTGTGTAAAACAGAGATAAGCCCCTCTCAATAAAGTTTAGTCAGTATGTTCATTTGATCAACTTCTCCAGTTAATGAAGCAGACTGTAGAGAATGGAATAATTTTCTTTGATATTCTGATAGTCTCTGCCAGCACCTAATTTCCAGGACTGGACTTTCACAGTCTATGTAAAGTTGCAGAGCTTCATGAAATGGGTTTTTTTCTCCTCAAAGTTATTTCACCAAAGCTAATTTTTTGTTTCAATAGTCAGTCTCAATATAGTCTCATTACTGATGCAAATTTGATATGACTTACAATATCATCTTTTGTTTTTTTTAGATTCTTACGATTAATAAATAGGAATGCTCCTACTTTGAAAGGTTAATTGAGCTGGCTTCTCTTCACTGAAGTGCTACTCAATACCTCGATAATTCTGCACTCCTCAATGAAGGGACTTCGATGTACAAACTCAGTTGCTGAACCCAAACTAGGTCAGAAATCTCTCTCAGGATTTTACCCTGCCAAGAAAAACTTCAATGTAATGTCATTCAAAATTAAATAAGAATGAAGCTTCTTTTACTTTCCTTATGACTATTAGGTGGCTCTAAATAAACTCCTCCAGAATTCCTCACAGAAAACATCGGAACGCAAAGGTACTCAACTGTCAGCTGTAGCTTCACAGTTGAAGTGAGCAGAGCGAAGCTCGCGCATCGGCGTTGAAAACGCGGCGTCTTGAACAGAAACAACTAGAACGCGCACCTCTCTTCATGGCGCGCATCGATGGAACATCCAGAAAAGGTTGGAGAGCTAGCATCCCAACCAGAATTGAGCGCAGGGATGCCCTCCAGCTAAGCCCCAATCGCCGCCAACGCGGGTATTTGGCCCGTTGTCTTCTTTTAAAAAAAGCAGAGGAGAAAATGACATTTGCGCTGGAACAAGGAGGTGAGTTCCTGACAGTACGCCCCTCCAAAAGGCGTCCCTTTAAACTGAGTTTGGTAGGATTGGCCTTGTGAAAGTCTCAAATCAGTTTTGGAGCGTGCACATTGGTATGAGGTTCCCAAGACCTTTCTTCCGGGCCAAAGTTCTTCCAGTCGATCAAATAATACAATTGACCCTTTCTCAAAGTTGAATCCAACATTTTGTGAACCTCAAACTCCTCTACTGAATGTAGCTGAATTGGCTTGGGAGGTGAACAAATTCTCAAAAGAGGTGGGCTTCTTTTAAATAAGGATAGATGGAATACCGTATGAACCTTTAAATAAGTAGGCAAGTGTATCTTTACCGTTACAGGATTCAAGATCTTATCTACTTTAAAGGGACCTATAAAGCTAGGTTGAAATTTTCGATTTTCCTTTAGTTTAAGATATTTTGTGGATGACCACACCTTGTCTCCGGATTTAAAAACTGGACTGACTCGTCTTCTCTTAGCTGCCTGAGTTTTATAAAAAAAATTTGCCTTAACTATATTTTCTTCTGTTTGAGCTAATGAATTCAGAATTTCTTTTACAAACTCCTCAACTGCAGGAACTGAACCTTCTTCTCTGTCGATAATCAAACTGGGATGCCTTCCATAATTTAAATAAAAAGGAGTGAATCCAGTGGAGGAATGTTTTGAATTATTATAGGCAAACTCTGCTGCCCACACCAACTCAGACCATTCATTTTGCTGATCTAATAAATTGAGTCTCAGATATTGTTCTAGGTCTTGATTGACCCTCTCGGTCTGTCCATCAGTCTCCGGATGAAAACTGGTGGAAAAGCGAGCATCAATCCCTAATCTTTTTGTGAATGCTTTCCAAAAGTGATAAGCAAATTATGATTCACCATCTGAAATTAAAACTTTTGGAATTCCATGTAACTTTACAATGTGATGCATGAACAAGTGTGCCAATTGAGATGCTGTTGGAATTCTTTTTAAAGGAACAAAATGTGCCATTTTAGAAAATGTATCTACCATGACTAAAATGTTGTTGTAACACTGACTAAGAGGGAGATCTACTATTAAATCCATGGATACTGGGTGCCACGGATGGGGTGGGGTGGGCATAGGCATAAGATATCCTTGTGGAGCCCTCGATCTGAGTTTCCTCTCTCACAAGTGGAAACATACTGTTGTATCTGTGTTTTCATATCTGGCCACCAAAAATTTCTCTCAACAAATTCCATTTTCTTTTGTATTCCTTTATGTCCATCTAACAATTCATTATGACAGGACTTCAAGGCCTTTTCCTGAAGGTCTTTGGTGGGCAAATACAAACAATCACCTTGATAAGGGAGGCCTTTGCAAATCTTTCTCTGGTTGTACCCTAACCCATCGCTTCATTTCTTCAGTTTACAAGGCTCTCTTGACTTCTAAAGAAAGATCACTACTGAGGGTAGCTGTGACAAGTTGCTCTTCAGGAATACTCAACTGTCTTTGCGGTGTACTTTCAAAAGAATCAGCATTTATCCTAGACAAAGCGTCCGCTTTGACATTATTGCTCCAGGTCTAAAGGTAATCACATAATCAAAATCTGCAAAAAAACAATGACCAGCTGTTAATGTTCGAGCTGACTTAAGAAATTGTAAATTTCTATGGTCTGTAAATACGGTAACCTTGTGTCTAGCTCCCGTCAAATAATGGTGCCATTCTGCAAAGGCACTCTTGACAGCCAATAATTCTTTATCCGCGATTGAGTAGTTGACTTCAGGAGGGGTTAACTTTCTCGAGAAATACGCAACTGGATGAAGCTGACCCGTATCCTTGTGTCGTTGAGACAGAATTCCTCTTTTTGCCACATCCGAAGCTTCTGCCTCAACATAAAATGGTTCTTCTGTTCTTGAATGCAAAATATTTGTAGCCTGAGTAAATGACTTCTTCAAAAATTGGAAGGCTTTTTACGAGTCCTCATCCCAAACAAACTTAACTCCTGTTTTGAGTAATCGAGTGATAGGACTCACCTTAAGAGAGAAATCGAGGATAAACCTTCTATAAAAATTTTAAAATCCAATGAAACTTTGAATCTCTTTGACATTTTTCAGAGAAGGCCAATCTTGAACTGCCATGACTTTAGTCAAGTCCATACTGATTCCTTCAGGGGACAACAAGAAGCCGAGAAATTAAACCTTACACACATGAATTTCGCATTTCTCCAATTTCACATAGAGATGGTTTTCAAGCAATCTCGACAAAATGGACCGCACAGGAGTTACATGTTCTTTAACATCATCAGAGAAGATCAAAATGTCATCTATGTAGACGACTGGTTTTCTGTCCAGGAACTCTCGAAGGACATCCTTCACGAAGTGCTGAAACGCTGCTGGGGCATTACACAACCCGTATGGCATTACTTGATATTCAAACAGGCCATATCGGGTTCGAAACACCGTCTTCCACTCATCTCCGGGAGAAATTCGAATTAAATTATAGGCCCCCGAAGGCCCAATTTAGTGTATACTTTAGAATTTTTTACTTGATCCAATAAGACTGAAATTAAAGGAAGAGGATATCGATTTTTTATTGTTACTTGGTTCAATGCTCGATAATCGATACAAGTTCAAAAATCTCCATCCTTCTTAGGTATAAAAAACGAAAGGGGAAAATACAGGGGATTTTGAGGGACGTATAAATCCATTAGCCAAATGCTGATCCAAGTAGGTCTTCAAAAATTGATTTTCAGCTTCTGTCAAGGCATGAATACGACTACAAGGCAAAGCCGATCCTGGTTCAATTTTTATTTTACAGTCGTACGGGTGATGAGGAGGAAGCTTCTCAGCTTCTCTCTTGTTAAACACAGAGGCTAGATCTCAATATTCCGGTGGTATCACTTTTGTTTCCAAAGAACAAATTTGAACAGGATGACTTGCTAAGCTTCTAGCTGAAGATTCTTCCGAATGCCTGGGGTGTTCACAGAAACAGTTCTCCTTGCAGTAAGGAGAGTTCATTATTACTATTCTATTGCACCTTCAATACAAGGATTGTGCTCTGTCAACCAAGGAAGCCACAATATTAGCTGAAAGTGAGGTGCATCTAGCAATTTGAAAGCAATTAATTCTGTATGTCCATTCAACCCAAACAATTCTATCATTTCAGTTTCATGGGTTATCGGCCCTGAAGATAAATGTGTCCCATCTACAGCTCTGACAGCTTCTAAGATTTCTTTTGTCACAAACTTTATACCCAACTATATACCCATTTGTTGAGCCTATTTAATATCACAGAAGTTGCCTGTTGCTCCAGAGTCAATCATAACAGAAACTCCATGAACGACTTTCTTTTGAAAACTAGCAGAAAATGTAACTACTAAGTGTGGCTCTGATGACTGCAAGGTATTTGCTACTTGTTGAGAAACTGGAGCTGACTACTTTTCTGCTTCCACCTGTACAACTCCATCTACAGGCGAAGCTGACATTTTACTGACTGAGGTGATTTTGGTTTGTATGGGCAATCTTTTACAAAATGCCCTGCTAGACCACAATACAAACATAATTGACTTGTTCTTTGTCTTTCTTTCTCTTCTTTTGATAGGGGGCCTCTGATAGAACCAATTTCCATAGGTTCCTCTGAAGACACATGCTCTGCAGATCTCTGATCATCAACCTTAGATCAATCAAATGGGGGTGGCTGCATTCGAAAATCTCTTTTCTTTTCAATCAATCAATCAATCACGAGCATTTGTAGAGCGCGCTACTCACCCGCAAGGGTCTCAAGGTGCTGGGGGGGGTCGCTACTGTTAGAACAGCCAGGTCTTGAGTTGTTTCCTGAAGGAGAGGTGCTCCTGGGTCAGTCGTAGGTGGGTGGGGAGGGAGTTCCATGTTTTGGCCGCCAGGTAGGAGAAGGATCTTCCTCCGGCGGTGGATTTGCAGATGCGTGGGATGGTGGCAAGCGCGAGGCTGGAGAATCGGAGCTGGCGGGTGGGTGTGTAGAATGTGAGGTATTTGGGGCCCATGTCGTGGAGAGCCTTGTGTGCATGGGTGAGAAGTGTGAATGTGATTCTCTTGTTGACGGGGAGCCAGTGCAGGTTTTTCAGGTGGGCCGAGATGTGGCTGTGCCGGGGGATGTCCAGGATGAGTCGTGCTGATGCGTTTTGTATGCGCTGGAGTCTTTTTCTGGAGTTTGGCTGTGGTTCCCGCATAGAGGGTGTTCCCGTAGTCCAGTCAGCTGGTGACGAGGGCCTGGGTGACCGTCTTCCTGGTTTCTGTGGGGAGCCAGCGGAAGATCTTTCGGAGCATGCTCAGGGTGTTGAAACAGGATGATGAGACGGCGTTGACTTGGTTGGTCATCGTGAGGGATGAGTCCAGGATGATGCCTAAGTTGCATGCGTGGTCCTTGGGCCTGAGGGCGATGCCCAGCACCGAGGGCCACCAGGAGTCATCCTAGGCAGAGAGGGTTGGTCCCAGTACGTGGACTTCCATCTTGTCTGAGTTCAGTTTCAGACGGCTGAGCTTCATCCATTCCGCGACGTCTTTCATTCCTTCCAGGGGGCTGGCTCTGGCGGTGTCGGAGTTGTTGGTGAGGGAGAGCATCAGCTGGGTATCGTCGGCGTAGGAGATGATGTTTAGGTTGTATCGGCGTGCGATGGCTGCGAGAGGGCTCATGTAGACATTGAAGAGGGTGGGACTGAGTGAGGATCCTTGTGTGACGCCGCAGATGACTTTCGTTGCTGCGGAGCGGTAGGGGGGAGGCGGACTCTCTGGGTTCTTCTGGAGAGGAACAAAATGATCCACTCCAGGGCAGTGCCTTGGATTCCGGTGTTGCTGAGGCACTGTACCAGGGCATACGGTGTCGAAGGCTGCTGAGAGGTCCAGGAGGATGAGGGCAGCTGTTTCTCCGATGTCGAGCAGAGACCTGATGTCGTCGGTAGCTGCGAGGAGGGCGGTCTTGGTGCTGTGCTTTGCCCGGAAGCTGGACTGCGAAGGGTCAAGGGAATCATTTGTCTCGAGGAAGTCGGAAAGTTGCTTGTGGACTGTCTTCTCAATGACTTTGGCAGGGAAAGGGAGGAGCAATGTGGGCCGGAAGTTCTTGAGGTCCATGGGGGTCCACGGTGGGTTTCTTCAGGGGTGCGCTGAGCTCGGCATGTTTCCAGCTCTCCGGGAAGGTGGTAGAAGAGAAGGAGTTGTTTATGATGTCCCGGAGTTGGGGTGCGATGACGGAGTCGGCTTTGTTGAAGATGTGGTGTGGGCAGGGGTCGGTAGGGGAGCCTTAGTGGATGGTGTTCATCATGCAGGTGGTGTCTTCGGTGCTGACCGGGGTCCAGGTGCAGAGGGTGGTGGTGGATGGCACTGCTTCGGTAGTAGGGTGCGTGGTCTGTGCGCCGAAGCTGTTGTGTATGTCGGCGATCTTGCAGTAAAAGAACAAGAAGTTCTTGGGAGGGTGTGATGTCGTTGTTGCCGGCGCTGGGGTTGGAGAACTCTTTGAGGATGCTGAATGTTCCTTGCTGTTGTGGGTGTTGTTGTCCAGTCGATCTTTGAATGTTGTTCTTTTGGTGTTGCGGATCAGCTGGTGGTGTTTGCGGGTGGTGTTCTTGAGGGCTGTCATGTTTTCTGCTGTCTGGTTTTTGTGCCAGGCTTTCTCGAGGGTGCAGCAGGTTTTTTTGGAGTTCTTGAGGTTGATGGTGAATCACGAGGTTTTCTTGCTGCCGGGTCTGTTGGTGGGGTTCTTGAGTGGTGCGAGGTCATTAGCGCAGTTGGTGAGCCACTGTGTGAGGTTGCAGGCTGCTTCATTGGGGTCCGTCAAGTTGGTGGGAGGGTTCAGGCTGAGGGAGGTGGTGAGCTGGTTGGCAGTGATCTTGCTCCATTTTCTCCGGGGGCCCTGGTGCTGGTGGTGGTGGGTCGTCGTTCTCCAGAAGTTGAAGTGGATGCAGATGTGATCAGTCCAATGAAGTCCGGTGGCGTGGCTGAAGGCGATGTGTTTGCTGGAGGAGAAGATGGGGTCAAGCGTGTGGCCGGTGTAGTGGGTGCGGGTGTTCACCAGTTGCTTGAGTCCGAGGTTGGCGAGGTTGTCCAGCAGGGCGGCGGTGTTGCAGTCCTTGTTGTTCTTCAGGTGGACGTTGAGGTCCCCTAGGAAGATGTAGTCCGAGGAGGTGAGGGCGTGCGGGCTGACGAAGTCTGCAACGGCTTCGCTGAATTGTATGCGTGGTCCTGAGGGTCCGTAGATGAGAGTGCCTCTGAGGGTGGTCTTGGGGTCGGTGTGTTTCTGGAAGTGGAGGTGCTCAGCGGCGGTGAGAGTGTCGTCTGAGTAGGTCGTGATGCGGATAATGTTTCTGTGGACGATGGCGATACCTCCTCCGGTTTGGTTGACGCGGCCCCTTCTGGTGATCTTATAGCCATCCTGGATTGCTATGGCGATGTTGGGGGCTGAGGAGGCGTTCATCCAGGTTTCTGTGAGGAAGGCGACGTCTGGTGATGTAGTGTCGAGGAGGTTCCAGAGTTCGACGGCGTGTCTGTGGATGGAGCGGGTGTTGAGCAGGATACACTTGAGGTGGTTGTTGCTGGTGCCTGGCTTGGCAGGTGTGGTGCAGGTTTGTAGGCAGGTGAAATTGCACGCCTGGCAGGTGAAGGGTCCGTGGGTGCGTTTCGGGGTGGCTCGGTAGCAGGCGTGGTTCCGGCCGGCGTTGAGTACATGGAGGGTGGCGACATCCTAAGTCCGTTGGGTGGGCTGGCATCGTTGAGGGCCAGGGGCCCTGGCACTGGGCACGGTCCAGGCGCGGACAGGCGTAGACAGGCTTGCCTTTGGCGCGCTTTCGGCGCATGTTCGACGCGCCCGCTGCACGTGATCCCTGCGCCATAAATGGCCAAGTGGGACGGAGGAGCAGCTGGAAAGTGGGAGCGGGGTGACGAATGGGCAGAGGGTACAGCAGGAAGAAGGGGTGGGGCTGCGGGGGAGCAGCAGCGGGGAGCGGGGAACGGTGAGAGAAAGGGCGGGAAACGCAGGCGAAGGGGCAGGAGAGAAAACATGATACCGAGCAATACAATGAAAACAACAGTCCCAGAGACCAAAGCAGGTCACAGAGCAATATAATGAAAGAGTAGAGCAATACAAAGAAAACAACAGGTACAGAACCTAACAACAGCAGCCCAGAATCCTTGGCTGAAGGGCAGCGTCGAATGCGAGG
Source organism: Lissotriton vulgaris (assembly GCF_964263255.1). Lineage (NCBI taxonomy): Eukaryota > Metazoa > Chordata > Amphibia > Caudata > Salamandridae > Lissotriton > Lissotriton vulgaris. The sequence goes on along the minus strand of NC_141692.1, from coordinate 2,863,612 downwards.
CAGTAGCGGGAGAGCCTGGGCACACTTACAGGGGAGTCACGCAGTGTGTGGAGCGACCGGCCCTGAAGCAGGGTCAGGGGTCGCAACTCAACACTGCATGGACTCAGACATAAATGGCCAAGCGGGAGGGAGGAGCAGCTGGGAGGCGGGAGCGGGGTGACGAATGGGCAGAGGGTACAACAGGAAGAAGGGGCAGGGCCGCAGGGGGGCAGCTGCGGGGAGCGGGGAGAGAAAGGGCGGAAAACGCTGGCGAAGGGGCAGGACAGAAAACAGGACACCGGGCAATACAATGAAAACAACAGTCCCAGAGACCAAAGCAGGTCACAGAACAATATAATGAAAGAGCAGAGCAATACAAAGAAAATGACAGGTACAGAACCTAACAACAGCAGCCCAGAATCCTTAGCTGAAGGGCAGTGTCAAATGCGAGGCAGTCGTGGGGAGCCTGGGCGCACTCACGGGGGAGTCACACAATGTGTGGAGCGACCGGCCCTGAAGCAGGGTCAGGGGTCGCCAGGGGCAGGGGTTTCACTGCGTCTCTCACTCAGGCGATGATCAATCTGCAAAACTAAATCTATTAACTCTGAGATTACAGTTGGTCTGTTAGGGATTTGCGCCATTGCATCTTTTAACTCATCTCTCAAGCCTCTGTAAAAAATCGCAGCTCTTTTTTCCTCCGGCCAATTTGACTCTACAATTAATTTATCGAATTGAGCTAAATACTCAACCAAATCTTAATTGCCTTGTTTAAGCTCAAGTAATTTGTTGTCTGTCACTTGACGATCAAATATTCGCAAAAATTAAGTTTTAAATCGGTCAAAAAAATATAACACTGGATAATTTTGGGTAACCAATGACATTGACCAGGCGGCAGCGTCACCATTCAGATACGACAACATGAATGTCACTTTTGATTGATCTTCTGCAAAGATTACGGGTGATATTGAATGAATAACCTGCGTTGCTATATCTGAGGGAGATGAACTACTGGACAATCCTTGTGTATTCTTAAAGGCTGAACCTGAAACTGCTGAGGCCTCCATTTCATTTAATTTCTGTCTAGTTTGAGATGATTCTTGAGACACCCTTCTAAATTCCTCTCAAAGGGATTTATTATCTTCAAAAGCCTTAGTTAACTGAGATTGCATACTATCTAAGATGGTTGCCAGGGTCTTTAAATGGATTCCTTCAGCCATGCCACTCAGAAGGAGATTTTAAGCCTCAATTAAAACGGCTTAATGTCAAGGCACTTCAATCTGTCAGATCTCAAACGTTGATCTCCTTCCGAGTGGATGACTTTTCACCAATTCCCACTGTCGGCAAGCAGCCTCAGAATTAAATACTGAGTCTGCCTTCAGATCGGGGGAAAGGGGAAGAGGAATGACAAAACAAGAGAGACTGCCTCTGGCCACAGGTCTTCTTCTGGAATTTGTGTTTTTATTGTATTTATAAAATAAATTACGCCAAGAATTACTTCACCCTATTATTTTCTAGATTTGTACCTATATATAATCTCTAATACACTATCCTTTACCTGTGTACAACAGAGGTAAGCCCCTCTCAATAAAGTTTTGTCAGTATGTTCATTTGATCAACTGCAAGAACTCCAGTTAATGAAGCAGACTGTAGAAAATTGAATAATTTCCAGAACTGGAACACATTTATAGAATGACAGATGAACTTTCACAGTCTATGTTAGTTTGCAGAGCTTCATGAAACGTTATTTTTTCTCCTCAAAGTTATTTCACCAAAGCTAATTTTTTGTTTCAATAGTCAATCTCAATATAGTCTTATTACAGATGCAAATTCGATATGATTTTCAATATCATCTTTAGTTTTTTGTAGAATCTTACGATTAATAAATAGGAACGCTCCTTTTTGAAAGGTTAATTGAGCTGGCTGCTCTTCACTGAAGCGCTACTCAAATCCTCGATAATTCCGCACTCCTCAATGAAGGGACTTCGATGTACAAACTCAGTTGTTGAACCCAAACTAGGTCAGAAATTTCTCGCTGGATTTTTCCCTGCCAAGAAAAACCTCAATGTATTGTAATTCAAAATTAAATAAGAATGAAGCTCTTTTACTTTCCTTACTGTAGTGTTGCGCTCTAGTCCTTGACGTTGCGTATGATGAGACACGCAAGGACGTGAGAGCAAAAGGAAGGGCGCATGCGCGAGATGTGATATGTGTGAGCGACCGGAGCGCGGAATACAGGAAGACACTCTGCGCTCTTCTTCTGATAGTGATAAATTTAAATAAACAGATTTCACGCGACCTGCAGTGTTGTTTTCTCATTTGCAGAGGTGAATGCACAACTTCACAGTGGCGACAATGAGTTGGATTCCCCAAAAAGAGAAAAAATAAATAAAATAGAGTGAGAACTAAATATACTGAGGAGCAGCAGGAACCTAGGAACACCGCACTGCCCAAGTTAGCTGGAAGAGAGATCAGAAGTACGTTGGCAGTGAGATCGCAAGAGGAGCGTGGCAGAGGCACAAGAAGCGGGAAGCTTCCACCACGTGCACCAGAGCCAGAAACCGAGGCGACCAAAGAGGAGGAGCACAGTAGGAGGGTGTCACTACCCCCGCAGAGGCCCTGGCGGAAGGGGAGACCGCAGAGAAGGGGGAGAATGAGAACTCCGACCCAACACGGCACAAGGAGGGAATGCAAGCGCGCCAGGCAGCCCCAGAAGCCAAGGAGGGGAACCGGAATTGCAGGCCAGAATGAGCGCCAAAGCATCGTCGCTCACCGCGCCGATTCCGTTCCTACCAAAGCCAGGCAAACTCCAGATGAAGTGGGAAGACTGGAGGGAATACTTCAAAAATGATCTCAAACTTTTGGAGGATGAAGCGGGGGAAGCCTTTCCCAACGCGAGGAAGAGAAGGATACTCTTACATAACCTAGGCCCGGAAGGGATAAGAGTGTTCATAAATCTACTGCCCATGACCAGACCATTACATTAGGCATTACAGACACTGCCCTAACCTTACTCAAGTCTTTCCTAGATGCCAGATTACAGCAAATCCATTGGGGAGATCTTCAATCTGGAGAGTTCTCTCTCCCATGCGGCGTACCCCAGAGGTCAGCGCTCTCACATACATTATTCAATCTGTATGTGACCCCTCTTGCAGTATAAATAAAATCACATGCTCTGCGTCTAGCGTCTTACGCAGATGACACACAATTAGTAGTGTCACTCTCTCAGACGGTAGAAGCCACAGCAGAGCGCTTTAGAAACTGTCTCCTAGACGTTAAGAGCTGGATGAGTGAGAACTTTTTAAAACTCAATACTGAAAAAACTGAAGTGATTGAGTTTCGTCAAAAACCTTCTATCTGGAGTCCCTGTGGTGGCCCCCAGAAGCTGGCACATGCCCAGTCCCGGCCATAAAAGTCAGGAACCTTGTTTTCATGATTGACAAGGAACTAAATTGTACAGCACAAATCAGTCAGGTTACATCAACATGCTTTTTTACAATCAAGGTTCTCCAGAAAATCTTGCCTTACATTCCCTTCACTCTGCGAAAAACCGTGATGGGAGCCCTAGTAATGTCCCGTGTAGACTACTGCAATGCACTGTACCTAGGTACGGGAGAAAAACAGATTGCAAAGCTTCAGTCAATTCAAAATGCAGCAGCCAGAGTCTTACTGGACCTTCTTAAGTGCCACCCGACATCTCAGGCCATACGGCAACTTCATTGCCTCCCTGTCAGGCGTTGAGTCCAATTTAAGGCCCTCTGTCTGGTCCACAAATCTCTAAATGGAAGAGGTTCAGAGGACTTCACTAATTTATTCCCTCGTTATGTGCCTTCTCGCACACTAAGATCTAGTAGCCAAGAACTAATCCGCTTGCCCAGAATGAGGAGAGTTTGTTGGGGTGGGAAATCCTTTTCCTACCAGGCAGCGAAACTGTGGAATACAATGCCCATCACGTTGCGATCTGACACGAACAGAACTAGTTTTAGGAAGGCACTAAAAACTTGGCTCTTTTCTATGCCCTAATAGCTTTCTGACTTTTCTTCCATTCTATAGCGCCAAGACGCCTCGGCATAAGAGAACTTTAAAAATAATTCAGTCAGTCAGTCAGTCAGACAGGCGGCGGATGACAATGTTTTCAAGCACGCCTTAGAGGATCTGGACAATCACTACCGTCCAGCGGTATGTGTCTCCATTGATCGTTTCAACTTCCAGCAGAGGAGGCAAGAAGTCGGAGAATCCATAGACGACTACGTCACAGCATTGAGAAGATTAGCCATTACATGCAAGTCCGGGGCACTTCAAGACGACTTTATAAAGGACCAAATCGTTATGCACACCACCCACAAGACGGACAGGATAAGCTGTGGGCACACGGAGAAGTGACGCTGAAAGAAGTTCTAGCGATGGTAAAGAAGGCGGAGCTGTCGAAACGATGTGCCGACGCAGCGAAAAGTGAGAACACCCAGAGAGCCATGGTGAACAGGGTGGATGATGCAGAGCAGTCAGGAAGACATAGATCAATGGCCAGAGACAACAAAGGAACCAACAGATGGGTAGGAAAACCAGGACAAGCGGGGAAACAGTCCGTGGATAGCAAAACCACGTGCTACAGGTGCGGAAGTGCAACCCACGCGGCTCAAGACAAACGCTGCCCAGCATTCCGGGCGAAATGCATGTTCTGTGGCCTAATAGAACACTACGAGAAAGTATGTCGCAGGAAAGGGAAGAGGTCGGTAGTGAAGTACATAGCACAAGACCAATCAGGAGGAGAAGAAGAGGAACTGGATGAAGAGGACCTAGTGTTTTGCATCGAGGAACAAGTGTTGGGAATAGACAATAAGCGCTCTAGTAAACCACGAGCTGACATGCTGATAGGGGGAGAGAAGATCAGGATCCTGATAGACTCAGGACACCCGTACACCATAGTCCAAAGATCAGTGTGGGAAGAGGAGTTCCAGCCCAGCCTTGGACTCAAATAGGAACCACCTGACATACGGTCGGTGTCGTACACAAGCAATCCGATCCCCATGGTAGGCTAAGGACCCTGAAGTTTGGATCCAGGGGAAGAACATCAGAGTGCAAACTGTACGTGGCAGAGAAGGGCCCCTCGGTGTTGGGGTGGATGGACCAAGGAGACCTAGGGATAAAACTGGACCCGGGAGGTGACGTGCAAGTGCTGCTGACAGACTGCGAGTGTTGGCCAGACCCGGAGAAAGTAAAAAAAGGCTTCCCGAAAGTGTTCGTGGAAAGGTTGGTAAACTGGAGAAATTCACGCACAAAATCCTACTCAAAGAAAACTCCCATCCAGTGTCCCACAAGCTCCGGAATATACCCATAGCGGTGAAGGACGCCGTGCAGAAGGAATTACTCAGATTGGAGGAGCAAGGAATAATTGAACCCATAGACAGCTCGGAGTGGCTGGTGCCCTTAGTTGTTGCAAGAAAACCCAACGGCAAGGTGCGTCTGTGTGTTGACCTTCGAGAGCTTAACAAGTGCCTGATAGTGGAGAAATTCCCATTACCCCGAATAGGAGAAATGCTAGCCAGAACAAGGGGAGTAAAGTGATTCTCCACCATTAACCTTGCGTCCGCCTATCATCAGATCGACCTGCACCCATCAAGCTGGAAATTCACGTATGCTATCAGTTCCGCAGAATGCCTTTTGGGCTGGCATCGGCTGCAGCGGTGTTCCAAAAGCTAATGCACCGCCTGCTCAAGGATGTGGAAGGCATCCAATATTTTCAAGACGACATCTTAGTGATGGAGATGGACCGAGAGGACCACGACAGGAAACTGAACAAAGTGCTGAGTGTGCTACAAGTGAGGTAATATAAATTCTATGGTCATGTTGTGTTCCCTAGCGAGTACCCCACCGACTCCATGTACGAGTTAAAAGTGCATGTAACTTCCCTCCTGTACCAGCTATGAAGACGCAAATACATTTGCGTCCAACGTTAACTTGTCCTCTTTCAGACCCACCATGAATGGGTTTGATGGTCCGTTCCTAAGTATGCTATGCCAACGTCTTTTTGAAGTGTACTCCTACGTTTTTCAGCCTGGCTGAAAGTAGGCCCTGAATCTCTGCCACCGAGCCTCTTTTCTGGCTTCTGACTGCGAGGGCCTCTGCCCAAGCAGCCCCCGTACCCGTGAACTCTGACTTACTTCTAGCGCGGCCCTCCGTGCTCAGCTCAGCCTGCTGCCTGCCAAGATTGACTATAACCTTCGAGTTATCTGTTTTCCTCCCCGAAGATACATTCCAGCCTGCTAGCTTCAGTAAACATCCTTCCTCAGCTACAGGGCTAAAGGGCCGACCTGTCTTTATGCAAGTAATTCATAGCCTCTGTTGCCATGCTTCCATGGAAGGCCCCATGCCCCACGCTTCTCATACAGACACTCAGGCGCTTATACACGCACTCACACCAAGTATAGAATAGCTTCTGCTCTAGAGACCTTTCTGCCCAGATAGCTCAGTTCCTAAACATCAGATATCAGATATGATAGAAGCACAAGTTGATCTGACATGCCAGACTTCTGTCTCTTTCCGTCAGTGTAAATGTCAAGTCCCCTGCACCCCGTCAATCACACGTCATGCAGCTGCGCGCGCATCCAAGCTTCCGATTTCTGCTGACATTGCAACATTCTGTTAGCACCACCCCTTGGTGCCACCCACTTGCGTCACCTATCAGTGACGTTTTCTAGCACACACCCTAGTTCACGCCTAGTTTACGCCTCTTGATGATGTACTAGCACCACGTGTATACTGTTATCTTGTCTTCTCTCAGCTGTTACGCCTCTTACATTGAACATTATGATGTAAATCAAGTATATAAGCTATGTATTGTCAATAAACGACGGCGCGCTCATCTATCCCTTCTGACATCCTGTGTGGTGGTCAGAACATGATATCCTGATTCCTTTATGAGGAATAAAACCCTTAGAAACTCTTACACCACGGACTCTGTTTTCCTTCTTTCCGATTGAGTTATTATTGATTAAGTACTTACCTGCATAGAAATTAAGAGAGTAAATTAATTATTTACATCATTTTGGCGCCCGAATAGGGACCCCTCCCCCACCTCACGCGCCGGAAGGTGCGTTGCAATCCGTGTCCCCTGCCATCAGTTAGACGGACAACACGTGTACTGGCAGGATTTCCTGCATCCCCCTCTGACACACGGAGGTGACGAAGACTGCGATCAGTGCCCAGACGAGGCGGTGAGGAGTGCGGAGGATCCCGACCAGAGCCCAGCCGAAGGAAGCAAGGTCCGAGGTGTGAAGAGGCCCACCAGTTTTCCGAAGTTTTCCGAAGTTTTCCGAAGTTTTCCGAAGTTTTCCGAAGTTCCGAGTCGAGTCCAGTCGAGTTTCCGAGGCCTTCTGTTTTCCGTGCTTCCCGGTGAGTACCATTGCTGGGTCGTATCTAGACGGGTTTGGGTACGCAAGTCCGGTCTGCACTGTTTTTAGGCAGTGTATCTGTACTGTTTAGCAGTATATAAAGTATTCCGAATTTCTGCACTGTTACAGCAGTGTATCTGTATCGTTGAGCGGTACATTCAGAGTAGGGGGAAGTTAGCTATGTCTTTAAATGTTTCATGTGATTAATGTCGTGGTATGAATGTGATTGTTTTTGTGCATTATTGTGTTTTTGTATAAATAGTTACAGTTGACATTAAGTATCGAGGATCAAGCATTCCAGTATCAAGTAGGCACAATGCCGTTTTTCAACAAATTAAAGCAGATAGGAACTAGGAAAGGGATGTTAGAGGAAGAGATTCCAATCCCCCCTAGGGACACTCCAGGTAATTTTATGTATAATAAACATGGCATAGACGCCATCCTGTATCTAGAGTTATGGACCGATTATACCAAGCACTTAGAGGAAAGATACCGATGGCCAGTTAACGGAACATGGGATGCCGAGTGCATCATAAAGGTAGAAGAAATATTACGGAAAAAGAAAGCTAGACAATCTCAGAAAGACGCCATAGAATTTTGGCGTAAGGAATCACGTAAACGTGCTGATAGAGCACTCCGTAGAGAAGACAGGCTTAAAGAATCAGAAAAGGCCCAAGAAAACGAATTAGTTACTGAGGGAATTCGAGTAAAAGTAGAACAAATAGATCGTATCCTAAATGGCAAAGTGAACAACATGTATCTTTTGGCCGATGGTACCCCTGACGCCATTTCAGAAATACCGAAAAATTTGCCGTCACCATTAGTTCCAACTAAAGTAATGCATAAGACTACTAAAGACATATTCCTAAATTCATATCTCGAAGATGTAGCGCCAGCTTACACCAATCTGCCTGTTCGTGCCCTGCCTACTGACAGGGCCGGGGGTGGTACTGCCCCCCAAGATCACTCTCAGCCGACACCGAAAAAGACTAGTCCCGTTCCGCCAGCTCCGCCACTTCCCTCACCTAAAACTGATCTGCCGAAACCACTTCAATCAGATCCTACTAAAAGACAAATTCAGATACTGACTACACACAGAGATAATGCCCAAGTTTCCGCTTCAGAAGGTGCGACCGCGGGTCTCCAGACCCCGCCACCGACTCACAGATTAAATCTCAGAGGTATGCAGAGTCCTTTTACGCACAGATCCCCCCGTTCTTCTAATTCATCCCGTCTTGATGCACTAAAAGAAAATATGTCAGTTTGTAGATATGATCCAGAACCTGGACAAGACGACTTAATGATATTAGCGTCTTTACGGTTAAGATCTGCTACTGATAGTTTGTTATGTTATGCAGGAATGAAGGAGCACCTAGATAGAATATATGAGTTCGTTCAAACGGGAAAGGACCCCGACAGTATTAAGGATGCCCTGGAGAAACAGAAAGTTACCATGCAAGCACTGATACTACGATTTTTCATAAATTGTCTAATAAGAGAATGAGACAGGCCCGGAACAGAGCAGAGTGAATTAGATGCATTGAACAAGTGGGGTCAAAATATAGCCGACGGAAAACATGACAGACAAAATTGCATAGAGGCCATGTATAAAAAGATTAAGAAAGCAGTGATAGCAGTACACGAGAAAGAGAAAGAAAAGGCTCCCTCCGAGGAGGAAGAAGAATCTGAAGAACCAGAACCAACTACAAGCACTATAGCATATGTAGGTAAGGGAACTTATCTTAGGAAGGGTATCCGTCCAGAAAGCAAGAGAGTTTTCTTCTCTGCCTTAACGAATCCGAATTCTGCTGAACATCAGTTCCAGGAAACTGATAAACGGCTTCGAGATCGAGTTGGGTACCATGTACTCAATTCTATGGATGAACAAGAACTAGCCCGATCAGCGGTATCATGGGCCGAAAATGCAAACATATATAATGATGACACGGTAGCACAGACATTTCTGAACCTCTCCCCCGACGAACAGAAATTAGCAGGTATATATATGATTCAGCACCTTCTCATTAAGTACAGAAAACATTATTCCGATCCAGGTCCCTTACATGAGACACTAGAAGCACTACTGATGGATAGATGGAGAGGCCTAAGCACTAAATTAGTTCAAATAATTCTAGAACAACGACGCAGATATGACACCTTTGTAAGTCCTGAATATGTTCCCGCCCCACCTCCAGAAAGGAAAATGTACCATATGCAGTGCGGGGGTGGTATTGAAAGTCAGAACCCCTTGCGAGAAGTGCACCCTGTTATGGGTGAGGATAAAATTTTGAAACGCGTGTATGTACACACGCCTCTAACTAAATTAGAACTGTTAGAAATGAAGAAATTAGTACCGTGCCATGATAAAGACCCTGCAGGTTTTCATAGAGAGCTCAAAGACATGTTACTGATGGGGGACTACACATATGATGATATCATGAAAATGTTGAAAGTATTATTGCCTACGGGTATATTCGAGAAATTAAAGGAAAAGGACTGGGAGGTGGGAGACGCAAAGATTGCCTGGGCAGAAATAGAGGATGAAGAAAAGAAACGGGTTCCAGGGTTAGGCCTTGGGGACAAAACTAAAGCATTACCAGGTTTAATAGTACAGGTCCTGCCCAGATTATTGACAACTAGAAAGGAGGATTGGGATGCAATCTCGTCCTGTAAACAGAAACATGATGAAGATACTAGCGACTTTTATTCAAGATTCGAGAAATGTTTTATTATCAATAGTGGCCTCCAGCCAAGTAGCGAGTCGTACCCACATCTTTTCGTATCAAAGTTAGTAGAGAATTCCCTACCGTTAGTTAAGAATAGAGTGTATAAAGTCGAGAGTACATGGCAAGCAAATACGCCATCCCAGATGTTACAAATGTTACAATAACACCAGAATAGAATTAGGGAAGAACAAGATCAGGAACAGAAGCGCATGAAAGACACGAAAATGAAAATGTTAGTAGCCCAGACGGTCCCATCCGACAGTCACAGGAAAGGTACGACCCAGACAAGTCACACTGCAGCTCCTGTTAAAGGGACATGCAATTATTGCAAGCAGCCAGGTCACTACGTACACGAATGTGCAGTTCTGAAACATAACATAGCGACAGGTAAAACTAAAGAGAGACCGCATCCGCCTAGACAAGACCATAACCAGCATCAGTCTACACAGAATACACAGCCCATGCATGCATCCGCACAGACAGCACAGATTGTAGCAGTACCACAGCCACAGCCCATTGCTGCAACCCAGCAAGTCTCACAACAGATGTACCAGTATGCCCAGTCTGCTTACCCCGAATATTCCCGATATACATGAAACAGCCTAGAGAGGGAAGGTGGCTTGCCTCTTATCGAGATTCCTGTAGATCAAGAAGGTCCTTATGTACACAGTCAAGTATTGGGGAAAGATAGAAAGTTTTTAATTGACACAGGGGCAAGTCGCACTACAATAAGTCATGACGAAGTTCCAGGGGCACCCCTCTCAGGCTCACAAAATGTTTCCCTTGGTTTTTCAGGACAACCTATTGTAAATGAAGTCTCAGAACCAGTTCCCCTGGCTGTGGGTCCATTATCACGTGTTACAGACCTGTTACTAACAAAATCATGTCCGGAGAATCTATTAGGAATTAAAACATTGAAGGCTCTAGGAGCTATAATATGCTGCTCCCCGGAGGGGGTTAGACTCTTTCTGCGGGATTTCAAGGGTCATTACGTCCTTCGTGAGTTTGACGTCAGATTGAAAAATGTACCTGATTACTTGTGGGCAAAAGGCCCAACTGATGTAGGATGTATGCACATTACACCATACCGCGTTACCCTCAAGGCAGGTGTTGTATTACCCAGAATCAGACAATACAAGTTACCACCCGATGCTGTAGCGGCTTTACTGAAAATCATTGAAGAGCTCATTGCCCAAGGAGTGGTCGTCGAGACCGACTCCAATATCTGTAATTCACCCATCATTCCGATTCTTAAACGTACTGATCCCAATGCACCGCCAGTATATCGGCTGGTGATTGATCTTCGAGAATTGAATAAATGCATTATCCCACAGTATCCTGTGGTCCCCGATATATCATCTCTATTGACTGCTATTGATTCAGAAGCAACGTTCTTTACTGTAATTGATCTCAAGAACGCCTTCTTCAGCGTGCCTATTGATCCAGAGAGCCAATATCTCTTCGGATTCTGTTTAAATGGACGCAGTTTCAAATTTTCGCGCGCACCTCAAGGATTCACAGAAAGCCCCAGCATCTATAGTCAAGCACTGAAAAGACAACTAGATTGTATTCAAATGCCAGTTAACACCGCTTTACTACAATACGTCGATGATCTGCTGATCACCGCACGAAGTGAGCCCGAATGTGAAAAAGCATCACTGACAGTTTTACATTTCCTGGCCGACAAGGGACACAAGGTGTCTCCTTCGAAGCTACAATTCTGTGTTCAGCAAGTTGTGTACTTGGGTCACTTACTGTCCAAAGTGGGGAGACAGCTCACTCCCGATCGCATTCAGTTAATTGTGAACATGCCGCAACCCAAGACACAAAAGGAAGTGCGGGCCTTCATAGGCCTCACCTCGTACTGCAGACAATGGATTCCCCAGTATGCATTTCTAGCTAAACCACTCATCCAGTTAACGACACAGGAGGCAGCGACTTCGACTGTCCTCCCTTGGACTCAGGAACACACACAAGCTTTTGAAGAATTAAAGAAAGTTTTATGCCAAGCACCAGTTTTAGCGACACCATGTTACAGTAAACCGTTTACACTTTTTGTTACAGAACGTGATGGTACAGCGTTGTCTGTCCTCACTCAAGACCAAGCAGGTTCACATAAGCCTTGTGCTTATTTTTCTAGTACATTGGATTCAGTAGCTCAAGCACTCCCTGCGTGCTTAAAGTCAGTAGCAGCAACAGCGTTAGCAATAAGACAAAGTGATTCAATTGTTTTAGGTCATCAGTTAACAGTTCAAGTACCACATTCTGTAGAGGTTTTGTTAAACAGAACCCAGACTCAACACTTAACTATAGCACGACTGACAGGTTATGAATTAACACTATTCCAGCCACACATAGAAATCAGACGTTGCAGCATCCTGAACCCAGCAACACTGTTACCTACAGTTATGACAGATCCAGCTCCGCATGATTGTATAGAAATAATTAATGCAGTAACTAAGCCTAGACGAGACTTAACAGATGTCCCATTGACAAATCCAGACCTGACACTTTATGTGGATGGTTCATGCATGAGAACAAGTACAGGAGAATTAGTGGCCGCGTACGCCGTGACCACTGAAACTGAAATTAAAGAAACACATCGTATTGACACCCTGTCTGCTCAAGCAGCAGAGCTCATCGCTCTGACCCGAGCTTGTATTCTAGCCAAGAACAGAAATGTTAACATATACACAGATTCCCGCTATGCCTTCGGAGTTGTACACGACTTCGGAGTCCTCTGGCAAGAACGAGGTTTTCTGACTTCTCATGGGGCCAAGATACAACATGGCCCCCTCATTCAAGCACTGTTAGAAGCAATACATTTGCCCTCGGGCATATCAGTCATGAAGTGTAAGGCACATACCAAAGTCACAGATTCTGTTTCCCAGGGTAACGACCTGGCAGACCAGACAGCAAAACATACAGCATTGACTCACACCCAGACTACTGATGTGACAAAGACAATAGTACAAACACAGTGTATGACAGTTAGAGATCCCGCCCTAGACGTAATTGACATCCAGACACATGCTACTCCAGAGGAGATAAAGAAATGGACTGAACTAGGAGGGATTCAGACAGATCAAGGTTGGGTGACGAAGGGAAAATCTATATGGTTTCTCCCCGACTCAATGGTTCAAGTCATGATAAATACAGCACATAGTCCTGCCCATCTTGGAGAGAAAGCCATGTTAGACAGTTTACAGAATCTCTGGTACAACAAACACTTACGAGCAGCAGCAAAACAGAAAGTGCGTACTTGCATGATCTGTTGTCAGTTCAATCCAGGTAAAAGCGTCCCTGTTGAGCAAGGTGGATTCCATCCTCCCGATCACCCTTTTGAAGTCCTCCAGATGGATTATATCCAGATGAATAGCTGTAGAGGATTTAAGTATGTTCTTGTAATCGTTTGTGCTCTGTCCCGCTGGACCGAAGCATACCCAGTCCCAGACTACACTGCTCCGACCACTGCCAGACAGTTGGTTCGTGAATTCTTCCCACGGTACGGTTTGCCCCGTGTCGTGTACTCAGATAACGGACAGCCGTTCTCGTCCGAGCTGATGAGACAAGTTTCCCTCTTGCTAGGATATCAGTGGAGGTTCCACTGTGTCCGACATCCCGAAGCAGCTGGCCTTGTAGAAAGGCATAATCAGACACTAAAAATCCGTCTTGCCAAGATCTGTCAGGAAAAAGGGGTCGACTGGATAGTCGCCCTGCCCGTGGCACTATTCTACATGAGGATGGTCGCCCACTCGAGATCAGGGCTATCCCCGTACGAAGTGGTCTTTGGAAGACCGCCGAATATGTGGGGGACGCCCGTTCCGAAAAAGATCACTGATATTGATTGTAACATGTTGACAGATTACCTTGCCTCCTTGATGTCTGCACTCCAATCATGTCGTTCACAGGTTGCCGCAGCCTTCCCTGACAACACCGATGTAAAGGCGCATGAGGTCCGCCCAGGTGACCTGGTAGTCGTCCGGAATTTCGACCGGAAAAGTCCGCTGGAGCCCCGCTGGAAGTCTCCAAAGACCGTTCTGCTTACCACCAGGACCGCCGTGAAAATCGAGGGGAGAAAGGGGTGGGTCCACACGAGTCACATCAAGCTATGCAATGAACTAAAAAACGGACTGAAACAGGACTCTGACTCGTCCACCCCCACCAAAGACTGTGTTGAAGCACAAGACGTTACTGTGCCTAAAAGAGAAAAGACTCCTCAAGAACTTTACCGAATGAAGCTTCGATCTAGCAAGTCAGACAGTTTAATTGTTTAAGTCCTCCCTTAGGTGAATCGGTTAAATAGTTTCTGACATGTATCCCCTAGATCGAGTTAGAGAGAGAGAGGAAAAGAGAAGAACATATTGCAAATCACTTCGTAGTCACTGCATAGTGACACTAATAATTATGTTTATTCTGAGTATTCTAATTATTATTGCCAGTATTCTGCTTCCTATGTACTGGCCTATTTTCAGGCGTGAACAATCTGCTTACAATGTCTCTGCTGAACACACTTTTAGTGAACTTCCTGCACATGAACTCTCTTACAGACTTGCGCTGCGCAACAATACATTCATTAGTATGTTACACCATTCCCATCAGACAAATAATGCTACAGACTGTTGGATATGTGGCCGACTCCCTCCCTACCAGAATTACAAGGGAGCTCTGCCCCTCTTTCCGTACCCATTCACTCACAATGGCTCCTGTGGAGCATGGTTTAAAATAATTAATTCCTTAGATCCTGATATCGCTGTTTCCGAAGGGGGCTGGGTTTGGGGAAACTTGAACTTAGTCCTGCTCAACGTCTGTTATCCTGATCAAGAAGGACTTCCCACTCGAATAGGAACTGATCTAGAAAATGAAGTATATGGATTAGGTAATTACACAATTAGCCTTATGATCCTCACTGTTGAATCTGAAACTGCTCCAGTTTTGCCCCATATGTTAGTATTACCAGTCACAGGTGAATTATGTGTTAGCAAGAAAGGTTCAGTACACGTAGGTCATAGTAAATGCACTACTGTGGTCGAGTTCAGTGACCATGGTAAATCGTCCTTTAAAGCTATCAGTCATTCCTACTTTGTTTGTGGTCATACCGCATACATACGTTTGCCTCCAGATTGGGATGGTACCTGTTACATTGCATTCCTTCTGCCACCTGTTTTCCTAGCTCCTCCTGATTACCATAGAAATACGAATCTAGCACCGAATAGACCCAAAAGAGATATTCCCCTTGTCGACTACACAGAAACGGCATGGGAACAGTACACTGATTTCAATAAAGGATTCTTTTTCTTCCTAGGACCTGTCCAAAACAGTAAATTAATACGCAGATTAACGAGAACACTTGAAGCAGTAGTGAACGAAACTGCCTCCGCTCTAGGTAACTTAACAGAGGAGCAGTCTGCTATACGGACTGTTGTCCTTCAAAATCGTCTCGTGATTGACGTCATCTTGGCAGATAGAGGTGGAGCTTGTAAGGTCATCGGGTCAAGTTGCTGTGTTTTCATTCCCCAAAATGCACCATCTGTCTATCAAGCTATCACCCGTTTACATAAAATTGCAAATCAGATACATCAGAATCCAGGCACCTGGACTTGGTCCGGTTGGTTCTGGACTACGTTGACAGCTTGGGGATGGAAGATCTTATCGTTCCTAGGCATTGGCCTTGTTATAGTATTCAGTTGTTGCCTATGCCTGCAGTGTGGGCCAGCGATATGTGGACTGTGTGCCACATCCTGCATTGAGCATTCCAGTTGCCTCTCAAACAGTCAAAGAAAGAAAGACGAACATATAATGTTACAAGAACAAACCGATCGATTTATGAGGATCGACATATCATGAAGGGTCCGTAGGGAACAAGGAGGGAATGAGGTAATATAAATTCTATGGTCATGTTGTGTTCCCTAGCGAGTACCCCACCGACTCCATGTACGAGTTAAAAGTGCATGTAACTTCCCTCCTGTACCAGCTATGAAGACGCAAATACATTTGCGTCCAACGTTAACTTGTCCTCTTTCAGACCCACCATGAATGGGTTTGATGGTCCGTTCCTAAGTATGCTATGCCAACGTCTTTTTGAAGTGTACTCCTACGTTTTTCAGCCTGGCTGAAAGTAGGCCCTGAATCTCTGCCACCGAGCCTCTTTTCTGGCTTCTGACTGCGAGGGCCTCTGCCCAAGCAGCCCCCGTACCCGTGAACTCTGACTTACTTCTAGCGCGGCCCT
The DNA here is from genome assembly GCF_964263255.1 of Lissotriton vulgaris. Lineage (NCBI taxonomy): Eukaryota > Metazoa > Chordata > Amphibia > Caudata > Salamandridae > Lissotriton > Lissotriton vulgaris. The sequence continues at coordinate 2,847,290 of NC_141692.1, read as the reverse complement.
CCGTGCTCAGCTCAGCCTGCTGCCTGCCAAGATTGACTATAACCTTCGAGTTATCTGTTTTCCTCCCCGAAGATACATTCCAGCCTGCTAGCTTCAGTAAACATCCTTCCTCAGCTACAGGGCTAAAGGGCCGACCTGTCTTTATGCAAGTAATTCATAGCCTCTGTTGCCATGCTTCCATGGAAGGCCCCATGCCCCACGCTTCTCATACAGACACTCAGGCGCTTATACACGCACTCACACCAAGTATAGAATAGCTTCTGCTCTAGAGACCTTTCTGCCCAGATAGCTCAGTTCCTAAACATCAGATATCAGATATGATAGAAGCACAAGTTGATCTGACATGCCAGACTTCTGTCTCTTTCCGTCAGTGTAAATGTCAAGTCCCCTGCACCCCGTCAATCACACGTCATGCAGCTGCGCGCGCATCCAAGCTTCCGATTTCTGCTGACATTGCAACATTCTGTTAGCACCACCCCTTGGTGCCACCCACTTGCGTCACCTATCAGTGACGTTTTCTAGCACACACCCTAGTTCACGCCTAGTTTACGCCTCTTGATGATGTACTAGCACCACGTGTATACTGTTATCTTGTCTTCTCTCAGCTGTTACGCCTCTTACATTGAACATTATGATGTAAATCAAGTATATAAGCTATGTATTGTCAATAAACGACGGCGCGCTCATCTATCCCTTCTGACATCCTGTGTGGTGGTCAGAACATGATATCCTGATTCCTTTATGAGGAATAAAACCCTTAGAAACTCTTACACCACGGACTCTGTTTTCCTTCTTTCCGATTGAGTTATTATTGATTAAGTACTTACCTGCATAGAAATTAAGAGAGTAAATTAATTATTTACATCACAAGAGAAGGGCCTGACTGCTGTAAGGGATAAATGTCAGCTGGGCATGTCATCCATCACCTACCACGGACATGAGATAGGAGGACAAGGGATCACCCCAAAGAGAGAGAACGTAAAGGCCATCTGCGATGCCAAAGCTCCCGTCAGCAAAGAGGAGATGAGATCCTTCCTGGGGATGGAGCGAATATTATAGCAAGTTCGTTCAGCACTTTGCCACAAAGACACATCAATTGAGACAGCTCATAAGGGACAAGACAGCGTTCCATTGGGATGAAGAAGCGCAAAGAGAATTAGAAGAGTTGTAAAGAGTCTAAGCCAAGCGGTGCCGTTACATGGACATGATCCTCAGGGACAGACCATACTGACCACGGATGCCAGCGAGAAGGGGCTGGGAGCAGTCCTCGCGCAATAAATGGAAGATGGGACTGTGGAGACTTTCAGCTTCGCATTCAGAATGTTATCTCCCACAGAACAAAAGTTCAGTGTGATTGAGAAGGAAATGCTGGTGGTGGTATGGGCCATGGGAAGTTCAGACAGTTCCTGTGGTGTACGAGATTTAGTCTACAGACAGACCACAAACTACTGGTCAAGGTACTCACCTCGAGTGGGCATGCGACCGCCACCCCACGCATAGCCAAGATGACGCTGAAGCTGTTGGAGTACATGTACGATGTAGAATACATACCGGGGACGTGCAACAAAGTGGCTGACTACCTCAGTCGAGCCTTAGCCCTGGAAGAAGCGCCCACTCCATTGTTGGAGAATGAAGAGATGGTAGCAATAATGGAGGACTCAGAAAGAGTGATCAGCAAGCAAGAATGGCCACAAGTGTATGAGGAGGACGAGGACATAAAAGAAGTCAAAGAATGCCTAATCAGCGGTTGGCCCGAGAAAAGGCGGTTAAAGGAGGTGCTCAGAAATTTTATGAAGTGCGGGAGAAACTATCGATGAGCGACTCCGTAATCTTTTTGTATCGAGGTGAAAAAGTGGTGCCCCCCACGAGATTGATCCCGCTCCTGCTGAGCCAGCTACATGAAGGACACCTCGGCATTGTGAAAACCAAACTGCGGGTAAAGCAAATGTACTGGTGGCCGGGACTGGACAGTAAAGTGGAAAGGCACGTGAGAGACTGTGACCAGTGCCAAGGAGCGGACAAGATATTGAAACTGCTAAGGCCAGCATTGGGAAGATTCGAGCAGCCTCGCAACCCCTGGGAGGACGTATCAGTTGATATTCTGGGACCGGTATTGGATAACTAAGGGACGCCAAAGTACTTGTGTGTTTTGGTGGATAAATACTCAAAATTGCCGGAAGTCCATATGCAGGAAGAAATGGACTCCAACACAGTCATAAAGTTTCTCACCTCAGTGTTTCTGAGGGAAGTTATCCCGAGAACAATCCTGAGTGACAATGGACCGCAATTTATGTCCGAGAAGTGGTGCAAGTATACAGAGAGGAATGGAAATCAAAACCAAACACACGTCAGTGTACCACCCATCGAGCAACGGACAGGTGGATTGATTTAATCGGGTCCTCATGGAGTCCATACAAGCACCCCAGAAAAATGAACTGATTCAGCAGAGGGACAGAATGGTGAGCCCTGCAGAAGATGGTACGCGAGAAGCTTCCACACCGGTAAGACGTACACATGCTGGGAGAGCGGTGATCAGGCCTCCTAATTTCAGAGACTTTGAACTGGGGGGATGTCAAACCTGTGGACTCTAGCATTCTTTTGTATATGTATAAAAAGGGGATATTTTAGTGTTGCGCTCTAGTCCTTGCGGTTGCGTATGACCAATCAATCAATCAATCAATGATAGCACTTGTATAGCGCGCTACTCACCCGGAAGGGTCTCAAGGCGCTTGGGGGAAGGGGGCCGCTACTGCTCGAACAGCCAGGTCTTGAGTTGTCTCCTGAAGGCGAGGTTGTCCTGGGTCAGCCGAAGGTGGAGGGGGAGGGAGTTCCATGTCTTGGCCGCCAGGTAGGAGAAGGATCTGCCTCCGGTGGTGGCTCTTCGGATGCGTGGTACGGCGGCGAGGGCGAGGCTAGCGGACCGTAGCTGGCGGGTGGGTGTGTGGAAGGTCAGGCGGTCGTTGAGGTACTTGGGGCCCAGGTTGTGGAGAGACTTGTGTGTGTGGGTGAGGAGCCTGAACGTGATCCTTTTGTTGACGGGGAGCCAGTGCAGGTTCCTCAGGTGGCGGGAGATGTGGCTGCTTCGAGGGATGTCCAGGATGAGTCGGGCGGAGGCGTTCTGGATGCGTTGGTGTCTTTTCTGTAGCTTGGCTGTGGTTCCGGCGTAGAGGGTGTTTCCGTAGTCCAGCCGGCTGGTGAAAAGGGCCTGGGTGACCGTCTTCCTGGTTTCGATCGGGATCCATCGGAAGATCTTGTGGAGCATGCGGAGGGTGTGAAAGCATGAAGAGGAGACGGCGTTGACTTGTCTGGTCATCGAGAGGGAGGAGTCCAGGATGAAGCCCAGGTTGCGTGCGTGGTCTGTCGGCTTTGGGGCGGTGACTAGGGCTGGGGGCCACCAGGAGTCGTCCCAGGCGGAGGGTGATGGTCCTAGGATGAGGACTTCCGTCTTGTCTGAGTTCAGTTTCAGGCGGCTGTTCTTCATCCACTCGGTGACCTCTTTCATCCCTTCGTGGAGGCTGGTTCTGGCGGTGTCGGGGTCTCTGGTGAGGGAGAGGATCAGCTGGGTGTCGTTGGCTTAGGAGATGATGTTGAGGTTGTGTTGGCGTGCGGTGGCTGCGAGAGGTCTCATGTAGACGTTGAAGAGGGTGGGGATGAGAGATGAACCTTGCAGGACGTCGCAGATGACTTCGGTGGCCTCGGAACGAAACGGGGGGAGGAGGACTCTCTGTGTTCTTCCAGCGAGGAACGAGATGATCCACTTCAATGCCTTTTCTTGGATGCCGGTGTTGCTGAGGTGTTGGACTAGGGTGCGGTGGCAAACAGTGTCGAACGCGGCGGAGAGGTCCAGGAGGATGAGTGCCGCTGTTTCCCCGTTGTCGAGAAGGGCTCGGATGTCGTCAGTGGCTGCGATGAGGGCGGTCTCGGTGATGTGGTTGGCTCTGAAACCGGACTGCGAGGGGTCGAGGGATCCATTTGTCTCGAGGAAGGCGGCAAGCTGTCTGTTGGCGATCTTCTCGATGACTTTGGCAGGAAAAGGGAGGAGCGAGATGGGGCGGAAGCTTTTGAGGTCCGTGGGGTCCGCTGTTGGTTTCTTCAGTAGGGCGCTGAGCTCGGCATGCTTCCAGCTCTCCGGGAAGGTGGTGGTGTCGAAGGAGGTGTTGATGATGTCTTGGAGTTGGGGTGCGATGGTGGAGTCGGCCTTGTTGAAGACGTGGTGGGGGCAGGGGTCAGTCGGAGATCCGGAGTGGATGGTGTTCACCGTGCGGGCTGTGTCTTCGGTGGTCACTGCGGTCCAGGTGCGGAGGGTGGCAGTGGGGTGCGTTGTTTCGACGGTTGGGTGCGGGGATGGTGCGCCGAAGCTGTTGTGGATGTCGGCAATCTTGCGGTGGAAGAACGAGGCGAGGGAGTCACAGAGATCTTGTGATGGGGTGATGTCGTTGTTGCCGGTGCTGGGGTTGGACAACTCCTTGACGATGCTGAAGAGTTCCTTGCTGTCGCGGGCGTTGTTGTCCAGTCGATCCTTCAGTGATTTCTTCTTGGTGGCACGGATGAGCTGGTGGTGCTTGTGGGTGGCGTGTTTGAGGGCGGTCATGTTGTCAGTGGTCTGGTCGAGGAGCCAGGCTTTCTCGAGGGTGCGGCAGGTCTTCTTGGAGTCCTTGAGTTTGTTGGTGAACCAGGGGGCCTTCTTGCTTCTGGGTTTGCTGGGAGGGTTCTTCAGTGGTGCGAGGTCGTTGGCGCAGGTGGTCAGCCACTGCGTGAAGTTGCGGGATGCTTCGTTGGGGTCCGGTGTGCTGGCAGGTGGGTTCTGGCTGAGGGAGGTGGTGAGTTGGTCGGTGGTGATCTTGCTCCAGCTTCTGTGAGGAACCTGCTGCGGGTGGTGGTGGGTAGTGGTTTTCTGAAGCTGAAGTGGGCGCAGCTGTGGTCTTTCCAGTGAAGTCCGGTGGAGTGGCTGAAGGTGATGTGCTTGCTGGATGAGAAGACGGAATCCAGTGTGTGGCCAGCTTAGTGGGTGGGGGTGTTGACCAGTTGCTTGATTCTGAGGTTGGCGAGGTTGTCCAGCAGGGTGACGGTGTTGCGGTCCTTGTTGTTCTCCAGGTGGAAGTTGAGGTCCCCAGGAGGATGTAGTCGGTGGAGGGGAGGGCGTGTGGGCTGATGAAGTCTGTGATGTCTTCGCTGAATTGTCTGCGTGGTCCCGTGGGTCTGTAGAAGAGGGTGCCTCTGAGGGTCGTCTTTGGGTCGGTGTGAATCTGGAAGTGGAGGTGTTCGGCGGCGGTGTAGGTGTCGCGACACACAACGACGTGAGAGCAAAAAGAAGTGCGCATGCACAAGACCCTAAATGCGCATGGGTGAGCGACCAGAGCACAGAATACAGTAAGACGCTCAGCGCTCTTCTTGCGATAGTGATACATTTAAATAAACAGATTTCTCGTGACCTGCAGTGTTGTTACCTCATTTGCAGAGGTGAATGCACAACTTCACAATTACGACTATTAAGCGGCTTTAAATAAACTCCTCCGGAATTTCTCACAGAAAACTTCAGAACGCCAAGGTACTCAACTGTCAGCTGTAGCTTCACAGTTGAAGTGTGCAGAGTGTTCAAAACGCTACAGCATCTTGAACAGAAACAACTAGAACGTGCACCTCTCTTCATGGAGCGCATCGATGGAACATCCAGCAAATGTTTGAGAGCTAGCAGCCCAACCAGAAATGAGCGCAGGGATACCCTCCAGCTAAGCCCCAATCGCCGCCAACACAGGTATTTGGACCATTGTCTTCTTTTTAAAAGTGCAGAGGAGAAAATGACATTTGCTTTGGAACAAGGAGGTGAGGTACTGCATTAAAGGGACTGATATTTACCAGGCAGCATTAAGCCAAAAAAAGTGGTTAGTGCTGCATGATAAATATCACGCAGGCTTCTGTGCCACGGAATGTCACATAAAGTGACATTCCGATGGCACAAGGAGCCTCATAAAAGAGGCCCTGTATATGGCTCATAGGGTTAGTATGAGTTTACTGAGTGCTGTAAAAGACAGACATAGGTGCATCACCGCAGTGCTCAAGTGTGCATGAGGGTAGGCTGTGTGAAAAGGGAAATACACATAGAAAGATGAATCTCAGTGTCTGTAATATATCACAACAAAATATTCAGAGTAAAAAAGTACTAATCTAGGCTTAGAAATAAATAAAGGTTTGATGCAAGTCCCCCTGGAGGAGCCACTGTCTATGTACTTGTCTCTGCATCATGGTGCAGTAAGAGTCCACTTCGGCTCACAGAATGAAGCTCCCCCTCAAATGACAGGATAACTGTGTCTTTGCCTTGGTCCTACTTCACTCTCAGCAGCCTTTCAACTAAGTTAAGGCTCAATAAATACCACAGACATATCCACCAACATGAGTGGCTCTCATCTTTGAAGGGCATTTATTAAAAACAGTGAATGCTGACCAAAGGTGCCTCATGCGCATGCACGATCACCATCTTAGAATGGTCAACATTGCTTTTTTATGATGACTATCCACTGATAACGCTTGGGGTACTGGAAAATGAGTATGGGGCTTTGGAGGCAGGAGGACTCTGGGTGTGGGGTTTAAAAGTGGGATTCAAAAGGGGGACGGTGCAAGAAGAGAGCTGGGGACAATATCCCCTCCCAAGCACTGCCAAGAAAGATCTGCTGATAATAGTGGAAGGATACATCATTCAGGCAAAACTCTGAGACCAAAATGCTCATTGATGGGAAAAACACATGGACATGGAGGTAAGTCAGTGAAACAGAAGTAGGGAAGGGAAATTGACAAACAAACATCCAATCGTGAGGATGGGGCTGAACCAAAGCCCACTTTAATTCCCTATAATGCACTGGCAACAGTAGGTGTCATACATAGCTTAATCTTTCTGGACCCAAGACTTAGAACATGGACCAAAATGGAAACATTTGCAGATGTCTCAGGGCCCTGGAAAGCAATGGGCACAGCTGTGGGTCCTCTACCCAACAACTCTATGGGGTGCTCCTCTTCTCCTGATGCTGACTAGGGTGTTGATGGAGCATCAGGGCTCACATTGGTTGGGTATTTCGAGTTTGGAAACCACAGTATTTCTGATAGTGGAGTGGCAGCCGTGTCTGCTGTCAGAAACCTTTGGTAGGTTGTCTGTTCACCAATGCACCACCGAGCCACAGTAGGAGTCACCCTACCAGTTTGAAGGGAGGTAAGCTGTTAGAATTGTCCCTGATGCACAAGGAAAAACTCTGTGAATGATGTATGAGCAGAAATAACATGGTGGCCAACTTGCCATACTTGCATTTGCCACCCTGGCAGACACACTTTGAATGAAGACATTCCCGATAGAGTTGGACATCTCTAAATATGGTGGTTGGTCTTCTGCTAAAGGGGTGAAGGCTTATTTTTCACTCACCTAGTAATCTGGTGGTCTGTCAGCCACACAGTAAGTAACCCAATTTCTTATGATCTGTTTTTGCAGAGGTGCTATTTTGCATCATATTAGGTGGTATTATTTTGCTTTATTTCAGTGTTACTTTAATGCAGCAAAAAACATTTTTATATTATGTGTACAATAGTCAGTATGAAAAAATGGCTTTGATATGACAACACTGCACAGTCAGCAGAAGAAATGGTTCAACACTAGTGTGAATATATAATGTGGTGCTAAATACAATCATGACATGAGTTACCTCAGTGAAAAGAAACCAGACCTTCACGGTGAAGTATAAGAGGTTAGGCCTCTGATGCAGACATTGTCATGTATAAAACATATTCCTATTGTAATCTTAAGAACTGAATAGGATACTTGTTGGTACCTGCCATGGTCTGATATTGTTGATGTCAGCACAAGAGCCGGTTTTGAATGGTCCTTGCCCCGGCACACAGCTGATAAGGCTGTTCAATGCATAAGCAAAGGCGTACACTGCGGTGTAACCTTGGTAAGTGTAGCTAAGCTCATTCAGGTCAAATAAAGCCATGGCCTCTTCATCTAATGTTTCTTCCCCTGAACAAGGCACCCCTCTGCTTTCTTCGCCTTCCGTGGAAACACCACTAGTTCCATTGCTATCTGGAAAAATGCAATTAAATTCCTTCTTCCAGAACAGTTTTATAAATATGTCCTCAGGATAACTCAATGGATGTAATTTACGCAAAAAGTCTTCAAAACCCAGCATTGGCTCTGTGTAAGGTACAATTCCCAGAGATCCGTTCAGTATCCTCCAGGCCTGGTTGTCCAGTATCCAAGGTGTGATTGTAAAGGATGCTGTAAAGATCCAGACTTTGTTGTTAACATTCAGGTGATAAAGAGTTTCCAACAACAACTTGACGTGTATGTCAGGGCTGTGAACAATCACCACTTTGGCTGTGTGTCTCTGGATCATTTGTGCAAGTTGAAGGACCTTCTCCTTGGAGTATCGAAGGTTAATCTGCTCCATGAAGGCTACGCAACCACTGCTGTCCTCAATGCGTCTTTTAATGATTTGCCCTCCCTGTAAGCCCAGCTCATCATCAGACACGATCATACCAACCCATGTCCAATGGAAGTACCCAACGAGATGTGCAATGGCTGAGTTCTGGAATGAGGAGCTGGGCACTGTACGTAAAAATGATGGAAACTGGAGCTTGTCGCTGAGAGTAGAAAGCACTGATCCTTGGCTTATCTGTCCGAAACATAAGACAATTACAAGAGGGAAATGGTGAGAAAATCTTAGTTTCTACAAGTGCAAAACACACTGACACAGGTACAACAAAATATAAATCATGCATTATGTAGCACTGACTGTTAGAATCATCAATGCATGGGATGCCCTACAAGCATTCGCTAGAGTAACACTTCTTTTTCTGTAGCACAGAGTAAGGAACAAAATGTATCTCTGCAACAGTAAGTAGTCAGATAAAGGAACGAGCTAGACTTATGTAAAGTAATTTGCTGAAAACCCCTGCGATTGATTGAGTGTGATACCTAAGATGAGAATAGTCAGCAACATATTCCTTGACAAAGTCAAAACCATCTGTGTCTTGATTTGAAGTAGGGCGCATCACGCTGCAAATCTACGGCCTGGGTAACTGACGGGAAATTTGGCAAACCTTCAGAAAAGTATTGCCATTGTCCTTGAAAACAGTAGCTGGATACCACTGTGAGCTCACTTGATGTTTAGGTGATAGCATGGTCAAGCAGTCAAGGCTAACAATTGATGTGTGGTGTGGGACCGAACAACAAAATTAGGTGTGATGTATGTCATTCACAATAAATATATTGTCCAAATATTGTTATTCTTTTAGAAAATGTATGTAAGTGTTTATTTACTGTAAGAAAATATACATACTATTTTTATGAAGTCTTATAGCAAAACTCAGAAGTCTGGTATATGACTGTTACTCTGTCTCTCATGACCCGTGTGCACTTGCACCCAGGATACAGTTTCAAGTATTCTCTAAGGCATGGGTACTCACAAACTTTCTCTCTGGGGCCAAATTTACAGTCTGGTTTGTGGCCGAGGGCCACACCGGTGGGGGTGGGGTCAGTGAGAGAGGGGGCGGGGCTAGAGCAAAAAAAACCTGTGACCATGAGTGTTAGAACCGGCTGTCTCTAGTTGGCAGAGGTATACACTTCTGACAAATAGGGACACACCTTTTCTAGTCAGGGCAAGGGGATCACACCCTTTGATAACCCCTGCTCACCCCCTTGGTAGCTTGGCAGAGCAGAACAGGCTTATCTCAGAGGCTGTGCGTTAAGCATTTATGACCACATACAGTAACCAAGTGAATACACTACAAATGGACACAACACAGTAGTATTATAAAAATAAGGGTTTTTATATAAGGCTTAGCACAAGACCAAATAACGACAAAAATATACACAATCTTAATAAATACTTTTGGAAGGGAAAATAATAGTTCAAAGGTAGTTTCTTCTTCAGCACAAAGTCTTTCGTATCAAAGAAATTCTTCTTCTTGGAAACACAGTTCTTAGCAACAAGGTAACCCACACGGGGGCTACACGACGTCGAGGCAAAGTTAATCCAAAGGTTCAGCGTCAACCGCGAGGAGCAATACGTCGAGACTGGAGTCACACGGACCCCCAACAACACAGTACCTTAGGAAAATAGAGCACACGATGATCAGCGGCGTCGAGCAATCCGGCGTCGCGTCTTCGGTGTCAATCAGGCCTCAGTAGTCGTCGATGTCGATGATGCTGTTGCAAAGTGTGAGCAGCGCTCACGGTGTCGAGAGGGCCAAAGGGCGATGCGATCAGCAGCGGTGCAGACTCGAGGTCCCTTGGAGCTGGAGCCGAACTCACTACTTACTGGCATTGCTGCTGGCGTCGGTCGGGCCCGGCGGCCGGCGTCGAGGAAGCGGGACACTGGGGCCGTTACCCACTATGTCGAGCTGGATTCGGCGGCGTCCGTCGGCGTCGAGATTGCTGGTTCTTTCAGAGGTGCTGGATTCACGGGTTCCAGCAAATAGCACTTTAAGCAGATGAAGTCCTTTAGCCCTGTGACTTCAGCAGGAGACTGGCACTCTTCCAGTCCTTGGAGATTTTCTTAGCAAGCGTGAGAGTACACACACAGTTCCTCTCTCCTGGTTCCTAGGCAAAAATAAAGAAGCACTGCAGGATTCCCCTCAGCAAACAGCACACTGGCAGAAGGGGTAGGCAAGTCCTCAGATCAGCAGGCCTCTTGTCCTTGGTTACAGGGTTCCTTGTCAGAAGTGATCTGATTTCTTAGTTCAGGGGTCCTACTCTTATACCCCTTTTCGGCTTTGATCCCTTTGTCCATGCAGGGGACTTTCCCAACATCCTGGGTCTGTGGTGGGTGGAGCCAGGCAGAAGCACCTGGCTTATTCACTGAGCAGGGCTGGGTCCTCAGACGCTCAGCAGGAGGTGGAGCCAGCATTGTCACTGGCAGGAGCAGAGCTATCGGCCTCCTGGCAGGAGGTGGGGCTAGGATCGTCCATGGCAGGCACAGAGCCATCCGTCGCTTGGCAGGAGGTGGAGCAAGCATTGTATCAGACAGGGCAGGCTATCAGCAACTACTCTCCCCCTACTCTCAACGCAAATGTCCCACTCATCCCACACTGACTCATTCAGACCTCTGGAGCCACCCAGCTCCTGTCACACACACGCAAGACCAGCAGAAACAAGAAATGGTTAGACAAGAAAATAGACACTTTCTAAAAGTGCTATTTTCAAGCCCAGAGTCCAAAAACCATCCACACCAACGGATGCGTAATTAAACCCCGAGTTCAGGGATACCAAACTCGACATTGCACCATGCTCCCCGGGCCAGCTAGAATCATAGCATTAATAATCCCGGAGGCCCATTCTAAGTAATGGAGAGCAGGTTACCTCGCAATAGTGAAGAACGAAGATGGCTGTTGTTCACTATTAGGACATGCCAACTTGGTCAGGCGTGTCCTACCTTATACTTACAACGCACCCTGCCCGTGGGCCTACCATAGGGGTGACTAACATGAAGTTAAGGGAAGGTTTGAAGGGCTGGCAAGTAGGTATACTTGCACAGTCCGCGTGACAGTACTAGACTGCACGTGGGTCTCGCAATGACCGACCCGTAGACATTCTTTTACGAGGCCGCTCTTGTGGGTGGCACAACACGTGCTGCAAGCCCACGAGCGGCATTTGGAGTTACAAGCCCCGGCACTCCTGGTGCACTAGACTAGGGACTGACAGTAAGCCAAATAAGCCAAACATGGATACAATCTATACATCAATTTAACATCGGGAGCACTTGCGCTGTGGCACTGATCAGCAGTGGCACGGCGCCCAAAGCATATACCAGCAAAACATCGTAAAACAGTGGAGGCAAACAGAAAAAATGGAGGAGAGACTCAAGCCAATGATGTCAGGTCTAACACGTGTCCCCTCCAGCTGAAATGTGGGGAGAACTAACTTTGACCGAGGGAGTCCTCATCACTAAGGCGGAAAAATCTGGACAGACCATCAGCATTGGCGTGATCTGTACCAGGGCGGTGTTCCACCGTAAAGTCCATCCCCTGTAGAGAAATGGACCACCTCAACAGTTTCGGATTCTCACCCCTCATCTGCATCAACCATCTGAGGGGCCTGTGGTCTGTCTGAACCCGGAAGTGAGTTCCAAACAGGTAGGGTCTCAGCTTCTTCAGCGCCCAGACCACAGCAAATGCTTCTCTCTCTATCGCACTCCACCTCGTTTCCCTGGGAAGTAACCTCCGACTGATGAAGGCTACAGGCAAGTCTCGGCCCTCTTCATTCACCTGAGCTAGAACAGCCCCCACGCCATGCTCTGAAGCGTCCGTCTGGACAATAAACTCTTTCGAAAAGTCGGGTGCCTGGAATATAGGTGCTGTGCACATTGCAGTTTTCAAGGTTTTGAAGGCCGTTTGACAGGCATCAGTCCAGATCACGTTTCGTGGCTGCTTCCTGGAAGTCAGCAAAGTCAAGGGGTGCACAATGTTACCGTAATCCTTGACGAACCTCCTGTAATAACCCGTGAGTCCTAAGAAGGCTCTCACCAGAGTTGGGGTTTTGGGCGGCGCCCAAGCCAGGATGGTATCAATCTTGGGTTGCAGGGGGGCAACTTTGCCGCTCCCTACTTGGTGCCCTAAGTACACCACAGAACCCTGCCCAATCTGGCATTTACTGGCTTTGATTGTGAGGCCTGCTCTGTGCAGGGCCAACAACACTTCCTGGAGGTGGCGTAAGTGTTCCTCCCAGCTGGCGCTGAACACTGCGATGACGTCCAGGTAGGCGGCACTGAAATCCTCCAGTCCAGCCAAGACCTGGTTGACCAACCTCTGGAAGGTGGCTGGGGCATTCTTCATCCCAAAGGGCATCACCCGGAACTGGTATAGCCCATCTTGTGTGGAGAATGCTGACCTCTCCTTTGCCCCATCGGTTAAGGCGATCTGCCAGTACCCAGACGTTAAGTCAAACGTACTAAGGTACCGGGCAGCCCCCAACCGATCAATGAGCTCATCAGCTCTGGGGATGGGGTGCGCGTCAGTCTTCGTGACCGAATTGAGTCCTCGGTAATCCACGCAGAACCGAAGTTCTGGTGAAGCACCAGGCGCTGCAGCCTTTGGGACCAAGACCACTGGGCTGGCCCAAGGACTACTAGAGGACTCAATCACCCCTAACGCAAACATTTTGGAGACCTCCTCCTTAATGTATGCTCGAACCTTGTCAGTCACCCTGTAAGCCTTGTGCTTCACAGGAGGGCTGTCTCCGGTGTCAACGTCATGGACACACCAATGAGTGACACCCGGAACCAAGGAAAACAGATCCGGGAATTGTCCCAACAGGTGGCGACAATCCTGTTTCTGCTCAAGGGTCAGTGTGTCAGAGAGGACCACACCATCCACTGACCTGTCTTGCTCTTTAGCACACAGGAGGTCAGGAAGAGGCTCACTCTCCTCCTCCATTCCAGCTCCAGCATCTGTAGCTAGGAGCATGCCCACTTCGGACCTTTCTAAGTGGGGCTTCAAACGGTTGACATGCAGGACCCGCAAGGGGTTCCTGGGAGATTTCAAGTCCACCAGGTAGGTGACATTGCTCTTCTTCTCCACAACCTTAAACGGTCCAGTCCACCTGTCCTTGAGCGCACAAGGTTCCACAGGGGACATGACCCACACTTCTTGACCAGGCTGAAGCTCTACCAGAGTTGCATTCCGGTCATACCAACGCTTCATCTCCTCCTGACTGGCCTCCAGATTTGCCTGAGCAAGTTCTCTAAAGCGCCGAGTCTGGTTCCGAAAGGCCAGCATGTAGCTGTATACATCCTGGGGAGGTTTCCTGGGAGATTGCTCCCAGCCTTCCTTGACCAGACTCAAAGGCCCTCTTACCGGGTGACCGTACAGAAGCTCAAAGGGGCTGAACCCTAGAGACTTTGCGGCACCTCTCGGTAAGCAAACAACAGGCATGGCAAGAGGACGTCCCATTTCCGCCTCATTGGTTCTTCAAGACCCATGATCATGCCTTTAAGGGTCCGGTTGAATCTTTCAACCAGCCCATTTCCTTGAGGGTGGTAAGGAGTGGTGAACTTGTAGGTTACCCTACACTCCTTCCACAGAGACTTCATATAGTTAGAAATGAAGTTGGTGCCCCGGTCCGACACCACCTCTCTGGGGAACCCCATCCGGGAGAAAACACCCATCAGTGCCCGTCCCACCACGGGGGCCGTCACTGTTCGGAGAGGGATGGCTTCCGGGTACCGTGTGGCATGGTCCACCAAGACCAGGATAAACCTGTTGCCCAGGGCTGTCTTAGGGTCCAGGGGCCCAACAATGTCAATACCCACCCGGTGAAAGGGGGTGCTGACCACTGGAAAAGGTTGGAGGGGAGCCTTCTCCTTCCTTCCGCTTTTCCCACTTGCCTGGCAAGTGTGACAAGTCTTGCAATGGATGTCTACATCCCTTCGCATCTGAGGCCAATAAAAATGGGTGACAAGCCTGTCATAGGTCTTGTCCTGCCCCAGATGTCCAGCTAACGGTACGTCATGAGCCAAACCCAGTAGGAAGGCTCGGAAGCGCTGGGGTACCACCAGCACAGGGGCTGACCCAGGCTCGGCAGCCTTGGGCTCGCTATACAGGAGGTCGTTCTCCCAGTACACAAAATGTGACCCTGACTGATCACCTGAGGATTGGGCTGAGGCCTGCTGCCTCATACCCACAAGAGAAGGGCACACCTTCTGTTCGGCACAGAATTCCTCCCTGGAGGGACCACCATCCTGCTGCCAATGGGTCAGCTCGGGCAGGTCTCCCAGTTCGGCAATTTGTTCCCCTGTGGGCTCCAGGGCATCCCCCTCAGGGTCTACCTCCTCCTGGACCACGGGAACTACGGGGGCCGGTTTCCCGCGCCTCCTGACTCTTCTCTTCACAGCTGGGTCCTGGGCCGTACTTTCAGGCTCCTGGACCCCATCAGCACCCTTACTCGCTGTCATCGATCGAGTGGTCGCACACACCCACTCTGGCACACCCAACATTTTCAAATGCGCCTCCCTCTCCACCTTAGCCCAAGGGGAGTCTTCTAAATCATTGCCCAGGAGACAATCGACAGGCATGGCGGGCCTTACAGCGACCTGAAGAGTACCTGAAACTCACCCCCATTCAAAGGAAACCTGAGCTACCTCACACTCTTTCTGGGAGTTGTCAGCAGCTATCACAGGGTAGAATGCGTGGGGAACCACCTGCTCTCTGGACACTAAGTGAGACTTGACAGCTGTCACACTCGCTCCGGTGTCTCTGAGAGCTTCCACTCTATGGCCATTAATGGTCACCCACTGCCTATATTTACTAGTGTTACTAGGCAGAGGGGGTGGAGGGACCATTTGCATGTCTCCTAGCGAGACCAGGGACATTTCTGCGGGACCCCTCCCACCAAGGACAACCATCTCCTCCCCTCCCAGGGCTACACTCGCCAACTGATGGGGGGGTGCACTCGGCGGTGCATTCGATTTCTTTATGGGAAACCGGGGGTCGTAATACCGGTGTCCCGCCTGCCCACAAGTGTAGCAGGTTAGGGGGCCCCTATGAACAGGTTTACCCGTCGGGGCCCCTGGCTTCTTCTCAGGGGGAGGCTGGGAACCGTTCCCTTGGTTCCCTTGGGGATTACTTTGGGGCCCTTTCTGAGACTCCTTCTGTTTACCCTTGTCCCCCCCACTCTTCTGCTGGGGACCCTGCCCACCTTTGGCTGAGTCTCCCACTGGACCCTTGTGGACCCTGGTACTGACCCAGCGGTCCGCCTCCTCAGCAAGTTTTCTAGGGTTAGATATCTTGCTATCAATAAGGTGCTGGCGCAGCTCTGGAAAACAGTTATTAGACAAATGCTCCCAAGCAAACAAATCATAAAGAGCGTCATAACTTTCCACTTTGCTGCCCTTTACCCAACCATCCATGGCTCTACAAAAATAAGACACATATTCAACCCACGTCGTACCAGGCAACTTCTTACATTCTCTAACAGCTTGTCTGTACTTCTCGGGGGTTAGGCCATACCGCAACATTAAAGCATCTTTCATATGAGCATATGACATCCTATCCTCAACAGGCATGTCTAACAGGGTATCTCTCCCCTCATTCACAAAGCGACCCCACAACCCCGCTCCCCAATTCTTCTCAGGGACCTGGTGGGCCAACAATGCTAACTCATATGCTTTAAACCACTGACCAATATCTTCGTTCCTATGATAATCTTTTATCACATCTTTTGGGAAAATAAAACCTACTTTCTGCAGGCCCAGATGGGATGCTGCCACCAGAGGGATTCAATTCTAACTTCTTAGCTTGGATCTCCAATTCCCTCAACTTGGTATCACGCTCCAAAGCTAACTTCTCACGTTCAAACTCCAACCTTTTGGTCTCCATATCAGCTTCTCTTCTACCTCTTGCATTTTCCAACTCTATCTTTAGCCTTGCCATTTCCATGTTGTATGCACGCTCCTTCACCCTTTCTTCTCATTCTTCAGGGGAAAGACCTTTGGAGGAAACACTGCTTCCGGGAGAGGACTCAGGCCCATTCGCTGGCGCCTCCTCTTCCCCTTCCACTGGCGGCACCACCACCGGATCAGTGGGATCTCTGGCCTCCAACCAGGCCTGCAATGCTTTGAGATATTCCTCTTTTCGTGAGATGCCTTTGGTAGGCACTTTCAACTGCTTGTAAAAGGTCTTCAGCTCCTTCAAGCCGTAGTCGTTTATCTTCGCTCTGTCGAATTCCTCCACAACAACAACAGGGGTAGTGACTCCGGTGTCACTCATGGTCAAAACTGGCAGTGTTCAAAAAATCAAGCTTCAGAAAAGCGGAGAACCAAAAATAGGATCCTTCCAAATTAGATTGTGGCTGCGCTATGGTCTGCTTTCACTATGTAGCGCACACTAATCACTGCACATGGGTCATAAATGCAAAGTTCAAATCCTCACCGCTGACCCACCAATGTTAGAACCGGCTGTCTCTAGTTGGCAGAGGTATACACTTCTGACAAATAGGGACACACCTTTTCTAGTCAGGGCAAGGGGATCACACCCTTTGATAACCCCTGCTCACCCCCTTGGTAGCTTGGCAGAGCAGAACAGGCTTATCTCAGAGGCTGTGCGTTAAGCATTTATGACCACATACAGTAACCAAGTGAATACACTACAAATGGACACGACACAGTAGTATTATAAAAATAATGATTTTTATATAAGGCTTATAACAAGACCAAATAACGACAAAAATATACACAATCTTAATAAATACCTTTGGAAGGGAAAATAATAGTTCAAAGGTAGTTTCTTCTTCAGCACAAAGTCTTTCGTATCAAAGCAATTCTTCTTCTTGGAAACACAGTTCTTAGCAACAAGGTAACCCACACGGGGGCTACACGACGTTGAGGCAAAGTTAATCCAAAGGTTCAGCGTCAACCGCGAGGAGCAATACGTCGAGACTGGAGTCACACGGACCCCCAACAACACAGTACCTTAGGAAAATGGAGCACACGATGATCAGCGGCGTCGAGCAATCCGGTGTCGCGTCTTCGGTGTCGATCAGGCCTCAGTAGTCGTCGATGTCGATGATGCTGTTGCAAAGTGTGAGCAGCGCTCACGGCGTCGAGAGGGCACGAGGGCGATGCGATCAGCAGCGGTGCAGACACGAGGTCCCTTGGAGCTGGAGCCGAACTCACTACTCACTGGCGTTGCTGCTGGCGTCGGTCGGGCCCGGCGGCCGGCGTCGAGGAAGCGGGACACTGGGGCCGTTACCCACTATGTCGAGCTGGATTCGGCAGCGTACGTCAGCGTCGAGATTGCTGGTTCTTTCAGAGGTGCTGGATTCACGAGTTCCAGCAAATAGCACTTTAAGCAGATGAAGTCCTTTAGCCCTGTGACTTCAGCAGGAGACTGGCACTCTTCCAGTCCTTGGAGATTTTCTTAGCAAGCTTGAGAGTACACACACAGTTCCTCTCTCCTGGTTCCTAGGCAAAAATAAAGAAGCACTGCAGGATTCACCCCAGCAAACAGCACACTGGCAGAAGGGGTAGGCAAGTCCTCAGATCAGCAGGCCTCTTGTCCTTGGTTACAGGGTTCCTTGTCAGAAGTGATCTGATTTCTTAGTTCAGGGGTCCTACTCTTATACCCCTTTTCGGCTTTGATCCCTTTGTCCATGCAGGGGACTTTCCCAACATCCTGGGTTGTGGTGGGTGGAGCCAGGCAGAAGCACCTGGCTTATTCACTGAGCAGGGCTGGGTCCTCAGACGCCAAGCAGGAGGTGGAGCCAGCATTGTCACTGGCAGGAGCAGAGCTATCGGCCTCCTGGCAGGAGGTGGGGCTAGGATCGTCCATGGCAGGCACAGAGCCAAAACCAAACCCGAATAAAAATACCAAACTCGACATTGCACCATGCTCCCCGGGCCAGCTAGAATCATAGCATTAATAATCCCGGCGGCCCATTCTAAGTAATGGAGAGCAGGTTACCTCGCAATAGTGAAGAACGAAGATGGCTGTTGTTCATTATTAGGACATGCCAACTTGGTCAGGCGTGTCCTACCTTATACTTACAACGCACCCTGCCCGTGGGCCTACCATAGGGGTGACTAACATGAAGTTAAGGGAAGGTTTGAAGGGCTGGCAAGTAGGTATACTTGCACAGTCCGCGTGACAGTACTAGACTGCACGTGGGTTTTGCAATGACCGACCCGTAGACATTCTTTTACGAGGCTGCTCTTGTGGGTGGCACAACACGTGCTGCAAGCCCACGAGCGGCATTTGGAGTTACAAGCCCCGGCATTCCTGGTGCACTTTACTAGGGACTGACAGTAAGCCAAATAAGCCAAACATGGATACAATCTATACATCAATTTAACATCGGGAGCACTTGCGCTGTGGCACTGATCAGCAGTGGCACGGCGCCCAAAGCATATACCAGCAAAACATCGTAAAACAGTGGAGGCAAACAGAAAAAATGGAGGAGAGACTCAAGCCAATGATGTCAGGTCTAACAATGAGGTTGAACACAGGCCCCTGCAGCGGACGTCTTCGTCCACTGGCCCACCAGATCCAGCATACACACATATCTCTCTCTCTCTCTCTCTCTCTCTCTCTCTCTCTCTCTCTTTCTCTCTCTCTTTCTCTCTCTCTCTCTTCCTCACACTCCCTATCTTTCACTCCCTCCCCCCTCCCTCCCTCTCTCTGTCTCCCTCCCTCCCTCTCTCTGTCTGTCTCCCTCCCACTCTGTCTCCCTCCCTCCCTTACTCTCTGTCTCCCTCACTCACTCTGTTTCCCTCCCTCCCTCCCTCTCCCTCCCTTTCTCTCCCTCTCCCTCCCACTTTCGCTCCCTTTCTCCATCTTCATCCCTCCCTCCCTCTGTCTGTCTTCCTCCTTCCCTCTGTCTCCTTCCCTCTGTCTCCCTCCCTCTGTTTCCCTCCCTCCCTGTCTTCCTCCCTCCCTGTCTCCCTCCCTCCCCGTCTCCCTCCCTCCCCGTCTCCCTCCCTCCCCGTCTCCCTCCCTCCATACATCCCTCCCTGTCTCCCTCCCTTCCTCCCTGTCTCCCTCCCTCCCTCTGTCTCCCTCCCTCCCTGTCTCCCTCCCTCCCTGTCTCCCTCCCTCTCTGTCTCCCTCCCTCTCTGTCTCCCTCTGTCTCCCTCCCTCCCTGTCTCCCTCCCTCTCTGTCTCCCTCCCTCTCTGTCTCCCTCCCTCTCTGTCTCCCTCCCTCTCTGTTTCTTTCCCTCTCTGTCTCCCTCCCTCTCTGTTTCACTCCCTCTCTGTCTCCCTCCCTTTTTGCCTCCCTCCCTCTCTCTGTCTCCCTCCCTCTCTCTCTTTCTCTTCCTCCCTCCCTTGGTCTCCCTCCCTTCCTCTGTCGACCTCCCTCCCTCTGTCGCCCTCCCTCTCCCATTGTCTCCCGCCCTCACACCCTCTGTTTCCCTCCTTCACACCCTCTGTCTCCCTCCTTCTCACCCTCTGTCTTCCTCCTTCTCACCCTCTGTCTCCCTCCATCCCTCTGTCTCCCTCCCTTTGTCCTCATCCCTCTCTCCATCCCTGTCTCTGCCTCCCTCTGTCTCCCTCCCCTCTCTCTGTCTTTCTCTCTCTGTCTCCCTCCCTCCTCCTGTCTCCCTTCCTCCCTCTCTGTCTCACTCCCTCTCCCTCCCTGCCACCCTCCCTCCCTCCTGCTCTGTCTCCCTCCCTCTCCCTCGCTGTCTCCCTCCCTCTCTCTTTCTGTCTCCCTCCATCTCTTTGTGTCTTCATCCCTACTTCTGCCTCCCTCTCCCTCTATTTCCATTCCCTGACTCTCCCTCTCTTTCCCTTCCCTGACTCTCCCTCTCTCTCACTCCCCTGACTCTCTCCCTCCCTTGACTCTCTCCCTCCCTCCCTCTCTCTCCCTCCTTTCCCCTCCCCTGACTCTTTCCCTCTTTCTCCCTTCCTTCACTCTCCATCCCTCCCTCGCCCTGCCCTGGCTCTCCCTCTCTCTCCCTCCCTGGCCCTGGCTCTCCCTCCCTCGCCTTGGCTCTCCGTCACTCTCCCTCTCGCCTCGCTCTCCCTCCCTCTCTCTCCCTCCCCTGACTTTCCCTCCCTCGCCTTCCCCTTTTCGCAATGTTAAAAGTAGGTTGTGAAGGACAGCCCTGCCATCAGCCAGGGGCAAGTGGGCTTATGTATGTGACCACCAGAAACCTGCGTGCGAGGTCAAAGCCCTGAAGGAAATATATGTGTCACATCCAGGCGTGCAACACCCATTGAGTTTGAAATCGCCCCCACCCCCTTGTCAGCCCGGGATGAGACAGCTTGCCTGGCGCGCGCACAGCCGCGCTGGAGAATTTCACAGGTCTTTAAAGACCATTAACTTTTTAATGAGGCTTTGTTCTGTTTCACCTCTTCTGAGGCCCCTGCAGCTCCACTCTATGGCCGGAATCTCTCGGCCCCCATAGAGCAGAGCCTCTCCGAGTCCAGGCTGCTGCTCCGGTGGTGTTTACTGACACTCGAAAATTATTTTTTTTTAAACTGGGACATGTCTGTAAGGTCCGCGGGCCGCCAAGGAAGGCTTGTCGGGCCGCGGGCGGCCTGCGACCCTGCTCTAAGGAGACACCAAAATGCAGTGTTACAATCTGTCAGTCACACAGATTCATACCTGACACAGGGACGTACTGCTCTGCTGCCCTGGTCTCCTGCCTCACCTAATATTTTTTTCCAGCCAAGGTCCTCTTCCCAAAATGGTTGAACATTGGACATTTTGAAACCATTCCATTTGGTCAGATTGAAATTTCAGCTTTTGACAATGTACGGAGTACACTGTGTCTTAAAAAACATAGTGCTTTATTGAATGCCCAGAACAGACCAGTACTTTCCCATCACAAGAGCACCTTCAAAGCTGTTTTCCAAAGAAGGCATTAACATCTGCATTTCCCTTATTCTGTTGTGCTGTACAAAGAACCACAGATATGGGAGGCATATAGGGTTTTCCACAATGTTTTAGTAAAAATGAGGACAAAAAGATAAGATTCTTCAAGAATCCTTAACAGAAAACATAAAGAAGGGCTTCATTTGTTATTCCACTTTACCAGCAAATTCCATAGTTCACTTATTCCCAAACTGGAAGTTGAATTCTGACAGTGCATAGACTACAGAGGACTCAAAGCATCACACTTTTAAATCAATACCTTTTACCCTTTAGAGGGTCGCCTGAAAACCTACCAAGCACTGGTGTAGGTTCTGACTTGTTTTCGCCAGTCTGAAACCACCAGACATGTTGCTGACATCATGGGGTGAGAGCCAGTGCAGTCGATGTCAGCCCTTCTCCTGAAATTCCATCTTGGGATGATGGAAAAACATCCTATTAGGGCCAGGGCAGTGCCCCTTCCCGCAGGAAGTGGTCACAAGAGGTTGTAGATACCCTAAAGGTAAGTAGCCTATTGAGTACTACCTGTCTCACCTTGTAACACCCCTAAATTCAGTATTTAGGAGGCACCTCAAGACCTGTCCATCTGATTCAATGAACAAAAGAAGACAAGGACAAAGCACAATCGCTTCTCGAGAACTGAAGTCCTGCTCCAGAAGAAAAAGGTGTCAAACCCTGCCTCTAAAGACTCGAAAATATCTGCTGATGTGTCTTCCTGAAACCTGAAAGGAATGCACGAACCCTGGAGCACCTCCAGCCTTTGAGAAATCGCGGTGAAGCTCCTTTGGAGTGAAGGTATCAGTCACCTGCACACCGCAGGCAGAGATCCTTTGAAGTCCGGTTTATCAACTTGCTGTTCCCCGATGACCCCGACGCACCACGGAAGCAAGAAAATGAACTGTAGCCGAAATTCCGTTCTCCTACAGAACTGTGCATAGAGACCTGGAACCTCGGTGAATTAGGATGGCCCAAAACTCACCTCAGTACCCAAAATCCCCTTACCGAGCTAGCTACAGTGTCTCATTGGTCATAACAAACTCCCAATGTTTAGACAAACCAGAACATGAACTTGAAATACCTCAGGTATCGTGGAACACATGAACACTCTTTCGTTATATAATCATTTCAAAACCAGAACGTGGAGTAAATGAGGACACGTGCATATTTGAAATATTTATTTACTAATTCAGAGTCCTCAAACGCAGTATCTTATATAACACTAGCAAACATATTATAAAAAACAAAGTTATTAGCATAGTCACTAGTCCATAGAAAGCAAACGGTGACAGCATACTAAGATGATGTAATGAATAGGAAATTACATTACCTAATTCTCACCCTTCCCTATTTAGCATAATGTTTTATATCTATGAAGGTCTCATTTGGGTTTTAGCAGGGTGGGCCCATACCTCAAAATCTCAGTGGCAGGAGGATCACATCATCTTCCACCAGGTCTCTGCATGCGAAGCACATCAAGTGTATTTTTGTGCGTTCAGCACAACAACATAAAACTCGCCTACAGCCAGATTTTGGCAGCAGCATGTATGTTATGTCATTGGGGGTGCGAAGATCAGACTGTCACATTGAAGGACATAATCGTGCGTCTGTTTGTGCAGTCCATGCCACCAGAATCGTAGTTTTAGCTGAGTTACAGTGGCTGAGACGCCCGCATGCGCAGATGCCACACCTTCATGCGTCGCTGTAATCAAAGTAGCCCTGCGAACCAAGTAGGGAATCAGCCGTTCCCCAACATCAGGAATTTTCACATAAGGAACCTTGTCGGGACTTAAGTGGCATGTGTACTTTTGCCGCCAAGATGTCATCATCCTTACAACAACATTGGGTTAAGTTATCCGTGCAGCCTTCAGCACTCACTGTGCAGACAGAGTGCAGGCCAAAACTGATATCAGAGCAATAACATATTATTTCTCTAGTAAATCACGAAGCTCTTCTGGGTTGAAAGCTAAAACAACAATTATGTGTCGTGTTCAAAAGTGAAGCAAGAATGAAAATGGCGTGCAAACATTTAATAAACTCATGCTAACTTAACACAGTATGTAGAAAAGAAGTAGCTATATGACAGAACAACAACTCCAGAGGGTAGGCGTTGGATGTGAACTATGCTCCGTTTACTGAGATTTTCGTAATCCAACGGCATGCTGAGTCCTCGCTCATTCTCAAAAACATTAAGTTAGCAAGCGCAAGCCTAAAAATCCAAAGCTAGAACACCGCCCAGTGAGATTTCTCAACACTGGCAGTCGCGGATGGTCAGGACTGCCCGCTTTGAGAAAAAATCGGTTTGCGTTGAGGAAGTTGCTGCTCAAGTAGAAAATCAACTTGAGCAGCATTAAGAAGCAGCATCCTCTTGCACTGTGCCTGGAGCAATTTGTGCTAATTTTTCAAAAAGCCGGCATTAAAAGTCAGTGTGAACAGGGCGTATTAACGCACTCCTCCGCTTGCTGAACTCTGCCTAGCACAGCGGAGTTTTTGGCTCACTTAGCGGAGCTCTGCATAGCAGAAATCTGTGAAATTCACCCAGGCCTACTAGAGGGTTAAATCTGTCTCCTCACAAAGGGTCAAATTTATAAGAACCTAACGCTGCTGTTGCGACAATATTTTTATGTCACTACTGCTGTTTTATTGCCGCATTTACAAGTTGCCGCTAACTGAAGTTAGCAGCACTTTTCAAGTGTATATGTTAGTTTTCAAGATCATCACTTCTGTTAGCGGGACTTAATAACATTGAGATGCAAGGTGGGAGTTCCTGAGCAAAAAATGCTGCTAACCCCACTTTGCGATATTTACAATGTAATTCCTGCATGGAGATAACCCCCCCAAAACTGCTGCTAAGTCCAGTTAGAGGCAGATTTTTAAGACCAGAAAATAGCTCGTCTTAAAATTGGTGCAAACACTTGGGTCTACATATAAGATGTGTGGGTGCTGAACAATGCTTCAGTGAACATAACTGCACTGCCTTGCACCAAAACAAAAGGTCAATAAGATAGGACACTTTCCTGGGCCCCGTTTATAAAAAGTGTTGCATCGCTGCAACAAAGGTTTTGCAACAATTTACACTGTGCCCTTCTTACAACACCAAGGATGCGCCGTATTCAATGTATGGATCTCCATATTGCAATCAATGACTGATACGTCTGGAATCCTGACGTATCAGGCAGCGCTAAAGTAACACATTGCTACATGATGCAAGCATGATGCAACTCCGGCAATGCATGGGGGTCAGCCTATCCCTAAGGTACTGCGTCACTCTTACGCCTGCCATGAGGCAGTCATAAGATTTTGATGCAGTGGCTTCCTAGAATTATCACAGTGAAATCTGAGAGACTTCACTGCGCCAATCATAGGAGGCTTTGTTACATGGGAACGCCCACCCTGCATACATCATACCTGAAGCAGTTACAATGGGCACACATATGCCTAGGTGTGTCACTTTGTAAATACAGTGCAACATTGTGCAAGATTCAAGCTGCATGTACGTCCTGAAAATAACTCAGCAGCGGCAATAAAGTGCTCTCTTATCTTCAAACAAAAAGAGTGGTTCAGGCCCTCTTACAAGAGACACATCTAGCTGCCCTAGAATCAACCAAACTGCGCCGCGAATGGGTGGGCAAGGTCATCCATGCTGGTGTGATGACACAGACCTCAGCTGGTGAAAGCCACCCACTGAAACGCAGAGTGGCTATACTTCTGCGCAAATCCCTGTCTGTGACACTTGTCAAAACCTGGAGTGATCCAGATGGCAGGTATATCCTTGCCAAGTTGAAATTAGGGGCCATATCCCTAAGTGTTGTTTCAGTCTATGCCCCTATTGGGGCCAAGCACTGTTTTTTACTCACCCGGAACCACTTGTTAGTGGAAATTGGGGCATCTGGTTTTGTCATCACTGGAGACTAGAAACCTGCCTGTGACGCAATCCTGGATAGGGCATGCCCTCTGGACAGAGGTAGCAACGGAGATAGAGCCCTGTTAGGAGACATAACTTCTGACAACGGTCTGATGGACCACTGGCGCCTTTGCCAACCCATAGACAAGGGATATACTTTTCTCTCCTTAGCTCACTGCACCCAGTCTAAGTTAGACTATTTCCTAATTTCCCATCCAGTGGTTGCAATTACCAGCTAGTGCCAAATAATAGAAGCCGCTCTTTCTGACCATTTCCCGGTCTTACTTGTTTTTGAAGCAGTTCTAGCCGTAAGACACGGCGACTGAACTTCCACAGATACCGCTCGCCCCAGGGCAAAGCACAATTGCTGTCTCACCTTTCAGTCGAATTAACCAACAACAATACTTCAGTCAACTCCAGTGGGACCTTACGGGCGGCTACAAAAGCAACCATCTGTGGGCAACTGATGAGGGATGCAGCAAAAAGGACAGCGGCCCTCCATCGCATCGAGCTCGAAGACCAGGTAACCTCTTCCATGCACCTATACTCCTCCTACCTCACACTGCCTAACCGCTGAAGTTTGGAACCAGCCCGAATGGCACTCAATAACCTATATACCTCAAAAGCTGAATACGCGCTTATAGAGCCTAAATGGCAGACACTACAAACAAGGTGAAAAAGAAGGGTGCCTACTTGTGGCGCAGTTGAAACAACATGAGGCAGCAAAAGCTATCCCTGCTATTTGTTCTGAATCAGGCGAGATCCTCACTAAAACTCAAGACATAGTAAACACATTTGCCTCCTTCTAAGAAAAGCTCTACACTTCAGAAGCCCCAGCATCTGTGGACAAATTATCCACGTATCTTGTGGGTATCATTCTCACGTGTCTCACAAACAAAGGTTGATAGTTCCTGGAGGGAGACATCAGTAAAGAAGAAATTGCGACAGCCCTTGCCAAGTTACTCTACCATAAATCTCCTGGGGAGGAGGTTTTCCAGCTGAATATATAAATGGTCTGGTGCAGAGGCAATTGACACCCTGCGCGCCGCTCTACACAAGGCTGAACAGACCATCTTGCTAAGTCCTATCTCAAATCACGCAATGATTGCAGTCATGCACAAACTGGGTCAAGACCCACTTTCTTGCGGCAGCTATCATCACTGCAAGGTTATACTGTCCCTTATTCACCACACACAGGTCGGCTT
The DNA here is from genome assembly GCF_964263255.1 of Lissotriton vulgaris. NCBI lineage: Eukaryota > Metazoa > Chordata > Amphibia > Caudata > Salamandridae > Lissotriton > Lissotriton vulgaris. The sequence goes on along the minus strand of NC_141692.1, from coordinate 2,820,838 downwards.
CATCCCAGACCGCTGTTTCAGAAACGACCTCCGTACGTTGACCGGGGTCGTACTCTGTGGACCGCAAAGGATATGCCAGAAGATGAGTGTTAGACCTGGCACCTTGGCGTGAGTTTCCCTTCCACTTTTTGCTGGTGTGCCTCCGATGTTTTGCTGGTTTTCCGCTACTCAGGGCACTACGCCACGGCCAACCCGTGCCGCAGTGCAAGTGCTCCCTACTGTAAATTGTACATGTGATTGATGTCCATGATTGGTTCATTGGATTTACTGTTAGTCCCTAGTAAAGTGCACCAGGAGTGCCAGGGCTTGTGAACGCCAATACTGCTAGTGGGCCTGCAGCGCTAGTTGCGCCACCCACAGAAGTAGCCTTAAGATGTGTCTGGGGTCTGCCATTGCAGAACCCTCGTGCAGTCTCGTACTGTCATGCTGGCTGGGCAAGTGCACCCACTTGCCAGCCTCTAAACCTTCCCTTAACTTCATATCAGTCACCCCTATGGTAGGCCTGAGGGCAGGGTGCATTGTGAGTGTAAGGTAGGACAAGCCCTGATGTGTGTGGCATGTCCTAGTAGTGAATTACAACTAAATTCGTATTTCACTATTGTAAGGCTACCTGCTTCCTTTAGGCCAGAATGGGCTGCTGGAATTATTACACTCTATAATCCCAGCAGGCTCAGGGAGCATGGTAGAGAGTCATGTTTAGTATGCCTGAACTCAAAATAATAAAATATTTCTTTTAGTAAAGTTTATTTTAATATCCTGTGTTTGCAAATGCTACTTTTAGAAAGTTAGCATTTGCTTGCCTAACCATTTCAGCCCGCCTCTGCTGGTATGTGTATCTGACTGTCTGGGATGTGTGAGTGACAGGGCTGGGGGATGACAGGTGGTGAATGCGAAGATTACACCTTAGTGGGAGGTAGGAGTGCCCCTTGACTCGAAATCTAGCTGTGCTCTGCCACCACAATGCTGGCTCCACCCTCCTGGGGAGCGACTGATGACTCAGCTGGCACCTGGCCCAGGAAGGGCGAAGCCCCATCAACAAGGTACTTCTGGCTGCCCCTGTCCACACAATGCTGGCTCCACCTCCTGTGGAGCGTCTGATGTGCCTGCCCCTCACACTGAAAGCAGAAGCCGGATTGCACCCAACAAGGTACTCAAGGACTGAAAGTGGCTATGCAAAGGCCCCCCTGGCCTGTAAGAACAAAAGAAATGCAGTATAAAAGAAGGAGCCTTGCTCCTTGTAAATTAGATCCCGTTTGTGCTACAGAAGGAACTCTGCCCGAAGAGAAGGACCTGGAAGGACAAGGAGGAGTGCTGTCTCTTGCCTGTGTCTGGTGCCTTGCTGCAGAAGGAGAGGAAAAGAAAAGACTACAAGAGGACTTTTGCTTTGTAAAACTTTGTGCCAAACTTTGCTGAGAGATCTCCAAGGGCTTGCTTGTGAACTTGCCCCCTGACCAGCGCCCCAGGACCAGTGGGCGCTACCCCCTGACAGAGGAACCACTGCGAGACGCTGTCTCCCCTCTGCAAGTCTCTCCGGGAAAAGCGGAGCGCGCTGTGACCATCGCGCTCTTCAGCAACGCTCTGGAGCTGCCCTCCCTCTAAACAAAGTGACCGCCGCCTGCTTGGCCCAGAAGCATCGTAAAGATCAGCCCAGCTAATCCGAGCACAGTGACTGACCCCGAGCTGCAGCTCGCAACGTGAAGAGAGGTGGCGCCCGGTGCCTGCTGGCCCCCTTCGTGTCTTGTACCCCTGAACGCGCCGCCGCTGTCCGAGAAACAGCTGTTGCGTGGGGTGCCTGAACGTCGCCTGGATTGATAGAGGCCTGCCCCGAGGAGCGCTGTCCCCTAAGTGCGCCCTCCTGATCAGGACACCCGGAGGCGCTGGCCCAGTGCAACCCGGCCCGCACAGCAACGTCAGCCCACGAGCCAGAGCCGAGCTGCTGCTCGCTCCAAGCACCGGACGGAAGACAACGCGACGCGGGCTGCCGCATTGACCTGCGCCCCACCAACTCTCCCGCAAGGTACTGTTTCCTTCCCGCTGCCTCGCCCAGCCCTCGGAGCTGCGTGCGGAGCGCTCCCAGGGCCCCCGCTCTCTCTCCCTTGTCAAACCGCGCCCCGCCGCGCAGAGAGACCCGCGGACCGCTGGAGGAATCCTGGTAGACCACCAGGGCCGAGAAAAGTACCGTGAGGAGCCCAGAATCTCCATTCTGGGGAAACCAGCTGAACAAGAACTGTTCTGAATCACTAACTGATTATTGCTAAAGATAAGAACTGTGGCAACCTAATTGAAAGTACACTGGAACCGTTTTCGCATTGAATCATGACTGTATTTACAAGCCTGCTTGAAATTTATATAAAGATATATATTTTTACAAATACAGTTTGGTGTCCTTGTGTGGTGGGTTGGTTGTGATGGTGTAATATTGCAAATGTTTAACCCTATATGCCCCAAAGATTAGCCTAAGACTGCTTAAGCCACACTACCTAGAGGGTAAGCAGAGGTTGTCTTGAAGGTAACCCTCAGCCCTGACGAGGAAGAGAGAGTCCCTGCTTGTCGCTAGTGCTACACTGCGCCAACTAGAGACTCCCCCTTCCTACAATGAGGTAGCCCTCTTCCTTGATGCTGAAAAGGTGTTTGACCGCATTGACAAGAGTTACCTCTTTGCTACCATGAAACGCTTTGACCTGGGTGACCAGTTCATCTCCAAAATTCACATGCTCTATGAGAACCCCGTAGCCCAGGTCAACTGGGGAGGATTTATATCTGAGGTTTTTCAGATTCGAAGGGGCACTCATCAAAGAGGATCCATATCCCCCCTCATTTTCTTGCTTGCTATGAAACCCCTCGCTTCATACTCCATTCTCCGCAGGTACAAGGCATACCCATAGCGGGTAGGATAGCCAAACTATACCTCTACGCTGATGATATCCTCCATACTCTCAGAGACCTTCCACACTTTCTACCAGCCCTGCTAGAGATTATCGATTGATTTGCTGCTCTGGTTGGATATAAAGTGAACTGCGACAAAAGCGAGGCCCTCCCATTTTCCTTGGGTACTACGAAGGCACCAATTCATGGTTATCTCTTTCGTTGGACACAGTCACAACTAAAGTACCCAGGTATTTTGGTTAATCGAGGCCAATACTCGGGTCCACACCTGTATAATTTACTCTGCTGTCGTCCTATATGAACTACACATTTATCCTTGATCCGCCCTTGTTCTATTATATCTCTTCCCCCTTTTCTTCCCTTCTGTCCCTACCTCACCCCTTCTGTTGCTTTAGTACCCCACACTCCATCCATTCCCCCCCTGTTCTGTGCAGTTTTTCTTTGCAAACAGCACAGATGTACCTGTAATGACCATAGATCCAGCAAATATGCTCTGCTGTGACTTATTCATACTGTTATGTTCTCCTATAACTTTCAATAAAGAATTATGAAACAAAAAACAAAAAAGATCTGCTGCTCCCACTCCGTGGAGTCAGGAAGATATAGGAGAGAGCTCACCCAAAAAGAACAAGAAGAACCATCCTGCGTCAGCAGAAGTTCTCTGTGAAAGTCAGGTTCCACAACGTTCAGTGTAACATAGTACATAGTGTCCACCTCACTCTGGCTAGACTCTTAGACTCTTCGCTGGCTCCTCCCCGTAGCGTGGGTCAGAGGGCTGATATGCTACATATGTTTTGAGCCTGCCCCGCGGCACAGTCTCTGGCTGGAGGTAATGAGCAAACGGACAGGCCTGATGGGCGGACTGATCTACTCACTGTGGTCAGTTGTCTACTCGGACTGTCTACCAAGAGACAAACACGGGGAGTCACCACACTCTTCATGGACCCAGTGATGCTCATCACCCCAGAGCATAAAATGTACGGGTGCGGGGGGGGAAAATTGGGGTTTTTCATTATTATTCCTTGAGATAATTGATTGGATCATAAAATGCTATGGGATACCTTGGACATGGTGTTGTGCACTTAATCATTTTTTCTTCTTTACGGTTTTATTGTTTTTTTTAATCTGCCACCTTATGAGCACATAAATCCTGAACACCAAACATCAAATGATACAATGGTATCAGTTGAGTTCAGTTTATAACTTTATACGGATATACATCATATCCATAAAAGTACAATAACATTATTAGTAACAAGAGAAAAGTAACAATATAAACAGATAAATTACAATTTATAGAACACAGTTTGATACATTACATTGTCCCATCCATACATTAAGGGAGAGAAAAGACAATAAAATCATTAGCAGCAATTATAAAATGTGTCCTTCAGTGCTTATGGGACTCAAGGTGCTAGCATTGACTTACGTGCCCGAGTAGCAACCCTCAAGAAAGTGCTGGTGCGAAAAATGAGCTCTTTATTACTCAAAGCCAACAAGCTCGAGTAGGCAGAATCCAAGCTGACCGGCCTACTCTTTTTTAAAAATTGCTAGAGCAACCCCTTGTTATACTTTATATAATATTTACAGAAAAACAAAAAATGAATAATAGGTTGGCCGCTTATCTCGTCGCATAGGCATGGTAGTAAAGCAAGTTGTGGGTTATAGCCAAAAGGAAAACATAATGCAAATTTGATTGTCCCTGCTCTGAGAAGGAATAAGAGGCTCCTGTCCCAGCTGCCCATCTGTATCAATAAATAATCTATTAGCGGGAGACAGCACCGCTCACGGGACATGTAGTTAAAAGCTAGTGATTTCTTTGATTCCAGCACCAGTCTATCTTGAGTATATAGTGAGTAGAGGGCACTTCTTAATTCTTTCTTGTCCAAGGTATCCGTCTCGCTAGGGTTTGTAAAGATGCTATCTCTATTGGCACTGCATAGGCTCTGATAGACTCCAGAGAGCCAGGGGATGTCCATCCCTTTGTCACACTTCATGCTTTCATTTATAATATCTTTAGTTAGAGTAGCTGCCTCGTTCTTCAAAACCGATAGCCAAAAGATGGCTGGGCGGGCACGAATAAAATCAGTTATATAGTTTAAAATCAATTCCCTGTGGCAAATGTATTGCGGCTTTGAGATCGGGATTCCCAACAATCGTCTGCAAAATCTATTCTCTTCCCGCTGGATGCAGGAGCTATTTGCGGTACCCCAGATCTCGGCTTCTTAAGTGACCACAGGGACACATTGAGATTTAAACATTTTTAGGATCGCTAGGATTGCACCTGAGTTCTTGGGGGGGGGGGACTTAAAATTGAATTGATGGTCTTAGAGAACTTGCTCCTGGAGTGAGTAAGATGCTCAGTCCAGGAGCCGCTCGCAGCAAAGACCACCCCAAGATAGGGAAATTTACAGGTGCTTGTCATTTTTTGGTTGCCTACGGTGATAAAACTGAGCTAGCGTTACCTGGGACCACAGGACAATAAAAATTATTTATTAAAATTGATTCTTAGGTCCAGGCTGTCCATATATTTAACAAAGGACTGTGTCAGGACACGTAGGAAGTTTGGGGTGTGGCATATAAAAACCGCATCGTCTGCGTATAGCAGCACAGGGAGAGGTTGCCCGTTAGTCATTGGAACATCTTGGGACATTGATGTTAGAGTTTTGTTCAGGCCGTTAATATAAATAATAATGAGGAGGGGGGGCAAGACACAACCCTGCCTGACCCCCCTTCCAACCTTAACAGGTCCTGATACCTCCCCACCTCTACCAATCCGCACTTGTGCCTGGAGATCTTTGTGGATATGTGCCAGAAAATGGACCACGGGCTCATTCAGGCCATAGGCCAAAAGGATTGCCCACAGCTTCGACCCATTGACTAGGTCGAAGGCTGAGGACAAATCCATAAAGGCCAAGTAGAGTGGAGACTTCTGGGCTATATTATATTTCTCCAATACAAGGCTGAGGTTGAGGCATTGCTCAATAGTGCCAACCTTGCATCGGAATCCTAACTGGCAAGACTCTAGGATACTACATTCCTCCGTCCATTCCAGTATCTTATTATACAAGACTCTGCCCAGTATTTTGAGGGTATTATCGATCAATGATATAGGCCTGTAATTACTAGGCTGCAGCCGATCTCCCTTCTTAAATATCGGGACAATAATGCTTTTTGCTCAGGTGTCAGGTAACGGGGCATGTGTAAGGTTATTTAGAAGATGCGGTGCCCAGAACTCCGGCTTCCATTTAATAAAATCTATTGGTAGCCCATCGGGGCCGGGGGCCTTATTCCCGACACTTTGATGGATAGCTTCTTCTACTTCGGGGAGTGTTATATGTATACTAACAGATGGGCCGTATTCAAACTGATCACTGTCCGGTGAGGTGGAGGCATAGATACTAGAAAAATGTGATTCCCAGGATTCGCAGGATATAGTGCAACTAATAGGTGTTAATGACTGGCCCGCGGTTCGAAAGTCCTTTACAGCGGACCAAAATAATTTACTATTTTTGTCGGAGATAGGATTTCCCATCGGTTCCTAGGGAGTGCTCCCTTATGCTTATTAACAGCCCTTTTATATTCCTTCCTCGCTAATTTCACATCCGATGCGCACCTGGGTAGGGTCTGCAGTACCTTAGGCAAGTTCCATCTAAGACCCTGTCTATCCAATGATGCAGGCTTCGACAGATGAGTTTTAATGGCCAAGCAAAGTCTAGAAAAATTCAGGATTATATCTGGGTGCGGGGATTGAGATGACAGACAGGAGTAGATAAGGGTCAAGTTCTCATTAGTTATTAGTTTGAACAAATCCTCACAATTGATGCCCCTCCATACTAGTCTTAAATTGTCTGTCGATAACGTTAAGTCTCTTGCCGCACAATCAGACAAAACATTTGTCGTTCAGCCAAGCTCAATGCTATTTTAATGCGGTTATGGTCCCCCTGACCAGTGGCAATTTCCTCTGCTATAATCCACATTTGTAAAGCGCACAATCACCCGTAAGGGTCTCTAGGCGCTGGGGGCCGTCGGGAAGATTAAGCAAGCTATTGCCCAGAGTCACGTGGTGCTAGGCTAATCTGCCACCGGTGCCGGGGATCGAACCGTGATCCCCAGATTCCGGAGTCAGTCACCCTAGCCGCAGCGCCAAACCTCTGGATTACTTAGCTATGGCTAAGTAATCCACAAGAGGGATGGAAATAAAAACAAAATCTATAGTTGATCTATGGCCCCTGCCTCTGAATGTCGGATGGTAGTTGGTAGCCATGTTTGGTATGCCCATCTGGTCCATAACATTAACTAAAGTATGGGACCTTGGGAACACTGACAACCCAACACCCCTACGCGATGGGAGAAATAAATTGGGTTGCTTTACTCCCAGTTGGTTGTCCCAAAGCTTTGCATTAAAATGAACTCCCAGAACAATCACCATTTTCTTACCCGGGTTTTGCTGGTAATCCAGGTTTGAGATCAAATCAAAAAGCTCTATAAAATACTTATAAGGGGTAGAAAGAAAATCTTTATCATAGAAAGTTACCAAATAAAAAAAAAACTTTTCTCTTGAACAATACAGCTTGGATATTGCAACTGTTTGTTGGAAATACTTTAAGTCTCCCACCAGCTGCTACATTAAGTCCAATAACAAGGCCCCCCGAGGGACGGCCCAGATTACGATGGGATGCGCCACGTTAAAGCAATGAAATCCCTCAATATGCAGGTCGTGAGTTGCCCAAGTTTCCTGGAACATTACTATATTGTGTTAACTAACTAGACATAGCCATTCTTGATCTTTAAGTTTGGACTGTAACCCTGCGACGTTCCAGCTAAGAATGCTCAGGTTTGCTCCACCATTACCTCTAATTGGGGATAGTGCCTCATTATGAATGTTAATAGTTGCTATAGTGGCTTGGGAGTCTGCTTGGTTGTGTTGGGGAGGCTACTGGGGAACCATCCAAGGTAGTTGTCAGTCCTGTGCATCTAAACTAGATAAAGCAGAGAACCTATTGGTTAGAAGAGGTAAGGTGTGAGCCTCCCTTGGGTATTCAAAAGATGGCTTGTAAAAATAGCCCAGGGGGAGCGCAGTGATGTTGGTATTAGCTCAGAGGGGTTGCTCAAAACTACTCAATAATCGACGGACCATCTGCGGTCTGCGAAAGTTGAGGACAACCCAGTCACCATCTATGTTTTTCCCCAAGTGACCAACCCATCCTACTCTTCTGGCCATGAGGATATCGCTCATGTTCGAGGAAGAGAACCTCTTGTGTTTACAAAGCCAATCTACGGACTTGTTAACGAGGTCTGTCCAGGATTCTCTTTGATTCCCAACTAATTTGAGGACCCCAGCCAGGACTAACACGTAAGGACAGGAGGCGGGGGATAAACTTAGCATGTCAGTATTTGGTCTAACAGAGGTGGTTCTGGGGCTACTAAGACGACCCCTCTTGGCGCCAATGTCATTAACGGGGAGACTCAAGGTTTTAGAGACTGGACTTCTTCTTCCTGGTACCTGTGCAGTCTTCCCATGGGGCAGCCTCCTGACTCGTCCTAAAGTCCCTATGGGACTTTTGGCCATCGGATGCATTTCTACTACTGTGGTCTATGATTGAAGTAACAGGGATGTTATCTGTGTTGGAAGCAGAGCCAAACTGTAACAAAGGGCCAGATGTGTTACTCATATGCGGTATAAGCATACCATCCTTATCTATATTTTGTACGGGTTTATCATTACGGGTTGTGAAATTAGATAATTGAGAGGTTAAAGATTCCATTTTCCCCCACAGTAGGTTAAATTGTGTGTCAATTACATTCTTAATGTCCATTAAAACAACTTCAATCAACTTCAAAGCAAGAGAGGGAGCAACATCATCCTCGATTCCTATGATGCTGTCGTCGCTGACATGGTTGGTGGTGATATCAGTCTCTGTGCCCACTGTGGTAGTATGAGTGGCCACCGAGTCTAATGCATTGCTGAATGATGGACAACCTTTGGATTTTTTGGACTTAGTAACCCCTACGACCCCTACAACCCTCTTCCTTTTTACAGGTGGTATTATGTGAAAAAATATAACATATGCATCCTGAAACGCATATCTGAATGATGTTTCTAGAACTCTGTTAAATGCTAACTATGAAAATGCTAATATAGATGATTTAAAAATAAAATAAAAAGAATGGTACATACAGTTCTTCACCTCCCGGTCCTGAGGGGTCGTTATTGTGGTCAGTAAATAATAATGGGTGTCCGGCGTCGTTTCAAACTAACGCAAAGGGTTTTATAGGATAAACAGGCCAGACCCTCGTTATGCGCAGACATTGTACAACCTATATTGTGGGAAAGGTTTGCCTTGATTGGCTACAAGTATCCATGTTAGATAAACCGAAAGCACATTTATCTCTTTTTTTATATTGGATTTACGGGATTTTCTTATGGGTCCTATAAATCCACGTCAAAAACACTTCTTGTATGCAATTTACAATGAAAACTGGAAGGTGTCACAGCAGGAAGCTGCTAAACTCATACGAGAAGTTGACAGGACAAATTTGGAGAAAGCTTTGCTAGTTGTAGATAATGATATGACAACATTAGCCAATGTTTCATGGATTTAACTAGCTGCCAATAACAACATTCCATTTCCCTGACTGTTTAAAGCACTTTCAGGCGGGCAGATACAAAGTGTTAGCGGAGAGATTTGTCCATGCGACATGGGTTCTACCTTTCGAACTCAATTGCAAAAATGGACAGAAATAGGCCTTCCCTAGCTGCACAGACTGTGAGATTTCTTCAGGCATTCATTACTTTGCAGGGAGTTAACAATTCATGGCAAACCTGGCTTCTTATTTGAAAGGTTCCCCATCAGCTGTAATTCATCCAACATTTAAATTGCTTTCAAATGGAAGTTATTTGATGTTGAATGGCCAAGGCTACTGTGAGATGAAAGCGGGAGTACCCTACGTTGTGACGGTTTCCTGAATTGTGACCTGTTGTTGTAATGTGTTATTCGCACCAGTCCACAAAGATAGGGGAAGTGACAATTTGGCCTCGAATTTCTATTTTTGCAGTGAACTTCGATGGTGAAAGCAGACTGAAAGATTTTTTGTTTCAAAAAGCTGTTGCTTTAACATCTGTGAGCGAGACATTTGATCTCCAAGTAGCAAGGTCTTGTACAGAAATACAGTCGCTACTGCACACTAACCTCCCTGTTAGAACTGTGGGGTCTCTAGTTGGCAGAGGTAGGTACCACTGTCCAAAATACGGACCCTTGCTTCTAGTCAGGGTAAGGAGGAAACCCTCTGAGATAACCCCTGCTCACCCCCTTGGTAGCTTGGCACGAGCAGTCAAGGCTAATCAAAGGCAATGTGTAAAGTAGGTGTACCAACACTCACAGTAACACAGTTAAAACACCACAAACTGACTTCAGAACAGTTTAGAAGAATAAAGGTTTTTCATCTAAACTACACAAGACCAAAACGACAAAAAATCCAACATACACAGTTCAAGAATATGATTGCAAAGTGTTCTTAAGGTTAGCGATAAAATGTTCCACAGTTGCTTCACGTTGTAGCCACAGAACCTTTGTTAGCAATGAAAAGTTCCAAGCAAAGAAGCTATAGCGATAGAAAACAAGCGATGCATTGCTCCTGGTGCCCTAGGGAGGCGTTAGCGACAACCCCGCTGCAGCAGCGGACGTGTTGCGACGAATCCAGTCTGTATGGGGAGGAAGGTGATGACTTGTATGGATTCCGGTGCGTAGGTTCCGTAGGAAGTTTTCTCTCGCAAAGGCACGATGCGATGATCTTTAGGAACTGCGACAATCTCCGGGCATCGATGTGCGGCTCAGTGGCTATCTTTCACTCGCAGTTCCTTGATGCGATGGCTCTGCGACGATCCTCGCAGTGATGTGATGCAGTGATCTCACCCAGCGGCGACAGGCTCTGTGACGATGTTCACAGCGGCGGAAATCACCCGTTAACGAAGGGTGCGATGCCTTCTGGCAGAGACGACAGGCGCTGCGTTGATCTTGGTCTTCGTAGCAGCGGGAATTTTCCCTGCTATGCCGGGGATACAATACATTTTCTGTAGCAAAGACTCTCAAATCTTGGCTTCCAGCTTCCCAATGCAGGTGCAGCTTCCAGAGGCACCACAACTGGCCCAAGCACTCTAGGAAGGACAGAGCTCTCTCAGCAGAGCTCAGGGAAGCTGGGGGTGAATGCCTTTTGTTCCTGGGACTTCAAAACAGGGAGCCAGCTCACAACAGTCCCTTGGAGATCTCTTCAAGCAAGGGGACAAAACAACAACAAAGTCCTTCCCCTCTCCTAGGCAGTAAAGCAAGGTCAGTCCAGCATCACACAGCAGGGCAGTCTTTTTTCTTCAGTCTTCCAGCTTTCTCCTTGGCAGAAGTTCCTTCTTGTTTCCAGATGATCTAATTTTCTGTAGTCAGGGGTCCTGTATTTATACCCCTAAAAGTCTTTGTTCCCTTTGTGCAGGAGGGCTCTGAGCCCGGTCTGAACCAGTTCAGGGTGTTCCTTGAGCACTTTGTTTTCCTGGCTTCTCCTTTCCTTTAAGAGAGAGGGGCAGGGTCGTAGGCCGACCTGCAGGAGGTGGAGCCAGTATTGTGGAAGGCAGGCACAGCCTTATTCAGGCCCAGGAGCTATCCCCTCCCACCACTCTAGATGCAGATGCAGTCATTCAGCCTAGGGCTGACTCATCCAGCCTCCTGGGGGCTCCCCAGCCCCTGTCACTCTCAAACCAGACAGTCAATTCACAAACAGGTCAAGGCACACAGAAAGGTCAGGCAAGAGAACAGCCACTTTCTAAAAGTTCTGGTCTCAAACACAGGAATTAAAAACCATCCTTCCTAAAAGATGTGTTATTAAATTCTGAGTTCAGGGATACCAGACTTTTATGTCCTTTCTTGCTCCTATGAGAAGATATGCTGGTAGCCACTGTAGCCAGCATCCACCATGATAGCCTATGGAGCAAGATAGCCTTACAATAGTGAAAAACGAATATGGCTGTAATTCACTACCAGAGCATGTCACCTGCACAAGTATATGCTCTACCTTTCACATACACTGAACTCTGCCCAGGGCGGTACCTTGGGCCTTCCATAGGGGTGACTGATGTGCACGAAAAGGGAAGGGTTAGGCCTGGTCAGTGGGGACACTGACCAGGAGGACATGGCAGTTAACAGACTGCACACAGGCACTGCCGTGGCAGACCTGAGACACCATTTTAGGGCTACTCATGTGGGTGGCATAATCAGTGCTGCAGGCCCATTCGCAGCATTTGAATCACCAGCCCTGGCACACTCAGTGCACTTTACTAGGGACTTCTTGGTAACACAAATATGCCAATCATGGATAACCAATCACAATACAATTTCCACAGGGAGCACTTGCACTTTGACACTGATCAGCAGTGGAAAAGTGCCCAAAGCATCTAAACCAGCAAAAACTAAATCCAGCACAGCATCAAAAATACAGGGGGTAGAGACAAAAAGATAGATGGGAACCACGCCAAGGATGCCAGGTCTAACACTCCCATACCACTAGGGAGAACAAGTGCACTGGATTTGTAACGCTTCAAATATAGAAGATGTAGTGCACTTTTTTAAGGCTACCAGGTCTAGGTTTGTTCAAACATTTGCGACCATCTTCGGAGTGATCCCATCATTTATACACTCCTTGATGCCAGCATATTTGGAGGTTTACCGTTGGTCCTATTTCTCGTTGCCCAGGTCCTGGTCCTATTTTTGCTGCTCTGAGATGAATGATCCACCACAAGTCAATGAGCAGGAGTCTGACACAGGCTCTCCTTTGCCATGATTGGATGGTGCAATGTTGCAAGAACTGAATGTCAACTGGTCTTTGCCCTTTTGACCTGTGTGTTCACAATGCATACAGCCTGTGTTTCACTGTCTTCTGTAGACCTTTGAGTAAGCAATGCGTATGTGCTTAATGAAACAATTGGTTCAATCTACGGATGTGCAGTGCTGATGGTTCCCCTAAGAATCCACCTGCAAGAAGGTCCTTGGAGCTTACCATTTTTACAAAATGCATGCTATGAATCTTCCATGGACACATCTGCGGAACATTACCGGCTGACGCACCCTTGTCGGCCGCGGTGTGGGTGGGACATGGTCATCCTTGTTCTTTGGAGCTTGTATCTGGAATGTCAACAGCAGCATAATCGGCGTCTGCTGGGAACAGCATCTTTCCCTCTGCCTCCCAGAACTCAAAAGCATCATGTTGTTCCAGAACATGTTTTTTTTTAAGTCAGCAAAATTTAATTTTGCTTAAATGCTAAATTTGCTTTTTTTATTGCATTTTAAATTTGACTTTGAAATACTTTAGCTTTCATTATATTGTTTATTATTAAAGTGACTAGTTTAAGCATTCTGAGCATTCTATAGACTTTAGTTTTTATATTTGATGCTTTAGTCACCTTATGAACAAGGTGTGGGTGTTGGGTGGATGAGCAGTCTCTGTGCATCAGCATCTCCACTTTTACAAATTCACCTTCAGGTTGACATCTTTTAAGCAGGCACAGCCCGTGCCGGGGGTTATACTGGGGCAGTGACATCAGGCAGGGGAGGGTCAGGGTGGGGTGTTGTAAAATGTGGGATATGGACCATTAGAGGTAAGTACAGAAGAAAAAAAAAGAAAAAGAATTTCGTTGCCCACGATGCATCGCCAAATGTGATGCAGCATGCGCAACAAATGTTTTTTTTTTTTCGGTACTTACCTCTAATGGTCCATATCCCTCATTTTACAACCCCCACCCTGACCCTTCCCTGCCTAACGTCACCACCCCAGTATAACGCCCGGCACCGGCCGTGCCTGCTTAACCTGTGACTTTTAGCAAACATTTTGCCTGAGGCTTTTAATCAGCTAATATACTTAGAATATGTTGGCTTATATTTCTTTGTAGGCATATTATCACCTTCTCGAACACTCAGTACAAGGTCTCTGCACAGTACGCTAATTATTCTTGTTGATTATTGTCTGTCAGGCGATAGTTCTGGAAGGGTGGAAGAAACAAGCACTGCCAAACGGTAATTAGACATAATATCGAAAAAAAAATATCGACAAGACAAAATATCGAAGTTTTAATATCGATGGTCAATTATATTGGGAAACATAAATATCGAATACAAAAATATCGTAATTGGTAAGTATCATAAAATATCGCAATAAATAATATCTTATGACAAAATATCGACTATAAAAAATATCGTTTTGTAATGGAAAATATGAAAACAAATAGTCAAAAAAAGTAATGAAATTAGTATAAAATGTTAATATAACATTTATACAAAAAAAATTATAAAAAAATATTTAATTAATATAAATTTAAAAAAACATATCTAGTTTTAGGAGCGGGTTATTGGGTTTATAGCGGATAAGGGTGGGGAGTGTATTAAAATGTATGTAAAAAAAAAAAAAAAAAAAAAAAATATATATAAATAATATTTAATAAAAATAATTCATTAAATACATTATGTAGTTTTAGCAGCGGGTAATAGGGTTAATAGGGGATAAGGGTGGGAAGTGTTTTAAAATATATTTTTAAATCAAAATAAATGCAGATAATTAATGTAGACTGGAGTTTGAATATTAATTAATCAATAATTAGTGTGCAGCAACTAATTCAATTTAATGTAGATTTGAGTAAGAATGGTAATTAATAATTAATTAGTGTCCAGCACCTGCATCTATTTTATGTTAATTGGAGTATGAATAGTAATTAATAATTAATTAGTGTCCAGCACCTACTCCAATTCAATGTAGACTGGAGTTGGAATAGTAATTATTAATTAATTAGTGTCCAGCACCTACTCCAATTAAATGTAGATTGGAGTTGGAATAGTAATTATTAAATAATTAGTGTCCAGCACCTACATCTAATTTATGTTAACTGGAGTAGGAATAGTAATTAATAATTAATTAGTGTCCAGCACCTACTCCAATTTAATGTAGACTGGAGTTGGAATATTAATTATTAATTAATTAGTGTCCAGCACCTACTCCAATTAAATGTATACTGGAGTTGGAATAGTAATTATTAATTAATTAGTGTCCAGCACCTACTCCAATTTTATGTAGACTGGAGTTGGAATAGTAATTATTAATTAATTAGTGTCCAGCACCTAAGCCAATTTAATGTAGACTGGAGTTGGAACAGTAATTATTAATTATTTAGTGTCCAGCACCTACTCCAATTTAATGTAGATTGGAGTTGGAATAGTAATTATTAATTAATTAGTGTCCAGCACCTACTGTAATATAATGTAGACTGGAGTTGGAATAGTAAATATTAATTATTTAGTGTCCAGCACCTACTACAATTTAATGTAGAATGGAGTTGGAATAGTAATTATTAATTAATTAGTGTCCAGCACTTACTCCAATTTAATGTAGACTGGAGTTGGAATATTAATTATTAAATAATTAGTGTCCAGCACCTACTCCAATTTAATGTAGACTGGAGTTGGAATAGTAATTATTAATTAATTAGTGTCCAGCACCTACTCCAATTTTATGTAGATTGGAGTTGGAATATTAAATAATAATTAATTAGTGTCCAGCACCTACTCCAATTTAATGTAGACTGGAGTTGGAATAGTAATTATTAATTAATTAGTGTCCAGCACCTACTCCAATTTTATGTAGATTGGAGTTAGAATATTAAATAATAATTAATTAGTGTCCAGCACCTACTCCAATTTAATGTAGACTGGAGTTGGAATAGTAATTATTAGTTAATTAGTGTCCAGCACCTACTCCAATTAAATGTAGACTGGAGTTGGAATAGTAATTATTAATTAATTAGTGTCCAGCACCTACTACAATTTTATGTAGTCTGGAGTTGGAATAGTAATTATTAATTAATTAGTGTCCAGCACCTACTCCAATTTAATGTAGACTGGAGTTGGAATAGTAATTTTTAATTAATTAGTGTCCAGCACCTACTCCAATTTAATGTAGACTGGAGTTGGAATAGTAATTATTAATTAATTAGTGTCCAGCACCTACTGTAATATAATGTAGACTGGAGTTGGAATAGTAAATATTAATTATTTAGTGTCCAGCACCTACTACAATTTAATGTAGACTGGAGTTGGAATAGTAATTATTAATTAATTAGTGTCCAGCACCTACTCCAATTTAATGTAGACTGGAGTTGGAATAGTAATTATTAATTAATTAGTGTCCAGCACCTACTCCAATTAAATGTAGACTGAAGTTGGAATAGTAATTATTAATTAATTAGTGTCCAGCACCTACTCCAATTTTATGTAGACTGGAGTTGGAATAGTAATGATTAATTAATTAGTGTCCAGCACCTACTCCAATTTAATGTAGACTGGAGTTGGAATAGTAATTATTAATTAATTAGTGTCCAGCACCTAATCCAATTTAATGTGGACTGGAGTTGGAATAGAAATTATTAATTAATTAGTGTCCAGCACCTACTGTAATATAATGTAGACTGGAGTTGGAATAGTAAATATTAATTATTTAGTGTCCAGCGCCTACTACAATTTAATGTAGAATGGAGTTGGAATAGTAATTATTAACTAATTAGTGTCCAGCACCTACTCCAATTTAATGTAGACTGGAGTTGGAATATTAATTATTAAATAATTAGTGTCCGGCACCTACTCCAATTTAATGTAGACTGGAGTTGGAATACTAATTATTAATTAATTAGTGTCCAGCACCTACTCCAATTTTATGTAGATTGGAGTTGGAATATTAAATAATAATTAATTAGTGTCCAACACCTACTCCAATTTAATGTAGACTGGCGTTGGAATAGTAATTATTAATTAATTAGTGTCCAGCACCTACTCCAATTTTATGTAGATTGGAGTTGGAATATTAAATAATAATTAATTAGTGTCCAGCACCTACTCCAATTTAATGTAGACTGGAGTTGGAATCTTAATTATTAATTAATTAGTGTCCAGCACCTACTCCATTAAATGTAGACTGGAGTTGGAATAGTAATTATTAATTAATTAGTGTCCAGCACCTACTCCAATTTTAAGTAGACTGGAGTTGGAATAGTAATTATTAATTAATTAGTGTCCAGCACCTACTCCAATTTAATGTAGACTAGAGTTGGAATAGTAATTATTAATTAATTAGTGTCCAGCACCTACTCCAATTTAATGTAGACTGGAGTTGGAATAGTAATTATTAATTAATTAGTTTCCAGCACCTACTCCAATATAATGTAGACTGGAGTTGGAATAGTAAATATTAATTATTTAGTGTGCAGCACCTACTACAATTTAATGTAGAATGGAGTTGGAATAGTAATTATTAATTAATTAGTGTCCAGCAACTACTCCAATTTAATGTAGACTGGAGTTGGAATACTAATTAATAAATAATTAGTGTCCAGCACCTACTTCAATTTTATATGCACTGGAGATTTATCCAACAATAAGATTGTTAGATTATAGTAATACAATAACATAAAATGTGCAACATGATTGAAAATATTTTTTTTATTATGTTATTTATTTATTCAAGAGATAACATTTTAAATCATAACAAATTCACATTTATGAAACATTTATTTTTATGATAATAATTTCTAAACACAATGACAAGCAAATTTACAGAAGCATAATATTTTTAAAAATTCTCATTATTAATATGTAATATTATTTTGTATAGTATTACCTATTATATATTATATTAAAAAAAGTAATAACAATTTTTATATTCATAATAATTTTTTTCACCTTTAATTGTGAACATAAAAGTTTTATAACATAAGGAAAATATTTTGTTTACAATTTTGTTACATTTATAAATTTGTGTGACAATATAGTAATATTTCTATACATTGTTTTAATAAATATTATTGTTTTCATAATATTTATTAATTATCTTTTTATACTTATTTGTAAATAACATCAGAGTACTACAAAAGTAAAAAAAAAATCAAAATAATAGATATTTTTAAATCATTTTAAGCACTTGTTTAAAGTATTGATATTATATTTATTGCTTTGGACTATTTTAGTGCTTTTGGGTTCTTTATTTTGTAACTGGGTTAGGTCGTTTTGGGTCATTTGGATGAAGGGCTGCTCGCGGTTGGGAGACACTTCACGTCGCTTCAGGTAAGGTTTATTTTATATGTTTTATGTGTCTTTTAATGATGTTTTGAGAGTAGTGTGCTTCTATTTAGTGTTATTAAATGTGAGGGAGTTGTGTTTTACATTTTGAAAACGATTATTTCTGTGTGGTAGATACACGTAGTTTTACTTAGTTATAGGATTGTTTATAGAGTTACTTTTTGTATGTTTAAAGTATATGTACTACCAAATATATGTTATTTATAATGTTAGTATTTAATTGTGTGTTAGTTTATCTGGGTGGGAATGTCTGTTTTTTATGTTTTTGTTATAGGTGTTCGCTAAATCGGAAGTTCCGTTTTTCTTTTTAAAGGAAATGTTTGTTGGTTTAATTCACCACTGCTTTGCAAATACTTCTTTTCACTTTTCGGTTTTCCTGGAGCGTTTCTTAAATTTTTACAATTTTTCGGGTTTTTTATGGTTATTCGATGGCTCTTCACACCGTGGATTTGTTATTTTGGGGACAGTTGTATTTTTACATTTTTTTGGGTTACTTTTGCACTACCTGGATTACTTTGGTGGAGAAGGACTGTAGCAGGGTTTCCGTTCTCCCACAGAACTGTGCATAGAGATCTAGAACCTCAGTGAGTTAGGATGATCCAAAACTCATCTCAGTGTCAGAAATCCCCTAACCTAGCTAGCTACAGTGTCTCATGGATCATTATGGAATGATCCGTAGACAAACCAGAACATGATCTTTAGAATACCTCAGGAATCGTGGAACACATGAACACTCTTTCGTTATATAATCATTCCAAACCAAAACTGAGAGTCAAAGAACACAAGTGCAAGTTTGAAATATTTATTATTCAATGCAAAGTTCTCAAACGCAGTATCTTGTATAATACCAAAATGCAGATTATAAAAATCAGAGTCAGCAGCATAGTCACTAATCCATAGTAAGCAAAAGGTGCTAGCATGTTATAGTGCAAAATCTATAGAAATCTATAACACCTATATTTCGCGCACCCTATCTAGCATATTATTTTATATCTAAGAAGGTCTCATTCGGGCTTTAGCAGGGCGGCCCCATACCTCTCAATGTCAGTAGGAGCAGATCACATCAACAGCTACCAGCTCTCTTCATGCGCAGCACCAAGTGTCCACGTTCATTCCGTGTAACTCTATCTTAAACCTGCGTAGAGCCCAAAATGTTGGCATCAACATTATTTGTGTTATGTCTAATGTGGTGCGAGGATCAGGCCTCCCAGCAACCTTGTGTTAGGTTAATCTTAGAGTGTGCAGCTCTCAGTGTGCAGACAGTTGTACCAAGCAAAGCTGATAGCATAGAAATAACATATTATTCTCAAATAAACCACCTCACCGCTTCTAGGGTGAAAGCGACAACAACAAGTATGTGTCGTGTGCAAAACTGAAGCCGAAGGAAAAAAGGCTGTTTAAACATGTAATGCACTCATGCTAACTTAACGCAATATATGTAACGAAGTATCCATATGACACCCCCCCATTGGTCCGAGCACCGTCAAACATAAGGGAAAAGGCAATACTAAATCAGATACAAAAATTGAAAGCAAAGTTCAATAATCTTGAGCTAAAATAAGCTAAAAATGTGTATGAATGAATATGTATGAATGCCTACAGTGGCCTCAAGTCTAAAAATAAAAACAAAACTTTCGAACCAAAAGTTATCCGCCAGGTCTCAAAAATATGAAATGTAGGACCAGGCCGCATCAATTCAAATGTCTGTAAGAGAAAAAACAAGGCACTTATCCGATATCCAAAGTCATGTGCCACATTGACGTTATCCTCAGCGACATCACGTGATTGAACTCTCCATCAGCTGAACACAGTCCATCCCTCCAATTCAGCGAGGGGAAAGTCATATTTCACAACACAGCACTCCTACCAGGCATGTCATGATTGGAAAGTATATGCAAAGAAAGTTGCAACAGCCTCCAGTATGAAATCACTGCCATCATCCGAAAATAGTTCAGCAATCCAATTCAGCAATGGGAAAGAACATACGTGCTCCTCCAGCATCGGATCCTCCTGTAACGTCAGAGGACAACTCGGTGGGTTCACCAGATCGCTGTGTGTCAGAAAGGCATCCGCCGCTGCAGAGATTTCCCATTGGCCCAGAACTCCATTTATCGCTGCCAAGGCCATAACTCTTTCGCCAGAACAGATCAGCTCGTGAGCCACCACGGGACGCATTAGCTGATCAAAATCGACGTCAGGAGCAGTCCTCAAGCATAGGCACAAATCAATGGCCCAATCGAACTCGCAGCTCAGGCAGTGAAACACAGGTTGGACACACGTGAAGTCGGTGAACCGAAATGACAATCTATAGGCCGTGCTTAATGCTGCAAGCGGCAATGTTCCATAGTAATTGAGCATCCGATTACGGCACAGTGTCAGGAGGCGTTGAACGGCTTCTTGTGCAGGATGGGCATCCATGTTTTATGAAGAAAAACACCAATAAAATGCCAGCGGCTACAGCCAGCAACACAGGTAGTCCGCCAAACAAACTCGAAAAAATAGAGTGGAAAAACGTGGGAATGATACCAAAAACTTTTTCAAACGTAGTCACGAGGCCACTGCTTACTAATTTAAAAAAATGTGCAAGCCCAATCGTTGAAGAAGCATTAAAAATCTGGTGCACCAGCTCACAGAAATGAAACGGCAAATCAGTATTTAAAAGCGCCTGCACCTCTGTGCGGGTGTTAGCTATGTGAAGGACATAAGTTTCCCGGGCCGAACTCAGGGTCACTTGTTTTTGAGACAAAAGGGCCCTTATTCTGCCTAAACCATTGAATTTTGCTTCCAAGGTTGGAATCCGTGGCCAGATGGAGACATCTGAAGAACCATGCGTGGGTGGGTATAGAACATTCTTGCAACACACCACACGCTCTGATACAGTTACCACATAAGCCACACCAATTAATAACCCACAACATAACTCGTTGTTTAAAAGCAAATAACTACCATTAGTCAATAATGTAAATGTGGGAACTACTGCTGGAACTGGCGTGCCTTTTAAAACACATGCTAAATTTGGCCGGTCCTGATTACAAGAACCGTGTAACTGAATGTGTCTGCATATTAATGAATGGTCAGGTGACTGTGTGCATTCCTCACCATTAAGATTCACTTCTTTCCCATCCTTCAGACATCTGTATGTGTATGGTAATGACCATGCCTCATGTAGGAATGCATTGCCTAGTGGTTCATATCGTCCTATAGCAATATACCGCATACAGTTAGTAAATTTATATAAGGGAAATGGTAATGTAATTAATCCATGAATAAGCCACGTGGCAGTAGTGGTTTCAGCAACAGAGAAAGGCAAGGATTCTAGCTTCTCAATATGTAACATAGAAAATGAAGCATCACGCATTGAAAGCATGCGCTGTTTTTCAGTCAGATTAAAAGGGGCGAAAAGGGATGAAACGTTCAATGAGGTCCAGGGAACTCGACCAGCCTTAAGTGTCTGTAAGGTCCAGGCAAACTGCATTACAGAACGCAATTGATTCTGACCATGGTATAACGTGGACACTTCATCATGTACAATATCAACAACAGAAGAAACAATATTATCCAATGTGTAAATTCTGGAAGAAAGCATGTTAATACTGTTATTGACCACTGCAAGCACTTTTTCCAAATTTGCTTGATCAATAGCCCTCAGGCGTTTAGCTGCCTCAACTTGTGAAAATTTCCAAATTTCATTGTAAACAGCATAAATAAAGCGTTTAGATCTACCCCTAGCCGGGCCTTTTATAAAATCATTCAGCTCTATATTTTCATTCAAACGTGACAGATGCAGTTTTACTGCAGCCAAAGTGGAATGTTGTAACCAGTTCTGACACAATTTGCCTACTGAATAAGTAGTAACCATGTGATCTGTATAAAAACGGGGATCTGGCCTGATGTGTTTAAAACCTTCAGCCAAACCCAAAAAACGACGTTGGCAAGAATCAGAGCTTTTTTGCCATAAAAGCCACCCCTCCGGATCAAAACTGGAAATATTAAAGGAGGAATTGTGCAATAGGTCTCGCATCTCACTGATGGATAATGTGGTGAAATTATTCCAACCTGAATATTCTTCCAAATCAGGGATGGTCGGTTCGTTTAATTTTTTAGATGTAGCCAATCCAAAACATGTTGTCTGGGAAATAGTAGAATTTAAAAACAACATGTGATTCGGGATGAGACATGCACGATGCAAAGCCTCAGTGCCTTGTACCTGCCAATCTTTGGTACCCCAAACCGATTTAAGGTCAATAGCTTCCTTCCATAACTCATAGCCATCTACAGCTAACCTGTCTAGAAAGGACTTTGAATACAGCAATTTTGTATCGGTAAGTCTGACTTTGGACATGAACTTCTGTTTCACTTTAAAATAAAACGACTCAGGATTTGATTGATTAAAATCTGTAAAATATAAGTATTTTCCCAGGAAAGTACTCGAGCTCCCTTGCAAAGGCGCAGGACAATGTTCCCACTGTGTGTAGTTTACCGGAACCCTCATGGAACTCGTTTTGTGTAAGAAATGATTCCCATAATGTTGATAGCAAAACAAATCACCATAATTAACAGAATCCAAGTACAAATCCTCAGCATCAAAGGCCGCATAATATTTCAAATCAGAGAACAATGCTTCTACGGCCTGAAGATCCCAATCATCAGAACGAATATTTTGCTTAATCACATCTCCCATGTTTACTCTAAGCACATTAGGAACATTAATAACTTCTGTGGGGCCATGTATCTGAAACCTAACCGCATCCCACACAATCCCATCAAGGACAGGCCAAGCAGTAATCTCTACTGAATGTAAGTCTCTCTTTAGTCTGTGTGCTGAATGTGAGGAGGAAAGAGGGGCCAATGTTCCATTAAGGTACCGAATTTCTGTTCTTTCTTTCACATAATGGCCATCGATCAGGCGAAAAAAATAAACCACAAAACCAATTGACATAAAAAGATAAAATGAAAATAGTATCAGCCAAATGTATGTCCAAGGTGGAATCAGAAAATGTTTTTTAAACAACGTGGCATATTTTGCAATAGTCAATGGTTTCTTTGAAAGTTCCGAAACAGAGTCAAAAGAGAATCTGGACTGGTTAGCCAAACGAGCTTGTAAATCGGACATAGATAAATCAGCAGGATCTGCATAGGTCAGCTCATCAATGTTAGTAACAGGAATAGTATTTAATAAAGGACTGGACATAGCAGGCATCTCGAGGGACACCTCCTGTTCTGCACCAGATGTAATAGCCAGCACAGAGTGCCTCACCATGGAAGGACAGGATACAGCCGGTGTCATGCTATGAAGAATCGGCCACCCTGTGTGTCTTGACATTGTCAATAGAAATAAATCTGTTTTCTTTACGACCTGGAAGTGGTGGTAAAATGACTGTTCTTGTGCCCTTCACTCCAAGAACCCGAACTGGTGCACGATATGAGGGACCAAACTCTTTCTTGTTATCGATCTTCTCTCGAACCAGTTCTCCAACTTGGGGTAGCCAGCCAACTACCGGGATCTGCAACGCATCATCCGACGTGGAGGGCAAGTGTTCCTTTGCAAGACTGTCTCTGGTCTTTTGTAGATCCTGTAAAACATTGCAATGTTCATCTACGTCAAAGGCCGCGGCCTGGGCCTGGCAGTCTGCACCATCAAGGTCAGGTACGTACATCTTGATACCAAAGAGCATTTCGTATGGGGTCCGCCCACCCAGAGACCTTCTAGGGAGATTATTAAGCGCACGCTGCACGCCATAGAGGTGGGTCAGCCAGTTTCTACCAGTGCCTATAACACGGGCTGTCAAAGATTGCTTTAAGTCGCGGTTCATTCTTTCTACTACAGAATTGCCATCAGGCCTGTAGGGACTTGAAAACTTCACCTGTACTCCCAACGAAACCATAGCATCCTTATACGCCTTAGAGGCGAAAGCCGGACCCTGGTCCGAATGGAAAGCACCACAAGCAAAGATTCCCACAAAGACACGCAAATCCTTAATGACAGTTCGCGAATCAGCGCTTCGATGCGGCCATACCCATACAAAGCGTGTGCATGAGTCAACTGCTACTAAGATGTATTTATACGCAGTATCAGAAGAAAAAGGACCGCAGTGATCCAAATAAACACAACCAAGTGGTTTATTAGAGATGTACAACTGTGTCTGAGGCGGACGCGCAGCAGTAGAAGGCTTGATCTGCTGACAAATGTCACACATAAGGACATAATCGCGCGTCTGTTTGTACAGTCCCCGCCACCAGAACCTCTGTTGTAGCTGAGATACAGTGGCTGAGACGCCCGCATGCGCAGACGCCACACCTTCATGAGCCGCTGTAATCAGAAAAGCTCTGCGATCCGAGTTGGGAACTAGACGCTCTCCAACTTCAGGAATTTTCACATAAGGAACCTTATCGGGACTTAAGTGGTATGTGTACTTCGAAGGGAACCCCGCAGGATATTTACCTCCCTTCTCCGTGGCAGCAACAGCCGCCAAGATGTCATCATCTATTTTGCTTTTGGACCTCGTGACTGCTGCAACTAAGTATTTTGATACCGCTGACTTCGCTGCTTCATCAGCAAGCGAGTTGCCAACAGCGTGGACCCCCACGCGCTGGTGGCCGAGAGTATGAATCACAAACACGAGCGGCAGTTTCTCTTTAAGTTCCGCCACTCGGACCCAGATCATTTTATGTTTTATTGTGCTACCTTTGGAATCACGAAAATCATTCTGAATCCAAAAGAACAAGTTCTCATTATAAGACTGGACACAGTAGTAAGAATCACTTACGATTAAAGTCGTCACACAAGGATCAGCGTACTCCAACGCGAGCATAAGAGCACAAAGCTCTGCTAATTGTGCGGTGCAGTCCCCTAGTATTTGCGTGTGCACAACACTGGACTTGAACTCATCGTTCACCATGGCACCGACTACAATGGCGCAAGCGGAAACGTAGGCATGTTTAGAGCCATGCGCAACCTGCGCCGAACCATCCGTGTAAATGATACAATGGAAATCCTCCAACGGCCGCATTGCTAAAGGAGCAGGATGAACAAATTCATACTGTAAATACTCCTGCGACCGTAAAGCGGCGTCAAAAATAAACGTGACATCCTGAGATGTCAAGGATGTAGCCCACTGAATCCACCGAGGGTGCAAAGCTTTAGAATTCGGTACACTGGCTTTCGTGACCGCCTCCAAGGCAGGACACGGGGTAACCACCAACATGAGCTTTCCCTGCGACAGGGCACGTTCCTTAAGAATTGCCATCTGCACAGCCGTTAAAACTTCCTCCACAGTGGAAAAACGCAGTTCAGCCGAAGTGTACAAGTGTGACTTGTAAGCAATAGGTACAGTATCCCCCTCATTAAAAGTCAGGTACGTGAAACCCACCGTCCCAGGGATAATTCTTATCACCAGGTTGGTCTGGTTATCACGGGTCTGTAAGTAGTCAGAAGTGAGCAAATCAGCCTGCAAAGACTGCAGAATGGCTGAATGCTCAGGCAGCCAGCATGATTTGGAAAAAGATGGTTGTACCAAGGCATATAAAGGCTTGATACGCTGGGCATATTCCGTAATGTATGTCCTCCCGAAATTTAAAAAACCCAGTAAAGACTGTAATTTTTTCAGCGTTGTCGGAGAGCGCAACTGCGCGCACTTCTCCAGGAAGTGAGGAGCCAATCCCTTTCCTTCATGGTTAAGTTCATAACCTAGAAACAACACTGTGTACTCCGCAATGTGTGATTTTGCAAAGTTAAACCTGTAACCCATGTCTGCAAAGTTACAAATTATGCTGTTTACTCGACACAGATGCACCCAAAGTTCGTCGTCTGTGAGATAAATGTCATCCACATACGAACATGCAACTGGATCGAAACTCTCCAAAAGAGAGACTATGCGGGCGGAAAACACTCCAGGACTATTTTTATATACCATTGGGAGTCGTTTAAACATTTTTTGTACGCCGCCGCACGTAAAACTGGTCCATTGTGAACTTAGACCATCTAATCTATATGCATAAAAACCATTGGAAATGTCAAGCGTGGTTTTGAACCGTTTACGCTCAAGACTATTTACTAGGGCAGAGCCGTGAGTATTCTGTACTGCACAGTTACGGCAATGCGAGTTCAAATGCCGGTAATCCAAAACCAGACGATATGAGCCGTCCGGCTTGTTAACAGTAAAAAGGGGGTTATTCATTGGTGACACACACGTTTCAATTACACCTTGATATTCCAATTGTTCAAGGACAGCCGCGACCAAAGCTTTAGCTTCACGCCGTATGGGATACTGGGGTTGTGGCTGCGGCTGTGACCGCAAAGGAATCTCATGGCTAGGGGACAATTTATCCCAGCCACACTGATTTCGGTACACAGCCGGCGCAAGCGCCAGAGCCCACTCTTCTGCAAAATGCAGCGCTTCCACTCTCGATACAGTGTGCGCGAAACTGGGGAGGATTACCTCCTCCCCTCGCGGAGCTGCGAGAACAAAAGGTGGGGGCCAGTCAGCCTCCAAAAGCAAAATGTCATACGTATCCGAAAGATTCTCCCAAAATACCCCTTTTACTGTTCGCTGCATGTCACCTTCAATTAACAGGACAATTTCAAAAAGTCTTTCAGGGGGAGCAACATGGGTATCAGCTGTTTCAATCACAATAAAAGTCGCAGTCGCTGTCACCTTCAACAGTGGACGGAGGGCCTCTCTCACTATGGTAATCTCCGCCGCGCTGTCCAGCAAGGTCAGAGCCCACGTCAGATTCCGAAGCCGCGTTCTCACTATCTGGGGCATATCGATGCGCCGTTAAGGCTGCGACTTTCTTCTTGGCAAACTGCGGTCTCTTTGGCGTAGAGTCGTCCCGCTGATCCCCTTCACTTCGCGTGAGGGGCTGGCCACGTCCTTGCTGGCCACCCCTGCCCCTGCCGCCCCCTCCACCACCGGTTGACGGAGCCGATGAGTCCTGAAAGGAACGAGGAGAGCGTTGGTCAGAAGCCTGAAATCTCTCAGGCGATTTAATCGTCGCGCGATTGCGCAAATCATAAACACGATCTGACTGCGCAGGCTGCGAAGGCGTAGGACTAGAAACCTGTGTCTGCTGTTGTTGTTGCTTACCCCGATTCTGCTTTTTAGGCCAATTTTGTTTTTTGGACTTGGGTTGTCCACCCGTTTCCGAAGACTGTCCCTGGGGTTGCTTCCTCTCTTTTTCAGAAAAAGCTTTTAAACCCTTAGAAGTGCGGCCAACCATTTTATAAGCCGCCACAATAATTCTTGCCAGCTGACGGGGTTTCTCGGCCTCGGGAATTAACGCCAGAGCATTGGCCACCTGAAAGTTCACTGCATCCCCCTTGACATTTGCAAGGATAAGACCGCAAACCGTCTCAAACGAGCCGCTCAGGCGCATACCCAATTCAACCGCCGACTCTGGACCGTGATCATCCTGAACACGTTTAAGGACCTCAGAAAGGTTTGACACAGACAGGGTGCCATAGCACCTCGAGTAAACCGCTGCAAAAGGCTTACCCCATGTTTCACAGTCAGCAAGTTCAGGGGCTAAATCTTTCGGTAAACTAAGCGTAAGAATCCGGTGTTTTTCACCCGGAGTCGTATTAGGAAACACAGCCTCCAGCTGGTCGAATTTCTCGGCAAGCCAGTAAGGAAAATCATCCTTATTCTCTGGCTTTCTGCCCATAACGGAATTCACCAAGACAGGACTGATTTTAAAACCAGCCTGTTCCGCTCGAAGCTGCGCACCTGCGGGGGCTGCGCCATGAATATTACGACCAATGTAATGAACAAGCGCTCTAATCACTCCAACCGCGACATCATGAAGACGCCGCAGGTCACCCACATTACAAGTGGCGCGATTAGGATGAGGAGTAAATCCACCCAAAGCGGGCCAATTTGTGCCCGGAATGGACAAAGGACCTAACCTCGGAGCCGTTAAAGAATGGGGTAGGGCGCCACCAAACCAAACTCCGTGCTGCCAAGCGTTCGATAGGTACTTCCAGTGCCCTGTACGGAGCATAAGCCGCCGGTACATCCGAGGCAGTGTATGAATGGAAGACACCCGAATTAGCGTCCACTGCCGGAAATGTTACCCAGGAATAAAACAATTCGTACGGGTACGCATGTTCCGCACTCACCACTAGAACCACAGCTAAGCCTTCCGCAGGTACATTATATGCCCGCAAGTGGTCGCGAACCGCGACGCGGCTATGCTGCGCTATGTCCACGGACATGTTAGCACAGGAAGTGAAAAGAGACAAAGAGCAGTATGTAGCACAACTGGGTAGTAATTCAAAGAAACCGTTTTCAGAAAAAATCAAGCTTGAAAAGACCCATTTCAAAAATAGGTAGGTTTTTCCGACACCACCGTTTACCGGAAACGGGAATGAAGGTGTCAAGGTTAGAATGATATACTACTTGAGTGTCATGAAATAAGGCCAACCAAACCGTTGGGCGCCATGTAGCAGGGTTTCCGTTCTCCCACAGAACTGTGCATAGAGATCTAGAACCTCAGTGAGTTAGGATGATCCAAAACTCATCTCAGTGTCAGAAATCCCCTTACCTAGCTAGCTACAGTGTCTCATGGATCATTATGGAATGATCCATGTCTTAGACAAACCAGAACATGATCTTTAGAATACCTCAGGAATCGTGGAACACATGAACACTCTTTCGTTATATAATCATTCCAAACCAAAACTGAGAGTCAAAGAACACAAGTGCAAGTTTGAAATATTTATTATTCAATGCAAAGTTCTCAAACGCAGTATCTTGTATAATACCAAAATGCAGATTATAAAAATCAGAGTCAGCAGCATAGTCACTAATCCATAGTAAGCAAAAGGTGCTAGCATGTTATAGTGCAAAATCTATAGAAATCTATAACACCTATATTTCGCGCACCCTATCTAGCATATTATTTTATATCTAAGAAGGTCTCATTCGGGCTTTAGCAGGGCGGCCCCATACCTCTCAATGTCAGTAGGAGCAGATCACATCAACAGCTACCAGCTCTCTTCATGCGCAGCACCAAGTGTCCACGTTCATTCCGTGTAACTCTATCTTAAACCCGCGTAGAGCCCAAAATGTTGGCATCAACATTATTTGTGTTATGTCTAATGTGGTGCGAGGATCAGGCCTCCCAGCAACCCTGTGTTAGGTTAATCTTAGAGTGTGCAGCTCTCAGTGTGCAGACAGTTGTACCAAGCAAAGCTGATAGCATAGAAATAACATATTATTCTCAAATAAACCACCTCACCGCTTCTAGGGTGAAAGCGACAACAACAAGTATGTGTCGTGTGCAAAACTGAAGCCGAAGGAAAAAAGGCTGTTTAAACATGTAATGCACTCATGCTAACTTAACGCAATATATGTAACGAAGTATCCATATGACAGGACGTCATTGGATTTACAACATGATTGGTAAGTCATTTCAGTGTTATCTTTTGTGGGTGGGTAATGTGATTATTAATATGGCATTGTTTTATAGTTCTTATTTTTATTTAATGTGTGCATATATGTGAATAATATCTCTATATATTGCATACATTAAATACTTTTAAAGATCACCTTTGAAATGTTATGCATATTTAGGTGATAGTTTTAGGGCTTTATTTTGTTTTGGAAATTATTCAGAGTAGGGTTTTGGCAATGATATTTAAGTATTCTATGCCTTTTTTACTAGGGTATAATTTTACTTGTTCTTCTAGGTATTTGTGCATTTGCTTATTTTGTTTTGACGTTTTAGGGACTAGTTCAGTTATGGATTGGTCCTTTCTGAATTCCTGGTAGCTTTGTTCTTTCTGTAGGCATTTAATAAAATGTTCTAGACTAGGTTTTGTTCTGCCAGTTGATTGTACAAATGCATTGTGCCAACCTTCTACTGCGTTGTTAGTTTTAGATTCTCCATTTAAGGTGCTTCTGTAAACGTTCCACCAGGGTATTAGGAATTTGGGGTTTCTTCTGTGGCCAGATCTGTGGAGTCTGCCTACCCAGGTGTCTTCAAAGTAGTCCAGAAATAGACTCAACTTAGCTTCATTTTGTTTGTAGAAGGGGCTGTCTATAAGAATGTTGTAGTGTTCTGCTACGTCTGTTTCTGGGACATAAGCAAGTGCAATCAGCTTTTTAATTTGGTATGCAAAAGAAGAGTTAGTAGCATATTCTACACTTAAGGTAGTTTTTTGTAGATGTCTCCATAAACACTGGTTTAAATTATAGTAGCAGCCTTGAATGCAGGTATGGGGGTGGATTTTTAGGATTGTTGAAAGCATTGCTTGCTCAAAATCTAGAATTATTTTTTCAGGAGAAAAATCATTTGTTTTTTCTTTAATAATATTTAATAATTCCATATATGTGGAATTATTTTTGTTTGGTAATAGTGCATATAGTAGTGGTATGTTGCAGTTGTGGTAGAGGCCATGTACTGTGTATAATTGGAAAAATGGTTTGGGACAGATGTTAAATGTTCTATCCATCATCCAATATTGGCTTTGCTGAAGTTTAACTAAATTCATATTTGTACCAAAAATAATAAGTCTTTTGTCATTGTTTTCATTGTCGTAAACTATAAATGGTTGTTTGTTTAAAGTTATAATTTGGTTAGCATTTAAGTTTATATCATGATATGTTCTGGGAGGTGGTGTGGTACTAGTAGTAGCTTTTTTAGTTTGTGCTATAGTTCTTTTTAGGGAGAGAATATTTGGCATTTGGGTTGTGGCAGTTTTAGGGATTTTAGGAATGGCTTCTTTTAATATGACGTTTGTTTGTTTTTGGGAACCTGTACTTGCCTCTTTTATATTTTCCAAAGCTGTTCTAACTTCAATTTCTGTAACATTTGGTGGATGATGGTGTTCCCTAGTATACAGTACTGTAGCTTCTCTAGTTGTTGCTCTTCCATAACACTTGTTAGAATAATATTTACAACATTTCCAATTAACTTTCATGCCATATTGCTTTTCTTGTGTATAAGTGTAACCCATGTAGCACAGTAATAGTTTTCCTTTCTGGCTGGTAACAAATTCTGCTCCTTCTGTCATTTTCTACTTTGTATATCTAAAAAATATATACATAATAGTTAATGTCAAGGAGAATGTGTCAATTCATCTAAGTAAGTGATAAGTAGTAATGTATATACTTACCTGTTTTCTAAACAGTGCAAAATATTTATCTGCTTTATTCTTTTGTTGGGGATACTGTTTTGTGATGTCGTTGTAGCTGTTAGGAAAAACATGAAAAGAGTATATTATTATCCATTTTTGTATATATTGACAATGTTACAGCTAATTTCGACTAAAAAAGTGAAAACTAATAAGTGTAGATTTATCATTTACATTTTCAAGATACTTACATTTATATTTTTGTTAGTCTTTTCCAGTATAGTTGTATGTTCGTTTTCTGGAGAGTAGTTTGTAGTGTTATCTTAAAAAATAAAGGAACATATGTGTTAGAATATTCACCATGTTGGTAGGTTTTTCACAGATTAGCAGTTAACTATGTGCTTTAATATACTTACTTAGTGAGTTGTTTATGTGGTATTCCGATTTTGGAGATCTTAATAATTTCAGTATATCTATTTGTAGTGTTAGCTGTGTTAAAAAAAAAGGTAATAGCAACTGATTAGAAAAAGAGAAAATGTTTGTAGGTTTTTTCCACATTTATTTCAGTTTACAAATACTTACTTGCTAATATGTAATGTAGAAATAGTAATGATGTCCGTAGTTCATTTGTAGTGCAGTTTTCAGTAATAGAATCTGGAGGGAAAAACGAAATATGTGGGAAAAATGTCATACTTTATGTGTGTTTAGAATTATTTCAAATTATATAAAAACTGACAATTTACTTACTTAGTAATTATAATCTGTATTCCTATGTTTTTGTTCACAGCTGTTTAGTGTAGAATATTCTCTAGTTGTAGTATCTAAAAAACATTTGTATATATAAATTATTTGCATGTTCAGTAGTACGAATAGAAAAGGAGCAGTGGGTATTGAGCAGGTAAGTAATGTAGTAGTAGCAATTAATGTAGTTTATTATTCATTTACTTACTTGGAAGATGTAATTGTATGTTGATAGTCTTGATGTTCTTGTTGGTGTGCTGCAATTCATAGAGAGATGAATCTCCTTTCGTGACTTTTAGCAAGTATTTTGTGTTTTGTGTTTAATTGTTTATATAGGGGAGTGTCATTAGTAATTAGTTTGGTATTGGGTAATTTAAAAAATCAGTGTTGTGATTGGTTAGTTAGTATATTTGAATTTCAGTTGTGAGTATTTTGCAATAGAAGTGAAAAATAAAATAAATTATATAATTATAAAAATAGCATAGAATATTTTTCTATGTGTAGGTAATATAATGGTAAAAAAGGAATAGTTTAGAAGATTTAATTGGGATAAAATAATTTTAATTTAAGTAGTGTGTGTTTATTTTGAGGTTAAAATATATAAAAAGTAAAATAAATGATGAAATATATGTATATAAACTGTCGATATATCTGAAAATCCGATATGTTAGTTCACAATATTTTTGATGTCGATATTTCATTTATTGTGTATGTATTTTTAAGAAATCAATATTTATGTACACCAATGTAAAAGTAGTCGATATCAATGTAAACTATGTTTGTGTATGTCGATATTAAGATATCGATATATTTGTTTATCTATAGTTAAGTATAGGAAGTCGATAATAGTGATGTTGATATTTTTGTTCCGATATTAGTGTATGACGATAATGTGAATTTCGATAATTTGTCAGACATTCCTGCCAAACAAGAGCTCAGGCACTGAATGCATTGGGTGAGTTTCTTTATAAAGTGTGCCAACCTTTGTGTAGGCAGAGGAACAATTCTGATGGGTTGTCAACATCGCCCCTTGCCTGAATCCTAGCCCAGTTGAATCCCGTGCACCTCCAGCTGAGGATGGTGACCTGTTCTATGCCAACACGAGTTACCAAATGAGATACACACTCAAGTAACTGTAGAATTAGACCACCCAAGGTAGTCTTGGCAGATGCTTATTTTAGGACAGGATGCCCTAGGTAGTAGTAAAGTTATGGTTATACATGCAAGATGCAAAATGGTTGAAATATTCATTCTGTTCACCACCCTTGTATTGCCCATGACTTTCACATGCTTCATTCTGTTCATCATTGCAGGGCATGTACTTTACACAAGAATCCAAGTGTCTTAACTAAATATTGTAAATTCCACTTCGTGTATTTCTTGTGTATCTCTTTGGGCATGCCTGAGTTACTAACGAAAGGGTAGTATCTTTTTCCATGATCTCCTTGGGGGATATAGGGTTGCCGTGCACTGAGTTTAGGAGCCAGATGGCGCGATGTGAGCTAGCCAGCACAAAGGTCAACATGTTTGAAGGTTGGCATTACCCTATATATGTGAAGAACTGCCTTGTGGTCAGTCCCTTGTGACTGAATGTCTCTTTACAAATGCAGGAGCTAGTAAATGAAAAATGGGTCATTGCAGGAGGAGAGGATGATCTATCTTTGATTGTAGCAAACATGTGGAAGTATCGATGGGTAACACAGAATTGCGGGGATGTTTTTCTCCAAGTGGTTCTCAGTGACATGAACTAGATACCGAGACTGAAGCTCAAGTTGTCTATGATGTCACTCAGAACTCCATGGCGAAATACATCCCAGTAATTCCCTCATCTATAATTTTATCTTATGTCTGCCCCTCCCTCCCTAAATCAACTGCCCCCGCTTTCATTTGCTAAGCAGTGGCAGGGGAGAATGGCGCTCTGGTGTTATGTCGGAGAAGCGTTTCCCCGCCAGCTGAAAATGCAGCAGGCACGCTCATTAATAAAATGGTAATAAACACCATCCTATTAATGTGTCCCAGGCTCGCGCGGTTCCAGAGCGAGGGTAAGGGGGGAGGCTGATTAGTGCAATTGCACTATTAATGCAACCCGTTGCCAGTACGTATGTCAGATTGGCTGGCAGTCTAGAGCCTGCCAATCTGAAATGGGTACTTCAGAGTCTGCAATCCCAGGGCTGAGAAACAGCTGAGTGGTTGCAGCGACAGGCTCCCAGCCTCAAAATGAGCACTGGGTTAGCCTGCTCCAAACGACCCTGTAGTGCATTGGTTGTTTTCGCATTGCACAAGGAAGGAAGTCCTTCCCTTTTCACCCAAGGCGAGTCAGCACTGAGGTCGGAGAGCCCTAGGACAAAGGAGACTGCGTTCAGACCCTGAAGCCAGCAAGCTAACATATATGGTGAGTGGTTTGGGCATTGTGCCCCACCATATTGTAATGTTGCCTGCTGTCGCTGGTATGGAGGAGCCATACATAACATGGCCTCCTCATGTATTCATCCATACCTGCCATCCTTGACCAACCCCAGCACCGTTCCTGCCTTCCTCCCCCTCCTGCATCTTCCTCCCCCTTCTGCATCTGTTCTTTCTGCTTTCAGTCAATGCAGACTGCAGAGCTGCTCTGACCAGATCTGAGAGAGCCCCGTCACAGGCCTGGAAAGCCTTTATGACTTCACAAAAGTGGGTAACTAGATTTGTTATCAACTGTGGCCAGTAGCGGCTGGTATGTGGGCAGGGACAACAACGACAGAGAGGTGGGGGGAGTGGGAGGGGAGATGGACATGATTTTTTTTTTAATTGGAAAAAATAACTTATCTGCCATCCGCAGTTCTTTTGCTCTGATTCCCTGCTGCAGCACTGGCTCCCAGACTCCCCTGCTGCCAATCCTGACACTGCGCTCATGCTTGAAAGCAGCGTCAGAATTGGCCTGCGTGCCATGAATTTTCCCTCCCAGAGAGACTGGGAGCAGGTGCTTTGCTGTCCCTAACCCAGCAACGCAGCTGGGTTGGAGACAGCTCAGTGCGCATGTCGGTTTGGCTGGCCTGAGACAGCTGGCCAAATCGGCATGCGCACTGATCACAGTGCAACCAGTCCTTCTCATCACTGCCTTCGTGATGGCCCCGGCCCCAAAAGTCGTCCAGCCCTTAGAACATGAAAAATAAAATGATAATAAACCTGGTTTATTATTGTTTTATTTTTCAAGCTTTCAGGCTAATGTGGGTGCCGTGCTCCTCTGCCATTGCGGAAGAGCCGCCACTGAATGTCGCTGTGTTATAGCCGTGGGTTATGAGATTCAGAAACTGAAATACATGATAAAGGCTCTATATGGGAGGCATTCATACCAATGGGATAACACCTCAGGTGGTGTATAATGGAGAGTTTTAGATGCAACTGCACTGATCTGACATCAAGAAGGGATGGATTAATGTCCTCCAGAGTATCAAAGGGCAGCAGTAGATGAGTATACACTCCACCAGCAGCAGTGGGGAAACCTCATCTTACTAACCGCACTACTCCGAGGCCTGAGTGTCTGCTAAAATCTGCATTTAAGATGAGTGCTCTGGATCAATTCTCTCCCTTACCTGCGGGTAGTGAAGAACTCCTGTGATTCTAGCCATTGATACGCTCAAAGTTGAATATTGATCTCCGATGATGCCAGCCAGGGGTGGACGTGGTCGGCACTGGTTTCTGGGAGCTGTCATCCTTTCACCGTAGAGAAGATCCAGCAGTCCTTGAACGGCTCGCCCCTCAGTCATACAGGAATCAAATATACGAAAACCCAGGGTGATGTTTGGCAGCAGATCCGGATTTCCATTGATTTCTTTTATGGCAAAGACCACGGCTAGCACAGCCCGATAAGATCGAACAGTGAAACTATACGATGAAGTAGAAAAGAGTCAGTAAAGTATGAGTAGCATGCTATCATTGATCAAGTCACAGTCGTATGTACACATTATCCTACAGAACTCTCTCAATAAATATGAATGCTGTCCAACAAGCATTGGCCATGCTAATCATTTTGGCTTGTGTGCATTGATGAGACATTTGCAAAACCAAGTAATCCTAAAGAATAGAGTGATGGGTACAAGTTCCGCAACCGCACGCAACAGATTCTACAAGGGCTGAGTAGTAGCCCAGGGCTATTAGAAATTATATCTGATTGATGCTGATTGGCGGAGTACAACCCTCCCTCCCCTTTTCAGGCTATTTCCGCGACAGGATCTGCATTTCAGCTAGAATTCCAGTGATATCATAACCACAATCTTGCATTGTTTGTCAAAGAACAATAGGCAAACATGTCAGCCAATCCTTGACCCATCTAAAGTCTTCATAATCGATAAGCACTCTGCTCTGCCTGGCTGTGTATTCATGTATTCATCATCGGTCAATAGACAGTCAGGCAACTAATCATTTCCATCCTCATGTCTGGCTCCACATCACACAGCACGTTTGGCATTTATTTATAATATTCCAGTTATGTAAATTGCAAGTCAGATTCCGATTTCCAAGGGAGGATTTGCAGTTCTAGGTCTTAACAAGCATTGGCAAAGCCAATAGGTCTAGGCAATTTGAGCTATAGGCATTGTGAATGTGAATGTCTTTTAGCTAAAGATTCTACACTGGCTCCTGTTTTGATAATGTATGTTACAGACTTGATATGAAAACACCTGACAAATTCTTACTCAGTGGAGTTGTATTTCATCTGGTACAATACATATCACACCAGTTACAGCCCACAGGTAATGACGGCCTAAGTTGTATAGTAAAATATCATGTGATGTCACTTCCTGTGATGTTACTCAGTCAAAGATTATGTGAGGTCACTGGCTCAAAGACCATGTAATGGTCATTTCTTATGATGTTGCTGTGCTCCAAGCAGCTCTGGAAGCTTGATATTCATGGTATATGCAATGATCTGTAGGAGGTATGTTGAATCTCAATAGCTATTTCATGATGGTCTGTTTATGAGTAACCCCCATAAAGCATTTATTAGGAATAAACCTTGTGTGTATGGTTCTTTCATGGGTTCAATATCAAAGCTGCAAAAATAAAACAGTCCCTATAGGGCAGAGGTCTTCAAACTTTTTGATGTAAGGACCCCCTCCTGACAACAATTTCTAGAACCGGATGATCCTCATCATTGACAACTATCGACAACCATAAACGCCCCCAATTCCCACAAAAAATCATTTTTATTGCGGGAAAATAATATTAAACAGTGTTTAGCATAGCAAAGGTCAGTGATCGTGGGGGCATGGCCAAAGGTGTGGCTAAAAACAAAGGCCTCATTTCTGAGGAATTGGCATAGGGCAGCACCGCAAGTCTTCTTGCGGCGCTGTCCTATGCCAATGTTAGATGGCAGGAAGCACCTTATTATTAAATATGGTGCACTCCTGCCCTTTCTCCCTGTGTTAGCGCACAAATTGCTGCTCTGCGCAAACATAGATAGTATTGTTTTGGTGCAGGAATGGGGACCTTCCTGCACAAAAACAAACCAGAGATGGGTTTTCCTCTTTCTATGTGTGTTGCAAAATGTAGCACACATGGAAAGTGCAAATAATGAGGAGATGCCTGCTGTGTGGAGGCAAAAGGTTTTGGCGCTGCTCCAGGATTACATGGTTTTGTATATCTGGGGCATCATCAAAATCCATTGGCGTTGCGTGGGAACGCCCACCGCAATGCCCATAGAACGCCTACTTGACACAGAGTAAGGCAACGACGCAGCGACTGCTTTTTCTTACTCCATATCTATGACGCTGGGTGACTTTGCGTCGTCATATAGATATAATTGAGACATTTGCACTGCCGGAGCTTCATAAAGTTATGCTCCAGAGGCACAAGCGTCTCATAAATAAGCCCCAAAATATGTTATTTGTTTTTTAGAACTTTCACAATTAGGTTGCCACATATAAAATAATGGATAGCTTAAATGAAAAATACATTTTAAAAAGATGTTACTCAGTGGGAAATGCACTGCAGTACTCTATGAAAATTCTATAAGTTAATGCACTGCAGAGGTCTGTGTCTGTAACCAGAGAGCCACAGATTTACATTTGGTTGGTGCAGTGGAGAATAGTGATTTGTGCATTTTTTTGTGTTACGAGGTCACAGCCTGTGACAGAAAGCACTGTGAATGAACAAGTCATTTTTTATTTAATATTTCAGTATAAAATGGAGCTTACGAAATGTAGATTCTAGTAATACCAGCGCATAAGTAATGCAACTAGATTTTTTTGCATAACTGTCCCTTTTACCCTCCTCAGGGGTACTGAGCGGGGTGTAAATACAGTTACAACTAAAAGCACGACTTCACAGCCCAGGTATTAACTCTTCCTACTACCACTAAAAGAAAAAAAAATCTTTGCATTCACAATGCTTAGTAATTACTGCTCCCAAGCACCCTTTACGTTTGCAGATTCACTCATAGCTGCATTTGCATTTCATTTAGCCAAGCCTGGTGTGAAGGATTGTTTAACCTGTCTGCCTGGCCTCTTTTTTCACAGCACAAGAAACTCAATTAACATCAGCAACTAACTTCAGCAGAAGCATTTTACCGATCAGGATGAAGCACCAGACGGTTCTCTTTTTCCAAAAGGAAAAGCACATTTTGGATTCCAGGCAGAAGTGAGGCCTGGAAATGTGCAACCCCTTTCCATGACTCCAGGGCCCCCCTGTGGGTCGCGCCGCATAGATTGAAGACCTCTGCTATAGGGCATTACATTGAAAAATCCTTGCCTTACAACCATATAGTCAGCCCCCAACAAGCAGAACAGCATCAATATGACACTTGCTAATTTGCAGACCTTCCAGGTGTGATTCAGTATTACTAAACACATACCATCACCAACTGGGGAGACAGAATATAGGAGTGACGACAGAGCCAGCACATGGGATGCCAAAGGGCAGACTGAAGCCCACAAAGTAGATGCAACATGTCTCTTTGAGACAGAGCAAGCAATGTCTAGCTGGGACTCAAAATGACCACTGGTCAATGCTAGATGAGGGGTTACCACACCTGAATTGAGACTCCTGGTCTAATTGTTATAGAAAAAGAACCTTCATCAAACTACTCTTAGTAGGCACTTCTGACAACTCAAACATTTAAGGTTATTTCTCACTGACAAAGCTCAGTTAAGATAATTTGTATTCTTGGTAAACCATCAATGTTAACCCTAGATTAGATAGGTGACCTTCAATCTGGGACAACAATGATATTTGATCCCTGATAAAGTATGTTATATTTGATCCTTAAAAGATAATACAAAGTCAGAAATCACAATGCACAAAAGTTTGCTCGCAGTTATGCACCCCAAGGCACACGTTCAGACTCCTTCTGCCATTGTCAAAGGTCTGGACACACTAAGGCACACAAGTTTCCCTGGCCAACAGAGAGAACCTTTGACACTAACATAATCAAACACATGAAGACAAACAAATGGATCAATAACATAGGATAAAAGGCCAGGAGAGAGGTGATGTTAGAACTATGGGCCATCTTTGAGGATGTCCCAGACCGATAACTCCATCCCACGATCAGCAAGCAAGGTGTCCTCACCTCCCCCACCATATGCAGGTGCTCTCCACGATTCCTGCTATCTCTGCATCAGGATATCCCAATCCACCAGTCAAGGGAGCCAGAGGGTCCCCTACCAAACAACAAACTGTTAGTGGAGGAGTGTGGCTCACTGATTAGAGCGGCAGACCCTGATGCAGAGGTCTGGCCCGGGACCAGGGTTCAATTCCCGACGCGGCAGGGTCCTGAGCCCAAAAAAGTCCACAGACTCGATAATTCTCACCTCAGTGCCTACTCTAATCATGGGGTCCCACGCTGCAACTCTGGGCAATAGCTTGCTTAATCTCCACTATGGCGGCCCACCCGCTGCGGGATGCCTGGCTTTCACCTTGGGGATGCCCAGTAGGGGTTATCTCACAGGGAAAAAGCCAGGACGGGTTCCCAAGGCAAGCGCCTTGATGCCTTCGGGTGATACGTGCGCTATATAAGTCGCAATACATTTACATAGGTCCAGACATGACAGTCGAACAGGCCAGCAGGCCCAGGCAATCCTAGCATCAGCCAAATCCAGTGCTAGAGCTCCCTGGAGTCCAAACCCCCTATCTATTGCATTCAGCCATTGTACCCAAGCAGCACAGAGAAAATGCACTCCCACTAATTCAGGTGAACACACTCGAGCGACGTGGAATTTCATGACAGGTACAGACAAAAACACAAAAACAGGGAGGAAGAGGACGAAGAGGACAACGTTGGCCTAACTCCTGGCAAGGAGGACAACCAAACCAATTTTATGGTTTCCCACCAAACTTAGGCCACATGCAGAACCCCTACTACGGTTTCCCCAACATGTATCCCCCGGGACCAATGCCGCTCTTTGCAGGCAACCAGGGCCCAAATTTTCCTTTTTTAGGACGGGGCCAAAGGGCACGGGGACGCAGAAGACCAATCCAGCACAACAACGCACAGGTCCACTGGGCAGAAGAAGAAAACCCTGTCAGTTCCAACACACGCCAGAAGACAAACGAAGCAACACCAGGACCTAGCAAATAGTAAACCCCACCGCCCAACCATCACTGGTGTTCAACTTATCCAGTACCCCATTATCCACAAAGGAGCAGTCAGTCTTAGAAAAAGGACTGTCATTCGTGCCGACCACCAGACTTGACAAATTCAAATTACATGCTGAACTAGCACAATTTTTCAGAAAACTGAAATTAAAGTCATTCTTTGAGAAACCAACTTCCGACACTGAACAAATTAACGACAACCCAAACACCACGGGCCTCAGAGTCAAATCCACCTTCGTCCCACCACCCTCCACCATCCCTGCCGAGATCACCACATTTGAACAGGCGGTATACCATGACATTGAGAACCTCAACCCGACCGACCATTTCAACAACCTGTCATGGGAGGACAGACAAACTATACAACGCCTTCAAAACAACCCCACGCTAATAATAAAACCAGCAGACAAAGGGGGAGGCATCGTACTACTTGACAAAACAGACTAAGACACTGAATGTCGCAGACTACTCAGCGACAACAGGAATTACCGCAGGCTAGAACAGGACCCAACAGAGCAATTGCGAACCACCATTCACACACTTGTAAAAAGGGCTGCAGACGCGGAACACATCTCCAAGCAGGAAGCCGAATACCTATGTCCTGAACATACCAGAACGCCATACTTCTATACGGTACCCAAAGTACACAAAGGAGTAACTCCACCTCCTGGCAGACCAATTGTATCGGGCATCAATTCCATACTAGAACCACTTTCTAGATATTGCTTCTTCTTTCTGAATCCCCTGGTACAAAAAACCCCCACCTACATAAAGGATACCAAACATCTGCTGCAGGTAATCAACAACATTGCCTTTGATCCCGACACCCAATTGCTGGTAGGGCTTGACGCGGAAAGCCTGTACACCAGTCTCCCACAAGATGCCACCTTGCAGGTACTACATGACATCCTGGAAGAATCACCCTGGCCTTACCACACCCCGTGGAGTTTCGTACTGACATGTGCGACCCTAGCTCTCAAAGAAAACTATTTTGAGTATGAAGGCACCTTTTACCTGCAAACAAATGGACCATCCATGGGCAGTGTTTTCGCGCAGAGCGTGGCTGGATTATATGTACATCACTTTGAAAGCACCAACATCTCTGTGGAAACCAACCCGTTCAGTCACCATATCCTGAAATGGCACAGGTATATCGATGACATACTGGTCATCTGGCAGGGCTCACAGAACGAGCTGGATAGTTTTTTAACCTGGCTCAACACCAGAGACCCATATCTGAACTTCACTAGCACAGCTAGCAACCGCCAACTCCCTTTCCTAGATCTGGTAATCACAGCCAAGGATGGGACCCTCGTCACCACCACTTATTACAAACCCACAGCGAGGAACTCATTGCTACACTACACCAGTTTCCACCCTCGCCCCCTTAAAGAAAACTTACCATTTGGCCAGTTTCTCCGCATAAGAAGAAACTGCAAGAATGTGAGTGATTACAAATCACAATCAGCAGACCTAGCCACCAAACTAGAAAACCGCGGTTACCCGAAGGCCATCATTCGGAAAACACAGAAAAGGGCTAGAAACCAAAACCGTGAAGCACTGCTTGAAGACATCACCAAAGAGGACGAGGAGCAACCAACAACCTGCGTCACAACTTACAATACTGCCTCCAATGAGGTTGCAAAAATCATTAAGAAACATTGGAGAATCATCAATTCCGGACAGAGGAATTGGGAACTACCCAGGTTCGCATACATGAGGTGCCACAATCTGAGAGACCAACTGGTAAGCACCCGACCAAAACCACCACCAAAACCACCAGAAAACACAATACTCAATGCATGGGGCCTGCCTAGAATAACAGGACACTACCCCTGCAACGACTGCAGTGTGTGCCATCTCACATCCCATACCAAAACTTTGAACCTCTAACCCAACAAAATCTGGTCCCAACGCAACCACACCAACTGTAACTCACGCAATGTGATTTACTTGCTCACATGCACGTGTGGCCTCCGATATGTGGGGATGACAACACGCAAAATCAGAACTAGGATAACCGAGCATCGGAGCACTATGCGATGCAAGAAGAACATCTGTAAGTTGACCAACCACTTCATCACCCACTACCATACACCCAATGACTTCACCTGGACAGTCATTGAACAAATCCCTGAAAGCCCCATCAATAATGACAAGAAACTTCTCAGCAAAGAGCAGAGATGGATATATCGCCTTTCTACTGCTACACATGCT
The DNA here is from genome assembly GCF_964263255.1 of Lissotriton vulgaris. NCBI lineage: Eukaryota > Metazoa > Chordata > Amphibia > Caudata > Salamandridae > Lissotriton > Lissotriton vulgaris. The sequence continues at coordinate 2,778,193 of NC_141692.1, read as the reverse complement.
TTGAACGACGCCATCCCCTGGAACTCCTTGACCAACCTGTGATCCCAGGGACCTGTTAACCCGCTCTCATGATAATGCCCGCTTTCCCTGTACATAGAGTAACCCCCTGAGCATTCGCCTTTTTAATCCTGAGTATTGGGACGCTTTGACCCACCTGCCCACAAGTGTGATTATTCACCCAAGACAGGCCACCAACCAGCGCCACACTCCCATCCCTCACGTGCGCTTTATTCCACGTGCCCACCTCCTCCCTCTGTGTATAAGAGCCAGCACGTGTAAGACAACACACGCGCTAAACATTAGCGCATGCACACTCTGCCGACAGGACCCATCAGGCAGAACTCCCAAATGCGCACGCGCGGCAGACCTAATCCACCGCGCATGCGCCCCATGAGTCAGCCGCACCGCGCATGTACGGACTTTGCCCACTACTCGGCGCACATGCGCACAGCAACCGGCACACACCTGAGCGCGATCATGACTCGACAACTCGAGTCTTTCCACCATTCCTTCCATCCCACAGGTGCCCTCGCTCAACCTATTAACCACAGTATATAAACCTGCAGCACAGGCCATTACTTACCGGTTCTGCGAAGGAGGCACAACAGGTCCAAAGCCGGCTCTGGCCAGAAATCCTGTGAGTATGCTGAACTACCATCTCTACTATGGGTAAGCGCCACCACTCTTTTCTCCCTACAGGTCTCCTAACCCCAGTGGTCCTACCTTTGTCTTCCATATAGGGCCAACCCCTTGCCACTTCAATAACCTTGAAGAGAAAACAACTTAAAACTAGCGTGAGAAATAGCCCTTACGCCTCATTTTTCACCTCTCTCACCACTGTTGTAAATACCGCTTTTTTAACCACTTCACTTACGAAGTTCTAGTGCGATCTTTCACTATAATGGTACCACCAGTATCATTACACTTGAGCCGCTTATAGCCTGCACCCTTACACTATTAAGCCGGCTGTCATAACCAATGATAAATATCTTCCAGTGACTCTTTTTTCTCCTGTATGTTTTGTCTTTGTCCTTATATGTTATATGTACAGGTGATCTTGAGAAGGGAATCCCCCCTCTCACACATAGATACACTTTAGGGCGTGTAGACACATAGCCTGTTTCACACACCCACTAGTTTTATTTGCACACACCTTTTTAACTGTCCTGAAGAAAGCCAGCATATTGATAAGGCACTGGCTGAAACATGTTGACACTCTAAAGGACGTGGGAGGTCGTAACTCGCCTCTAACATCCCACAGCCTTATTTTTAACCGCTGACGGAGGCCCAGGTAATAAAGTGTCTTTACCCTCCGGGTACTGGGACCCCCGCCAAGCCGTTTTAAACTCACAAACTTATCACCCTTCACCGCACACACAGTGACATACCTGCTCCGCTGTAACCAGGCGTCGTAGCACACCCGGGACACGCTAGGTGTCACTGGGTGGGCCTGATGATGAAGCATGCCACCAACTAGGTTGGTGGGTGAGGGCTTTTTAAGGACACCCATCAGGTGCCACCCCCCATTGACAAAACAAAACTGAGTCACTATGATCTTTAAAATATAAAAATCTTGTCAACCCCATTCCTAGCTAGTCTCTTTTTGATTAATCAACATATAAACCGGGGATCTGGACTAGCTTTCTGGTCCTCTCTCTCCCTCTTGATACACGCACCGGTGTTTTCATGCTACCATGGCGTTCGGAGTGATTTTCCAACCGCTATCCTAATAGACCTTAAAGTTCTTTCAGAAGACATCATAATACATGTTACTAAATATAATCAACTTGTGGGAGTGCCGGCGTATACTTCCTGATTAATATTGCAACATGAGGGCTTTGTCCGTTGTGTACTCACAACTAAGGTAGTAGGGTGTGGTATTACCCTGATTGGCACCATTACACAAACAGTCAATGTTGACTTAACCTACTAGCATTACAGGTACAACACATGTGCTTACCTTACGAAGTAAGTATCTTTTCCCCACTGCTACCCCATCTTGTTGCATCCAGTACAAAACATGTTTTCTGCGACAACCAGTCGATCACGAGCTACCGGTATCTCGCCGAGACCCTGTGAGTAGCTCGTACCACTTGCATTTCAATTTAGTAGCCCTTTGGTGTTGTTTGGGCTATTTAGGCTTTTTTTGGCTCTGTTGCCCCCCTTCACCCAAAGCTGCTGCTCAGATTTGTTTTGAGCTTAGCTGGGGCGGGACGAAGAAGATGACTTTCCTTTCCTACGTGCACATATCATGTCTGTGCCCGCTGCCTTTCCCACCCCGGCACCGCGCTTTTCATTGTGCATGATGAGTGCCAGTGCAGGGCAGGTTTGCAAGCCCAGTGCCACGTGTCTTTTTAGCCTGCCACCTTTATATTTCTTCAGAGAAGCAGGTAAGATGGCATCGACGCAGGAGAGGGCATGGTCATATTAAAGAGCAGCCCTGCGGCGTGGACATGAATGGTGTTCCTATGTGTCCTGTGTGCTGTCTGCAAGCAGTTCATATTTCTCTGTGTAAGAGGGCTCTCTGTGCAGCAAGCATCATTAAGTCTAGTGTTGTCTCAAGGCTGGTGGGCCGAATCTCCCAGGCTTTGATTTACACAGAGCGGCCATAGCTAATGAACCAGTGATGTGGCTTCTTTTCACTAATAAAAGCAGAGAAGTGCAGAGACTTTAAGACAAGCTTGGTTTCTGAGCCCACAGCACTATTCATGGTTGGACTTGTAGTTTCGCACTGTCCAATAAAGTTCAGGATTTGTAAGAGTTAATGTTAATGAAAAAGGAGGGGAAAAGCCACGGTTGCAATCTGTATATGACCAGTACTGTCAGCAAGCAGCTAATTTCTTGAACGAGTTTATATATAAGTGGTGGATATATGATCATACGCGCAACTCCTGTTTTCAACGATGAGCCCCTTACCGTAACTAACTTTCCAATCCATCTAACTAACAACACTGCCAGGAGCAAGCAAAGTATGTCTGTTTTTAATGCACACGTTGTATTTGGCCACAATTGTTAAATGTGCAACTTTCCTATTGAGTGACTATGTACCGGAGTGATGCCCTTCTATAGGACTTCACTTGAGAGGCCAGTGGGTGGGGTGGGAATGGCGACAGGTGAAGCAGGCCCTCTCCTAAGGGCTAGCCTTACAGATTAGTTCATTGGTTGGTTTTTGGGCTGTTTGTGGACCGATTTTATTGGCTGGTGGGCTGTGCCAATACTTGTAAGTTTTTTTTTTAATATTAGCGGGCCGCTTTTATTGGATGGTGGGGTTCTCTGATATTACTACAAACATTGCCTGCTGCAAGCACAAATAAATTCGGCCTTGAACAGCAGAGTGATGTTCTTCAGGCGGGGGGAATGGCCTATTCAGGGGAATAGTCCATCATCTTTTAAATGGCTGCACTTGACATCTTGCGTTGTCTGGTCCAGGTTATTAGTGGGAGGGGATGTAAAATTCACATAATTTCCTTTTGCAGTTTTTGGAAAACCAGGTCAGATCACACAAAATGCAAATATGCCACTTAGCTCTATCAATCCTGGGCATATTTAGCAAACTTTCACGCAGCAAGCCACCTTGATACAAGAAAGGAAAGGGCAGGAATGTGCCACACTTACCATTATACAGTACACTCCTATCCTTTCCTTGCACTGGCACACAGACTGCTGCCCAGCGACAACACAGGAACCCTTGTCTTGTTGTCTTGTTTTTGTGCAGAATGCAGCACACATAGAAAGAGGAAACAAAGAGGAGCAGTGAAGGTATTTCTCCTCGTTACGCTTCACCTGTGGTGGTGTAGCACTTTGAAGCATTCCTAGGTCTACCACAGACTAATAGTAATTTTGAGAATGTGTCCTAATCTACAGGTGGATGTGGGGCAGAGCATTGCAACGCAGCGATTTGCCATTCAAAGCCACACAGGGTGGCTTCACGCTGCTTCATAGTTATGAGTTTTGTAGTTGGCGCCCTTGAGCATCAGAGAAACTGATGCTCCAGCAGCATAAGGGGCTCATAAATATGCAACGTTGCAGTATGCATGTTCCTGCCTCCTTGTTACCCGTGTACAGCCTTCTACTTTGCACACCCTTACGTTTGATCACTGCACCAGTTCATTCACCAAGCAACACATGAGATGATGTTGATGCTCAGCACCAATGTATTTATTATAGTTGACAATCAGATTTCTGTGCCCTGGACTGCCACTGAGCTCAGAAATATGCTGCTATTAAAACAAATAAAACACTGATTTATAAACATCCAAGAATATCACTGTTTTGAGAGGCATTTTTAGAAATTATACTATTTTTAAATATCATGGACTCCCTTCTTCGCTGATGACAAGAAAGGAAATTCAATTATCATGTGTTCATCATATAAGTGGCCTAGGTTGTTGTTATTACACACAGAGTTTTACAGTCTCGCAGGAAAGATTATGTACGGAGCACACTCTGAACTATTTCAAGGTGCTGTCATGTGTGATAATGGAGAAAGGGGAGGCATTGTGTTGCAGATTTATTACTGCATACTAATCCAATGTGTGGCTGTTGCATTTAATTCATGCAATTTTCTATTTTACATGTATTGACAGCTATCTTTATTCTTGCTTGTGTTTTAATAGCATGGGCTTTGTATACTTTTCACATGTGTTCCACATGCCTTTCGGAATACTGTATGGTTCTACTCGGTTATGGCGAGTCGCATCTGGAAACTAACCTAGGTGGACGCCTTAGCCGTGCAGTTAATAAATCTACTCTTCCTGCATATAATCGGCTCAAGAGACTTTTTAATAGTGGCCCTGAAGCACTTACCTACATGGTCAGAAAGCTGTGTCATATAGGGTGTATGGTTGAAAGTGTTTTCTTTGGTTTGTGATCCGCTGTGGAAAGTTTTTCCATGTCTTGTCTGATGAACAGCAAGGTGCATTTATTATCAGATAACTAACATAATAAGTGTTATCATGTTATGGGACACATTTCATAGCAGTGCCGTGAATGATGAGGTGTGAGACAGATATGCGGTTACAGTTTATGGTTTTTCAGCCTGATGACAGTTTGAAGAGCTCTTTAGGTCCCATTGGTATTTCTGGTGATTGTTGTAGTCTACTAGCAGCCATATCTGGTTACTAACCCGGTCTGGATCACACAGTTTGCTGAAGATGGGAGCCGGGATTAGTACCAGGTTTTCCAGTTTCATGTGGTAAAGTTCACCCACTGGGAATCTCCTTCTCCGTAGAGATGGCGTGGCCACTTTTAGTGCTTCATTGAGTGAGTTGTGACCTCTGGCCTACTGAAGATTAGACACAAGCAGAGCACAGGGGCAGTTTAGAGCAGCAGTGCTCATTGACCTGGATCTTCGCAACAGGGTCAGTCAACGAACTGTTCATCGTTATACTGAGACATTTTCAGTGCAAAGTACATTGGAATAATCAGATAACGTTATTCCCTGCCTCAGTCAGCTGAGGGAATGGAGAATGACTATTTTTTAGGAAGCTGGTATTGTTTTGAAATGTGGGTGAACCTGCCTGAGGTCACAGGGTTATTTCACAAAATCTTCAGCTGTCGTGGAATATGTTTATCTGGATTCGTTTTTAAAACTTTTCCTAATTGAAAAAAAATCTGTCTTTGCTATAAAATGTAGGAGTGCTCAATAGAAATGATTTTCAAAACTTTCACCTTTGTGAATTAAGTGCTTGGTGTGTTACAATTTTTTGTCCTCTCCCTATTTACGAAGTCGACTAAACTCCACACAACTCAAAATCGATGCTTTGGTCAGAATGAATCAAATCTCAGGCCATTTGTGAAAAGCAGTCATCCAGTGTTCATAATTAAACATAACAACACAATGAGGGAGGTACCCAAAGACCAGTGAGGGACTGGGTAAACCAATATGCAAAAAAACACAAAGAGTCCCTAGTTGGTGGGGGTATATACCCTACAGCGTAGACTGACCCAACCAAAAGGCTCTAAGGGTAGCTACGTTGTCAAGGACAAGATAGTCTTTATTCTTAAAAAAAAAACTCTTTGGTTTTTTAATATATGTTTGAATGTATAATTGTTTTATGAATGCGAATTTAAACTGTATTGCTTTTAATAAATTGTTTTTGACACTGGTAAAGATTATAGTTTCCTAAATTAATGTGGTGCTTTGTAGACAGGGTTCCTATACTGACTGTTAGCCTGTATTCGTAAACTATTTGTATATTATGTGTATGTTATGCTAAAGACTATCTTGTCCTTGACAACGTAGCTACCCTTAGAGCCTTTTGGTTGGGTCAGTCTACGCTGTAGGGTATATACCCCCACCAACTAGGGACTCTTTGTGTTTTTTTGCATAATTAAACATAACAAAGGTGAGCTACTTAGCTCACTTTTCAACAGGGCTATTTAATTTACCAGCATGGCTGTTAATTACAAATGGCCTGCAATTTAAAATTATTAAACATGGCCACATGGTATTCTTGCCAGTTATGGTCTGGATGATGACTTCATCAACTTTTGTACTCTTGCTTACAGCATTAATAAGTAATCATGGAACAAGACCCAGGTCCCTCCAAAAGGTGAACATGTAAGACATACTACTGCCTCAAGAGTGGAAGAACAGTTTTTTATTTACACAAATTAAAGACAACTGTGTATGTTTATTCTGTGGAAAAGAAGAGCAATGTTGAGAAGCATTTTTCAACAAATCACATGCATTTTGAGAGGAAGCTCCATAAAGTAAGAAGGCTGAGGTCATAGCAATCTTTTTTTACAAAGCCAATGAAGAAAGCCACTGCGGCAACTGAAGCACCCTTCAAAGTTACTCATCACTTGATCATGCACAATCAACATTTTCAGATGGAGCCATTCTGAAGGAAGCATTGCTTCTAATGGCCCAGTCCTTAGTCAAATAATTTACAAATAGCCCTGGAATTATGTCTGCCATTTCGAATGCACAGTTAGGATCAAACACTAAGGCAAGAAGGGTATCTGCAATATTAGCCAAAAGGATAAAGCAGCTAGAGTTGGATTTAAAGACATGGAAATATTTATTGTTCAGCATGACAAATTTATTGATGCAAGTGATATTGCCCAGTTTGTAATGCTCGCTAGAATGGCTTTTGAAGATTTAATCGATAAAGAAGAATTTGTAACTTTATTGCCTCTGAAAACCACAACCAGAGGAGCCGACATCCACAATGAGGTGGAGAAATATTTTGTACAACAAAATGTCCCATTGAAAAAGTTAGTGGCGATAACCACTGATGGTGCACCCACAATGATAGGGCGTCATTCTGGTTTCACTGCCAATTGCAGAGCAGATCTAGATTTCCCTCCGCTTTTGAACTACCATTGCATTATACATAAACAGGCTATATGTGCCAAGGTAACAGGGTTTGATCATGTGATTACTCCTGTTGTTAACATTGTTAATTCCATTTGTGCTGTGGCCAAGCACCACGGAACCTTGAAGAACTATCAGCCGAGTATGGTGATCTTTTACTGTATACTCAGATCCGATGGCTTAGCAGGGGATAAATACTGCATAGATTTCTTTCGCTATTGCCAGAAGTCAAAGCTTTTGTGGAGTCTAGATACGAAGATGCCACTGAGTTATCAAACACTGAGTAGTTGCTTGATTTAACATTTTTGACAGATGTGACAGAACAATGAAATGTCTTGAACTGCGAATTTTATGAAAAAACAAGACACTCACCAACATGATTAGTTCTGTCAAAATATTCAAATCAAAACTTAACCTTTTAATACAGCATGTACAGAAAAAAAAGATGCAGCACTTTCCCTCTGTGCTCCAAACCCTTTCAGAAAGTAAAGCTGAGGCTGAGCTCCTAGACATATACAAATACAGTAGCCTCCTGAAAATGCTTCATCAAGAGTTCAGTGACAGATGTAGTGATTCTGAGCAACTGGAGCCCTGTGTGATGTTTACTTCAAACCCGTCCATGGAAGTGGATGTTAGTGACATTTCGGAGACAAGGACTGTGCTCCTTAGCCTTAACTCTGCCACTGTGGAAATGGAGCTTGCCACTCTTCAAAATGACATTGAATTGAAAGGAGGGCAATCTGACACTACGTTATGGAGTCTTGTGGATGCTGAAAAGTAATAGAACATCCGCACAGCAGTGATTAAACTTTTTTCCCTGTTTGGCTCCACTTATCTTTGTGAATCAGCATTTTCTGAGATGAACTTTGTAAAATCAAAGTTTTGCACATGTCTGACTGACAAACATTTAATTGACTCCTTAAGAGATGCCCTCTCGGGCTGCACCCCAGATTACAGGGGATTAGTGGACACCAGGCAGTGCCAAGTCTCTCACTCAAATGATTTGTATGTAAATTCTCAATCAATACTTGTTCTATGACAGTTCCTCTTGAAACCCCAAATCTAGGTATCTGTTTCATTATTGACACCAATATTAAAGTCCCTGCAGAGAAGATGTTTTTTTTATTTGTTGAACAAAAACATAGCAGGCCTGTTTTACTAACACCAAGAAAGTGTAGCTGGAGAGAAAAACGTTCAGCATCTTTCCAAACTTTTATTAGCTGCACAAGAACAAAGCAATATTTGCTGGAGGCCTGGTTTACTGAGATCAAGAAAAAAAGATAGCGATAGGGAAGAATCTTCAGCATCTTTCAAAACTTCTTTTAATAGTTGAGCAAGAAGAACAAAGCAATGTGCACCGCAGGCCTGGGTTACCAAAAAGTAAAAGGATTAATGAAAATATAATTGCCAACATGACTGGTGCAATAAGTAAAAAAAAATCCTTTCGAAGAATTCAGAGCGGAGGAAAAAATCTGTACTTCCCCAAATAGCTACACAAAACAAAGGTGAAGTACAGCTTATATGGACATTGAAAAACACAGCGATCTTGTCAAAGCTACAGTAGAAGAATCCATCTGCAGTTGTAATTCCGCAAAGCTCTGGACTGGCTGACTGCCATGCACTCTGCCTATTTCACTACTATAATACCTTCTTTGGAACTGCTCTCTCAGGCTACCAGATTACACAGTATTGGAGGGCATCACACTGTTATACATTGATGGTAAGATTGCTTTTCTTATATGTTTGTTAGTTGAGCTGCATGGCAATGATTATTTCAGTGAAAGGTAATAATTTAAAGGTCTTGAAGCGTGATGACAGCACATCCAAAGTCATTCCTTTCCGTATTAGGCCACTCTAAGACAAGTATTTACTTCCAACCACAGAATGGGTTCTGAAGAAATTAGGCTTAAAATCAGTGGAGCTGAGCATGGGGATGTCCCTTGGAAAAATGCATTAGGTGCTTGGGGTTTAGCACCGCACAATTATTTTCACTGACCAGATGTAGCTCTCACTACACAAAAGGTGTAGACTCCTACATTAGACAGAAACAGATGAATAAGACTGCAAGCACCAGCAGAGTAAATAAAAGGTAGACTTCTACCATGGTGCGAAATCAGTAAATATATGCAGGAATATAGACATGACAGTAATCAAGCGTATTCCTTCTTTGCAGTCCCTAACTAAGGGGTCTATTAGGATGGAGACTGATCCGGCGGTGGCCACCGCCATACCGGCGGCGGCCATTCACCTGTGGTCGAAAGCTAGAAAACTGCCGGTCCGATTAGCATCGCAGTCGTGACCGCGGTGGTGTGATTTTCTGCAAGCCACTTTTCCGCTGGTTGCAGTCTGCCCGCTTGCCTGGCGGGTGGAGCTGGACTGCTACAATTGTGGCGGATCAAGACCAATCACCGCAAGCATGATTATGATGCTGGCGGAAGCCAGCCTTTCCGCGGCGGTGGAACCGCCATGGAAAGGCATGCAGAGACATGTGGTAGGGGCCCACTGCGGGCCCCCAATGTGTTGGAGGGTGTGGTTGCACTGGGGGGGTACCCATGGTGCCCCCTTCATTTTCCTGTGCCAGGTGACAGGCACTGTGCAGTGCCTGCCACGTAGTGCAGGGAGATGCAGGGCATGCTCCTTTTAACATCGCAGCGGTGCTACTGGCAGCAGCGACCGCTGTAATGTTAATGGCCCGAATCCGCCTGCCGCACTCAGATTTCGACCGCGGAGCATCCTAATTGGAGCAGCAGTTTTGCCGTGTTCCTTGCGGGCTGTCTTTTACCACTACCATGGCAGTTGGAGAGGTTTTTTGACCACCATCCTAAAAGACTTCTAAATGTACCTAAGTGTACCTAGCATGCCTTTGGGTGTAAAGCCAAGAAACCCCAATGAAAGAGCCAACCCCATTACCTGATGGGAGAGGACGAAAGACCCGGTCTTGGTCTCGAGTTGGACACCCCGCGAGGGTTGTCAGACTACTGCGTGCAGGGATCTCAGCATCTTGTGTCAGCGTGGAAGCTTCTTCTCTGTCTCTCTAGGGTAGGTATGCTTTGTTTATACCATAAAAATAGCCTTGGGTTCATTTCACAATCAATATGTTGCGAGTGTGGTTATGCAAATGAGCCTAGAACAATACCTGCAATTCTGCAAAGTAGTTAGTTCGCCCTAGGATAAAGATGACCATGAATTTTATACAGAGTATGTTCATTCAGTAAATTACATCATGTGCAGGGACTTTTCTAAGAATTGTCATGCATAATAAATAAGAGTACTTTTAAAGAAATCTATCGACATTTATTCAGCACACATAACTGGGTAAAAGGTCAGTGCTAGAACCTTTATGCAGAGCAAGGTAGGTCAATTGTAGTAAAAGGTTGTGTACCCACCTAAGCCTAGATTGGGGTATATAAAAAAAAGAAGTCTTCGGAAAAAAAGGCCCCAAGACTTTCCAGTAGCAAAATCACAAAACAAATGCACAAACACATCCGCTCCTGCTTCCATCAGTGGCCTTAGGGTGACTCTTGTAGTATTTGGGGCTGTTTTCTTTAAACAAATGGATCGCAGACATAGAGTTTCAGTACCGGGCTTTCCACCTTTATGATATGAAGGAAGATATATGTGGCTAGAAGGAAAGGGGAAACACCTAAGTGTCCAGAAACATACACTGTATTCTGTGTGTTTCAGAGGCAAAGGAATAATTTCCCTTGAAACAAATGAAAATTGTGGCACAATTCAGACATTCAATGGGGCGCCTCCATGCTGAAGGACACGTATTGGCAGTTCAGCGAGTTTGTTTACACTCAGCTCATGACTGGATGGCATGACCTCTGCTCCAACGTCCACAAACACGAATCATTGACAGAATATCAAAGGTCAGAATATTGACCTACAGGAATATTGAATTAAGAATATTGGTGCAAGAATATCGATGTCAATAATATCGAAAAAATAATGTAAAATAAAGTAAATAATACATATAATTAAAATAAACATAGTTAAAAATATTTCAAAAGGTTTAAAAATGATATATATATATAATGTAAAACAAAATCAAACATATAATATATAATATATATACTTATTAATATTTTTTAATACTTATCTTAATAACGTTTAAACTGTTACAAAATATCTTATAATTTATGAATACATCTATACACCTAAAACAGTAATATAAATAAAAATGTAATACATATATATAACAAATTAAAAAATGTAAAACAATTTTTTATATTTTTTAAATTGAATATATACTACATTAACTAAAATAATTCAAAAAATATTATATAGCAGAGGAAATAAAATTACTATTGCAACTCCAAATAGTGCAAAACTAGGGAAAATGTTAGATAGCGTAAGGATAACATTTACTATTCCAACTCCAAACAGTGGAACTGTAGGGAAAACGTTGGATAGCATAGGGATAAGAATTATTATTCCCACTCCAGTGAGTGCAACAGTAGGGAAAGTGTTGGATAGCGTAGAGGTAAAAATTACTATTCAAATTCCAGTGAGTGTAACAGTGTGGAAAATGCAGTATAGCTTAGGGTTTAAATTAAGATACTTATTCATTAAATATTTTTGAAAAATGAATAACATTAATAATTAGTTAAAAAAAATTATAATAAAGACCAATCAAATTACATTAATATTTACTTAAATACCATTGAATTACTTCCCACCCTATTCCCCCATAAACACACAACCCGATACACATACACAATAAGACAATTAATGTATTTATCAATTAATAAAAAATAATTACCAATGAAAATTAACTAACAAAAAATTAGTAATAAATACCAATTTTATAGGCAACAAGCATTGCATAAATCACATTAGGCAAGTATCACATTTGCGCCAAAGATAACAGAACTGACCCCATGGCCAACCTGGCCTCTCAGGGGCTCACAGGCCCAATGTCCAGAATGTCTGGTCTGGCTGCGCAGGCAGCCAAAGGAGAGTCGCAAGGACCTAAACAAAGCAGCTGCCCACTAAGTGCTGGGCAGCTGGGGGACTGAGCCTGGCACCAGCCTGCCTCCTGGCTCTCCTGTGGCTCTCAACAAACAATAGTGCCAAAAAAAGAACGTGGGCTCTGGACCAACTGTGCCCTACACACGTGGGAGCCTCACAGGCTCTAAATACCAAAATGTGGCCATGTGTTAGAGCCTTGTGGGCTCTAGAACCAATGCCCCCGTGGCCTTGTGGGCTCTAAACAACAATGTCCCCCAGAGCCTCTCGTGGGCACTAAATACTATGATGCCTCAAAACATTGGAGTCCCCCCTCTGTGGCCTCGGAAATAGAAAAAGACTGCAGGTGTTGGAGTCCCGCTCTGGGGACTCGTGAAACAATGGCCCCCGGAGCCCTCGTGGGCTCTGAATTAAAAAATGCCCCCATTAGACTGCGAACACTTTGCCCTTCTCCGGCACTCCGAACCTGCCTGGAGCTCTCCCCGGCCCGCCAACACTCACCGGGTGGCTGTCTCTCGGTGCTCTTCTTGTCAAGCCTCTGGAGACCGGGGGTTTTGTTAGGGAGCCCACGAGGCTCCAGATACCTTCCGCCTTGTGGCGCTGCTGCTGCTCTGCCCCTCGCAGCTCCTCTTCTCCCGTTTCCTCCTCTGGGACTGGGACTTTGCGGGGGAGCCGGTGAGGCTCCGGCCATGTCGGGGGGAAGCGGGGTGAGCTGCCCTCCTCCTGCCTCTCTTCCTCAGCACAGGAGCGCAGGGTAGGCTCCCGTCCGCTACCTGTTGGTGCTGGTGGCCCCGCCCACGTCCTCAGCGGGCTGCCTGACTTTCTCTGTAGCCCAGGCAACGGCCCTGGCGGGGTGGGCACCCATCAGAGGTCAAAATAAAGGGGCAAATGCACGGGGTAGGCTCCCGCTAGGCACTCCATGCAGGGTAGGCACCTGCCGACGATATACAAAGTACGGCAAATAAATGGGGTGGCACCTGTGCGAAATCAGCAGAAATGGGGGGATCCCCACGCCGGGGAATCCCTCGAAAAAGGGATCGCTGCACCAGCGCGCAACGTGCTATTTTCAGGGGAGGCCAGCCCTCTCCAGGCACTGGCAGGCCACCCAAGTTCCCTAGGTCCAGGGACAAAGTCCAAAAAGAAATAAAGGCAGCGGGGGCAAAGGCTGGGCCCAGGGGCCAGCTCACAGGGCCCTCCGGGCAGGGAGGCAATCCCCAGTGACGGTCCTCCTGGCGCCCAGCAGCAGCAGATGGCCCCCCCTCAAGTTAGGATCAGCAAGAGAATATTTTGTATGGGGTCACAGTCCCTTTTTATATACACATTTCCTTTGTCTGAGGGTGAAGGGTGGGGGAAAAACTAGACACAGCTGGTTTTGGAGCACTCTGTTGTGCTCTGCCCCTCTCCCCATTCACTGGACAGGCTAGGGTCATCAGTCGCACCACAGGGGGCAGAGCTAGAATTTTTTAGTGAAAGCCCAGCCCTATTCAGGTCCCAGGTGCACTCCTCCCACCCATCTGGCTGTCAATCTCTATTTACCACGGGGCAGACCCATCTGAGTCCTGGAGCCAGGCTCACCAGCCAGCTCCAGCCAAACACAAGCCAGACAGTCACTGCACCTTTATTACACAGACATGCCAACTTCTAGAAGTGGCACTTCCACACTAGACACAATAAAGCTGCACACATCATCGCGCAGCATTTACTATCACGAGTTTGCACATACCAAACTCGACCCTGCACTCCCCACACATCAGGAACTAACATGGACACATCCATTCCCCATGCACTCCTATGGGAGGGCAGGCCATCTCACCACACGCACTCAGAGTGCACACGCACTTTACACTGGGACACAGTGAAAGTGCACAGAAGGCAAAAACAACTAACACCAAGTCACATATCAAAGCAAAAAGTTTAAGGGTGAACCTGCCAGAAGGGCCAAGTCCAACAGATGTATAGGATGAGAGATAGAGTAGTACATTGGAAGGAGTAGTAGAAGAACTTTGAGATGAGTCAGAAGGTTGGGCTAGAAGATATATAGAGCGAAGTATAGGCTGAGAAATAGGGTAGTGCATTGGAAATGCTAAATTAGAAGAAAGTGATAAATATATAGATCTATAAGTATATAGATACATAAAGGAGGTAAGTATATGTAGATTAAATATATTGATAGAGGCACAGGATGAGAAATAGGGTAGTGAATTGGATATGTTTTTTCAGGAAAAAAGTAACAAACACATAGATCCAAGTACATGGAAGGTACATAGATGCACAATGGAAGTATGTATATGTAGACCAAAGATGATTTTTATTTATTTATTATTATTATTTTTTCTCTCAACAACATAAATATTTTACATGTTTTTACAAAGTAAACAACAAAGATATGTACATATCTATAGTGAAAAAAAATGCTTGAATACGGAGGGATATGCTATAAATTAAATTTCTGTTTGCGTATGGTGCTTATGTGGGGAAGAGGGATCACTGACATAATATCGAGGGACAGAATATCGACAAGCAAAAATATCGATGACAAAATATAGACAGACAGAATATCGAGTTTGTATCTACAAACAGGTAAGTACAAAAATATTGAGTACAAAATATTGTTTACATAAATATAGTTTATAAAAATATCGACTTTATTAAAAACATATTAATATTAAAAATTAATTACTAAAATATACTTAAAAATAATTAAATTCACTTATAATTATTAAATAATGAATGAAAGTTATAAAAAAAAATTACAATCATATTTGTTCAAACATATATATATAGTAACATAATATAAATACATATTATCCAAAATTATTACCGTACGATAGCAGAAGTGTAAAAAATACTATTCCCACTCCAGAGAGTGCAACAGTAGGGAAAGCGTTGGATAGCGTAGGGGTTAAAACTACTATTCCCACTCCAGTGGGTGCAACAGTAGTGAAAGCGTTGGATAGCGTAGGGGTAAAAATGACTATTCCCACTCCAGTGGGTGCAACAGTAGAGAAAGCGTTGGATAGCGTAGGGGTAAAAATTACTATTCCCACTCCAGTGGGTGCAACAGTAGGGTAAGCGTTGGATAGCGTAGGGGTAAAAATTACTATTCCCACTCCAGTGGTTGCAACAGTAGGGAAAGCGTTGGATAGCGTAGGGGTAAAAATTACTATTCCAACTGCAAAGAGTGCAACATTAGGGAAAGCGTTTGATAGCGTAGGGGTAACAATTACTATTCCCACTCCAGTGGGTGCAACAGTAGGGAAAGCGTTGGATAGCGTAGGGGTAAAAATTACTATTCCCACTCCAGTGGGTGCAACAGTAGAGAAAGCGTTGGATAGCGTAGGGGTAAAAATTACTATTGCCACTCCAGTGGGTGCAACAGTAGGGAAAGAGTTGGATAGCATAGGGGTAAAAATTACTATTCCCACTCCAATGGGTGCAACAGTAGGGAAAGTGTTGGATAGCGTAGGGGTAAAAAATACTATTCCAACTCCAAAGAGTGCACAGTAGGGAAAGAGTTGGATAGCGTAGGGGTAACATTTACTATTCCCACTCCAAATAGTGCAACAGTAGGGAAAGCGTTGGATAGCGTAGGGGTTAAAATTACTATTCCCACTCAAGTGATTGCAACAGTAGGGAAAGCGTTGGATAGCGTAGGGGTAAAAATTACAATTCCCACTCCAAATAGTGCAACAGTAGGGAAAGGGTTAGATAGCGTAGGGGTAAAAATTACTATTCCCACTCCAGTAAGTGCAACAGTACGGAAAGCGTTGGATAGCGTAGGGGTAAAAACTTACTATTCCCACTCCAATGAGTGCAACAGTAGGGAAAGCGTTGGATAGCATAGTGGTATAAATTACTATTCCCACTCCAGAGAGTGCAATAGTAGGGAAATTAAATACTTCATATATTATTTCAATAAATATAAATTAATATCTATACAAAATTAAATAAGAGTAATTACCAATTTAATATAATATAATAATTAATCAATTAAAATTACAAATTAAAATGTATTATTACAATTATTTACCTATTAATACAAATGAATTACAAATTAACAATTAATATTTTAACATTTAAATGAAATATAATTAAATAAATTGATTTATTTAATTATTATAAATAAATTACTTCCCACCCTATTCCCCTATAAACCCACAACCCACTACAGAAAATAAATTATTAAAATTAACATAATTAGCAATTAATCAATTAAATAAAATTAATTGGCAATTCAAATGTAATTAATTACCCATAGAAAATTAATTAACAATGAATTCTAAAACAATACCAATAAATATTTTAACATATTTCATTAATTATAAATAAATTACTTCCCACCCAATTCCCCTATAAACCCACAACCCGCTACAGAAAATAAATTATTAAAATTAACATAATTATCAATTAATTAAAATTAATTTCCAATTAAAATTTAATTAATTATCAAATATAAATTAATTAACAATTAATTAAAAACGAATACCAATAAATAAATTTACATATTTAGTTAATCATAATTAAATTACTTCTCATCCTATTCCCCTATAAACCCACAACCCGCTACAGAATTAAATTACGCAAAAATTAAAAAAAACAGATTTCATTAATTAAAATAAATTATAACATAAACACACACTTTTCATACATATAATAACATAAAAACACTATAAAATATTCGATATTATTAAAAATTCGATAATTTTAATAACCTATATTATATACTTCGATATTTTAACTGTCTATATTTTTAACATTGGATATTAAATTACTTACTTAAAAAACGATATTTTTGATGTTTATATTCTGTCCAGTCGATATTTTGTCCATTCTATATTTAAAACTCGATATTATGTCCATTCGATATTTTGTAGTTGATATTTTGACTGTTTACCGGGGAAGAACCTAATCTTGAGTAGTTTTCTAAAGATAAGGTGGTTGTCAGTGGACCTTATGTTGGGGGGTAAAGAGATCCATAGTTTGGCTACTTGAACAGAGAAGGATGTGCTACCCATGTTTTTTTTTCTTCTATGGTGGGATTTTGAGGCGAGATGCTCCTTTAGAGCGGAGGTTCCTTTGTTGAATGTGTTTGGCGATTTTATTACTGATTAAGAGCGGTCCCATTCCATGTATTGCTTTGTGGGTGATACAAAGCAGCTTGAACGTGGATCTTCTGGCAACCGGTAACCAATGCAAGGCTTTCAAGGCAGGGGAGATGTGGTCTCGCGGTTTGATATGCAAGAGTAGTCTGGCAGCTGAGTTCTGAATCCGTTGTAGCCTTTTCATGGTCGTTAAAGGTGATCCGTGGTAGAGGCTATTGGCATAATCGATTTTGGACAGAACAAGGGAGATGGTAGCTTGGACCTTGTGTGGAAATCCCAAATGAGGGAAAATTCGTTGCAGCGTTTTTATAGTAGCAAAGCTTGATCTTGCCAGGTTATCCACTTGGGCATTCAGCGACAGCTTGGAGTCCATGGTCATTCCGATGTTTCTTACTTCCTTCGATACTTTAGGCAGTGATCCCAGTTGATCAGGACATGCGGCAAGCGGGTTGTAATGTTTCCAATCGCCACACGTGGTTATTTCAGTTTTTGAAGCATTCAATTTGAGATGGCTCCAGGTCATCCACTGATCCACGGCTCTGAGACAGCTGAAAATTAGTGATTTTCCAATGTCTTTCGGGCATTCCGGTTGAAGGAGTATTTGCGTGTCATCTGCATAGTCATAGCACGTGAGGTGAAATTTATTGATCAGTACTGGTAATGACTTCATGTAGATGTTGTAAAGCATGGGCTGGATGATAGATATGGACAATGAGGCTCTGACTCTTGCCATCAAGCATGCACCGTATATAAAAAGACATGCTTGAGGAGGGCGGTGCCCCTGAGCAGGAGTGGTACCTGGCCTGATTTTCCTGGCTCCTCCGGTTGCTGACCAGTTTATGCACAACATTTTTGCCTATTTTCATTTTATTATTGCTTTTGTGGGGTTTCCTGCAAATGTGGTTTTTGTGATGGAAAAATACCGTCTTCCAATTGGGTAGAATGCTTGAGTATGAATTTACATTAAATAAATTAAAAGACAAGAGTCGTTTGGCAAAGCAGGAACAAGTTGGTTTAATTAAACTTTGCCGTCATGAGAGCCTCGATAGACTGCGTCTGCTCAAAGTTTCTCGCTGGGCAAATCTTTGGCTGCTGTTATATACAGTTCAAGAGGTACAATCAAGCAATTTTCTATATTCCATCTCAGTTGTAAATCAACAAGCGTGGGCATCTGATGAAGACACAGATGGCTCTCGACCTAGGGGAGAGCTAGTGTTGGCCTGTTTTTATGTGTCCAGATGTCCGGCATGAGGGCGTGTGATCACTATGCATAGTATGCATGTTGCGTCCTGATTGGTCGAGTTTTTCTATATACAGGTGGTATCTAGCTTTGTGGAATTTCTGGGCCTTTGGCCAAACATGTTTTATTGGGGCCAAATTACCTTGGACTTGTTTGTGTTGCAACTATTTATCTATGGACTCAATCAGGGTTTTCCCTGGGTGCTCGTTTGCCTTTAGTAGTATGGGTGATCCCACCTGTGACCTTTCGCTCAACAGGAATTGGCGTCGGTCGCAGGACAGGCATGACCACAGATCTCCTACTCGGGGTTAATGGGGAGGTCACTTTGGGTGGATCTGACAGCAATGATGTGAGTTCATTGGAACTCCTAAGAATACTATGACAGCAACTGGTATCACTTTCATCGACATTATCAACATTGCGCAAACAGCTGTCATCTTTGAAATTGTTCTTGCTGGTGTTGAAAAAGTTATCTTTGCTTCGATCTGAATCTACATTAACATTGTTCTCATCGAGAACAACAATATTATCCTACGCGCATGGATTATGACACACGTTGGCATCAATATTGCTGATGTCGGCGCTGCTGTATGGGCACAAGTGACAGTATACATTGACATTGTATGGACGGCATTGTGCTGGCACAAGCTATAGAATACATTCACATTGTATTTACTAATATTGCCCTTGTCGAGCCTGCACATATCATGATATTCATTTACATTGTATTCACCGATTCCAAAATCACTAACAGTGGATAGGGAGCCGCCGGTACTAAAATGTGGACATGCAATCACTAACACCAGATGTGGAAAAATCGGTACTAACATGAGAAGAAAAGGTCACTAATATGGAGTCACTGATATTAGTATGACAAAAAGGGGTGGGCAGAGCTTGCGGAGATGCACTAAAAACTCAGTGGAATTCCGTGGAGTTCTGCGAGCGGAGTTGCTTCACTCGCCCACCTCTAAGTTCTGGTTGAGCCAGTATGAGAAGATTACAACATACCTTGTTGAGTCAGAGAGAACATGTATATGCGTAGGGAGAGGACGGGGCAGAATGAGACTAGACAATGTGTTTGGCTATAGTGAGAAATGAAGAGTTTTTGAAGTCTGCACACCTGGCACGGTATATCACACCTGTAGTACGGCAAGCACCTTGAAGTGCGCTTCTCTCTGCTGAGCCGCAGTCCTAGTTACACAACATGTCCTGAAATCACTGCATCTCCCTTCTCCCTGCCTCTCCAACTGAATCTCGCCATGAATGAAGGCCTCTCCCTGCCTCGCCCCCAAGTGCTCAACTCCTCGATGGGGCTCTGTTGGCAATTCTTAGACAGCCCCAGTTAAGAAGGTTGCCACTCTGCATGGTGACAAGCATGTAGGCTCTGTCTAGCAGGCTCACTGTGGCCTCCCTTTGATACGGGGTTCAGTCCCTCACCCTTCTGTGGCTCACTGGTCCTTCCCCATGCGTCTCCTGGCCCCCAATGCTAATGCTCCTCCGCTTCATCTCCAGTATGTCCCTCCCTGCTGCAGCAACATCTAAAGGATCCTTGGGGCTGAGTCAGAGAAGGGGGCGCTCAAGAGGGCTGTGTATCCCTGACTGAGATGAGAGCCATTATCTGCTGTGTGCCAAGAGGCATGATTCAGAGAGCTTTCAGCAAGCCTTTCAGTTTTAGAGTCACACAAAGGATAGTTCTGCAGTCAAAGCAAATGCTTGAAAGACTTGTGGACATTCTTTGATGAAGTCAGGAGCCCAGGCTAAAGGAAGGATGTTTGTTTTGACTGAAGTCTTGAACCGGTGCTAAAGGAAGGATATTTATATTGCACAAAGTCTTGAACCGATGCTAAAGGGAGAATGTTTATCTTACCCTAAGTATTAAATCGATGCTAAAGGAAGGATGTTTATTTTGCCCAAAATATTAAATCGATGCTAAAGGAAGGATGTTTATTTTGTCCAAAGTATTGAATTGATGCTAAAGGAAGGATGTTTATTTTGTCCAAAGTATTGAACCGATGCTAAAGGAAGGATGTTTATTTTGCCCGAAGTTTCAAACCGATGCTAAAGGGAGGACGTTTATCTTACCCAAAATATTAAATCGATGCTAAAGGAAGGATGTTTATTTTGCCTGAAGTCTTGAACCGATGCTAAAGGAAGGATGTTTATTTTGCCTGAAGTCTTGAACCGATGCTAAAGGAAGGATGTTTATTTTGCCTGAATTCTTAAACGGATGCTAAAGGAAGAATGTTTATTTTGCCTGAAGTCTTGAACCGATGCTAAAGGAAGGATATTTATATTGCACAAAGTCTTGAACCGATGCTAAAGGGAGAATGTTTATCTTACCCTAAGTATTAAATCGATGCTAAAGGAAGGATGTTTATTTTGTCCAAAGTATTGAACCGATGCTAAAGGAAGGATGTTTATTTTGCCCGAAGTATTGAACCGATGCTAAAGGAAGGATGTTTATTTTGCCCGAAGTTTCGAACCGATGCTAAAGGGAGGATGTTTATCTTACCCAAAATATTAAATCGATGCTAAAGGAAGGATGTTTATTTTGTCCAAAGTATTGAACCGATGCTAAAGGAAGGATGTTTATTTTGCCCGAAGTTTCGAACCGATGCTAAAGGGAGGACGTTTATCTTACCCAAAATATTAAATCGATGCTAAAGGAAGGATGTTTATTTTGTCCAAAGTATTGAATTGATGCTAAAGGAAGGATGTTTATTTTGTCCAAAGTATTGAACCGATGCTAAAGGAAGGATGTTTATTTTGCCCGAAGTTTCGAACCGATGCTAAAGGGAGGAAGTTTATCTTACCCAAAATATTAAATCGATGCTAAAGGAAGGATGTTTATTTTGTCCAAAGTATTGAACCGATGCTAAAGGAAGGATGTTTATTTTGCCCGAAGTTTCGAACCGATGCTAAAGGGAGGACGTTTATCTTACCCAAAATATTAAATCGATGCTAAAGGAAGGATGTTTATTTTGTCCAAAGTATTGAATTGATGCTAAAGGAAGGATGTTTATTTTGTCCAAAGTATTGAACCGATGCTAAAGGAAGGATGTTTATTTTGCCCGAAGTTTCAAACCGATGCTAAAGGGAGGACGTTTATCTTACCCAAAATATTAAATCGATGCTAGAGGAAGGATGTTTATTTTGCCTGAAGTCTTGAACCGATGCTAAAGGAAGGATGTTTATTTTGCCTGAAGTCTTGAACCGATGCTAAAGGAAGGATGTTTATTTTGCCTGAATTCTTAAACGGATGCTAAAGGAAGAATGTTTATTTTGCCTGAAGTCTTGAACCAATGCTAAAGGAAGGATGTTTATTTTGCCTGAAGTTTTCCTGAAGTCTTGAACCGATGCTAAAGGAAGGATGTTTATTTTGCCTGAATTCTTAAA
The DNA here is from genome assembly GCF_964263255.1 of Lissotriton vulgaris. Classification (NCBI taxonomy): domain Eukaryota; kingdom Metazoa; phylum Chordata; class Amphibia; order Caudata; family Salamandridae; genus Lissotriton; species Lissotriton vulgaris. Next base: position 2,756,163 of record NC_141692.1, on the reverse strand, counting down.
CGGATGCTAAAGGAAGGATGTTTATTTTGCCTGAAGTCTTGAACCGATGCTAAAGGAAGAATGTTTTTTTTGCCTGAAGTCTTGAACCAATGCTAAAAGAAGGATGTTTATATTTTGCACCCTGTAGCTGCAAGCTGCCAATGTCTTTCGCGTTGGATTCTGTGAACAAACATTTCTGCTTTAATGACTGATGCTCCATCAACACCGCAATAATATTTAATGATAATAATGATTGAGTCAGCTTCAAAAGTCTCTAGTACAAGTACCTACCCCAGTACTGGTTTTGTGAATTTGTATATTTTGTACATCAATGCTCCTGAATTATTTTAAGATTATATTTATGTTGTTGTTGCTTTGTAAACAATGCAACCAACAGATAAGAAAAACACATGTATTCCTGTTTTCTGACACCTGATGACCCCCAGCATCACAGAATAATCTGCTCATGCCAGGGGCATTTTGCAGCAGAAGGCACAACACAGTGCTACCTAGGAGGAAATGGTCTACTGTCATGGGGTTGAGCCTTGCATTCACACCTTGTTAAGCTAGCATGAGCTTATTAGAAGTTTAAACGCCATTTTTCCTTTCTGCTGCCTTTGCACACGGCACACATTATTACAAATATTTATAGTCTAGAGGACTGTTTTGCTTCACACGAGAATAATATGTTTTTCTATACTAGCAGCTTGGCTTGGTAAGCAGTGAGTGCCGAGGCCTTCAAGGTTATTTCAACACAGTGGTTGTTGTTCGGTCTGATCAGCGCACGTTCTAGACATAAAATATATGCAGCTGTGGCCACGTCTGATTTTGGCGCGTTTAATAATGCCCTGCGCAGGCATGCTTAAACACACTTGGGAGAACATTCGCATGCAGAGAGCTGGTGTAGAAAAGGATGTGATCCATTTCTACTAGGACCAGAGGTATGGGGCCGCCCTTGTAAACCCAAGAGACCTTCGGTAGATTTAAAATAACCTAATAGCAAGGGAGCGTGAAATCTAGGTGTAATCTAGCCTATTTCCATTTAGCATTTTAACATGCTTTCTCCTTTTGTATTTTATGGAATAGTAACTATGCTGATAATCTTGTTACTTATAATATGTATGCTTGTATTAGCTAAGATACTGCGCCTGAGAACACGGCATTAGAAATAAATATTTCAAACTTGTACGTGTCTTCGTTTACTCCCCATTTTGGACTGATATGAGAGTATAACGAAAGAGTGTTCATGTGTCCCACATTGCCTGAGGAATTCTAAGTTCCATGTTCTGGGTTGTCTAATCATTGGGGGTATGGAAGAACGAATGAGACACTGATTGCTAGTCTGGTAGGCGATTTTGGCTATTTAAGATGAGATTTGGCAAACCCTAATTCACTGAGGTCCCAACTCTCTATGCACAGTTGTGTGTAGAAGCAGAATCCCTGCTACACTACTGTGCTCACCTGTTCTTTATTGAAGTCTCAATGATTGCCTGGGAAGATGCTGCTGCAGGCTCAGTTAACCAGAACAGAGGGAGCAGGACACAAGATCACGACAGCCCTACTTGCTGATTTTTGGAGGCTAACACTGTGTCATGGGTAGCAGGGGCAAGTTCCCTGCAGGTTAACACTGTGCCAATGGTAGGGGGCAAGCTCCGTGCAGGCTAACACTGTGCCATCGGAAGAGGGGGCAAGCTACTGCAGGCTAACACTGTGCCACTGGTAGAGAGGGCAAGCTAATACCAGGAGATGAAAGACGGAGCCTTGAAACTTTTCAGACACTTAGCCCCAGTCACATATCGCGGGTTAAATCCATCATTGTTCTTTACCTCACTTTGCCACCCAAGTTCAGACATAGCTATATTTATTTATTTTATTTTATTTTGCGTGTTTGTAGAGCGCTAGAATAGACTCCCAGGGGAGTATCTCCGCGCTTTATGACTGCAGAACCTACAGGGGAACAAGCTACATAACTGCAATCCAATTCTGAGACTGTAAAGTTAGACCTGGAACAGAAACGTCTTCAGCTTTTTCCTGAAGGCCAGATGGTTTTCAAACTGCCTAAGCTGGAGGGTGAGGCCATTCCAAATCTTCGGTCCCCTTACCGACAGAGCCTTACCCCCTTGCCTTGCCCGCTTGATCCTAGGAATCATAAGAAGCAATTGATCACTGAACCGTAGAGCACGGGAAGGGACATACGGCACAAACTTGTCTGCGAGATAAGAGGGACCCAAACCATGAAGACCCTTATGTACCGTACAACAGATCTTAAAGGTGACTCTCTGATGCATGGAGAGCCAATGAAGCCTGGCAAGAAGTGGTTTTGATGGTGTTCTGGGAGGAGCATTTACCACCAGCCTAGCTGCAGTGTTCTGCACAACCTGCAACCTGTCCAGATCCTCCTCATTAGCTGACAGCAAGAGGCCATTACAATAGTCGAGACGACTGATAACCAGCGCCTGGACCAGGGTCTTTCTAATAGTGTCTGGAAGCAGTGGAAAAACTCTGCGCAGTAGTCCTATAGTTCGAAAACAGGACCCCACAATGTTGGTAACATGCTGCTTCAGGCTGAGTTCTTGTTCCAGACGGACCCCTAGGTTCTTGACTATCTGCTTAGGCTCAGGGACTGGGCCTAGGTCTAGAGGCCACCAGTCAGGAGCCCAGCAGATTTTAGCCTCACCAAAGAGCATAACCTCTGTCTTTGAAACGTTGCACTGCAACTTGTTCAAAGACATCCATTGGGAAACTGCTCTCATCCCCTCAGAGAAAGAATGTAATACCTCTGGAGTTAGATGGTCAAAGGGAAAGAGCAGCTGAGTATCGTCAGCATATGACACTGGGCAAAAACCAAAGGCTCTCAGGATATTCGCCAGGGGGGCCACATAGATGTTGAATAATGTAGGGCTCAAACAAGAGCCCTGTGGCACCCCCTTAGTAATCCTGGTCTCCTTGGATCGAAAGTCTCCCATGGTGACACATTGGGTTCGATCCAGAAGAAAGCTCTTTAGCCAAGCCAGTGCCATGCCCCCTAGTCCAGTCTCAGTCAGGCGCTCGACCAAAATTTCATGAGAGATGGTATCAAAAGCTGCCGATAGATCCAGCAGCACCAGGACAGCTGATGTTCCTTTGTCCTGGAGCATGCGTAGATCATCGGTAATTGACAGCAATGCTGTTTCCGTGCTGTATTTTGGTCTAAAGCCCGACTGAGATGGATCTAGTGCACCAGTGTGTTCCAGGTGATTAGACAAGTGCAAATGCAAATCAGTCCTGATCCTGTGCCTCATGAGAACAGTCAAGCCTGACCTGCCAAGCCATGTCTTCCCTGGACAAGAAACAAGCATCTTGGGGCCGGTTTCGGGCAAACAGCCCTCATCAGCCAGGCTTGCTTGAATCCAGTGGCAAAGTGAGCAAGGGACCCACGTCTGTGCATACCCTGTCAACTTAGGGTGAATAAAGCAAACACAAGGAGATGATGGACGGTAGAATAGAAACATTTTCAGACACTCACCCCCAGTCACAGATTGCGGGTTAAATCCATCATCGTTCTTTAGCTCTATTTGCCAACCCATTTTAGACATAGCTATATGCAAATAATTTCTGACTATGTGCCTTATGGGAACAGTCACACCTGAACTCCGAAGCCATTTCTTCCCTGGACAAGAAACAAGCATCCTGGGATCGGTTTCGGGTGAATAGTCCTCATCAGCCAGGCTATCCTGAAACCAGTATCAAGGAGAGCAAGGGACCCACGTCTGGGCATACCCTGACAACTTAGCGTGAATGAAGCAAGCACAAGGAAGTGATGGACGGAGCGCTGAAACTATTCAGACACTCACCCCCAGTTACAGATCGCGGGATAAATCCATCATCGTTCTTTAGCTCACTGTGCCACCCTAGTTCAAACATAGCTATATGCAAATCATTACTGACCCTGTGCCTCACGGGAACGGTCCAGCCCACAGTGACAAGCCATGTATTCTTTGGACAAGAACCAAGCATCCTGGGGCCGGTTTCAGGCTAACAGCCCTCATCAGCCAGGGGCGCCAGTGTAGGTCTCTTAGGTGGGGGGTGATGTGGCTGCGGCGGGGGACGTTGAGGATCAGTCGGGCGGAAGCGTTTTGGATACGTTGTAGTCGACGCAGGTGTTTGGCTGGGATTCCTGCGTAGAGCACGTTGACGTAGTCCAGCCTGCTGCTGAGGAGGGCCTGTGTCACTGTTCTTCTTGTTTCAGTCGGGATCCACTTGTAGATCCTGCCGAGCATGCGGAGGTTGTTGTAGCAGGAGGAGGAGACGGCGCTGACCTGCTTTGACATGGAGAGGGAGGAGTTCAGGACGAAACCTAGGTTGTGTGCATGGCCGGTGGGTGTCGGTGCTGTTCCCAGCATGGACGGTCACCAAGTGTTGTTACAGGCCGAGGGGGTGGGTTCGAGGATGAGTACCTCTGTCTTGTCAGAGTTTAGCTTCATGCGGCTGCTCCTCATCAAGTCGGCAACGGCCTTCAATCCCTCGTGGAGGTTGGTTTTGGTGGTGTGTGGGTCGTTGGTGAGGGAGAGGATGAGCTGGGTGTCGTTGGCATAGGAGATGATGTTGAGGTTATGTTGGCGGGCCATTTGTGCGAGGGGGGGCCATGTAGACGTTGACCAGCGTCAGGCTAGCGGGTGAACCCTGGGTCCTGATCCTGTGCCTCATGGAAACAGTCCAGTCCGAACTGCCAAGCCATTTCTTCTCTGGACAAGAAACAAGCATCCTGGGACTGGCTTTGGGCTAACAGCCCTCATCAGCCAGGCTAGCTTGAATCCAGTGGCAAAGTGAGCAAGGGACCCTTGTCTGGGCATACCCTGCCACACTTAGGGTGAACAAAAAACAAGCACAAGGAAATGATGGACAGAGCCCTGAAACTCTTCAGATTCTCAGCCCCAGTCGCAGATCTGGGTTAAATCCATCATCATTCTTTAGCTCACTTTACCACCCCAGTTCACACGTAGCGCCATGAAAATCAGTCCTGACCCTGTACCTCATGGGAACAGTCCAGCCCAAACTGCCAAACCATGTCTTCCCTAGACAAGAAAAAAGCATCCTGGGACTGCTTTTAGGTAAGGGTGGGCATCAAATTCCGTTCCGCTTGTGGAAATTGCGATATTTTGACATTTTCCCTTTCCGCGGAGAGTGCGAAAATGCCAAAATTTCCGCGATCCGCAGAGAAACTTAGATTTTTTTAAGGCTCGCACTTTGAAAATACGTTCTCGCGTACGCGATCGCCTTACCTGGATCCCCGAGTTCGCCAACAAGTTTTCCCGATCTGGTCACGTGCTCCACAAGATGTTGGTAGAAGTTTGAGTTATCTCACGAGAGTTGGCGCCCACCATCACATCATTCGTCTCGTGATCATGCACCGTGAGAGTATGAGATCTATAACACGTCATTCTTAACCGCGAGGACGCGAGCACATCATACCGAGCGCGACAAGGAGCGAGAGAACCCGAACACGTGATTCGCCACTGCGAGCAAGCGCATGAGGACGTGAACCCGTCATATCGAATTTGACAAGGAGCAAGAGAACCCGAACACGTCATATCCAACACAACAGGGAGCGAGAGAACGCAAACACATCATTTTGGACGCGCTATCGACTTCTGGCGGAAGTAAGGTGAAGCTCCAGAACTTGAACATGTAAAATTTTCAATCTGGAGAAGAATATCATCTCTAGCAGCATAAAACCTTCTGCAAATGATGTTTTGGATGAAAAAAACTCCTTTGATTGACATTTGGCTGTAATGGGGGGAGACGGAGGAAGTGCCACAGAATCTCCAACTTCCTGTTCTTGCCCAGCAGGCTCCTCCCAGTGCTTTGTCCATCTCCTGCTCATTCTGCCTTTGGATTTTGAGCTGGAAAGATCACTCTTTTTGTCTGCTGCATCATTATCATTGGATTTCAGGATTTTTGAATTGGATATTTGACTAGTTAGTAGTTGTTGTGTCTGTTTGATTGGGGGCATTGCAGTTGTTTCAACTACAATTCAATTTTAGCACTTATCATTCCTTTTTTTTAAATTGTTGTGGGTAGTAGTAGTCAGTAGGCCCAAAGCTAGTCATGGGCGGGTGCATGATGAAGCAACTGTTCCTGCATTAAACAAATGTTTCTCTGTGGTCTGTTGAATTTAGACATAATTTAGGGCATGGATGGCATTGGATTGAGTAGGGAAATGTGATTTTTTGGGGTGGGGTTTCTGTTGCCCGACCTCACCATGTGGCTGGTGTCCATTTTGAAGCCTAGGCCTGCAAACTTGTCTGGCCTTGTCTGCTAACAGGCCTGTTTTCACCCAGTAGGCTCAGAGCAGGTAGCCACAGCTGCATTAAACAAGTGTTTCTGTGTGGTCTGTTGAATTTTAGACATCATTTAGGGCATGGATGACATTGGATTAAGTTGGGAAATGTGTTTTTTGGGGTGGGGTTTCTGTTGTTGGGCCTGGCCATGTAGCTGGTGGCCATTTTGAAGCCCTTGCTTGTAAGCTTGTCTGGCCTTGTCTGCCAACAGGTCTGCTTTCATCCAGTAGGCTCAGAGCAGGTAGCCTCAGCTGCTTTAAACAAGTGTTTCTGTGTGGTCTGTTGAATTTAGACTACATTTAGGGCATGGATGGCATTTGGAGTTGGGAAATGTGCTTTTTGGGGTGGGGTTTCTGATGTTGGGTGTCTTAAAGACATGCCTTTATTGTGTGTGTCTGGTGTGTGTTGGTGTGCAATGCATGCACCCTGCAGACCTTTTTTGGGCCTATGTATTTTCGTTTTTTGAATTTTATTGCAGGAAAAAGGCAGAGCAGTGTGCTTTAGCAGGTATCCTTTGCCTGGCTTTTATAGGCTTTTTGACAGCTTCTGGTGTTTCCCAGGCCCCCTGCTTGCTTGTTGCTTGTGATTTGTGAGTGTCCATGTGGCTGGTGGCCTTTTTTGTGGTGGGAGTTATTAGTATTCTGCTTTTGCCCTATAGGCCTTTCATGCTTTTCCTTTGTGGCCTAGGTTTCTAGTTGTTGTGGGCAGGCCTGGCCAAGAGGCTGGCAGCCATTTTGAAGGATGGCAGTGTGCTTTATGCAATAGGCTTGCAGTGCATTGTTTGTCTTCTGTTTCTTGTAGTTAGGTGGGCCTGGCCATGTGGCTGGTGGCCATTTTGAAGCCTAGGCCTGCAAGCTTGTCTTGCCTTCTCTGCCAACAGGCCTGCTTTCATTCCGTAGGCTCAGAGCAGGTAGCCATAACTGCATTAAACAAGTGCTTCTGTGTGGTCTGTTGAATTTAGACATCATTTAGGGCATGGATGGCATTGGAATGAGTTGGGAAATGTTTTTTTGTGGTGGGGTTTCTGTTGTTGGGACTGGTCATGTGGCTGGTGGCCATTTTGAAGTCTAGGCCTCCAAGCTTGTCTGGCTTTGTCTGACAACAGGCCTGCTTTCATCCAGTAGGCTCAGAGCAGGTAGCCACAGCTCCAATAAACAAGTATTTCTGTGTGGTCTGTTGAATTTTAGACATCATTTAGGACATGGATGATGGCATTAAATTGAGTTAGGAAATGTGTTTTTTATGGGGTGGGTCTTCTGATGTTGGGTGTCTTAAAGACATGCCTTTGTTGTGTGTGTCTGGTGTGTGTTAGTGTGCAATGCATGCACTATGCAGACCTTTTTTGAGCCTGTGTATTTTCGTTTTTACATTTTATTGAATGAAAAAGGCAGAGCAGTTTGCTTTAGCATGCATCCTTTGCCTGGCTTTTATAGGCCTTTTGTCAGTTCCTGGTGTTTACCAGGCCTCCTGCTTGATTGTTTTGTGGTGGGAGTTATTAGTGTCCTGCTTTTGCCATATAGGCTTGCATGGTTTTCCTATTGGCTTACTGCTTCCATCCATCCATCCTTTTTGCCAGCAGCAGTTCCATGAATGATGTGATGCTCAAATAATTTATTGGCAAATAGGGTCCACCCACTTCCATTACAATTTTTTTGGGGTGGTTCTTATTCTCTTTCTTATCCTTCCTGAGAGTGTAGTGTGTACACAGTAGTATAACATAGCTCTTGTTGACAAAGTCTCAGAAATGGCTAGACTATATCTTTTGTTTGTTTGTTTGTACTAGTACAGTACTAACTGAACCACAACAACAAATGCAACATTTCAATGTTCTTCCCCTGGCTTCTTTGGTTTTAGGTGCACAAAAAGCCAGAGGAGGAGGTGTCATCATCATCACCCGTTGTACTGCCAGCCAGACAGAAGTCCTGCTGCGCTTTACGTCCACGTGTGACCACAACTTGTGCACCTGCGTCCTGCCTGACATCTGAAGAAGATGGCCCCAAAGAAAGGTACTAGGCCCAGAACCAAGAAAGTAGCCGGTGGGAAAAGGAACAGAAAAAGGAAGTGTCACTAACCACAACTGGTGTGCCGGCCAATGTTTTTTTTTGGACCAAAGAAATTACGCCTGCAGCAGCGTTGTCCGGGATAAAAGCTGGGAGCAGTACCTCCGCACCAGCGGTCCAACCCCACCAACCTAGGCCCAAGCCCTTGAGTGTCGCAGAGGTAGCCAGTCTACTAACGAGCAACGATATTAAAATGTCATTATAGCACAGTAGTACACAATCAACGCAGGCAGAAACTTAGCAGATAAGTGTGCAGCAGCAGCTGCAAGAACAGCAGCAGCCACAAGAACAGCAGCAGCCGCAGGAACAGCATCAGCCGCAAGAACAGCAGCAGCCGCAAGAACAGCAGCAACAGCAAGAACAGCAGCAGCAATCGCAAGAACAACAGCAGCAACCGCAACAAAAGCAGCAGCCGCAAGACCAGCAGCAGCAGCCGCAACAACAGCCCACAATAGTAGTTGTTGCTCCTGAGATAGGGGCATTTCAGGAAATCAAGCTTCCTGCAGACAAAGTGGAGCAAACCACTGTTTCGGAAGATCTATTGTCTTCCAGACCACCAGCAAGGAAAAGGAGGCTTAGTCCATCATCTTCTTCTTCAAGCCACACTTCTGATGATCGTGATGCAACTTGGCAGCCACCAGCTCAGTCTGAGAGTGATGCACCCCACAAGACAATGCTTCTGAAAAGGAAGGTTCCAGAAAAACTTTGAGTTATAGAGGTAGATGTACAAGAGGGGGATGATGTTGATGAAGACGAGCCAGTCTTCACGCACATCTCCCCCGCCGCAAAGGGGATAGACACCATCATTATCACCATATCCAGAAAGGCTGCTACTGAGCGGGATGTAGCACGGATACCACCATCACAGATTACACCACCACGACCTCCAGCTGCCATATTTTCAAAGGCCCGGCAGGGACCTACATCCAGCTCAACCATCTCAGTAGGTAGTGGTAGTATAAGTCACAGTGTAACTGCACAGAGTCACATTCCAAGTACACCCTCCAGTTCATCTGGTATTGAAAACGGCACATCCAGCAGCGCCAGAAAGTTCTCCCCATTTTGGGACTTCTTTTCGGTTAGCACTAAGGAAGAGAACTTTGCTGTTAGACCTGACACCCTTGGCGTGGTTTTCCGCCATCTTTTTGCCTCTGCCTCCTGTATTTTTGATGCTGTGCTGGGTTTTGTTTTTGCTGGTTTAGATGCTTTGGACACTCTGCCACTGCTGATCAGTGCCAGAGTGTAAGTGCTCCCTATGTAAATTGTTATATTGATTGGGTATACCTGATTGGCATATTTGTATCACCATGAAGTCCCTAGTAAAGTGCACTGTGTGTGCCAGGGCTGGTGATGACAGATGCTACTAGTGGGCCTGCAGCGCAGATTGCGCCACCCACATACGTAGCCCTAAAATGGTGTCTCAGGCCTGCCAGCGCAGTGCCTGTATGCAGTCAGTGGACTGCCATGTCCGCCTGGCCAGTGTCCCCACTGGCTGGGCCTAACCCTTCCCTGTCTGTGCACATCAGTCACCCCTATGGAAGGCTCAAGGTACCCCCCTGGGCAGGGTACAGTGTATGGGTAAGGTAGAGCATGTACTAGTGCAGGTAACATGCTCTGGTAGTGAGCAGCCGCCATTTTGTGTTCTCCATACACTAACATGGGGGAGGCTGGTCCCAATGGATACCAGCCTATCTTCCCATAGGAACAAGATGGTACATAAGTGATTGATATCCCTGAACTCAGAATTTAATAAGACATCTTTTAGGAAAGGTTGTTTTTTTAATTCTATGTCAGGACCGGAGGCTTCGGATTATGCTTTTCTCTCTTCGCTGTTTATTCACATAACACCACCCAGCAGCCAGAAAAGCATCAAAATTTGAAAAAAATCTTAGTATTCCAAACACAGGAATATAAGAAAACATCGTAATAACATTTTTAATAACTACAAGTCCCATGAGATCAACATTAGGCAGTCCTTTCTTAGTGTCCATAAATCCCAATATAAGGCGTCCATCCTGTGAACTCCTCCTCTTTCTTCGCTGCTTCGCAGCCAGTTAAGTACTATTCTCCCTCTCTTTCACAATTTGTGTCTGCTGAGGTCTTGTGTTTTTTCTTGCATATTGGTATTCTATTTGCATAGACTCTTGTTATTGCTGGGGTTTTTTCCCTTCCAGAGCCCCTTCCATCGCGGGGACGCCTTCGCCCCTTACGCGATGTCCCCCTGTGTTCCGCAGTGTTGATTTTGCCGCTAGAGGGCGCCGTAGCGTCTCGCCTGCCCGCGCGCGGCTTCCGTCTCGCTGATTGGAGCCGCGCTGGGGAGTCAACGTCGCAGGAGCCCTGCTGCCGCCTAACCCTGACGCCCTTTTGGGTTGTACTGTCCTGTGCTTGAACGCCCCGGTGGGGTCTGTACTGGTGGTTGTGACCACGTTGACGCCTGCGGGCGATTTTTCAGCACCTTTTCCTGCATCAGCTTCCGCTGGGGTGTTACCCGCTCAAGCGCGCTGGGAGGCGGTGCGACCCGGTCTCTGGAGAGAGGGTCGGCGCGCTGTGAAGGCTGGTGCTGCCTTCTTGATTGCCTGGTTCCGCTGGCCTACAAACCTTGCTAACCTCCGGTTGGCCCACACGTGGCTGTTTGTCTACGCCATCGGAACCCTCAGATACCTGATTCTTCTTTACTGCGTGGTGGACGCCATGGCTGAGGGGTACTACGTAGAGGAGGAGGAGTCACACCAATACCTCCAAGACGACGAATTCTATGCGGCTGTGGATCAGTCGATTTACCGTTGTGTGCAGGAAATCGTTTGGCCTATGGAGGACAGGCTATAGGCCCGCATTGTTGAGGAGTGTGCCAAGTTGGTGCCGGGCCTCGCGGGGATGCCCGTCAACGATCCTGGCCACGTGGGGACGCGGGTCCCAGTGGTGCACAAGGCGTGGACAAGGACGCCTTCGAGCGCCTACGAGACGCTTTCCTGGCTAAGGCGTCCGGGTCGGCCTCCGATGCGCCCCCGCCTCAGACCCCTTCAACGCCGGTGGATGCCGTCCCGGCCTCCCCGGGGGGTGTTTCCCCCGCGGATACTGACGACGACGACGACGAAGACTCCTTGCGGTCATGGCGACCGGCATCTAATTCGACGGAGTTGCCCAAGGACACTTCGGGCATGCTCGACCCGGATGAAATCATGCACCCATGGTCGGCTGCTTGGGCGCCTGGAGACAAGGTGGTGCAATTTGTGGCGGGCCGCCTCCGCAAGCCCTTGGAGAAGGAGGCACGCAGTTGTTTGAGGGGCGAATGCCCCCGCCCGACTTTGGATGGGAGTGTGGCCATGACGCCGGAACTAGATGGGAAGATGGCCACCTTCATGGCGAAGTTCGTGAAGGACCCCCGTAAGGGGATTGACCGTTCTTGGCGCTCCTGTCAGGACAAGCTATTGGACACCATTGGCACCCTCACCAGGATCCTAGATATGGCCGAGGAAGCCAAGGTGTCGGGCAGCGCCATATGCCCGGAGGTGTTGTCCAACTGGGCGCAGCGGGCCGTTATTTTCCTGGGGAATGCTAACTGCGCCCTTTCGACCGAACGGCGTCGGTCGCTGCTGATTAAACTGGATCCCAAGTTGGGTGATTTGGCTTCATCGGAAGCTGGCGCTGTCGCCCAAGGAGGTCTCTTTGGGGAGCCGTTCATAAAGGAGCTGGGAAAGTTTGTTTCCACCTTCACTTCCCTGGACAAGGCCCAGTCGACCATCAAGCGGGTCTTCCACCAGCGTTTTTCCCGAGGGGCTGGTCGTGGTAGGGGCCTCACGACCGGCCGTGGTGGTCAGCAACAACCCGGAAAAGGGCCTGGCTCCGGCAGAGGAGGCTACAACTCCTCTGCGAACTACAACAACTTTTACTCCACCAGAGGTCAGCGTTTCCGAGGACGCGGAAACTTCCGGAACGACTCCGGCGGCAACAATTCACACGGTGAGTGTAATCCCTGCGGATCAAGTTGTTATTGGGGGGAGGTTGGCATGTTTCCCCCAGGCATGGGCGGCTATTACGACGGACGCATGGGTCCTTCAGACCGTGCGGGGGTTCCGCATAGAGTTTTACGACCAACCGTGCCAGTTACAGCCTCCTCGCCCATAACTTTTTCTCAGCCAGACGTGCTGTTGATCGACGAAGAAGTCTCTGCGCTGCTGCGCAAAGGGGCTATTTGTCGAACAACGCGCCACTCTGGGGGTTTCCTGAGCTATATTTTTCTTGTGGAAAAGGTGGACGGGGGCAGACGGCCAGTCATCAACCTCAGGGCTGTTCAATGGCTGGGTAGTGTACAACCACTTCAAGATGGAGGGCATCCATCTGTTGAGAGACGTTTTGCTCCCGAACGATTGGATGGTCCGTCTGGACCTCAAAGATGCGTATTTGGTGGTTCCTATTTACCCCCCGCATCGCCGTTTCCTCCAGTTTTGCTGGAAAGGCATGGTGTTCGAGTTCAAGGCCCTTCCGTTCGGTCTTTCCTCGTCCCCTTGGTGCTTTACAAAAATTCTGCACCCGGCCATCGAAACCCTGCGGAGTCAGGGGATTCGGCTGATCGTCTATCTCGACGACATCTTGCTGCTGGGCCAGGACCCGAGCAAGTTGGCCGCTCATCTGTCCCAGACAATTTCCCTGTTGCAAGGTCTGGGTTTTATTGTCAACAGGGAGAAGTCGGTCTTCACACCCGCCCAGCAAATGGTGTTCCTGGGCTTTGTGGTGGATTCGGTGAAATCGACTCTCAGTTTGCCGTCCAGGAAGATGGCCAAAATCAAACATGTGCTACGGCAAACTATTTCCAAATCGCACACCTCCCTCCGGCAGGTGGCCAGAGTAGTGGGCCTTCTCTCGTCGTCAATTCAGGCGATATTTCCGGGCCCTCTTCACTATCGGGCCCTTCAGCGACTGAAAGCGCACCATTTGCGCAGAGGTCTCTCTTACGACCGCTTGATTCCCCTGTCGGTGGAGGTCAAGGAAGAAATGTCCTGGTGGCTCGCCCACATGGAGGCGTGGAACGGCCAAGCGATTTTCGGGTCTGTTCTGGACTTGGTGATCGAGTCCGACGCCAGCAGGTTCGGCTGGGGCGCCCGCTGCGGGGATTTCTCCACAGGCGGCGCTTGGTCGTCCGACGAACAGCGACTTCACATCAACTGCATGGAGCTTCTAGCAGGTTCGTTCGCCGTCCGTTGCTGGACGAGGGACTCGGTGAAGTCATGTGTCCTTCTGCGGATGGACAATGTCTCGGCGGTTCTGTATGTGAACCATTTAGGGGGTCCGTGCTCACGAGCCCTAGCAGATCTGGCGAAAGACTTTTGGGATTATTGTCTCGCCCATCAGGTCTCGGTAACGGCGGAATACCTGCCGGGTCGGGCCAATCAAGTGGCAGATTGGCACTCGAGATACCTTCGAGACTCCAGCCTGTGGAAGCTGGATGTTCAAGTGTTCCGCTGGCTGGCGGCATGCTGGGGTCCTTTTTCCATAGACCTGTTTGCATCCCGTCTGGACTTCCAGCTGCAGAGGTTCTTCAGCTGGAGACCGGATCCCTTGGCGGAGGCGACGGATGCGTTCCTCCAAGACTGGAGCCAGGAACAACCGTATGCCTTCCCGCCTTTCTCCATGATAGTGCGGGCCGCGGCCCAGATTCGCCGTCAAACGGCGGACGTGGTGATGGTGACGCCCGTGTGGAGGTCGCAAGTGTGGTTTCCAGTTCTTCTGGAACTTTCCTGGGATTCTCCAATCCTACTCCCCCGGCTTCCTCGTCTTCTCCTCAGTCCAGACGGGGTCCCTCACCATCTCCTCCAGGGTTCTCTCCGCCTCATGGCATGGAGGCTTTCAGGCGACGCTGGTCACTCCCTGGCCTTTCGAACTCAGCTCAGCACTTTTTGTCCAAGGCCTGGGCAGGCAGCACTGCCAAGAGGTATAGATCGGCTTGGACCAGGTGGGTTCGATGGTGTCTTCGACGGGATTTGGATCCCATGGTCGCAGGCCTCGTTCCCATCCTGAATTTTCTAGCAGAACTCTCTACTGCCGGCTTAGCATACCGGACTATTAACACGATACGTTCTGCCATATCGGCAGCTCATGTGCAGTTGGATGGAGTGGTGGTCGGGGAACATCCCCTGGTGTGCCGGCTCCTCAGAGGAGTGCGTCTGGCTTTACCGCCGGAGCCACGATATTCCGTCCTGTGGGATGTTAACGTGGTGTTGAACCTTTTTCTTTCCTGGCAGCCTAACAAGTATCTCTCCTTAAAGGAACTATCGGCTAAACTGGCGAGGCTCCTCTGTTTAGTGTCTTGTCGCAGAGTGTCTGATGTGTGTGCCCTAGACGTCACGGCGAGAGCGTTCTCCCCGGATGGGGTGACCTTTACCGTGGGCCGCCGCACGAAATCGGCTACGAGGTCTATTTCTTATCCGGCATTTGCAGATGCCCCTAAGTTGTGTGTGGTACGGTGTTTGAAAACCTATGAGGAGGTTACGACGGAACTTCGCCCTCCGGGCGAACGGCAGTTACTCATTGCGCTGCGCAAACCTCACAAGGCTGTCTCTTCCCCCACTATAGCCCGGTGGGTGCGTTGGGTAATGCAGGAAGCTGGTATTGATACGAGGCAGTTCGGAGCTCACTCAGCAAAAGGGGCCATGGCCTCGAAAGCGTTTGCCCTTGGGGCACGTTTAGAAGACCTCATGCGCACTGCGGACTGGTCTTCGGATTCCACCTTCAAAAGGTTCTATTTTAAGCCAGTGGTGGATATTGCTAGTTTGGTGGTGGACAAGCTTTAAACAAGCATAATCCGAAGCCTCCGGTCCTGACATAGAATCGAAATTTGCCTAGCGTAGTAACTGTAAGTTTCAATTCTATTAAGGACACGGAGGCGAGGATTATCCCACCCATACCTCCTGCGGAGATCCCGCCCGTACTGGTGTAAGTAACCTCTTTCCGAATTTCAATGTGGATTATTGTTCTGGATTGCATGTCATTGACTTGTGGCATTGTCTTGTTCTCTTGCCTTCGAACCCAGCGGGTATGGCTTAGCTCACGCTGTTCTTTTTTCCGCCAGGAAATGATGGTGCGAAACGAGATGCTTGAGACTTTGGCCTGACTCGCGACGAAGAAAGAGGAGGAGTTCACAGGATAGACGCCTTATATTGGGATTTATGGACAATAAGAAAGGACTGCCTAATGTTGATCTCATGGGACTTGTAGTCATTAAAAATGTTATTACGATGTTTTCTGATATTCCTGTGTTTGGAATACTAAGATGTTTTTCAAATGTTGATGCTTTTCTGGCTGCTGAGTGGTGTTATGTGAATAAACAGCGAAGAGAGAAAAGCATAATCCTCGCCTCCGTGTCCTTAATAGAATTGAAACTTACCGTTACTACGTTAGGCAAATTTCGATTCTGTGTTGGAGAATAGTACTTTTAGAAAGTGGCTGTTCTCTTTTCTAACCTTTCTGTGTGCCTGGGCCTGCTTGTGGATTGACTGTCTGGTTTGAGGGTGACAGGGGCTGCAGAGCCCCAAGGAGGTTGTCTGAGTCAGCCCGTGGATGAAAGGCTGCATCTGCTGCCAAGGATGTGGGAGGAGATAGCACCTGGGAGTGAATAGGGCTGTGCCTGCCTGACCACAATGCTGGCTCCACCTCCTGCTGGGCGACTGTCACCTCTGTCCCTGTAACGGCGATTTCTAAATAGCGATTTTTAAGAAATCGCTATTTAGAAATCGCAAAATGGTATGTATGTAGGAAATCGCTTCTTTTTAGCGATTCCTTAACATTCCTAAATTGCGATTAGCAAATTGCTAATCACAATTTTCCCATTCAATTCTAGGGGCCAGGAGGCCCATAGGAATGAAGGAAAAATTGCGATTAGCAATTTGCTAATCGCAATTTAGGAATATTTTCAAGGGTGCAGGGGTGTCACAAGAACACCCTGCTGCACCCCTGAAAATGAGATGTGTGTGCGCATATGGCGCACATACATGCCCTAAGGGCATGTATGAGCGTCATATGCCACCTTTGGTTTTTAAATAAAATGCTTTTTCAAAATAATTCGCAACTTACCACCAACTAGAAGTTGGTGGTAATTTGCGATTCCTCATGGGCATTTTTGCATTAATCTTTTATTTGATACATTGCATTTAAGGAATCGCTAAATTTGCGATTCCTTAAATGCAATCGCAAAATAAGGAATGGCAAATTTTGCGATTCCTTATTTTGCTGAGAAAATGTTTCATACATTCCATTTAGCAAATTAGCATTCGCAAAGGCCGAAATTCTGCGAATTTCGGCCTTTGCGAATGTTAATTTGCTTGATACATATGGCCCAAAGTGAGCAAGGGACCCACGTCTGGGCATACCCTGCCAACTTAGAGTGAACAAAACAAACACAAGGAGATGATGGATGGAGCGCTGAGACTTTTCAGACATTCATCCCCAGTCACAGATCTGGGTTAAATCCATCATCGTTCTTTAGCTCACTTTGCCACCTCTGTTCAGACATAGCTATATGCAAATCAGTCCTGACCCTGTGCCTCATGGGAACAGTCAAACCCGAACTGCCAAGCCATCTCCTCCCTGGACAAGAAAATAGCATCCTGGGACCAGATTCGTGCTAACAGCCCACATCAGCCAGGCTAGCTTGAACCCAGTGTCGAAGTGAGCAAGGGACCCACATCTGGGCATACCCTGCCAACTTAGGGTGAACAAAGCAAACACAAGGAGATGATGGATGGAGCGCTGAAACCCTGGTACAGCCATAGCTATATGCAAATCAGCCCTGACCCTGTGCCTCATGGGAACAGTCCAGCCCACATTGCCAAGCCATGCCTTCCCTGGACAAGAAACAAGCATCCTGGGACAGGTTTCTGGCTAACAGCCCTCATCAGCCAGGCTAGTTGAATTGAGTGGCAAAGTGAGCAAGGAACTCTTGTCTGGGCATACCCTGCCAACAATAGGGTGAACAAAGTAAACACAAGGAGATGATGGACGGAGCGCTGAAACTTTTCAGACACTCACCCCCAGTCACAGATCTGGGTTAAATTCATGATCGTTATTTAGGTTAATTTGCCACCCCAGTTCAGACATAGCTATATGCAAATCAGTCCTGACCCTGTGCCTCATGGGAACAGTCCAGCCCACATTGACAAACCATGTCTTCCCAGGACAAGAAACAAGCATCCTGGGACAGGTTTCGGGCTAACAGCCCTCATCAGCCAGGGTCGCTTGAATTCCGTGACATAGTGTGCAAGGGACCCTCGCCTTGGCATACCCTGCCAACTTAGTTTGAACAAAGTAAACACAAGGAAATGATGGACAGAGCACCAAAACTTTTCAGACACTCACCCCTAGTCACAGATCTGGTCTAAATTCATCATCTTTCTTTAGCACACTTTGCCACCCCAGTTCATACATAGCTATATGCAAATCAGTCCTAACCCTGTGCCTCATGGGAACAGTCTAGCCCGAGCTGCCAAGCCATGTCTTCCCTGGACAAGAAACAAGCATCCTGGGACCGGTTTCATGCTAACAACCCTCATCAGCAAGCTAGCCCTGTGCTGCAGGTAGCGGGGGCAAGCTTCCTGCAGGCTAACACTGTGCCACTGGTAGAGGGGGCAATCTCCCTGTAGGCTAACACTATGCTGCTGATAGAGGGGGCAAGCTCCCTGCAGGCTAACACTGTTCCACCGGTAGAGGGGGTAAGCTCCACGGAGGCTCATACTGTGCCACCGTTAGACGGGGAAAGCTGCCTGTAGTCTAATACTGTACCACTGGTAGAGGGGGCAAGCTCCCTGCAGGCTTACAATGTGCCGCTGTTGGAGAGGGCAAGCTCCTTGCAGGCTAACACAGTGCCACTGGTAGAGAGTGCAAGCTACTGCAGGCTAACACTGTGCCACTGGTAGAGAAGGGGGATGGGAGCACACTGCTTCACCTCCCAGCACACTTCACCCCTTAGCATTATGATAAATGCTGTTCACTGTAAATGCTTACTTGACACGTATTTCTGGATATAATCCTTCATCAGTAGAGATAAGAAACAAAATTCATCTGGGGTTGCTGAGAAAGCTACCACAATCCTCTCAGGTCTCAGTACTTCTCAGTGATGCGCCGGTGCATCTTCAAGAGCTCGTCAGCTCAGTGGCACAAGGTAGCTGTTCTAAACAGAAGGCGGATGGAAGCACACTGCTTCACCTTACAGCACAGGTCACCCCCTAGCATTATGGTGAAAGCAGATCACTTTAAATGCTTGCTTGAATTTTTGCTGAAGTGTTTCTCCAAAGTTGTTGCAGTTTAGTGCTGTGAATATCTGGACGCATTTACTGCGAACTTCATATACTAAGATGCTAAGGAATCTTGGAAGAAAGTACTGTAAACTGAGGGAATGTGAGGATGGGAGAGATGCGTAAATTTCCCTCTGTGTACAGAAGTCCCAGGAGTGCACAAGATCACAGAAGGGTCACAGCCAGATATACACAATAGTATATGTAATTTAGAATGTTTTGAGCGAGGATGAAGTAAGGTGGAGACATTCGATCACAGTGTGAATTTGAGTGAGGTAGGTGAGTGAGTCACAGTGGTGCAGTGTAGTTCATGGCTAGCGTGCACTCACAGATACCTTGTGGTTGTCTGTGTGAGAGCACATGAATCTTGTCTGCCTCAATGAAGAATATACGTCAGCTCTGTCTTGTGTGAGCAGCGCCTGTACCTGCGGCGTGGGGTGACTGGTTCATTGAAGGTGCTCGCTTGGTGATCGCTGCAAAGTCCTGGGTGAAGGGATGGCACAGTAAGGATACGGCATTGCCTTTACAAAAAAAAATTGAACTTTTTTTGGAGTGTTCACTTTTGTGTTCACCAACAATCATCATTGGAGTGGAGTGGTGTGGCTCACTGGTTAGAGGCGGCAGACCCGAGAGCAGAGGACGGCCCGGGACCAGGGTTCAATTCCCGACACGGCAGGGTCGTGGACCAGGGTCAGCGGACTCGATAATTCTCATCTCGGTGCCTACTCTAACCAGGGATCACAATCGGCAACTCTGGGCATTAGCTTTCCTCATCTCCACAACGGCCCCCCACATATGCCGGGGATGCCTGATTTCACCTTGGAGATACCCAGTAGGGACCATCTCACAGGGAAAGCCAGGACAGGTTCCCCAGCGGTCTACTGTGCAGAGATACTCCTTCGGGAGTCGATTCTAGTGCATTACAAACCCACAATTAATTAATTAATTGGAACTGCCAGCAGTAATAATGCACAGACTGCATGTACGGACTGCATGTGTGTCGCTGCTCATACCCGATAGGAGTGAATTTTTCAGACAAGGTGGGACATGTCCCCACCATTAGCCATTTGCAGGCTACAGTTTTTAAATTACACACACAAAAGAAAATCCAAAGCATGGGAGGAGTCAGACCCTACAAAGTACAGACAACAGATCATCTGACAGCCTAAGCGCTGTCTTGGCTCGCACTAAAAAACAGACTTCACGTTGGGACTGCGTACACATCTAATACTACATGGGAGTGAACTTCTCAGAAAAGGTGGGGCAGATACTCTCCATCACCAATGAACCCCCAACTGCGAGAACCAGTTTCCACAGTGGAATGAAGGCTGTCGCTACAAGGATAAAAGACAGCTGCCTCCAACTCAACTTGGACAAGCCCGAAGTTCTCATCCTGGGACCCTCCCCCTCAGCATGGGATGACTCCTGGTAGCTGGCCGCTCTAGGTACCCCACACCCCGACAGACCACGCACACAACCTTGGTATTATACTGAACGAATTGCTCACTATGAACCACCAAATCAATGCAGTTTCCTCAGCCTGCTTCCACACATCCACGCACTCTGCTTGCTCTGAAAGACATTCAGATGGATCCTGACAGAATCCAGAAGGACGGTCACTCACGCATTCATCAAAAGCAGACTCGACTATGGCATTGCACTCTATGCCGGCATCACCCAGAAAGTTCAAGAAACTACAGAACATCAACCACACCGCTGCCAGATTGGTCCTCAACATCCGCCACTGCAGTCACATCACACAACACCTCCAAGAACTCAACTGGCTCCCAGTCAACAAGAGAGTCACTTTCAAACTCCTCACTCATGCCTATAAAGCCCACACAACGAAGGACCAGTGTACCTGAACCACTCACATTCAACATACCCACCAGACAACTCCGATCCCCCCAACTTGCCCTTACATCCATCCCCAGGATCTACAAGGCCAGAACTGGAGGTAGATCATTCTCCTACCTCGCCAGCAAGACCTGGAAGTCCCTGCCCCTGCACCTCAGGCAATCAGTGTCACTGACCCAATTCAGAAAGGACCTTAAGACGTGGCTCTTCAAATGATCCTCCAACCAGTCCAACCAACAGCCCCCCTCCACCAGTGCCTTAAGACCCTCATGGGTGAGTAGGTGTGCTTTACAAGCCCCTGATTGAATGATGCCCCATCATTAGCCATTTGCAGGCTACGATTTTTAAATGAGACAGACAAAAGCCAATCCAAAGCATGGGAGGAGTCAGACCCCACAAAGTATAGACAACAGATTTCCTAACTGCACAGGGCAGTCTAGGCTCGACCTATATAGCCACCAGAAAACTTGGTCTTTTGATTGGCTGATATTCCGAGCAGACCTGAGAGGGAACCTGACATGTAAACGCACTGAGGGTTTGCATATTGCATTCTAAACTCAAGAGTGACTGGACTGAGAGACGGACCAAAGAGAAAGCCCTCATCTGAGCACATCTGAATAGGTGGCCGGATGCTGACCTTCTAATACGAACACAAGCATTGGTAGATGCGGGTAGCCGGATCGGCGTTTTCAAGCAATTCATTTGCTAAACAGATTGTGATTGGTTGACCAATTGTATAAATTGTATGAAACATAGAGGGCATTGGATGCAGGCCGTTTTGCTCGTGACTTGGAATTCCAACTCAGACGAAGGAGTTAGTAGCTGTGTTTCCCCTGATATTTGCTCTTACATATGGAATTGTTGCTGCTAGGTGAAATTGGTGGTGTAGGGAGTGGAATCGGAAACATCGTTTTTAGATTATTTCACAGGTTGCCGCAGCCTTCCCTGACAACACTGATGTAAAGCCGCATGATGTCCGCCCTGGGGGCCTGGTCTTGATTAGGAACTTCGACAGGAAAAGTCCGCTGGAGCCCCGCTGGAAAGCGCCGAAGACCGTCCTTCTTACTACGAGGACCGCAGTAAAGGTGGAAGGCAGAAAGGGGTGGATACACACGAGTCATATTAAACAATGCAACGAACTGAAACCAGACCCAGACTCGTCCACCCCTTCCAAAGACTGTATTGAGCCTAGTGACTTTAAAGTTTCCGAACGAGAGAAAACTCCCCAAGAGGAGTATAAATTAAAACTCCGATCTAGCAAGTCAGACAGTTTAATTGTTTAAGTCCTCCCCTAGGTGAATCGGTTAAATAGTCTCTGACATGTGTCCCCTAGATCGAGATAGAGAGAGAGAGAGACAACTCAAGAAACATACATATTGCAAATCACTGCGTAGTCACTGTATAGTGACATTATTAATTATGTTTTTTCTAAGTCTTCTGATTATTGTTGCAAGTATACTGCTTCCTATCTATTACCCTATTTTCAAGCGTGAACAATCTGCTTACAATGTTTCTGCTGAACATTCTTTTAGTGAGTTACCTCCACATGAACTTTCTTACAGACTCGCGCTGCGCAACAACACATTCATTAGTATGTTACATCATTCCCATCAGACTAATAATGCTACAAACTGCTGGATATGTGGCCGACTCCCTCCCTACCAGAAATACAAGGGAGCTCTGCCCCTCTTTCCGTACCCGTTCACTCACAATGGCTCTTGTGGTGCATGGTTTAAAATAATTAATTCCTTAGATCCTGATATTGCTGATATTGCTGTTTTCAAAGGGAGCTGGGTTTGGGGAAACTTGAACTTAGTTCTGCTCGATGTCTGTTACCCTGATAAGAAGGGACTCCCCACTAGAATAGGAACTGATCTAGAAAATGAAGTATATGGATTAGGTAATTACACAATTAACCTTATGATTCTTACTGTTGAATCCGAAGCTGCACCAGTTCTGCCCGCTATGTCAGTATTACCAGTCACTGGTGAATTATGTGTCAGTAAGAAAGGTTCAGTACACTTAGGTCATAGTAAATGTACTACTGTGGTCGAATTCAGTGATCAAGGTAAATCGTCCTTTAAAGCTACCCGTCATTCTTATTTTGTTTGTGGTCATACTGCATACATACGTTTACCTCCAGATTGGGATGGTACCTGTTATATTGCATTCCTTCTGCCACCTGTTTTTCTAGCCCCTCCTGATTATCACAGAAATACAAATCTAGTAAAGAATAGACTCCGAAGAGATCTCCCGCTTGTCGACTACACAGAAACGGCATGGGAACAATACACCGATTTTAATAAAGGATTCTTTTTCTTTTTAGGCCCCGTCCAAAATAGTAAACTAATACGCAGATTAACTAGAACACTTGAAGCAGTAGTGAATGAAACTGCCTCCGCCCTAGGTAACTTAACCGGAGAGCAGTCCGCCATGCGGGTTGTTGTCCTTCAGAATCGTCTTGTTATTGACGTCATCTTGGCAGATAGAGGTGGAGCCTGTAAGGTCATCGGGTCAAGTTGCTGTGTTTTCATTCCAGAAAACGCGCCATCCGTATACAAAGCTATTACACGTCTTCATAAAATTGCCAATCTGATACATCAGAATCCAGGCACCTGGACTTGGTCCGGTTGGTTCTGGACAACGTTAACTGCTTGGGGATGGAAGATCCTATCCTTCCTAGGTATTGGCCTAGTCATAGTATTCAGTTGTTGCCTGTGCCTACAGTGTGGGCCAGCGATTTGTGGACTGTGCGCCACATCATGCATTGAACATTCCAGTTTTCTCTCACAACGTCAAAGAAAAAAAGATGAGCAAATGATGTTACAAGAACAAACTGATCGATTCATGAGGATCGATATATCATGAAGGGTCCGTAGGGAACAAGGAGGGAATGAGGAAATATAAATTTTATGGTCAAGTTGTGTTCCCTAGCGTGTACCCCACCGTCTCCATGTACCAGCTTAAAGTGCATGTAACTTCCCTCCTGTGCCAGCTATGAAGACGCAAATACATTTGCGTCCAACGTTAACATGTCCTCTTTCAGACCCACCCTGAATGGGTTGAATAGTCCGTTCCTAAGTATGCTATGCCAACGTCTTTTTGTGGTGTACTTTACACGTTTTTCAGCTCTGGCAAAGTAGGCCCTGAATTTCTGCCATCGAGCCTTTTTCTGGCTTCTGACTCTGAAAGCCTCAGCCCAGGCTGTCTCTGTACCCGTGAACTCTGACTTACTTCCAGCGCGGCCCACCGCGCTTAGATCAGCCTGCTGCCTGCCAAGACTGACTACAACCTTCGAATTATCTGTTCCGCTCCTCGAAAATACATTCCTGCCTACTAGTTTAAGTAAACATCCCCCCCCAGCTGCAGAGCCGAAGGGCCGGCCTCACTGTCTCCGTGCAAGTAATTCATAGCCTCTGTTACCATGTTCCCATGGAAGGCCCATGCCCCCACGCTTCTCATGCAGACACTTAGGCGCTTATACACGCACTCACAGTCAGTATAGAATAGCTTCTGCCCCAGAGACCTTTTCCGTTCAGATAATATGGTTCCCAAACATCAGATATCAGATATGATAGAAGTACGAGTTGATCTGACATGCAAGACTTCTGTCTCTTTCCGCTAGTGTAAATGTCAAGTCCCCTGCACCCTCTAGTTTCCACGTCAATCACACGTCATGCAGCTGTGCGCGCATCCAAGCCTCCGATTTCTGCTGACATTGCAACATTTCTGTTTTGTGCCACCCACTTATGACACCTACCTGTGACGTTTCTAGTTCACGCCTAGTTCACGCCTTCTGATTACGTACTACTAACACGTGGATGCTGTTATCTTGTCTTCTCTCAGCTGTTACGCCTACTATATTGGTTTCTATGATGTGATTTAAGTATATAAGCTATGTATTGTCAATAAAATATTGCTCTATCCCTTCCTGAACCCCTTGTGGTTGCAGGAACATGATATCCAGTTCCGGAACGAATTCCTTTTTAAGGAATAAAACCCCTAAGAACTCTAACACCACGGACTCTGTTTTTTTCTTTCCGATTGAGTTATTATTGATTAAGTACTTACCTGCATAGAAATTAAGACGGTAAATTAAATATTTACGACATTTTGGCGCCCGAATAGGGACCCCTCCCCCACCCCACGCGCCGGTTGGTGCGTTGCAAGCTCTGTCTCCTGCCATCAGTTAGACGGAAACTACGCGTACCGGCAGGATTTCCTGTATCTCCCTCTGGCCCACGGAGGTGACGAAGACTGCGATCAGCACCCAGACGAGGCGGTGAGGAGTGCGGAGGATCCCGACCAGAGCCTAGCCGAAAGAAGCAAGGTCCGAGGTGTCAAGAGGCCCACCAGTTTTCCGAAGTATCCACGTGTCGAGTCGAGTCGAGTCCGGTCCAGTCCAGTCGAGTTTTCTGAGGCCTTCTGTTTTCCGTGCTTCCCGGTGAGTACCATTGCTGGGACGTATCTAGACGGGTTTGGGTACACAAGTCCGCTCTGCACTGTTTTAGACAGTGTATCTGTACTGTTTAGCAGTACATCAGTTATTTCAAGTTCTTGCACTGTTCTTAGCAGTGTATCTGTGCTGTTTAGCAGTACATCCGGTATAGGGGGTAGTCATATATGTCTCAAATGTCATTTCATGTGATTAATGTCGTGGTATGAGTGTGACTGTTTTTAATGTGCATTATTGTGTTCTTGTATAACTAGCTGTATTCAGTATTAAGTAGCTAGGATTGAGCATTCAGTACTAAGTAAACAAGATGCCGTTTTTCAACAAGCTAAAGCAGATAGGAACTAGGAAAGGGATACTAGAGGAAGAAATTCCTATCCCCCCTAGGGACACTCCAGGAAATTTTATGTACCACAAGCATGGCTTAGATGCCATATTGTATCTAGATTTATGGGCCGATTATACTAAGCATCTAGACGAAAGACACAG
The DNA here is from genome assembly GCF_964263255.1 of Lissotriton vulgaris. Classification (NCBI taxonomy): domain Eukaryota; kingdom Metazoa; phylum Chordata; class Amphibia; order Caudata; family Salamandridae; genus Lissotriton; species Lissotriton vulgaris. The sequence goes on along the minus strand of NC_141692.1, from coordinate 2,730,722 downwards.
ATGGCCTGTTACCGGAACATGGGATGCCGAGTGCATCATGAAGGTAGAGGAAGCACTATGGAAAAAGAAAGCCAGACAATCTCAGAAAGACGCCATAGAGTTTTGGCGTAAGGAATCACATAAGCGTGCTGAAAAAGCACTACGTAGAGAAGACAGACTTAAAGAATCAGATAAAGCTCAAGAAAATGAATTAGTTACTGAAGGGATCCGAGTGAAATCAGAGCAAATAGACCGCGCACGAAACAATCTCGTAAATGGCATGTACCTCGTGGCCGAGGGTTCGCCGGAGGCCACTTCAGAAATACCGAAAAATCTGCCGCCACCATTGGTCCCAATTAAAGTAAAACACAGGACTACTAAAGACATATTTCTGAATTCCTATCTAGAAGATGTAGCACCCGCTTACACCAATCTGCCTGTTCGCGTCCCGCCTACTGACGGTGACGGAGGTGGCAACCCGCCAAAACTGCAACCAAGTTTCCCCGTTCGACCGCCCACCATTCCTCCACCTCCACCACTTCCCGCACCTAAAGTTGATCTACCGAAACCGCTTCTACCTGACCCTACTAAAAGACAAATTCAAGTACAGATACAGACTCCACAGAGAGATAATGTCCAAGCTTCCGCCTCAGGAGGTGCGATAGGGGGTCTTCGGACCCCGCCATTAACACACAGATTACACCTTAGGGATATGCAGAGTCCTTTCACGTTCAAATCACCCCGTCTCGACCTACTCAAAGAACCACTTGCAGTTTGCAGATATGATCCAGTACCCGGCAAAGACGATAGAATGATGATGGCATCACTACGGTTACGATATGCTGCAGATTACCTGCTGTTATTTGCAGGAATGAAAGAGCGCCTAGATAGAATATATCACTTTGTTCAGACTGGGAAAGACCCTGAAAGTATTAAGGATGCCATGGAGCATCAGAAAGTTGACACTCAAGCATATATACTACGTTTTTTTATAAATTGCCTAATAAGAGAACGAGACAGGCCTGAAACAGAACAGGATGAATTAGATGCACTCAACAAGTGGGGCCAAAATATATCTGAAGGAAAACATGATAAGGGGACTTGCATAGCCAGTATGTACAAGAGAATAAGAAAAGCAGTGATAGAAATACACGAAAAAGAGAAAGAAAAGGCTTTCTCCGAGGGGGAAGAAGAACTTGAAGAACCAGAAAAGACTACAGATACGATAGCATATGTAGGTAAGGGAACTTACCTTAGGAAAGGCATTCGTCCAGAAAGCAAGAGAGTTTTTCTCTCTGGCTTAACCAAACCGAATTCTCCTGAACATCAGTTCCAGGAGACTGATAAAAGGCTTCGAGACCGAATAGGGTACCATGTACTCAATTCTATGGATGAACAAGAACTAGCCCGGTCAGCAGTATTATGGGCTGACAATCCGGACATATACAATGATGACACCGTAGCGCAGACATTCCTGAACCTTTCCCCAGACGAGCAGAAATTAGCAGGTGTATACATGATTCAGCACCTCCTCACGTTATACAGAAACCAACATTCTGATCCAGGTCCCTTACACGATACATTAGAAGCACTACTAATGGATAGATGGAGAGGTCTAAGTACCAAGTTAATACAAATAATTCTAGAACAACGACATAGATATAACACTTTCGTAAGCTCCGAATATGTCCCCGCTCCGCCCCCAGAAAGAAAAATGTATCATATGGAACGTCTGCATGGCATTGAAAGTCAGAACCCCTTACGAGAAGTGCATCCAGTTATGGGTGAGGATCATACCTTGAAACGTGTGTATGTACATACGCCTCTGACCAAGTTAGAACTGTTAGAAATGAAGAAACTAGTACCGTGTCATGATAAAGACCCTGCAGGTTTTCACAGAGAACTTAAAGACATGTTACTGATGGGGGATTACACATATGAAGATATCATGAAAATGTTAAAGGTACTGCTGCCCACGGGCATCTACGAGAAACTCAAGGAAAAAGAATGGGAGGTGGGAGAGAAAAAGATTGTATGGGCAGAAATAGAAGACGAAGAGAACAAACGTATCCCAGGGGTAGGCCTTGGGGAGAAAACTAAAGCATTACCAGGTTTGATAGTACAGGTTCTGCAAAGATTATTGACAACTAGAAAGGAAGACTGGGACGCAATCTCAGCATGTAAACAGAAACCAGATGAAGATACTAGTGACTTCTATTCAAGATTTGAGAAATGTTTTATTATTAATAGTGGTCTTAAACCAAGTAGCGAGTCGTACCCGCATCTTTTTGTATCAAAGTTAGTCGAGAATTCCCTGTTAGCAGTTAAAAACCGTGTATACAAGGTTGAGAGTACATGGCAAGCAAATACGCCATCACAGATGTTGCAGATGTTACAATACCATCAGAACAGAATTAGAGAAGAACAGGATCATGAACAGAAACGCATGAAAGACACGAAAATGAAAATGTTAGTAGCCCAATCAGTTCCAGCCGACAGCCAAAGAAAGGGTACGACCCAGACAGGTCACACCGCAGCTCCCGTTAAAGGGACATGCAACTATTGCAAGCAGCCAGGTCACTACGTACATGAATGTCCAGTTCTGAAACATAACATAGCAACAGGTAAAACTAAAGAGAGACCGCATCCACCAAGACAAGACCAGGCCCAGCATCAGACCTCACAGAACGTACAGCCCACGCAAAATTCACAACCTATGCATGCTTCATCTCATACAGCACAGACAGTAGCGGTATCACAGCCACAGCCCATTGCCGCGACTCAACAAGTTTCCCAACAGATGTACCAATATGCCCAATCTGCTTACCCCGATTACCAACGATACGCATGAAACAGCCTAGAGAGGGAGTTGGGCTTGCCTCTTATTGAAATTCCTGTAGATCAAGAAGGTCCTTATGTACACAGTCAAGTATTGGGAAAAGACAGAAAGTTTTTAATTGACACAGGGGCAAGCCGCACCACAATAAGCCATGACGAAGTCCCAGGGGCACCCCTCTCAGGCTCACAGAATGTTTCCCTTGGTTTTTCAGGACAGCCCATTGTAAATGAGGTATCAGAACCCGTCCCCCTGGCGGTGGGTCCGTTATCACGTGTTACAGACTTGTTACTTACGAAATCATGTCCAGAAAATCTGTTAGGAATAAAGACATTGAAGGCTCTAGGAGCCATAATATGTTGTTCCCCGGAGGGAGTTAGACTCTTTCTGCGGGATTTCAAGGGTCATTATGTATTACGAGAGTTTGATGTCAGATTGAAAAATGTACCAGATCACTTGTGGGCAAAAGGCCCAACTGATGTAGGTTGTATGCATATCACACCATACCGTGTTACACTCAAGACAGGAGTTGTTTTACCCCGAATCAGACAATACAAGTTACCACCTGATGCTGTAGTGGCTTTACTGGAAATCATTGAAGAGCTCATTGCCCAAGGAGTGGTCGTAGAGACCGACTCCAATATCTGTAATTCACCCATCATTCCGATTCTTAAACGTACTGATCCCAATGCACCGCCAGTATATCGGCTGGTGATTGATCTGCGAGAACTGAATAAATGCATTGTTCCACAGTTCCCTGTGGTCCCCGATATCTCTTCCCTATTGACAGCTATTGATTCTGAAGCAACGTTCTTTACTGTAATTGACCTCAAGAACGCTTTCTTTAGTGTACCCATTGATCCAGAGAGCCAATACCTCTTCGGATTCAGTTTAAATGGACGAAGTTTCAAATTTTCCCGCGCACCTCAAGGATTCACAGAAAGCCCCAGCATCTATAGTCAAGCACTGAAAAGACAACTAGATTGTATTCAAATGCCAGTTAACACCGCTTTACTGCAATACGTCGATGATCTGCTGATCACCGCACGAAGTGAGCCCGAATGTGAACAAGCATCACTGACAGTATTACATTTTCTGGCCGACAAGGGACACAAGGTGTCTCCTTCGAAGCTACAATTCTGTGTTCAGCAAGTTGTGTACTTGGGTCACTTGCTGTCCAAAGTGGGGAGACAGCTCACTCCCGATCGCATTCAGTTAATTGTAAATATGCCACAACCCCAGACACAAAAGGAAGTGCGGGCCTTCATAGGCCTCACCTCGTACTGCAGACAATGGATTCCTCAATATGCATTTCTAGCTAAACCACTCATTCAGTTAACAACACAGGAGGCAGCGACTTCGACTGTCCTCCCTTGGACTCAGGAACACACACAAGCCTTTGAGGAATTAAAGAAAGCATTATGCCAAGCACCAGTTTTAGCGACACCATGTTACAGTAAACAGTTTACACTTTTTGTTACAGAACGTGATGGTACAGCATTGTCTGTCCTCACTCAAGACCAAGCAGGTTCACATAAGCCTTGCGCTTATTTTTCAAGTACTTTGGATTCAGTAGCCCAGGCACTCCCTGCGTGCTTAAAGTCAGTAGCAGCAACAGCATTAGCAATCAGACAGAGCGATTCAATTGTTTTAGGCCATCAATTAACAGTACAAGTTCCACATTCTGTAGAGGTTCTTTTAAACAGAACTCAGACTCAGCACTTGACTATAGCACGACTGACAGGTTACGAATTAACGCTATTCCAGCCACACATAGAAATCAGACGCTGCAGCATTCTGAACCCCGCAACATTGTTACCTTCAATTATGACAGATCCAGCCCCGCATGATTGTATAGAGATCATTAATGCAGTAACAAAACCTCGACGAGACTTAACAGATGTTCCATTGACAAATCCAGACCTGACACTTTATGTGGATGGTTCATGTATGAGAACAAGTACAGGAGAATTAGTGGCCGCGTATGCAGTGACCACTGAAACCGAAGTTAAAGAAACACATCGTATTGACACACTGTCCGCTCAAGCGGCAGAGCTTATTGCTCTGACCCGAGCCTGTATACTAGCCAAGAACAGAAATGTTAACATATACACTGATTCCCGTTATGCGTTCGGAGTTGTACACGACTTCGGAATGTTATGGCAAGAACGAGGTTTCTTGACCTCTCACGGTGCCAAGATCCAACACGGTCCCCTCATTCAAGCACTGTTAGAAGCAATACATCTGCCTTCAGGCATATCCGTCATGAAGTGCAAAGCACATACTAAAGTTACAGATTCTGTTTCCCAGGGTAACGACCTGGCAGACCAGACAGCAAAACATACAGCATTGACTCACACTCAGACAACTGACGTGACAAAGACAATAGTACCGACAAATTGTATGACAGTCAGGGATCCCACACTAGATGTAATCGATATTCAGACACATGCTACCCCAGATGAAATAAAGAAATGGACTGAACTAGGAGGGATCCAGACAGATCAAGGTTGGATGACGAAGGGAAAATCTACATGGTTTCTCCCTGACTCTATGGTTCAAGTCATAATCAATACAGCACATGGTCCAGCACATCTAGGAGAGAAAGCGATGTTAGACAGTTTACAAAATCTCTGGAGCAATAAACACTTACGAGCAGCAGCAAAACAGAAAGTGCGTACTTGCATGATCTGTTGTCAGTTCAATCCAGGTAAAAGCGTCCCTGTAGAGCAAGGTGGATTTCACCCTCCCGATCACCCTTTTGAAGTCCTCCAGATGGATTATATCCAGATGGACCGTTGTCGAGGATTCAAATATGTCCTCGTAATTGTTTGTGCACTTTCCCGTTGGACCGAAGCATATCCAGTCCCAGATTACACTGCTCCGACCACTGCCAAGCTGCTGGTTCGAGAATTCTTCCCACGGTACGGCTTGCCTCGTGTCGTGTACTCAGATAACGGACAGCCATTCTCATCCGAATTAATGAAACAAGTTTCCTTGCTGCTAGGATATCAGTGGAAATTCCATTGTGTCCGACATCCCGAAGCCGCAGGCCTTGTAGAGAGGCATAACCAGACACTAAAGACCCGCCTTGCTAAAATATGTCAAGAGAAAGGGGTCGACTGGATAGTCGCCCTGCCAGTTGCACTGTTCTACATGAGAATGGTTGCCCACTCGAGATCAGGACTATCCCCGTACGAAGTGGTCTTTGGCAGACCACCGAATATGTGGGGGACGCCCATTCCTAAGAAAATTACTGATGTTGATTGTAACATGTTGACAGATTACCTTGCCTCCTTGATGTCTGCACTCCAATCATGTTGTTCACAGGTTGCCGCAGCCTTCCCTGACAACACTGATGTAAAGCCGCATGATGTCCGCCCTGGGGACCTGGTCTTGATTAGGAACTTCGACAGGAAAAGTCCGCTGGAGCCCCGCTGGAAAGCGCCGAAGACCGTCCTTCTTACTACGAGGACCGCAGTAAAGGTGGAAGGCAGAAAGGGGTGGATACACACGAGTCATATTAAACAATGCAACGAACTGAAACCAGACCCAGACTCGTCCACCCCTTCCAAAGACTGTATTGAGCCTAGTGACTTTAAAGTTTCCGAACGAGAGAAAACTCCCCAAGAGGAGTATAAATTAAAACTCCGATCTAGCAAGTCAGACAGTTTAATTGTTTAAGTCCTCCCCTAGGTGAATCGGTTAAATAGTCTCTGACATGTGTCCCCTAGATCGAGATAGAGAGAGAGAGAGACAACTCAAGAAACATACATATTGCAAATCACTGCGTAGTCACTGTATAGTGACATTATTAATTATGTTTTTTCTAAGTCTTCTGATTATTGTTGCAAGTATACTGCTTCCTATCTATTACCCTATTTTCAAGCGTGAACAATCTGCTTACAATGTTTCTGCTGAACATTCTTTTAGTGAGTTACCTCCACATGAACTTTCTTACAGACTCGCGCTGCGCAACAACACATTCATTAGTATGTTACATCATTCCCATCAGACTAATAATGCTACAAACTGCTGGATATGTGGCCGACTCCCTCCCTACCAGAAATACAAGGGAGCTCTGCCCCTCTTTCCGTACCCGTTCACTCACAATGGCTCTTGTGGTGCATGGTTTAAAATAATTAATTCCTTAGATCCTGATATTGCTGTTTTCAAAGGGAGCTGGGTTTGGGGAAACTTGAACTTAGTTCTGCTCGATGTCTGTTACCCTGATAAGAAGGGACTCCCCACTAGAATAGGAACTGATCTAGAAAATGAAGTATATGGATTAGGTAATTACACAATTAACCTTATGATTCTTACTGTTGAATCCGAAGCTGCGCCAGTTCTGCCCGCTATGTCAGTATTACCAGTCACTGGTGAATTATGTGTCAGTAAGAAAGGTTCAGTACACTTAGGTCATAGTAAATGTACTACTGTGGTCGAATTCAGTGATCAAGGTAAATCGTCCTTTAAAGCTACCCGTCATTCTTATTTTGTTTGTGGTCATACCGCATACATACGTTTACCTCCAGATTGGGATGGTACCTGTTATATTGCATTCCTTCTGCCACCTGTTTTTCTAGCCCCTCCTGATTATCACAGAAATACAAATCTAGTAAAGAATAGACTCCGAAGAGATCTCCCGCTTGTCGACTACACAGAAACGGCATGGGAACAATACACCGATTTTAATAAAGGATTCTTTTTCTTTTTAGGCCCCGTCCAAAATAGTAAACTAATACGCAGATTAACTAGAACACTTGAAGCAGTAGTGAATGAAACTGCCTCCGCCCTAGGTAACTTAACCGAAGAGCAGTCCGCCATGCGGGTTGTTGTCCTTCAGAATCGTCTTGTTATTGACGTCATCTTGGCAGATAGAGGTGGAGCCTGTAAGGTCATCGGGTCAAGTTGCTGTGTTTTCATTCCAGAAAACGCGCCATCCGTATACAAAGCTATTACACGTCTTCATAAAATTGCCAATCTGATACATCAGAATCCAGGCACCTGGACTTGGTCCGGTTGGTTCTGGACAACGTTAACTGCTTGGGGATGGAAGATCCTATCCTTCCTAGGTATTGGCCTAGTCATAGTATTCAGTTGTTGCCTGTGCCTACAGTGTGGGCCAGCGATTTGTGGACTGTGCGCCACATCATGCATTGAACATTCCAGTTTTCTCTCACAACGTCAAAGAAAGAAAGATGAGCAAATGATGTTACAAGAACAAACTGATCGATTCATGAGGATCGATATATCATGAAGGGTCCGTAGGGAACAAGGAGGGAATGAGGAAATATAAATGTTATGGTCAAGTTGTGTTCCCTAGCGTGTACCCCACCGTCTCCATGTACCAGCTTAAAGTGCATGTAACTTCCCTCCTGTGCCAGCTATGAAGACGCAAATACATTTGCGTCCAACGTTAACATGTCCTCTTTCAGACCCACCCTGAATGGGTTGAATAGTCCGTTCCTAAGTATGCTATGCCAACGTCTTTTTGTGGTGTACTTTACACGTTTTTCAGCTCTGGCAAAGTAGGCCCTGAATTTCTGCCATCGAGCCTTTTTCTGGCTTCTGACTCTGAAAGCCTCAGCCCAGGCTGTCTCTGTACCCGTGAACTCTGACTTACTTCCAGCGCGGCCCACCGCGCTTAGCTCAGCCTGCTGCCTGCCAAGACTGACTACAACCTTCGAATTATCTGTTCCGCTCCTCGAAAATACATTCCTGCCTACTAGTTTAAGTAAACATCCCCCCCCAGCTGCAGAGCCGAAGGGCCGGCCTCACTGTCTCCGTGCAAGTAATTCATAGCCTCTGTTACCATGCTCCCATGGAAGGCCCATGCCCCCACGCTTCTCATGCAGACACTTAGGCGCTTATACACGCACTCACAGTCAGTATAGAATAGCTTCTGCCCCAGAGACCTTTTCCGTTCAGATAATATGGTTCCCAAACATCAGATATCAGATATGATAGAAGTACGAGTTGATCTGACATGCAAGACTTCTGTCTCTTTCCGCTAGTGTAAATGTCAAGTCCCCTGCACCCTCTAGTTTCCACGTCAATCACACGTCATGCAGCTGTGCGCGCATCCAAGCCTCCGATTTCTGCTGACATTGCAACATTTCTGTTTTGTGCCACCCACTTATGACACCTACCTGTGACGTTTCTAGTTCACGCCTAGTTCACGCCTTCTGATTACGTACTACTAACACGTGGATGCTGTTATCTTGTCTTCTCTCAGCTGTTACGCCTACTATATTGGTTTCTATGATGTGATTTAAGTATATAAGCTATGTATTGTCAATAAAATATTGCTCTATCCCTTCCTGAACCCCTTGTGGTTGCAGGAACATGATATCCAGTTCCGGAACGAATTCCTTTTTAAGGAATAAAACCCCTAAGAACTCTAACACCACGGACTCTGTTTTTTTCTTTCCGATTGAGTTATTATTGATTAAGTACTTACCTGCATAGAAATTAAGACGGTAAATTAAATATTTACGACATTTTGGCGCCCGAATAGGGACCCCTCCCCCACCCCACGCGCCAGTTGGTGCGTTGCAAGCTCTGTCTCCTGCCATCAGTTAGACGGAAACTACGCGTACCGGCAGGATTTCCTGTATCTCCCTCTGGCCCACGGAGGTGACGAAGACTGCGATCAGCACCCAGACGAGGCGGTGAGGAGTGCGGAGGATCCCGACCAGAGCCTAGCCGAAAGAAGCAAGGTCCGAGGTGTCAAGAGGCCCACCAGTTTTCCGAAGTATCCACGTGTCGAGTCGAGTCGAGTCCGGTCCAGTCCAGTCGAGTTTTCTGAGGCCTTCTGTTTTCCGTGCTTCCCGGTGAGTACCATTGCTGGGACGTATCTAGACGGGTTTGGGTACACAAGTCCGGTCTGCACTGTTTTAGACAGTGTATCTGTACTGTTTAGCAGTACATTAGTTATTTCAAGTTCTTGCACTGTTCTTAGCAGTGTATCTGTGCTGTTTAGCAGTACATCCGGTATAGGGGGTAGTCATATATGTCTCAAATGTCATTTCATGTGATTAATGTCGTGGTATGAGTGTGACTGTTTTTAATGTGCATTATTGTGTTCTTGTATAACTAGCTGTATTCAGTATTAAGTAGCTAGGATTGAGCATTCAGTACTAAGTAAACAAGATGCCGTTTTTCAACAAGCTAAAGCAGATAGGAACTAGGAAAGGGATACTAGAGGAAGAAATTCCTATCCCCCCTAGGGACACTCCAGGAAATTTTATGTACCACAAGCATGGCTTAGATGCCATATTGTATCTAGATTTATGGGCCGATTATACTAAGCATCTAGACGAAAGACACAGATGGCCTGTTACCGGAACATGGGATGCCGAGTGCATCATGAAGGTAGAGGAAGCACTATGGAAAAAGAAAGCCAGACAATCTCAGAAAGACGCCATAGAGTTTTGGCGTAAGGAATCACATAAGCGTGCTGAAAAAGCACTACGTAGAGAAGACAGACTTAAAGAATCAGATAAAGCTCAAGAAAATGAATTAGTTACTGAAGGGATCCGAGTGAAATCAGAGCAAATAGACCGCGCACGAAACAATCTCGTAAATGGCATGTACCTCGTGGCCGAGGGTTCGCCGGAGGCCACTTCAGAAATACCGAAAAATCTGCCGCCACCATTGGTCCCAATTAAAGTAAAACACAGGACTACTAAAGACATATTTCTGAATTCCTATCTAGAAGATGTAGCACCCGCTTACACCAATCTGCCTGTTCGCGTCCCGCCTACTGACGGTGACGGAGGTGGCAACCCGCCAAAACTGCAACCAAGTTTCCCCGTTCGACCGCCCACCATTCCTCCACCTCCACCACTTCCCGCACCTAAAGTTGATCTACCGAAACCGCTTCTACCTGACCCTACTAAAAGACAAATTCAAGTACAGATACAGACTCCACAGAGAGATAATGTCCAAGCTTCCGCCTCAGGAGGTGCGATCGGGGGTCTTCGGACCCCGCCATTAACACACAGATTACACCTTAGGGATATGCAGAGTCCTTTCACGTTCAAATCACCCCGTCTCGACCTACTCAAAGAACCACTTGCAGTTTGCAGATATGATCCAGTACCCGGCAAAGACGATAGAATGATGATGGCATCACTACGGTTACGATATGCTGCAGATTACCTGCTGTTATTTGCAGGAATGAAAGAGCGCCTAGATAGAATATATCACTTTGTTCAGACTGGGAAAGACCCTGAAAGTATTAAGGATGCCATGTAGCATCAGAAAGTTGACACTCAAGCATATATACTACGTTTTTTTATAAATTGCCTAATAAGAGAACGAGACAGGCCTGAAACAGAACAGGATGAATTAGATGCACTCAACAAGTGGGGCCAAAATATATCTGAAGGAAAACATGATAAGGGGACTTGCATAGCCAGTATGTACAAGAGAATAAGAAAAGCAGTGATAGAAATACACGAAAAAGAGAAAGAAAAGGCTTTCTCCGAGGGGGAAGAAGAACTTGAAGAACCAGAAAAGACTACAGATACGATAGCATATGTAGGTAAGGGAACTTACCTTAGGAAAGGCATTCGTCCAGAAAGCAAGAGAGTTTTTCTCTCTGGCTTAACCAAACCGAATTCTCCTGAACATCAGTTCCAGGAGACTGATAAAAGGCTTCGAGACCGAATAGGGTACCATGTACTCAATTCTATGGATGAACAAGAACTAGCCCGGTCAGCAGTATTATGGGCTGACAATCCGGACATATACAATGATGACACCGTAGCGCAGACATTCCTGAACCTTTCCCCAGACGAGCAGAAATTAGCAGGTGTATACATGATTCAGCACCTCCTCACGTTATACAGAAACCAACATTCTGATCCAGGTCCCTTACACGATAAATTAGAAGCACTACTAATGGATAGATGGAGAGGTCTAAGTACCAAGTTAATACAAATAATTCTAGAACAACGACATAGATATAACACTTTCGTAAGCTCCGAATATGTCCCCGCTCCGCCCCCAGAAAGAAAAATGTATCATATGGAACGTCTGCATGGCATTGAAAGTCAGAACCCCTTACGAGAAGTGCATCCAGTTATGGGTGAGGATCATACCTTGAAACGTGTGTATGTACATACGCCTCTGACCAAGTTAGAACTGTTAGAAATGAAGAAACTAGTACCGTGTCATGATAAAGACCCTGCAGGTTTTCACAGAGAACTTAAAGACATGTTACTGATGGGGGATTACACATATGAAGATATCATGAAAATGTTAAAGGTACTGCTGCCCACGGGCATCTACGAGAAACTCAAGGAAAAAGAATGGGAGGTGGGAGAGAAAAAGATTGTATGGGCAGAAATAGAAGACGAAGAGAACAAACGTATCCCAGGGGTAGGCCTTGGGGAGAAAACTAAAGCATTACCAGGTTTGATAGTACAGGTTCTGCCAAGATTATTGACAACTAGAAAGGAAGACTGGGACGCAATCTCAGCATGTAAACAGAAACCAGATGAAGATACTAGTGACTTCTATTCAAGATTTGAGAAATGTTTTATTATTAATAGTGGTCTTAAACCAAGTAGCGAGTCGTACCCGCATCTTTTTGTATCAAAGTTAGTCGAGAATTCCCTGTTAGCAGTTAAAAACCGTGTATACAAGGTTGAGAGTACATGGCAAGCAAATACGCCATCACAGATGTTGCAGATGTTACAATACCATCAGAACAGAATTAGAGAAGAACAGGATCATGAACAGAAACGCATGAAAGACACGAAAATGAAAATGTTAGTAGCCCAATCAGTTCCAGCCGACAGCCAAAGAAAGGGTACGACCCAGACAGGTCACACCGCAGCTCCCGTTAAAGGGACATGCAACTATTGCAAGCAGCCAGGTCACTACGTACATGAATGTCCAGTTCTGAAACATAACATAGCAACAGGTAAAACTAAAGAGAGACCGCATCCACCAAGACAAGACCAGGCCCAGCATCAGACCTCACAGAACGTACAGCCCACGCAAAATTCACAACCTATGCATGCTTCATCTCATACAGCACAGACAGTAGCGGTATCACAGCCACAGCCCATTGCCGCGACTCAACAAGTTTCCCAACAGATGTACCAATATGCCCAATCTGCTTACCCCGATTACCAACGATACGCATGAAACAGCCTAGAGAGGGAGTTGAGCTTGCCTCTTATTGAAATTCCTGTAGATCAAGAAGGTCCTTATGTACACAGTCAAGTATTGGGAAAAGACAGAAAGTTTTTAATTGACACAGGGGCAAGCCGCACCACAATAAGCCATGACGAAGTCCCAGGGGCACCCCTCTCAGGCTCACAGAATGTTTCCCTTGGTTTTTCAGGACAGCCCATTGTAAATGAGGTATCAGAACCCGTCCCCCTGGCGGTGGGTCCGTTATCACGTGTTACAGACTTGTTACTTACGAAATCATGTCCAGAAAATCTGTTAGGAATAAAGACATTGAAGGCTCTAGGAGCCATAATATGTTGTTCCCCGGAGGGAGTTAGACTCTTTCTGCGGGATTTCAAGGGTCATTATGTATTACGAGAGTTTGATGTCAGATTGAAAAATGTACCAGATCACTTGTGGGCAAAAGGCCCAACTGATGTAGGTTGTATGCATATCACACCATACCGTGTTACACTCAAGACAGGAGTTGTTTTACCCCGAATCAGACAATACAAGTTACCACCTGATGCTGTAGTGGCTTTACTGGAAATCATTGAAGAGCTCATTGCCCAAGGAGTGGTCGTAGAGACCGACTCCAATATCTGTAATTCACCCATCATTCCGATTCTTAAACGTACTGATCCCAATGCACCGCCAGTATATCGGCTGGTGATTGATCTGCGAGAACTGAATAAATGCATTGTTCCACAGTTCCCTGTGGTCCCCGATATCTCTTCCCTATTGACAGCTATTGATTCTGAAGCAACGTTCTTTACTGTAATTGACCTCAAGAATGACCACCGCCAAGCTCCAGAAGAGACTCCAGCGGATCCAGAACGCCTCAGCCAGACTCATCCTCGACATCCCACGAACCAGCCACATCTCCGGACATCTGCGAGACCTTCACTGGCTCCCCGTCAACAAAAGAATCACCTTCCGCCTCCTCACCCACGCACACAAAGCCCTACATGACCAAGGCCCGAGCTACCTCAACAGCCGAGTCAACTTCTACGCTCCCAAACGCCACCTCCGATCAGCCAACCACGCCCTCGCCGCCGTCCCCCGCATCCGAAGAGCGACTACAGGAGGAAGGTCCTTCTCCCACCTGGCCGCCAAGACCTGGAACTCCCTCCCGACCGACCTGCGCCTGACCCAAGACCACCTCTCCTTCAGGAAGAAGCTGAAGACCTGGCTGTTCGAGCAGTAGCGGCTCCCCCCCCCCCAGCGCCTTGAGACCCCACGGGTATGTAGCGCGCTTTATAAGTGTCACTGATTGATTGATTGAAGAACGCTTTCTTTAGTGTACCCATTGATCCAGAGAGCCAATACCTCTTCGGATTCAGTTTAAATGGACGAAGTTTCAAATTTTCCCGCGTACCTCAAGGGTTCACAGAAAGCCCCAGCATCTATAGTCAAGCACTGAAAAGACAACTAGATTGTATTCAAATGCCAGTTAACACCGCTTTACTGCAATACGTCGATGATCTGCTGATCACCGCACGAAGTGAGCCCGAATGTGAACAAGCATCACTGACAGTATTACATTTTCTGGCCGACAAGGGACACAAGGTGTCTCCTTCGAAGCTACAATTCTGTGTTCAGCAAGTTGTGTACTTGGGTCACTTGCTGTCCAAAGTGGGGAGACAGCTCACTCCCGATCGCATTCAGTTAATTGTAAATATGCCACAACCCCAGACACAAAAGGAAGTGCGGGCCTTCATAGGCCTCACCTCGTACTGCAGACAATGGATTCCTCAATATGCATTTCTAGCTAAACCACTCATTCAGTTAACAACACAGGAGGCAGCGACTTCGACTGTCCTCCCTTGGACTCAGGAACACACACAAGCCTTTGAGGAATTAAAGAAAGCATTATGCCAAGCACCAGTTTTAGCGACACCATGTTACAGTAAACCGTTTACACTTTTTGTTACAGAACGTGATGGTACAGCATTGTCTGTCCTCACTCAAGACCAAGCAGGTTCACATAAGCCTTGCGCTTATTTTTCAAGTACTTTGGATTCAGTAGCCCAGGCACTCCCTGCGTGCTTAAAGTCAGTAGCAGCAACAGCATTAGCAATCAGACAGAGCGATTCAATTGTTTTAGGCCATCAATTAACAGTACAAGTTCCACATTCTGTAGAGGTTCTTTTAAACAGAACTCAGACTCAGCACTTGACTATAGCACGACTGACAGGTTACGAATTAACGCTATTCCAGCCACACATAGAAATCAGACGCTGCAGCATTCTGAACCCAGCAACATTGTTACCTTCAATTATGACAGATCCAGCCCCGCATGATTGTATAGAGATCATTAATGCAGTAACAAAACCTCGACGAGACTTAACAGATGTTCCATTGACAAATCCAGACCTGACACTTTATGTGGATGGTTCATGTATGAGAACAAGTACAGGAGAATTAGTGGCCGCGTATGCAGTGACCACTGAAACCGAAGTTAAAGAAACACATCGTATTGACACACTGTCCGCTCAAGCGGCAGAGCTTATTGCTCTGACCCGAGCCTGTATACTAGCCAAGAACAGAAATGTTAACATATACACTGATTCCCGTTATGCGTTCGGAGTTGTACACGACTTCGGAATGTTATGGCAAGAACGAGGTTTCTTGACCTCTCACGGTGCCAAGATCCAACACGGTCCCCTCATTCAAGCACTGTTAGAAGCAATACATCTGCCTTCAGGCATATCCGTCATGAAGTGCAAAGCACATACTAAAGTTACAGATTCTGTTTCCCAGGGTAACGACCTGGCAGACCAGACAGCAAAACATACAGCATTGACTCACACTCAGACAACTGACGTGACAAAGACAATAGTACCGACAAATTGTATGACAGTCAGGGATCCCACACTAGATGTAATCGATATTCAGACACATGCTACCCCAGATGAAATAAAGAAATGGACTGAACTAGGAGGGATCCAGACAGATCAAGGTTGGATGACGAAGGGAAAATCTACATGGTTTCTCCCTGACTCTATGGTTCAAGTCATAATCAATACAGCACATAGTCCAGCACATCTAGGAGAGAAAGCGATGTTAGACAGTTTACAAAATCTCTGGAGCAATAAACACTTACGAGCAGCAGCAAAACAGAAAGTGCGTACTTGCATGATCTGTTGTCAGTTCAATCCAGGTAAAAGCGTCCCTGTAGAGCAAGGTGGATTTCACCCTCCCGATCACCCTTTTGAAGTCCTCCAGATGGATTATATCCAGATGGACCATTGTCGAGGATTCAAATATGTCCTCGTAATTGTTTGTGCACTTTCCCGTTGGACCGAAGCATATCCAGTCCCAGATTACACTGCTCCGACCACTGCCAAGCTGCTGGTTCGAGAATTCTTCCCACGGTACGGCTTGCCTCGTGTCGTGTACTCAGATAACGGACAGCCATTCTCATCCGAATTAATGAAACAAGTTTCCTTGCTGCTAGGATATCAGTGGAAATTCCATTGTGTCCGACATCCCGAAGCCGCAGGCCTTGTAGAGAGGCATAACCAGACACTAAAGACCCGCCTTGCTAAAATATGTCAAGAGAAAGGGGTCGACTGGATAGTCGCCCTGCCAGTTGCACTGTTCTACATGAGAATGGTTGCCCACTCGAGATCAGGACTATCCCCGTACGAAGTGGTCTTTGGCAGACCACCGAATATGTGGGGGGCGCCCATTCCTAAGAAAATTACTGATGTTGATTGTAACATGTTGACAGATTACCTTGCCTCCTTGATGTCTGCACTCCAATCATGTCGTTCACAGGTTGCCGCAGCCTTCCCTGACAACACTGATGTAAAGCCGCATGATGTCCGCCCTGGGGACCTGGTCTTGATTAGGAACTTCGACAGGAAAAGTCCGCTGGAGCCCCGCTGGAAAGCGCCGAAGACCGTCCTTCTTACTACGAGGACCGCAGTAAAGGTGGAAGGCAGAAAGGGGTGGATACACACGAGTCATATTAAACAATGCAACGAACTGAAACCAGACCCAGACTCGTCCACCCCTTCCAAAGACTGTATTGAGCCTAGTGACTTTAAAGTTTCCGAACGAGAGAAAACTCCCCAAGAGGAGTATAAATTAAAACTCCGATCTAGCAAGTCAGACAGTTTAATTGTTTAAGTCCTCCCCTAGGTGAATCGGTTAAATAGTCTCTGACATGTGTCCCCTAGATCGAGATAGAGAGAGAGAGAGACAACTCAAGAAACATACATATTGCAAATCACTGCGTAGTCACTGTATAGTGACATTATTAATTATGTTTTTTCTAAGTCTTCTGATTATTGTTGCAAGTATACTGCTTCCTATCTATTACCCTATTTTCAAGCGTGAACAATCTGCTTACAATGTTTCTGCTGAACATTCTTTTAGTGAGTTACCTCCACATGAACTTTCTTACAGACTCGCGCTGCGCAACAACACATTCATTAGTATGTTACATCATTCCCATCAGACTAATAATGCTACAAACTGCTGGATATGTGGCCGACTCCCTCCCTACCAGAAATACAAGGGAGCTCTGCCCCTCTTTCCGTACCCGTTCACTCACAATGGCTCTTGTGGTGCATGGTTTAAAATAATTAATTCCTTAGATCCTGATATTGCTGTTTTCAAAGGGAGCTGGGTTTGGGGAAACTTGAACTTAGTTCTGCTCGATGTCTGTTACCCTGATAAGAAGGGACTCCCCACTAGAATAGGAACTGATCTAGAAAATGAAGTATATGGATTAGGTAATTACACAATTAACCTTATGATTCTTACTGTTGAATCCGAAGCTGCACCAGTTCTGCCCGCTATGTCAGTATTACCAGTCACTGGTGAATTATGTGTCAGTAAGAAAGGTTCAGTACACTTAGGTCATAGTAAATGTACTACTGTGGTCGAATTCAGTGATCAAGGTAAATCGTCCTTTAAAGCTACCCGTCATTCTTATTTTGTTTGTGGTCATACCGCATACATACGTTTACCTCCAGATTGGGATGGTACCTGTTATATTGCATTCCTTCTGCCACCTGTTTTTCTAGCCCCTCCTGATTATCACAGAAATACAAATCTAGTAAAGAATAGACTCCGAAGAGATCTCCCGCTTGTCGACTACACAGAAACGGCATGGGAACAATACACCGATTTTAATAAAGGATTCTTTTTCTTTTTAGGCCCCGTCCAAAATAGTAAACTAATACGCAGATTAACTAGAACACTTGAAGCAGTAGTGAATGAAACTGCCTCCGCCCTAGGTAACTTGACCGAAGAGCAGTCCGCCATGCGGGTTGTTGTCCTTCAGAATCGTCTTGTTATTGACGTCATCTTGGCAGATAGAGGTGGAGCCTGTAAGGTCATCGGGTCAAGTTGCTGTGTTTTCATTCCAGAAAACGCGCCATCCGTATACAAAGCTATTACACGTCTTCATAAAATTGCCAATCTGATACATCAGAATCCAGGCACCTGGACTTGGTCCGGTTGGTTCTGGACAACGTTAACTGCTTGGGGATGGAAGATCCTATCCTTCCTAGGTATTGGCCTAGTCATAGTATTCAGTTGTTGCCTGTGCCTACAGTGTGGGCCAGCGATTTGTGGACTGTGCGCCACATCATGCATTGAACATTCCAGTTTTCTCTCACAACGTCAAAGAAAGAAAGATGAGCAAATGATGTTACAAGAACAAACTGATCGATTCATGAGGATCGATATATCATGAAGGGTCCGTAGGGAACAAGGAGGGAATGAGGAAATATAAATTTTATGGTCAAGTTGTGTTCCCTAGCGTGTACCCCACCGTCTCCATGTACCAGCTTAAAGTGCATGTAACTTCCCTCCTGTGCCAGCTATGAAGACGCAAATACATTTGCGTCCAACGTTAACATGTCCTCTTTCAGACCCACCCTGAATGGGTTGAATAGTCCGTTCCTAAGTATGCTATGCCAACGTCTTTTTGTGGTGTACTTTACACGTTTTTCAGCTCTGGCAAAGTAGGCCCTGAATTTCTGCCATCGAGCCTTTTTCTGGCTTCTGACTCTGAAAGCCTCAGCCCAGGCTGTCTCTGTACCCGTGAACTCTGACTTACTTCCAGCGCGGCCCACCGCGCTTAGCTCAGCCTGCTGCCTGCCAAGACTGACTACAACCTTCGAATTATCTGTTCCGCTCCTCGAAAATACATTCCTGCCTACTAGTTTAAGTAAACATCCCCCCCCAGCTGCAGAGCCGAAGGGCCGGCCTCACTGTCTCCGTGCAAGTAATTCATAGCCTCTGTTACCATGCTCCCATGGAAGGCCCATGCCCCCACGCTTCTCATGCAGACACTTAGGCGCTTATACACGCACTCACAGTCAGTATAGAATAGCTTCTGCCCCAGAGACCTTTTCCGTTCAGATAATATGGTTCCCAAACATCAGATATCAGATATGATAGAAGTACGAGTTGATCTGACATGCCAGACTTCTGTCTCTTTCCGCTAGTGTAAATGTCAAGTCCCCTGCACCCTCTAGTTTCCACGTCAATCACACGTCATGCAGCTGTGCGCGCATCCAAGCCTCCGATTTCTGCTGACATTGCAACATTTCTGTTTTGTGCCACCCACTTATGACACCTACCTGTGACGTTTCTAGTTCACGCCTAGTTCACGCCTTCTGATTACGTACTACTAACACGTGGATGCTGTTATCTTGTCTTCTCTCAGCTGTTACGCCTACTATATTGGTTTCTATGATGTGATTTAAGTATATAAGCTATGTATTGTCAATAAAATATTGCTCTATCCCTTCCTGAACCCCTTGTGGTTGCAGGAACATGATATCCAGTTCCGGAACGAATTCCTTTTTAAGGAATAAAACCCCTAAGAACTCTAACACCACGGACTCTGTTTTTTTCTTTCCGATTGAGTTATTATTGATTAAGTACTTACCTGCATAGAAATTAAGACGGTAAATTAAATATTTACGACAAGGGGTAAAAGTATTAGAGGGTGTTTGTGATTGTCCTACTCGTGACTGGGCATTAAAAAGTTTTTCCCTACAGACATTACTAAAGTGTCCAATTCTTCCACAAATATTACTAGTTTTGTTCAAAGCAGGACAACCTTGAAAAGAAGCAATGTGTGATTTACTTCCACACCTATAACATGACACAGAACTAGTAGAAAAATCTGTTCTTCTATTATTGGAACTATAAGATTTTTTCGCTCTCACTTGAGTAGGAATATAACTTTTGGCCTCTACTCTGGGCTTAGCAAGGCATACTTTTTTTCAGTATTATTTTTACTAGTGTTGGAACTTTGTTTAATAACAATGTCCATCCACTTTTCTGACATCTCAGTGGATTTGGCAATAGCAATGGTTTCTTCCAAATTAGGGTCACCTATACACCACAATTTATTCTGAACCTTCTTGTTCTTGACATGAACAATGATCTGATCACGTAATATGGCACATGCGTAATATGGCACATGCGTAATATGGCACATGCAGTTAAAGGGAAAGGATTAAAGATACATGACACTTTAGCTATACAGAATATAACAGTCCCCCCACCCCGACAGACCACACACATAACCTTGGTATTATACTGAACTAATTGCTCACTATGAACCACCAAATCAATGCAGTTTCCTCAGCTTGTTTCCACAGATCCACACACTCTGCTTGCTCTGAAAGACATTGAGGTGGATCCTGACAGAATCCAGAAGGATGGTCACTCACGCATTCATCACCAGCAGACTCGACTATGGCATCGCACTCTATGCCGGCATCACCCAGAAAGTTCAAGAAACTACAGAACATCAACCACTCCGCTGCCAGATTGGTCCTCAACATCCCCCACTGCAGCCACATCACACAACACCTCCAAGAACTCAACTGGCTCCCAGTCAACAAGAGAGTCACTTTCAAACTCCTCACTCATGCCTATAAAGCCCACACAACGAAGGACCAGTGTACCTGAACCACTCACATTCAACACACCCACCAGACAACTCCGATCCCCCCAACTTGCCCTTACATCCATCCCCAGGATCTACAAGGCCAGAACTGGAGGTAGATCATTCTCCTACCTCGCCGGCAAGACCTGGAAGTCCCTGCCCCTGCACCTCAGGCAATCAGTGTCACTGACCCAATTCAGAAAGGACCTTAAGACGTGGCTCTTCAAAAGATCCTCCAACCAGTCCAACCAACAGCCCCCCTCCACCAGTGCCTTAAGACCCTCATGGGTGAGTAGGTGTGCTTTACAAGCCCCTGATTGAATGATGCCCCATCATTAGCCATTTGCAGGCTACGATTTTTAAATGAGACAGACAAAAGCCAATCCAAAGCATGGGAGGAGTCAGACCCCACAAAGTATAGACAACAGATTTCCTAACTGCACAAGGGCAGTCTAGGCTCGACCTACATAGCCACCAGAAAACTTGGTCTTTTGATTGGCTGATATTCCGAGCAGACCTGAGAGGGAACCTGACATGTAAACGCACTGAGGGTTTGCATATTGCATTCTAAACCCAAGAGTGACCGGACTGAGAGACAGACCAAAGAGAAAGCCCTCATATGAGCACATCTGAATAGGTGGCCGTATGCTGACCTTCTAATACGAACACAAGCATTGGTAGATGCGGGTAGCGGGATCGGCGATTTCAAGCAAATCATTTGCTAAACAGATTGTGATTGGTTGACCAATTGTATAAATTGTATGAAACATAGAGGGCATTGGATGCAGGCCGTTTTGCTCGTGACTTGGAATTCCAACTCAGACGAAGGAGGTTAGTAGCTGTGTTTCCCCTGATACTTGCTCTTACATATGGAATTGTTGCTGCTAGGTGAAATTGGTGGTGTAGGGAGTGGAATCGGAAACATCGTTTTTAGATTATTTCTATAGGATCTGCTTATATTGAGATAAAAATGGCATAGGAACAGTTTTTGTAAATTGTGTAAATAGAATAAAAATAATCTGTTAGATATGTTGGATTTGTGGAGTACAGAGGAGAGAATAGATAAATAAAGTAATATAATTGATGTGCAGACTTGTCTAGCGCACTGGTGTTTGGTGAACAGCAGAGCACATTTATGATGTTCAGTGGCGCTGTAGGCGCTCTGGGCTTAAGGAATATTTCCCATACACTAAGTATTGTATGTATAGGGCTCTATTTATCCTATATCATAATTTTTGTTGAATGCTTGATATATAATTTATAGATTGACCAGGGGGTACTACACCACCCATCTTATTAGCTTGATTTTTTTATCGGATTTCTGCCTTCTGACTTCACTCAGTGCAACATTGTGATTCAACCAGAGTGAGTGCCCCCTTTTTCTGTTTTGCTCACATTAAGCATTTAGGTCTGCTATACCATGAGGCAATTTGGACATCAGTCCATTATAATGAAACCTGTCATGACAGTTAGTATTCAGTTCAAAAGATACTGACATAGTTGGTATCAGTATGGAATATTGATTGTTGACTATTCTCTGTTATATTCCATGATTGTAAATAGGTTTGGAATCTTGTATAGTATGTTTATTAATATTAGAAATATAGTGCATTTTGTGAATCACAGTAAATAATAATTGTACAAATATATGTGGTATATACGTTTTAATTCACAACCCTGAGGAAGTCTGCATGGAGAAAAGCCTTTGTCTGGGCTAATGTGCAATTGTGGCAATGAATAAACTTCTATAGAGTGGATTGACACTAACATACAACACTCCTGAGAAATTTCATTAGACTTTACAACGAATATATGTTGATATAGAGCTGCATGGAATTTGTTGTAATGCTGTGAATTGAGCTAGATGGATTATATAAATATTTGCTCCTTTTCAGACAAGATTGTTAGCTTTCTGTACAGGTATAACACGCACCCCTCACAAGCTATCAGCAGCAAGGTTTCTGTGCATGTAGTACACATACCCCTCACAGTATGGCAGCACAGAGCTTTCTATGCATATATAGGATGTACCCCTAACAGAATACTAGCTGGGTGCTAGCTAGGCATGTATACGTTGTACCCCTCACAGGATACCAGCTGGGAGCGTTTTATGCATGTATAAGATGTACCCCTCACAGGATACCAGCTGGGAGCGTTTTATGCATGTATAAGATGTACCCCTCACAGGATACCAGCTGGGAGGTTTCAATGTATCTATAGGATGTACCATTCACAGGATACCAGCTGGGAGCGTTTTATGCATGTATAAGATGTACCCCTCACAGGATACCAGCTGGGAACGTTTTATGCATGTATAAGATGTACCCCTCACAGGATACCAGCTTGGAGATTTCTATGTATGTATAAGATGTACCATTCACTGGATACCAGCTGAGAGCTATCTATGCATGTATAAGATGTACCCATCACAGGATACCAGCTAGGAGATTTCTATGTGTCATGAACTACTTATCTGATCTCCAAGGTCTTGCGCGGGAACAGAGATGCTAGAACCCAAATCCCTTTGAGCAATGTCAGCGGGTCAGATCTCTGAACCCTTCCTTCATTACTCCCAGGGAAGGGGGTGTGGATAAAATAACAAACAGAGAAGAGAATGGTCCTGCGAGAGTTTTCTCTGGTCACTGCCTTCTGGTAGTTGAGTAGGTGTGAGAAAACCTAAAAATAATAACATACCATTACACTCCTACTCAATATGCAATACTAGTCTACTCTTATATGTATGGCCTTATCTCTGCTCACCCACCCTAGCGCTGCAGGACCTTGCTTCTCTTCATGAATATGGTTGGCCTCTGCTCAGCTACCAGTTGACGCTAATGTAACACAAATACCAAGAATTAGTTTGGCTTCTTTACTCTGGATTGACTTTTCATCTAGTTGGATGGATGGAAACTAAGCACTTACTTCACTGGCAATTGAGCATCCGTTTTAAATGGGGTTCTGTTTTTATAGTCTTTTTCTTTCTTAATCTTGACGGGATGACTGGTGAGATACTCTGTCCCTTTTTCTCCCTTACAGGTTCATTAAGTTCTTAGAGCTTGTCTCAGCCAGCACAATGAATACTCTCTTTCTTTGGATAAGTCTCTTTCGTAATTTTCCTTCACTAGAGTTTCATTCTTTCACTTATTCAGTTTGCGTAAACTCCTGGAGTCTCTTGGCCTTAGTAAATATATATATATATATATTCATCAACATTGGCAACTCATTTAATGAAACAATTGCGGACAGTTACTTAGCTTAGTTTCTTTAAAGGACTTGCGTTGCAGGCACTTCTCGCCCGGTGCAGCCCTCAGAAGGTAACTTGAAAACTTTGACAAGATGCCGGTGAAGATTCCTCTGGGATTTCCTGTCAGCGGCAAGCGTATCTTCGAGTCAGACGCTTCGCTGCGGCAACACGAGGGTAACTGGAACCTCTTCTGGAAGAGCGCGCCTCAGGCAATTTGACAGCCGTCAAGAGCTCCACACCTGAGGGACGACGCTCGCAATGTTCTTAAGACTCGCGCTTGAATTAACGCGCCGAGTCTGCCTCACGTTTCCACTCTCGCTCTGAATTGCTTCGATACGCTGAACATGGATTTTTACTTGGTTACTTCTTTAATCTTGACACGACGAACTTCCTCGGCTGGGGTCTTCAGTGAAGTGTGCGTTTTTCGTGACGCTCGCGCTTCACATAGAATCTCAGCAACTGGGACCTGGAGGACTAGAACGTTCATTGTCCTTTACGCTGGCCACAACGGCGGCCATCTTGCATCTCCAGGATCGTACTCTATCTGTCCATGTGTCTGGAAAACATCCTGGTTGCCTTCCTACTGCAGTTGGGTTGATTATGACTGAACCCACAGCTTGAGTCCTGACAGTACCCCCCAACAAGGCAGGTCCTTCTCTTCTTGGTTTGGTAGGGAATCTCTGATGAAAAGATTTTACCAGCCTTGGCGCATGAACATCCTCTTCCTGCTCCCAAGATCGTTCTTCTGGACCATAGCCTTTCCAGTCTATCAAATAATACAGTTTGCCTTTGGAGCATTTGGAATCCAAGATTTCCTTGACTTCAAACTCTGTTCCGGTGTCTAACTGAATCGGTTTTGGCGGTAGATGGCTCCTCAGGCTTGGGGAAACCTTCTTTAACAGTGAGACATGGAAGACTGGATGTATTTTCAACTTAGGTGGCAGTTCCAATCTGTAAGTGACCTGATTAATTTAGGATACGGACCAATAAATCGAGGTTGAAACTTTCTGTTTCCTTTAAGTCTCAGATTTTTGGTATTTAACCAGACCCGGTCACCTTTCACCAAAAGAGGTCCTACTTTTCTCTTCCGATCGGCATATTCCTTGTACTTTTCTTTAGCTGATCGCAGATTGTTCATTACGTCTAGCTGAATCCGAGACAAATGTGACATGACTTCTTTCACTGCTGGAACTGCCGTTTCCATTTGTCGAATGGTTGCATGTGGATGTCTGCCATAATTTATAAAGAAGGGAGAGAAACCTGTCGAGATGTTCTTGGCATTGTTATGAGCAAATTCTGCTGCCCACAAATACTCTGACCAATTCCCTTCTTCTTTTAAGAGGAAGAGTCGTAAATATTGTTCTAATTCCTGGTTTACCCTCTCCGTCTGTCCATCTGTTTCAGGGTGGTAACTAGTGGAAAACCTAACTTCCGTTCCCAACCCTTCCATAAAGGCCTTCCAAAAACGGGACACAAATTGAGGACCTCTATCTGAAATGATTATCTTAGGAATTCCATGCATTTTAACAATTTGGGCACTAAAATTTTCAGCTAACTGTCTGGCTGTAGGTACCCCTTTTAAAGCTGTGAAATGGGCCATTTTTGAGAAAGCATCCACTACCACTAGTATGGTGTCGAACCCCTGGCTGACCGGCAAATCTGTAATTAGGTCTAATGTAACTGTGTGCCATGGGTGGGGGGGTGTGGGTAGTGGTTGTAATAACCCCTTTGGTGCCTGCCGCTCCGACTTCCCCTGCGCACAAATCTCGCATGACTTCACATACATCTCAATATCTGACGCCATTTTAGGCCACCAGTAGTGCCTCTTAACTAATTCCTCTGTTTTAGCTTCTCCCTTATGGCCAGCCAGCTTGTCGTCATGACACTCTTGCAGTACTTGTTGACGCAACTCGCTTGTTGGCAGGTATAAGGCATCCTGATGATAGGGCAAACCTTGGATTATTTTTCTGTTGGTGTCTTCTTCCACCCATAGTTGCATGGCCTCCTCACTCATGACATCTCCAATCGACTCTTGTAGTTGAATGGTGGTTAAGGCTCTGATAATCTTTTCACTGGGGATGATTGGCTGGATGTTGTTGGGGGTTCTCTGAAACTCAGTGCCTATTCTGGATAATGCATCCGCCTTTCCATTTTGGGCTCCAGGACGAAAGGTGATGACAAAGTCATAGTCAGCGAAATACAACGACCACCTCAGCTGTCGTGGCGTAAGTGTTCGGGCCGTTTTCAAGAATTTTAAATTACGATGATCCGTAAACACTGTTACTTGGTGTTGGGCCCCCATCAAATAATGCCGCCACTCCTTGAAGGCGTCTTTGATAGCCAACAACTCCTTCTCTGTGATTGTGTAGTTCACTTCGGCTGGTGATAGTTTTCTGGATCTGTAGGCCACTGGATGCAACTGTCCCGTGGTTTTATGTCTTTGTGACAGCACTCCTCCCACTTGCTCATGATGTCTTGCCTCGTCAGAAGAATAAATCAAAATATCGTCAATGTACACAATTGCACACTGATCGATAAACTCCTTCAAGACGTCGTTGATGAAGTGCTGAAAGGCGGCCGGGGCATTACACAATCCATATGGCATCACCTGGTATTCGAAGAGCCCAAATCTTGTCCTAAATGCTGTCTTCCACTCATCTCCTTCCTGCATCCTGACTAGATGATAGGCCCCTCTGAGATCAAGCTTGGTATAGATTCGAGCCCCCTTGACTTGATCTAGAAGCACTGAGATCAGGGGTAGAGGATATCTGTTCTTCTTGGTTATTTTATTTATAGCTCTGTAGTCGATGCACGTCCTCAAATCTCCCTCCTTCTTCGGCACGAAAAAGAGAGGCGAGGAAACTGGCGATTGGGACGGCCTGATGAAACCATTAGCAAGATACTTGTCCAAGTACTCCTTCAAATGCTGATGCTCCTTCTCGGTCAAGGCGTAAACACGGCTACACGGCAAATTTGAACCCGGCTCCAGCTCTATCTTGCAGTCGTAAGCTCGATGTGGTGGTAAACGTTCTGCTTCCACTTCATTAAACACCTCGGCGAATTCCTTATAATCCTCTGGGATTTCTTGAACATCTATCACACACAAGGAATGTTCGATAGAACATAAGGCCTGCGCCAGGGTGTTCTTGTCGGGTTGATTCTGTGAGCCAAAACAATTTTCACAACAATAGCTCGAATCCATTACTATTGTTCTGGAACTCAAATTGATGGTAGGATTATGCTCCGTGAGCCAAGGAAGACCAAGGATTAACTGGAATTGTGGGGCGTCTATCAGATTAAACTGGATTTCCTCCCGATGTCCTTCTCCGGTCGTTAGCTGAATAATTTCGGTATGACTCACGATGGGCCCTGAAGAAAGATTTGTTCCATCTACAGCACGTACTGGTTCACTCTTGGCTTTCCGGATAGCTTGAATTCCCACCCTTGCGGCAAATTTCAAATCGCAAAAGTTTCCCGTGGCACCGGAGTCTATCATCACAGATACTTCAGTCAGGGTAGTTTGTCTGAATTTAACCTCCATGGTTAAAATTAAATGCGGCTCTGCAGACTGTAACGTGTTGGCGACTTGATGTTCATGTGGAGTTAATTCCTGAGTCGCACCCACCTGTTCAACTCCTTCCACAGGTGGTGCCATTAGTTTTCCTTCGGCTTAAATGGAACCTTGGGCCTTTTTGGACACTCTCGGACAAAATGATTTCCGGATCCACAATACATACATTGGTTGTTCGCCCTTCTTTTTTCTTTCTCTTCTTTGGTCAGAGGGCCCCGTATTGTTCCAATTTGCATCGGTTCCACTCCCGCATGATGGTCCGAGGTTTTGGCACCGTCTGACCGAGCCCGGTCAAATCTTGGGGGTATAGTCCTAAAATCTTTTTTCTTCTCCCCGCGCCGTTCCCCTTGACGGAAGTCAATCTCTAATACTAGGTCTATCAATGCTGAAACTTCGGTAGGCCGATTAGGAATCTGGGCCAAGGCGTCTTTCAATTCATCTTTCAGGCCCCGATAAAAAACTGCGGCTCTCTTACTCTCCGGCCAATTGGTTTCTACTACTAGCTTATTGAATTGAGCTAAGTAGGCAATCAAGTCCCAGTTTCCCTGTCGGAGATCTAAGAGTTCGTTATCCACTACCTGAGAAATCCTCCGTCGGTCGAATATTCTTAGAAATTCTTGTTTAAAGTTCTCAAAATTCCGCAATAATGGGTCATCTCTAGAGACTAGGGGCATAGACCACGCTGCGGCGTCTCCGCTAAGATATGAGAGTATGAAAGCCACTCTAGACTGCGCGTCGGGGAAGATCGAAGGGCGGCACATGAAGTGTAATGAGCACTGTGACAAAAATATCTGCGCTTTCTGAGGGTCCCCGTTAAATCTCTCTGGAGCTGCCAGTGGGATAACTGGAGAGAGGGAATGTATTACTTGAGTGGTGGACCTATTTGTTGTCTCTAAAACTGGGTTCATGGCTTCTCTCTCTAAACTACTTGGTTGGTGTAGTCTTAACGCCAAGTCCGCAGTTTCTTTTCTGGCACTAATCACTTCTTGCCTCAAATTCCGATTCTCCTCCCTCACTGCTCCCAGTTCCTTCTGTATAGCATCTAAAATTGTACCCAAGGACTGGACATCAATTCCCTCTGCCATCTCTGTTCAGGTGCAAAGCTTACTTGGGCACTTCACTTTGTCATGAACTACTTATCTGATCTCCAAGGTCTTGCGCGGGAACAGAGATGCTAGAACCCAAATCCCTTTGAGCAATGTCAGCGGGTCAGATCTCTGAACCCTTCCTTCATTACTCCCAGGGAAGGGGGTGTGGATAAAATAACAAACAGAGAAGAGAATGGTCCTGCGAGAGTTTTCTCTGGTCACTGCCTTCTGGTAGTTGAGTAGGTGTGAGAAAACCTAAAAATAATAACATACCATTACACTCCTACTCAATATGCAATACTAGTCTACTCTTATATGTATGGCCTTATCTCTGCTCACCCACCCTAGCGCTGCAGGACCTTGCTTCTCTTCATGAATATGGTTGGCCTCTGCTCAGCTACCAGTTGACGCTAATGTAACACAAATACCAAGAATTAGTTTGGCTTCTTTACTCTGGATTGACTTTTCATCTAGTTGGATGGATGGAAACTAAGCACTTACTTCACTGGCAATTGAGCATCCGTTTTAAATGGGGTTCTGTTTTTATAGTCTTTTTCTTTCTTAATCTTGACGGGATGACTGGTGAGATACTCTGTCCCTTTTTCTCCCTTACAGGTTCATTAAGTTCTTAGAGCTTGTCTCAGCCAGCACAATGAATACTCTCTTTCTTTGGATAAGTCTCTTTCGTAATTTTCCTTCACTAGAGTTTCATTCTTTCACTTATTCAGTTTGCGTAAACTCCTGGAGTCTCTTGGCCTTAGTAAATATATATATATATATATTCATCAACATTGGCAACTCATTTAATGAAACAATTGCGGACAGTTACTTAGCTTAGTTTCTTTGAAGGACTTGCGTTGCAGGCACTTCTCGCCCGGTGCAGCCCTCAGAAGGTAACTTGAAAACTTTGACAAGATGCCGGTGAAGATTCCTCTGGGATTTCCTGTCAGCGGCAAGCGTATCTTCGAGTCAGACGCTTCGCTGCGGCAACACGAGGGTAACTGGAACCTCTTCTGGAAGAGCGCGCCTCAGGCAATTTGACAGCCGTCAAGAGCTCCACACCTGAGGGACGACGCTCGCAATGTTCTTAAGACTCGCGCTTGAATTAACGCGCCGAGTCTGCCTCACGTTTCCACTCTCGCTCTGAATTGCTTCGATACGCTGAACATGGATTTTTACTTGGTTACTTCTTTAATCTTGACACGACGAACTTCCTCGGCTGGGGTCTTCAGTGAAGTGCGCGTTTTTCGTGACGCTCGCGCTTCACATAGAATCTCAGCAACTGGGACCTGGAGGACTAGAACGTTCATTGTCCTTTACGCTGGCCACAACGGCGGCCATCTTGCATCTCCAGGATCGTACTCTATCTGTCCATGTGTCTGGAAAGCATCCTGGTTGCCTTCCTACTGCAGTTGGGTTGATTATGACTGAACCCACAGCTTGAGTCCTGACACTATGCATGTATCAGATGTACCCATCACAGGATACCAGCTAGGAGATTTCTATGCATGTATAAGATGTATCCCTCACAGGACACCAGCTGGGTGCTTTCTATGCATGTATCAGATGTACCCCTAACAGATTACCAGCTGGGAGCTTTCTAAATATGTATAAGATGTACCCCTCACAGGATACCAGTGAGGTAATATGAATTTTTATGGTCAATTGTGTCCCCTATCGTAAAGTCAAAGTCAAAGTCAAAGAATTTATATAGCGCACTACATACCCAGAGGGTCTCAAGGCGCTTAGGGAGGGGAGGAAGATTACTTGTCAAATATTCACGTTTTAAGTTGCTTTCTGATGCTAGGTGGTTCTGGGTAAGGCGAAGGTAAGTGGGGAGTGAGTTCCATGTTTTAGCAGCCAGGTATGAGAAGGATCTGCCTCCCATGGTGGTCTTGTTGATGCGAGGTACAGTGGCGAGGGCTTGGCTGGAAGAACGTAGTTGGCGGGAGGGGGTGTAGAAGGACAGTCGTGAGTTGAGGCATTCTGGTCCGATGTCGTAGAGTGATTTGTGTGCGTGGGTTAGCAGTCGGAAAGTGATCCTCTTATTGACGGGTAGCCAGTGGAGGTCTTTCAGGTGACCAGAGATGTGTTCGTTGCGCGGGATGTCTAATATGATACTGGCTGAGGCGTTTTGGATTCGTTGGAGTTTCTTCTGGAGTTTAGCGGTAGTACCTGCGTAGAGGGTGTTTCCGTAGTCCAGTCGGCTCGTGACCAGAGCATGGGTGACTGTTTTTCTGGTTTCGGTGGGGATCCAGCGGAATGTTTTTTTGAGCATGCGAAGAATGTTGAAACAGGATGAGGAGACGGCGCTGACTTGTCTGTTCATTGAAAGTGAAGAATCCAGGATAACGCCTAGGTTCCGTGCGTGGTCTGTCGGGATGGGTGCTTTTCCAAGGGCTTCCGGCCACCAAGAGTCGTCCCAAGCAGAGGGGGATGTACCTAAGATGAGGACTTCTGTTTTATCTGAGTTCAGTTTCAGACGGCTGTGTTTCATCCATTCGGCAACTTCTTTCATTCCTTCGTGTAGGTTAGTTTTGGCGGTGTTGGGGTCATTGGTGAGAGAAAGGATCAGTTGAGTGTCATCCGCGTAAGAGATGATGTTGAGGTTGTGTTGGCGGGCGATGGCCGCGAGGGGCTCATGTATACATTGAAGAGGGTGGGACTGAGAGAGGATCCTTGTGGTACGCCACAGATGACTTCGGTAGCCTCGGACTTGAATGGAGGAAGGCGGACTCTCTGGGTTCTTCCGGTTAGGAACGAGGTGATCCATTCAAGTGCTTTTCCTTGTATTCCGATGTTTTTGAGGCATTGTAAAAGGGTGCTGTGGCAGACTGTGTCGAAGGCTGCAGAGAGGTCGAGGAGGATGAGGGCGACTGTGTCTCCATTGTCCAGAAGAGTTCGAATGTCGTCTGTTGCTGCGATGAGGGCGGTCTCAGTGCTGTGTTTTGCTCGGAAGCCAGACTGTGAGGAGTCGAGCGATTTGTTGGCTTCGAGGAAGGCGGCGAGCTGGTTGTTGACAGCTTTCTCGATGACTTTGGCCGGGAAAGGAAGGAGCGAGATGGGGCGGTAGTTTTTGAGTTCGGTGGGGTCTGCTGTGGGTTTTTTCAGCAGGGCGGTGAGTTCAGCGTGTTTCCAGCTTTCCGGGAAGGTGGCGGAGTTGAAGGAGCAGTTGATGACGTCTTGGAGGTGTGGTGCTATGACGGAGTCTGCTTTGTTGAAGATGTGGTGAGGACATGGGTCTGTGGGGGATCCTGAGTGGATGGAGTTCATAAGGCGGATGGTGTCCTCAGTGGAGAGTGGGTTCCAGTCGTAAAGGGTGTTCAAGGGGGGGGAATGTTTAGCATATGGTTGGGTGGGTTGGTCTCCGGGTTGGTTGTCGAAGCTGTTGTGGATGTCTGCAATTTTGTTGTGGAAGAATAAAGCCAGGGAGTCGCAGAGGGTTTGAGAGGGGGTGATGTCGTTGGAGTTGGCCGAGGGATTGGTAAATTCCTTGACGATGTTGAAGAGTTCCTTGCTGTTGTGGGCGTTGTTGTCTAGTCGATCCTTGAATGCTGTTTTCTTGGCCTTTCGGATTAGTTGGTGGTGTGTGCGGGTGGCGTTTTTGAAGACGTCCTTGGTGCTAGTGGTTGGGTCTTTTTTCCAGGCCTTTTCAAGGGAGCGGCAGAGTTTCTTGGACTTCTTAAGATCATCGTTGAACCATGAGGCCTTCTTGCTGCCAGGTTTGCTTTGACGTTTTTTCAGTGGTGCTAGGATGTCGGCGCTGTTGGATAGCCATAGGGTGAAGTTGGTGGCGGCTTGGTCTGGGTTAGAAGAGTGGGCTGGGGTGTTTAGAAGGAGCGATGAGGAGATCTGGTCGATGGTGATTTTGTTCCAGTTTCTTTGCAGAGTGGGTTGGGGGTGGTTGATGGGTTTTGGCTTGTTGTAGGTGAAGTGAACGCAGCTGTGGTCAGTCCAGAGGAGATCCGTAGTGTTCCTGAAGGAGACGTGATTACTGGAGGTGAAGATAGGGTCGAGTGTGTGACCTGCGATGTGGGTGGGGGACGTGACCAGTTGTTTGAGTCCGAGGTTGGCGAGGTTGTCCAAGAGGGTGGTGGTGTTGCGATCGTTGTTATTTTCAAGGTGAAAGTTGAGGTCTCCCAGAAGGATGTAATCTTTGGATGGGAGCGCGTGTGGGGTGATGAAGTCTGTGATGTCCTCACTGAATTTTGCGCGGGGTCCTGGTGGTCTGTAGAGGAGGGTGACTCTGAGTGTGGTCTTGGGGTCGATGTGCATGTATAAGATGTACCCCTCACAGGATACCAGCTTGGAGATTTCTATGTATGTATAAGATGTACCATTCACTGGATACCAGCTGAGAGCTTTCTATACATGTATAAGATGTACTCCTCACAGGATACCAGCTGGGAGCTATCTATGCATGTATAAGATGTACCATTCATAGGATACCAGCTGGGAGCGTTTTATGCATGTATAAGATGTACCCCTCACAGGATACCAGCTGGGAACGTTTTATGTATGTATAAGATGTATCCCTCACAGGATACCAGCTTGGAGATTTCTATGTATGTATAAGATGTACGATTCACTGGATACCAGCTGAGAGCTTTCTATACATGTATAAGATGTACTCCTCACAGGATACCAGCTGGGAGCTATCTATGCATGTATAAGATGTACCAATCACAGGATACCAGCTAGGAGATTTATATGCATGTATCAGATGTACCCATCACAGGATACCAGCTAGGAGATTTATATGCATGTATCAGATGTACCCATCACAGGATACCAGCTAGGAGATTTATATGCATGTATCAGATGTACCCATCACAGGATACCAGCTAGGAGATTTCTATGCATGTATAAGATGTAACCCTCACAGGATACCAGCTGGGAGCTTACTATGCTTTTAGTGCACCTACCCCTCACATGACACCAGCTGGGAGCTTTCTATGCTTTTGTAAGATGTACCCCTCACTGGATGCCAGCTGAGAGCGTTCTATACATGTATAAGATGTACCCCTCACAGGATACCAGCAGGGAGCTTTCTCTACATGTATAAGATGTACCCCTCACAGGATACCAGCAGGGAGCTTTCTCTACATGTATAAGATGTACCCATCACAGGATACCAGCTGGGAGCTATCTATGCATGTATAAGATGTACCCATCACAGGATACCAGCTAGGAGATTTCTATGCATATATCAGATGTACCCATCACAGGATACCAGCTGGGAGATTTATATGCATGTATTAGATGTATCCCTCACAGGATACCAGCTGGGTGCTTTCTATGCATGTATCAGATGTACCCCTAACAGATTACCAGCTGGGAGCTTTCTATATATGAATAAGATGTACCCCTCACAGGATACCAGCTGGGAGCTTTCTATGCTTTTGTAAGATGTACCCCTCACTGGATGCCAGCTGAGAGCGTTCTATACATGTATAAGATGTACCCCTCACAGGATACCAGCTGGGAGCTATCTATGCATGTATAAGATGTACCCATCACAGGATACCAGCTAGGAGATTTCTATGCATGTATCAGATGTCCCCATCACAGGATACGAGCTGGGAGATTTCTATGCATGTATAAGATGTATCCCTAACAGGATACCAGCTGGATGCTTTCTATGCATGTATCACATGTACCCCTAACAGATTACCAGCTGGGAGCTTACTATGCTTTTAGTACACCTACCCCTCACATGATACCAGCTGGGAGCTTCCTATACTTTTGTAAGATGTACCCCTCACTGGATGCCAGCTGAGAGTGTTCTATACATGTATATGATGTACCCCTCACAGGATACCAGCAGGGAGCTTTCTCAACATGTATAAGATGTACCCCTCACAGGATACCAGCAGGGAGCTTTCTCTACATGTATAAGATGTACCCCTCACAGGATACCAGCAGGGAGCTTTCTCTACATGTATAAGATGTACCCCTCACAGGATACAAGCAGGGAGCTTTCTCTAAATGTATAAGATGTACCCATCACAGGATACCAGCTGGGAGCTATCTATGCATGTATAAGATGTACCCATCACAGGATACCAGCTGGGAGATTTCTATGCTTGTATTACACCTACCCCTCACGGGATACCAGCGGAGATCTTTCTGTACATGTGGTACACCTACCCCTCACAGGACACCATCAGAAACCTTTCTGTACACGTATAACACCCACTCCCATTAGGAGACCAGCAGGAAGCTTTCAATGCATGTGGTACACCTACCCCTCCCAGGTGATCAGCTTAAAGCTTTCTATGCTTGTATTATATCTACCCCTCACAGGATACAAGCTTGATTCTTTCTCTGCTTGTATTACATCTACCCCTCACAGGATACAAGCTTGAAGCTTTCTCTGCTTGTAATACACCTACCCCTCACAGGTGATCAGCTTGAAGCTTTCTATGCTTGTAATACACCTACCCCTCACAGGTGATCAGCTTGAACCTTTATATGGTTGTATTACACCTACCCCACACAGGAGACCAGGTTGAAGCTTTCTATGCTTGTATTACACCTACCCCTTCACAGAGACTAGCTTGAAGCTTTCTCTGCTTGTATTACATCTACCCCTCACAGGATACCAGCTTGAAGCTTTCTATGCTTGTAATACACATACCCCTCACAGGAGACCAGCTTGAAGCTTTCTATGCTCGTATTACACATACCCCTCACAGGAGACCAGCTTGAAGCTTTCTATGCTTGTATTACACCTACCCCTCACAGGATACCAGCTGGGAGCTTTCTATGCTTGTATTACACCTACCCCTCACGGGATACCAGCGGAGATCTTTCTGTACATGTGGTACACCTACCCCTCACAGGACACCATCAGAAACCTTTCTGTACACGTATAACACCCACTCCCATTAGGAGACCAGCAGGAAGCTTTCAATGCATGTGGTACACCTACCCCTCCCAGGTGATCAGCTTGAAGCTTTCTATGCTTGTAATACACCTACCCCTCACAGGTGATCAGCTTGAAGCTTTCTATGCTTGAAATACACCTACCCCTCACAGGTGACAGCTTGAACCTTTATATGGTTGTATTACATCTACCCCACACAGGAGACCAGGTTGAAGCTTTCTATGCTTGTATTACACCTACCCCTCCCAGGAGACCAGCTTGAAGCTTTCTATGCTCGTATTACACCTACCCCTCCCTGGTGATCAGCTTGAAGCTTTCTATGCTTGTAATACACCTACCCCTCACAGGTGATCAGCTTGAAGCTTTCTATGCTTGTATTACACCTACCCCTTCACAGAGACTAGCTTGAAGCTTTCTCTGCTTGTATTACATCTACCCCTCACAGGATACCAGCTTGAAGCTTTCTATGCTTGTAATACACATACCCCTCACAGAAGACCAGCTTGAAGCTTTCTAAGCTCGTATTACACATACCCCTCACAGGAGACCAGCTTGAAGCTTTCTATGCTTGTATTACACATACCCCTCACAGGAGACCAGCTTGAAGCTTTCTATGCTCGTATTACACATACCCCTCACAGGAGACCAGCTTGAAGCTTTCTATGCTTGTATTACACCTACCCCTCCCAGGTGATCAGCTTGAACCTTTATATGGTTGTATTACACCTACCCCTCACAGGAGACCAGCTTGAAGCTTTCTATGCTTGTATTACACCTACCCCACACACGAGACCAGCTTGAAGCTTTCTATGCTTGTATTACACATACCCCTCACAGGAGACCAGCTTGAAGCTTTCTATGCTTGTATTACACCTACCCCTTCACAGAGACTAGCTTGAAGCTTTCTCTGCTTGTATTACATCTACCCCTCACAGGATACAAGCTTGAAGCTTTCTATGTGTGTATTACATCTACCCCTCACAGGATACAAGCTTGAAACTTTCTATGCTTGTATTACACCTACCCCTCACAGGAGACCAGCTTGAAGCTTTCTATGCTCGTATTACACATACCCCTCACAGGAGACCAGGTTGAAGCTTTCTATGCTTGTATTACATCTACCCCACACAGGAGACCAGGTTGAAGCTTTCTATACTTGTATTACACCTACCCCTTCACAGAGACTAGCTTGAAGCTTTCTCTGCTTGTATTACATCTACCCCTCACAGGATACAAGCTTGAAGCTTTCTATGTGTGTATTACACCTACCCCTCACAGGAGACCAGCTTGAAGCTTTCTATGCTTGTATTACACCTACCCCTTCACAGAGACTAGCTTGAAGCTTTCTCTGCTTGTATTACATCTACCCCTCACAGGATACCAGCTTGAAGCTTTCTATGCTTGTAATACACATACCCCTCACAGGAGACCAGCTTGAAGCTTTCTATGCTCGTATTACACATACCCCTCACAGGAGACCAGCTTGAAGCTTTCTATGCTTGTATTACACATACGCCTCACAGGAGACCAGCTTGAAGCTTTCTATGCTC
Source organism: Lissotriton vulgaris (assembly GCF_964263255.1). NCBI lineage: Eukaryota > Metazoa > Chordata > Amphibia > Caudata > Salamandridae > Lissotriton > Lissotriton vulgaris. Next base: position 2,693,447 of record NC_141692.1, on the reverse strand, counting down.
GTATTACACATACCCCTCACAGGAGACCAGCTTGAAGCTTTCTATGCTTGTATTACACCTACCCCTCCCAGGTGATCAGCTTGAACCTTTATATGGTTGTATTACACCTACCCCTCACAGGAGACCAGCTTGAAGCTTTCTATGATTGTATTACACCTACCCCACACACGAGACCAGCTTGAAGCTTTCTATGCTTGTATTACACATACCCCTCACAGGAGACCAGCTTGAAGCTTTCTATGCTTGTATTACACCTACCCCTTCACAGAGACTAGCATGAAGCTTTCTCTGCTTGTATTACATCTACCCCTCACAGGATACAAGCTTGAAGCTTTCTATGTGTGTATTACATCTACCCCTCACAGGATACAAGCTTGAAGCTTTCTATGCTTGTATTACACCTACCCCTCACAGGAGACCAGCTTGAAGCTTTCTATGCTCGTATTACACATACCCCTCACAGGAGACCAGGTTGAAGCTTTCTATGCTTGTATTACATCTACCCCACACAGGAGACCAGGTTGAAGCTTTCTATACTTGTATTACACCTACCCCTTCACAGAGACTAGCTTGAAGCTTTCTCTGCTTGTATTACACCTACCCCTCACAGGATATAAGCTGGAAGCTTTCTATGCTTGTATTACACCTACCCCTCACAGGAGACCAGCTTGAAGCTTTCTATGCTTGTATTACACCTACCCCTCACAGGAGACCAGCTTGAAGCTTTCTATGCTTGTAATACACCTACCCCTCACAGGATACAAGCAGTGAGCTTTCTATGCTTGTAATACACCAACCCTCACAGGAGACCAGCTTGAAGCTTTCTATGCTTGTATTACACCTACCCCTCCCAGGAGACCAGCTTGAAGCTTTCTATGCTTGTATTACATCTACCCCTCACAGGAGACCAGCTTGAAGCTTTCTATGCTTGTAATACACCTACCCCTCACAGGAGACCAGCTTGAAGCTTTCTATGCTTGTATTACACCTACCCCTCCCAGGAGACCAGCTTGAAGCTTTCTATGCTTGTATTACATCTACCCCTCACAGGAGACCAGCTTGAAGCTTTCTATGCTTGTATTACACCTACCCCACACAGGAGACCAGCTTGAACCTTTATATGGTTGTATTACACCTACCCCTCCCAGGAGACCAGCTTGAAGCTTTCTATGCTTGTATTACATCTACCCCTCACAGGATACAAGCTTGAAGCTTTCTATGCTTGTATTACACCTACCCCACACAGGAGACCAGCTTGAACCTTTATATGGTTGTATTACACCTACCCCACACAGGAGACTAGGTTGAAGCTTTCTATGCTTGTATTACACCTACCCTTTCACAGAGACTAGCTTGAAGCTTTCTCTGCTTGTATTACATCTACCCCTCACAGGAGACCAGGTTGAAGCTTTCTATGCTTGTATTACACCTACCCCTCACAGGAGTCCAGCTTGAAGCTTTCTATGCTTGTATTACACCTACCCCTCACAGGAGACCAGCTTGAAGCGTTCTTTGCTTGTAATACACCTACCCCTCACAGGAGACCAGCTTGAAGCTTTCTCTGCTTGTATTACATCTACCCCTCACAGGAGACCAGCTTGAAGCTTTATATGCTTGTAATACACCTACCCCTCACAGGAGACCAGCTTGAAGCGTTTTATGCTTGTATTACACCTACCCTCACAGGATACCAGCTTGAAGCATTCTTTGCTTGTAATACACCTACCCCTCACAGGAGACCAGCTTGTAGCTTTCTATGCTTGTATTACACCTACCCCTTCACAGAGACAAGCTTGAAGCTTTCTCTGCTTGTATTACATCTACCCCTCACAGGAGACCAGGTTGAAGCTTTCTCTGCTTGTATTACACATACCCCTCACAGGAGTCGAGATTGAAGCTTTCTATGCTTGTATTACACCTACCCCTCACAGGAGACCAGCTTGAAGCTTTCTATGCTTGTAATACACCTACCCCTTCACAGAGACTAGCTTGAAGCTTTCTCTGCTTGTATTACATCTACCCCTCACAGGATACAAGCTTGAAGCTTTCTATGTGTGTATTACATCTACCCCTCACAGGAGACCAGCTTGAAGCTTTCTATGCTTGTATTACACCTACCCCTCACAGGAGACCAGCTTGAAGCTTTCTATGCTTGTTTACATCTACCCCTCACAGGAGACCAGCTTGAAGCTTTCTATGCTTGTAATACGCCTACCCCTCACAGGAGACCAGCTTGAAGCTTTCTCTGCTTGTATTACACATACCCCTCACAGGAGTCGAGATTGAAGCTTTCTATGCTTGTATTACACCTACCCCTCACAGGAGACCAGCTTGAAGCTTTCTATGCTTGTAATACACCTACCCCTTCACAGAGACTAGCTTGAAGCTTTCTCTGCTTGTATTACATCTACCCCTCACAGGATACAAGCTTGAAGCTTTCTATGTGTGTATTACATCTACCCCTCACAGGAGACCAGCTTGAAGCTTTCTATGCTTGTATTACACCTACCCTCACAGGAGACCAGCTTGAAGCTTTCTATGCTTGTATTACACATACCCCTCACAGGAGACCAGCTTGAAGCTTTATATGCTTGTATTACACCTACCCCTCACAGGAGTCGAGATTGAAGCTTTCAATGCTTGTATTACATCTACCCCTCACAGGAGACCAGCTTGAAGCTTTCTATGCTCGTATTACACATACCCCTCACAGGAGACCAGCTTGAAGCTTTATATGGTTGTATTACACCTACCCCTCACAGGAGTCGAGATTGAAGCTTTCAATGCTTGTATTACACCTACCCCTCACAGGAGACCGGCTTGAAGCTTTCTATGCCTGTAATACACCTACCCCTCACAGGAGACCAGCTTGAAGCTTTCTATGCTTGTATTACACCTACCCCTCACAGGTGATCAGCTTGAACCTTTATATCGTTGTATTACACCTACCCCACACAGGAGACCAGGTTGAAGCTTTCTATGCTTGTATTACACCTACCCCTTCACAGAGACTAGCTTGAAGCTTTCTCTGCTTGTATTACATCTACCCCTCACAGGAGACCAGCTTGAAGCTTTCAATGCTTGTATTACACCTACCCCTCACAGGAGACCAGCTTGAAGCTTTCTATGCTTGTATTACACCTACCCCTCACAGAGACCAGCTTGAAGCTTTCTATGCTTGTATTCACCTACCCCTCACAGGAGGCCAGCTTGAAGCTGTCTATGCTTGTATTACACCTACCCCTCACAGGAGACCAGCTTGAAGCTTTATATGCTTGTAATACACCTACCCCTCACAGGAGACCAACTTGAAGCTTTCTATGCTTGTATTACACATACCCCTCACAGGTGATCAGCTTGAACCTTTCTATGCTTGTATTACACCTACCCCTCACAGGAGACCAGCTTGAAGCTTTCTATGCTTGTTTTACACCTACCCCTCACAGGAGACCAGCTTGAAGCTTTCTATGCTTGTATTACACCTACCCCTCACCGGAGACCAGCTTGAAGCTTTCTATGCTTGTAGTACACCTACCCCTCACAGGAGACCAGCTTGAAGCTTTCTCTGCTTGTATTACACCTACCCCTCACAGGATACCAGCTTGAAGCTTTCTATGCTTGTAATACACCTAACCCTCACAGAGACCAGCTTGAAGCGTTCGTTGCTTGTAATACACCTACCCCTCACAGGAGTCGAGATTGAAGCTTTCAATGCTTGTATTACACCTACCCCTTCACAGAGACTAGCTTGAAGCTTTCTCTGCTTGTATTACATCTACCCCTCACAGGAGACCAGGTTGAAGCTTTCTATGCTTGTATGACACCTACCACTCACAGGAGACCAGCTTGAAGCTTTCTATGCGTGTATTACACCTACCCCTCACAGGAGACCAGCTTGAAGCTTTCTATGCTTGTTTTACACCTACCCCTCACAGGAGTCGAGATTGAAGCTTTATATGCTTGTATTACACCTACCCCTCACAGGAGTCGAGATTGAAGCTTTCAATGCTTGTATTACATCTACCCCTCACAGGAGACCAGCTTGAAGCTTTCTATGCTCGTATTACACATACCCCTCACAGGAGACCAGCTTGAAGCTTTATATGGTTGTATTACACCTACCCCTCACAGGAGTCGAGATTGAAGCTTTCAATGCTTGTATTACACCTACCCCTCACAGGAGACCAGCTTGAAGCTTTCTATGCCTGTAATACACCTACCCCTCACAGGAGACCAGCTTGAAGCTTTCTATGCTTGTATTACACCTACCCCTCACAGGTGATCAGCTTGAACCTTTATATGGTTGTATTACACCTACCCCACACAGGAGACCAGGTTGAAGCTTTCTATGTTTGTATTACACCTACCCCTTCACAGAGACTAGCTTGAAGCTTTCTCTGCTTGTATTACATCTACCCCTCACAGGAGACCAGCTTGAAGCTTTCAATGCTTGTATTACACCTACCCCTCACAGGAGACCAGCTTGAAGCTTTCTATGCTTGTATTACACCTACCCCTCATAGGAGACCAGCTTGAAGCGTTCTATGCTTGTATTCACCTACCCCTCACAGGAGGCCAGCTTGAAGCTGTCTATGCTTGTATTACACCTACCCCTCACAGGAGACCAGCTTGAAGCTTTATATGCTTGTAATACACCTACCCCTCCCAGGAGACCAGGTTGAAGCTTTCTATGCTTGTATTACACCTACCCCTCACAGGAGACCAGCTTGAAGCTTTCTATGCTTGTATTACACCTACCCCTCACAGGAGACCAGCTTGAAGCGTTTCTATGCTTGTATTACACCTACCCCTCACAGGAGACCAGCTTGAACCTTTATATGGTTGTATTACACCTACCCCTCACAGGAGACCAGCTTGAAGCTGTCTATGCTTGTATTACACCTACCCCTCACAGGAGACCAGCTTGAACCTTTATATGGTTGTATTACACCTACCCCTCACAGGAGACCAGCTTGAAGCTTTCTATGCTTGTATTACACCTACCCCTCCCAGGTGATCAGCTTGAAGCTTTCAATGCTTGTATTACATCTACCCCTCACAGGAGACCAGCTTGAAGCGTTTCTATGCTTGTATTACACCTACCCCTCACAGGATACAAGCAGTGAGCTTTCTATGCTTGTAATACACCTACCCTTCAAACGAGACCAGCTTGAAGCTTTCAATGCTTAATTACACCTACCCCTCACAGGAGACCAGCTTGAAGCTTTCTATGCTTGTATTACACCTACCCCTTCACAGAGACTAGCTTGAAGCTTTCTCTGCTTGTATTACACCTACCCCTCACAGGAGACCAGCTTGAAGCTTTCTATGCTTGTATTACACCTACCCCTCACAGGAGACCTGCTTGAAGCTTTCTCTGCTTGTAATACACCTACCCCTCACAGGAGACCAGCTTGAAGCTTTCTCTGCTTGTATTACATCTACCCCTCACAGGATACAAGCAGTGAGCTTTCTATGCTTGTAATACACATACCCCTCACAGGAGACCAGCTTGAAGCGTTCTTTGCTTGTAATACACCTACCCCTCACAGGAGACCAGCTTGAAGCTTTCTCTGCTTGTATTACATCTACCCCTCACAGGAGACCAGCTTGAAGCGTTCTTTGCTTGTAATACACCTACCCCTCACAGGAGTCCAGCTTGAAGCTTTCTATGCTTGTTTACATCTACCCCTCACAGGAGACCAGGTTGAAGCTTTCTCTGCTTGTATTACACGTACCCCTCACAGGAGACCAGCTTGAACCTTTATATGGTTGTATTACACCTACCCCACACAGGAGACCAGCTTGTAGCTTTCTATGCTTGTATTACACCTACCCCTTCACAGAGACTAGCTTGAAGCTTTCTATGCTTGTATTACACCTACCCCTCACAGAGATCAGCTTGAAGCTTTCTATGCTTGTATTACACCTACCCCTCACAGGAGACCAGCTTGGAGCTTTCAATGCTTGTTTACACCTACCCCTCACAGGAGACCAGGTTGAAGCTTTCTCTGCTTTTATTACACGTACCCCTCACAGGTGACCAGCTTGAACCTTTATATGGTTGTATTACACCTACCCCACACAGGAGACCAGCTTGTAGCTTTCTATGCTTGTATTACACCTACCCCTTCACAGAGACTAGCTTGAAGCTTTCTCTGCTTGTATTACATCTACCCCTCACAGGAGACCAGCTTGAAGCTTTATATGCTTGTAATACACCTCCCCCTCACAGGAGACCAGCTTGAAGCTTTCTATGCTTGTATTACACATACCCCTCACAGGTGATCAGCTTGAACCTTTCTATGCTTGTATTACATCTACCCCTCACAGGAGACCAGCTTGAAGCTTTCTATGCTTGTAATACACCTACCCCTCCCATGAGACCAGGTTGAAGCTTTCTATGCTTGTATTACACCTACCCCTCACAGGAGACCAGCTTGAAGCTTTCTATGCTTGTATTACACCTACCCCTCACAGGAGACCAGCTTGAAGCTGTCTATGCTTGTATTACACCTACCCCTCACAGGAGACCAGCTTGAACATTTATATGGTTGTATTACACCTACCCCTCACAGAAGACCAGCTTGAAGCTTTCTATGCTTGTATTACACCTACCCCTCCCAGGTGATCAGCTTGAAGCTTTCAATGCTTGTATTACATCTACCCCTCACAGGAGACCAGCTTGAAGCGTTTCTATGCTTGTATTACACCTACCCCTCACAGGATACAAGCAGTGAGCTTTCTATGCTTGTAATACACCTACCCCTCACACGAGACCAGCTTGAAGCTTTCAATGCTTGTTTACACCTACCCCTCACAGGAGACCAGCTTGAAGCTGTCTATGCTTGTATTACACCTACCCCTCACAGGAGACCAGCTTGAACCTTTATATGGTTGTATTACACCTACCCCTCACAGGAGACCAGCTTGAAGCTGTCTATGCTTGTATTACACGTACCCCTCACAGGAGACCAGCTTGAAATGGTTGTATTACACCTACCCCTCACAGGAGACCAGCTTGAAGCTTTCTATGCTTGTATTACACCTACCCCTCCCAGGTGATCAGCTTGAAGCTTTCAATGCTTGTATTACATCTACCCCTCACAGGAGACCAGCTTGAAGCGTTCCTATGCTTGTATTACACCTACCCCTCACAGGATACAAGCAGTGAGCTTTCTATGCTTGTAATACACCTACCCCTCACACGAGACCAGCTTGAAGCTTTCAATGCTTGTTTACACCTACCCCTCACAGGAGACCAGCTTGAAGCTTTCTATGCTTGTATTACACCTACCCCTTCACAGAGTCTAGCTTGAAGCTTTCTCTGCTTGTAATACACCTACCCCTCACAGGAGACCAGCTTGAAGCTTTCTCTGCTTGTAATACACCTACCCCTCACAGGAGACCAGCTTGAAGCTTTCTCTGCTTGTATTACATCTACCCCTCACAGGATACAAGCAGTGAGCTATGCTTGTAATACACATACCCCTCACAGGAGACCAGCTTGAAGCGTTCTTTGCTTGTAATACACCTACCCCTCACAGGAGACCCGCTTGAAGCTTTCTCTGCTTGTATTACATCTACCCCTCACAGGAGACCAGCTTGAAGCGTTCTTTGCTTGTAATACACCTACCCCTCACAGGAGTCCAGGTTGAAGCTTTCTCTGCTTGTATTACACGTACCCCTCACAGGAGACCATCTTGAACCTTTATATGGTTGTATTACACCTACCCCACACAGGAGACCAGCTTGTAGCTTTCTATGCTTGTAGCTTTCTATGCTTGTATTACACCTACCCCTCCCAGGAGACCAGCTTGAAGCTTTCTATGCTTGTAATACACCTACCCCTCACAGGAGACCAGCTTGAAGCTTTCTATGCTTGTATTACATCTACCCCTCAAAGGAGACCAGCTTGAAGCTTTCTATGCTTGTATTACATCTACCCCTCACAGGAGACCAGCTTGAAGCTTTCTATGCTTGTATTACACCTACCCCTCACAGAGATCAGCTTGAAGCTTTCTATGCTTGTATTACACCTACCCCTCACAGGAGACCAGCTTGGAGCTTTCAATGCTTGTTTACACCTACCCCTCACAGGAGACCAGGTTGAAGCTTTCTCTGCTTGTATTACACGTACCCCTCACAGGAGACCAGCTTGAAGCTTTCTATGCTTGTATTACATCTACCCCTCACAGAGACTAGCTTGAAGCTTTCTATGCTTGTATTACACCTACCCTCACAGGAGACCAGCTTGAAGCGTTCTTTGCTTGTAATACACCTACCCCTCAAAGGAGACCAGCTTGTAGCTTTCTATGCTTGTATTACACCTACCCCTCACAGGAGACCAGCTTGAAGCTTTCTATGCTTGTATTACACCTACCCCTCACAGGAGACCAGCTTGAAGCTTTCTATGCTTGTAATACACCTACCCCTCACAGGAGACCAGCTTGAAGCTATATATGCTTGTAATACACCTACCCCTCACAGGAGACCAGCTTGAAGCTTTCTATGCTTGTATTACACATACCCCTCACAGGTGATCAGCTTGAACCTTTCTATGCTTGTATTACACCTACCCCTCACAGGAGACCAGCTTGAAGCTTTATATGCTTGTAATACACCTACCCCTCACAGGAGACCAGCTTGTAGCTTTCTATGCTTGTATTACACCTACCCCTCACAGGAGTCGAGATTGAAGCTTTCTATGTTTGTATTACACCTACCCCTCACAGGAGACCAGCTTGAAGCTTTCTATGCTTGTATTACACCTACCGCTCACAGGAGACCAGCTTGAAGCTTTCTATGCTTGTTTACACCTACCCCTCACAGGGGACCAGCAGGGAGCTTTCTTTGCTTATATTACACCTACCCCTCACAGGATGCCAGCACGGAGCTTTCTATGCTTGTAATACACCTACCCCTCACAGGAGACCAGCTTGTAGCTTTCTATGCTTGTATTACACCTACCCCACACAGGAGACCAGGTTGAAGCTTTCTATGCTTGTAATACACCTACCCCTCACAGGAGACCAGCTTGATGCTTTCTATGCTTGTTTACATCTACCCCTCACAGGAGTCTAGCTTGCAGCTTTCTATGCTTGTAATACACCTACCCCTCACAGGAGACCAGCTTGAAGCTTTCTCTGCTTGTATTACACCTACCCCTCACAGGAGACCCGCTTGAAGCTTTCTATGCTTGTATTACATCTACCCCTCACAGGCTACCAGCTGAAGTTTTCTATGCTTGTATTACACCTACCCCTCACAGGAGACCAGCTTGAAGCTTTCTATGCTTGTATTACATCTACCCCTCACAGGAGACTAGCTTGAACCTTTATAAGCTTGTATTACACCTACCCTCACAGGAGACCAGCTTGAAGCGTTCTTTGCTTGTAATACACCTACCCCTCACAGGAGACCAGCTTGAAGCTTTCTGTGCCTGTAATACACCTACCCCTCACAGGAGACCAGCTTGAACCTTTATATGCTTGTATTACACCTACCCTCACAGGAGACCAGCTTGAAGCGTTCTTTGCTTGTTTACATCTACCCCTCACAGGAGTCTAGCTTGAAGCTTTCTATGCTTGTAATACACCTACCCCTCACAGGAGACCAGCTTGAAGCTTTCTCTGCTTGTATTACACCTACCCCTCACAGGAGACCAGCTTGAAGCTTTCTATGCTTGTATTACATCTACCCCTCACAGGCTACCAGCTGAAGCTTTCTATGCTTGTATTACACCTACCCCTCACAGGAGACCAGCTTGAAGCTTTCTATACTTGTAATACACCTACCCCTCACAGGAGACCAGCTTGAAGCGTTCTTTGCTTGTAATACACCTACCCCTCACAGGAGACCAGCTTGAAGCGTTCTTTGCTTGTAATACACCTACCCCTCACAGGAGACCAGCTTGTAGCTTTCTATGCTTGTATTACATCTACCCCTCACAGGAGACCAGCTTGAAGCATTCTTTGCTTGTAATACACCTACCCCTCACAGGAGACCAGCTTGAAGCTTTCTATGCCTGTAATACACCTACTCCTCACAGGAGACCAGCTTGAAGCTGTCTATGCTTGTATTACATCTACCCCTCCCAGGTGATCAGCTTGAAGCTTTCTATGCTTGTATTACACCTACCCCTCACAGGATACAAGCACGGAGCTTTCTTTACTTATATTACACCTACCCCTCACAGGAGACCAGCACGGAGCTTTCTATGCTTGTAATACACCTACCCCTCACAGGAGTCCAGCTGGAAGCTTTCTATGCTTGTTTACATCTACCCCTCACAGGAGACCAGGTTGAAGCTTTCTATGCTTGTTTACATCTACCCCTGACAGGAGACCAGCTTGAAGCTGTCTATGCTTGTATTACATCTACCCCTGACAGGAGACCAGCTTGAAGCTGTCTATGCTTGTTTACACCTACCCCTCACAGGAGACCAGCATGAAGCTTTCTATGCATGTATTACACCTACCCCTCACAGGAGTCCAGCTTGATGCTTTCAATGCTTGTTTACACCTACCCCTCACAAGAGACCAGCTTGAAGCTTTCTATGCTTGTATTACACCTACCCCTCACAGGAGACCAGCTTGAAGCTTTCTATGCTTGTATTACACCTACCCCTCACAGGAGACCAGGTTGAAGCTTTCCATGCTTGTAATACACCTACCCCTCACAGGAGACCAGCTTGAAGCGTTCTTTGCTTGTAATACACCTACCCCTCACAGGAGACCAGCTTGAAGCTTTCTATGCTTGTATTACACCTACCCCTCCCAGGAGACCAGCTTGAAGCTTTCTATGCTTGCATTACACCTACCCCTCCCAGGAGACCAGCTTGAAGCTTTCAATGCCTGTAATACACCTACCCCTCACAGGAGACCAGCTTGAAGCTTTCTGTGCTTGTATTACACCTACCCCTCACAGGAGACCAGCTTGAAGCTGTCTATGCTTGTATTACACCTACCCCTCACAGTAGACCAGCTTGAAGCTTTCTATGCTTGTATTACACCTACCCCTCACAGGAGACCAGCTTGAAGCTTTCTGTGCTTGTATTACACCTACCCCTCACAGGAGACCAGCTTGAAGCTTTCTATGCTTGCATTACACCTACCCCTCACAGGAGACCAGCTTGAAGCTTTCTGTGCTTGTATTACACCTACCCCTCACAGGAGACCAGCTTGAAGCTTTCTGTGCTTGTATTACACCTACCCCTCTCAGGAGACCAGCTTGAAGCTGTCTATGCTTGTATTACATCTACCCCTCCCAGGAGACCAGCTTGAAGCTTTCTATGCTTGTATTACATCTATCCCTCACAGGAGACCAGCTTGAAGCGTTCTTTGCTTGTAATACACCTATCCCTCACAAGAGACCAGCATGAAGCTTTCTGTGCTTGTATTACACCTACCCCTCACAGGATACCAGCTTGATGCTTTCTGTGCTTGTATTACACCTACCCCTCACAGGATACCAGCTTGATGCTTTCTGTGCTTGTATTACACCTACCCCTCACAGGAGACCAGCTTGAAGCTTTCTATGCTTGTATTACACCTACCCCTCACAGGAGACCAGCTTGAAGCTTTCTGTGCTTGTATTACACCTACCCCTCACAGGAGACCAGCTTGAAGCTTTCTGTGCTTGTATTACACCTACCCCTCTCAGGAGACCAGCTTGAAGCTGTCTATGCTTGTATTACATATACCCCTCCCAGGAGACCAGCTTAAAGCTTTCTATGCTTGTATTACATCTATCCCTCACAGGAGACCAGCTTGAAGCGTTCTTTGCTTGTAATACACCTACCCCTCACAAGAGACCAGCATGAAGCTTTCTGTGCTTGTATTACACCTACCCCTCACAGGATACCAGCTTGATGCTTTCTGTGCTTGTATTACACCTACCCCTCACAGGAGACCAGCATGAAACTTTCTATGCATGTATTACACCTACCCCTCACAGGAGACCAGCTTGAAGCTTTCTATGCTTGTATTACACCTACCCTCACAGGAGACCAGCTTGAAGCTTTCGATGCTTGTTTACATCTACCCCTCACAGGAGACCAGCTTGAAGCTTTCTATGGTTGTATTACACCTACCCCTCACCGGAGACCAGCTTGAAGCTTTCTATGCTTGTAATACACCTACCCCTCCCAGGAGACCAGGTTGAAGCTTTCTGTGCTTGTATTACACCTACCCCTCACAAGAGACCAGCATGAAGCTTTCTATGCTTGTAATACACCTACCCCTCACAGGAGACCAGCTTGAAGCTTTCTATGCTTGTAATACATCTACCCCTTCACAGAGACTAGCTTGAAGCTTTCTATGCTTGTAATACACCTACCCCTCACAGGAGACCAGCTTGAAGCTTTCTATGCTTGTTTACATCTACCCCTCACAGGAGACCAGCTTGAAGCTTTCTCTGCTTGTATTACACCTACCCCTCACAGGAGACAAGCTTGAAGCTTTCTATGCTTGTATTACACCTACCCCTCCCAGGAGACCAGGTTGAAGCTTTCTGTGCTTGTATTACACCTACCCCTCACAAGAGACCAGCATGAAGCTTTCTATGCTTGTAATACACCTACCCCTCACAGGAGACCAGCTTGAAGCTTTCTATGCTTGTAATACACCTACCCCTCACAGGAGACCAGATTGAAGCTTTCTATGCTTGTATTACACCTACCCCTCACAGGATACCAGCTGGGAGCTTTCTATGCTTGTATTACACCTACCCCTCACAGGAGACCAGCATGAAGCTTTCTATGCTTGTATTACACCTACCCCTCACAGGATACCAGCTGGGAGCTTTCTATGCTTGTATTACACCTACCCCTCACAGGAGACCAGCTTGAAGCTTTCTATGCCTGTAATACACCTACTCCTCACAGGAGACCAGCTTGAAGCTGTCTATGCTTGTATTACATCTACCCCTCCCAGGTGATCAGCTTGAAGCTTTCTATGCTTGTATTACACCTACCCCTCACAGGATACAAGCACGGAGCTTTCTTTGCTTATATTACACCTACCCCTCACAGGAGACCAGCACGGAGCTTTCTATGCTTGTAATACACCTACCCCTCACAGGAGTCCAGCTGGAAGCTTTCTATGCTTGTTTACATCTACCCCTCACAGGAGACCAGGTTGAAGCTTTCTATGCTTGTTTACATCTATCCCTGACAGGAGACCAGCTTGAAGCTGTCTATGCTTGTATTACATCTACCCCTGACAGGAGACCAGCTTGAAGCTGTCTATGCTTGTTTACACCTACCCCTCACAGGAGACCAGCATGAAACTTTCTATGCATGTATTACACCTACCCCTCACAGGAGTCCAGCTTGATGCTTTCAATGCTTGTTTACACCTACCCCTCACAGGAGACCAGCTTGAAGCTTTCTATGCTTGTATTACACCTACCCCTCACAAGAGACCAGCTTGAAGCTTTCTCTGCTTGTATTACACCTACCCCTCACAGGAGACCAGCTTGAAGCTTTCTGTGCTTGTATTACACCTACCCCTCACAGGAGACCAGCTTGAAGCGTTCTTTGCTTGTAATACACCTACCCCTCACAGGAGACCAGCTTGAAGCTTTCTGTGCTTGTATTACATCTACCCCTCACAGGAGACCAGGTTGAAGCTTTCTATGCTTGTAATACACCTACCCTCACAGGAGACCAGCTTGAAGCGTTCTTTGCTTGTAATACACCCACCCCTCACAGGAGACCAGCTTGAAGCGTTCTTTGCTTGTAATACACCTACCCCTCACAGGAGACCAGCTTGAAGCTTTCTGTGCTTGTATTACACCTACCCTCACAGGAGACCAGCTTGGAGCTGTCTATGCTTGTATTACACCTACCCCTCACAGGAGACCAGCTTGAAGCTTTCTATGCTTGTATTACACCTACCCCTCACAGGAGACCAGCTTGAAGCTTTCTGTGCTTGTATTACAGCTACCCCTCACAGGAGACCAGCTTGAAGCTTTCTATGCTTGTATTACACCTACCCCTCACAGGAGACCAGCTTGAAGCTTTCTGTGCTTGTATTACACCTACCCCTCACATGAGACCAGCTTGAAGCTTTCTGTGCTTGTATTACACCTACCCCTCACAGGAGACCAGCTTGAAGCTTTCTATGCTTGTTTACATCTACCCCTCACAGGAGACCAGCTTGAAGCTTTCTCTGCTTGTTTACACCTACCCCTCCCAGGAGACCAGGTTGGTGCTTTCAATGCTTGTATTACACCTACCCCTCACAGGAGACCAGCTTGAAGCTTTCTATGCTTGTAATACACCTACCCTCACAGGAGACCAGCTTGAAGCTTTCTGTGCTTGTTTACATCTACCCCTCACAGGAGACCAGCTTGAAGCTTTCTCTGCTTGTATTACACCTACCCCTCACAAGAGACCAGCATGAAGCTTTCTATGCTTGTAATACACCTACCCCTCACAGGAGACCAGCTTGAAGCTTTCTCTGCTTGTATTACTCCTACACCTCACAGGAGACCAGCAGGGATCTTTCTTTGCTTATATCACACCTACCCCTCACAGGATACCAGCACGGAGCTTTCTTTGCTTATATTTAAGGCTGGGCGTAAAATCCGTTTCTCGGGCGAATTTGCGGATTTTCTGCGATTTTGCTATCCGTGAATCTCGCGAAATCGCGGTAAAATCCAGGAATCAGCGGGGACGAATTTTCAGCCAAGCAAGGGTTACAGCAGCAGGTGCAAAAGTTGAACCTAATTTCTTTGTAACCTTTTACAAAAGGGTTACAAACAAATTAACTTCAACTTGGACACCTGCTGCGAATTGCTTCCTGGCGCCTCCTTGCCTACTTGCAACTATTCTCTGACCCTGCTCTGACCCTTGAAGCAGGGTCAGAGAATAGTTACAAGTAGGCAAGGAGGCACCTGTCCAAGGAATTAAACCTCATCAGGAAGCACTTACAGATATAAAAAACAGGAAGAAGGGAGAGGATGGCAAATACACCCATTTTGAGTTGTCAGGAGGGGTTAAACTAAAAGAGACCTTTACAGCACAATTTTCATATGCATTTTGCTAAAAATAAAAAGCTGTATGTTCTGTAGGGGCAACTCAGGAATCTGGCCCTTTAAAGATCTGGCCTCTCTTTCTTTCTCTCATTCTCTCTCTCCCTCTCTCTTTCCCTCTCTTTCTCTCTCTTTCTATCTATCTATCTATCTATCTATCTCTCTCTCCCTCTCCCATAAACGACTGCATGGGTAACTTCGCTATGCAAGCGACTCGCGAAGACGCAAAAAGCCCCGCGAGCACGCAAAAAACCCAGGGAACACGCAAAAAACCCCGCGAAGACGCAAAAAACCAAAAATCCGCAAATTCGCACAAATTCGCGAATTTTGCGGATCGCGAATTTGCAAATCCGCAAATTCGTGGATCGCGAATTCGCAAAATTCGCCCATGCTTACTTATATTACACCTACCCCTCACAGGAGACCAGCTTGGAGCTTTCAATGCTTGTTTACACCTACCCCTCACAGGAGACCGGCTTCGGTGCTTCTCGGAGGTCTCGCCTCGGAGCAGTGAATGCTTTGTGGACCACAATCACTCCGCCGATGACAATGTCTCCCTCCGCGGAGTAGGCCTCCTGTGTCCAGCCTCGGACTCCACACCCCGGCTTCAGGCCCCGCCCCCCTCCAGCTGTGACAGAGGTGAGGAGAGAGGCTGTGGTGAGCCACAGGGCCATCATGGGTGAAGAAGAGGGGCCCTGGCCCTGTGATGAGGGGGTCCACCTCCTGTGAGACCAGTCAGATGGAGAGAAGGACTCACACTTTACACCAGTGCCCTGCAGCCTGACCCGAGGAGGGGGGGGGGGGCGGGGGACGGGGATCTGGGCAGTCACAGCGCTCCTGTCATCGGCCACGGGGCAGTGGCCCGGAGTTGGGTCTGCCTTGCGGGGGCGCCACCTCGTCCTGCTCATGTTCTGGACCGGGGGGCCATGAGGGCATTTTAATCATGTCCACTGCAGGGCTGCGACGTCAGAGCTTTATAGAGCCAGAGTCGGTCTATAGTGGTGGTGAGACTTGTGCCCCGAGGACGGGCGCAGGCCTCCAGGCGCTGGGGGAAGGACGGAGGCCTCCAGGCGCTGGAGGAAGGACGGAGGGAGGCCTCCAGGCGCTGGGGGCGGGCGCAGGCCTCCAGGCGCTGGAGGAAGGACGGAGGGAGGCCTCCAGGCGCTGGGGGCGGGCGCAGGCCTCCAGGCGCTGTGTAATCACCATACTTGAGATAGTTGCAGGGCAGGTTATAATAAGCAGGAAGGGGGTGGTTTCTGCCTTCTCTTGTCTCGTTACGGACTCTCTCTTATTCTCAGAGGATTCGATGGATCTAAAAGGAGAACTGGAGCCGTCAGGGGACCTTCCTTCGACCTGTAACCCGTGTGTCAGGGGCCCCAGGGCGAGGAAGGAAAGGGGCCCCTGCCAGCTCTTTGAACAGTTTTCTTTCCAGTGCATATATCAATATGTTGCTTGTAAAATTGAATCTTGGTCTTATAATGCGACCAAGTAACGTTAAGATGTTAAAGCACAATGTCACACATAGTAATATGCAAATGTCACGAATGATCCTCTGATGGGAAAATGTTTTAACAATTAAAATATTCTATGCCACTTATGTAATCACATGTACAAAACCTCAAAAGTGCTAGGCACGTCTCCATTTTTATTATAATGTTATATATTTATGCGTTCCATGCACACATCGGAAGGACGCGGGTCTCCCCGTACATGTGCTTAGGGCCTGCTGCAGGTACCCTCGGCATGAAATCCAGAGACATACATGTTTAGCCAGGTGTGCATAGCATGTTCTATGCTGACGCAGCCGGATGTCACGTCACCATGCAATGAATGACCAGTGCCTGTGAGTCCAAGCCCTGCACTGCAGCTCAGTGGGTGTTTGCACATTTACAAAGCAGCACCTTTTCTTCTTCATGATAACCCACAATGTTGGTAATGCAGAAAGACCCTTTCACAATACCGCTGAACAAGATTATGCACATCACCTATAGCATAATGTACATTTTGTGTCATCGCCCACAAAAAACGTGCCACACTAGGTAACGTTTGTAAACAAGGATATGTGGGGCGCCATTGTGTACAAGTGAAAGGCTTGCCGCGGCCCGCGGCCCCAGCAGGGGGACATCAGCAGTTGCAGCCCCCTTAGTGCCCATTTTATTTATTTATTTATTTATTTATTTATTTATTTATTTATGCGATTTTATATAGCGCGGACTTTACCCGAAGGCGTCAGAGCGCTTCACAATAGGAACAGAACTGATACATGAGGAGAAAAATTTCAAGTGAACAAATTACAAAAGCAAATGTAAGGTTACATGAATCAAAAGTGACAATAGTGAGCAACCAAAATACATGAGGTAGCAATCGGTACATTACAGGAGTGCAGGTTACACAAGCGTACAAAGTACAAGTAGAGGTATAATACTGCAATTAATGGCAGACACTCCAGCACAAGAACAACGTTACGTTGGCAATGGGGGCACTTGTGCAAGTATCAAAAGCAAACAAAAGTGAGAGGTAGCAAACAGTGTGATACAGGAGAAAATTGATGTGTGCAAGTTACAAAAAGGTACCATACACAGGTACAAGGATAATACTGCAATAAATGGTAAACACTCCAACCACAAGAACACACTGGGAAGGCACTTCCATAGTCATGGACAATAGAATTTTCAATAATGGGAGGTCTTCCTTCAGGTGATATAAAGGGCGTGAATTAGATTTGGAGGTGTCTTTGGAGGAGGAGAACTTTGAGGTCTATTTTGAAGGCCTGGGTGGAGGTGGTGGTCCGGAGCTGAGTCGGAATTGACTTCCAGATTCTCACTGCGTTGCCTGAAAAGGATTGGGCCATCGATCTTTCCTTCTTGAAAGTGGGAGGTTTAAGAAGTAGATTTTCTGCATTACTTGATGGTCTAGAGCCTCCAGACAGTTTCAGTTTATTCGACAGGTAGAGAGGAGAGGAGGAGTGCAAGGCTTTGTGGGTGATACAGGCAGTCTTGTAGATAGCTTTAGCCTCGATTGCAAGCCAGCGAAGGGTGGATAACAACGGTGTGTAAATGTAAATGTAAATGTATTTGAGCTTATATAGCGCACAGCTACCCGCAGTGGGTTTCCCGGCGCTTGCTTAGGGAACCCGTCCTGGTATTCCCCTGTGAGATAACCCCAGCAGGGTATCCACAAGGTGAAAGCCAGGCATCCCGCCGCAAGGGGCCGTTGTGTGATGTGATGTGGTTGCTTCTTTTTGCCCCACAAATGAAACGGGCTGCTGAGTGGAGAACAGAGTTAAGGGGGGACAGGTGGGATTTGGGGAGGCCAGTAAGAAGAGAAATGCAGTAGTCCAGCCTGGAGAGGACCAGCGATTGCACCAGTGTTTTAAGGTCTTCTTCAGGGAAAAAGCGACGAATTCCCCAAAGAAGGCGCAGTTGGTATCGTGCAGATTTTGCAAAGGAGTTGATGTGGGGGATTAGATTGAGTTTGTTGTCGAGTATGACACCAAGGGATTTTGCGCTGTCGACAATGATGGGTTTATTGTTCAGCAGATTCATCTGATCCATCCATGATTGAACCGGGGGAGGAGAAAGTGAGGAAGAGAGGAGGAGGAATTCAGTTTTGGAGGAATTCAGAATCAGTTGATGAGTTGACATCCAGTTTTGAATGGAGTCGAGAGTCGAGTTCAGGATGGCGAGATCATAAGTGGAGGCAACTTTGAGGTAGATTTGAGTGTCATCTGCGTAGAGATGATAGTGGATCACGGATTTACTTAGGAGATTTCCCAGTGGTTCTAGGTAGAGATTGAACAATGTGGGTGCAAGTATAGAGACTTGGGAACACCTTGACCCACCGCCAAAGGAGATGAAAGACTGTTCGCTATTTTGATCATTTGGGATCTGCCAGAAAGGAAGGATGCAAACCATTTAAGCACAGTGCCCTCCATGCCCATTCTCTGTTGCAGAGTGTTGAAGAGAGTGTCGTGATTGACAGTGTCAAAGGTTGCAGAAAGGTCGAGGAGAATTAGAAGACAGGACCCCCCTGAGTCGAGTATCCTCAGCGCGTCATTGACCACTTGCAGTAGGGCTGTTTCAGTGCTGTAGTTTTGGATGAAGCCGGACTGACAATTGTTAATTTCTAATTTCTAATTTAAAACATTTCTAAAGCGCAGCGTACACCGTGCGGTTTCTTGGCGCTAGTGGGAGGTTCGGCAGCTGAGGGAGAAGACATGGAGAAAGGTATGAAGAATTAAACGGGGAAGGCCTGATTGAAGAGGAAAGTTTTTAGATCCTTGCGAAAGGAGAGATAATGGGTGGCAAAACGGAGATGGTCAGGGAGGGAGTTCCAGAATATTGGAGCCAGGGTGGAGAAGTTGGTCCCGCCCCACTTTTTGCGTGTGAAGCGTGGGATCTGAAGAAGAGACTTAGAGGAAGACCGGAGCTCTCTTGCGGGAACATAATCTTTTATTAATGAAGAAATGAAGGCGGGGCAGTGCCCTGGCGGGCCTGTAAGACCATACAGCCGGTCTTGAAAAGGGAGCGTTCCTTTACGGGAAGCCAGTGAAGCTCCCTGAGAAGGGGAGTGGAATGGTGAAAGCGTGGGAGGCCATAGACCAGCCGGACCGCCTGGTTCTGGATCATCTGGAGTCTTCGCAGGCTGTATGCTGGGATGCCATGATAGAGGGCGTTGGCATAGTCCAGCCGCGATATCACCAGGGCGGCCATGATCAGCTTAAGTGCCTGGAGAGAGAAAAAGCGGGAGACAGAACGGATGGTTCGAAGAGTGAGGAAACAAGAGGAGACCACGGAACTGATTTGTGAATGGAGGGTGAGCTGATTATTCATTTTGACACCCAGTGTTTTGACCGTGGTTGAGGGGGAGGGTGCGGGACCAAGAGAGGAGGGCCAAAAGAGGGAGTTCCAGGGGCTGGATGAACCACCGGTGAGAACCAATTCGGTTTTGTCCGGGTTCAGCTTAAGGTGGTTGTGGTTAATCCAGTCCCTGATGAATGTCATTGTTGACTGGAAATTAGAGACAGAGAGGGAAGAGGAGGACAGATCAAAGATGAGCTGGAGATCATCCGCATAATTGTACACAGTGACCTCCAGCTGCTGGAGTGCGAAAATAAGAGGAAAGATATAAAGATTGAAAAGTAAGGGAGAGAGAGAGGATCCCTGGGGAACACCACAAGTGACAGGAAGAGGAGTGGTAGTAAAGTCTCCTAGCCGGACCGCCTGGGTGCGGTCCCTCAGAAAGGAGGAGAGCCAAACCAGAGCTGATCCCCCGATTCCAGCCGCCCTGACACGGGAAAGTAAGATGGTATGGTCCACCGTGTCAAAGGCGGCGGAAAGATCGAGGAGGACCAGTGCCTGGTGTTTGTTATCATCCATACCCTTTCTGAGGTTGTCTAAGACTGAGACCACAACCGATTCAGTCGAATGCCTGGGACGGAAGCCGGCCTGGCGGGATGCCAGTCCCCCATTAGCCTCAATATGGGCGCTGAGTACCGCGGTGACGTGGCGTTCCATCACCTTGCCCAGGAAGGGCGGCAGGGAAATGGGGCGGTAGTTGGCCGAGATGGAAGGGTCCGCGCCAAGTTTCTTCAAGATGGGCACTATGGTGGCTGCCTTTAGCGCAGGGGTCACTACACCCTGTGCTAGGGAGCTATTGAGGAAGGTGATGGGGGGTTCAGGACAGCAGGAGTAGATTTGCTGCAGGATCCGTGCCGGGCAGGCGTCCGCCGGGGAACCCGACTTCACTTTGGGAAGTATCTCCAGAAATGTTTCCTGAGTGAGGGGGGGAATGGAGGTGAGGAGGCATTGAACGGTGGGGGGGGGAGGGATCCACAAAAGCAGACGAAGGTGGAGGGATGTTGACCTTGATAGTTACGATCTTGTCCAAGAAATAGGTGTTGAGTTGATCGCAAAGAGGCTGGGAAGGAGGGATTTGGGGTGAGGTTCGGTCTGAGAATGCCAGGTCATTCACTATGCCAAAGATTTCCCTGGGTTTATTTTCGGCAGATGTTATTTTTGTTGAAAAGTAGGTTGTTTTTGCAGCGAGAATTGCAGTTTTGTATTTGGCCAGTGCTGTGAGAAAGTGAGTTTTTGATAAGGGACAGTAATTTTTCCTCCATTGCCTCTCCGCCCGTCGGACGCACAGTTTAAGCTCTTTCAGGTGGTCGTTAAACCATCTGTTGGAATCCTTAGGTCGACGGATGGAAATGCGACGTAGGGGAGCCACTGAGTCACAGCCTCCAGCCAGCCAGGTGTTAATGGCATTGGCTTGAGAGGCAGATGATAAGCCAGAAAGGGTGGGAGTGGAGTTTCGAAGCAGGGAGGTCAAGGAGGGAAAATCCAGTCTGTTCCAATTCCGCGCCCAGGTATTTTTGGCATGCGGAGTTTTGTGTACCTGATTACAGGAAATGGAGAAAGAGATGAGAGCATGATCGGACCAGGGACAGGGAGAAACAGCCGCCGAAGCCACTGGGAGGTTGAGGGACCAGACCTGGTCAAGTATGTGCCCGTGAGAGTGAGTGGGGACAGTTATATGCGGTACAAAGTTGAGGGACAGAAGGGATTCTGTGAATTCTTTTGAGGCCGTACACTCATTTGGGTCTGAAGGCCAGTAATTGAAGTCCCCTAGCACCAAGACCGAGGCGTAGTTGACCACCAAGTTGGCCAGCAGGTCTTGAAATGCCGGTAGGAATGAGGACGAAGACTGGGGAGGGCGATACATTAGGAGGCAAGTAATCGGGGGGGGAGGATAGAAGAGAACGGACTACCAGGAAGTCAGTGGGGGGGATGGGGGGAGAGGGAAGTGATTGAAAGTTCAATTCCGACCGAGCGATTAAGGCCACCCCACCACCAACCCTGCCTGCCGGGCGGTCGGCACGTAAGGCCACGTAGGAGGGGGGTAGGGTAGCCAGAAGAACGGGGAGGGAGGATTCACAGAACCAGGTTTCGGTCAAGAGCAGTAAGTCAGGCTTCTCTGAGTCGAGTAGGACAAACAGCTCATGGTGGTGCTTGACCGCTGACCTGGTGTTGAGTAGGAGGACAGACAGTGACGGAGTGGCAAGGTGAGGGTCGGGTGGGGAGGAACCAGGTAGCGGGGGAGCACACAGCGGAGGGTGTGGTATAGGAGGGGAAGAAGGGACAAGGCCTAATGAGGAGACGAGCCTGCGGACGAGATCCGGAAGTGGCCAATGGCCTTGGAGGGCGGTAAGTTCCTTGGAGGAGTAAGACATGATTTTGGCATGGTGTCGTGCCCCTAGCCCCGTCCGGCCGCGGACGGGCGCAGACGGGCTTGTTAAGAAGATCATTGTCCTTGATATGACGAGAGAGTTGTTTCGCTATACATCTTTCTGTGATCTTCGCAAGAAAGGGTAGATTAGTGATGGGGCGGAAGTTGTTGAGGTCGTTAGCATCCGCAGTGGGTTTTTTAAGCAGAGGGGTGACCTGCCCAGTTTTGAAGGAGACAGGAAGGGAGCCTTGACAGAGGGAGAGGTTGACCAGAGTGGTCCAATAGGAAAGAGAATGGGAATAGAAGTCAATGGCAATGGCACTGGGGATGGGGTCAAGAGAATGGTTGGAGGGCTTTGTTTCGAGGATGCACTTGAGGAGGGCATCTTCAGAGATGGGGTCAAAGTTCTGCCAAATAGCTAAGGATTTGCGCTCCTCTGGAGGGGTAGGATGAGCGACCTGAGCCACAAGGGATTTAACTTTTTCATCAAAGAATATACCAAAATCCGCTCCTTTCTTTGTAGAATCCTCCAGCATGGAGGTTGGGTGAGTGCGGTTAGGAACCTTGATGAAGTCGAATAGTTTTTTGGGTCTATTTTTGGCAGAGTCAAGGAGGGTTCTGAAGTGCAACGCTTTCTCAAGGAAGATGTTCTTGTGGTACTTGGATCTTGCTGAATGAAGCGTGGCCAGATTATCAGTGGAGGGCGCTTGCCTCCATTGTTTCTCCAGTAATCTTAGTTGCTTCCTTTCTTCATAGAGGGATTTGTTGAACCAGGGTGCTGAGGGAGTGTGCCTTATCTTTTTACTTTGGAGAGGAGCGACGTTGTTGATATCGACTGCAAGGACTGTGAGGCATTGGGAGGTGAGTTCGTCAACATCTAGGTTCGGGTCTAACCTCGGAAGTGATAACAAAGCTGATTCACAGAGGGAAACAACGTCAATATTTTTAGCATCACGGAACCAGGCGGTAGCCCTCTTAGGTTGGCCAAGAGTTATAGAGTGTGATAGGTGAAGAGAGAATGGGATGAGGAGGTGGTCAGACCAGTCTACCGGAATAGGGGAAGTGATAGAAAGCATGCCTGCTTTAGAAATAACAAGGTCCAGGTTTGAGCCCTTAGAGTGTGTTGACTCTGTGCAGTGTTGGATAAGATCGTTAGCAGAGGGGAAGGTGGCCAGCGAGTTCGCAGAAGAGTTTTTCGGTGAGCCCCAGTGGAGATTGAAGTCACCCACAAAGGTCTGATTGTCACTTTGCGAGTATTGGTCGCTGATGAAGTCAGTGAGTTCCTCCATAAACGAAGGGTCGCTGCCCGGCGGGCGGTAATTGACATGGAATCCGATGGGTGAGCGGTGGTGCAATTGTAGCTCAAGAGAAAGGCATTCAAAAGTGTGGAAGGAGCTGAAAGGAGAAGCCTTCAGTTGAAGGGAGTTCCTAAAGATGACTGCAACACCTCCCCCAACGCTGTCAGTTCTGTCATTCCTAAGTAAAGAATAGCCTGTGGGTAATAGGAGATCAAAGATAGAGTGAGAGGTATTGTTGCACCAGGTCTCTGTGAGAAAGAGCATGTCTATATTGTGAAAGGTGATGGAATCAGAGATTTCAAGTTTGTGTTTTACTGCAGATCTGCAGTTGTGGAGCAGACAGGGCAGCTCTGTCAAGACTATTTTGGTGACGTGGGCACTTTGGCTCTGAAAGGTGATCGGAATATTGTGTTTATACGAGGGTGCTCGGGAGGGTTTAGGTGGATGCTTGGATCTGACAGAGGAGATGGTCAGAATAGAGTAGATAGTAGGGTTACTGGGCGGCGCAGGTTGCAGAAGGGAGGCATTCAAAGGCTTGTGTGAGTTGACGAAGTTTGTCGATGACAGGTTCAGCTAGGCTATAGTGGGGTGAGGTGGCGAGGTGCATCTCCTGGGATGGTGAGGGTTTTCCAAAGGAGTAGAGGAGTATGGAAAGGTGGACATCTTGGAGCTTAAAAGTGAAATGGCAGTTACAAGCTGGGAGATGGAGGTGATCAGAGAGTCTAGCTTATTTTCCAGAAAGAGTAAGGCAGAGCACGGATGGTGGGGTGGCTGGATGGAAATGGGAGGGGGTGGAAACGGTGGTGGAAGGCTGGGAGAGGTGGGGGCAGGAGGGGAGTTGGGGTATAGGGTTCAAAAGTGGGGAAAGGTGGAGGTTGAGAGCAGGAGTTGGTGAGTCAGAGGCGAAGGGAGAGTTGTCTTTGTTGGAGTTGCAAGAAGGAAAGGAATTAAGGACAAATTTAGGGGGAGATGGGTGCAGATCAGGGCGGTATGGTAGAAGGAGAGGGGAGGCCTGAGTGGCATCATGGGAATGTAGGGGGTTAGGGAGGAAAAGAGGGGAGGTGGTTGAAGAGGTCCTGTCATCGAGAAGGGGTGGCTGTGAGGAAACTGGCATCTGGCAGAGTGAGGGGGGTTGGGAGAATGGGAAGCTGAAGAAAGGAAGTGGTTCTGCTGTGCCCGAGGGAGGGAAATGGAAAGGGTTACGAAGGGGGGTAAGGGGGTAGCACAGCATAGCTGGAGGAGTGGGAGGGTAAGGAGAGAGATGCAAAGGGTTTGTGTAGAAATCGGGGTGAATAACGAGGGGAGGAGGGGCTAGAGGAGAGGGGGGGAAGGAGGAATAAGGGGAGCGTAGGGAAGGTTAACCGGGGGAGAGGGTTGGAGGAGAGGTGGACTGAAAAGGGGTATGGCAGGTAGGAGTATGGGTGAGGTGAAGAGATTGGGGAACCGGGATGGTGCAGATTGGACGAGGAGCGTATTCGTTAGAGGTAAGGCTGAAGTGATAAATGGGGGGGCAAACTGGGGGGGCGGCATAGTTGAGGAGGGCACAGGGGAGGGGGAGGGAAGAGGGGCTACCTGTGCTTCTTGAGGGTGCACCCTGATGTTATGTGGGAGGGTCTGGGGAGGAGAAAGTGAGTACGGGGTGGAGCTAGATGAAGAGTCAGGGGATAACCCAGTCGCAGAGGAGGGGAGTAGGGAGGGGAAGAGGTGGTCAAAGAGCGAGAGACAGGTGTCTTAGCCTTGGATCATGACAGTACCGTTGTTATAGAGTGAGATAGTGAGGTAGCCGTTGAAATGCGCAGAGGGGGAAATCTTTAGTTGTTTGCCATGAGGGAAAGAGCAGGAGGAGGTGACGTTAAGGGAATTATATAAGCTGGTGGACCAAGAGGAGGTGTCGTGAGTGAAGACGATGAAATCGTTTTTGAGCCTCCCAAAACGACCATTGTAAAATTGATCAACAAAAAGGGAATCAGGGAAACGTTCAATGGTGTCATGCTTCAATCGTTTTACTGAAGCTTTCGTCTGGTTGGGAGGATACATGATTTTGTAGCAATTAATTCCAGTCCTAACTTGAGTGGTGGCCATGTTGGGAAAATGAGACGGGGGAGGGTGGGGGGGATATGAGAAGGGTGTTACTAGGAAAGCGGTGGTGATAAGAAGTAGAAGGACAAGAAGGGGGCACATATTCCAAATATTGGGTGAAGAAATCAGAACTAATGTGCCGTCTGGGAAGTGAGGTGGGTATTTGATGGGCCCTTCATCTAGGTATGCATGATGTCACCTGGAACTAGATAAACAAAGGAATTGTTTACATATGATAGGACCAACTGGACCACTTTCAGAACCATCACAAAGCAAATTCGGTCAAAGTAGAACAGATTATAAACGAGCACCCAGTGAACACTGGTGATCACTGAACTTAGCATCAGCCTGTGACAAAATCCCATTCGGCACCAAAAATGTTGTACACCCATAATCTCAACAGACTACTATTGCACCCTAATCTCCTGAGAGTAACAAACATTATGGGCAAAGAGCATGGGGTGGAACAAAATCTCACTAACAAGGTCTAAATATGCAAAATCTCACTAACAAGGTCTAAATATGCACGACAACCTCGTCATCATAAGACCACCTTTAGCGGTGCTCAGAAAAGGGAGCAAAACTCATACTACAAGGAGGACATTTCCAAGCACCTCAAGTCTGTATAAGGGCCTGGCGCCCTACATACCTCGCAGTTTCCCAGGCCAACTGGCCTTCTAAGCAGGGGGCACAGATGCCGTGAATCCATAATGACAAGGCTGCTGTAAAGGCAGCGGGAGTCCTAACTCAATCAGAACTGACTCCACTGATAAAGTTGTTTAAACGATGCAGCTGGCACTACTTGCTGCACAGCTGTTAAAGGTCTAAACGGTGCAGCTGGCACTACTTGCTGCGCAGCTGTAAAAGGCCTAAACGGTGCAACTGGCACTACTTGCTGCGCAGCTGTAAAAGGCCTAAACGGTGCAGCTAGCACTACTTGCTGCACAGCTGTAAAGGGCTTAAACAATGCAGCTGGCACTGCTTGCTGCACAGCTGTTCATGACCTAAACGGTGTAGCTGGCACTACTTGCTGCGCAGCTGTAGAAAGGCCTAAACGGTGCAGCTGGCACTACTTGCTGCGCAGCTGTAAAAGGCCTAAACGGTGCAGCTGGCGCTACTTGTTGCACAGCTGTAGATGAGGCAACAGCATCCTCCTGATTGCCTTGTAGTCCTCCTTCAGGCCAACCTGACGGTCTGCGCTGTACGGCACGTCTTAAGACAGCAGGAACACAAGCAAGGATTATTAACAAATGCCCATATCCAGGGTGGGAGTTTTACTAGGAATCTGTAGTGGAATAGATTGAGATGGCTATAAACTCTATTCACAACCCAAGATGGCCACTATAGAAAACTTCTTTCTTTGCATGTGGTGAGCTTCTGGCTCAGTCCTCTTTCTGTTTTAGTGAAGGCAAAAGTTCAGTCCTCTTTCCCTTTCTGCGATTAGGGCATGTGAGGACAGCCTCCACTCTGCCCTGCAGTGCCTTCTAGATGGATGGAGTACAAAAGGGGTTGGTGATGGACGGAGCCTCTGAATCAATCAGACACTCACACCCAGTCTAGAGATCTGGGTTTAATCCATCACCGTTCTTTAGCCCACTCTGCCACCCCAGTTCAGACATGGCTATATGCAAATCAGTCTGGCCCTGTGCCTCATGGGAACAGTGCAGCCCGAACTGCCAAGCCATGTCTTCCCTGGACCGGAAACAAGCTTCCGAGGACCGGTTTCTGGCATTCAGCCTTCTTCAGCCCGGCTTGCTTGAATCCAGTGGCAAAGTGATCAAGGGACTCACGTCTGAGCATACCCTGCCACACTTATGGCGGCCAAAAGCAGTACAAAAGGGGGTGGTGATGGACGGAGCCTCTGAATCAATCAGACACTCACACCCAGTCAAGAGATCTGGGTTTAATCCATTTGGCAACACAGAACTAGAAACTCTTAATATACTAAATATAGGTTCAAAGAACCCAGCAAGCTAGCCCAGTAAAATAAATACAAATAAAAGCTAAAAATAAAGATCAGAAAACTAAAGAAATATAGACTCAGCCCTTGGCGTCCTTCCACTGCATGCAGTGCTTCTTTGCTGCACGATCCCACTATTGGATGCAGTGTTTCAGGGGAGCGCTTCAATGTCCTTTCACTGCGTGTAGCGCTGCTCGATATCCTTTTACTGCGTGTAGCGCTGCTCGACCCCCTTTCACCGTTTGACGCTGCTCGAACCCCTTCCACTGGGTGAAGCGCTGCTTGATTCCCTTTCACGGCTTGTAGTGCTTCGATGTCCTCTCCGGCAGCGCTTCTATGTCCCGCGATCCGGCTACAGAAAAAAATGGGGGGGCCGCGGCAATGCACACAAGTCCCATGATCTATACCCCGTCCACACTCAAATCCCCACTTGCCAGCAGGTCGCTAGGGAGGCGGCGATGCTCCTCCCGTACTGCAGCGGGTTCCAGCTCCGTTTGAATGCTCCGGCGGTGCGGGGCTCACACCGGCTCATAAGCAGCAGAGGGCAGCGCGGACAGCACCCCTCACCACACGCCGCCCAGTCTTGGCCCAGCCCCTGCAGTGCTGTCCGCCTCTTGCCGCAGCCCGGTCACTCTTGGCCCCATTAGTCTGAGCACCCCCCCCTCCTCGTGAGGGGGTGAGGCTCAACCGTTCTCCAGCCCCTCCTCTGCCGGGTACACCATTGACGTGCATCCGGGGGAGGGCTCATTGGGGATGGGTTGGGTATTCAGGCCCCTGTGCCCAGTACATGACCTCTTTGCGGTCGGTCTGCCCTGGCGGCTGCTGCTGTCCGGTCTCGGTGCCTGTCGTCCTGCGCCAGCCTGCCTCGCTGGGTCGTTCGTCGTCGTCCTCGTCTTTTACAGGCCTAGGTGGTCATGCTGAGGTATTCGGCCATCGTGTCCCTGGTCTGTCTCGTTTGTGTGTTGAGTGATGGGGCATTACTAGCCTCCTCCCATCGTCCCCCATACCTTGGGTTACATGGGGGGAGCGGCCCGGTTTTGAACGGCCTTGTGGTTGTACTTGGGCCGAGTTTCTCTGCCTTGGCGATGGGTGCAGTTGGGTGAGCCCTGCCTGATCTCCCGTGCAGTTGAGCAATAGAGTGGGTTTTGCAGAGGGAACAGAGCGGTGTGGAAGGTTTTCCACTGCCATGTCAGGCACGGGCCCCCAGTTGTGTCAGGGACGGTCGGCATCATGCGGGACAATGAATGCCTCAAGTTCACCAGAGATGTACTTGCGTCGGGAATAGCCGCGCTTCTAGCATTATTTAAAAGGCGGTAGAAGTTCATTCTTTAGAGTGTCGTCGGGGCACGAGAGAGCTGGTTGGTTGCAGCCAGGGGGGCATACTAATTTGGTTGAATTGGCCTATCCGACGTTAATGGCGGCGCACGCACTTCCGGTGTTCTCTTGTTTAAAATAGTGAGTTGTGTTTCGGCGCCAGCGCTCCATCCCGTGATTCGGAGCTGATCACTTGTTCCCATGGGGCTAGGGACAAGTAAGGCTAGTTCTTGAGCTGCAACCTTTGCTTAAGTAATCCTGGGACATGTAGTCGGGTGGAAATTAGAGAATATAGAACACGGTGTGCAGTATGTAGGACGCGGTGTGTCCTTCCAACCTAGCGCCTGGTCAGATAGTAATTACAAATGAATGTTTACGAGGCACCCAGCTATTCTTGTGTAATGCATCGTATGGTTTGCAGCGGATCAGTTGTTCCCATGGTGCCTCCGGAGGGGGGGGTTTTGAGGCTGGTGCTTGTAGGTGAAGTTATCTTGTCGGAAGGGACCGGTAGTTGAGGGAGACTTGGCATATCAGGCGTATCTACGTACCTCCGCCCAGGCTGTGATGCGTTGAGAATTTGTTGCTCAGGTCGGGTCACGTGAGCACCGCCATGAGTTGTTAAGTGGGGTTTAAGCAAGTCACGAGGCCTTGGGCATTGCTTATTTGCTTTTGAGTATTGCCCACTAACACACAGCTCAGAGAACAGACCTCTGAGGCTTGCATTTCCATGTGTCCAGTGCTTATAAATATGACTTTAACCCCTTCACTGCGGCGGCTATTCCGCCGCAGTGCTAAGGGGGCGGGGCGGAAATACGGCGGGCGCATGCTGGTGACGGAACCGCTCCGTCACCAGCGTCAGCTGTGCTGTGCTTATGACGGAGCGGTTCCGTCATGGCCCGCCCCGCTCAATGGGGGCTCAGCGCAGCCGCGGAATTCGCGCCGCGCAGGCGCTCTGAGTGGGCCATGATGGAACCGCTCCGTCATCAGCACAGTGCCACTGCAGCTGATGACGGAGCGGTTCCGTCATCAGCAGGCAAGGGGTTAAAGTGAGAACACGTTAACAATGCCCCATTTGTAAAGTTGTTTGTGCACCAAGCGAACGCTTGTAATTTGTCACTTGTCCGGAGTTGGAAGTTGAATGTTTGTGGGGGACAACAGGGCGAGTGGTGTGCAGAGAACCTGTAGAGGCATTTCTACGAACATTGAGCAGTGACCACTGGGCGCCTTCAGTCAGTGCTGCGAAAGAGGTCCTCACAATTATATTTTGTATGTTGGAAGCAATGTGCACAATTCCACATTGCCACACATTTTGTTTTATTGCTATTGTCCCCATATCGAGCGCGGGGCGTGGACTCATCATGTGCGCCTCTTTCCAACAGGCTTTGAATGTAAATAACTGTGCATGGGATGAAGATTAGCATTGAGCAAATGTTACATTTTGCCACGAAACGAGTGTTATATTCAATTTTAACCCGTGGCATTGCATATTTTAGATCGATGTGTAAACCTATTACGTGCGCATCTCTGTTACTGGTGTCCGTATTTCCAAATGGAATAGTATCATTAGGCCATGGTATTTCGAGACCTGTTGCGCTGTATTGGTTTGGCAGCTACGCAATCACGCTCAGGTCTTCGTGCAGATCTGTGTTGAGGTACGTTCTGTGTCGAAGTTTGATTCTTTTTTCTATCTCACCAGGTCTGCTGTACAATGCGTGAGACATCGAGATGTGGTCAATAAGTTTTACCTAATCAATTTTTCCGTATAATTATCATTACAAGACAGCTCATTCAAAAGAGAGGCAGAGTCAGTGGTATCTGAGTCATACAGGGTTTAATGAATAAGCCATAAGCCTTAAGCCTATAAGCTATAAACCTATAAGCCTCGAGGCTGGATATCATGTTCCGTCACCACTAGGGTTCGGGAAGGGACAGTCAACGTTTAATTAGCAGTACACATTATATATAGTAGAATCACATCATTGGGTCCAATACAGTAGGCGTAACAGGTGAAAAGAAGAAGATAAGAACACATGTGCGTAACAGGGGGGCGTGAAAGAAGGCGTGAAAGAGGCGTACAATGTAAACGTAATGTAGACGTCACAGAGAGTGTCATAAGTGGGTGTATGCATAGAGGTAATCTGCGGAGTCAGCAGGAAATGCGGATGCGTGCGCAGCTAGCATGACGTGACATAGACGTGTAACTGGGGAGAACTTTAACACTAGTAGAGGAGACAGAAGTCTGGGATGTCAGAACGACCTGGACCTATAACATATCTGGTATCTTATGTTTGGAGGGTGTATTGTCTGGAGTAGAAGGTCTCTCGGGCAGAGGCTATTCTATACTGAATGCTAGTGCGTGCATATGTGTCTACGTGTCTACGTGCAGGGGCATGGGCCTACTATGGCAACGGGAACTGTAAATTACTTGCATGGAGACAGGAAGACTTGCTCTTTGCTCTGCAGCCGGGGATATGTTTACCTAAATCACTAGACAGGAATGTATTTGCGAGGAGGCTGAACAGATAACTTGAAGGCAAAATACTGTCTTGGCAGGCAGGCCAGGTTGAGCCAGGCACCGCTTCGCTTGGCAGGAAGTAAGGCAGAGGTCAGGGATACGTGTCCATGCTGCAGCTTTCAGAGGCAGTAAGCAGAAAAAGGTTCGGAGACAGGAATCAGGGCCTAGCTCGGCAGAGCCAGGAAAAACGTAAAAGTGTACCATGCAAAGACGTTGGCATGGTATGGTTAGGAACTGAATTATCGATCCATTCATGGTGGATCTGAAAGAGGACATGTTAACGTTGGACGCAAATGTGTTTGTGTCTTCATATTCGGTCATGGAGGGAATTTACATGTACTTGAAGCGCGTACATGGAGACGTTGGGGTACACGTTAGGGGACATACTTGACCATAAAAATCTCAATTACCTCATTCCCTCCTTGTCCCCTACGTTCCCTTCAGGATATATCGATCCTCATGAGTCCATCTATCTGTTCATATAACATCATTTGCTCATCTTTTTTCGTTCTGGCACGAGGATGTGGACTTGGATGGGGAGTACATGATGTGGCGCACAAGCCGCAAATCGCTGGCCCACATTGTAGACATAGACAACAACTGAATACTATTAGTAGTATTATTCCAAGGAACGATAGGACTTTCCATCCCCCAGCAGATATCACGCTCCAGAGCCAACCGGACCAAGTCCATGAGCCTGGATTCTGGTGTATCTGACTAGCAATTTTATGGAGCCGAGTTATGGCTTTATATACTGACGGTGCGTTATTAGGAATGAAAACGCAACAACTGGATCCGATGACTCTACAAGCCCCGCCCCTATCTGCCAGGATGACGTCAAGGACGAGACGATTTTGAAGAACGACAAGTCTCATAGCAGACTGTTCTTCTGTTAAGTTACCTAGGGCAAAAGTAGTTTCATTCACTACTGCTTCAAGGGTTCTGGTCAATTGACGTATCAGTTTACTATTTGAGACAGTTCCTAGATAAGGAAAGAATCCTTTATTGAAATCTGTTTATTGTTCCCATGTCGTTTCAGTGTAATCGACAATCGGGAGTTCTCTCTTGGGCCTAACATGAGTGAGATGAGAATTTCTATGGTAGTCAGGTGGAGCTAGAAAAACAGGTGGCAGTAGGAATGCAATGTAACATGTACCATCCCAGTCTAGAGGTAAACGTATATAAGCTGTATGGCCACAAATGAAATAGGAATGTCGGGAAGCTTTGAATGTAGACTTGCCATTATCACTGAATTCAATAACTGTATTACAATCGCTGTGTCCTAGATGTACTGAACCTTTCTTTCTAACGCATAGGTCACCCTTCACTGGTAGAACTGAAATTGAGGGAAAGTTCGAACTAGTTTCCGATTGGACATTCAAAATCATGAGCCTAAGTGTAAAATTACCTAGTCCATACACTTCGTTTTCTAGGTCGGTACCTGTCATTTGGGGAAGACTCTCCTTGTCTGGGAAACACGCCTTATTCATAACTGTATTCAGGTCTCCCCATATCCAATTACCTTGTGAAACTTTGGACTTGCTGTCTAACGAGGACAATAATGTAAACCATGCACCACATGAACCATTATGTGTAAACGGGTAAGGAAAAAGAGGCAAGGCTCCCATCGATTTCTGGTAGGGAGGGAGTCGGCCACATACCCAGCAATCAGTTGCATTGCTGGTCTGGTGGGAATGATGTAACATACGGATGAAAGAATTGTTACGCAGTGCAAGTCGATAGGAAAGTTTGTGCGGGGGCAGATCACTAAAGGTGTGGTCTGCAGTGTCATTGAAAAAAGAATGTGCTTGTATGGGAAAATATACGTGTAACACATAGCTTAGGCATATAATTGTAAGACTCAGAAATAACATGACAAGTAAAGTAACAATACAACGGCTTCGGAGATTCTTGCAATATTTCTGTTTCTTGAACTCCTGTCTATCTCTCTCACTATGTGGGTCTATCTCGTACATGTCAGGAACCTGTCTAACCGCTTCACCCAAGGGGGACTTAAACAATTAAACTGTCTGACTTACTAGACCTCAACTTTAATTTGTACTCCTGGGACGGAGTTTTCTCTACCAGGGGGAGTTTAGTATCAACGATTGGAATGTGGCAGTCCTGGGAAACAGTTTTTGGCGGAAGTCCATAACAACGTTTGACGTGGCTCGAATGGAGCCAGCCCTTCCTTCCCTCGAGTTTTACTGCAGTCCTTGTGGTCATCAAAACGAGCTTGGGTTCCTTCCAGCGGGGCTCCAGAGGGCTTGACCGGTCAAAATTGCGCACAAAGACATATTCACCAGGGACGATCTTGTGTGGCTTCGCCTCGGTGTTGTCTGGAAAGGCTGCTGCGACCTGTGAACGACATGATTGTAGTGCAGACATCAAGGAAGCAAGGTAATCTGTCAGCATAGTACTGTCAACATCGGTTAATTTACGGGGCAGAGGCGTCCCCCACATATTCGGTGGCCGGCCAAAAACCACCTCATATGGGGATAGCCCTGTCCTAGAATGGGCTACCATTCGCATATAGAAGAGAGCAACCGGAAGGGCTACTATCCAGTCTACTCCTTTTTCTGCACAGACCTTGGCGAGACGAGTTTTCAGAGTCTGATTGTGTCTTTCTACCAGTCCAGCTGCTTCGGGATGCCGAACACAGTAGAACTTCCATTGGTAACCTAACAAAAGGGAAACTTGCTTCATGAGTTCGGACGAGAATGGTTGTCCGTTATCTGAATACACGACACGAGGCAAACCAAACCTCGGGAAAAATTTGCGAACCAGCTGCTTGGCAGTGGTCACGGCAGTGTAATCTGGGACTGGATATGCTTCTGTCCATCGGGAAAGTGCACATACAACTACGAGGACATACTTGAATCCTCGACAACGTTCCATCTGGATATAATCCATCTGGAGAACTTCAAAAGGATGATCAGGAGGATGAAATCCACCTTGCTCTACAGGAATGCCTTTACCTGGGTTGAACTGACAACAGATCATGCAAGTACGCACTTTCTGTTTTGCTGCTGCTCGTAAGTGCTTATTGAACCAAAGGTTTTGAATACTGTCTAACATGGCCTTTTCTCCTAAATGTGCAGGACTATGTGCTGTGTTAATGATAACTTGTACCATAGAGTCGGGGAGGAACCATGTGGCTTTTCCCTTCGTCATCCATCCCTGTTCTGTCTGGATCCCTCCTAGTTCTGTCCATTTCTTGATTTCGTCTGGAGTGGCATGTGTCTGTATGTCAATTACGTCTAGTGCGGGATCCCTAACCGTCATGCAATGTGTTGGAACTACCGTCTTTGTCATATCAATCTGAATATGAGTTTGAGCTGTATGCTTGGCTGTTCGATCTGCCAGGTCGTTACCCTGGGAAATGGTATCTATGACTTTCGTATGTGCCTTACACTTCATGATGGCTATGGCTGTAGGCAACTGTATTGCTTCTAATAGAGCTTGAATGAGGGGACCATGCTGTATCTTAGCACCGTGGGAAGTTAAAAAACCTCTCTCTTGCCAAAGGACTCCGAAGTCGTGTACAACTCCGAATGCATAACGGGAATCTGTGTATATATTAACTTTCAGGTTCTTGGCTCGAATACAGGCTTGAGTCAGAGCAACGAGCTCTGCTGCTTGGGCAGACAGGATGTCAATACGATGTGTTTCTATGACTTCAGTTTCAGTGGTCACTGCATATGCGGCCACTAGCTCTCCTGTACTTGTTCTCATACATGAACCATCCACATAAAGTGTCAGGTCTGGATCTGGTAATGCGATGTCTGTCAAGTCTTGTCTGGGCTTCGTCATAATGGTAATGACTTCCACACAGTCATGTAACATAGGGTCTGTTGTACTTAACGGTAAAAGTGTAGCAGGATTCAGTGTATTGCAGCGTCTGATCTCTATGTGTGGCTGGAATAATGTCAATTCATAACCTGTCAGTCGTGCTATAGTCAAGTGCTGAGTCTGTGTTCGATTTAAAAGAACTTCCACAGAATGTGGGACTTGTACTGTCAATTGGTGTCCTAACACTATGGAATCACTTTGTCTGATTGCTAGAGCTGTTGCTGGCACGGATTTCAAGCACGCAGGCAGGGCCTGGGCAACTGGATCTAATGTACTGGAAAAATAGGCACACGGCTTGTGTGAACCGGCTTGATCTTGGGTGAGTACTGACAATGCAGTACCTTCGCGTTCTGTGATAAAAAGTGTAAAAGGCTTGCTGTAACATGGTGTCGCTAAAACAGGTGCTCGACATAAGGCTTTCTTCAAGTCGTCAAAAGCCTGTGTGTGTTCCTGGGTCCAAGGGAGGACAGTCGAAGACGCTGCCTCCTGTGTTGTCAACTGTATAAGGGGCTTGGCTAGATATGCGTACTGAGGAATCCATTGTCTACAGTAAGAGGTGAGGCCTATAAAGGCCCGTACTTCCTTTTGTGTCTTGGGTTGTGGCATATGTACAATTAACTGGATGCGGTCAGGTGTAAGCTGTGTCCCCCTCTTGGACAGCAAGTGACCAAGGTAAACAACTTGCTGAACACAGAATTGTAGCTTCGAAGGAGACACTTTGTGTCCCTTGTCGGCCAGAAACATAGGACTGTGAGAGATGCATGTTCACATTCTTGTTCACTTCGGGCGGTGATCAATAGATCATCAACGTACTGAAGCAGGGCAGTGTTAGCAGGCATGAGGATACTGTCAAGTTGTCTTTTCATACTCGGACTTTCTGTGAACCCTTGAGGTGCACGTGCAAATTTAAAGCTTCGGCCATTTAAACTGAATCCGAAAAGATACTGGCTTTCCGGGTCAATGGGAACACTAAAGAAGGCATTCTTAAGATCGATTACAGTAAAGAACACCGCTTCGGAATCAATAGCAGTCAATAGGGATGAAATATCTGGGACCACTGGATACTGAGGTATGATACATTTATTAAGCTCTCTAAGGTCGATCACTAATCGATAAACTGGGGGCGCGTTTGGATCAGTACGTTTAAGAATCGGTATGATTGGAGAATTACAAATATTGGAGTCAGTTTCTACAACTACTCCTTGAGCAATAAGCTCGTCAATAATTTTCAATAAGGCTGCTACAGCCTCTGGTGGCAATTTGTATTGTCGGATTCTGGGCAGAACAACACCATCTCTAAGGGTAACACGATATGGCGTAATATGCATACAACCTACATCAGTCGGACCTTGTGCCCATAAATGCTGTGGTACATTCTGTAATCGGGGATCAAAATCTCTCAACACATAGTGACCCTTGAAGTCACGTAGAAACAATCTCACTCCTTCCGGAGAACAACAAATTACAGCTCCTAGAGCTTTCAGCGTTTTAATACCAAGCAGGTTTTCTGGACATGATTTTGTAAGTAATAAATCTGTAGTACGGGACAATGGACCAACTGCAAGGGGGACTGGTTTCGATACTTCGTTAACAATAGGCTTTCCTGAAAATCCAAGGGAAACATTCTGTGAGCCTGAGAGGGGTGCCCCTGGAACCTCGTCATGACAAATGGTAGTTCTGCTAGCCCCTGTGTCAATCAAAAATTTTCTGTCTTTTCCTAATACTTGACTATGTACATAAGGACCCTCTTGATCTACAGGAATCTCGATGAGAGGCAAACCTACTTCCCTCTCTAGGCTATTTCATGAATACTGTTGGTAATCTGGATACTCAGACTGTGCATACTGGTACATCTGTTGTGTAACGTGTTGTGTTGCGGCAATGGGTTGAGGTTGTGGAACAGCTACTGTCTGTTGCTGTGCATGTTGTGGAGCAGGTTGCGGATTCTGTTGAATATTCTGTTGAACATATTCTGGTCTAGGCTGACGTGGTCTTTCTTTCGTTTTGCCTGTAGCAATATTGTGTTTCAGAACGGCACAATCACTTATAAAATGACCTGGCTGTTTACAATAATTACAACTTCCTTTAACAGGACCTGTAGGACCACTCGTCTGTGTATTCTGACTGTTACCCCTCTTCTGACCATCTGCTGAAACAGACTGGGCAACTAATACTTTCATTTTCGTGTCTTTTATACGTCTCTGTTCATGATCGTGTTCCTCTCTAATCCTATTCTGGTGGTACTGTAACATTTGTAACATTTGAGAAGGCGTATTAGCTTGCCATGTACTTTCGACTTTCAATACTCTGTTCTTAACCTGGGGTAAGGAATTCTCAACTAATTTGGTCACGAAGAGATGTGGGAACGACTCGCTACTTATTTTCAGTCCACTATTAATAATAAAACATTTCTCAAATCTTGAATAGAAGTCACTAGTGTCTTCGTCTGGCTTCTGTTTGCATGCTGAGATTGCATCCCAATCTTCCTTTTTAACTGTCAATAATCTAGGCAAGACTTGTACTAATAATCCTGGTAATGCTTTCGTTTTGTCCCCAAGACCTACACCTGGGGTACGTCCTTTTTCTTCGTCCTCTAATTCGGCCCAAATAATCTTTTTATCTCCCACCTCCCATTCCTTTTCATTCAGTTTTTCGTAAATCCCTGCTGGCAATAATACTTTTAACATTTTAAGAATGTCTGAATAAGTGTAGTCACCCATCAGTAACATGTCTTTCAATTCACGGTGAAACCCTGCAGGATCTTTATCGTGACAAGGTACAATTTTCTTCATTTCCAATAATTCCATTTTAGTCAAGGGAGTGTACACAAACAC
This sequence comes from Lissotriton vulgaris, assembly GCF_964263255.1. Lineage (NCBI taxonomy): Eukaryota > Metazoa > Chordata > Amphibia > Caudata > Salamandridae > Lissotriton > Lissotriton vulgaris. Next base: position 2,655,329 of record NC_141692.1, on the reverse strand, counting down.
TCGTTCAAGCGTATCATCTGGCTTCCGGATTGGGTGTACTTCTCGTAAGGGATTCAGTCTGTCTAGGTGATATGGTTGTCTAACTGGGGGTGGAACGGAAACAAGACGTGGAGTCAGGAACGTTCTATATTTATGACGTTGTTCCAGAATAATATCAATTAAATCAGTACCTAGACCTCTCCATCTATTCAGGAGTAAGTCTTGCAATAAATTATACAATGGACCTGGATCAGATTGTTCGTTTTCATACTGTATAATGAGATGTTGAGTCATATATATACCAGCTAATCGCTGTTCTACTGGAGTCAGACTTAAAAACGTCTGCACTACTAGATCATCCTTATATATACCGTCATCCCCGGCCCATTGGACTGCTGACCGGGCTAGTTCCTGATCACGTAAGGTAGTGAGTTCATGATAACCTATTCTTTCTTTCAGGATTTTATCAGTAATTTGGAATATATGTTCAAGAGAACATTGCTCTGGTATGGGGGAAAGGAAACATCTCTTGCTTTCTGGACGGATGGGTCTGTCAAACGGACTATTTAAAGAATACTGTTTAGGGAGTTTCGCTCTACCTACATACGCTATCCTATCCTGGCTTTCTAACGGAGGCTCTATATCGTCCTCTTCCATGGATGATTCATTCTTGTCTGACTCGGGTCCTTTTTCAGCCCTACGTCTATTGTGTATGGCTACTATTTCTTTACGGATCTTTCTGGACATGACATCTATGCAATTCTGTTTATCATGTTTACCATCGGCAATATTTTGGCCCCATCTTACCAAGGCATCCATCTCCTCTGGAACAATACCTGGCTGATCTTGTTCCCTTATCAAACAATTAATTAAAAATCGTAATAGCAGACCTTGTGTCTCGACTTTCTGGTATGCCATGGCTTCACGAACACATTCGGGTTTCTCCCCTGTCAGAACAAAATGATATATTCTGTCTAGATATTTTGTCATTTCTGGTAACGTTTCCAAGTAATTTGTAACACGTCGTAGACGTAACGAAGCTAACATCATGTCTCCTTTCTTACCGGGTACTGGATCATATCTACAATCTGTAAGGTACTGTTTAAGACTCTCGTATGACATTGCTTTTGGGGTACGTTGCATTGCTAATTCTCTCATTGTCACTCGGCGTAACTGTGGCGGGGTGTGATGGGGGCCTCCTACGGCACCTCCTGAAGCGGAAACATGGGCATGTTCTGGCTGGATTGTAGCTGTTGAGGTCATGGCGGGTACAAGAGGCAAACCCTGAGTTACAGTTGATGTAAAAGGATTGTGCGGACCAATAGTAGTGGCAGCAGGGGAAGTGACAACAGGTACAGGAAGTGGTGCATGAGGTGGAGGGGTCGTACCTTGATCAGCTGGGACAAGCTGCTGTACGTTATTGGCAGGTGGTACGTGTACATTGGTATATGCGGGAGCTACATCATCTAAATAGGAAGAAAGGAAAATATCTGCTGCGTTCTTATGGTGACGTACTTTAGTCGGAACCAATGGTGGCGGTAAATTACTTGGCCTTTCCGGGTTGGCCTTAGACAGGCCCTCGGTCAGAAGAGGATACATGCCATTAACAAGTGTGTTTCGTTGTCTGTCTAATTGTTCTGCTTTAACTCATTCTGCTTCTACTATTAATTCTTTTTCTCAATCTTTTTCTGAATCTTCTCTATGTTTCTCTGCTTTTCTGAATTCTTTCTCTGTCCTTCTATGCGATTCTTTACGCCACAATTCTATGGCATCTTTCTGAGATTGTCTGGCTTTCTTTTTCCATAATGCTTCTTCTACTCTCATGATGCATTCAGCATCCCATGTTCCTGAGACAGGCCATCTATATTTCTCGTCTAAGTGCTTGGTATAATCGACCCACAAGTCTAAGTACAGTATGGCATCTAAGCCATGCTTGAGGTACATGAAGTGCCCTGGAGTGTCCCTAGGCGGAACAGGCACTGCTTCTTCAAGTATCCCTTTCCTAGTTCCTATCTGACGTAATTTCGAGAATAACGGCATAATTACTTTGACTCGAACACAATAAACACAGTAATGGAAAGCAAACAGTCATTCATACCACGACATACAATACGTTAAAACATTTCGAACAGATACTGTCTAGTACAAAAACACAATACTTGAAATCACGTGAAATAATGCTTGAAGACCTGAATTACTGAATCACTGAATAACTGAATCACTAGATGCACTGCTAAACAGTACAGACCGGTCCCTTAAAGAGACACGTCATACCGCGCTCACCTAAGTGAACACGTACGGACCAGGACTGTGTACCCAGACCTGTCTTGACCGGACACAAACTAATGCACCCGTCTAAATGCGTCCCTAGCAACGGTACTCACCGGGAGCAATACTTGAACTTGAACTTGAAGGCCTCGGACTGGACTGGACTTCTACTGGTACTGCTACGCATGCGCCATGGTACTTCGGAACAGGTGGGTCTCTGGATACCTCGGACACTGTTACTCTCGGCTGGGCTCTGGTCGGGATCCTCCGCACTCCTCACCGCCTCGTCTGGATGTCGACCGCAGTCTCCGTCACCTCCGTAGGCTTGAGGGAGATACAGGAAATCCTGCAGATGCGCATAGGTGTCCGTCACGGCTGTGGCAGGGGGCAAGGCCTGCGATGCATCGCCGGCGCGTGGGGTGGGGGAGGGGTTCCTATTCGGGCGCCAAATTATGTGGTAAATAAGTTTTACCTAATCAATTTTTCCGTATAATTATCATTACAAGACAGCTCATTCAAAAGAGAGGCAGAGTCCGTGGTATCTGAGTCATACAGGGTTTAATGAATAAGCCATAAGCCTTAAGCCTATAAGCTATAAACCTATAAGCCTCGAGGCTGGATATCATGTTCCGTCACCACTAGGGTTCGGGAAGGGACAGTCAACGTTTAATTAGCAGTACACATTATATATAGTAGAATCACATCATTGGGTCCAATACAGTAGGCGTAACAGGTGAAAAGAAGAAGATAAGAACACATGTGCGTAACAGGGGGGCGTGAAAGAAGGCGTGAAAGAGGCGTACAATGTAAACGTAATGTAGACGTCACAGAGAGTGTCATAAGTGGGTGTATGCATAGAGGTAATCTGCGGAGTCAGCAGGAAATGCGGATGCGTGCGCAGCTAGCATGACGTGACATAGACGTGTAACTGGGGAGAACTTTAACACTAGTAGAGGAGACAGAAGTCTGGGATGTCAGAACGACCTGGACCTATAACATATCTGGTATCTTATGTTTGGAGGGTGTATTGTCTGGAGTAGAAGGTCTCTCGGGCAGAGGCTATTCTATACTGAATGCTAGTGCGTGCATATGTGTCTACGTGTCTACGTGCAGGGGCATGGGCCTACTATGGCAACGGGAACTGTAAATTACTTGCATGGAGACAGGAAGACTTGCTCTTTGCTCTGCAGCCGGGGATATGTTTACCTAAATCACTAGACAGGAATGTATTTGCGAGGAGGCTGAACAGATAACTTGAAGGCAAAATACTGTCTTGGCAGGCAGGCCAGGTTGAGCCAGGCACCGCTTCGCTTGGCAGGAAATAAGGCAGAGGTCAGGGATACGTGTCCATGCTGCAGCTTTCAGAGGCAGTAAGCAGAAAAAGGTTCGGAGACAGGAATCAGGGCCTAGCTCGGCAGAGCCAGGAAAAACGTAAAAGTGTACCATGCAAAGACGTTGGCATGGTATGGTTAGGAACTGAATTATCGATCCATTCATGGTGGATCTGAAAGAGGACATGTTAACGTTGGACGCAAATGTGTTTGCGTCTTCATATTCGGTCATGGAGGGAATTTACATGTACTTGAAGCGCGTACATGGAGACGTTGGGGTACACGTTAGGGGACATACTTGACCATAATAATCTCAATTACCTCAGAGACAGGAGCAATCTTTGTAGCTTCATGTTTACAACGATATGCGTTTATGTGTAAGCAGAGGTGTATTGATATGGAATATATTGCGTCCGGCTCAGATTTGTAATGTTGAATAGATAGTCTGAGATTGGTCTAAATGAATTACTTGACCGGTTTTATGAGTGTGAAGTTATTGTTGAATGGTTCATACCTCTGCCTTTAAATTCAAGGTTGCCTCTGTTACCATAATGCGAGGTACAACTGCACATTTACATGTTCGCATGGACAGGAGTACTATCCATTTGTGGCGTTCCGTTTCTCCTGGCAGCTGTGCACTGTGGCACAACGTGGGTGATAGTGTGTCTCTGTGCGTCTGCCCCTCCTTGCATACGATGCACAGGCCTGCTTGCACATGCGTAGCCTGGCATCAGTTTGTTGAGTCTATTTGTAGGTGTTTTGGTTGAGTGTGTGTTGAAGCAGAGACATTGCCCGTAGACCCCCCCCCCCCCCCCCCCCCCCCTTTCGGGTGGGTTTGAGCACACACAGTACCCAGTGATATCCCAACAAGAGGCCACCGCCCACCCTGAAATATAGGCTGACCTATTTTGTGAGTTCTTACGTGGCCATTTTATTTATCTATTCATGCAATTTTGTATTGCGCGGACCTACCCGGAGGTGTCAGGGCGCTTCACAATAGGAACAGTAATGATACACGTGGAGGGGAAAAAAATTCAAGTGAACAAATTACAAAGCAAACATTAAATTACATGAGGTAAACGTGACACTGTGAGCAACCGAGAGACAAGAGGTAGCTAACGGTACATTAGGGCGCTCGACCTCGGACCTGGGGACCTGGGTTCGAGTCTCGGTAATGACGCAAAACATTAGTGCTTCTCGGCTAATCACTTATTTCCCCTGGCCTCATGGAACATAGCGGGTGCTACATAAATCATTCTGGGACCGGATTCGGAAACCTCTGTTTGTAATCTTGGGAACACATCACAGATGGAAGCTGTTAAGTTTACAACTCAGCAATCCTTTTTTATGTCACAAGGTGATCATGGGTAGTGATATTCCTACTCATGACTTGCCCCATTCTTTTGGGTTGAGTTCGCGCAGGATAACTAGTGGTGTCTTGCCTCAGGGCCGCGTTCACAGGCAGGGATTTTGGCCTAATCACTTCGTTCGTGTTGAGTGCGCGCTGGATAACTAGGGGTGCAGCTTAAATAGTGGTTTCTTGTCTCAGGATCGCGTCACATGCAGTGATTTCGGTCAAATCAGTTAGTTTGTGCTGAGCTTGCGCTGCTTTAATAGTGGTTTCTTGTCGCAGGATCGCGTTCACATGCAGTGACTTTGGTCAACTCACCTACCTTGCATGTGTCCTGAATTGGTAATGAATGTCTGCATTTAAGCGCTCCTTAATTCTGGGCCGAGCTTGCGCTCCCGACGCGGGTGCTAGAACCAGGTTCCGAGACTAAGGGTCGCATCCAATTAGGTGATTCTGGACAAAGCGCGGTCACATGCAGTGATTTTGGTCAAATCAGTTAGTTTGTGCTGCGTTTGCGCTGCTTTAATAGTGGTTTCTTGTCGCAGGATTGTGTTCGGGCCTAAGGGTCGCGCCCAATTAGGTGATGCTGGACAGAGAGCGTAACGCGCATGTGCCAGAATGTGTAATGTATAAACTGTGCACCCTTCCACTTAGAACAGAGCGCACCACTGTTTAATTTGGTTCAGTCATAACACAGGGTTGGTCCTTCCTTGCCCGGGTAAATAGTGGCACGTTACATAATACCAGGGCCAGCCCTAGGCATGTGCAAACTGTGCACCTGCACAGGGCCGCCAAATCCCAGGGGCCGCCACGACGAGGATCCGTTCGTGGCACTGGCGGCCCCCTGGCAGGATTTGGCAGCCTCCCGGCTTCTATTATTTTTTTGGATATCTCGCGCTTCCCCTGTCTCTCTCTCCATCTCTCAGCACGTGTTGTTGTTTTGGGGGGGGGGGGCAGTCTCCAGTAATTGAAGGGGGCCCCTCAGCTGAGGTCTCCGATAGAGAGCTGTGTCTCTCTCTCTCTAAAGCAGCTGCTGCTGTCTGCAGCCTGCTCCTCGCTCCTCGCTGCTGACCTTTGACTGAAGAGAAACAAAGTATCAACTTGCATTGTTTCTCTTCAGTCAAAGCCACGAGCCAGGCCCGGAAAGAGGAGGGGGTGGGGGCCCTAGGATGGTGCATTCTCCTCAGGGCACTATTCCTTTGAGAAGGGAGGAGGCCAGGGCTGTGAGGGGTGAGGGGTGGGGGAGGGGGGGTTTTCAGGGTTTGGGGGCCTACATGGGCTGGGGACCTCTTAATGTGAATGTGGCACCCTTAAAAAACCGCTTCCCTGCCTCCCCCTACAAGTTATCTAAAGACCCGATTACAATGTTGAAGCTGGCTCTGTGTTTCCACATCAGCATTTTAAAAGCATGCTTACATTTTCTGGATGATTTTAGCCGGCTCGACTACGCATGTCTAACTTGCGAAAGTGAAAGCGATTTGCACACCCCTCTTGAGTGGGCCTCGGTAAATGTGGAGAGCTGGCATGTGGCGAAGACGCAGTGTTCTGCTATGTGCTTGTGCACAGGTTGGCCCATGGTGAATTATAATTATTAGAAAGAACGCTCCAGATGCAGAAGCACTTCCTCAGCCACCAAGTTTGGGACAAGGAACGAGACAGTAAGTAAGTTTATTTTTATTGTTGAAAGGTGAAACGGAGGTCTCGGTGGAATGGGATAACGGGCCTGCAAGTAAGGGAAGATTATCTCTGTTCAGAGAGCCTGTAGGTCCTTTCTCCAACATACGTGCCTGTGTATATAGTTTGTAATCACTGTGACATTTTTAGGAACTTTTATACATAATAGAAATTGTGTTTTCCGACAAGTCATGGTTCTTTTAAACAAAATACAATTTTAATTGCTTGCTTTATCGTAGTCCGTTTCACGCTCACCCTGACATCTGTTTAAGTCCTCCGAGTCATTTGTTATTCTCTCGGTGTACCAAGTCAACCTTCCCTCTGAGTTCGGTAAGCTGAGTTACAGTGACAATCGTTATGTACAGCACATAGAGGTGTCAAAATGGCATTTGTACAAACATTAATTTTATTGTTAGAGAAAAGCATCCTCATTAAAACATGAATGCATGTGAGGGTGATGTGCTCTCTGCCCACCCTTGTTTGGGCGATATATTGTTGGTAGTTCTTAGTATTTAGTGTGTATCCTTGGCTTGGGATGGTGGCACTTTCCTTGTATAGCCAGAGTACATATGGATACTGGATGAAAACTGCAAACTGATAGTAGAGCACCTGCCATGCATTTACTAAAAATAAAAAGCTTGTCTATTAGGTCAAAATTATTTTGTTTGAAGAAAGTGATCAGCTTACGTTTTGGAGTCCAGGCGGAGGGGGAGAAGGGTGCAAGGCAGAGAGGAGAAGGGTGCAAGGCAGAGGGGAGAAGGGTGGAAGGCAGAGAGGAGAAGGGCGCAAGGCAGAGAGGAGAAGGGTGCACGGCAGAGAGGAGAAGGGTGCAAGGTAGAGAAGGGTGCAAGGCGGAGGGGAGAAGGGTGCAAGGCAGAGGGGAGAAGGGTGCAAGGCAGAGAGGAGAAGGGTGCACGGTAGAGAAGGGTGCAAAGCAGAGAGGGAGAAGGTTGCAAGGCAGAGAGTAGAAGGTTGCAAGGCAGAGAGGAGAAGGATGCAAGGCAGAGAGGAGAAGGGTGCAAGGCAGAGGGGAGAAGGGTGGAAGGCAGAGAGGAGAACGGTGCAAGGCAGAGAGGAGAAGGGTGCACGGCAGAGAGGAGAAGGGTGCAAGGTAGAGAAGGGTGCAAGGCGGAGGGGAGAAGGGTGCAAGGCAGAGGGGAGAAGGGTGCAAAGCAGAGAGGAGAAGGGTGCACGGTAGAGAAGGGTGCAAAGCAGAGAGGGAGAAGGTTGCAAGGCAGAGGGTAGAAGGTTGCAAGGCAGAGAGGAGAAGGGTGCAAGGCAGAGAGGAGAAGGGTGCAAGGCAGAGGGGAGTAGGATGCAAGGCAGAGAGGAGAAGGGTGCAAGGCGGAGGGGAGAAGGGTGCAAGGCAGAGGGGAGAAGGGTGCAAGGCAGAGAGGAGAAGGGTGCAAGGTGGAGAGGAAAAGGGTGCAAGGAAGAGGGGAGAATGGTGCAACGGGGAGGGGGAGACGGGTGCAAGGCGGAGGGGAGAAGGGTGCAAGGTGGAGAGGAGAAGGGTGCCACGGGGAAGGGAGAAGGGTGCAAGGCAGAGAGGAGAAGGGTGCAAGGCAGAGAGGAGAAGGGTGCACGGTAGAGAAGGCTGCAAGGCAGAGAGGGAGAAGGTTGCAAGGCAGAGGGTAGAAGGTTGCAAGGCAGAGAGGAGAAGGGTGCAAGGCAGAGAGGAGAAGGGTGCAAGGCAGAGAGGAGTAGGGTGCAAGGCAGAGAGAGAAGGGTGCACGGCAGAGAGGAGAAGGGTGCACGGCAGAGGGGAGAAGGATGCATGGCAGAGGGGAGAAGGGTGCAAGGCAGAGGGGAGAAGGGTGCAAGGCAGAGGGGAGAAGGGTGCAAGGCAGAGAGGAGAAGGGTGCAAGGCAGAGGGGAGAAGGGTGCAAGGCAGAGGGGAGAATGGTGCAAGGTAGAGAAGGGTGCAAGGCGGAGGTGGATAAGGGTGCAAGGGGGAGGGGGTGAAGGGTGCAAGGGGGAGGGGGAGAAGGGTGCAAGGGGGAGGGCGAGAAGGGTGCTGCAAGGCAGAGGGGAGAAGGGTGCAAGGGGGATGGAGATGAAGTTAAAAATGTGCCCCCCCGGAAACATTTCTGCGGATGCCCATGGAACGCACACTACTTTGTGAGAGAGAGTGGAGAGAGAGAGGAGAGAGAGAGAGTGGAGAGAGAGAGTGGAGAGAGAGAGTAGAGAGCGAGAGTAGAGAGCGAGAGTAGAGAGAGAGAGTGGAGAGAGAGTGAGGGTGGAGAGAGAGAGTGGAGAGAGAGTGGAGAAAGAGTGGAGTGAGGCAGTGGAGAGAGAGTATAGAGAGAGTGGAGAGAGAGAGTAGCGAGAGAGTAGAGAGAGAGAGTCAGTGGAGAGAGAGTGGAGAGAGAGTAGAGAGAGTGGAGAGAAAGACAGTGGAGAGAGAGTAGAGAGAGAGTGGAGTGAGAGAGTGAAGAGAGAGAGTGGAGAGAGTGTAGAGAGAGAGAGTGGAGGGAGAGAGGGTAGAGAGAGAGAGTGGAGAGAGAGCGTGGAGAGAGAGTAGAGAGAGAGAGAGTGGAGAGAGAGTAGAGAGAGAGAGAGTGGAGAGAGAGTGGAGCTAGACAGTGGAGAGAGAGAGAGAGTGGAGAGAGCATGGAGACAGTGGAGAGAGTGAGCAAGAGAGTGGAGAGAGAGAGAGTGGAGGGAGACAGTGGAGAGAGAGTGGAGAGAAAAACAGTGGAGAGAGAGTAGAAAGAGAGTGGAGAGAGAGTAGAGAGAGCGAGAGTGGAGGGAGGGAGAGTGGAGGGAGAGAGAGTGGAGAGAGAGTAGAGAGAGAGAGGGAGAGAAAGTGGAGCTAGACAGTGGATAGAGAGTGGAGAGAGAGAGAGAAAGTGGTGAGAGAGACAGTGAAGAGAGAGAGAGTGGAGAGAGAGAGAGAGGGAGAGAGAGAGAGAGAGAGAGAGAGTGGAGAGAGTGGAGCTAGACAGTGGAGAGAGAGAGAGAAAGTGGAGAGAGAGACAGTGGAGAGAGAGAGTGGAGAGTGGAGAGAGAGAGTGGAGAGAGAGAGTGGAGAGAGAGAGTGGAGAGAGAGAGTGGAGAGAGAGAGAGTGGGGAGAGAGAGTGGAGAGAGGGAGAGAGAGAGTGGAGAGAGAGAGAGGAGAGAGAGAGAGGAGATAGAGAGTGGAGAGAGAGTGGAGAGACAGTGGAGAGAGAGAGAGAGAGTGGAGAGAGCATGGAGACAGTGGAGAGAGTGAGCAAGAGAGTGGAGAGAGAGAGAGTGGAGGGAGACAGTGGGGAGAGAGTGGAGAGAAAGACAGTGGAGAGAGAGTAGAGAGAGAGTGGAGAGAGAGTAGAGAGAGAGAGAGTGTAGGGAGAGAGAGTGGAGGGAGAGAGAGTGGAGAGAGAGTAGAGAGAGAGAGAGTGGAGAAAGAGTAGAGAGAGAGAGTGGAGAGAAAGTGGAGCTAGACAGTGGATAGAGAGTGGAGAGAGAGAGTGGAGAAAGAGTAGAGAGAGAGAGAGTGGAGAGAAAGTGGAGCTAGCCAGTGGATAGAGAGTGGAGAGAGAGAGAGAAAGTGGTGAGAGAGACAGTGAAGAGAGAGAGAGTGGAGAGAGAGAGAGAGGGAGAGAGAGAGAGAGAGTGGAGAGAGTGGAGCTAGACAGTGGAGAGAGAGAGAGAAAGTGGAGAGAGAGACAGTTGAGAGAGAGAGTGGAGAGTGGAGAGAGAGAGTGGAGAGAGAGAGTGGAGAGAGAGAGTGGAGAGAGAGAGTGGAGAGAGAGAGAGAGTGGAGAGAGAGAGAGAGTGGAGAGAGGGAGAGAGAGAGAGAGAGGAGAGAGAGAGAGGAGAGAGAGAGAGGAGATAGAGAGTGGAGAGAGAGTGGAGAGACAGTGGAGAGAGAGTGGAGAGAGACAGTGGAGGAGACAGTGGAGAGAGAGATAGAAGAGAGAGAGAGTGGAGAGTGGAGAGAGAGAGAAGAGAGAGAGGAGAGAGAGTGCATAGAGAGTGGAGAGAGAGTGGAGGGAGAGTGGGGGGAGAGAGTGGAGGGAGACAGTGGAGGAGACAGTGCAGAGAGAGAGAGTGTGGAGAGAGTGGAGAGAGAGTGGAGAGGGAGTGGAGAGAGAGTAGAAAGAGGGTGGAGAGAGTAGATAGAGGGTGGAAAGAGAGTGAGACAGAGAGTGAGAGAGAGAGTGGTAGAGTGGAGTGAGAGAGTGGAGAGAGAGAGTGAGAGAGTGGAGAGAAAGAGAGAGTGGAGAGAAAGTAGAGAGAGAGTGTGAAGGGAGAGAGGGTGGAGAGAGTGGAGGGAGAGAGAGTGGGGTGAGAGTGGGGGGAGAGTGGAGAGAGAGTAGAGAGAGTGGAGGGAGACAGTGGAGGGAGACAGTGGAGAGAGAGTGGAGAGAGAGTAGAGAGAGAGAAAGTGTAGAGAGAGACAGTGGAGAGAGAGTGGAGAGACAGTGGAGATGGAGTGGACAGAGTTGAGAGAGAGAATGCAGAGAGAGAGAGAGAGAGTTGAGAGAGAGAGAGAGACTGACTGACTGACTCAGAGACTGAATACTGACTGACTGAGAGACTGACTGGCTAGGAAACTGACAGAGAGAGAGCGAGATTGGCTGACTAAGAGAGTGACTGACTGACTAACAGAGAGAGAGAGGCTGATTGAGAGTGAGACTGACTGGCAGAGAGAGAGACTGACTGAGGTAGAGAGATACTGACTGACTGAGGTAGAGAGATACTGACTGACAGAGAGAGAGGCAGAGACTGACTGACTGAGAGAGATAGACTGATTGACTGCGAGAGAGACTGACTGACTGAGAGAGACTGACTGACTGAGAGAGAGAGACTGACAGAGAGAGAGAGAGACTGACTGAGAGGGGGACTGACAGGGAGAGAGAGAGACTGACTGAGGTAGAGAGAGAATGACTGACTGAGAGAGACTGACTGACTGGGAGAGAGAGAGACTGACTGGGAGAGAGCGAGACTGGCTGACAGAGAGAGAGACTAAGAGAGAGAGAGAGAGACTGGGAGACTTACTGGCTGAGAGAGAGACTGTCAGAGAGAGATAGACTGACAGAGAGAGAGACTGACAGAGAGAGAGAGACTGACTGAGAGAGAGATTGACTGACAGAGACTGACAGAGAGAGAGACTGACTGACAGAGAGAGACTGACTGAGAGAGACTCACAGAGAGAGACTGATTGACAGAGAGACTGACTGACACAGAGAGAGACTGACAGAGAGAGTCACTGACTAAGGGAGAGATAGACTGACTGAAAGAGACTGGCTGACTGCGAGAGAGAGAATACCTAACTGAGAGAGACTGACAGAGGGAGAGAGAGACTGTCTGGAAGACTGACTGACTGAGAGAGAGAGACTAAGAGAGAGACTGACAGACAGAGAGACTGACTGAGAGAGAGACTGACTCACTGAGAGAGACTGACAGAAAGAGAGAGATAGAAAGACTGACAGAGAGAGAGACTGCGAGAGAGACTGACAGACAGAGGGACTGACAGGGAGAGAGACTGAGAGAGAGACTGACAGAGAGCGGGACTGACTGAGATAGACTGACAGAGAGTGAGAGAGAGACCGACTGACAGAGAGAGAGAGACGGACTGACTGACAGACTGACTGACTGACAGAGACTGACTGACTGAGAGAGACTAAATGACAGAGAGAGATAGACTGACTGACTGAGAGACTGACAGAAAGAGAGAGATAGAGAGACTGACAGAGAGAGAGAGAGAGACCGACTGACGGACAGACTGACAGAGAGAGACTGAATGACAGAGAGAGATAGACTGACTGACTGAGAGAGAGAGACTGACTGACTGAAAGAGAGAGACTGACTGACTGAGAGAGAAATGTAATGTAATGTAATGTAAAAAGGATTTGTAGAGCGCTGCGTTCACCGGACGGTTTCTTGGCGTTGTTCACTAACTCAGGGGGAGGTAGAGGGGGGAGAAAGAGGAACCTTATGTATAGACACCGCGGAAGAGGTGAGTTTTTAGGAGAGACCTAAAGTGAGGGTGGGAAGAGGAGAGTCTGAGATCCAATGGTAGAGAGTTCCAGAGTGAGGGGGCCAGGAAGGAGAATCTAAGGCCTCCGTGCTTTTTACACCTAAGCCTAGGTGTCTGGAGGAGAGCGTGATGGGAAGATCGGAGGTGTCTGGGGGTGGCGTACGGGTGCAGAAGAGACGAGATGAAAGAGGGGGCGATGCCGGCCAGGGATTTATGGGTTAGGCAGCCAAGTTTAATCTTGCAGCGCTCCGAGAGAGAGAGACTGAAAGAGAGAGACTGACTGACTGAGCGAGAGAGAGAGAGAGAGAGAGAGACTGTGATGGAATTGAGGTCACAGTGTGTATGAAGCTATGCAATGGCTCTTAAGATTACTATTGTCTACTAATAAAAATGTATTATCAAAATGTGCTCTTTGTAGTTACATCTGCTTTTGAAATACTGCATTGTCGCTTTGTCTAATGATTTAAAACAGAAATGAGAAGGAGCAGTGGATGCACTTTTTTCAAAACTGAGTGATGAGTGAGCCCGGTGTTGTATATCGTGACTGGAGTCTGCATCAGGAAACCCACCTAAAATTGGGCAAACTTCCCCGGCCTACTGATGGCAGGGACCCTGTAATGAATGGACCACCACCTATGATAGCCTGCGGGCAGACTAAGCCCAACCTTTAACTCCACCATCCAGTGTTACTTATAACGGCTGTATTGGTGACAGTGGCGTAACAATCGCCCCGCATCCCCTGCAGTATGGCGGGTCGCTGGCCGGAGAGCTCTAGACTGGCACGGAGAATGGGGGGGCCCCCTCCATGAAGTTTGCAGGGGGGCCCCCTCAAGTTTCGTTACGCCACTGTCTTTGATCCGGATAATGCATCCTGCTTTAGTGTCCAGGGTCTGCTAAATGCCAGAGCCCCGGCTGCTTGAATGAATTGTGATGCGATAGGACCCACACGATTCATTGGAACCGCAACAGCGGCACTACCAGCCACGCAGAGAACAACCGCTTTTATATCTTCCAACATTACGAGCAGCATGGGGATCTCAAAAACTTAAAGACTATCTCGTCTTCGCCCCACATTATTCAGAGGTCCGACAGGACCACCAACAGTGGCATTTAAATCCATATTCACGTTTTCGTTCATCGCGTTACCACAGCAAGACCCAGTTTGCTTTATTAGCAATATTGTTTCAGAGGGGTACCCCCGGCACTGCAAGCAGGGTTTACGATTAAACAAGTCACATACCAGGTCGTTCACTCCATTTCACAAGAGCACAAGAATTTAGGACCACGCACATAACCTTGGCAGGACGGATGAGACCATTAATATAGGAACACACTGCGCAAAGCCCTGAAGAAGTCCGGTTTCGGACGAAACGCGTTGGCTATTTTTTATCTGCGAGTGTTTCAGCTAATAAAGAGAACAAAACGAAGAAAAATTGACTTGTACCAATTCCTTGGGAGAACAGTTTGACTTTACCTTAGTCATAAAATGAATGTTGATTGAATACTAACATTGTGTTTGCTATACAGCCTTTTGGTGTGCGAGGTCAACTTGTGTAAATTGAATGAATTGTGTGATTGTGGGCAATAGTTCAAAGTCTGGTAAATACTGTGAAAGCTGAGAGGCCTGGCTAAGTTTGCACTGCCCGTCATACAAGAAACACTGCTCTCCACTGATGTGGCTCCTTTTTTTAATGCTTAGCCAAGGGATACGTAGCACCCCTTGTCTTAAGTTTGTCTTAAGACAAACTTAAGACAGACTTAAGACAGACTTAAGTTAGGATTTTGTCTTAAGTCTGTCTTAAGACAAACTTAAGACAAATTTCTAACTTCTGTGAATACCAAAAGTAGTAAGTTTAGGATTTTGTCTTAAGTTAGTTCTGTGAATCGGCCCCATAGTGCACACCTTGGTCTGAGGCTTCTCCCGAGCCAGACATAGCAGGAGCCCGGAGCGTCGCTGCCATTGCCTGATCAGACTGCACTGAATACGCGCTGCATTTACAACTCTACAGGTCGAAGTGCAGAGCAGTAAGCATGAGCGCAGGGGCGGGGGTAAAAGGTGAGGATATCGGGCGACCACTAAATTGCATTAGAACACCTGGTCTGTTGCACCGCCTGCCCTTCGCGCACTTGCGCATGCGTCGGCTGTACACTTGTATACGTCAGGGCAATTTATGATTAACGAGTCTGAAAAGAGGCTTTACTCTCGAGAGCAGTGTTGGTTTCCTGACAAAGAGATTGGGAGAGAGTGGAAGCGAGAGATAGACATGGATGACATTTTGGGGGTGCCCAGAGGAAGCACCTGCTACAGTGTGTTGCCTTTTGACCTCCACCTTGCCCTTTGGTGACCGGTCTCCTTAGCAAAGTCCTTCCCCCGTCCCCTACGTTTACCCCTCCCCCAACCACACACACACACACACCACACACATTCAGCTTATGAAGAGAGAGAGATAAGAACAGAAACTAAAGAGGGCCCATGGAGCTTTGTTTACTTTTCTGTTGTCTCCATTTCTTGCTCTTTCCATAACACCTCAAGCAGTAAATAAGAGGCCGTCGAAAGTCCAAGGTTAGACACGCCTGTGATGTCACTGGGTGTGAAAGAGAGTGACATGTCGCTTTTGTCACCCATAACATTTTGGCGATTCGATGTCCATGAGGGTCCGGACCCCCTCTTCCGGGGCCCCCACCTACGCTCCCTGCACAGGGCCACCATGAGCCTAGAGCCGGCCCTGATAATACAGTGCTTATCCTGGACTACGCATCCACGTGTTACCTAGTAGGCACTCTCGAAGAGGTTACATACTTAATTGCAATTTACTGGGTAAAGACATGTTCTTGGAAACGCCTTCCCGGAGCCAGGTATGTAGAAGAGTGCTTGTAGATTACGCGTTACATCTAGAGTCAAGCACATAGGTTCCACCTTCACTGAATAGGGGGAGAGCACAAAAGGTTCAGGAATTCATTCACCGGGGTGCCAAAATACAGGCAAGGTATTGAGCACATACTTGTCGAAGGGATGCCGGTTAGGGTATCTTTCACCTATCTAACACACAACCTTCACCTACGGAGTCAGAATCTACCCAATTGTTCCATAGGAAAGGCGTTAAAATTGATTCTGCTTATCCTATCTGTTGATTCGGCGTATGAAGGGGCTGTGGTAGTTTATGTTTCATCCTAAGTTTTTTATTGGGGCCTAAGCTGTTAGGGAATTGGGCAAGCCATTGAGCGAAGTTGCTATCTCGCCTTTAGTTCAGCGGAGCTGTGATATGTATGGGACGAGAACCTGTCGGATAACTCAGCCCCAGGCATGCCGTCTTGTTGGACGCTGTTGAATCCCATTCTCACATGATGCGAGCTCCCGGGGGATGACTGGGTGTCATGTGAGTCAGCTTACAGCTAGTTGAAGGTCACCCTCCTGGGTCTTGTCGGCAGCCAGTGCTCCCCACTTATGCCTTATATAAGCGCAGACTTGACCCGGAGGTGGCACTTGCCAAGTACCAGAAGCAAACACAATGTAGGAGGTAGCAAACAGTGTGTTTAAAAATTTAAAAAAAGGTGACACACAGGTTACAAGGAGTACCTAAAACAAGTAGAAGGATGATACTGCAAATGGCGGACTCTCCAACCACAAGAACACTATGGGAAGACACTTCCAGGGTCATGGAGAATAGCACTTGTATAATAAAAAGTCCTTCTGCAAATAATGGAAGGGCATTAATTGTAATTGGAAGTGCCCTTAAAGGAGGGGAACTTGGAGTTCAGTTTGGAGGCCTGTGATGAGGAAGGTTCCTGGGTAGAATGGTAAGGGGTCGAGTTAGGATGTGATACTAAATCACACACACCAAAGTGCAATGGTCATTATCAGGCTTACGCATCTGAACAATGGACGCAGTTGCAAGACACAATACTACGCTACTACCCCTGCCAGTACACAAGTGCGCGCCAAACCCAACTCCTTCTGAGAATGTAAGATGGGCAAGCTAGTTCCCATAACTAACAAACAGGCTTGGCCTTGGTAACGTGGGGGGCATTGAGGGCCCCTGCCTCATTCAGAGTATTTGGTATCTCAAGGGGGGCAGGGCTTCTAATAGATGTTTTTTGTCTCTCATGCAGGAACCGCGCTGGAAGACCGCCCGACCCACAAGGGGGGGCACCAGAACTATTAACAGGCATACGGGCATGCACACAGGGGGGCATTGAGCGAGGGTCTGGTGCACCCAGGTTCTCCCCAGGAGTAACTACTGTCCCTGTTTGAGGGTGCGCAGGTTATGCCCCATGTAAGCAATATGTTGTAAATGAAGTAGTGAGACAGATAAAGGAATAATAAGCATTTACTTGGCTTGACCCCAGTGAGGATTGTGGGTTTGAGCCCCACGTCGGGCGTAACAAGTACATTTGCAGGGAGCCCGAATGCGTTCTGGTTTAGGGGCGCTAGGGGCAACCAGGTTCGACTGCTTGTAAGGGAGAAGGGAAGCAGCGCTTAGCGTAGCGTTTACGCAAATGACCATGGCATTAGCCCCAAGTGTGCCCATGTACTATAGGCAGCTCTGGCATCAGCTCCTGGGTGACGGGAGTAACTACTAGGTTAGAATGTTGCCCAGAATATTGTGTATATGTCTGGCTCGTGCATGCACGATCCATGATCAGTATTATCTCACAAAGGCTGCCCCCAACCATGGTCTTCGTGGAGTTTCTTGCTGGTTGAATGGTAGCAATTATGTTGGGGTCTCCCTCATCCTCATTTTTAGTGACCAGCAACAAAGTGCCATTCCTAGTCTCAATGTTACTCACAGCGCATCTAAACGATGGGAATGTCACGCAGGGCAGTTGAGACCTGGGTAGACATGGCAGGGCATTTTAGCTTTCAGTGGATAGGCAAAGAAGCGATGTGGTAGCTATTCAGATTTAGATCTAATTAAGGGGGTGGTATAGCCATGTCTGAACTGGGGTGGCAGAGTGGGCTAAAGAACGGTGATGGATTAAACCCAGATCTTTTGACTGGGTGTGAGTGTTTGATTGATTCAGATGCTGCGTCCATCACCACCCCCTTTTGTACCGCTTTTGGCCGCCATAAGTGTGGCAGGGTTTGCTCAGACGTGAGTCCCTTGGTCACTTTGCCACTGGATTCAAGCAAGCCGGGTTGAAGACAGCTGGAATGCCAGAAACCGGTTCTCGGAAGCTTGTTTCCGGTCCAGGGAAGACATGGCTTGGCAGTTCGGGCTGGACTGTTCCCATGAGGCACAGGGTTAGACTGATTTGCATATAGCCATGTCTGGACTGGGGTGGCAGAGTGGGCTAAAGAACGGTGATGGATTAAACCCAGATCTTTTGACTGGGTGTGAGTGTTTGATTGATTCTGATGCTCCGTCCATCACCATCCTCTTTTGTACGTCTCTTGAGGCAAGCGGGACAGCGAGGGGCTGCCTGCTTTGGATCGCCCGTAAGATGACCCACTAAAACGTCATACTTTTGGTTGTATGAAAATAAACCTGCAGCAGTTCTTACCCATAACAATGTGTCTGTGTAATCATTATGGGTAAATGTATAAAATGCAAGGGGAGCGGATGACGGTGTGGGCACTATTAGCATTGAACAATGTATTGTTTCCTCTGTTCTGCTTACTTTATTCAAAAGAACGCCACATGCATAGTGCTCTGGACTGACGCTTGATCGCAGAGGCGCTTGACTAGTGTTTCGGACCAATTTTTCATGGACAGACCGAGGCCTAGACTCCTTTACAAATGAAAGGTGGGGTTGCATATCAAATGCAATCAGCATAGATTAGCTCTTCGGTGCACTAGGCATTAGCAGATCTATGCACAGCCTCAGTTCCTCAAAGTTCCTCATGCACTTGATTTTCAGATCTTTTCAACTTTATTTTCCATGATGTCAGGCTGCCCCAGATCACAAGAAAGTTGTCTCATGTACTACAGTCATGGAAAGCACAGGGCCGAGCTCAGGGTAAGGCAATTCTGCATAATGACTTGGTTTAGAACTGTAAGTTCAGATGCCCAGATTCAAAAACATAAAATAAGCTGATCCCTAACTGTATTAACAAGAAGCGATATTCCTAACTCTGCATAGCAAACAAAGGACGACGGGGCATATTAACAAGGGCTTTACCTCCTCTTTTTTGGCTAAAATAGTGGAGATATAACTATCACCCTATTTACAAGAGTGTGCTAACATACATAATCGCATGTTAGCACCCTTTTTCCGACGCTTCCCTTTGCATCTCTAATGAGATGCAAAGTGGGCGTCACTGGGCGTACCCCGGATGGACTACCTTGTAAATATCGCTGATGTTCACATCACAATTTTTACAAGGCAGCCCACAGGATTTTAGCACGCTTTAGATTTTGGCAAAAACTGTGGTTTTCGCCAAAAACTAACGTCTGCTAAAATCCTGACTTACCTATGCTTTACATAGGGGGTGGATTATGCTGATACGGCCCTGTGTGTCGTATCAGCAAGGTTATCGACGTTTTACAAGGAACATCACTGGAAAACCAGCGATGTTCCCTGCAAAACGGCAATAGCCTCGCTATCTCTGGAATGTTTATCGCCCTGGAGAAACGTGTTGTTAATAACATGCTACCAGGGCGATACATTCCAGAGATAGCCTACAATGAAAAATATTTTTCTAAGCTTGGCCAGTGATAATTCTGGCTGGCCATTGATAATATACATAGACATGCTAATATGTACAGTGAGAAGTGCCTCAGGAAATCGCTTTCCACCGTCTGGATCTCCTTACAATTAGTGTTTCGCCACACACCTGCCCTGTAAGTGGCTAGAGACAAAGATTTGGCCTTGTAAAGCTTTAGCATTTCATTCATTCAGATTCAGACCTAACTTCCTCGCAAAGTTTAACAGGTCATGACTGATTTTCAAATTAGGCGAACCTACACTTGATGGACTGTCTCCATGTACCCTTCTTATCAAGAAGTATACTCAGGTATGAAAATGGTGCTGCGGTATTCATCTTTGCTTTATCAATTTTTATGCTGTGGCACTTCGCTGTCCTTCTTCCACATTGCGTAATACATGTTTTACTTTGGTTGACCAGATGACCTAAGTCCTGCATGCATGTACCACTTCAAAGCCTCATTTATGAGAAGTGACGCATCGCCGCGTGAAAACAGCGGTGTGTCACTTTTCATTTCGCCCTTCTTGCGACACCAATGATGGGGTCATATTTACAGTATGACGCATCATGGTGCAAGGATTTACAAATACGGATAGTATTTCTGACGTATCTGTAGGCGCAAAAATCATGTATTGCTGGAGTGTGTCACGAAAGTGACGCAACTTCAGCAATGGGTCATTTAACATGGGCAAGTCCCATGTGAAATGTGCCTGCTGCAGTCTTACATCTGCTGTGAGGCAGGCGTAAGAAATTGATGCAGTTGAGTCCTATAAGTGACGCAGTGAAATCTCAGATTTCACTGCGTCACTTCTACTAGGCTTATATGTGTCGGAACGCCCCCCCCCCCCCCTGCATACATCATACCTGGCGAAGGTATCATGTGGCGCAGGGGTTTACGAAGTGACGCATCTACCTTGATGCGTCACTTTGTAAATATGACGCAACATGGAGCATTTCTTACACCACTGAAGCGTCACAAAAAGTGACGCACCGGCAAGGTAAAAGTGACGCAACTGCTCATAAATAAGGTTCTAAGTCAATAAACTCATTCGGGCCAAGGGGGTTCGGACTATAAAGACAGCGTCGTCTGCACTAAGAAGGGCCGAGATGAAATAGTGGTCAATCTGTGGGAGATCCTTGCACTTGCTCACTAATTCGCTCACTTGGCCATTTATATATAAAGAAAATAAGAAAGGAGTGAGTACACAGCCCAGCTGAACCCCTTGCTCTATCCTAAATGGCTTAATACACTCTCCCCAAATACCATATTGAACCCCAGCCTTACTTCCGGAAAATAGCTCCCTTAGGAACTGAGAAACAGTTGTCTCCACCCTAAAGTCTGCTCGGATGTTCCATAACTTGCCATGGCTGACACAATCAAAAGCCGACGAGAGGTCTCCAAAAGCCAGGTATATGGTTTCCTTTTTATTGCTGGTGTATTTCCCAATCGGAAAACTTAAGTTCAGTCCCTGTTCATTTGCACCCATCCCTGGGTGGAAACCATAACCGGATTTTGTTTGTTTCGAACCAGTCCTGGAGTCTACTCAAGATGATATGACCGACTATCTTAACATGAGTATTTGTAAAGCGCATGTTCACTCTCTTCCCCCCATTTTAAACAATACCAGTTCAACGGAACATTAAAGTTTTTTTTCCACAGAGCCAGGTTTTTTTTAGTATATTTACTCCTCCACTCACTTCTTACCCTTCCACTCACATACCTACAAAACACATATAGTAGGTTGTAGCACTCCCCACCCCGCAGCGGGGCAGGAAGACCCCCATGATGAAGCATGACACCAAGGGCCCTTTTGGTGTGTGAGGGGTATTTAAACAAAAGTGTGTGCTTTCCACCATTGTAGGCAACAAACCTAATTTAGAAGAATATGGACACATATCCTTCTGGGGTGTTTCCTTTTGGTTCTTATATAGTTGATGTGCAACATGTTAAAAAAGTGATAGATGGATTTTCACTTTATATCCCTTCTGTTCCTAGTGGAAAGGATAGGTCTCATGCTAGGTCCAGGGTATGTAAGTAACACATATATGCAGATGTATATTACACTGACCCAGAACAATATGACTGTGTTCACAATCACAGGCTCTTGTGACACTGTGCGCTATAGAAAATTACAAAAATGGAAAATCGTGCCACTTGGAGACAACATCAGAATGCTAAACCTAAACACCACGAGGCCTGCTGCACTAGACAGCGGGAGGCCTGCTGAGCAGTGAAAGCCTAAAACTGAAGCTAACAGTCTGAGCTATGGTCTTTGGTGCCGGATGTGAGGCGTGCTGCACACAGTTTGAGGGCTGAGTGCACAGTATGCAGACTGAGCTTGCTGCACACAGACATGCAGCTACATGTAGGACGAGTCTGAGAGATGAGGCCTGAGGCATGCAATCTAGGAAGCTCTGTTGCACACGGCTACACTGTGCACACAGATGCGAGCTTTCTTCATGCATACAGCATCGTGCACTGCTACACCGTGCATACAGACGCAATCCTCCTGCACCCATACAGCATAGCGAACAGCTACACTGCACACAGACGCAAGCCTTCTGCACGCACACAGCATTACACGGGTGCAGACTCTGTGGTGCCCCCTGCTACACACTGAACGAACCTTCACAGACACTAAGGCCTGCTGCCAACAGGCAGCACAATAACTGCTGTATAGTTTGAGGCCTTTTGCACACAGGGCTGTGACCTGATGCATGCAGTGCTCCGAGTCAGGCAGAGCTCAAGGGCACACGAAACTCAGCAGTCACTAGTCTGTCTGCAAAGTTGTGTTGCTCATTTAATTTACTTTTAGAGGGTGGCGTGGGGGTAATTTCCAATAGGAAACCGCACAGGAGTAACTACTTTTTATCCAGGGTAGAAATATATCAGTATATTAAATCATGGGCTAATAAAGAAGCAAACTCTCACGACAAATATTCCAGAACTATCAAATAAGTGTCAATCGCAATCGGACCTCACCCAGTAACCTTGATGGCCCACAATCTCACAAATGTCATCCGCAAGAACCCTCTTGTCACCCAGGTACCATTGCTTCCAAAACCGACGAAGCTTTTTTTCTCCTTACATGCCATTTGCCTATTTAAAGGAAGGGAGTTTTTTTACAGCTTGTTTTAACTTAAAACAGCGAGCTACTCGTCCACTTTAAGTGGCAGAAAGAAAAATATTATCTGTATCCATTGAACACGTGCAGTTCCCCCTCGTTCTTGCAAATACATGATTTAGACCCTCCCCTGAACAGTTCTGTGGAAAGCCACCTATTCGTCGCCATGCACTTGATTAAGACATTAAGACAGCACTGAGCACGCGTGCCTCCAACAGCCAGCTGTGAGCCAGCTGTGAGACAGTGCTCGTACTGCGCGAGCAGCTTCCAAGATCATCATTATGCACCTTTAATATGCCTTCAAAATACGTCTCAAATTATTTTTAGTCACATTTCGTAGTGTTTGACCGGTACAGAATGACGTTGTTATGCTTTTCAATATTTTTCTTTGTGGAATGACGACCTAGATGAATAAATACTAAAGGTTCTCTCTGAAGATGGTGGTCAATCGCCTTCTGCTCTGCGCATTCTGGGGGCAGTTGCACACCCCTTAGTTACCGCCTTCTATACACTCCCAGACTCCACGCCAGGTATCACAAGTGTAGAAATGTAATGTTCCTTTAAAAAAAAACATACTACCATAATAGTTCTTTTTGCAGCAAATAGAGCTAAGGGGGGTTGGGGGGGGGGGGGCGACCGACCACCGGGAGCCCCCCCCCCTCCCCCGGACTGTTTGGGAGGGGCGGGGGGGGGGGGGGGGGTGGAGTTTAGGGACCACGGCGGCCATTTTATTTATTTATTGATTTATTTCAATTTGTATAGCACGTTATCACCCGGTGGTCTCTAAGCGCTTGTACCAGACAAAACAGACAACTCCATAGAACCGGCAACTCCACTACAACTCTCCCCAAGCCTCTCGGAACAGTATTGTTTTTACCATCCATCGAAATGGCAGCAACTTATATTCCTTCCGTAGATCTGATGGAAGTTTATTCCATGCTGCCGGAAGTAGAGTGGAGAATGCTCGACCACCCTGGGTCGATAAGCGATACCGAGGGGTTGTCAGGAGCGTGGCCTCAAACGACCTCAATGCCCTACCTGGGATGTAACTCAATAGTCTGCTTTTAATGTAGTTCGGTGCATTGCCGTAAATGGCCTTATGTGAAATACAAAGGCCTTTGAAGAATGCCCTCTGCCTAACAGGAAGCCAATGCAGCTGGCGCAGAAGAGGAGATGCATGCGCCCTCCTAGGTTTCCTATAGATCAGTCTTGCTGCATCGTTCATCACTGTTTGAAGCCGTGAAAGTTGTTGCTGGGGTAAGCCCAGATACAACGCGTTGCCATAATCCAGTCGCCCCAGAATCATGGCTGTCACTGCGCTCCTTAAAGTAGAAAAGGACAGTAGATTGGAGATTTTACGCAGTTGCCTGAGTAAGCCTATGCATGTACCCACCACAGTAAACACCTGCTTTCTCATGGACAAATTTCCATCAATGAGGATGCCCAGGCTTTTTACCACTGTTGCTGGAACTGGCATCCTGCCCAACTCCCCGGGCCAAAATCCATCGTGCCAGGGGCTGCCAGCGGTGGTAATTGGCAGCACCTCTGTTTAATCAGGATTGATCTTCAGGGAGTTGGCAGTCATCCAGTTTACCGTGTATCTCAGGATGTTATGCAGGCGTGCTTGAGCTCCAGGAGTATCCTCTATCTGAATAATGATCTGTGTGTCGTCAGCATAGTTATATATCTGACACTCCATCTTGTTAAGTGCTGAAATCAGAGGCTGGAGGTAGATATTAAAAAGGAGCGGAGAGAGCGCGACCCTTGCGGCACTCCACAGGTGATGGCTGCTGCTGCTGATACTAGGTCTGAAAGCTGTACTTTCTGCGATCTATCCTGCAGGAAAGAAGTAAGCCAGCCTAGTGCGGTTCCCCCTATGCCTAGATCTCTCACACGCGACAGCAGTTGACTATGACACCCGGTGTCAAATGCCGCGGAGAGATCTAGCAGCACCAGGGCACCGGGGATCTTTTTGTCAGCTCTGCATCTCAGCTCATCCAAGATGGAAACCATCACCAGCTCCGTGCTGTGATGTACCCTAAAACCAGCTTGATTTCGTTCCAACAGATCATTAGTCTCCAGGTGCCTAGAGAGGTGAGTCAATACATGCTGTTCTAGTACCTTTGCCAGAAACGGCAGCTGAGAGATGGGCCTAAAGTTCTTTAAGATCTTAACATCCGCTCTGGGCTTTTTAAGCAGTGAAATCAGCCGCGCCTCTTTGAGCATTGTCGGGACCCGGCCCGTTTCTAGTGACTTATTCAGGAGGTTTAATACATCTTCCTCCAGCCCTGGCAAGGCCTGCTTGAACACGCTAGGGGGACAGGGATCTACCCTAGAGCCTGACTTCACCTTCCCCACTAAATTAACTAGCATCTCCCTATCAACTAAGGGTATACTGTTCATGGGGACCTGATTTTGGGGTTTGGGCTGGAAAGCGGCATAGCCCAAAAGTAGCCCAAAGGCAGCCCAGCGCTGGGCGCCCACTCCCAGCCACCATTTTCTCATTGGTGACCTGGTGGCTGGGAGTGGTAGCGGAATTAGTTTTTGTCAGGTAGTTTGGTAGTTTGTCAGTTAGGCAGCACTTTGTTAGTGTCAGGGCAGGTTTTGACGCGGTACTTCGGTAGGTTTTGCGCAGGTTTTCAGGGTTGTTATAGCGGCGGGTGTGGTACGTGAGGATAATGTCGGAGGACGACGTGAGGGTCATTGAAGCGATTCGCATGCTCAGCGAGGCGGGCATGCTGGACCTAGTGCTGGGGGACTTGCCAGGGCCATCAAGCCCGGCTCAGCAGGCATCGGCCGGAGTAGCCGCTGCAGTGGCGGCGTGTCTGTCGCCAAAGCGACCGAAGCTTGTGTCGGCTGTGGAGCGGGGCCGCCCGCGTGGGCGGAAGACGGCCCCCCTGCGGCGTGGTGCGGCGAGTCGTGGTGCGGCGTTCCCATCGCTGACTTTTGTCGAGGTGAGTCGGGGGGGGGAAAGGGATGGTGGGCGTTGGAAGGGGGGGCGGGTGGTTGGTTGAGGCGGCGGATGTTGCACCTGGCGAGCGGCAGGCGGACTCCGGGCAGGGTGAGCGGCGAGCAGTTCCAGCGCCGGGGGATGTCGGGAAGGCAGGCGGGGCCCGGGGAGGGAAGCGATCGGCGCCCGCGGCGCTGGCATCGGCTTCAGGAGTCCAGGGCGGGGAGCAGGGGGGGAGGGCCTGGGCGGCTGTCAGGGGCCCCGGAGTGTGAAGCGGATGGTTGGCAGGAGCGGCAGGGGGAAGAGAGGCCTTGCGCAGTGGCAGATCGAGCGTGGAGTGATGCACAGGGGGGTCCTGTTTTGGTGACAGAGGCCCCAGCTTTGGAGGGCGTGGGCTGGCTGGGGGGGAGGGGCCTGGGGGCTGTAATCACGGAGGAAGACATGGAGGCGATCTGGCAAGTGGGCAGGCGGGCGAGTGGGGCACTGGAGGCACAAAAAGTGGACTTGGTAGGGGGGGGCAGAAGAGTGGGAGGGGGTTGGCGGTGCTTTCCTGGAGGGGGGGGAGGTTGTTGGACCAGGCGGAGGGGGCGAGAGCGGACAGGCTGGTTGAGGTGGCCTTGGAGGGGAGGGGGGGTCGGTTAGCCCCCTGTTGTTTTCCTCGCCATCCCCACGCAGGCAGCAGTGGGGGTCCTTGGGGGGCAGTTCTCTGGGGGAGGGGGAATGGGCACAGATGGGGGGGTTTCGGTCCCCAGTGAGGGTACAGGGCCAGGGTGTGTGCATTTTGCCTGAGGGGTAGCTGGATCCGGCGGGGGCGTTCAGGGTTTCGGAGTTGTTGGGTGCCAGAGCCAAGGTGGGTTTGTTGTGGCAGGATGTTTTCTTTGCGGAGCAGGGGGTTCACATTTGGCTGACAGGTGCAAAAACCGATCAGAGGTGTCGGGGCAAAGAAATTTGGTTGGAGGCAGTTTCTACGGGAGTCACGTGCCCTTAATGGGGGGCGAGGCGTTGGAAGAGTGTATCTGGTGGTATGGCGAGCGCGTGGGTGTTTTTGCACGCGGATGGGAGCAGGGTGTCGGATTACCAGCTTCGGATGGTGATGCGGAAGGCATTAAGGGAGTTGGGTTTGGATAGGGACCAGTTTGGGACTCATTCTTTCAGGATTGGGGCGGCGACGGAAGCCAGTAACCGAGGGTGGTCCCGGGGTGAGATCATGCGGCTGGGGCGATGGTCTTCAAACTGTTTCCAGCGCTACGTTCGGAGCAATGCAGATGACACGCTTGCAATTTCCTCCTCTCCATGATGTTCATATTGTTTTTCTTGTTTGGTTGTTGAGGTATTCACGGCCCATGTCGTTGAGCGCTTTGTGTGCGTGGGTGAGGAGTCTGAACGTGAT
Organism: Lissotriton vulgaris; assembly: GCF_964263255.1. Taxonomy (NCBI): domain Eukaryota; kingdom Metazoa; phylum Chordata; class Amphibia; order Caudata; family Salamandridae; genus Lissotriton; species Lissotriton vulgaris. The sequence continues at coordinate 2,628,646 of NC_141692.1, read as the reverse complement.
CCTTTTGCTGACTGGGAGCCAGTGCTGGTTTCTCAGGTGGGCAGATATGTGGCTGTGGCAAGGGATGCCGAGGATGAGTCATGCAGAGGCGTTCTGTATGCGCTGAAGTCGTTTCTGAAGTTTGGCTGTGGTTCCTGCGTATAGGCGGTTCCCATAGTCCAGTCGGCTGGTGACGAGGGCCTGGGTGACCGTCTTTCTGATTTCGGTGGGGATCCACCGAAGATTTTTGGGAGCATGCGCAGGGTGTTGAAGCATGAGGATGAAATGGCGTTGACTTGTTTGGTCATTGAGACTTAGGATGAATCCTAGGTTGCATGTGTGGTCCGTGGGTGCCAGTGCGGTGCCCAACGCTGTGGGCCACCAGGAGTCGTCCCAGGCGGATGGGGATTGTCCGAGGATGAGGACCTCCGTCTTGTCGGAGTTCAGTTTCAGACGACTGAGCTTCATCCATTCTGCGACGTCTTTCATTCCTTCCTGGAGGTTGGTTTTGACGGTGGCTGGGTCCTTGGTGAGGGAGAGTATCAGCTGGTGTCGTCGGCGTAGGAGATGATGTTGAGGTTGTGTTAGCGTGCGATGGCGGCAAGGGGGCTCATGTAGATATTGAAGAGGGTTGGGCTGAGCGAGAAGCCTTAGGGTACGCCGCAGATGATCTCGGTGGCCACGGAACGGAAGGGAGGGAGGCAGACTCTCTGGGTTCTGTTGGAGAGGAACAAGGTGATCCAGTCCAGGGCTTTTCCTTGGATCCCAGTGTCGTGGAAGCGGGTTGTTAGGGTGCGGTGGCAGATGGTATCAAAGGCGGCTGAGAGGTCTAGGAGGATGAGAGCGGTTGTTTCCCCGTTGTCAAGCACGGTCCTGATGTCGTTGGTGGCTGCGATGAAGGCGGTCTCGGTGCTGTGGTTGGCTCGAAATCCGGACTGGGATGGGTCGAGGGAGTTGTTAGCCTCGAGGAATGTAGTCAGCTGTTTATTGACGGTCTTTTCGATGACTTTTGCCGGGAAGGGAAGGAGAGAGATGGGGCAGAAATTCTTGAGGTCTATAGGGTCCGCTGTGGGTTTCTCCAGAAGGGCCTTGATGTCTGTGTGCTTCCAGCTCTCTGGGAAGGTGGTGGACGTGAAGGAGTTGTTTATGACCTTCCAGAGGTGGGGTGCAATGATGGTGTCAGCTTTGTTAAATATGTGGTGAGGGCATGGGTCAGAGGGAGAGCCAGAGTGGATGGTGTTCATGACGTGGGTGGTGTCTTCAGTGCTGATGGGGGTCCAGGCGCTGAGGGTGGTGGTGGGGGGCATTGATTTGGTGAGAGGAGGCAGAGTCTGGGCACCAAAATTGTTGTGTATATCGGCAATCTTGCGGTAGAAGAACGTGTCGAGGGAGTTGAAGAGGTCTTGCGACGGTGTGATGTCATTGTTGCTGACGTTGAGGTTGGAGAGCTCTTTTAGGATGCTGAAGAGTTCCTTGCTGTTGTGTGTGTTGTTGTCCAACCGCTCTTAAACAATGTCCTTTTGGTGGTGCGGATCAGGTGGTGGGGTTTGCGAGTGGCGTTCTTGAGAGCTGTCATGTTTTCTGTTGTTCGTTCATGGCGCCAGGTTTCTCGAGAGTTCGGCAGGATTTCTTTGATTCTTTGAGGGCGTCAGTGAACCATGTGGTTTTCCTGTTGCCGGTCTTGCCTGGAGGGTTCTTCAGTGGAGCTAGGACGTTGGCGCAGTTGGTGATCCACTGTGCGAGGTTGCGGGCTACGTCGTTGGTGTCAGAGGTGTCGGTTGGTGGGTTCTGGCTCAGTGATGTGGTTAGCTGGTCTGTGGTGACTTTGCTTCAGCTTCTGCGGGGGGATCTGTTGCGGGCGGTGGTGGGATGTAGTCTTCTTAAAGGTGAAATTGATGCAGCTGTGGTCAGTCCAGTGTAGTCCGGTGGAGTGGCTGAAGGAGACGTGGTTGCTGGCGGAGAAGATGAGGTCGAGCGTGTGGCCGGCATAGTGGGTGGGGGTGTTCACCAGTTGCTTGAGCTCGAGGTTGGCGAGGTTGTCGAGCAGGGTGGTGGTGTTGTCGTTATCTCCAGGTGGAAATTCAGGTCTCCTAGGAGGATGTATTCTGATGTGGTGAGGGCATGCGAGCTGATGAAGTCGGCGATGGTTTCGCTGAAGTTTGTGCGTGGGCCCGGGGGTCTGTAGGTGAGGGTTCCTCTGAGGGTGGTCTTGGGGTCGGTGTGGATCTGAAAGTGTAGGTGCTCGGCGGTTGTGAGGGTGTCTTCGGTGTTGGTCGTGACGCTGATGGTGTTCCTGTAGATGATGAAGATTCCTCCTCCGGTTTGGTTGACGCGGTCCTTACGGGTGATCTTGTAGCCGTCCGGGAAGCCTATGGCGATGTCGAGGGCTAAGGAGGCGTTCTCCAGGTTTCCGTGAGGACGGCAATGTCCGGTGCTGTTGTATCGAGGAGGTCTCAGAGTTCTACAGCGTACTTGTGGACGGGGCGGGTGTTGAGTAGGATGAACTGGAGGTGGTTGTTGTTGTTACTTGGTCTGGGGGGCGGGGTGCAGGTTTGGAGGCAGGTGAATTAGCAGGCTTGGCAGGTGAAGGGTCCATGTGTGCGCTTCCGGGTGGTTTGGTAGCAAGCGGGTGGCCGTCCGGTGTTGAGTGCGTTGAGGGCAGCGGTGTAGTATCGCAATCGGGTTTCCTGGCTTCGGTCAGGCCAGAGGTTCTGGCGCTGGGCGCGGTCCCGTCACCATAAATGTATTTCATGTGCAGAGCATCCCAACAGGTCAGAATGAGGGAGATCTGTCACTCTGAATCCCAGTCCCGAGATGTGGGACCGGGTGAACTAGGGCACTGACGAGCGGGACAGTAGTCCGTTCTCTCCGAAAGGGAACAGACTCTGACACTTGCCCCGGGTCTCCCTCTGCCTTCTGCCTCCCAACCAATGGTGGATCTTGTGCCTGCACTCCGGTGCCTTCCTTTCCTTCATGGACCTATCTGGGTAGCCTGCAACACACCTGCAGAGTTTCGCGAGGGAGCGCCCACTGAGCCTCTACCATCATGGCCATTGGCTCAGCGGAGATGCCTCACTACTGTAAAGTTTGAGCTGGCGGCTCTCCCCATCCAACCGCCACCCTACTCAAATATTTCACCCATTTATCCACGCATTACGGACCCCAGGAATGACCCGGATGGCATGCTTGCACCCTCCGAGTTTCTGGGGGGAGCGCCCATGGAACCTTTACCAACATGGCCGCTGGTTCAGCAAAGATGCCTCGCTGCTGTTATTTGCACGCTACTAGTGCACATCCACATTCTACCATTGATGCCATACCCTATGGTGAGATGGTTCGTGCCAGGCAAAATTGTAGTTTGGAGGAAGATTTTACAAGAAACATCAGTAATATTAAGACAAATTTCGCCAAGAGGGGATATAATCGAGCTTGCTTGGGCAAGGCAGAGAGGAGAGCCATATCTCTTAAAAGAAATGAGATTTTACTGCCCAGAATGGGGAGGAAACTAGATGTCAAAAAATCAGACTCTGAGATTCTCTTTACTACTGAGTATAACATGCTCAGTAATCACATTTATACCATCTTGAGAAAGGACTGGCATCTCCTTGGAAAGGAGGGGTTTCGGAATACTGTGACATCTAGGAAACCGAGAGTAGTTTACAGTTGGAGTAAGACCCTGAAGGACATAATAAGCCCTAGTTACATTAGGGGTGTTTCCATTCCTCCAACAACATGGTTACCAGATAAAACTCTTGGTTTCCACATATGTGGTAATTGTAGCGTTTGCAAATTTTGTCTTAATAAGAGCAAGAAATTTGTGAATGATACGTCAAGGTGTTCTCGATTAATTGCTTTATCAATTGCAACACCACTTTTACAGTGTACATGATCACATGCTCCTGTCAAAAGAAATATATTGGGAGCAGTATACGCAATCTTAAACTGCGGATACAGGAACATGCGATTGCTATCAAAATTAGGGATGATAAATATCTTGTTTCAATGCATATACAACAAGAACACCCGTATGACATGACCTTTACCTTCCAGCGCATTGATCAGGTTAGGATGCCGGAGAGACGAGGTGACAGGGAATTGCTTCTTAGGCAATGAGAAGCCTCTTGGATATTCCGCCTAAGGACTGTGCAATTTGGCCTGAATACTAATGATGAGATGCATCATTCTTTGTGATGTAATTGCATAATGACTAAATTAGGCGTTACAAGCCTAAGCTTAAGTGATTCATGTTTTAATATGAAATTGCTATAAAGTTTTTTAGCAACCAAAATCAATTTGAAATGTCAAATTATTGAGCTTTCACATGAGTAACACGCTGTCTGTAATTTATGGAATTCTTACAGTACGAGAAACCATTGATGTACCTCAAAATTGTCAGGGTTTGTTCTGAATCTATTATAGTAAGATCTAAAAAGTTATTGTCCCCTATAAAGAACTGTATGTACATGTGGTCTCTTGAATACATTTACCAATTGGGTTCACAGATAAAGTATTCTTTGATTATAATTCATTTGCATATAATAAATAATCCACATTTGAAAAACGCACAATCACCCGTAAGGGTCTCTAGGCGCTGGGGGCCCTCGGGAAGATTTAGCAAGCTATTGCCCAGAGTCACATGGTGCTGGGCTAATCTGCCGCCGGGGCCGGGGATCGAACTGTGATCCCCAGATTCCGGAGTCAGTTGCCCTAGCCGTGGCACCAGACCTCTTCCACACATATACAAATTGGTGGGTTTCTTTGGGGTGAAAGAAGACCCCGAAATTGTCCTGATTGGGACTGGTAATATCTAATACCTATTTGTATACCAATAATATATTATAATGGTTAGGAACATGTAAAAGGCATTTTGCCCCTATTATTTCACCTATACAGACTAACTATTGTCCTCAAATATGTCAGTTGCATCTATATGTATTCCTTACCCACATTAGTATGGGATAGTATGTGCTGCACTAATCGGAAATTTTGTCACACTCATGCGTTTGCTGGTTTATTAATAACACTTCAAGGAATACTGGCTAACCGCTAAAGAACATCCGATTAATTTCTTACGACCTTAGTGCTCTTAAGACCTTGCAATGACAAAGCAATGTTTTGAAAAAGAAAAACAAGATAAATCCGAATATAAGATCGTATTCTAAATTTAATGTTGCTGTTGTTGGTATTTTTTCACTTGAAAAAAGTTCACTCGTTTTTGTTTAGGGACCTCAAAATGTGATCACTATGTTATGGCTGATAAAGATGGCCGCCATGTTCCATCTTGCCCGGGATTCGCAAATTGGTTCAAATGAAAATCCCTGACATCTCACTGAGTATACACAACGCTTTGTAGCAAGACATGTTCCAAAGATGGCCACCCTATTTCCCTGAATATTTAGGACAGATACACTCTAGCTATTGCGTCTTTAATGAAATGATGTGAATTGACATTATTGAAACAGGTAATTATAAAGGGAGGCATCCGATTAAGGGAAGTCCAAACAGGGACTGTCCTGTTCAGTATTGTGCCTTCCATGCTTTAATACACCTAACGTTAAGTTCGAGCATTATTTCAAAGAAGTCTGTATTTAACCATCATCTTGCCTAGGATGTACAAGAGTTTGGACCACAAATAGCCGTATTAACTATTCGATATATACTATGATTGGCAACTTTATTTGTTATACTTTGCACATAAATTAGCCTTCTGTTTATTATGAAGAGGTTGAATCACAGTACTGTATTTTGAAGGCTATTCATATAGGGATACAGCACATTTGTTAATCGAATCTCTCTACTCTGTTAAGTAGTGAAGTCTTGAGAAATAATAGATATTGATGATAATAAACTGGACATACTGTTAGTTCTTGTATACAATGGAATTATCATATTGAATAATATAGACAATTTGTGAATTTCTTTGGGAAGATAGTAGCATTAAATATAGATATTCACAATGTCTGCTAATATGTGGAGATGTGGTCCCTAATCAAATCTATTTGGATAGAGATAGAGATTGACCTGTATTTGTTTTCCTGACTTCTTTAGTTTTTCTGCTTTTTTACCATGGAAGTCATATGATAAATTAGCGATGTTAAAAGGAAGCTTGTGTTTATATTTCTGCTCTCTCTGTTTTAGGGATTTATAATTTCATTCCCAAAATGTTTATTATTTCAGATTCTCTGAACATTGTAAAGTATTTTATCTTTACTGGTCTTGAAACATTGCTGGTCATTTGAAGAATACACTATATGCCATACGTTGAAAGGTATGGATTTTTATTGTCACATAACTTATTGTATGGGGTCTTTTGTATATAGTATTAGGGTTTATTTTTTATTTTTTATTTTCTCCCATATATATTGATGCGATTGGATGTCTAATTCATTGTTTTTGACAGCAGTAACATGTCTAGATAAGTATTCAGAATCTTTTTGTTGGTATTAACATCGATTCTTGAAGCTGTTTGATTAGTTACCATTTCTAGGATTGTGACCAGGCAACAATTATTGTATATAATTGTGAGAAGGAGATGAGTTTGTAAATATATTCACAATGTGTATTATTTGTATATTCAAGTTTTGTTATTGGGTTGGGCTCTGTCATTTTAAATATATGTATTTGTGTATTTTCTTAATAACCCTGAAGAAGTCTCTCAAGAGACGAAAGGCATTGGCTATGATCAATGGAATTGTGAAGAAAGAATCTGTTTATGACAAATAAAAGTGAATGCTGCATCAAGAAATACATACCCTGGACTTGGATACTCGTTCTTTATGTGCTATTTTCTTGTAGACTGTGATACGAAATTTGAATTATACTATATAGAGTGCTGAAACCCTTTTGTGTTGCATTGATTGTAGGACTTGTTCCTATTTTGTGGGGAGTGTAGGGGGGTGTGCTCCTTGGTTTTGTACACCGCTAGCTACTCAGGGACACTATTCACTTGTTGGGTGTTGATCTTATCAGCTCTGCCCTCAGTTATGTAGTGTTTACCAATTAAAAAAAATAGGAAATAATGTTATCTTTAAAATACACAAAATCGAAGAAAATCCAATGTGAGGAACTGGAGATATGATTTAAAAAAAGATTTAGCTCTATATAGCACATAGAAACCTACATTGCTTATTGCTACATCTGATTACGCTAGACCAGGATAAAGTCAAAGTTTCAGGCTGACTGTGATGAAGCACTAAGAGGTTACCCCTCCTGTTAGGCCTTGGTCAAAGTGTTTACCTTCTGACATAGAAACTTTCCTGGAGCACTCCTGTCCAATGAGGTGCAGGGCAACACCCAAGAGCATGACCATTTTCTCTGAAGTGTGGCATAAAGTTCTCACCAGAGAGCACTATACCTCCATAATTCAATATCGCTGACGTCTCAGCGGAGGAGCAAGAGGTAGCTAAAACAACCTGATATCTGCAGATTCCTTCTTTAGGTCTGCCATCTGGCTAAGTCATAGGGGAGAAGGGACTACCTCCTTCCTCACCGGCAGATCCCAGAGTGTCCGCCTCTATCCTTAAAACATACGTTCTTATATAGCGCCTTTCACCGTAAGGTCTCAAGGCGCTTGCTTTGGGAACCCGTCCTGGCTTTTCCCTGCGAGATAACCCCTACTGGGCATCCCCAAGGTGAAAGCCAGGCATCCCATCGCAGTGGGTCCTTACCGATCTAAATCCACCAAGATCATCTGCGGCGTACCCCAAGGATCATCCCTCAGCACGACCCTTTTCAACTTCTACATGACACAGCTCGCCAACATCGGCCGATCGTATGCCCTCAACATCGTCTCATATGACAATGACACCCAGCTGATCCTCTCCCTCACCAAGGACCCCACCACTGCCAAGACCAACTTCCACAAAGGAATGAAGGCCGTCGCCAAATGGATGAAGAACAGCCGCCTGAAACTGAACCCAGACAAGACGGAGGTCCTCATCCTCGGCTCCACCCCCTCTGCCTGGGACGACCGCTGGTGACCGGCCACACTGGGAACTGACTCATCGCTATCAATGACCCAGCAAGTCTATGCCGTCTCCTCCTCCTGCTTCAACACCCTCCGCGATCTCTGCAAGATCTACAGATGGATCCCCACTGGAACCAGAAGGACGGTCAACTAGGACCTCTGCAGCAGCAGACTGGACTACGGCAACTCCCTTTATGCGGGAACCATGCCCAAACACCAGAAACAACTACAACGCATACAGAACGCTTCCGCACACCTCATCCTCGACATCCCCCACCACAGTCACATCACAGCATACCTGAGAGACCTGCACTAGCTTCAGTCCAACAAGAGGATCACCTTCAAGCTCCTCACCCACGCTTACAAGTCACTCCACAACATCGGACCAGCATACCTCAACAAACGACTCACCTTCTACACCCCAAACCACCAGCTCCACTCTGCGAACCTCGCCTTGGCCACCATTCCACGCATCCACAGAACGACCGCCGGAGGCAGATCATTCTCTCACCTCACCGCCAAGACGTGAAACACCCTCCCTGTCTACCTGCGGCAGACCCAGGACCTGCTGACCTTCAGGAGACATCTCAAGACCTGGCTATTCGAGCAGTAGCCCCACCTCCCCAGCAACTTGAGACCCTCACAGGTGAGTAGTGCGCTCTACAAATGATTGATTGATTGATTGCTTGATTGAAGATGGACCTGACTGTTCCTGCCTGTTCTCTCTTTTGTTTGAATCCCCCTAGTTTGTGAACCCTCCCCCTGCTCTGGTATTCTTCTGTAGGAGAGTTCAAATTTCAATTCAATTCAAAAATCGTTTATTCGGTATTTAAAAAATACCATCAAAGTACAAGTTATACAATTAATATACAATAACATGCAATTCATAACAAGTTACAATGGAGACAATTAACCAGAAAATTACTTCAGCACAACCCTCTTGTGTTCCTAAGTCTTAGAGTGACCTTGATAACATTAATAATACATGACAATGTCAAAGGATCGCTAGCCCTTTGCAAGAATAAAACTGCAACCTTAGCATGTCTAAACTTAGCCTATTTTAAAATACTTACTAAAAAGCTACGCCTGGGTAAAGAAAAAAATGGGCATAATAGTACAAAATGAAGGGTGTCCTGCGGAGACCTATTGTCGCAGCCGCAGGCACCCTTCTGCTCAACCGTAACAGTAAAACCAGGTGGGTTAGCCAGTAAATGATGTAAAAGGTTGAGTCTAGAACGAGTAATTAAAAATCTTTCTTGAGTATTATACATGAGAGCTAAGTAAGGTTCCATTCCTTTCCCTGTCTTGATCATTCTATGGGCGCAGATTGTGGGCTTCCTACCTTCCATGGCAGCCCTGAGTGAGACTACTGTGTCCATAAAAATTCTTTTAATTCTCAATTTATCTCGGCGGACAATTGCTGTTGGGTTGGTAAAAATATCCTTACAGCCAATTCCCTCCAAGATGGTCTTCACATATTTTAACCACGGAATTCTCATGCCTCTGTCCCTGTCTATACAATCTCTAATAATTTGTCTGCTCAAATCAGCCTCCGTGTTGGACCACATTTTTAAGCAGGCCATGAGAGGTCTGGCCTTAATCAGGTCCTCAGTATACACCCTGCCTAATTCCTCATGAATGATATGGGCAGGTGTGCTTTGTGGGGTTTTTAGTACCTTTCTCAGATATTTATTTTCCTCTATTTGGATCTGGTTAATGCTTACAAAACCCCACACTTCAGCTCCATATACCACTTTGGAGCAACAGATTGAGCTGTACAGATTCAGGACCAGTTCCGGGGACCACCGGCCCAACCTGCGTCCATAATTCATTATGGCCCCAGTAGAGACCACTAATTTGGAACACCGCTCTTCAGTTAAAAGTTTAAAATGTAAGAAACCATTAAATAGCATTCCCAGATATGAGAAGGTCTGTACCTGCTCCAGTTTATGTGTGCCTATTTTGTAAGAAAACTTCTTGCAAGGTTGGGATCCGGCCAACATAACCTAGGACTCAGTTAAATTGGCCGACAGATCTAGTGTATCCATAAAACTCACAAACCAATCTATCAGGCACTGAAGGCCCTTAGGGGTGCGTGCTAAAAGAACCTTATCATCGGCGTACAGAAGCACTGGGACCGGACGGGAACCAATTATTGTGGAGTCTACTTTAAATGTGCCTAACGTCTGATCTAAATTGTTAATGTACAGAGAAAACAGGAACGGGGTCAACGCCCACAGCTTCTCCCTATTGGCATGGTCCAAGGCTGCAGTGAGGTCCATAAAACCTAAATATACTGCCTCATTGCTAGCTAAGGTGTAAAAGAGTTATCGGTTTGCAGGTAAGTAAGGGCTAGATGCGCGACCTTTTTTTGCAGTCACAAGCGGTAAATCGGCCCTTTTGTGACCACAAAATTGGTCTGCCCCATGTACAAACCCAATTTTGCGAGTCGCTAACCTATTACCGACTTGCAAAATACAGTTTGTGACTCGATATTAGGAAGGGGCATGCCAAGGGCATTCCTTCCTAATATGGACTCGCACTACATGTATGATAGTTTTGCGACAGTAATTGCATTTGCAAAACACTCGCAGTTTACCACCTACTTCAAGTAGGTAGTAAGCCACCCGCAAATGGGAAAGGGGCCCCAGGGGACCCTCTTACCCTTTGTGAATGGATGCAATATATTTTTTAAGGGCAGGCAGAGACCCCACAGACTGCCTACTCTTAAAAAATAAACAGAAATATATATATATATATTTTTTTTTTAATGCATCCCGTTTTCCTTTATGGAAAATGGGCTGCTTTAAAAAAAACTGCTTGAATCACTGAAAAATTATCGAAAAACTATATTATTTTACAGAAAATCATCTAGGGATGTGGAAAGGGGGTAGACACACTAGACCCCCCACCATTCGTGAACCCACCTGAGCAATAATCAGTGGGTATGGAGAACGCCGAACACAGGTTTGAGAAGGAACGGTGCGTCAAATCGCTAGTCTACAAAGTTAAAAAATATAATTCAGCTATAAATATCTATGGTACCAGTGACTACAAAATAACAGCAAACCTGTCACGAATGGTGGGGGTTCTAGTGTGTCTACCCCCTTTCCACATCCCTAACGTCTGTGGGATTTCCAATTTTAGGTTGTTATGTATTACTAGACCCTTTTTCTAATTTTTCACACTCTACAGGCGCTGGGGAAGTATGTGACGATTGATTCCTGATAGATATACTCACTCCTCGATTTTGAATCTGAATTTACTCTTTGATTTATTATAGATTTTTAGTTATTTTCTATTAATCATCAACCTTCAGCACGCAGTACCTTTTCTGGAAATTTTGTTTTTTGTGGATCAATTTCTCTAATGGCCTTCCTTCCCCCCCCTTATCCTTTCCCAGCAGAGCACCTTGAATTCATTTATATTGAAGATTGCTCCTTCAACCATTTCAGACCCCGACAGGGTTGGAACTATCACCGGTCATGGCGTAAGTTTTCTCTTGGAGTGGTATATACCACCTCCAGCGTGTGTGTTTTCAGTTCGTCCAGTTTAGGAACTCAACATCTGATTACACATTTTCTTATTCCTTTCTCTCTATAGATTATTCATGTGGTCTATTATGACTCGGGTATGTGTCTTGTATGTCATTTGACATTTTTCACGATTAGTCACTCCCTTTTTCTTTTCAAGGTAACGCCAATGAGTTTGGGTGTATCAGCACTTTTTGATTTTCTCTGCGCACTGAGTACACGCATTGGCTCACACAATTGTGCTGTTTTAAGATTTGAGTGTCATTTGTATAAAAGAATTGTTGTTTGAATAGAATTACAAATTAGTGTCAATTTCTGTACTAGAGTAACTAACTTGAAATGTCATTCTTGGAACACTGCTGGTCCTACTGTCCTCGTCTGTCGATACAGTTTTCCTTTGCATGACCCTCTTTTATTCTTGGGTTTCCACAGATGCGTTATGTAGTTTAAAACTGGTAATTATGTTTCTCTTAAAGGATGGTACATCATCATTTCAGGCTTACTGAGTGAGCTCGTTTTGTTCCAATTCCAGCCCTGAAGAGTCAGAGTTGACTGTACTCTGATGAGGTAAACAGTCAAAATATTGTCTACAAAATATCGAATGGACATAATATCGAGTTTTAAATATGGGAACCTTGGGAAAGATCAAGTTCAGTCTAGCAACAACATTTCCAAACTCGGGTTTGAGACCATGGAAAACAAAGAATCAGCTTTGCCACCCGAGACCTCGACCATTCTAGCTGAGAATCAAGCTGTTAATATTGATCAGTCTCATTCAACGCAACTAGAGGAGAGTCCATTGGAAGAGCTTGAGCTTGAGGAAGAGAGTTTGGGGCCTAAAAATATAGCGGACTGTGTCACAATAGACGCTGATATATTAAAGGTAGTGGATGAATCAATATTACCTCTTCCTTCAGCAGTCGGAAGGAATGATCCGGTCGAGACTCCCAACACCAATTCCAACATTGAAGATAACTTTGAGGCTGGGATATTCTCTGAAACTCCGCAACAATTAAGTGATGCGGTTGTTTCATGTGTTGAAACAATTTCTGTAGACTCTGTACATAAAATGTTTGCAGCCTTATCTGCCGAGATTAAGCAAGGCTTTGCCGAGTCAGCCTCTAATCATAGAGAGATAAGGAGCTTTTGCGAGTCTCTGGATGAGAGATTAGGCAACTTGACATTAAGAACTCAAGCTTTAGAGGAGACAGTGGGCCAGATATCAATGAGAGCTGAGGGCACCACGGATGATATCGTTAAATTAAGGAAAGAAGATCAAGCCCTCTCAGAAAGAATGGAGATTTTAGAAAACAATGCGAGGCGGAATAACATACGCATTTTGAATATTCCTGAAGGGTCTGAAGGTGCTGACATTAAGAGCTATATAACCACTCTTCTGAAAGAAACTCTAAATCTCCCTCAATCTATTGAGGAGCTAGCAGCAGATATTCAGCGTATACACCGGGATCCGTTCAGGCGGAACATCCAGCGGATCAAGCCTAGGAAAATCCTCGTAAATTTGCACACCTATTCATTAAAAGAGCATATTTTGAACCAAGCTCTTAAGCTTAAAACGCAAACATATAAAGGTTACAATTTCCAGATCCGCTCAGATTTGTCCCACTTCACATTGGATAAACAATGGGAACTCGGGAAAAGGATGGACGCTTTTCGCAAGCTTGGCGCTACGGTACAAATGGGGTTCCCTGCATCCCTTAAAGTCATGCTAGACAATAAAATGCACAATATCAGATCAGTACAAGCAGCAGATGAACTCCTGTTAGCCTTTGGCAATAGGAAACAAAGGGAGTAATATCAAGTTTTGTTGAAATTATTATTAGTACATGAATGAGGGACTGTAACGGAATATGGCTATAAGGCCGAGAAGGAAGGAAAAAAAAAGGGAAATAAGCCAAAGGGAATAAACTAAAGGGTATAAATGGAAAAAAAAAATGGAGAGAAAGGAGATAAGGTGAAGGATAGGGAAAAAAAAAAAAAAAGAGGGAAAAAAAAAAAAAAAAAAAAAAAGTGTGTAAATGGGGAAAAAAAAAAAAAAAAAATATATATATATATATATATATATATATATAATCTAACCACAAACACACAAACACACGGCTTACATAGTCATGTCACGGCGAGTCATTTTGTAGATATTGGGGGCACGAGGTGTCGAGACGGGGAAGAGCTAGGGGCACTTACTTCCGGAAGGTTTCCGGTTGGTGAGTACGGGGTTTTCCCAGGGAGGGAGTCGGGGTGGGTTTGGGGGGGTAAGGGGGCAAAATCACATTCCTAGTATAGAGCTCCAATCTCTGTATATAAACAGCTCTTTTTGCAGCATAATGTCTTTTTCTCATCTTAAGATACAAAGCAATAAGTTGCTTGAATTTTTTATTTTCTGTCTGTCACAGCCAGCCTTAATAAATGTCTCAACCTTACCATCTAATGAGTAAACTAAAAATATTGTCCTGGAACGTTAATGGTCTCCGCACAAAACCACGAGCTAATAAAATTATGCAGTATCTTCGAGATACCGATGCGGGAATCATTATCCTCCAGGAGACTCACTTAATCGAGAGTGAGATACTTGACTTGGTCCGTAGGAACAAATGGATAGAGTCATCAATTTCCACAACACAAAGTTCTAACATTCGGGGGGTTTCGATCTTTTTCAAAAAATCTGTCACATTTAAAATTAAACAGCAGAAAGTAGATACCGGAGGTAGATGGGTTATCGCGGCAATAGAATTAGGAGACACCAAGTTAACACTTGTGGGATATTATGGTCCTAACATCGATGACCCCTCAACATTGGAAACTTTATTTAGTCACTTGCTTAGCTTCCCAGACCCGGTGATCATAGCAGGGGATTTTAATATAACATTGAATCCACTCTTAGATAAAACCCCTAACAGTAGGCAGAAATGTACTTCTAAATCTAGGAACTGCCTGTTAGGTCTAATGCACCAATATGACTATGTAGATATCTGGCGGTCCAAAGAGGGCCCAAGGCAAGAATTTTCATTCAGAAATCAGAAATATAGACATAGGTCTAGAATTGATTTCATTCTCACAAGTAGAGCTTTAGTTGAAAACACTATCTCAATACAATATACCCCGATGCATCTCTCCGACCATTCTGCAATCGAACTGCTATTAAAATTGGCTACGACTCCTCTCACTAGAATATGGTCCTTTGATAGATCCCTTCTCTCTTCAATTGAGGATATTGCTTTTTTACAATCAGAGACAAGTCATTTTTTTAATAACAATAAGGATACTGCTCCTATAGGGATAATTTGGGACGCGTTTAAGTGTACACTTAGAGGCCTTATTAAAAATAAAGTAGCCTATCGTAGCAGACAATACATAGATGAAGTCACCTCTATTGAAAGGAACATTTCGATAGTACAAAACGACATAGACACTATCGATTCCATCAATTCCATAGGAAATCCAACCCTTCCTGTTAAACAAGCAGAATTGAATAGGTTGAAACTTTCACTGTCAGCAGTTTTGGAGAAGCGGGTTATGCAGAGGTGGGAGGCAAGCAAACTCTCGCATTTTCAATACGGGGAGGGGGCTGGTAAGCTACTTGCCTGGAAAATAAAATCTGACCGGGCACGTAATAACATCTGTTCAGTTACATCTACGGCAGGTACTTGTTTCAGAGATGAGGAAATCAGAGCAGTCTTTAGAAAATTCTTTGAAACAATATATCGAGACGATCTTAGGCCAAATCATTGTGACGTAACTAATTGGTTGGAGGGTATATCACTTCCTTCCTTAACAACAGAACAATCCCGCTACTTGGACGGGGAAATAACTATAGTGGAGGTGGAGGAGGCCATAAAGAAATCAAAAAATGGTAAGGCGGTTGAAACAGATGGGATGCCTAGCGAGATTTATAAAAATCTTATCTCGGAGGTTTCACCAGTGCTGACCACACTTTTTAATCAAATTCTTAGAGAGGGCAAAACACCACCGGAGTCATGGAATAACGCTTCTATAACCCTAATTCTGAAACCCGGTAAGCCTGCCTCTGATTGTGGCTCATACAGGCCCATTTCTATCTTAAATGCCGATTATAAAATTTTTACATCTATTCTAGCTAATCGGCTGGGTCGGGTGGCTCCGGATATTATAGCTCCGAATCAAAAGGGTTTTATAAAAGGGAGACAGCTCTGTGAACTCACATACGAATTGATTGGTTCAATCGATATTGCTATAAAGGAAGAAATTCCTCTAGTTGTTCTCACTTTAGACGCCACCAAGGCCTTCGATAGGGTAAACTGGCTGTACCTATCGGAGGCCTTGAAGAGGTTTGGCATTGGGGATGGATTTCGGAGGACGATAGAACTTTTATATCGCAACCCTTCTGCTTCACTGCTAATTAATGGAGGTTTGACAGAACCTTTCAAGGTTACGAGAGGAACCAGACAGGGTTGCCCCCTGTCCCCCCTTCTTTTTGACATATATATAGAGCCATTTGCTCAGACTCTTAGGGACAACACACGAATTAAACCTTTTGTTTATGGTGGCTGGGATAAGAAGGTGGCATTGTATGCAGACGATATTATGATTTTTTCCACAGATTATGAAGAGGCATACCCAGAAATAGTTGAACAGGCACATATATTTGGGAAAGTCTCAGGGTATGAGATCAATGCTCTCAAGACAGAGGCAATGTTTTGGAACTGTAACAGGGTTAACAATAATGTGACATTAAAAAGCCAAATTCGTTATTTAGGTGTGAATATAGTTGAAGATATCAATGAAATTGCTTCTCTTAACTTTAACAAAGTAGCTGCAGAGTGTAGGAAACTCATGAGAGATTGGTCTCATCTCCCGCTTTCTGTTCTGGGTAAGCTTAATTTGGTGAAGATGAGTATTTTACCAAAAGTTTCTTTTTTATTTAATTCAATTCCACTTCATTTTGACCCAAAACTAATTTCTAAACTACAGAGTGCTATTACCAGCTTTATTTGGAATAATAAAAGTGCCAGAATCTCATGGAAAAAAATTAGACGGCGGAGGGAGAAGGGAGGGCTGGCTGGTCCAGATCTTCAAATATACGCATGGGCTTTCCAGTTATCGCACATGCGTATGTTGCTTAAAACTCCGTTATCTATTGGGATGGGACCTCTTTTTTCTACCTTATTGGAATGTGAAGGAGTTAATCATGCCGGTTTCTTGTTTAAATTCGGTGACCCAAAATTCTTTAAAAAGATCAAATTGAAAGTTCTAAAAAGCTGTGTATTTACTTGGTACAAAGTTAGACAAGCTATAAAGATTGGTTATTATTCAGCAAGGGCTCCGATATGGAACTTACCTGCCCCTCCTTTATGGACAACAGATGCCCTTAATAACCCCTTAATAGAAGCTGGTATTCATTGTTGGGACGATTTGTTCATGGATGGGGCTTTACTTCCATGGGACTATCTTATTAACAAAGTAGGCCCAGAACTGTCAAGATTTAAATATATTCAGATTTTCAGTTGGGCCCAGTCATATAACAGCCGACCAATGCGACGCAACAAACAACCTATAGGCGGCCTTAGTGACTTGCTAACCTCTTTATTAGACAGCCCAGTGGTAAAAAAAGAAACCTCGCGATGGTATAACAAAATACTAGACGAAATAGATGTCAGTTTTCAATTACCAACCAACTTGTGGTCAGAATTAATGCCAGGTCTTGATGTGGAAAAGCTCTGGACTACTTCCTGTTCATTGCTTTGGGATTTAGTTAAACCATCGTGGCTCCGTCGGAACCACCTCTTTACCTTGCATAGGGCATACTATTCTCCTCACAGGCTAACAAAATTTTCATTAACAGGTCCAGTTTCATGTCCTAGATGCGGGTTAACCGCAGCCACGGATACACACATGTTTTTAGATTGTCCGAATTTATCAGAATATTGGGAAGCTATTAAAAATAAGCTGTCGCTTTTTGTGGGTGAAGACATTACCATAGACCTCGCTCTTGTGATTTTTGGTCTGAGAAATAATACCCACAATGCAGCAACTAGACTGATATTCTATTCCATCCTTGCGGCACGTAGGGAGATATGTAGACACTGGAAGGATGCTCTACCACCTACGGTGTACGAATGGCGAACATCACTCCTTCAAATTTCCAAGCTTGATTGTGCTAGGGTAGGAAATCCGAATACTAGAGCATTTTGGGCAATGCTTGGTCAGTTGTGATCTCACCTGGGTTTTTTTTTTTTTTTTTTTTTTTTCCCAGGTCCTATGATTAATGTGAGCATTGCCTATTCTGGCTATCAAGACTAATAGTCTAGATTCCAACGGGGTCTCGATGATTCGGGCACTATCAACTGAGGTACCACCCTAAGCGAGTTCAAGATTGGTCACTGTATTTTGTGCTGTAGGGAACCGGCCTTGACTCTCGTTAGACACATCCCCTTACCAGCTATAAGCTGAGTTGGCACAGTACATGACCAGTTGGCTCTTTAGCTCTGTGGTGGTTTCTTTTTCTCGGTTTTGATAGATTGGAGCTATGCACACAAATGAGGATTAAAAAAAAAAAAAAAAAAAAAAAAAATATCGAGTTTTAAATATCGAATGGACAAAATATCAACTGGACAGAATATAGACATCAAAAATATCGTTTTTAAGGTAAGTAATGTAATATCGAATGTTAAAAATATAGTCAGTTAAAATATCGAAGTATATAATATAGGTTATTGAAATTATCGAAATTTTAATAATATCAAATTTTTTATAGTGTTTTTAATGTTATTGTATGTGTGAAAAGTGTGTATTTATGTTATCATTTATTTAAATAATTTTTGCGTAATTTAATTCTGTAGCAGGTTGTGGGTTTATAGGGGAATAGGGTGGGAAGTAGTTTAATTATAACTAATTAAATATGTAAATGTATTTATTGGAATTCATTTTTAAGTAATTGTTAATTAATTTATAATTGGTAATTAATTACATTTTAATTGGCAATTAATTTTAATTAGTTGATTAATTGTTAATTTTGTTAATTTTACTAATTTATGTTCTGTAGCGGGTTGTGGGTGTACAGGGGAATAGGGTGGGAAGTAAATTAATTCTAATTAATTAAATATGTAAATTTATTTATTGGTATTCATTTTTAATTAATTGTTAAATAATTGATATTTGGTAATTAATTAAATTTTAATTGGCAATTAATTTTAATTAATTGAGTAATTGCTAATTATGTTAATTTTACTAATTTATTTTCTTTAGCGGTTTGTGGGTGTATAGGGGAATAGGGTGGGAGGTAATTTATTTATAATTAATTAAATAAATCAATGTATTTAATTGTATTTAATTTCAATTAATTGTCAAATAATTTTTAAATGTTAAATTATTAATTGTTAATTTGTAATTAATTTGTATTAATATGTAAATAATTGTAATAATGAATTTTAATTTGTAATTTTAATTGAATAATTATTATATTATATTAAATTGGTAATTACTTTTAATCAATTTTTTATAGATATTAATTTATTTTTATTGAAATAATATATAAAGTATTTAATTTCCCTTCTATTACACTCTTTGGAGTGGGAATAGTAATTTTAACCCCTACGCTGTCCAGCGCTTTCCCTACTGTTGCACTCATTGGAGTGGGAATAGTAATTTTTACCCCTACGCTATCCAACGCTTTCCCTACTGTTGCACCCACTGGAGTGGGAATAGTAATATTTACCCCTACGCTATCCAACGCTTTCCCTACTGTTGCACTCACTGGAGTGGGAATAGTAATTTTTACCTCCACGCTATCCAAGGCTTTCCCTACTGTTGCACCCACTGGAGTGGGAATTGTAATTTTTACCCCTACGCTATCCAACGCTTTCCCTACTGTTGCACCCACTGGAGTGGGAATAGTCATTTTAGCCCCTACGCTATCCAACGCTTTCCCTACTGTTGCACCCACTGGAGTGGGAATAGTAATTTTAACCCTTACGCTATCCAATGCTTTCCCTACTGTTGCACCCACTGAAGTGGGAATAGTAATTTTTACCCCTACGCTATCCAACGCTTTCCCTACTGTTGCACCCACTGGAGTGGGAATAGTAATTTTTACCCCTACGCTATCCAACGCTTTCTCTACTGTTGCACCCACTGGAGTGGGAATAGTAATTTTTACCCCTACGCTATCCAACGCTTTCCCTACGGCTGCACCCACTGGAGTGGGAATAGTAATTTAACCCCTACGCTGTCCAACGCTTTCCCTACTGTTGCACCCACTGGATTGGGAATAGTAATTTTAACCCCTACGCTATCCAACACTTTCCCTACTGTTGCACTCTTTGGAGTGGGAATAGTAATTTTTACCCCTACGCTATCCAACGCTTTCCCTACTGTTGCACTCTCTGGAGTGGGAACAGTATTTTTTACACTTCTGCTGTTGTACAGTAATAATATTGGATATTATTTAATTATATTATGTTACTATATATATATGTTTTCACAAATATGATTATAAAATTTTTTTTTATAACTTTTGTTAATTATTTAATTATTATAAGTTAATTTAAGTATTTTTAAGTATATTTTAATAAATAATTTTTACTATTAATTTAATTTAACACTGTTTTTAATAAAGTTGATATTTTTATAAACTATATTTTTGTAAACGATATTTTGTACTCGATATTTTTGTACTTACCTGTTTATAGATAGAAACTCGATATTCTGTCTGTCGATATTTTGTCATCGATAATTTTGCTAGTCGATATTCTATCCGTCGATATTATGTCAGTGATACCTCTGATGAAACACGTGTCGGCGGGGGTCTATGCAAATTAGCATTAAAACGACAAGAGTGACATGGATATTTCTTATCTATTTGCCCATTATATTCACATATTATATGTTGTGATTTTATGTGTGCACAGGTCCTTGGTTAAATTTTGCAAATGTTTGGAGTTCCAAACACTAGTTTAGGGGTTATTAAGGTCACCCCTTGCCTGTTAGCACCATATTACTTGAGTGTATGTCGACCTGACAGCCAGATACTCCGCAGAGCGCAAGTATCCCTTTATACTAGAAAACCTTACTTGTGGATAACAGCCCACAGAGCACTCAGTGCAAGGAGGCTGAAATTTGGGAACGCCAACAAACATATGCACTTGCAAAAGGTGCACTGGGTTACGTGTATTGCAGCACCACGAGGGATTCTGGCCTCAAACTGGGTGAGAGGGCAGCTCGGACTCAAAGGACTTGGAAACCCAACTCCTGTGTTGCTGGTGCCTTGGGAGTTCGTAAAAGCTCAGGAGCAGCAGACCGGCACGTTGTGATGTGGAGCCTGCAGTTGCAGGGGAGTGACTCCTTCACTCCAAGCGAGATGTCTTCGGATGTCTTTGTTGTCCTACAAGTCCTGCATGGAGCCTGTCCGATAAGCAGGCACAGACAATGCTTCAGACTGAGAGGGAGATGAAGTTGGGCCCAAATGAAGTCCAGCAAAGTCCAGAGTGTCCAGGATGTCAAAGTTCAGTAGTATCTGGACAGATTTAGGGGACGCTCCCTGGGTAGGGTCTGGACAGTGGGGAGGTGTCTCCCATGTCCTTTGTTCAGTTTTGCTCGGAGCAGGAGCCAACAGCTCCCAGGGCTGTTTTGCACTGGAGTATGCACAAGGACACCAAATGTGCTCCTCATGCAGACTTTCGGTCCCAGGCAAGCGCACCCACCCAGGCCTAATACACAAAATCCTGTCTGGGAGGTGGTCATACCTGGCTGTGACAGGATGCCTATTGTTCTGCCTTCCCCTGCCCGAGCTTGGTTCAGCAGAATGAGGGCATACATGTGTCTCTGGTCAGCAGCAACCCTTTTAGGCTGTTCGGGACTAGAAGGCTGGTACCGGGAACACCAGGGACCTCATGACGCTCACTTCTGAGGGCTGGAATCATACCTCCCACATTGGTTACCGGTATGGGGGTATGATTCCAAAATGTTTGATACCAAGCACAATAGGGTTACTTTCAGCTTTTTTAGAGTTGGTCATCACGCTGTTGTGTAATGCCACTTTATATGTCGTAAATGTCTGATACACTGAAAATCCGGGAGAATGGACTGCGTGGGCTGCAGGGGTGTTCTGCTCATGCAATGGCACCCTCTCACTTAGAACCAAGCACCCTGCCTTCAGAATTGTCAAGGCCTGCTCTAGGGGTGTCTTTTAGGTTTTAAGTATAGTGACCATTAGATATAGTAAACATATATCTTAAGTAAGTGGTGCACTCACAATCTTACACAGGCCTCAATGGCAAACCTGTAGTTCCATTTTGCATGGCCTCTCATGGGTGTCATAATACATGCTTTAGCACATGGGAGGAGAAATATAAGAAAGTCCCTAGCTTGCCATAGGATTGGGAGAAAAGGACATAAACTCAATGGAAAGGAAAATTCTCAAAACACCCTTAAGTACAGACCATAACCACATGCATAATAAATCACAAGAAAGGATACACTGGAATAAAAACAATTACAAATCATATATAGAAAAATTGTACAATTTATTTAAAGAAAAATACAATCATGGAGCAATGTTTTCTTAAAAACATTTTAGTGCCATAAAAAAACTGTTAAAAATGGTGTCATTCAATATGAGAAACATGTAAAAACATATATTTGTTACAAAAGTTGTCAGCACATGGGAGGCCTCTGGGGTACCTATGCCCTGGGTAAATGGGTACCTTATCCCAGGGACTGACAAGGGTACCCCAGTATCCAATCTGGAATGCACCTATGTACAGAACATAACAATTTTAGGTAGAAAACAGATAGGCTGGGGACCTGAATAGCAGGATCCCAATCAGACTAGTCAAAAACCAGCAAAATACCAGGCAAAAAGTGGGTGTAACCATGCTGTCAGATCCTACCTCCTACAATGGTATAAATATATGTGCAGCATACTGGCATTTCTGATGGCACTTTATGTTACAGCACTGTCATTTTTCTGATGTGTCAGTGGAACATGACAATTATTAGGAAAATGTGCTATGTAAACCTGGTAATAGTTCTACCAGTGCATTCATTGGTGTTCTAGTTGTTGATGGGCACAAGAATGACTTAAGGTAGGAACTTGGGTTAAGCTGCTGAGGTAGTTTGGAGAAACATCACCCTTTAGCTGTTGTCACTGCAAGCCCTGCATGCTTCTGTGACCTTGTGCAGCTCTAAGAGAATATTTAAAAGTCTATGCATTCTGTCGATGCCTAAAAGTAAGGCAGTAACCCCACTGTGCATCACATTAAAAATCACTGTCTCTCTTGGCACACTGCACCAAGGTTTGTTTCATCACACCTATTCAAGCACTATTTCTGATTCAATAGTCAGACCTACCAGCCTCATAGAAACCAGAGTCCAGGGTTATCTCACAAGCCTGTCTTGCCAGCTCCCTAAATGTTCAATTCTGCCCCAAAATCATCACTCGTATTCTGCCTAGCATACATTATCGACTTACCTTCACAAAGGTTAGAGAGATCCGTGAACCAGAGATCTTTTGCTGAGGGATTGCAAGTCTCTGTGTTCCCGTTCCTTATTCTTCTGCACTTCTTAGGGCAATTAATGACAATTTAATGGCCTTAAAGTGATTGCATACAAACATGTTCAAAGAATCGCTTGCTCTTGTAACCTCTGCCAGCCAGACACTGGATATGTTATACAACCGGCATTGGAAGAATGCAGGGCCTAGTTGCGCTGGATAAAACTGCACACATTTATATCAGCATATGCAAAGATTGTCCTCTATATCTCATTAAAAAATTGGCAATTTCTTAAATAATAAATCATTCTGTCATATTGCTTTATTACCCTTCCTGCTTCCTCAATTTTGCTTAAAAATACACCATTTGCCCACTCTTTTTTCCACATTTTCTCTGGCGAGAACCCCCTCTAAATCCCCCATAGGTTGTTCGGGCTCGCTCACTGCGCTCGTTCGCACCAGTGCAGTATAACAATAATGTTACTGCCCACACTTTCAAATGTCATCAGCCACCACTGCTAACTTGGGCACATGACGCAGCCTCTCAGTTCACTAATGATCTCTAAAGATTCAGCCCATAATGGTGCTGCAATGTTCCTCTACCTATCCATGTGTTCACCCATTTATTTGTGCACTCAGTGTTCAAACATGCATGCATGCAGTCAAAAAGCCATGCTACTCACTCATCCTTCCATCCTTGCACTCAATCATCCCCAAACACTGACGTCCTTTCCAGTTCATTTAATCACACCGGCAAACTACCAACACACCAATCAGTGGAGAAGCACTTTAATCCTTAAAATAGTTTTTCCAATGCTTGGTAGTCTATATTACCATGGACAGTAAAACATGTAGAAATCCATGAAAAATATTCGGAGTGACTGCAAAATGTGAGGGGCAACTCAGTGAGCCTGTAGCTGGAGATGGTTCACCCAAACAAACGTAATGGTTGAAGGGTTGACCCACAGCTCTTATGTTTTATATTGTATATTGGATGTGTTGTGTGTTTGTTGTGTGTTTTGATGGTGACAAGACTTACCATGGGAGAAAAGCTAGCTGTTGTGAATCCCCAAAACTTAGTCATTGTTGATTTATAAATGATACTTTACTAACTCTGATATGTTTCTGTGAGTGAACATAGAGCACTGAATGTGTATATTAATTAAGAAATTATGGTAATGATGCAGAATTACTTCAGAAATAAAACAAATTGTTAGCCTGGGATACCATGAATTGGGAAGCAGAGGGGCATATTTACAAGCCCCTGTTGCCACAGAAACATCACTTTTTGTGACATTTCTGTGGCGATAGGGTCATTGCCTTATTTACCAGGCAGCTTTAAGACACTTAACATGGCTTAACGATCCCTTGTCAATAAGGCACCCTTTCATGCTATGCTTATCGTGAAAGGGGTGGGCAGTGGGTGTTGAGGTGGGCGTTCAACCACGGCACCTCCCACCCCTTAGACTCATAACAGCTTAAACCAAGGCAATATGCGCGCTGTAGCACATTGTTGTATCTTTCATTCTGTATCCTTAGTTGGTTTATTCCCTCACCCCTTCCCTTTTCGAACATCCATAGAATGTTCATAGGATTCTAACCTGCACTCCTTGTGCCCCGATCACTGTGATCAACGTTGGCCCTTTGTGGTTATGGATGTCAGTTGCTGATACATGTCGAAAAAACTTTTCTCAATAACAGCGTTTTTTCTTCATTTCACACATGCTTTTTTTAACTCAAATGTTGCTTTTGTGTCTTCACTATATTTTCTATCATGTGCATCAGCTCCTCCTCCTGCCGGTCTTTCTCGTCTCCGGTCGCCCTGTTGTTGACGGCGCAGAAACGACCCCCGCATTTAGAGATCAACTTCTTAATCGCTGGCTCAGATTTCTCTACAAACTCTTGTATTGACATCTGTCCCAAGTCGTCCTTTCGGGTGAAGACGACCACCGTGTGCCTCACCGCTCCCCTCCCAAACACCCTCCGGATGGTCTCCACTGCCTCCGCCTCCTCCTGGCTGAAGCGCCCGGCCTGGAGCACCAGGAGGAGGGCATGGGGCCCCGGGGCGCAGAGCTCCAGGCACCGGCTCTGCTCACGCCGCACCACCCCCCTCGGTGCACTTCTGTTCAAGAACCCCGGGGTGTCCACGACCACCAGGCGCCTCCCGTCCCGGACACAGACCCCCTTCTCACACTCCAGGGTCACTTGGTTCGGGGACGCCCTGGACTCAAAGTGCCTCTGCCCGAAGATGCTGTTCCCGGTGGCGCTCTTCCCGGCTCCGGCGCTGCCGACAAGGACCATCCGCAGCTCCTCTCTTCCATCCCATGAACCGTCACTGAACCCACCTGAAAGAGGAAGATTGTCAGGTGAGAAGAGATGGACGAGCAGGGGCTGTCAATCAACTCGAAAGGGGCGGAGACTGCTTTGTGTAACACAAGGTTAAAAACCGCACAAACTTCAACTTAATGAAAAGTTTAAAGTGATACATTTTACCTACAAAATAAACCAAAAATAACTATTTATACTGAGCTGAATAAGAAGGGTACCTTAAATGTATATGACTTCCTGCAGGGCATTAAGTAGGATGACAAAACTGGGGATGGGGTCTCTCAAAGAGGCCTGAGCGGTCCACACCTCAGAGGAGAAGGACAGCGGGGGATAACTTTGGGGTGAGGCTAAGGTGTAACCACCAGGGCACAGGTCCTAAAAAAAGAAATAGGGGGACTAACCAAGTTAGGCAGTATGCAAGTGACATCATGGCTCTTGACATACCAGGAAGTGGCATCACAACCCTTGACCTGACAGGAAGAGACATCACAAGGAGTGACATCACATCTTAACACCTCACAAAGATATTTTGAAGGTCTATCATGAGTACATTTGAGAGCATTACAAGCTTTAACAAAGGAGAGCTTGTGTGAGAGTTGTGCCAAAAGAATGACGCATCCCCCAACGCAAAATGTGGGCCTCAATGTACACATTTATTTTGTAAAAACTCTGCCACAAAGAAACTGACAATAAGGAGAAAGGTGACAGTAAATTTATTCCGTTTAATTGGTTCCAAAGTCTGCAATTTTAAATACCTTATGCGGTTAAGGTACCTGCCGCACAGATCATTGTGTGTCCAGTAAATAGTCCTACCCTTAAAGCACACATACATATAATTAATTTTGGATCACGCTTAGTATTGTTGGAAAGTGCAATGCACAACTGAAGAGAAATCTGCACACTGTGAGGGACATATTAGACTCCAGATTTGCAGATTTTGTGACTGAGGGTGTAGTAGCTTGACCTTAGGGCGACAACCGACGATAGGGCACTAGGACCCTGTGGGTCACAGGGCAGTGACCAGGTCACTGGACACCACATCCTGTAGGGACAGGAATTGGACAGAGAAGCCTAGGACTGACCAGAGGACAGACGTGCAGCGACGCGCTCCTGCGATAACAATAAACGAAGTGCATACACCCACCTGCTGTCCTGTAATCTATGCGCTGACTGCAATCACCACGATACGACAGAGGATCATAATTTTTCCTCTAAATTGAACTTTCCTAATTTGTAAACATCATAAGGAATAGCATTTGTCACCAAAGTAGCGTTCACATATTTACTTATGCTGAATCTGTATTATTCACTCAGGTTATTACCTGTGTCCTTCATTAGTCCTAACTGAATAATCCAAAATATGTCTCACTGATAGAATTTACTCCTAGCAATTAAAAGAAAAAACTACCAAAATGCCCGCCCAGGAAGTGGTCATTGTTGCAACATATGGACGTAGTCAAAGCCTGTCTCAACATTCTAAAAACAACAATCTTTTCTCCTTGCCTTCGAAGAGGGACAGGAGGGAATGTAGGACTGTGATGAGGAGGTCTGTGACTCATAGACACGAAGATTACCAGTCTTGTCTGCCTTCCTAGCCACTGTCCTAACTGAATAAGCGTATGCCACAGCCAGAGATAAACAGGCAAGGATATTGTAGTGAGGTGCGGGACGGCTTACACACACATGACAACGTTGCATGGGACTGACATCCTAAGACATGCGCAGCACGAGAATAACACTGGTGCAGCACATTGTGGCACAAACACACATTACGTCGAGGTGAAGCACAGGGTGACTTACACACACTACATGACGACGTAAAAACACAAGGTGATGCACAGGGTGGCTTACGCACTGACACAATGACTTGGAAATGGGGCTAACACCCATACCAAAAATAACAAAGCAGCAAACTAACCCCACATGTAAGGATAAACAGGCTCGGAACATTTTAACATAACCTGAGGATACTACAGATATCTGTTACATATCCAAGAATTGGATCCATCACCCAGCCTCCTTTATTAATATCGGCAGTGAACAGAAGTTCAGAAACATAGCTATCATTAAGCTGCAGATAGGACAGGTAACCTGCGAGAAAAAAAAAAACTTCTTCCACATTCTCAGGCTATTGGGTGAGATGCAGGTATTAGGGTTAGACCTTGTAGTCTTTGAAAGCAGCATAGGAAGATGAAACTCCCTCTGTAGACTGGCCCTGTATAATTGCAGGAAGGGAAAACCCAGCTACCTGATATGGCAAAGCAACAGTTTCACACAGTGACTAAAGTGGAAACAGGTGGTCACTGTTAGAAATGTGGGGTTCTGGTTGACAGAGGTATGCAGCCTGTCTAAGCACGAACTACAATCCTAGTCATGGTAAGTCAGATAAACACTGTAAATTACATGAAAATATCTGTTGCACACCCAATCACAAGTACAGAGATGATGTCTCAATGGACAATTGCAAGATATGGAGTCCACATCCGTAGAAAAAAAGAGGACGATTGGTAGTAAGGTTCCTCTTTAATGTATGGTAGACCAGCCGACAAGTGTTTCGTCGCCAAAGGGATACTCAAGTATGGCGACTCCTCAGGGCTGGGGAGGATACAAAAAACAGGATGGGGTACAATGGTATTGTGTATAATAATGCAAGTGCAGGTGCAGGGTTAAGGTGGTAGTGGTGACAATGTGCATCGATGAGCAGTGGAAGCACACAACACCTAACCCTTAACTCACGAAATTACCGTGATAGTGGACGCCAATAAGTGTAAACGTCACATAGGTGATACGTGGATGGTGAGATGACCATGCCGTGATGATGGACCTTAATATATAGACACTGGACTCGGTAGTTGGTAAATGGTGTGACTGTCTCAAGAGGTGCAATCAAAGTGAAATAATAATTGTGGGGACGTGGGTGAAGAGGGTTGACGGTAGTATAGATACACGGTGAGAATAACGTAGTGAAGTACGTGTGTAGACTGCTAGTAATTTAAGTGGGGCGATCAGAATAGTGCAAAGAGCAGGTGGGTTGGGTGTAAAGGCCCCCCTACAATAGAGGACAAGCCTATATAAAATTTAAGCGTGCGCTTCCTACCTGCAGTCGGTTAAAATATGGCCACAGGTCTAAAGTATTACCAAAACAGAGGGAAAGGTAAGGGAAAGTATAAGTAAATCCGCATAATAAAAGGATGTGGGACAAACGACAGGGGGAACATTCTTATAAAGGATTACTGGTTAGGGTGCACAAGAGGACAGCCATGTCGGACGAATTTGAAAACATCTATGGTAGAACTCACCGCTGTGCCGGTGATAATTCCAACCCGGCCAGCTCTAGACCGGGTATGCTAGAAGTGATAGACTGGACAGGTGGTGAAGTCCGACGTCACTAATCAATAAGAGATGGGGGAAATAATATTAGGGTTTAGACAGAAGTGTTGGGTAGTTTATAGAATCACCACATTACTTATCATGGAAGGTTCCGAGGACTCACCTTAGGAGTGTGTGCTTAGGTGAGCACACTCGAATTCAATGGAGAGGTAAATGTAACGAAGAGGAATTCACAATGCAAAGGGTAGGATTCAGGCCAAGTCGTTCCTGATCAGAAGTTCGTGGACCCGGAAAAGGAGGGAGGGAAAGGAGAGACAGGGAAGAGCGTTAGTAAGCTCGTCATTATACGTCTGGCTCCCCCCCACGTAGATCACTGCAAGTCATGGGTAGACAAGGCTGATCATGAAGCAACGGCTAAACGTCACAAGCAAAAGAAGCGGTGACTGTGTAGAACGGGATTGTGGGCATGAATATTATTAAACTAACTCGAATAGAGTTACAAAATAGAGCGGACCTGCTTGAAATAAAACGGAGACTTGCTCGCGTAATGAGCAGCTCAGCGGTATAAAGCGGGATTATGGGCATAAGTATAATTAAACTAGCTCGAAATGGAGTTACAAAATAGAGCGGACCCGCTTGAAATAAACAGAGACTTGCTCGTGTAATGAGCAGCTCAGCGGTCATATTGTGCAGGACTTACCCGAAGTAAGGGAGACGACCAGCAGGGCGAATCTTCCTGCCGTGATTCTGAGTGCAGACGAGCCGAGTAAAACCGGAAATGCTTAAATGTTACCGGTATAATCACAGTATGAGGACTAGAACGGCAACTAAACCGGAAGTGGGTATATTTCCACTGATTCAACAGCCATTACCTAGTGGAGCGAAAGAAGTGTGAACATGGTCGGGAAGCAAAACAAAAAAGGGACCAATACATGTCCGTGTAAGAGGAAAAATAATAAAAGCATGCTTATTTTGCATCTGAGATAAAATCTTAATCATGCTTGTGCTGGTGCGGTCATGCCAAGGATCTACCCGGTGCAGTGATGCCGATTGTGTGCATCAGGGACATCAGTAATTATGCATAGAGGAATCATATTCATTAAAACATGACATAACAATCCAAATATGAATTTGAACATGATAACTGTGGAGATTCATGCAATTGACAGCTCATGTACTTTGGCATCAATGGTCAAGTATCTAAGTAGTGCTAGAATACCAAATACTAAATCATTAGTATAGGTCAGAAACAGTCCTGATGCAAGACTTCACTGACTGTAAACAGTTATTATCACAAGGCAGTTATGATATACAGACTGTCCCTCAGAACACTCAATGTATAATGAAACAACATCACAATATGTAAATCACATTGAGAGTGACTGATTGCAAAAGGAAAGTAATGAGATTGTAGTTGTACAAGACAGTAGCTTTCTCACAAATTGGATAACAACATGAATTCAATAATACTAATTGTCACAGTAACAGAGGATGACAAGGATATATTAGAAATCAGAAGCTCTGTTCAGTGTTTAAATAGTTTCTAAATCCATAGCAAATGACGGGTTAAGGCTTAGGGGTTAATTTCCCAGGAAATATTGCATTTCTTGGTCAAAATTAAGACCCTGGTCTACTGTTCGGAGGCGGAGTATCCACGTGGCCTCCAACCGTCTGAGCTTAAGTTCCCTGTTTCCGCCACGTATGTTTTGTGGCACAGTGTCTATTCCGAAGAAGACAATACGTTTGTCTATAGTTTGATCAGAGCATGCGGCCGCATGCAGAGCAACGGGGTGTCTAGGGTCTTGTTTGTGAATGGCCCTGATGTGTTCGGCTATTCTTTCTTTTAGGGGGCGAATGGTGCTGCCCACATACATTTTCTTACAAGCACATTCAATGATGTAGATGACAAACCGTGTGGTGCAATTAATGTTAATCTTGATAGAAAATTCTTCACCATTAGAGTCATGAAATACACGTGTCTTGTGTTTCACCCACCGACACATTGAACAAAATCCACATTTAAAAAAACCAGTGTTTCGTTTGGTCAGCCAGATGTCGGTAGGGATATTACGGGGCACTGTCGGGCTTAGTCTGCTTCTCAGGGTTCTGCCCCTCCTGAATGTGAGCTGAGGATAATCTCCTATGAAATCTTTGATACTCTTGTCAGCCCTGAGAATATGCCAGTGTTTGGTGAAGGTTCTACGTAGAGCTTGATGTTGACTGCTAAAGTCAGTGATCATGCGTATGGTTTGAGAGTTGGTTCTTGTGTCAGTGTTTCTCTTCCTAAATGTTTCAATTCTGTTAATCTTTTTCACACGCTCAGTTGCTCTGTTAAGAAGATCATCTGAGTAACCCCTTTTCTTAAATCGTGTCTGCATTTGAATAAGAGTATCGTTAAACTCCCTGTCATCACTACAGTTTCTGCGAGCTCTTAGGAACTCGCCAAAAGGAATAGCGCTTATCTGATGGGATGGGTGAGCGCTATTGGCGTGCAGAATCGCATTACAAGCAGTACTTTTTCTAAAAAGTTTGCTGTGAAGTTTGTCATCTGATATATAGATTTCTAGGTCAAGAAATTCTACTCTATCAGGGCTGGCTGTCATGGTGAAACTCATGTCCCATGTGTTATGGTTTAAATGTTCGTGAAATTCGGTCAAAAGTTTGTTTGTGCCGGACCAGATCAATAGACAATCATCTATGTACCTTCCCCAAAAAACTATAGAATCAATAAATTTAGTTCCTGCTTTTCCCCAAATAAGTTCCTTTTCTAAAGCACCCATGAACAGGTTGGCAAAAGAAGGGGAACATTTTGAGCCCATGGCGACGCCTTTTATTTGTCTGAACCATGAGTTGTTGAACATGAACACATTATTTTTTAGTATGAGTTCCATCATGGCTGTCAGCATGTTAGTATGTTGCCACATTGTGGCAGGGCGGTTATGTAGGCACTTGGTTACTACTTCTAGACCCAGATCTGGTTTAATGCTAGTGTAGAGCGCTACCACATCCATAGTTACTAAAAGGTTACCTGGTTGCCACTGTAGATCGGAGAGTATACTCAAAATATGTTTGGTGTCTTGTATAAAGGACGGTAAATTCCATACAAGGGGCCCTAGGAAAAGGTCTACATACTCCGCTAGTCTCTCTGTAGGACCCCCTATTCCCGAGATGATGGGTCTACCAGGAGGAAAAGGGAGATTCTTGTGTACCTTTGGCAAGGTGTATAACCAGGGATATGTGGGTTTGAATATTTTCAAGTAGAAATATTTGTCTTCATTGATTAGTCCATTCACTTTGCTTGTCAAAAGGAATTTGTTGATTTCAGTAGTAAGGGATGCTATGGGATTGTAGTTGAGGCTTTCATAGCATGTCGTGTCCCGTAGTTGACTCAATATTTCATCTTGGTAGTCAGTCTTGTTCATAATGACAACGTTGCCCCCTTTATCAGCTTCCCTGATAATTATTTCATTGTCTTTGGTTAGTAAATTCAGGGCAGCTCTTTCTGCTGTTGTCAGGTTGTCTTTGTATCTAAAGGTACTTAGGTCTCTTTTATGGTCCAGTTTATCAATGTCTTCCAAAATACGTTTATGGAAGTTGTCTATTGAGTTGCCTCCTGGTAAGGTTGGAATCCATTTGGATTTGGATTTCAACCCACTCACGATGCTGAAATCTGACTCAATATTCAGTTCCTCAAGTAGTTTCTCCATGTCATGAGGAGTGCGTTCCAGATCAGTAAGAGACAGTAAGAGATGGGTGGCTTGGATATCATTGATAGTTAAAGTATCAGACTCAAACAAGGTGGGGATGTTCGTAGAAGGTTTATTAGACACATTCTTGTTTGAAAAATACTTTTTCAATTTCAGGTT
This sequence comes from Lissotriton vulgaris, assembly GCF_964263255.1. Classification (NCBI taxonomy): domain Eukaryota; kingdom Metazoa; phylum Chordata; class Amphibia; order Caudata; family Salamandridae; genus Lissotriton; species Lissotriton vulgaris. The sequence continues at coordinate 2,596,162 of NC_141692.1, read as the reverse complement.
GCGTACAAACTTAAACAGGTCTACCTTAAGTCTGCAGATATCAGTGTTAGTGAAAGGGTTGAAGCTAAGTCCTTTGCTAAGTAGGGAGATCATATTAGGGGTTAGAGTTTTTGATGAAAGGTTGATCACCTGGACTTCACCTTCATCTATGTTGTTTACTTCTGATTGTTTCCAGACCTGTTTCCTTCTGTAGTCTTCTACGCTTCCCCCTCCTCCCCCTGCGGGTTTTGGATCTGGGATGCGATTGCCTCTCCTGATTCGCTGTATCTCGCATAAAAAAGGTGGTATGTTCTCACTGTCTGTTCTGTTTGTGTCATCTTCACTGATACTTACTGTACTGAGTGAAGTGCTGCTAGATGAGATTGAGCTAGCCTTGGTAAGATTAGATTGAGCTCTTCTTTTTTGTGAGGGTTTGGTAATCATGTGATCATATTTTTTGGCATATGTAAAGATTCTACCCTCAGTGTAGTCAGCCTCATCTCCTTTTAACTGTCTGGCTTTCCGACTTTTAATCTCATTCTGGTGTTTGAGAAGAATTTCATCCAGTATAGTGTAATTTTTAATGGTAGATTCTGGACGGTTTAGATCTTTAATCTCCTGCTCCAGAGTGGCAATTTCGGCTTGAAATTTGGAGACTTTGCGATCAGAGCTCTCAATGAGGATATCCATGAGGATGTTGGAATTGGTGGTGAGGGCTTCTTCCCATTTACCCAAGAGATCGGTGTCCAGATCATCATATGTGGGGAAGATATGTGCCCTCAAGCCCCTAGGTATGCGTTTTAGTCTAACATATTGTTTCAGAGTGGTACCATCCCACCACTTTGAGTTTTCCAATTTCTTAAGTTTTTCAAGTCTTATAAACTTGTCCCTAAGACCTTCTGGCTTGGCGTGGCGGAAACAGGGAACTTAAGCTCAGACGGTTGGAGGCCACGTGGATACTCCGCCTCCAAACAGTAGACCAGGGTCTTAATTTTGACCAAGAAATGCAATATTTCCTGGGAAATTAACCCCTAAGCCTTAACCCGTCATTTGCTATGGATTTGGAAACTATTTAAACACTGAACAGAGCTTCTGATTTCTAATATATCCTTGTCATCCTCTGTTACTGTGACAATTAGTATTATTGAATTCATGTTGTTATCCAATTTGTGAGAAAGCTACTGTCTTGTACAACTACAATCTCATTACTTTCCTTTTGCAATCAGTCACTCTCAATGTGATTTACATATTGTGATGTTGTTTCATTATACATTGAGTGTTCTGAGGGACAGTCTGTATATCATAACTGTCTTGTGATAATAACTGTTTACAGTCAGTGAAGTCTTGCATCAGGACTGTTTCTGACCTATACTAATGATTTAGTATTTGGTATTCTAGCACTACTTAGATACTTGACCATTGATGCCAAAGTACATGAGCTGTCAATTGCATGAATCTCCACAGTTATCATGTTCAAATTCATATTTGGATTGTTATGTCATGTTTTAATGAATATGATTCCTCTATGCATAATTACTGATGTCCCTGATGCACACAATCAGCATCACTGCACCGCGTAGATCCTTGGCATGACCGCACCAGCACAAGCATGATTAAGATTGTATCTCAGATATAAATCAAGATCCCACCAAAACTCCCCCAGTAACACCGGCTACATCCAGTGGGATACCCCCTACTCCCATTGGGGATACCAGCACTTTAGAGGGTCTGACCTCAGTGGAGGGGGCGGCTGTTACACTGGAAGAATGGCCCTTGTTAAATCCTGACACGGTCCAGAGTCTGCTCAAAACTATTAAATCAGGCTCACCGAAAGATCCACTGCCATGCACAATCCTAAAGTTACTCAGTAGCAATGTCTTTTCAATAATTACAGATCTTTTGAATTCGTCGCTACTGGAGGCAACCGTACCTAGTGAATGGAAACATGCCATGATCCATCCACTCCTGAAGAAAGCTGGAGCTGACCCCAATTTGCCATCCAATTTTCGTCCCATCTCCTTGTTGCCCACCTTTGCTAAAATACTGGAAAAGCATGTGCATCGATGCCTTACTGACTTTATTTCTACTCATGACCTACTCCCCTCTCATCAGGATTCTCCACTGAGACCACCCTGCTGGGCGTTACTGAAAACATTCGCCGCATGGTGGACCAGGGTGAAACGGTAGCACTTGTGCTGCTCGACCTCAGCGCAGCATTTGATACCGTTTCACACGCTATTCTTGCCCAGACACTCCATTCTATAAGCATTCGAGGTAGGGCTCTCGATTGGATTTAATCACTACTAAAAGATCGAACATTTCAAATCTTTTCACAAGCCCCCAGTTCAGACATCAATTCATTCAAACATGGAGTACCTCAGGGCTCAATTCTGAGCCCGTTACTCTTTAATATTTACATGAGCCCCTTAGCCCAATTAGTGGAGGAAACAGGACTTTTCATGTTCTCGTACGCTGATGATTCTCAGTTGCTCTTTTCTCTCTCATCAGCGGATGCAAGCACTCCCTCCGCTCTGCAACTTGGACTCAGAACCATCTCGAATTGGATGAATACATTTTTTTTAAAATCAAACGGCGGAAAAACAGAGTTAATCCTGTTGGGAAAAAACAAAGAGTTATGGGGCCCCCAGCACTGGCCCTCTGAAATGGGTACTCCCCCCATACCGGTCACAAATGCCCGCAATCTGGGAGTCATTATTGATGACTCGCTCAACCTTCACCAACAAGCGATAAAAACCGCTGCCACTTGTTTTGCCATCTTAAAGTGGCTAAAAAAGATATGCTAGATGCTACCGGAAAATTCTAAAAAAACCGTAGTCACTGCTTTAGTGACATCAAGGCTCGACTACGGTAATGTCTTGTATCTGGGGGCAAATAAGGCCACTGTCCGCAGACTACAGACTGTACAGAATGCAGCAGCACGACTGTTATGTAAAATTCCATTCTCTACACCTACCACCAAATATATCAGGAAACTTCATTGGTTAAAGTTTGAGAACAGAGTCAAATTCAAAACTTTATGTTTTATGCATAGAATTTCCACTAACACTGCCCCTAAATACCTGCAGAACCTGGTGCGTCCCTATCGCCCCACCAGGACTCTGCGGTCCTCCACGGCCAATCACTTTGGAATTCCAAAATTCAAACTGGCGCGCATGGGTGGCAAGTCCTTCTCAGTTCTTGGACCATCTCTCTGGAACTCAATGCCACCGACATTGAGAACAGAGCTGAACCACATAAAATTCAGGAAGGCCATAGAAACCTGGCTATTTAATATCTAGCATGCCATAGCTTATCATATCGGGATCTGTTGTGCCGGGAAACCCTTTGTTGGGTAGCTGTGCGCCTTATAAATGAAATAAATAAATAAATAAATCTCAGATGCAAAATAAGCATGCTTTTATTATTTTTCCTCTTACACGGACATGTATTGGTCCCTTTTTTGTTTTGCTTCCCGACCATGTTCACACTTCTTTCGCTCCACTAGGTAATGGCTGTTGAATCAGTGGAAATATACCCACTTCCGGTTTAGTTGCCGTTCTAGTCCTCATACTGTGATTATACCGGTGAAGAAACAATACACTTGCCAGTGCTGAGAAACTTATTTTTCAAATCTAATTAAAGAAAATAGTATGCATGAATATAACATGGACACTTGCTTTATGAATTGCCACTTTTGATTTTAATTTTCTTTTAAAGGAAGGAGAAGAAGTGGAGGAGAACGATTTGGAGCTCACTTCGAGGAGCGGCGGTGCACACAGCCACGCGTCTCAACGCGGGAAACAGAATGACAGAATCCGACTAAATTAAAAATTGGTATCCATTCCTGTTGAAAACACGCGCAATCACACAGCGTCTCCCTCTCCCCTTCATTTGGAATACAATTGTTCGGTTGAACTGTTGGAGCCTTGACCCAGGAATAGAGTTACATTTGGTCCTGAGGAGAACCCTGGCAATAGCAGGGTTTGAAACGCGTCGACCGACCCGGTCCCGGGTCATCCTTTTGAATTAACATTGAAACTTAATTGTCATCACAATCAATATAAAGACTGTTTTCTTTTCTTTGAATTTCACAAACAACCCCAAAAAAAACGTTAAAAAAAGCTGGAGGCATTTCTGGCTTTGTGTATATAGGTGTTTTGACACCGGGACCAGTATGTATGATGAGTAGTATGAATGGATGGCCAAGAGTGTTTTTTGTGAGTGTGTTTGATCTATTGTAGATACCCATTTGTATTGTTTATGTTTGTATATAAATGTATAAAAAACCTTTTTTGTATTCCCATGCATAAAAACTATAAAAATTGGTTAAAAACTTAAATAATCTTTAAAAGAAAATTAAAATCAAAAGTGGCAATTCATAAAGCAAGTGTCCATGTTATATTCATGCATACTATTTTCTTTAATTAGATTTGAAAAATAAGTTTCTCAGCACTGGCAAGTGTATTGTTTCTTCAGTTTAATTTGGCTCAGCCTTGCTGAGTTTAGGAGTCAAGACCCTTTTTGTTGTGATTATACCGGTAACATTTAAGCATTTCCGGTTTTATTCGGCTCGTCTGCACTCAGAATCACGGCAGGAAGATTCGCCCTGCTGGTCGTCTCCCTTACTTCGGGTAAGTCCTGCACAATATGACCGCTGAGCTGCTCATTACACGAGCAAGTCTCTGTTTATTTCAAGCGGGTCCGCTCTATTTTGTAATTCCATTTCGAGCTAGTTTAATTATACTTATGCCCATAATCCCGCTTTATACCGCTGAGCTGCTCATTACGCGAGCAAGTCTGCGTTTTATTTCAAGCAGGTCCGCTCTATTTTGTAACTCTATTCGAGTTAGTTTAATAATATTCATGCCCACAATCCCATTCTACACAGTCATCGCTTCTTTTGCTTGTGACGTGCAGCCGTTGCTTCATGATCAGCCTTGTCTACCCATGACTTGCAGTGATCTACGTGGGGGGAGCCAGACGTATAATGACGAGCTTACTAACGCTCTTCCCTGTCTCTCCTTTCCCTCCCTCCTTTTCCGGGTCCACGAACTTCTGATCAGGAACGACTTGGCCTGAATCCTACCCTTTGCATTGTGAATTCCTCTTCGTTACATTTACCTCGCCATTGAATTCGAGTGTGCTCACCTAAGCACACACTCCTAAGGTGAGTCCTCGGAACCTTCCATGATAAGTAATGTGGTGATTCTATAAACTACCCGACACTTCTGTCTAAACCCTAATATTATTTCCTCCATTAGTTTGTCGTCTCTCTTATTGATTAGTGACGTCGGACTTCACCACCTGTCCAGTCTATCACTTCTAGCATACCCGGTCTAGAGCTGGCCGGGTTGGAATTATCACCGGCACAGCGGTGAGTTCTACCATAGATGTTTTCAAATTCGTCCGACATGGCTGTCCTCTTGTGCACCCTAACCAGTAATCCTTTATAAGAATGTTCCCTCTGTCATTTGTCCCCACATCCTTTTATTATGCGGATTTACTTATACTTTCCCTTACCTTTCCCTCTGTTTTGGTAATACTTTAGACCTGTGGCCATATTTTAACCGACTGCAGGTAGGAAGCGCACGCTTAAATTTTATATAGGCTTGTCCTCTATTGTAGGGGGGCCTTTACACCCAACCCACCTGCTCTTTGCACTATTCGGATCGCCCCACTTAAATTACTAGCAGTCTACACACGTACTTCACTACGTTATTCTCACCGTGTATCTATACTACCGTCAACCCTCTTCACCCACGTCCCCACAATTATTATTTCACTTTGATTGCACCTCTTGAGACAGTCACACCATTTACCAACTACCGAGTCCAGTGTCTATATATTAAGGTCCATCATCACGGCATGGTCATCTCACCATCCACGTATCACCTATGTGACGTTTACACTTATTGGCGTCCACTATCACGGTAATTTCGTGAGTTAAGGGTTAGGTGTTGTGTGCTTCCACTGCTCATCGATGCACATTGTCACCACTACCACCTTAACCCTGCACCTGCACTTGCATTATTATACACAATACCATTGTACCCCATCCTGTTTTTTGTATCCTCCCCAGCCCTGAGGAGTCGCCATACTTGAGTATCCCTTTGGCGACGAAACACTTGTCGGCTGGTCTACCATACATTAAAGAGGAACCTTACTACCAATCGTCCTCTTTTTTTCTACGGATGTGGACTCCATATCTTGCAATTGTCCATTGAGACATCATCTCTGTACTTGTGATTGGGTGTGCAACAGATCTTTTCATGTACCTTTAGTGTGTGTCACGGCACACATGTTTGGAGGGGTTTAGGGCTTTTCTTCCCCTCACCTGTATGCACCCCATCTTATCCATTCCCGGGTTACTTACGTAGGCAGTGCGCCCAGAATTTCCCTCAACAAAAAAACCCTTGTCTCGTTGGTTTCACTGTCAAAGAAGAGGGGGGCTGCCGCCACGTTTTTTCCTAACACGAATAGGGATTAGCACTACTATCCCTCATCATGAATAGAGACAAAGCTGCTGAGGAACTTTTTGACAACCTTGCCAAAGGTATGTCATCCTATAAAGCAACCAACTACAGCACTCCTAGTGTTACCAAGCCAGAAGGTCTTAGGGACAAGTTTATAGGACTTGAGAAACTTAAGAAATTGGATAACTCAAAGTGGTGGGATGGTACCACTCTGAAACAATATGTTAGACTAAAGCGCATACCTAGAGGCTTGAGGGCACAGATCTTCCCCACATATGATGATCTGGACACCGATCTCTTGGGTAAATGGGAAGAAGCCCTCACCACCAATTCCAACATCCTCATGGATATCCTCATTGAGAGCTCTGATCGCAAAGTCTCCAAATTTCAAGCCGAAATTGCCACTCTGGAGCAGGAGATTAAAGATCTAAACCGTCCAGAATCTACCATTAAAAATTACACTATACTGGATGAAATTCTTCTCAAACACCAGAATGAGATTAAAAGTCGGAAAGCCAGACAGTTAAAAAGAGATGAGGCTGACTACACTGAGGGTAGAATCTTTACATATGCCAAAAAATATGATCACATGATTACCAAACCCTCACAAAAAAGAAGAGCCCAATTTAATATTACCGAGGCTAGCTCAATCTCATCTAGCAGCACTTCACTCAGTACAGTAAGTATCAGTGAAGATGACACAAACAGAACAGACAGTGAGAACATACCACCTTTTTTATGCGAGATACAGCGAATCAGGAGAGGCAATCGCATCCCAGATCCAAAACCCGCAGGGGGAGGAGGGGGAAGCGTAGAAGACTACAGAAGGAAACTGAGGTCTGGAAACAATCAGAAGTAAACGACATAGATGAAGGTGAAGTCCAGGTGATCAACCTTTCATCAAAAACTCTAACCCCTAATATGATCTCCCTACTTAGCAAAGGACTTAGCTTCAACCCTTTCACTAACACTGATATCTGCAGACTTGAGGTAGACCTGTTTAAGTTTGTACGCAACCTGAAATTGAAAAAGTATTTTTCAAACAAGAATGTGTCTAATAAACATTCGACGAACATCCCCACCTTGTTTGAGTCTGATACTTTAACTATCAATGATATCCAAGCCACCCATCTCTTACTGTCTCTTACTGATCTGGAACGCACTCCTCATGACATGGAGAAACTACTTGAGGAACTGAATATTGAGTCAGATTTCAGCATCGTGAGTGGGTTGAAATCCAAATTCAAATGGATTCCAACCTTACCAGGAGGCAACTCAATAGACAACTTCCATAAACGTATTTTGGAAGACATTGATAAACTGGACCATAAAAGAGACCTAAGAACCTTTAGATACAAAGACAACCTGACAACAGGAGAAAGAGCTGCCCTGAAGTTACTAACCAAAGACAATGAAATAATTATCAGGGAAGCTGATAAAGGGGGCAACGTTGTCATTATGAACAAGACTGACTACCAAGATGAAATATTGAGTCAACTACGGGACACGACATGCTATGAAAGCCTCAACTACAATCCCATAGCATCCCTTACTACTGAAATCAACAAATTCCTTTTGACATGCAAAGTGAATGGACTAATCAATGAAGACGAATATTTCTACTTGAAAATATTCAAACCCACATATCCCTGGTTATACACCTTGCCAAAGGTACACAAGAATCTCCCTTTTCCTCCTGGTAGACCCATCATCTCGGGAATAGGGGGTCCTACAGAGAGACTAGCGGAGTATGTAGACCTTTTCCTAGGGCCCCTTGTATGGAATTTACCGTCCTTTATACAAGACACCAAACATATTTTGAGTATACTCTCCGATCTACAGTGGCAACCAGGTAACCTTTTAGTAACTATGGATGTGGTAGCGCTCTACACTAGCATTAAACCAGATCTGGGTCTAGAAGTAGTAACCAAGTGCCTACATAACCGCCCTGCCACAATGTGGCAACATACTAACATGCTGACAGCCATGATGGAACTCATACTAAAAAATAATGTGTTCATGTTCAACAACTCATGGTTCAGACAAATAAAAGGCGTCGCCATGGGCTCAAAATGTTCCCCTTCTTTTGCCAACCTGTTCATGGGTGCTTTAGAAAAGGATCTTATTTGGGGAAAAGCAGGAACTAAATTTATTTATTCTATAGTTTTTTGGGGAAGGTACATAGATGATTGTCTATTGATCTGGTCCGGCACAAACAAACTTTTGACCGAATTTCACGAACATTTAAACCATAACACATGGGACATGAGTTTCACCGTGACAGCCAGCCCTGATAGAGTAGAATTTCTTGACCTAGAAATCTATATATCAGATAACAAACTTCACAGCAAACTTTTTAGAAAAAGTACTGCTTGTAATGCGATTCTGCACGCCAATAGCGCTCACCCATCCCATCAGATAAGCGCCATTCCTTTTGGCGAGTTCCTAAGAGCTCGCAGAAACTGTAGTGATGACAGGGAGTTTAATGATTCTCTTATTCAAATGCAGACACGATTTAAGAAAAGAGGTTACTCAGATGATCTTCTTAACAGAGCAACTGAGCGTGTGAAAAAGATTAACAGAATTGAAACATTTAAGAAGAGAAACACTGACACCAGAACCAACTCTCAAACCATACGCATGATCACTGACTTTAGCAGTCAACATCAAGCTCTACGTAGAACCTTCACCAAACACTGGCATATTCTCAGGGCTGACAAGAATATCAAAGATTTCATAGGAGATTATCCTCAGCTCACATTCAGGAGGGGCAGAACCCTGAGAAGCAGACTAAGCCCGACAGTGCCCCGTAATATCCCTACCGACATCTGGCTGACCAAACGAAACACTGGTTTTTTTAAATGTGGATTTTGTTCAATGTGTCGGTGGGTGAAACACAAGACACGTGTATTTCATGACTCAAATGGTGAAGAATTTTCTATCAAGATTAACATTAATTGCACCACACGGTTTGTCATCTACATCATTGAATGTGCTTGTAAGAAAATGTATGTGGGCAGCACCATTCGCCCCCTATAAGAAAGAATAGCCGAACACATCAGGGCCATTCACAAACAAGACCCTAGACACCCCGTTGCTCTGCATGCGGCCGCATGCTCTGATCAAACTATAGACAAACGTATTGTCTTCTTCGGAATAGACACTGTGCCACAAAACATACGTGGCGGAAACAGGGAACTTAAGCTCAGACGGTTGGAGGCCACGTGGATACTTCGCCTCCGAACAGTAGACCAGGGTCTTAATTTTGACCAAGAAATGCAATATTTCCTGGGAAATTAACCCCTAAGCCTTAACCCATCATTTGCTATGGATTTAGAAACTATTTAAACACTGAGCAGAGCTTCTGATTTCTAATATATCCTTGTCATCCTCTGTTACTGTGACAATTAGTATTATTGAATTCATGTTGTTATCCAATTTGTGAGAAAGCTACTGTCTTTTACAACTACAATCTCATTACTTTCCTTTTGCAATCAGTCACTCTCAACGTGATTTACATATTGTGATGTTGTTTCATTATACATTGAGTGTTCTGAGGGACAGTCTGTATATCATAACTGTCTTGTGATAATAACTGTTTACAGTCAGTGAAGTCTTGCATCAGGACTGTTTCTGACCTATACTAATGATTTAGTATTTGGTATTCTAGCACTACTTAGATACTTGACCATTGATGCCAAAGTACATGAGCTGTCAATTGCATGAATCTCCACAGTTATCATGTTCGAATTCATATTTGGATTGTTATGTCATGTTTTAATGAATATGATTCCTCTATGCATAATTACTGATGTCCCTGATGCACACAATCGGCATCACTGCACCGCGTAGATACTTGGCATGACCGCACCAGCACAAGCATGATTAAGATTTTATCTCAGATGCAAAATAAGCATGCTTTTATTATTTTTCCTCTTACACGGACATGTATTGGTCCCTTTTTTGTTTTGCTTCCCGACCATGTTCACACTTCTTTCGCTCCACTAGGTAATGGCTGTTGAATCAGTGGAAATATACCCACTTCCGGTTTAGTGACAAGGTAGCGAGCGCTGTGCTGCAGAGGCGCGCTGCGTGTTTTTACCGCGTTTTAAAAATATTCTCCTAGCTGTAAACTGGTTGGTGTGCGCGCAGTCTGTTGGGTAGCTTAAAATTTGCCCTCTTACACGCACCGTAAATTGTGCCCCCCACCGCCGCTTGGCGGGCTTGGTTCCCGGGGTGGGCGCCATATTTGTGTGGGGCTGAGTAGCTTCATTTCGCCAGCGCTTACTGCGCATGTGTGGGTGAGTGGACGCCTACTAAAGGCGAGTCCCTCGGCGTTCCCTGCTGACAAGGTAGCGAGCGCTGTGCTGCAGAGGCGCGCTGCGTGTTTTTACTGCGTTTTAAAAATATTCTCCTAGCTGTAAACTGGTTGGTGTGCGCGCAGTCTGTTGGGTAGCTTAAAATTTGCCCTCTTACACGCACCGTAAATTGTGCCCCCCACCGCCGCTTGGCGGGCTTGGTTCCCGGGGTGGGCGCCATATTTGTGTGGGGCTGAGTAGCTTCATTTCGCCAGCGCTTACTGCGCATGTGTGGGTGAGTGGACGCCTACTAAATGCTCCTCCCTTCCGTAGCGGGATCGCGGAGCGGGCGCGTCCTCGCGTGGCCGGAGTCGTGCCAGAGTCCTGCCCGTCTGCGCCCGTCCGCGACAGGACGCGCTGGACGTGGCTGGACTCTGGCCCCCCTCCTGGTCGTACTATTTTTCATCATGCGGTGCTACACCAGAGACAGTCTGGTTGCCATTGACAGGTCTCGGACGACCTGCACAACACCTAGGGTGGACCCCCTATGCGGCCCGTTTTCGTGTGGATGCGGATGCTTTTCTTTGTCCGCCCCCGTAAGCAGGAGCTGCAGGGATGCCCCGCGTGCGCCCCTAAGCCCGTTGCCTAGTATTTGTATTTGGAATCTTAATGCTAGGTCGCTTGTCAAGCATCACCTCGACATTAACGATCTGCTAGGCGGGGAGTTGCCTGACCTATTCTGTGTAACAGAGACCTGGCTGCAGGATGCTGACACGGCCATTGTCAATCTGGCCTTCCCGCCGGAATACTCGGTATTCACCTTAAATCGGACCTCAAGAGGCGGTGGAATAGCTCTTGCTGTCAAATCCTGTTATCCCTGTACATGGCATGGGCAAAAAATCCCGGGGTGCGAAAGCGCCCTGTTTAAGGTCGCCATTACATCGAACTTCACCCTGTCGGGACTAGTGATCTATCGGCCCCCGGGGAGTGAAGTGGCCTTTAGAGCAGCGCTACCTGACGCTATTAGCGATCTGGCTACGGGGTGCTCCAATTTTACCATCATTGGAGACTTAAATCTGCACTTTGACAACTCCAGCAGTCCCTCAGTATCCAGTTTCCTGGCAGACCTTGAGGCGTTACAGCTGAATCAGTTGGTGACGCAGCCTACACACTCAGGGGGTCACACCCTTGATCCGTTTTTCACCAATCTTACGGAAGCCTGCGTCACCAGCTACACACCCCTGGCATGGACTGATCATTATTTGATACAGATCCTCTGCCCTATTGTGGCTAGTCTACCTAAGCCAGTGGTGTGTTCTGTTCCAAGACGACGCTGGAACAAATTTAAGCTGGATGAGTTCTTCCACCTCTTATCGGCGGACCCGTTTGACGTCTCGGGCCCGCCTGATCAGGTATATGACAGGTTTAGCGACTGGGTCTCTAGGGCCCTGGACACCCTTATTCCCTTGGTAACCTGCAAAACTAGAACGGGCAAGGCCAGCCCCTGGTACGACGACTCACTGCGGGCTCTGAAGGTCTCTTGTAAGCGCTCAGAGCGGGCGTGGCGCAAAGCCTACTCCAGCTCAAAGAAAGCTCTATATCTGTCAACGGTGAAGGTGTACCATCGGGCGGTATGTAGAACTCGTGCCGCTTTTTACGCGACACAATTCAGGAATAGCTCGAACCCGTCTAAGGCTATCTTCAAGGTACTGAAAGACCTCACTGCCAAAAAAGTCACAACATCACACCAGAGCTCTGTGGAGCATTGTGAAAAGTTGGCAGAGTTTTTCTTGGAAAAGGTGAATGCCATCTATCGAGCCTTTCCTTCGGTCGCTCCCTCGGCGAATCCACCTTTTAAGCCACCACCATCTGAGGGACTACATTCTCTACCTTTGCTAACTTCTGATAGCCTAGGCACTTTGGCCCGCAGAGTGAAGTCTGGGTCCCCAGAGGATCCACTTTGCCCTGAAGTGTTCAAGGACCTAGCGGTACATGACATCGCACCGCTTTGTTCCTTGGTCAATTTGTCACTAACATCTGGCGAAGTTCCATTGAAGTGGAAGCGAGCCATGGTTCGTCCTATTCTTAAGAAACCTAGCCTGGACGGGAGCAAGCCGAAGAGCTATCGGCCTATTTCACTCTTGCCATGGCCGGCTAAGGTGATGGAGGCACACGTAAATGCTGTTCTCTCGGAACATCTCTGTCGAGCAGATATCCTCGACGCTACGCAGAATGGGTTTAGGGCAGGTCATAGCACGGAGACGGCTCTGCTTTATATGGTGGAGCACCTTCGCTCCGTGCTTGACGCGGGACAAACGGCAGCGCTTGTGCTATTAGATCTAAGCGCTGCCTTTGACACCGTCTCGCACCCTATCCTTCTGCTGCGCCTAGAGGAGGCTGGTGTCACCGGCACTGCTCTCGAGTGGTTCCGGTCGTTCTTAACCAACCGGGCCTTTAGCGTGACCGTCCAGCCGTATCAGTCCAAATTCCATCCGTTGAACCTGGGCGTCCCCCAAGGCTCCTCGCTGAGCCCTACGCTGTTTAATCTTTACGTAAGGCCGCTAGCTGAGGTTGTCAAACAATGGGGTATGACCATGGTGTCATATGCCGATGACACCCAGCTAGCGGTCACGATCAGCGGGGATGCCGAAGTCGACGCCCCCAGGTTTCAACAAGGACTGAGGGCGGTCGCCAGCTGGATGACGTCCAATTGTCTTCAGCTAAACGCTAGTAAGACCGAGGTCATGGTATTTGGCAGACAGCCGGAACTGTGGGGAGAGAGATGGTGGCGGGGGGAGCTGGGTCCTGCTCCCATCCCAGTCGCCGAGCTTAAGAACCTCGGGGTCTGGCAGGACCCTTCCCTTACGTTTGCATGCCACACTAAACGCACGGCTGCATGCTGCTTCGGCATCTTGCGTGGGCTTCGTCCTGTGCTAAAGTTCTTCGATGCCCCCACCAGGCAACTCATGATCCAAGCTACTGTCATCTCCAGGCTGGATTATGCGAGTTCCTTGCTGGCCGGTTTGAATGTGGCAGAGATCGGGCGCTTACAAAGGATCCAGAACGCCGCAGCGAGAGCGGTGGTAGGCCTCCCAAGATTCTGTCCTACCTCCAGCACCCTACGGTCACTGCATTGGCTTCCGGTGGCCCAGCAGATCCAGTTTAAGGTCCTCTGCGTCGCCTATAAGATCTTGAAGGGGTCCCCTGCAACGATCCTTACGACCCTCCTGGCCAATTACATCCCAGCACGACCCTTAAGATCGGCAGACCTCGAATTGGCCGTTGTGCCGCGCTTCAAGCGAAGTAGGGCCGGTGGACGCTCATTTCGAGTGCGTGCAGCTGCTCTGTGGAACTCCTTACCCCCGGCAATTCGCGCTATGAGCGATTTGCTTTCCTTTCGTCGCGCGGTGAAAACGTTTTTATTCCCTTAGTTGTATGCTTGTGTTGTTTATTGTTTAGTTGTGTTGTGTAGCTGCCTTGTCGGGCGCCAGGACGCTCCTTAGCTGGAGCATCTGTGCGCCAAATAAAAATCACATAACATAACATAACATAACATAACAGTTGCCGTTCTAGTCCTCATACTGTGATTATACCGGTAACATTTAAGCATTTCCGGTTTTACTCGGCTCGTCTGCACTCAGACTCACGGCAGGAAGATTCGCCCTGCTGGTCGTCTCCCTTACTTCGGGTAAGTCCTGCACAATATGACCCCTGAGCTGCTCATTACACGAGCAAGTCTCTGTTTATTTCAAGCGGGTCCGCTCTATTTTGTAACTCCATTTCGAGCTAGTTTAATTATACTTATGCCCATAATCCCGCTTTATACTGCTGAGCTGCTCATTACGCGAGCAAGTCTCCGTTTTATTTCAAGCAGGTCCGCTCTATTTTGTAACTCTATTCGAGTTAGTTTAGTAATATTCATGCCCACAATCCCATTCTACACAGTCACCGCTTCTTTTGCTTGTGACGTGCAGCCGTTGCTTCATGATCAGCCTTGTCTACCCATGACTTGCAGTGATCTACGTGGGGGGGAGCCAGACGTATAATGACGAGCTTACTAACGCTCTTCCCTGTCTCTCCTTTCCCTCCCTCCTTTTCCGGGTCCACGAACTTCGGATCAGGAACGACTTGGCCTGAATCCTACCCTTTGCATTTACCTCGCCATTGAATTCGAGTGTGCTCACCTAAGCACACACTCCTAAGGTGAGTCCTCGGAACATTCCATGATAAGTAATGTGGTGATTCTATAAACTACCCAACACTTCTGTCTAAACCCTAATATTATTTCCCCCATTAGGTTCGTCGTCTCTCTTATTGATTAGTGACGTCGGACTTCACCACCTGTCCAGTCTATCACTTCTAGCATACCCGGTCTAGAGATGGCCGGGTTGGAATTATCACCGGCACAGCAGTGAGTTCTACCATAGATGTTTTCAAATTCGTCCGACATGGCTGTCCTCTTGTGCACCCTAACAAGTAATCCTTTATAAGAATGTTCCCTCTGTCGTTTGTCCCCACATCCTTTTATTATGCGGATTTACTTATACTTTCCCTTACCTTTCCCTCTGTTTTGGTAATACTTTAGACCTGTGGCCATATACTTACCGACTGCAGGTAGGAAGCGCACGCTTAAATTTTATATAGGCTTGTCCTCTATTGTAGGGAGGCCTTTACACCCAACCCACCTGCTCTTTGCACTATTCGGATCGCCCCACTTAAATTACTAGCAGTCTACACACGTACTTCACTACGTTATTCTCACCGTGTATCTATACTACCGTCAACCCTCTTCACCCACGTCCCCACAATTATTATTTCACTTTGATTGCACCTCTTGAGACAGTCACACCATTTACCAACTACCGAGTCCAGTGTCTATATATTAAGGTCCATCATCACGGCATGGTCATCTCACCATCCACGTATCACCTATGTGACGTTTACACTTATTGGCGTCCACTATCACGGTAATTTCGTGAGTTAAGGGTTAGGTGTTGTGTGCTTCCACTGCTCATCGATGCACATTGTCACCACTACCACCTTAACCCTGCACCTGCACTTGCATTATTATACACAATACCATTGTACCCCATCCTGTTTTTTGTATCCTCCCCAGCCCTGAGGAGTCGCCATACTTGAGTATCCCTTTGGCGACTAAACACTTGTCGGCTGGTCTACCATACATTAAAGAGGAACCTTACTACCAATCGTCCTCTTT
Source organism: Lissotriton vulgaris (assembly GCF_964263255.1). Taxonomy (NCBI): domain Eukaryota; kingdom Metazoa; phylum Chordata; class Amphibia; order Caudata; family Salamandridae; genus Lissotriton; species Lissotriton vulgaris. The sequence continues at coordinate 2,580,194 of NC_141692.1, read as the reverse complement.
TTTCTACGGATGTGGACTCCACATCTTGCAATTGTCCATTGAGACATCATCTCTGTACTTGTGATTGGGTGTGCAACAGATCTTTTCATGTACCTTTAGTGTGTGTCACGGCACACATGTTTGGAGGGGTTTAGGGCTTTTCTTCCCCTCACCTGTATGCACCCCATCTTATCCATTCCTGGGTTACTTACGTAGGCAGTGCACCCAGCATTTCCCTCAACAAAAAAACCCTTGTCTCGTTGGTTTCAAACACTGTAAATTTACCTGTGCTCACCCTTTGGTAGCTGGGCACAGAGTAGGCAGTCTTAATTTAGGAAACAATTTGTAAAGTATTTGTGCAACACCTAATACAATAAAACAGTGAAAACACCACACAAAAGTATACCACACCTGGTTACCAAAATAGAGCTTAATTTATTGAACAAAACAAGAAATAAATGACAAAAATTCAATAAGTAGATCTTGAGATATGAATTTTTAAATATTAAATGAAGCGGTTGTGCTTAAAAGTATAAAGCACAAATGGGACCTATCTGGTCCTGCTAGACAGGATCAAACCCAAAGCTTTAGGCCAGCCACAATGGAGCCTTGGTCGAAAACGGCAACCAAGCTTGTCCTGCTAACAAAAGTACTTACTTGGAGATGCTTTGAGAACAATATGCGAGGAGCAGGGAGGGGATGCATCAGTTCTGAGCTGCACAATCCAAGATGCAGCGGCTTCTCCCAAGTCAGGAGGTACGTCATCGTCAAGCTGTGCAGCAGGCGATGCAATAGCAACAGAAAAATGCAACGTCCCACTTCACCTGATTGCTTCCTATTCTATTTCTCCAATAGAGGTATGTTATATGGGACAAAAAGTTTTTGTTGCTCCAAATTCCAAATGTATTTTAGTACCAATTTCTTAAAACTGTAAACCTCATTTGGTCATCTATATTATTCTCCAACTGCTATACCTCGAATGCAATTTATGCTATCACTTGCCTATGCAATTTTAGATACTTTGGCCAAACCACTCAGAAAATATGGATACCGATTTGCCTTGGCTTCGGTAGTGGCTTTATTCATCTTACCTAAATATTTTTGTTTTTTTAATATTGCTCCACCGTTTTATATGAACAAAGAGGCTAACTTGACTACATGTTTTCCTCTGGGAATTACAAAACTCTATGCCTAATTTCCTTGTAAATTACATGTCGAATAGTCACATAATATTATGACCCCTGCAGTTTATTATGGCCAACACCATCACCATTACCGACCTAGTCCTTCCTCTATGCTCCCAGCCATAATCAGTATTCCAAAATGGCTGACACCGCTGCCAACATATTCCGTCTTATATTCTCACACATATAAGCCATTCTCACTCAATTCTCCGATTGAATCACTGTTGTGGTCAGACACTCCCATCATCGCACCATGGCATTGATACTTGCCAGTAAGTGTTACTCTTTCCCTGGGTTAGTTAGCAGCAATGTTCCCTCTAATGTTTTCCCTCTGTGTGCAGCAGTGTGAGGTCTCTGTGCACTCCAGCCATGGCAATGTGCGCTAGGAACCCGACCGCGTGTGTGGGTGCGGCGACAGGGTTTCTAACACTGGAGTACCTGCTTGATTGTGCAGATAAATTACCTAGGCACTGGAGCGGAGAAGACCTGTTTGATGGGGCTGGCTGGGTGTTGTATTCTCTGCACTTGTGTTTCTCTGTACCTCTTTAAGTCCCGCATTCCATTTTCCCTGATGTCATCTTCTTATGTGTTCTGCCTTGTTCAGTTAGCTCCCTGCTTTATGATGGGAACACCAGTTATTCTCTGTGGTGCTTAATAAACACTTATTAAGCTGTACATCTGTCTACTAGCTTCATTTACAACACATGGTGACGATGAGCAGGAGGAGCTGAACAACCACAGAGGGAGGAGAACTCCACTGGTGAAAAGAACCACGCGGATTTTGAGGAAAAGGAAAAATAATCTCACCCATTTCAAAGAACCACGCAAATTCTGAAGAAAAGAAGAAGAAGAACCTCTCATTTCAAAGTACAGTAATAGAAATATCCTTGCTACCTTGAAGAAAAGGAATATTACGCTTTGAACAGAAGCCTACAAGATCCCCAAAACAACTGGTGAGTTTGGGAGAATATTTGCCTATTTACACCTTGTATCTAATCGTGACTCTGTTCATGTTGAGATGGTAAAGAAGTACACCTATTCGCGTTGGGATTGTAAAAAGACGCACCCTGCTAAAGGAATTGTATTCCATACTGTATTGCACAAACTTTGGAGCATAGGGAAATTTTTGTGCACATTTTGAAATTGAGGTGAGCGAGTGCGCAGCTTCTGCAGAGAAAACGGAGCGATTTGTGTTGTATTTGTGACATTCAGGGAACATTTGGCCTCTCGTGTGAACCGGCATCACCGGTACAAACGGAGACAACTCACAGACTGCATTTTTTAAAAAAAGCCTCCTCGAGCAGAAAGACACACGAGTAGACTCCACGAGCGAAGAGACACACGAGCAGACTCACCGTTCTATTCCAATGCCATTGTTTTCTTTCAACGGAGCCATCTACGCCAGCGTCAGGAAGGAAGCACTCGGAAAAGAAGGAAACACGTGACTGCTCAACGTAACGTACGTGGCGGCCATCTTAAAGCTTCTCTGGTATCTAGGCAACCGACACCGCTTCCGTAAAGTAAAACATCGCAAGCAATAAACATTGCACCGTGTGGGAACAGACGCTTCCAGTGGCATATCGAGTGACTAGAAAGAGCATCTAAAAACGGAAACAAGTGTCCGCAGCAGAATTAAAGGGTGAGAGAGTTATTTACAAATCGAATTTCGAGTGACTGGAAAGAGTATCAAAAAAAAAAGGAAACAAGTGTCTGCAATAGAATTAAAGGGTGAGAGAGTTATTTACAAATCGAATTTGTTTGTCCATTAGACTCAAAGCAGCATACATTGAAAAGTTACTACTAACACTATTCCCTATATTGTGGAAGTAGAGAAAGAGTGGGAAGCACATATTGCACGTTTAATGAGGAAGAGTTGACATTTAAATTGAGTTTGACCATCTCTGCGTCAAAGGGAGTAGCGCTCCTTAAAGAATTTTGAAATGGAAAACCTGAATGTCATTGCACCTCCATTGTTTCTACAAACTACTGGAGATCCACCCATCGAATGGGATGAATGGATAGACATTTTTGAGAACTATATTGAGGCACTTGATGGGAAAGATTTCAGTGCAATTAGAAAAAAAGCCCTTTTGTTAAGTGCATTAGGCAAAGAAGGACAACATTCTTTTAAATATCTTCCTGTAGCAGTAAATCAAGATGGTAGAGCAATAACCAATGTATACACAGAAGCCAAAGCTCGGATGAAAAAACAATACGCGAAAGAAGTAAATATTGTCATGGCGAGGCACAAATTTTACACCCAACCCCAAAGGAATGAGGAATCAGTAGACCAATTTGTGGCTAGGTTACGTGAGCTGTCAATTAAATGTAATTTTGGAGAGATAAGAGACGAAATGATAAGAGACCAGCTGATAGTACAATGCCGGAACAAAAAGATGCAGGAAAAAATGTGGGCGGCAAAAAATCCTACCCTACAAATGGCCATTGATATAGCAAAAGTGGTTGAGGAATCGAACGCATGCATGAAAGAGATGGAAAGGAAAGATAACACAAAGGAAAATGTTCAAGGGAATGGAGTTTCTTGTGTTGATCAGGATGAGGTTGCTGTTGTGAATAAGAAAAGTGTGGACCAGGGAGGAAGTAGTCAGAGGAGATTTAACAATGCGTTCTCAGGCAATGACAGGAATAAATTTCAAGGAAGAATGTGCAGTCGGTGTGGGAGTACTTTTCACAGTTCGGACTTCAGGAGATGCTTTGCAATCGATAAAATGTGTAGGAAGTGTGGAAGGAAAGGACATTTTGCAAAGATGTGTAGGGGTGCAAACGTTGATAAAGTAGCTGTTGTCGGAAACAGGGAAGAAGTAAGAGACATCGTTAGTATAGAAGGTGCCAACAAAATATTGTGTCTAGGTGGGGATGGTGTGAATGAAGGTGAGCCTGGAAGAAGATTCAGACCAAAAGCCCTGTTCCTTATTGATAAAATTGAAGTTCAGCTGATGGTTGATCCTGGATCCTTATGGACTATTATTCCCATGGATATGTATTTAGCAAATTGGAAGGATGTGCAGCTATCTGCTAGTGACATTAGTGCCTGTGGTTATCAGGGTGAAAGTATAGATGTGATTGGGTTTATGGTATGCGTAATATCATTCAAGGATCGCTCGGCTGAAGGTAAAGTGTATGTAGCCAAATCTGGTCCTGCAATTTTAGGATGGGGGCAACAGTATGACCTAGGAATAATAATAAATCCCAGGGCAGCACAACAAGTGATGGTGGTAGATAGCATAACCACAGATTCGATAGTTGAAGGGATGAATGGTCTGTTTGACGAGCATATAGGAGAGATGAGGGGTTATGTGCATAAAATTGTTCTGCGGGATGATGCCATACCTATGCAACACAGGGTGAGAAAGGTCCCATTCATTGCACGAGAGGAGGTGAAGAAGATGCTGAAAGAGATGCTAGATCAGGGTATGATAGAGCAGATCGAAACGTCACCCTGGATTTCCCCCGTAGTTATTACGACCAAATCTGATGGAAAATTTCGTTTTTGTGTGGACCTTCGCACCCTGAACCAAAACATTGTAGTAGACAACTTCCCCTTACCGAACATCAATGAGTTGGTCCTATCACTAAAAGGTGGAAAGTATTTTTCTAAGTTGGACCTTCGCAGCGCCTATCATCAAATAAAACTACACCAAGACTCAAAAGCACTGACAGCGTTCATAACAACTGAGGGGATATACCAATTTACGCGAATGCCTTTTGGACTCGCCTTCGCAGCCGGGGTATTCCAAAGGATGATGGGTGCTGTACTGAAGGGTGTGAACAACGTAGTGTATTTTCAGGACGACGTTCTGATATTTGGTGCAACTGTTGAAGAACACAATGTGATTTTGAAGACCGTTTTGGAGAGGATGGAACAGGCAGGATTGACTCTTAAGAAAGAGAAGTGTAAATTTGCAGTGGAGGAGGTTGAATATCTTGGATATACCTTGTCTGTCGACGGGGTAAAACCCAAGAGAGACTTATTGGACTCCATTAGAAATGCACCACCCCCATGCGATAAAGATCAGTTGAGGTCTTTCCTCGGCCTCATTGAGTACTACGCTAAGTTTGTAAGGGATTTTGCAGAGAAAACCGAAAAGATCAAGATGCTGTTGAGGAATGGATGCAAGTTTGTGTGGGGCGTGGAACAAGACGAGTGTTTTAAAAGAATCAAGGTGGAAATTTGCGAGGCAGGCATTTTGACACTGTTCGACACCAACCGCAAGTCAGTTTTGACAGTGGACGCAAGTGCTGTGGGTGTGGGGAAGGTTCTGGCTCAAGTACACGAATCTGGTCTTAAGACGGTAGCGTTTGCCTCGAGGACACTCACTACAGCCGAAAGGAATTACTCTATAATCGAGCGTGAAGCTCTAGCCGCAGCATGGGGTTGCGAGTATTATAGGATGTACCTGTGGGGGTTCAAGTTCACGTTATTGACAGATCACAAACCCTTAGTTAAAATACTTTCGCCTGGCGGTGCTGGCAAGGGTTCCGCAAGGTTAGCTAGACTCGCTGCTAGGATCCAAGAGTACTTGTACACTGTGGAGTATATTCCCGGTTGGAGGAATTGCCAGGCGGATTGACTCTCTAGACTTCCGCTACCTTGGGAGAGAGTGGACAAGTTAGGAGTGGAGTCTCTCAACTCAGAGGGTTCTGTGGCTGCTGTGGATGAAGTTGTAGATATGTGTGCTGGGGCAATTAGTAGGAGTTTGTGGAATACATCCATGGCTAAAGATGTGGTGTTGTGTGAGGTCAAAGACATGATTGCGAAGGGTCCAAGGAGAGAGAGTTGCGTATCTCCTGCACTTCGTCCTTATTTAAAAGTTCTGGAACAATTGTCTATCTTGGATAAAGAGGGGTTCATGATTTTAATGGATGACAAATTCATTCCTCCACATGAAGTGCGTTTTACTTTATTTAAGTTAGCCCATGAGGGTCACCTAGGGCAGTCCCTTACCAAGAGGAGAGTCAGAGAAAATTTTTGGTGGCCCGGAATGGACTCCGAAATTTCTCAGTGGGTGGAGAGATGTTCCGATTGCTTGGAAAGCGAGAAGAGACTTAAAGTGGGTAGCCATACTGGTTGTGGCTCAATAGCAGATCCCGGGTGTCCATGGCACACCATATGTCTTGATTTTATTGGCCCTTTCCACCAGTTGAGTCAAGATATGAGGTTTGGGTTAGTAGTGGTTGATGTCTCTTCCAAGTGGTTGGTCAAATTCATGAAGGAGATCACTACGAACGGCACTATTGCTGTGCTGAGTGAGATCTTTAGAGAGGAAGGTTTTCCTACAAGGATCATTACTGATAATGGGACGCAGCTCACCTCCCTGGAGAGGGCTAATTTCTTGGGAAGGTGCGGTATTGCACACTCGAGGACCTCACTTTACAACCCCCAGGGGAATGGCATAGTTGAGAGGGCCAACCGTATGGTTAAGGGTGCCATTCAAATGGCGATTTCCTCTAGGATGGATGTGAGGAGTTTGGTCAATGACCTGGTTTGGGCCTACAGGACTACTGAAAATAGTGTGACCGGTTTGGTTCCGTTTTCTGTCATGAGGGGACGTTCAGCGGGCACTAAGCTGGTTGCTGCATGGATGAAAGAGTATCTGAACGCTTACCTTCCTGCTGGTCCTGGTGAGCCTGACACTGTCTCTGAATCAGATGGAGCATGTAAATTTGCTGTGAATGATTGGGTGAAAGTCAAACCGGGTCGAGTGGGTGCTGGATTGACGAAGTTCAGGGGACCATTTAAGGTCAAGTCTGTCCATAAAAGATTTGTCACTCTATTTAACCGTGAGAGTTGGAACCTGAGGCGCGTGGCTCTGTATAAAAAAGCCGAGCGAGAACCGATGAGAACCAATGAGTCTAGTGCCAGCAGTACCAACGGGTCTTGTGCTAGTAGAACTCAGAGAGTGAGAAGACCCCCAGGTTATTTACGCGATTTTGTTTGTAAGTAAGGTCTCTCTCTGTAACGAAGAGCATGTACTTAGTATGTTTTATTTAGACTTACCCTCCTTTGTTTTTGTTTTCTTTGTTTCTCCTTATGAAGGGAAGAGGATATGTTGTATTCTCTGCACTTGTGTTTCTCTGTACCTCTTTAAGTCCCGCATTCCATTTTCCCTGATGTCATCTTCTTATGTGTTCTGCCTTGTTCAGTTAGCTCCCTGCTTTATGATGGGAACACCAGTTATTCTCTGTGGTGCTTAATAAACACTTATTAAGCTGTACATCTGTCTACTAGCTTCATTTACAACACTGGGCTGGACTGGGAGCCCAAAGTAACCCTGGCCATTTTGCCGCACTGGCTCCCACCCACCAGAGGTGGGGTGGTATGAGCGGGCATATGTCAAGCACTCCTGCTTAAACCCGGTCCCCAGCACTGGTGCTTTTGTTAACGAGGGCCCATATTGCAGCATGGCTTCAAAACTGCCCTCAGTAACACAATTTGCCCCCACTGCTCCAAAACTGACCCCCACTGTTCCAGCCAGGGGGTGGCTTTCTTATTGGTGACTGGTGTATAATGGTTGTGTCATGTTCAAATGAGAAAGTCCAGTCCAGAGCATCTGCAACCATGAGAAAGCTACACCAACATATATTAGGAAACTGGGGCAACCGGCCTTATTCCTCAGTGCCAATGAACCTCTTCTTTCCTAACCAATTACACAGCGGCAGCTCAGGGACAACTTAAGGACTTTGAGCGCTCTCGGCCAAACGTATTTGCAATAATCTGTTTTAGAATTATTCAAGGTCATCAGGGCAGGACTCTGCAGAACAGAGCTGGCTCTACCAAGGCGGGGGTTACCCAACTCTTTAAAACTGATAATCATGAGTTCGCTTATCCGCTCTGAAGATGGTTTCTTGGATACGCGGGGGGGGGGGAATGTACATAGAAGTCCGCCATGTGTGCATTCAGAGTCACTAAAAAATGTTAGTGATTCTGAAAGAAAATGGGGTGCTTTTAGGCTTGCTCGGGGCTTTAAGTGGGATGAAAAAACTGTGTGGTCTCTCAAAGGGGCATGCCTGATATAATTAAGGGTGTGGCGTAAAAACACGGCTGCTAAAAATGTGTGCTTAACATAGTGTGCCGCCCAACCATTATTGTGCTGCCTCTGTCATTGCATCAAGATATACGATACAATAAGTAACATAATGCTTACAACAAGCCAGGACTATTGACTTTGTCAATGGATGTTAGCTGCATAGGATAAATAAGCAACAATTACAGCTTCATTGAATATATTGTAAATGCCTCAGTTATGAAATGATCAGACTGTGAAAAAACTATAAAAAGTCCTCTGAAGTTACACCAAAGGCTTTCAGCAGTTGCACTGCTGTAGAGTTGAGAATTTATTTTACCCTGAGGGTGAGGGGAAAAATGAAGAGCCTGATTGGAACCGGTCTCAGCAACGGCTTTTAAAAACTCAGCATCAGCAGGAACCAGCCCACTTAAAGCCCTGGGCTTGCGTCATGCTTTTTGTTAAAAGAGCGCGGCTGTGGGCAGATTGTGTGCATTTTTTTAAGTGTACACATTTGTTGCAGCAATTAACATGAATACTTTAAGAAATGCACACAATCTTCCTGCAGCCACCCTCTATTAACAAAAAGCATTCAGAAAGTCCAGAAGCAGGACATGTGCTTTCAGAATCACTAACATACATTAGTGATTGTAAAAGCCCACATTATGTTTTCAGGCTTGTTGCGTGCCTTTTGTTAATAGAGGGTGGCAGATTGCGTGCCTTTTTGAAAGTTTTCATGTTAATTGCAGAACCCGACAGACTAATACACGGGGCTGCATTTAACATGAAAACTTTCAAAAAGGCACACAAAATCTGCCATGGTCTATTAACAAAAGGTGTGCAGCAAGCCTAAAACACACCGTGTGTTTCCACGTCATTCTTATGTGCTGGCTGCATTTATTTTGTTAATAGAGCACAGCTGCAAGCTTATTGTGGGCCATTGTGAATATATTCCTGTTAATTGCAGCACCGTCATGCGCTGCAAGGTTTCAGATTGCTTAAGTGTGACATTTTCATAATTTCAGTGTAATTATGAGTGACGAGGGGGGAACATATAAATATCCCAAATTACACCCATTTGAGCAATGAGATGCATAGGATGACTGTTTGGGCTTTTTTTTTAACCCGTTCAACTCTGCTCTTAACATTCACCCTGCTCAGTACACGTCAAGAAATAATGAAGCCTTTTCCGAAAAGCTCCATTCTCACCACTTAATGTGATCACATGAGCAGTGTCCCGGCCCACCTCAAACACAGGAGGAATTGATCATAACACTTCTTTGCAGAGTGGGATAACACGCAGTGCCCGCTCACATGATCATATGCAGAGCACCCCACTGCCCCCATCACACACAGGACACCCTGACACTTCCTCCCTGAGCAGGAGTTACTCAGGCTGGGCCTCCTGGCTCTTCCCTCATAATTATTATTTATGCTTCAGTCTTGGAGCAATCACTCCAAGCTCTCTCTCCCGGGTGGGGCCCTGCCCAAACAGCACATGTGTGAAGCAACCCCAACGGACGCAGGAAAACATTGTGGACCTGGCCTGGCCATCTGTGTTGCTGGGCGGGATTGCTAACAATGCCCTACCTTCAAACCTTGGCTTGCAACTCAGACTGGGCCCTCGGCTCCTCTCTTGTAATTAATAATGAGGCTGCTTAATAGCATCACTTCAGATGCTCTCGCCATGTGGGTTTAGGACCTGGCCCAAACAGGAGGTGTGAGCCCCAACATACTGGTGCCTAGTGTTGCCGAGCAGGCAGACAAAAAACACAGAGCACTGAGGCTGACAGACAAATCAATCTGGAGAACACCATTTCAGGACTCAGGGCCTCTTTCTGTGACACAACTGACATCACCTGGCCCAACAGCAGTGATCATATGATAGGCCTCATGTTAGACCTGGCACCATTGGCGTGGGTCTCCCTTCCGTTTTTTACTGTTGCCTCATGTATTTTTGCTGGTGTTAGATGCTTTGGACACTTTATTTATTTAATGGCATTTGTAGAGCGCGTGCAATTACCCGTAGGCATCTCGGCGCTAGTATGCATGCTGTCTATCCCTGATCAGAAGGTTAGGGCTGGGTTTACTGGTTGAATAACCACGTCTTCAGTTTCTTTCTGAACTGGAGGAGTGTGGAACTTATTTTAATGTGGTTCGGTAAGGCGTTCCAGATCTTGGGGGCTGCGATAGAAAAGCGGCGGTCACCCCATGAGACTGTTCTACTTCGTTGAACCACCAGTTGGTTAAGCGAGGAGGAACGAAGTGTTCTGGACGGATTATAAGGAATTAGTAGCTTTTTAAGGAAGCGCGGTCCTTGATCCTGCAGGGTCTTATAGACTATGCATAGTGCTTTGAATTTGGCCATATTTTGGATGGTTAGCCAGTGGTAATCTTTAAGGGTGTCCGAGATGGGAGCAAACTTGGGTTTTTTGGATAGCACGCGTGCCACTGCATTCTGCACAGTCTGAAGCTTTTTCGTGACTCTGCTTTGTGCATTGAGCAATAGACCGTTGCAGTAATCCAGCGATGTCAGGACCAAGGAGGTGACTAACGTCTTGGCTGCTGAGTCTGGTAAATAAGGGATGATCTTTTTTATTATTTTGAGCTTAAAATGGGCGTTAGCTGCCACCTTATTTGCATGGGCCATGAAACTGAGCTTGTCATCAAATGTCACTCCTAGGTTTCGGACCTTAGCGTTAGGGGTAGGAGGGACACCAAGAGCCGATGGCCACCAAGCTGCCGACCAGGCTGGCAGAAGGTTGCCAAAGATGACCACCTCAGTTTTATCGGAATTGAGCTTCAGGCAATTTCTTGCCATCCACTCACCGATAGCAATCATCCCCCTTTGGAATCTTTCTGCCACCTCCTGTCCATCGCCCTTTATGGCCAAAACCAGCTGGGTGTCGTCAGCGTATGAGGTGAGGCTCATCCCGTGTGCTTTGATGACACTAGCAAGGTCCGACACATAGATATTAAATAGTGTCGGACTGAGGGATGAGCCTTGGGGAACCCCACACGGCAATGACAGATCCGCTGATTGGAAAAGACCCATGGTGACCGCCTGGGTTCTGTTGGCCAGGAAAGAGGCAAGAAGATCCTTGGCAGTAAGCTGAATACCCATCCTTTCGACACGGTCGACCAACATCTTGTGGTCGACCGTGTCGAAGGCCGCTGAGAGATCAAGAAGGACGAGCAGAGCTGTTCCTCCCTGATCACGGATAAATCTAATGTCATCAGCTGCCTTGATGAGAGCGGTTTCTGTTCCATGGTGTTTACGGAAACCGAACTGTGTATCATCCAGCAGTGCAAGTGCTCCCTTATGTAAATTGATGTATGGATTAGTGATTCCATGATTGGCTGGTTTGGTTTTCCTGTCGGACCCTAGTACAGTGCACCAGGGGTGCCCAGGGCTTGTAAACCAAATGCTGCTGATGGGCTTGCTGCACTGGTTTTGCCACACAGAAGCAGCCTGCAAAAGTGTGTCTAAGGATTGCCATTGCAGAGCCTGTGTGCGGTCTAGTACTGCCATGCTGACTGGGCAAGTGCACCCACTTGCCTGTCTCTAAACCTTCCCTTTTCTTCATATCAGGCAAAACTTCCCTTTTCTTCATGTCAGGCAACCCCATGTTAGGCCAAAGGGCATGGTGCATTGTAAGCATGAGGTAGGACAAGCCCAGATGTGTGTGGCATGTCCTAATAGTGAATTACAGCCATTTTCATTTTTCACTATTGCAAGGCTACCTATTCCCCATAAGCCAGAATGGGCAGTTTGATTATTACATCTTATAATCCTAACTGACTCAGGGAACTAGGTAGAAATTCGAGTTTAGTATGCCTGAACTCAGAATGATAAAATACATCTTTTAGTGAAGTTGGTTTTAACATTCTGTGTTTGAAAACACCACTTTTAGAAAGTAGGTATAATATTGTCTAACTATCCATGCATGCCTTTGCTAGGTTGTGTATTCCTTGTTTGGAGTTTGAGTGATAGGGGTTTGGGGAGTCCAGGAGACAGGGTGAATCAGCCCAGTGCTGAATAGAGAGATCTTCATCTAGATGGGAGCGAGGAGTTTCACCTGGGACCTGATTAGTGCTGTGCCTTCCCTCCACAATGCTGGCTCCACCTCCTGTGGTGCGTCTGATGTCTCTGCCCTGCACTGTGAAAGGAAAGAAGGAGTCATGAAAACCGAGTGCTCCAGGACTGACCAGAACTGGTTTGGACTAGGCAAAGGCCTCGCTGCCTTCAGAGAACAAAGAGAAACTGTGTATAAAGGAGGGGACCCAAACCCCAGAGCTTTGGATCACTTTTGGACAGCAAAAATAAACCTTTGCTGAGGAGTGGAACCAGAGAGACTGAGGAGAGACTATCCCTAAGCTGAAGTGCTGCTTGGGGGATTGGCCTGCAGCAGTTGCCTGACTGCCAAAGAAAGGAGAGAGGAACTATGTGTACTTTCATCAACTTGTAAGGATCTCCAAGGACTTGAGAGAAGAGCTTGCCTCCTGCTGAAGACTCAGGGACAACAGACTTCAACCACCAGCTACCCAAGAGTTCTTTGGTAGTGCCTGCAGCTGTTTTGGGCTTTCTGAGAGACTGCGTGTCGCAAGGAGCTGGAAGCGCAACTCACGAAGAAGAAGCATGTCGCATCATTGAACAAGGGTGTCGCCGCTATAGCTGTCACATTGCACCACATCACAAGAAACGTCTCGCAACATCGAAGAACCGTGACGCCGCCGCATCCGCTGCTGTCGCATCACTGAACAAGGGTGTCGCCGCAGTAGACGTCGCATCGAATAGCAGGAGCGCCTCGCATCGACTAAGAAGCGTGCCGCTGCCGCAGCTGCTGTCGTCGCATCACTGAACAAGGGTGTCGCTGCTGCAGCTGTTGCATCGAGTCAAGACATCTCGCAACATCGGAGGAGCGTGTCGCATCAAGAAGAAGACGCCATCTTTGTTTCTTTGCACCGGATCTTCCATGCATAACCTACTACTGCATCACCATTCCTGCAACACTTTAGTTGTGGAAGCGTTACGCATCTTAATCCCTTCCATGCTGATGACGAGCTCAGCTCGTCATCAGCGTTACCTGCCGTGTGCTGATGACGAGCTGAGCTTGTCTTGGAATGCGGTAATTTAAAAAATGCCGCACACAGTGGGAAAAGCCGCCGCACGCATGCGGTTAAGGTACATTGACTCAAAGTGTCTCATTTTAAGATCCAAAGAGAACTAAGCTAATTCTACCATTTTAAGTACAGTATTGTGGATTTTTGTCGTTTGTGGTCTTGTGGTAAATCTATATAAAGAATACTTATTTTTGATATAAAACTTGTGTGGTGTCCATCTGTAGTGTTGTCACTTGATTACTGTAGGTGTTCACAAATGCTTTACACACTGCCTCTGAGATAAGCCTGTCTGCTCGTGCCAAGCTACCAAGGGGGTGAGCAGGGGTAATTTTAGGAGTGTACCCCGTTAGCCTGACTAGACGCAAGGGTCCCTATTTGTCACAGGTACCTACCTATGCCAAATAGAGACCCCGAAATCTAACACCTCAACACAACAGTTAGTCACAGACCCACCTGTGTCTCAGTGATGGAGCAGATAAAATGAAATGAAAACGAACCGCTGCACTCCAAGGTGAACAAGGTCTACACGGGGTGGTTAAGGTACTCAGTTTTATAGGTGCGCAGGAAGTCACCTTCTAGATCCAAAAGGTGTGTATGAATATAATAAAGAAACAAGCCTTACAGGGGGTAAGGACAAATCCTGGGCACTCTGATAGGCACCGTGGTGCGTGGTTGCAATTAACCATTTTCCAGAAGTTATTGTTATGCGAGAAATATTAGGATTTATTTCAAAAAGTCTTTCTCCATAGTAGTGGTTAAATTTGACAGTTCAATCATTCAATAATCATATTGCAGTCATATGATATGTAATTTCAATTTCAAAAGTTATGCAGATCAGTGTAGTCAAATAATCCCCGATGCATTTCGTGCAAGGTTGCACTTCTTCAGGGGGAATCTAGAAGGTAAAAGGAAAAGTATGTAGGACGCTAATACAGGAGTCTTAGATACACAATGCATGCTTGTGTGAGGGTAGTGACAAAGTGTTATATATCGTCAAAGGGAGAGTGATTATTAACAAGTGTGAAAATAAGCGCAATACAAAAGTGGGGTGCCACGAATTGACTGAAGATAGGCGGAGGGAATCGAAAAATAATGCAAGGGTGCGGATGGTGAGAGCCGGGGATGGCCAGTGAAAAAATAAGTGAACCATGGAACCCAAAAACGGGAAAAACATGCGTTTAAATAACGGAAACACGTGTGTAGTTAAATTGTAGCCCGTGAACTAGGAGAAAATTAAGTAAGTTGTGCTCTCTTACCGGTTAACCAAGGTGGAGATACATTCTACAAGGTGTTTAAGGTGAACTCCGGATAGAGTGTCTGCAAACCCGGAAGACGCCGAGCATGCGCACTAGGTGGGCTATGTGCACGAGGGGCAAAGTGAGTAATAAAAGACGGACTGAAGCAAAGAGAGGTAGAATACGGGAAGAGACATGATTAAAAGGGAAACATTACAGAGTGATAGAGAGGCAAAGCGTACTCATTATGAAAATAAAAAGGAGAGTATAAGGAGGGATAACATGAAAAATTAAAGTGAAATAAAGGAATATAAAAATGGAGATAACGCGAAAAGAACGTACAAAGTGGAACTACAGTCTAAAAGAAGAGATGAGAATAAGATGAACGTGAAGGGTAAGAAAAAGATTCAAAGTGGAACCACAATCTATAGGATGAAGTGTAAAATTAGGAAGAGAAAGTAGATACTACTGTTAAAGTGAAATAAAGATGGGACGGTCTGGTTAAATGAACAATCATAAATACACAATGTAATAACTATACGGGATGTGATATCATAACTAAGACAAAAAAATGTGTAAACAATACAAAAACAATATTAAAACCTTGGCACAGGTCAAACAATGGAACCAATGGAAGGTATAACTACAAGGAGTAAGGTGAAAGCTATAAGGGAGATCAGGCAAATAGCAGTTCATAGTACATAATGAGCAGGTACAATACTGGAAAGTATTCTAATGGTAACAACTGTATTCCAGTCTGTCATTTAATCCCTTCGGATGCATGGCAAGAAGACAGTGTATCCAGTATAGTTCGCGGCGAAGCAAGTTTTTGTTGTTGTCAATGTGTGGGTATTTGTCCACTACTTCCAAGATGAGGAAGCGAATTTGGCTGGGATTGTGACCATGCTGAATGAAATGAGCCGCTACACAGGACTTGAGATTTTTTGTGCGTATATTACTGCGATGCTCTGTTAGTCTTATTTTAATTTTACGTTCAGTCTTGCCCACATATGGGAGGCCACACGGGCATTTTAGCATATATATAACGTTTGTAGAGTCGCAAGTAGCATTGACTCTAAGGCGGATGGGTGTCCCTTGGGTAGGATGTGATAGACAGTTCCCTGGAATGATGCTGCTACAGTGGCCACAGTTGTGGCATGGTATGGTACCCTTGTAGATGGGTTGTTCTGTTGTTAGAGATTGTTTCAAAATGGATGCAATGTTTTTAGAACGTTGGTGTGCAAAAATAGGTGGTTTGTCAAATATTTTGTTGAAATCTGTTTCAAGTTGTAGCATTTGCCAGTGCTTGCGAATAGACTGTTTGATTTTGATGGATTGCGTAGAATATTTGGAAACTAAAACAACACGGGTATCCGAGTCTGTTGGCTTTTCTTTGGGTTTCAGTAGCTCCTGTCTGAGTTTACTCGAAACTCTATTTTCTGCTGCTTGGGTAAGTTCCTCTGGGTAACCCCGTTGTTTGAATTTCGTGATGATCATAGCGCTGTTTTGTGCATACTTTTCTGGTGTCGATGCAATTCTTTTGGCCCGCAGGAGCTGCGAGTATGGTAAGTGGCGTTTCAAGCTGGGTTGGTGGAAACTCCGGTAATGAAGGTAATTATTGCGGTCGGTGGTTTTGGTGTATATTGAGGTAACAAATTGATTATTGGATAGAGTAATCTGTACGTCAAGGAAAGATATGGATTTGGAATCAAGATTGTATGTGAATTGGATGCGATCGTCCACATGATTCAAATCGCAGATGGCCTGTTTTAGTTGTGTTTCGTTACCTTTCCAAACAAGGAAAATGTCGTCGATATACCTGTAGTAAGCCTGTAGGTATGGTTGCCACATCTGATGATTCAAAATATGTTGGTTCTCAAATGAGTACATGAATAGGTTCGCATATGCTGGAGCTGCACAGTTTCCCATGGCAACTCCAGATAGTTGTTGGTAAAATTGACCGGTGGAAGATTTGAAGTAACTGTGATGTAACGTGTATTGCATTAGTTCCATGATGAAAATGTGTAAATCTGTAGATTTTTGACTTTGTACCAGAGCAGATTCTAGCGCTTCCAATCCCAAATTGTGAGGTATTGATGTGTATAAAGAGTTCACATCGATGGTACATAAGATAACAGATTGATCAGGTGGAATGTTGATATTTTGAAGCTTAATTAGGAAATCTGTAGTGTCCTGTATATATGTTGACATGCTTGTCACAGACCTTTGTAGGTGTTTGTCAATGTACTTGCCCGTAGGTTCGTGAATAGAGTCACATGTGCTCACTATAGGTCTGAAAGGTGGCTTGGTGGCATGCTTATGAGGAATCTTTTATCTCTTTCTGTGATGGTACCAGAAGAGACAGCTTTGTTAACGACAGTAATCAAAACTTGTTTGAATTCAAAGGTAGGGTCAGTATTCAAAGGCATATAAAGATCTGGGTTATTCAAGTGAATGTCTAGATGTTGATTGTAGTAGCAAGTATCTAGGGCTATTAGAGCTCCTCCTTTGTCTGCTTTACACATTTTTAGGTTGCAATTAGAGGAGAGTTGTCGAAGTGCTTGGAGTTCATTGGTGGATAAGTTTGGACGATGTTTTTGAGGGGTTCTGAAAATAGAAAGTAGGTATTTTATTGTCTAACTATCCATGCCTGCCTTTGCTAGGTTGTGTATTCCTTGTTTGGAGTTTGAGTGATAGGGGCTTGGGGAGTCCAGGAGACAGGGTGAATCAGCCCAGTGCTGAATAGAGAGATCTTCATCTAGATGGGAGCGAGGAGTTTCACCTGGGACCTGATTAGTGCTGTGCCTTCCCTCCACAATGCTGGTTCCACCTCCTGTGGTGCGTCTGATGTCTCTGCCCTGCACTGTGAAAGGAAAGAAGGAGTCATGTAAACAGAGTGCTCCAGGACTGACCAGAACTGGTTTGGACTAGGCAAAGGCCTCGCTGCCTTCAGAGAACAAAGAGAAACTGTGTATAAAGGAGGGGACCCAAACCCCAGACCTTTGGATCACTTTTGGACAGCAAAAATAAACCTTTGCTGAGGAGTGGAACCAGAGCGACTGAGGAGAGACTATCCCTAAGCTGAAGTGCTGCTTGGGGGATTGGCCTGCAGCGGTTGCCTGACTGCCAAAGAAAGGAGAGAGGAACTTTGTGTACTTTCATCAACTTGTAAGGATCTCCAAGGACTTGAGAGAAGAGCTTGCCTCCTGCTGAAGACTCAGGGACAACAGACTTCAACCACCAGCTCCCCAAGAGTTCTTTGGTAGTGCCTGCAGCTGTTTTGGGCTTTCTGAGAGACTGCGTGTCGCAAGGAGCTGGAAGCGCAACTCACGAAGAAGAAGCATGTCGCAGTCGCATCATTGAACAAGGGTGTCGCCGCTATAGCTGTCACATTGCACCACATCACAAGAAACGTCTCGCAACATCGAAGAACCGTGACGCCGCCGCAGCCGCTGCTGTCGCATCACTGAACAAGGGTGTCGCCGCAGTAGCCGTCGCATCGAATAGCAGGAGCGCCTCGCATCGACTAAGAAGCGTGCCGCCGCCGCAGCTGCTGTCGTCGCATCACTGAACAAGGGTGTCGCTGCTGCAGCCGTTGCATCGAGTCAAGACATCTCGCAACATCGGAGGAGCGTGTCGCATCAAGAAGAAGACGCCATCTTTGTTTCTTTGCACCGGATCTTCCATGCATAACCTACTACTGCATCACCATTCCTGCAACACTTTAGTTGTGGAAGCGTTACGCATCTTAATCCCTTCCTTGCTGATGACGAGCTCAGCTCGTCATCAGCGTTACCTGCCGTGTGCTGATGACGAGCTGAGCTTGTCATGTATCGCGGTAATTTAAAAAATGCCGCACACAGTGGGAAAAGCCGCCGCACGCATGCGGTTAAGGTACATTGACTCAAAGTGTCTCATTTTAAGATCCAAAGAGAAATAAGCTAATTCTACCATTTTAAGTACAGTATTGTGGATTTTTGTCGTTTGTGGTCTTGTGGTAAATCTATATAAAGAATACTTATTTTTTATATAAAACTTGTGTGGTGTCCATCTGTAGTGTTGTCACTTGATTACTGTAGGTGTTCACAAATGCTTTACACACTGCCTCTGAGATAAGCCTGTCTGTTCGTGCCAAGCTACCAAGGGGGTGAGCAGGGGTTATTTTAGGAGTGTACCCCGTTAGCCTGACTAGACGCAAGGGTCCCTATTTGTCACAGGTACCTACCTATGCCAAATAGAGACCCCGAAATCTAACACCTCAACACAACCTGTGTCTCAGTGATGGAGCAACCACTAAGTGACTCAGACAGCAAGCAGCTGCAGCAGCACCCTGATCGTGTGCTCCTAGGCATTGGTATTTTATTTTGTGTGAACACTTTGGGAGCAAATGGCTGGTATACAACTGTCTACTTACTATTGAATGACCTTTAAAGCCAGCGTGACTCAATTAACATTAATATTTTCACAATGGCCCACAATCAGCCCGCAGGCGTGCTCCGTTAAGAAAATACATGTAAAGCACACGTCGTGCTTTTGGAATTGCTGTATTTCTTCTCTTACAGAAGAGCAACTGCGGGCTGATTGTGGGCCATTGTGAAAATATGTATGTTAATTGCAGTGCACGACGGTGCTGCAATTGTAATGTTGGGCCTCAGGCCCACATGGTGTAGAATACCGGACACGGACACTGGATAATCTGGTGCAGTAACTGGCCACGAGCACGTGCACTAGGGCCCTTTTATTGCGCGGGGCCATGTCACTTGTGACACCCGTGAAGGATGCATGTGGCGGTGCAAGTTTGTCCAGCCCTCAGGGGAGTGGCTGGAAGTACAAATTCCTGCCAGACACTTGAACGTGTCCCGCAGGACACTACAATCCTCCCCAACTTTATTGAAGAACAACCAAAACTTTAGTCCTACCTGTGGGGACAAAATAACCAATTAACTAAACACCACAGGGTCTACAAGTTTTCTGAGACAGGTGGCAGGAAGACGTCAGACGTGGGCTGATGACTCTGCCTGCATCAGGACCTTCTCGGCTGGAACTCGTAGTTTAACCTGACGTGCTCAGGACACGACCGCTAGCTTGGAGACATATGCTGCATACCGTCAGTTCACTTGTGATGACATGTCTTGCAGTCTTGCAATGCTTCCACTTTGCTGACGTCGCTGATGGTCCTTGGAGAATTCTAACAGTTCTTTCAATGGGATGCGTCATGAGCATGGATGGAGTTTGTGATGCCGGTACGTGGAGGTGTTGCCTGATAAATTGTCTTTGTGGAACCTCTTGGCTGCAACCGATGACCTATCCCGGGGCAAAGTCTCTTTTCCCTCTCCCACTTGGGGAGGCCCGTTGTCAGGATTGATGCAGGACTGTAGGAGAGCTGCGCTGGGGCCGCTTGTGTGCCGACTGGAGGCAGCTGCAGGACCACCGAGGAGCCGGTTATAGTCCCAAGCACAATCATCGAGAGTGGATGTGTCTGGGTCGATACATGCTCTCGCTGCCGCAGTTCAGAGGTATGCCAGGTTCATAGGAAGTCTCTGGTCTATTTTGTCGGTTGGTGTGGCAACAGCGTAGGACTCCAGTCCATCAATACTCTGGGAGTGGTGCTTGATGCATGTGCTGAGGTCTGACGTGATGGCAGTTGCCTGCCGGGTGGTAAACCAGGATGACAGGTGGTGGTGACTTGCTGGGAGAGTTGGATGTCAGTAGCGACTTGGCAGCCATGTGTCTCCGCCTTGCTGAGGTTGAGTTTCGGTGGAAGCTTAACACATAGAGTGTTTGGATCCTCTCTTGTCTGACTTGTGGCCACTGCCGACTCCATCTTGAGGCGGTGTTAGGAAAGACACTCTGTGCTGATCTCCACCCATGGCATCTGCGGTTGGGAGCAGGGATGCCATTTGACGTAGACTGCCGACACTCTGGAATGGGCGGTCACCTGGGAAAGCGTTGGGATGAGACGCGGTTTGCTCTTCTTGCGGCTTATGACCGGTTCTCCCGTGATGCTGTATCCAGGGATGCTGTTTGACGGTCGCCTGGGGAAACATTGGGATGGGACGCGGTTTGTGCTTGCTGCGGCTTACGTTCGGTTCTCCTGTGAAGCTATATCCAGGGACGTAGGTCCGCTTTGGTGGCTGTCTGGCATGTCAGGTATGCCCTTGGCTAGCTGTGCGATTCCTCGGTCTTCTCTATTTGTTGGTCTGTTCAGCCCACCTGTGTTTACCGGTTTTTGGGGTGACAGGGCTGTCACTCTTTTCTTTCTTCGAGGGCGTTGTGCTTGGACCTCGAGACGGTGCTGCTTTGGCGCCGGCTTCTACCTTCGTTTCGGTGCTTGTCCGGACTGGTCAGTTGGGGTAATGTGCTCCTGGCTTGCTGGTCGACGTGACGTCCGAGCACATGTCACCGGTTGTCGAAGCGCCTGCCGCCTTGGCAGTCTGCCACATGGAGTGTGCAACTCCTCTCTTGCCTGTCATGGGTCACTGCCAACTCCATCCAATGTTAATTGCAGTTCATGACGGTGCTACAATTGTAATGTTGGGCCTCAGACCCACATGGTGTAGAATACCGGACACGGACACTGAATAATCTGGTGCAGTAACTGGCCACGAGCACGTGCACCCAGGCCCTTTTATTGCCCGGTGCCATGTCACTCGTGACACCCGTGATGGATGCGTGTGGGGGTGCAAGTTTGTCTAGCCCTCAGGGGAGTGGCTGGAAGTTCAGCTTCCTGCCAGACACTAGAACGTGTCCCGTAGGAGGCTAAATTCCTCCCCAACTTTATTGAAGAACAACCAAAACTTTAGTCCAACCTGTGGGGACAAAATAACCAATTAACTAAACACCACAGGGTCTATCAGTCTTCTGAGACAGGTGGCAGGAAGACGTCAGACGTGTGCTGATGACTCTGCCTGCATCAGGACCTTCTCGGCTGCCACTCGTAGTTTAACCTGACGTGCTAAGGACACGGCCGCTAGCTTGGAGACATCCGCTGCATACCGTCAGTTCACTTGTGATGACATGCCATGCAGTCTTGCAAGGCTTCCACTTTGCTGACGTCGGTGATGGTCCATGGTGAATTCTAACAGTTCTTTCAATGGGATGCGTCATGAGCATGGATGGAGTTTGTGATGCCGGTTCGTGGAGGTGTTGCCTGATAAATTGTCTTTGTGGAACATCTTGGCTGCAACCGATGACCTGTCGTGGGGCAAAGTCTCTTTTCCCTCTCCCGCTTGGGGAGGCCCGTTGTCAGGATTGCTGCAGGACTGTAGGAGAGCTGCGCTGGGGCCGCTTGTGTGCCGACTGGAGGCAGCTGCAGAACCACAGAGGAGCCAATTATAGTCCCACGCACAAACCTCGAGAGTGGATGTGTCTGGATCGATACATGCTCTCGCTGCCGCGGTTCATGGGTATGGCAAGTTCGTACGAAGTCTCTGGTCTATTTTGTCGGTTGGTGTGGCAACAGCGTAGGACTCCAGTCTATCAATACTCTGGGAGTGGTGTTTGATGCATGAGCTGAGGGCTGGCATGATGGCAGTTGCCAGCCATGTGGTGAACCAGGATGACAGGTGGTGGTGACTTGCTGGGAGAGTTGGATGTCAGTAGCGACTTGGAAGCCATGTGTCTTCGCCTTGCTGAGGTTGAGTTTCGGTAGAGGCTTGACACGTAGAGTGTGTGGATCCTCTCTTGCCTGACTTGGGGCCACTGCCGACTCCATCTTGAGGTGGTGTTAGGAAAGACACTGTGCTGATCTTCACCCATGGCATCTGCGGTTGGGAGCAGGGATGCCATTTGACGTAGACTGCCGACACTCTGGAATGGGCGGTCACCTGGGAAAGCGTTGGGATGAGACGCGGTTTGCTCTTGTTGCGGTTTATGACAGGTTCTCCCGTGAGGCTGTATCCAGGGATGCTGTTTGACGGTCGCCTGGGGAAGCATTGGGATGAGACGCGGATTGTGCTTGCTGCGGCTTACGTTCGGTTCTCCTGTGAAGCTGTATCCAGGGACGTCGGTCCACTTTGGTAGCTGTCTGGCATGTCAGGTATGCTCTTGGCTAGCTGTGCATTTCCTCTGTCTTCTATATTTGTTGGTCTGTTCAGCCCACCTGTGTTCACCGGTTTTTGGGGTGATAGGGCTGTCACTCTCTTCTTTCTTCGAGGGCGTTGTGCTTGGACCTCGAGGCGATGCTGCTTTGGCGCTGGCTTCTGCCTTCGTTCGGGTGTGCTTGTGTGGTATTTTCCACTCTTTCTCTCCCCCGGCAGCTCAGCTGACATTGGAGCGGCTCGCGGTGACGTCATGCCGAATGTCACCGCCACCAGCGTTCTAAGCCGAGCGCCTGACGGAGTGGAAGTGTCACCCGCCGGGGCCATTGCTGTGGCTGGGGTCGCTAATGTTCCTGTTTACTTGAACCCCAAATAAAAGACCACTTAAATATTAAGCCTGGTGTCTGGTCAATTATGCTTGGATTCTACACTGGCAACGAGGGTCATCTTCACTCAGTGACCTCAACACGCTACTGAAGTGAAAATTTCGGTATAGGATAAATATCGCAAGCGGAAATAGCAGACTGAAGGGCTGCGAATGACCGACGAAAGAGCGGCGGCAGGTTGACACCAGCGGCGATAGCTGTCTCACATGAGAACCAACTAAAGACAGAGAAGTGTTGCACCGTGAGTAGAGCCAACTGTGTGAGCGAGGACTGTGCCGCCACCTATGCGTGAAGGAGTTGGAGTGTATGATAGAGGGCGCATGACAGAATGGAAGATGATTTGGATGATCACCAAAGGGAAAATATTTGTGCCATCCGGAGAGCAATAGGTGAAGAAACTTGGAAGCGTGCACTTAAGGATGACGGAGTCTTGGATGAGGTGTGCAGGAGAGTAATGGACAGATGGAAACATGAAGATAAACGCGTGGGGGCTCTTCGGCCATTCTGAATTGTAAAGGATGAGTTGTCCGTGGTCAACGAATGTCTGTTCAGCGGGACGAGGTTGGTACCTCCTGTGACGGTGAGAGAGAATCTTACTGACATGGCTCACGATGGCCACCTGGGCATCACCAAGACCAAACAAAGGCTGAGAGAAGACTATTGGTGGCCGAGCATGGACCTGGCGATTGAAAGGAAGGCGAGAGACTGCATCCCGTGTAGCATCAGCGACAAAGTGCTGAGGCAATTGACACCTCCAATGGTGTGCAGACCACCACCATCAGGACCCTGGGAAGAGTTGGCATTGGATATCGTTGGTCCATTGACAGGAGAGGTGCGCACGCCTTATATTCTGGTGCTCATGGATCTGTACTCCAGATGGCCAGAAGTGAAGGTAGTGAGCGAAATCACAACTAAGACCGTCATCAAGTTCCTTCAAGTGCTGTTTGAAAAGGAAGGATTACCCAGCAGTCTACTCGCAGATAATGGAGTACAACTGTGCTCGAAAGAGATGGAGGATTTCCTTGGGGAGAGAGGAATCACACACAAGCGTTGTGCCCTGTACCATCCAGAGACAAATGGCATGGTAGAGCGTTTTAACAAGACCCTCAAGGAGAGTATTCAGTTAGCCAAGGCCAGCGGCATGAATTGGAAGGAAGAAGTTTGGAGGCGCATTGAAGCATATAGGTTCACCCCGCACCAGACGACAGGAGTCACCCCGTTCAAAATGCTCCGAGGAAGGATTCCCAACACCAAACTATCACCAGGGTGGATGGGGTGGCGTAAGGGGTGGTCGGACCACTCCAAAGAAGCGAAAGGATTAGTGAGGCAGGAAAAAGCAATGGGGGAGAGGAAAGAAAGATTCGACAGGATTAACTCTACACGGGAGGCCGGTTTCAAAGTAGGTGATGACATTAAGATCAGGACACCCACTGGCAGGGAAAGTTGGTCAGGATACAGTAGGCCCACCAAGATCACAAAATTGTTCAGGAATGCTGTAACGACCCAGGAAGGGAAGATTTGGAACCTGGGGAGAGTAGTGAAATTTTGCCCACCCGGTCAAGGTTCAGATAGAGGCAGTGAGAGGGAGGGCGACTCCGAGGGGAACAGTGGTCTCCTTCCCAAGAAACGGTGGTCGGACCTCCAACCTGGTGGAAGGACTAGCCACAGAATGACCAAACCACCCAGACATTTTGTACAGTATGTAATGATTAATTTTTCTGTAATACTTGGTTGTTATTTTCTATGCTCATGGTTTCTTTCCGCAGGGGAGGGGGATGTGTGGTATCTTCCACTCTTTCTCTCCCCCGGCAGCTCAGCTGACATTGGAGCGGCTCACGGTGACGTCATGCCGAATGTCACCGCGACCAGCGTTCTAAGCCGAGCGCCTGACGGAGTGGAAGTGTCACCCGCCGGGGCCATTGCTGTGGCTGGGGTCACTGATGTTTACTTGAACCCCAAATAAATGACCACTTAAATATTAAGCCTGGTGTCTGGTCAATTATGCGTGGATTCTACAGCTTGTCCGGACTGGTCAGTTGGGGTAATGTGCTCCTGGCTTGCTGGTCGACGTGACGTCCGAGGCCATGTCACCGTTTGTCGAAGCGCCTGCCGCTTTGGCGGTCTGCCACATGTTGTGTGCGACTCCTTTCTTGCCTGTCATGGGTCACTGCCAACTCCATCCTGAGGTGGTGCGAGGGAAGACACTCTGTGTCGCCTTCGCCCCACTGCAGGGCTTGGCTGTGGCGGTGGAGATAAGGATGCTCTCCTACATGCGTTCAGCAGCAACTTCTTTGTGGAGATGTCTCTGTATCCTGGGCGCTCGTCCGTGCGTCCATTTCACAGGCGCTGCTCTCTGTGTGCATCTGACATAGGGCCATCCGTCATCTTCTTGGGGGGTGCTTTCTTCTGGCGCGTTGTGTGCCAGGGTGTAGTTTGAGGTGGTGTCTATACATTGGGAGGAGTAAGGGATGCTATCTCTCCTCCAGTGATGGCGTTTTGTCATCTACGTGTGTTGCGCGCTCTGCGCAAGTCTTCTCTTGCGCTGTCGGTGGGGACAGCTCCCTTGAGACATTGCCGTTCTGATTGGTCGTCCACTCTTGCTAGTGGGGGCTTGTGTCACAGTGGCTTTGCTTGAAGTAGAGTCGAGCAACCACCGGTGGTGTGTGTTTGGCACCAGTCTTCCTTGTGTCTCAAGGTGTGGCAGCTATCTGGAGACTTTGCTGTCTCTGAGGATGTCCTTGCCGCTCTCACTTGCAGGGTGCTGAGGGCCACTTTCCCAACATCCCTCTCTGAGGCCACGTCTAAATGTGACTGAGGTGGCGCACAATGCACCCAGTCTTCCTGTGGATCGGCTGCCCTTGCTTTTGATGGGGCTGCGATTCACTGTCTGCAGTACCGCCCGCCGTCACTAGTGGTACGGTCCTTCCTTCCAAAGATGTTGTGGTCGATACTTGCTTGCCTGTATGTTTGGAGAGGCAGGAGTGTGGCTGTGAGGTACACCTCATTCCTGGTACTGGTCCCTTGGGCCTCAGTGCAATTCTGATCTCAAGCAGAGCTCCTCATGGGAGCAGCGATGCTGCTGGCTTCTGGGCGCTGGGGCTGGTCCACTATGGCCTGCGTCAGACTGCTGCATTGGTTCACCAGGTGCGTTGCAGGCATGAGACCGCTAGGTGGCGCTGGCTTTGAACCTGCTGGTTACCTCTGCTTCCTCTGGTGAGAGGGGCCTCACGCTCCAGGCGTTATGCTTGTTGGCCCCTCTGCTGCAACATCCATGCAGTGGCCCTGATGCAGTGGATTCTCTCCCCTACAGGGGCCTCACTGGAGCCGCTGCAGAGGCGAGCGAGGGCTCAGCAAGGGCGGCCGCCCGCTCCTCGCAAGTGTCGCTTCTTGCTGCTGGTGGCTGTAGAGACAGGCGTTAGAGGTGGGGGGCAACCGTTTCTTGATTTCAGTCTGTCAGTCATAAGCTTTTATTCGATATGCAAGATATCTTATAAGCACATTTATAATACAATCAATATAATGTACAAAAAAATCATTGGCACAAAAACTCAGTATAAAATATTAAAAGAGATAAAAGGACGCTGCTGCGTGGATCCGGTGAATGCTGCCAGCATTTAGGTGCTAGACAGGCCCCACTGCCGGTATGGCGGAAGCGCAGCACTTTTAAAGTCTCACATGCGCTCCGTTGCTCGCCTTTTCCTTTCAGGGGCAACAAGCAGTCGTGCAGGGTAGCGCGTGTTGGTGTGTGTAGCCAGCTCATTCATTCTGGGTGGTGGAGTGCGTCGGGGGGTTTGCGAGGCACAGTCCTCACCCAGTGGGTCTGAGGATGGGCGCAGTCTTTTCTCCTCATGTGGGCGGTGCTGGCGCAGGCAGGCAGCATCTCCCCTCCTGCGGCGCCGATTGCAGCACATGCAGTCACCTCAAACCTGATGCCGTCCTTAGCAGACCCCTCTCTTCCGCCTAGGATTCACTGTTGGGCTGGCCAGTGTGAGAGGCGGCCGCCAGCACAGCATGTGGGCTGGGTTCCCGTTGACCTCTGTTTGTTGGGGGTCACTGCTGCCTTCACGACCCCTGTCACCTTCTATAGGATCGCCTCCTGCCCAGCACGTCATCGTGACCTATGCAGGTGGGCTCGGCTCGGCTCGCTTTACATTTGGGCATCATTGGGCAGGTGGTGGAGACGTGCCACCGGCTCCCGGACTCTCCCTTTAGAGTTCCACTTGGCCTGCCATGCCGTGGGCCTGGCTATGGTACGGGGTGACCGCGAGGGAAGGGCATGCTGCTTACAACGGGCTACAGCAACAAACGCAAGTAAGTCTCACTGTCTCCACAGTCCGCTTTCAGAAAACCATGGCTCAAACTCATGGGCGTAGGAAGTGTGGGGGACGCAGGGATATATCCCCCCAGATTTTGTAGTGGGGGGGGGGACACACGGGGGACAAGGGTGGGGGGGGGCCAGGGGACAAAAGAAGTTCCCCTCTCCCTTCTGTCAGTCGCAGGGCCATTGGCACCTCAAAGCACTTATTGGCACCTCAAAGCACTAGTGCTTTGAGGTGCCAATGGCCCTGCGACTGACAGAAGGGAGAGGGGAACTTCTTTTGTCCCCTGGTCCCCCCCACCCTTGTCCCCCGTGTCCCCCCCCCCACTACAAAATCTGGGGGGGATATATCCCCGCGTCCCCCACACTTCCTATGCCCATGAGACCGGAGAGGGGAAATTCTTTTGTCAAAGCCTTTAATGTGCCGATGGCCCCTCCCTTTTGTTGTGCTGCAAACCCCCAGGAATTTTCACACCTCGTCCTCCCCGCCTGCTCTCTGCACTTCTAGGACAAAGGAGGAGAGACAGTTTGTTAATTGCTGTCTGCATGCTGCACCTCCTCAGCCCCGACCCGGCCCTACTTAGTTATTTTGACTGCGTAATTTAGCCGCTCAAATGCTAATGTTTGGTGAAATGTATATTTTGAGCAGTTGAACCTCGCCAGGGAACATGAAAACCATTAGTATCAGACACCGTCTGAGCCCACTTATGTTGAGTGTCAGATGTTTTGGTCTGTCCTAATATTTACGTAAATAACAATTTAGATGAAACTATTTTGTCTGATTTCTTTTATTGCACCACTCAACCCAATCCAGGGTGTCTGAGCGCCTTACATCACAAATGCACATTGGCAATAAAGCATATGTTTTAAAATCAATTTACTGGATGGGCTACATAAGACAGGGTTACAATTTGAGCAGTTTACATTTACTTTCCTTCATAGTTCAGTGTGCTATAATAGAAGGATTACAATTTATGAACTGTAAGTAACAAAAGGATCTCTGTGTTAAAAGCAATAACCTACTTGCCTATCCATATAAAACAAAGATCCGTCATCTGCCTGTCACATGATGTTCTTTGTGGGAGGCACATTAACCCTCCATACTACTTTGACAAAACTGGAACTAGACAAAACACCTGCCTCTCCAGTAAGTGCATTAACCTCCAGAGTTATTTTACCATTATTATTCCCTCAGATTTACTGGGTACTTAAAGATCTATGCAGCAGGCACCTTAACGTCATAAGACATTTTAGAATGCAGACTTTGCAAGCAATTCAGCAGAACAGATACACTGCCACGTTTCTCCTTGTTGCCAATTTCTTTCTGGCAGAGTTTTAATAAATAAAAGTGTAATCTGAGGCCTAGATCTTGCGCTGGGGCTGCAACACTTTTTTGGTACAAATCCGACGCAAGGTCTAATTTGTTAAATATTGTAATATGCTCAAATGTACTCATGACAGACCTCCTTAACATATATGAAGTCTTAAATCTGATGTAATTTTTTGTGATAGCACTTCCTGTGAGGTTGTGATGTCACATGATGTGATGTCACTTACATACTGCCTAACTTGGTTAGTGCCCCACTTCTTTTTTTAGGACTTGTATCCTGGTGGGAAAAGTACAATGGAGAATTGGTGTTGGTGGTTGTAGGAGGCTGGTTTAGTATACAGTGTATGCTCAGGAGTGATGCACCTTGCACTTATCCAGACAACCCTTACGGTGATTTTAGTGGTCTTTGATAACCATAGAAAGCTCTCTAAGTGGTAGCTGTGGAGAGCAGCCTTCAGGCTTATCTTGAAGGAGTGTAAAGATTAGATGAAAAAGAACCACACAGTGTTTATAAAAACAGGTCTATTTATTATGCAACACAATCACTAACAAATTGGATATCTCCTACCCAGAGATATCAATAATACACACAAGAATACTCCAAGATAATGAAGTTAGTAGCACGAATATACACTGGTCTCCAGGGGACGACCAACCCATATACTAAGAAAGTGGAATATAAACTGCAAAGGAGAGTGAGACTCAAACCAGAATACTCTGAGGAGCTGGGGACACAAGGAACCACCCAAGGTAAGTACCCAGGACCCCCGGAGGCTGTGTGCAGAGTGGAAATACAGCCACGTGCCCAATGGAAGTCAATGGAGAAGTCACAGTTGCAGTTTTAAAGAAGAAGAA
This sequence comes from Lissotriton vulgaris, assembly GCF_964263255.1. Classification (NCBI taxonomy): domain Eukaryota; kingdom Metazoa; phylum Chordata; class Amphibia; order Caudata; family Salamandridae; genus Lissotriton; species Lissotriton vulgaris. Next base: position 2,550,719 of record NC_141692.1, on the reverse strand, counting down.
CCCATCCCAGAGGACTCAGAAGAAACCCTTTCGAAGTTGGGAAGTTGCAGATCCACCCCACCTGGAATCAGGTTACTTGCATTAGGAAAGCCAGGTGCATAGGGTGAAGTGACGTCGGAACCTGCCGTAGACAACAATAGAATACTTTGAAACTGACGCTGGAGAAGCCTGTGAAGGAGTTCGGTGGAATCCAAGACTAGACTCTTCAGGAGGAGAACCTGCAAGCAGAGGGGACAGAGTCTCTGCCACTCGGAAGTGACCAGGAGGCATGGAAGCACAACGCCCACCTATGCCTGGAGGTTTAGGAGTGAAGACCGTTACCTTGTCCCTGCAGCTGTGAGGACCAGGCAATGCTGAAGAAGACCAGGAGCTGTGCAGGAGCTGGCCCACATCAGGTGTCAGTGTCCAGGTGTCTGGTGTCTGGCGGGAGCAGCAACAAGCCTTGGTAGCCGCAATTGGCATAGAAAGCAAAATGATGGAAACGTTGGGACCAGCAAGGTCCAAGGGACTCACCAACAGCAGGATAATCAGAGCAGGCCCTGAGCAAGCAGGAGAACCCACTTCAGCAAAGGAAAACCTTGAGAGGACCCACAGGCTGAAGGCACAGGAGTCACAAGAGGACCTCAGGCAGCTCAGCAAAGATGGAGGCCCAGGTGGCAGAGGATGCAATGAGGATGCTGATCCTCAGTGGATGAGGTTCTGGAGGCTTGAGCTTATTGTATCCCGAAGATCTCTGTAATACAGAGCCAACAAGCAGTGGCAATGGCAAGAACATGGGGTGCACAGGGGTTCAGTCCGAGTGGCTCCAACGAGGGATAGTGTCCTCAAAATTGCAGGGAAGGCAGGTCAGGCCTCGAGAGAGCTGCAGAACCACCACCTGTGTTGCTGGGCCTAGGGAAGCCCGCAGAACGACAGGAGCAGCGGACCAGTTAGCTTTGTTGCGGTGCCTGCAGATGCAAGGGATGTCCTTGATGCCTACAGGCCTTCTGGAGAACCTGGATGAAGCACAGACACAGACGACTCAGAAGACTTGACAGCAAGACCAGGAGCAGCAAGCTCTCCCTTGATGCAGTCTCGGGCCCAGTCAAAACCCAATGAAGTTCAAGTGTCCAGACGGTCGAAGAGTGTTGTCTTGGTTTCAGGTGTGATTCTTGGTCTACGATGAGCATGAGGACCCTCCCACAGTGGAGAACTTCGGTACCCTATAGAAAGTGTTAGAACTTCACCACGGTCCCTCCAAGAGGAGGGTCTGGGAAGAGGGGATGATCCTGTCCTTTGGCCTTACTCCAGTTTCTCACCAGAGCAGGAAACAAGGGTTCCTGAACTGGCTCAAACTTGAGTATGCAAAGAGGGACTCAAGTATGCCCTTCATAACAGTCTGGATGCCTGGAAGGCGATCCCAACACAGCCCAATATACTAAATCCTGTCTCGGAGGGGGTCACAATTCCTGTGACATTAAACCTATTGTTCTACCTTCCCCTGCTTAAGCTCAGCTCAGCAACAGGAGGGCAGAATCATATCTGTGGTTGGCAGCAGTACTAGCTTGCTGGCAGACCCTAAGAAACTGTTACCGGGAGTACATGGGGGTCCCCTAAGGAGCCCCCCAGTACATGGGATCATACTTCTAGCACCAGACATTGCAGATTTAGAGCAGAGCACATGGCTTGTTTCAGATCATCAAATGTCTTCTGACAGCTAACTGTCCACTGAACTTTCTTAGGCATTCTTTTTGGGGTGAGATCATTAAGGGGTGTTGCTATGGATCCATGGCCCTTAACAAACCTTCTGTCGTACTCACTCAGGCCCAAGAGAGTCTGAGTAGTGGGAGCAGCCGAGTCCATGATGGTCTAAATTTTGCTCTCCAATGTTGGAAGTTGGCCTCCAACTACAAGTACACAACTTTACTCTGCCCTATCTGGCACTATGTGATCTTCATAGTGAGGCCTGCCTTCTGCAGGGCTTCGAGTAGCCTGGAGTACATTTCTGAGGTAGACCAGGTGATCCTCCCAGGTGGAGCTAAAGGCAGATATATCATCTAGATATGCTGCACTATAGATTTCTAGACCTGTTAAGGTTTTATTCAAACCAAAAGGCATCACAATAAATTGATAATGCCCACTGGGGTTTGAAAATGCTGTTTTTGATTTGGCATCCTCGTGAGGTCTGATTTGCCAATAACCAGCAGTGAGGTCAAATGTACTGACACATTTGGCAGAGTCCAAAGTATCAATCAGTTCATCTGTCCCAGGAATTGGATAGGCATCAGTCCTAGTGACTGCATTGAGATCCCAATAGTCAACAAAAAACCTAATCTCTCTCTTACCATCCGGGATATGAGCTTTTAGTACAATGGCTTCAGGGCTAGCCTAAGGGCTATATGAAGGCTCAATGACCCCCTCTAACTCCAGCATCTTTTGGGATTCTTTTCTGGTGCAATCTCTGACATGGTCAGGCTGTCTGTAAATGTTGCTCTTCAGAGGCAGACTGTCACCTGTGTCCACTTCATGGCTACACCAGGTGGTTTGACTGGGTGTCAGAGAAAGAGACCAAGAAACTAATCTGACAAAACTTATCAACGACTCACTCTCCCTAGGCATTGTCCCCCCAGTTGGAAAAGAGCCATGGTGAAAGCATTGCTCAAAAAACCCCACCTTGATCCACTAGAACTCGGCAACTACAGGCCAATTTCCTTACTCCCAGGTGTCAGCAAAATAGCTGAGAAACATGTTAACCAAAATCTCTCCCTATACCTCGAGTCTAACAAACTACTGGGACCCTCCCAAACGGGATTCAGGCCAGGCCAGAGCACCGAGACCGCAATACTGGCGGTAGTCGAAGAGGCAAGGAAGATCATAGACTCAGGGGGATCAGTGGCAGTGATCCTCATGGATCTTAGCGCCGCATTCGACACCGTCAACCACTCTATCCTGATCCAAAGACTCAAACACCTTGGAGTCACAGGAATGGCTCTGGCCTGGTTAGAATCCTTCCTCAAAAACCGACTCTTCCAGGTGACAGAGGGCACCTTTACGTCCAGACCCACAGCCATCAACTGCGGGGTACCACAGGGCTCGTCTCTGAGCCCAACCCTTTTTAATGTTTATATGTCCCCCCTCGAGAAGGTCGTCGCCCCCTATGGCATCAAACTCCTGACATATGCCGACGACACTCAACTTGTGGTCTCCCTTAACCAGCAAGACCTCTCCATTCCCAACCTGCATACCTGCTTGATCGAAATAACAAAATGGATGAGCAGCTCCCACCTCAAGTTGAACAACGAAAAAACTGAGATCATGTTTTTAGGCAACAAATCTTTATACAGTTCCATCTACATATGGCCGTCAGCCCTGCCCCCCCCCCCCCCCCCCCCTGTGTCCAAACCAGAAATTAAGAGCCTGGGCATCTGGTTAGACGAAGAACTCAACTTCTCAGCCCAAGCACGGAAAACCGCTGGAACCTGTCACAGTCTGCTAAGATCGGCAAAAAAAATTCTACCCTTGCTTCCGACTCAATCCCGCAAACTCCTCATCCACGGCCTGGTACTATCTCGTTTAGACTATGGCAACGCCCTATACCTAGGCGCCCCCCAAAAAGTTTTAGCAAAACTCCAAACGGCCCAAAACGCGGCAGCCCGCATTCTCACAGGTACCCATCGTCGCTGCTCAGCCAAACCGTCTTTGAAGGCCCTTCATTGGCTCCCCATCCAAGAGAGAATTCAATTCAAAGCTCTCTGCACAACCCACAAGATTATGCACGGCAAGGCCCCTCCCATACTCCAAAGTCTCATCTGACCCCAAACCACCTCTAGAACTCTCCGCTCTTCCAACTGCAATTTAGCCTCAGTTCCCAGGATCAGAAAAGCCCGCTCAGGCGGCCGACTGTTCTCCCTCAACGCTGCCAAACTTTGGAACTCGCTCCCCCCTAACCTCAGAGCACAACCTAACCTTCTTACATTCCGTAGAGCACTTAAAACATGGCTGTTCCCATAAAACATCTCTCACTAGGTTCTTGTCTGTCAGCGCTGGGACGCCTATGGGCAGCCATGCGCTCTACAAGTCTGTAAAATAAATAAAATAAATAAACTGATTGAGAACATGTCTGTAATCAGCTTGCTGCTGGTCAGTGAGTCTGTCTGCCAAGACTACTCCTTCAACTGATCCATCAACAGGGTCCGAGAGAGAAGATCAGGGAGAGGGTCACTTTCTTCCTCCTGTCCCTCATCAGAGGCCATGAGCATCCTCATGTCAGACGGATCGATAAACGTTTTCACGTGATTCACATGATGCACCCTGTGGGGACTTCTTGGAGTACCTAGGTGAACTAAGTAGGTGACCTCACCTTTCTTTTCCAGTGTAGTGTGGGGGGCACTCCACTTGTCTTGAAAAGCTGCATTTTCTCCCTTTACAGTCAAGAGTTTGTCTCTACCTTTGCTAGCAAAGGAAAGGTAAAGGATAGCAGCTCACTGCCCCCGAGGAATCTCCTGAACTTTACAGGCACTCTCTAAAGCAGTAACCCACTGGATGTCATCATCCTCCTGGAAAGGAGGGACTATCCTGCTCCAGTTCCAAGTGTCAAAGGGATCTTCCCTTACTCTAGGTTCACTAGTCCTGCCAACATGGGATTCTAATACTAAATTCTTCCTAGCCCTCTGCACTTCTAGGGTGTCCTAATCTAGGGCTAACTCCTTCTTGATTCTGAGCTTGGCTCGCTAAAGTTTGAGCAGGTGGTATTTCCTTTCTAAAACATTTACCACTTTCTGCCAGAGATGGAAGTCCCTATTGAAGTGGCAGAGGAGGCTGAATTAACTGAGGAGGACCTGGACTTCCTCTGAACCTTTTGTACCCTCCCAGGAGGAATAACGGGAGTCATACCTCTAGGGCCTCCCCCTGTGTCACTAGAACTATTCCCTGGGGGACTAGAGTTCTCCAGTAAGGGACCTCCAGACTCCTCCTGGATATGCTCAGAAGCAGAGTTTGGCTCATATTCAGAAGCATCCCCATCCATATCCAAGTTACCCTGCCAATCTGACCTTTTTTCTTGGTCGCAATAACTGTTCCCCAAAGATGACTTCACTGTTAATACCCAACTCCAAATTTCTCTTGTAAATAAATCATCATAGTCTTGAGCAAGTCCTCCACACCTTCAATTATTGTATCAAGCCTTGGAGATCTCTTATCTTTTAGAAAGGCTCTAAAAACTCATCTTTTTCCCAGGATAGGCTGAGCTATTGTTTTCATTGAGTACGGGTCAAAGCGCCAGGATGCCCTTGGTGGTGACAGGTTGCGCTATATAAGTATGCCACAATACAATACAATACAATCAATTAAATGCTCAATATGTTGGCTAGAAAAATCCTTGCATGAGGCATATTTACTAGTTTGGTCATTTTTATAGTTTTTGTGAGCCTCTCATATAACAACGTTTTTGTGCTTTACTGCATCCCACTCACTTCTCATTTGCGACCTTCCACCTACTGTATTCATATGTAAGCTTCACACACAAACATTGTTTCTGGTGTTCATCACTAACACCTCATATCTGAGCTTTGCCACACAATTCATTCTGCATATCTAACTATATCTATCTTCTGTGAGAATCTCATTTGGGTCTCTCACAGCAGGCTGTTTTACATTGGTAAGCATCTCTCTTCCACACAGACACTGTAAATCTCATTTTTGTGACGTCCCACACAAGGATAATTCTTATTGCAAATGTATCTTATAGGGTGTCTTATATTCCTATGCAAGATAATGTGGTTTGAGTGCACTCTACACTTATCTCATCCATCTGCAATAGCGCTTCTCATAGATTAGACAACAAATGTTTTTGTATTGTGTTGTATACTTTGTGAAGCATTGAGGGTTTTTCCACCATCCAGCCTCAGGAATGCAGGCGATAAACTTAGTGTTTGTGAAACTATTCTTGCTCTCCTTCTAGTGCCCTGCTAAACCTGGGACTTCCAAAAAGGATCCGACTGACTTCAATACTCAAACTGACACACAGAATCCTACACCATACTGTTAGACCTGTCAGCCTTAGGATGGACTTCCCCCAAACCTTTTTGCCTGCTTACCTCCTCTTTTTGTGATAAATTTTGTTGGCCTTAGGACTCTGAGGAGTTTACCTCTGCTCACCAGTGCTAAAGTGCATATGCTTCTCTCTTAAAAATGGGAACTTTGGTGTATCCACGATTGGCCTTTTATATTTACTTGTAAATACCTTGTACAGTGTTACACCATATACCCAGGGCCTGTAAATTAAATGCTACTAGTGGGTCTGCAGCACTGATTGTGTCACCCCCACAAGTAGCCCTTTAAACATGTCTCAGGCCTGCCACTGCAGAGCCTGTGTGTGTACTTTTACTGCCAGGTTGACTTGGTATTAAAATCCCCTTGCCAAGCCTTAAACTTCCTTTTATTACACATATGTCACCCCTAATAGGCCCTATGTAGCCCATGGAGGAGGATGCTATGTTGCTAAAAGGTAGGACATGTACATTTATGTTTTGCATGTCCTTGTAGTGAAAAACATCTATATTCTTTTTTCACTAATGTGAGGCCTATTCCTCACATAGATTGAGATCGGGAATTCCTTAATACACTCTTAAGGTGTAATTCCTGGTTAGAAAGGAGTGAAGAGTCATGTTTTATAACTTTGGAATGGCAATGATAAATCCTTTTTACTGGTAAGGATGAAGTGCACATTACTATTTAAGATAAGCCACTTTTAGAAAGTGTCTTTCAAACAACAGCGGTCCCATGCATTCAAAAATAAAAGAAAAAGCAATAAATATAGAGAGAATCCATTCTATATTTTGAGTGACATGTCCAGCCGGACAGCGGTCTATAATTTTACTTAAATACACAATTCAAATCCAACAAGATACCTTCCACTGATCACCTGTGTGGTACACAAGCCTGTGCCCTATCACAAACAGGAAAAGGCTTTTAAGGCAAACAAACGTTTTCTGTGTAGTAATTGCAGTTATACAGAAAAATCACCAATAAAAGCAAGGAGAGAGGCTCAAAAGAAGGACTCTGTAGAGAGCGCAAAACTAAAGGTACCATTAAATGGATCACCGTTCTCCTCAGGTGAAAACTCCATTAAAGATGTGAAACCAAAGGACCCTAAAAGCTTTGATACCTGCCCACTGACTATAGAGGAGGGAAAAAACTGAGAGTTCCAACTTAACAAAAAATTCTGTAAGAACTCAAGAATACTACCCCCTTCACCAGTGATTAGATGAAGACCTTTGTAGGAACACCACTTAAAAATATTTCCTCAGTGCCTTTCGTAGACCCTAAGAATATTATCCTTCTAAGAATGTTAAATAGAGGCACCAATTTCAGGGGAATAGCCTAAGGAAATAAGCCTTCGCATATTCAAGCAAAATATTGGTGAGCCAGGTAGGTACTGTTAGAAATGGGATTTCTGGTTGGCTGAGGCTTGAGCCAAAGCCAGGCAGAAACCACCACTCTAGTCAGGGTAAGGGAGTTACACGCCAAAGATAACCCCTGCTCACGCCCTTGGTAGCTTGGCACGAGCAGTCAGGCTTATCCCGGAGGCAATGTGTAAAGTATTTGGGCATGCACACACCAGCAATAACATCCCAGGCCCCCCACAAAAGGAACTTCACACATGGTTATATCAAAAATAGCCGTTGTATTCTCAAAACACACCCGAATAGTAATCACAGGATGTACATTGTGCCAACTGGCATCGGCAATCTTTACAAGGGATTATGTACACCTGACAGGGCCACATGGACACTTGGTAGAGAAATAGTAAAATAGATAACTTGGAAAAGTGAATTAAATAAGACAAGTAAAATAGGTCATGGAACGTACAGCCAGTAAACACTGATCATCACTGCACTTTACAACAGTCTGTGACATGAAATCCATCATACACAGTATCCACAAGTCTAACTACATTAGACCTTAACCACCTAAGTAAACCTTACACTAGGGGCGCAAATCACACAAGGAAGTATAATCTCTCTAACATAAACCTAAACAGGTAAAACAACCTCCTATGCATAAATTGTATCTAGAGGCATCAACCACAGGGAGCGCAAAACATAGTATACACAGTTCATTTCCTAACACCCCAAGCATTAGCACATAAATCAGATTAGGGTCTGCACCCTATAAATGTAACAACCTCCCCTGGCCAACTGGCCATCTAGGAAGGGGCTCAAATGCCCTATGTCCACAGACGATTCAGAAAAGGGGGTGGTGATGAACAGAGTGTCTGAATTAAGCAGACCACTCTTACCCAGTCCAAAGATCAGGGCTTGATCCATCACCGTTATTTATCTCACTGCACCATCCCAGCTCAGAACCTGACTATATGCAAATCAGTCTGTCCCTGGCCCAGTGCATCATGGGAACAGGGCAGACTAAACTACCAAGCCAATTCTTCACCAGAAAGGAGACAAGCTACCGGGGACCGGTTTCTGGCATTTCAGCCTTCTTCGGCCCGGCTTGCTTGAATCCTGATGGTGCAGTGAGAAAGGGACTCATGTCTGAGTATACCCTGCCACACCTATAGTGGCCAAAATTAATTGGCTTGGTAGTTTAGTCTGCCCTGTTGCCATGATGCACTGGGCCAGGGTCAGACTAATTTGCATATAGCCAAGTTCTGAGCTGGGATGGTGCAGTGAGCTAAAAAAACGGTGATGGATTAAGCCCTGATCTTTGGACTGGGTAAGACTGGTCTGCATAATTCAGACACTCTGTTCATCACCACCCCCTTTTATGAATCGTCTATGTCCACAGAGTCAGGGCTGCTGCCTAAGCAGCAAAAGTCCAGGTTGCCCCATTGCGCCAAGACCTAAACGTGGCAGCTGCCCACTAATAGCAGGGCAGATGAGAACAAGAACTGGGGCCTAAACGTCGCAGCTGGCACTAAGTGCTGAGCAACTGGGGAAGGCCTAAAGTAGGGACGAAGGAGTACGACTCACTCCTGAGTCCAAAAGAACAGGTCCCTAGGAAGAAAAACCTTAACGGTGCAGCTGCCCACTACTTTCTGGGCAGCTGCGAAATCAAACTGTGGCAGGGGCTCTCACTGGTCCCAAGAACATTGTGCCAAAACGTTGGAGCCCTCTAGGCTCTAGAACAATACAGCACATTTTGGGAGCCCTCTAGGCTTTGAATCAACACATGCTCATCGTTGGAGCCATTAGGCTCTGGGCAATAGTGGGGCCTGGAACTTCCCCTGGGCCACTCTAGCCCTACAAGGAATAATTGCTCCCATCGGTGGAGCGCCATGGCTCTGGGGGGAACACGGGCCCCCGGGACCTCAGGACCCCCACGAGCCCTCAAGACAAAAATATAGCCATCGGTGGAGCGGCCTGATGCCATCCGGGGCTGCTCTGAAACAGGGCACCACTCTGGTGCCTGGGGGGACTCCCACGAGGCCCCTTCCCTTAAGTCAGCCCCTTCGCAATAGCCATGGGGCTCTGAAAAGAAGCCGCTGTCAGGGCGGCCTGCCACTGCAAGCTGTGGTGCACATGTGGCCTTCCCCCTGCCCCAGCCTTCCCAGCTTACCGGCTCTTGGCGGGGGAAAAGGCTCCTCTCTTGTAGTTGCGGCGGGGGCAGGCACTGGCAATTGCCTCATGCCCCGCTCCGCAGGAAATCGTCTACAGCGATGGCGAGGCTCTCCCTCCTCATGGGAGCCCCGCCGTCTGCATGCGCCAGTCTTCACCCGGTCCCCCCATCTCCCCATCTCGGGACCAGGACTTAGGGTGGAGCCGCAGGACTCCGGGCCAACTCCTTTTCCGGGGCTCCCTCCTGGTCATGGGAGCCCTGCAACGCTCGCGCCACTTCCGGCTTCCTCCAGCCCAGCCGCCGGCCCCGCCCTTGTCGCAGGCAAGTTTGCCTGACTTCCGGGCGGCTGTGGCTGGGCAGCAGCGGCGTTTCTCTGCAGAGAATGAGGGGTAGGCTCCTTCGAAGTGAAAAATAAAAGTAGAAATGGGGTGGGCACCCACTGAGGCGCTAAGGCGCAAATAAGCAGGGTGGGCACCCGCGTTAGGAACATAAAAGGCAGGAGCGTTTCACTCAGTGGAAATGACAGCGCTCTGCCCATAAATCGAGATAAATCGCTCCCTAGGCGCTAGGGGGGTACAGAGACCACCAAGCCCCCCCAGGAATGACCCCTCAAGAAAGAAAAGGGTCCAGCAACAAGCAGGGCAACACAGGACAAGGCTTTTAGGGAAAGGAAAGTCTCCCAGCCATCCTCAGGCCAGGCAGAAGGGGCCCCAGAAAGAAGTCCTCCAGCAATCCAGGGGCTGGGCAGGGCCCAGGGAGGCAAGCCTTCCCCCGCGCCCCAGCAGCAACACGCCCCTGATAGATTCAAGTCAGGAAACAAGAACATTTTCATGGGGTCACAGCCCCTCTTTTATACACAGGAATCCTTTGCTGTCAAAGGTGCAGGCAAGGGGTGAACCAGCCGCAACTGGTTCTTGAGCACTTTGTTTTGCTCAGCCTCTCTGCCTATTCACTGGATGGGTCAGGGACATCAGACACACCACAGTGGGGTGGAGCCAGAATTGTGGAGGGAAGGCCCAGCCCTATTCAGGTCCCAGGTGCACTCCTCCCTCCCATCAACATGCAGATCTCTCCATTCACCACCGGGACAGACCCATCCTGACTCCTGCAGCCAGGCGCACCAGCCAGCTCCAGCCAATCACAAGCCAGACGGTCAAATCACATTCACTGCACAGACATGCCAACTTCTAGAAGTGGCACTTCCACACTAGACACATTAAATTTGCGCGCATCATCGCACAGCATTTAATCACACGAGTCCGCACATACCAAACTCGACCCTGCACTCCCCACACATCAGTAACTACCATGGACACACATATCCCCCATGCATTCCTATGGGAGGCAGGCCAATCTCACACACGCACTCAGAGAGCGCACGCCCTTTACACTGGGACACACTGTCAAAGTGCGCCAAGACCAGAAATCAATATAATTATGTAATATTAAAAGGCAAAAAGTTTAGGGGTGAACTGGCCAGAAGGTCCAAGTCTAACAGGTGCCTTGAATCTCAACTGCAGCAGAAGGCAGGGGACCCTGCCTGGATGGATTCACATTTGCGTAGCAAGGAAGATGAGAAAATAACAGGGCTGCGACTCATCCTGAAGCCATCGTCAGAAGGGTAAGAGACCACATCTTATCCTTAGTCCCCAGCATTTTGGGTATGCCAAACTGAGAAGAAGCACAAAAAGTTCAACAGAGCGCCCTGCCACTGACAAAAATCTGACATGTTACCTATTTTATCATGTGTCCGAACTGAGTAGTCACAGGGTGGCCTCGAGGCGTTCCCTCGGAGGTCACTTTTTTATAGTTAGCAAGCTAAGAAGGATGAATATTGTTTATCGCTTGGACCACCGGGCATGACACAGATGGCACGCTTGTCCCCTGGGTGTGATACAGGGTTGAGGCCTCACCGCTTGGACCGCTGGGCATGACAAAAATGGTATACATGGGCCGAGTATGATAAACACAGCTGATGTCTGAAAGAAGTGAGAGGAGATGTTAGCTTGGACAGTTTGTGTGACACCAATGGTATGTTAGGCCCCTGGCTGTGACATGGGGTGCATTTTGGATGTTAGGAAAAGATTTGGATTTGGGATCTCAGGTGTAGCTTGAGTTTGGGCAAGAGGGGCCTTTAGTTCTTCAAGTTATTCCTTTTCTTCACAAAAAGAATTGTTGTTTTCTTTCTCCAGGAGCCAATATTGATAGACTATCGGGATCACTTAGTCCCGTGTACCTAACAGGACTTCCGCTGGTCACAAAATAGCATTATTTTCCCTTTGTCAGTTTTGTTCTCATTGTAGTATTGAAATTATTGCAAGGTATTTGATGTTGCAATGATGTGATGCTGTGGTGCCGGTTTATTAATGCAACTGCATAATGTCTGAATGCTGACTTTTGTTGCTGTCTCAATGTGCTATATGATGGTGTTTTCACAATCTTTATTCCATATCACAGTAAATTCTGCTTTTTGCTGCTAAATTTCATTATGCTTGAATGATTGCACTTTCTTGTAGGTTGTGACCCTTTATAATCATTGCTACTTATGTTTGTGAATTGCACATATTGATGCATCTGTGAAAAGCGTAGAGCTCATAGTAAGTAGTTAGAACCAGCATTCCCTGTGTATAATATTTTCCCATGACCAGAGTAGGACCGAACAATTCCCAAAAACCTAAAAAACCAAGGGTGTATTTGACACTTAAAAAGTACCCAACTAATCATGGATTTGACTTTTAAAAACTTGCAAACCAGGTTCCCCACACAAGCCAAACCACTTAACAAGTATCGCCATGAATGGCATGCACACACCAAGGCACATGCATTTCCCTGGCCAAAAGAAGGATCCTTTGACACAAACATAATCGAATGACTGTAGGGAGGGTTCTCCGGGGTGAGGTTATAGTAAAGGGCTTGTTCATTATCTTTGAGCACAATTTAACTACATTTCTTTTGGGTGGGGAGCACTGGGGAAAAAGACAAAAAAATATTGTCTGATATGCAAGATTTATGGCAAACACAGTCATGGCAGAATAACAAACTTGTATTAAGACAGGCGAGTTAATAATCTTGACTTGGAATGTGAACGGGCTAAGAACAAAGAGAAGGCGAGAAAAAATCTTTGAATATCTTAAAATAATAAAGATCGATATTATTATATTGCAAGAAACCCACCTTCTTAATGAAGAGTGGTTTGAAATCATAAAACGTGAAAAATAGGTTGGGAACATTGTTTGTACAAAACAATGTTGTAGTATCAAGGGAATATCAATTATCATTAAAAAATCATCGAATTTCACATGATGTATGCTCTCATCTGCCCATGTTCCAGGATTTACATAGGTAAAACAAACCAGCAGGTCAATCTCCGAATAGGACAGCATAGGTCAAGGATTAAAAAGAAAATACTTACAGCCCCGGTGGTCGAACATTTCATTGAGATGTCCCACAATGAGAATGACTTTAAGTGGACTGTTTTACACACAATGAGTCACGTACAGCGCCCCGCTGACATTGACAAAATGCTACTCGAAAAAGAAGCATACCTCATTTTGAAATTCAACTGTACAATGACTGGCTTGAATAACATGTCAGAATTGTCAAGAATCTGAGACTTTGCGCCACACTGCCGGGTTGTCACTGTTAAGACGACTTTTTGTCGCCAGTAAGGATGTAATACTATTGTTCTGATTCAAGATAGTGCGATGTAATCGCATTGATGCGTGTCTGTGAGGGAACATGCCTGCATCTCGTAAATTTTCCATTGTGGGCACTGATAGATCAACGCTGTAAAGCCTGCGAAATACTCTATTTTGTACTTAACATACTCAAAATCCCAGAATGCACCCTTCTCAAAGCGGTCTCCCTTTAACTTTATCAAAAATGACCACCGCTGTCACAAACGAACAGCTAGCGATTGAGGAGCATCGTACTAATGCAGCAGAATTAGAACGCTGACAAAGGTAAGCAACATAAGCGGCCGCGTCAGTTACTTTTGTTTGCAACATCAATCCCGTCAACCGCGTAGTGACCCTGAATGCGTCTTTTTAGAAAACGACGGATTCGTGATCGGAAGACACCAATAACAAAGAGAAAGCAATTCCGACACCCTACAGCCCCGGCTGGGGCCTTAGACTGGGGGCGAGAGGTGGTGCCTTGCTCAGCAAGTATACAGGTACGAGATCCACCGCATTCTATTTGTAGGATTAGATGTACGACAGTGCAGCAATTTTGTAAACAACTATACACTCACGAGTGTATTGCCCATACAGGTACATGTGAGACTGATTGACGGACAGACAAAGTATCCCCACAGTGGGGCACGAGACAGGTATGATAAGTGCGTTATACATATAAGCATCCAATTGTTTATCTAAGCATTTCCATCTGTGACAAGCAGGTTATCTGTTGTCTACACAGGATTTAAAGAAAAGATATCCCTCTGCCCCTCCTTACGTTGCAAGATCGTTCAGATTAAGGTATGAATTCCTTAATTTTTAACAATAGGTTGTTTGCAATGCCCTATGATAACGCATTGTAAATGTGGACAACTCTTTTGTTCATTCCCCAGATTGTTTTCTGTGTTGAAGTGTCCCCGGTTGCGACCTGAAATAAGGATTGTGTCCATCAATAGAAACAACTACAGGCCAACCTTATAGGAACTTCCAGGTACTTTTAATTTCATCCAAACGGTGCTATCTTTGAAGAAGGGGCCATTTGGTTGTATTAAAATGTTGTTTTTCTACATCCCAACAGAATAATAACAAGAGCCCTGATGATAATTTGGACACTTTTGGCCCAAACTTGAAACGCGTCGGTAAATCCAGCAAGAGCTAATTACAACATTTAGTGTATTTCAAAACAAAATTGCCTCATGCTTTCTTGCTCTTGAATTGAACTGGCTCTTCTTACATAAAAATTGTTTTTTTTGGATTATGAAATGGTTTAATGTATATTGTTAAACTGTGGCACTGCAATGTGTATTGTTTGTTGGATGTAACACTTGATGTTTTCCTTTTGTCTAATTTGGAAGTGTTTTTGTTTTTAATTGTGGATTGAGTAAGATTGTTAAAAATGTATTGCACTGTGTACTCTCTTTCTGCCATTCAAAAACTTTTGAATAATTGTTTTGAAAAAAAAAGGTATAAATAAACATACCGGACTAGATTTAAAGAAATTGTTTATTTGGACCCCGAGTATAAATTCATTGAGAGAGGGGGCAAGCTTTTTGTACTTCTAATTTAAAAACCTGGCAAAGATACCCTTAAATGAGAGTCGCATAGGCCCATATCGCTTCTAAACAACGACAATCGATATTGCAGTTCAGGAAAAGTCCCCTCTTGCAGTTCTTACTTTTAATGCTGATAAAGCATTTGACCACACAAATTGGTCATTTCTGCAGGAAGTTATCCTTCACTACGGTTTAGGGGAAAATTTCCCAAGAGCAATAGCGAATATAGCGCCTGTGGCAAAAATACTTATTAATGGTAGCTTATCAAAAGGTTTTCAGATCAAAAGGGGTACTAGCCAGGGATGCCCGCTCTCCCCCAACTTTTTAACCTCTATGTAGAACCTCAAGCTAACATGATAAAGAGGTCTCATGAAATCACTCCTTTAAAATTCAATGGATGGAATTTGAAAGTGACATTATATGACGATGACCCAATGATTTACACAAGCAACCTGAATAAATCCCTCAACAGTATAACAAGGCTATTAACAGACTTTGGGAGTATCTCTGGTTACCAAATTAACCATCAGAAGAGTGAGGTCATGCATTGGAACACAATCAGGCCGGTGATAGAATCTAAAAACAAAATCAAATACTTGGGGATAAAAGTTCCCAAAAATATTGATGAAATTGACCAAGTACATTTGGACTTAAAAGTTAAAGAGATGAGGAAGTTATTAAAATCTTGGAGCTGTGTATCCCTTACTTTTATGGGGAGAGGCAAAGTTATCAAAATGGCTATTCTGCCAAAGTTTACTTTTCTATTTAACACTATTCCTTTGTGGAGTTAAAATCACACTGGGTAAAAAAGATTCAGAATGAAATACATGACCTCTGGACCTCTAGAGGAGTAAGGATAGCCTGGAAAAACCTTTGCCAAATGAAAAATCGAGGGAGTATGCCGGTCCAGACCTTATGATGTACTATAGAGCCTTTCACTTTAAGAATATTAGGAATCTTTTTCGACCATATGAACTTTACTTTGCCTATTGGAAAGCAGTAACTGATCATGACCATTGTGTCTATAAGTGTGGCCACCCCAGTACTTTAAAAAAATGTAATTAAAGGTACCGGGAACAGTGTACAAACTATGGTACAAGATACAGGACACACCACCCCAACCTACACCGCAGCCTTGGCCCATTGACGGCAGTGCCATCAACTCCATTTTGTCAACCTACACCACGGTCTGCACTGTGACAAGGGCCCGACGAGTCCTGCACCTACTTCAAGAACCGACGTCTGACGATGCCACTCCTAAGGAGCTAACAGCAAGGTACGACTCCCTGCATCTCCAAGGGTACTGTTTTATGGGTCTCCCTGACACCGTATTTAGCCGGTGATGCCGCAACCATCCGGAACTGTTGGATTTGTTTGTTCATGAAGCCGTGAAGCCCCGAACGGAGCTATTGACTTCAAGGAACTGCATATAAAGCCCATTTTTGCCATATTTTATTTTTATAACTGAATGTTGGATTTATACTGTTTTGGTCTTGTTTAACACAGATAAATATTGGATAAGCCTGACAGCTCGTCAAGCTACCAAGGGGGTGGTCCTGACTTGAGTGGTGGATTCTGACTGGCTTTGGTACATACTCTAACCAACCAGAAAACCTATTTCTAACAGGCTTTTAAATAGGTAGAAAGTTATGAGATATGAAAAGAGGAAGTTATGATGAGGGAGAGAGCTGTATAATGAAAGAGATGGAGAGCAATACTTATGGTGGAGGTTGTAGGAAAATTAAGAAGGAGGTCTAGATTGAGAAATGTATTTGTGGATCACTGAGAAACAGAGAAAAAGGCAAAGGAGCTGACAATAGAGAAAACGTGGTACAGAAATAGAGCTAGGCAGAAAGGAGTATGATATTTAGAGAGCTGAAGAAAAGGGAACAGAGCTAGAATGAGAGAAAGAGGAGGTGGAGCGGTGAGGTAGTGAAAAAATAGTGGTGTAAATTGAGGGGTTAGGAAATGAGAGAGATAGTGTTAAGGTCTACAAGGGGATGAGGTAGTGAGGGAGATATGAGGTGGAGAGAGAAACGTGATAGAGAAAGGGCTAAGAGGGAGGTAGAGAGAGGTAAGGTAGCAGAGACATGACGAGAGAGAAAGGTGAGGTAAAGATAGAAATGAGGTTGTGTTCATCAATCAAACAGGGTTTATAAAGCGCAGCTACTCATCTGTGAGTGTCTCAAGGTGCTAAGAGGAGGGGGCAACTCCGTAGTGTGCTGCGGTCATCCGAAAAGCCAGGTCTTGAGGTCTTTCCTGAACTGGGGCAGTGTGGGGATTTGCCAGAGGTGGAGGGAAGATCTTTCCAGGTCTTGGCTGAGAGGTAGGAGAAGGACCTCCCTCCGCTTCCAGTCTTGGGACGGTGGCTAGAGAGAGGTCAGCTGATCGTAGGTGTCTCTTGGGTGCGTGGAAGCAAAGGTGGTCATGCTGTGGAGGGTCTTGTAGGCATGGGAAAGGAGCTTGAAGGTTATTCTTTGTTTGATGGGGAGCCAGTGGAGATTGCTGAGGTGTTGGGTGATGTGGTGGTGGCGGGGTATGACTAGGACTAATTTGTCTGAGGTGTTCTGGACGGTCTGGAGCTTGTTGATTGTTGATTCCAGCACTGTGTGAGAAATTAAGTAGATAGAGTAGAGATACAGGAAGGTCAGATGGAAGAGCGCAGTGAGGTAGAGAGAAAGGAATGAGGTAGAAAGAGATGAGGTAGAGAGAGTGGATCAAGATGAAATATATAGACTCAGAGAGTGATAGAGGAGCAAGGTCATGAGAAGACAGTAGAGATGAAGTGAAGTGAGGTATTTTGGTTATAATGAGAAAAATTTAAATATGGTGCAGCCTTGCGTTTCTGAAGTGGTGGAGTGAGGTGTTAGCCATGACGGCTAACGCCTCACTCCACCACTTCTTTCTACATATGCCCCTTAGTTGCTTCTAACCTTGGAACTGTACATTGCACTTGAGTGCTTATTTGTAAAATGAGTCACTGAGGACATGGGAAGGAGTAGGTGGCACCAGTACACCTATAGCATATATGGGAATTGAGACAATGGTGTGTGATAGTGGCCTTTTCATGTTAAAAGGTAAACTAGACTTTGCCACGTGATCACTGGTGACCCTCCTGTGAGGGCATGTAGTCCCTATGGGTCTTGATTCCCTCGGATGTGTTACCGTGATCCAGAAATTCTTGGTTTCTGTACAGCAAGTCATACACAACCCCCCTACAACCGCCACCTCTACAGGCAAAAGGGTCACCATGAATGCAAAGGGTGTTCTTGCACCTACAGCCACTACTACCGAACTGCCATCCCCAGCCCAGATCCTATCACCAAGCTCCGGTTACAGAGAGGTTTCAAAACTGCACCTACACGTGAGGCTTGTGAAGGTGCACTCTACAATTGTAGAAGACCACCTCCTTCAGTATATCTTCTATCCAGGGGTGGTGCCTCTACTGGGGTGTTGGGACATTGCCCCAGTTATATTGTACCGCCCATAACATGTACAAAATATAAAAATAAATACGTAATTGAAAATTTAGGGAAAAGTTTTATTTTATTATACCTGTGCCCACGGCAGTCAGCCTTCAGCCACTGGTGGTTGTTGGCGGCTTTGATGGGGATGGGGCTTCAGTATGATAGGCAGTGAAGAGTGCATGGTGCCACCTAGGCCCACAAAGTGCACACGTCAGGTTGGACAGCTGCCTTTCTCCAGCCAGCTCGACATTAGTAACAAGGGGTTGAAGAAAGCCACATTCCCAGGTCTCCAAATGAGCGGTGATTGGGCCTACTCAGGGCAATCCTGACGCTGCTCTCATACTGTGTAACAGCAAGAGGGCAGCGCCTAGACAATTGTCTCCCCCTCTCGGCGTGACCTCGTGATGTGGCCAGGCGGGAGTCCTTGCTTGTGGAGTGAAGTTGGTTTGCTTCGCCTGAGATAAATAAAATACTAGTGTGCACCCACACCCCAAACCAAGGTACTTAGGGCAAAGGGACTACTTTCCTGGCCTGAAGTCGAGGAAGAGAACAGCAGCTGAAGGCAAGAGGAAAGACATTGGAAGCTGACTGTGTTTCTCGTTTATAAAAGCTGTCATTGTCTATTCTTGAACCTTCCTGCATGTTATTTGCTTACCAGGTGAAAGGTCGCCGCAGCTCGAGAGAGGTGTTTGTAATTTATTTTGTTGCCAAGTGTAGAAGAGCTCGAGGTCACATCTGAAATATCAGACAATGCAATACCCTACTCAATTAAAGATTCAATTCCTTTATTATGTTTTGGAACTCCGAGGAGATCCACATAAGAACCATACACAATACAAAACCCATTCAATGCAAAATAAACATCTACAATGTTTACAAAAATACAGAGTAATCAAATATCACATACTACAAAAGTCATCAATAAATAGCTAAAAAGCATTTAAAAAAGTTAAAAATGTTAAAACAGAAGATTTCATTTGGGGGATTATACAGTGCAAGTAAGAAGGAGTTAGCATTTAAAATACCCAATTGCAGACATGTATATCTTAATCATTTACGCCGAAATGGGCGCAGTATCGGGCATATGAAGAGAACGTGCAAGCAAACCTGGGTGGACAAGTTGCAAAAATTACAAATTGCAGGAGTCCCTTACCATTTTGCCAATAAATTGTTTAATGGTAACAAATCCTGTCTTAGGAGAAACCAAAATCGCTGAATGCCATGTGGTAAATTCCAGGCGATGTAGGGTTGGATAGCTTTCCTCATATACGAGTCTGTAAGGTGGTTAGCTCCCTTCTTAGAGTAAATAGCCTCCTTGTCCATTTTAAAGCTAAGATCCCAGGATGCCTCTTTCAGAAGTGACTTTAATTGTGCAGCAGAAATAATAAAAAGAGTGCTCTCTTCCAATTGAAGAAGGGCCACAGCCTTTCTGAAATTCTTAACAATTTGCGAGTACTCCTTTAAGCTGCCTAACAGTTCAATCTTCATAAGATTTCTTAATGAACCCTTTTCTCCTCGAGCCAAACTAGCCACCCATCGTACTACCGCTGCTAGGCCCTGCACCCAGCTACTTCGAAGGCCATATTCAAGTCTGCAGGCAGCCGCTGAGCAAGCAGTGTTGAGAGAAGATATAGATCTTAGCAACTTCCCTTCCATAGAATGTAAGAAATTCCATTGCCTTAAATCAACCAGTTCCATTCTGTACAAAAGGGAAGATGGAATTTTTGCCCTAAAGACTTCCAGTAGGCAATCGAAATGTCTTCTCCCCGTGGCTGAATATAAAGCAGTCAAGCCTTTTCCCTGAGACAAAGCTTTGCGGGAGTTGTTATCGGTGTGGGGTTTGTCACTCAAGTTATTGGAAATGATTATTCCTAGAAAGACATTTGTCTTTACCACCTCCAATTTGTGGCCACCAACTGACCAGACAAAGTTCTTATACTTTAACTTTTTTCTCCCTGCAATACACATAATTTTGCTTTTTGTTGCATTTATCCTCAAGAAGTGGGCTTCGGAAAAAAGATGTAATGCACGAAGACGATTGGCCAACCCTTTAGGTGTTAAATCTAATATTATAATGTCATCTGCATATAACAAGCAGGAAATAGGGTTTCCCCCTACAACCGGGGCTATAGCATCACTTGAGGAGAGAGATGCAGGGAGATCCGCAATATAGAGGGAAAAGAGCAGTGGAGCAAGGAGACAACCCTGTTTTAATCCATTAGTTGATGGAATGGCCCATGATAACCCCCTTACTCCGCCTTACAGGACACGACACCATGTATCGGTATATAAAACCTGCACCAGATCTAGCAAATGAGGAGGCATGCCCATTGCGGATAGCTTTCTCCACAGCAGAGGGCGATCCACCTTATCGAATGCTGTGGAGAAGTCTATAAATGCCGCATACACATAACCCCCACGGACCTTTACATATTTATCAGAAATGATCTGTAGTGCGGTAAGATTATCTAAGGTGCCGTGCCCTTTGCGGAAGCCAGTCTGTTCTAGGGGTAAAATGTGGTTTGCATCAACCCAATCATTAATGAAGGATAGCAAACATTTAGTAAAAACTTTTCCAATTGCGTCAAGGAGGGCTATTTGACGATAGTTCTTCAGTATATCTCTATCGCCCTTCTTAAATAGTGGCACAAAGGCTCCCTTTTCAAGAGTAAGGGACAATTTTCTTCATGAAGCAAAAACTGAAAACAGGAAACAGTATTTTGCTCCATAAAACTGGCTCCTATTTCAAGACAGATATCGGGAGTTCATCAGGTCACATGGCTCCTGAAGTACGCATGTCCTTAATCGCCTGTTCAATAGTTTTTTCTGAAGGGGGCTCTATTACGGAATCAAGCTCAATACTAAGGCCCCTAAGCTCAACCGACTGCCCATTCAAAGCGTATAAGGTGGAGATATAATTGACCCATGACGATTCAGGGATGGGAATTGGGAGGGGACCAACTCTTGCACTGCAACCCTCCCCAATAAGAGACCAAAACTGTCTAACTTTGCCATGAACCACTACCTCCCGCAGTCTTATCCATAGGGAATCTTCTTTTTCTTTTTTTATCTTTTTCTTAATCCTACTTCTCCTTCTTTTTAAGCGATCAATTTTGTGGAGTCTTTCAATTGCTCCAGCACTAGCTTATTTATTTCCTTATTGAGGAGAATAATCGATCTTGGGAGAAGGATCTTTTTTGGTGCCAAATTTGATTTTTTAACATTCAGAATGATCTTCTCCATAAGAACCTCAAAATGGATTAATTCAAACCCTTTCCAATTGTTTAACTCTAATATTGTTTTATTCAAGATACGGCCCAGGCCCTTTATGGCTTTAAAGTCACAGAAACATCTACCAGACTTCTTATGAAAATTGACCGCATCACCATTAAGTGACCAAGGGTCAGATTTCGGAGAGTGTATTGAAAGGGTTAAAGTTATCAACATATGATCACTAAATATGTTCTCTGAGACTACCATATCTCTCAATAAAGAGAAGGAGCAATGGTCTATAATTACATAATCCAAAATGGACTCACTTGTGCTGGATTTGTGGGTATAATTTGCTGGAACATCAGAGGGGAGCCTACCATTCACTATTAGACCCTCCGTAAGAAACAATTCTTCCAGCAGGATTTTCCCTCTTTTATTGGTTTTGATTTTGTCAGGGAAGAGGGCTTGAGGAATCAAAAATACCCTACTCAATATGCAGCAAGTGTATCATTTTAATTGGATTCACAGAGCACTGTTTGGCTAGTAACTTGGCAGGGAGTGGTTCCTTGCCATGCGACGATTTTCAATTTGTCTTTCTGAGGTGATGCTTGCTTAATATCCTGTTTCAAGTTTGCTACCTTCGCTTAACTTGTGCTATGTAAGATCAAGTTATGCAGACAACTGGGGCAAGCATTACATACAATATATTCGTATAGCACAAGGTTCCATTTTTGTTAACTTTTTTTGCAAAAATAAACAATTTCTGAGCCCTGAAAAGACCTTCAATCTGTTGGTGGCTGGTGAGCTGTATGCTGGAACCTGTTTGTGGCATTCTTGCGCTGCGTTTTGAATCAGAAATAATCTTCATCCCCAGTTAAGTGGAAGGCCATTGAAGCACTTGCAATGCAAGAGGTCTCGCATTCACAGGGGGGGAGAGAGCACACTGCTCTCATCACAGCACAGTTGACCCCATTGCATCCCGGTAAATGCAGTACGCTTACTTTCGAAGTTGCAGTAGTCTTTCACCAAAGTTGGTTCAGGTAGTGCTATTATCTCTAGAAACATGCTTCTGGATTTAGCCCATCATCAGTAGAGAGCAAAAAGTAGTAAGGAGCAAAAAAAAAGTCATCAGTGTTTGCCGAAATGGTGCCCAAGTCTTCACAGGTCACAGTACCTCTCCAGAGGCACACAGGTGCATCCCAGGTCTCGCATTCACTCGAGTTTTAGCTATTGGCATTGTAAATGACGATGCATTTTATTTATGTTTTGGGTTTTAAAACATAAATAAAAGGCATTGTCATTTACAATAGTAATAGCTTAAACTCTTGCAAATGTGAGACTTATTGCATTGCAGTAAAGGGCCTTCTCGAAATCTTCTTAGATTGTAAATATCAGAGGAAGAGACCCGAATACAATGTCTTCAAAGTAGGAATATATAGTGCAGTGAAGATGTGTAAGTGTTGTAAATTACACAGACACTAAGTGTGAAGTGAGAGTTACATATGATCCGAGCTATAAACACTAACAAAGTGCTTCAACACCTTTCGCACTGTGATTACACTGTCGCGCTCAGGAAGATCCCTCTCCGTGATTTGAGTGTGCAGTGTGGCATTGTGTAATGCCTTTGCTATCTTTGGCCTAATAAGAAACACTCCAGCTGTAGTAGGGCCCTGGCTTCACCTCCTGGTGCAGGGCGGGCTGTGCTTTACGGCAGGCATTGAGGGAGGTATGGTCTCAGCTGCAGCTCCAGCCTCGTGCAGTGCCCCTGATATTACTAGTGAGCGAGAGGCGCTGAGGTGGTGGCTTTGGTATTAGTGGTGGCTTTGGTATTAGTGGTGGTGGTACTGGTGGTGGTGGTATTGGTGATGGTGGTATTGGTGGTATTTTGGTGTTGGTATTGGTGGTGGTATTGGTGATGGTGGTATTGGTGGTATTTTGGTATTGGTATTGATGGTGGTATTGGTGGCGGTGGTATTGTTGGAGGTAGTATTGGTGGTGGTATTGGTGGTGGTGGTATTGGTGGAGGTGGTGGTATTGGTGGAGGTGATATTGGTGGAGGTGGTGGTATTGGTGGAGGTGGTATTGGTGGCGGTGGTATTGTTGGAGGTAGTATTGGTGGTGGTATTGGTGGTGGTGGTATTGGTGGAGGTGGTGGTATTGGTGGAGGTGGTATTGGTGGAGGTGGTGGTATTGGTGGAGGTGGTATTGGTGGGGGTGGTATTGTTGGAGGTAGTATTGGTGGTGGTATTGGTGGTGGTGGTATTGGTGGAGGTGGTATTGGTGGTGGTGTTGTTGTTAATAAAACAGGCTTTTGAAAGATGACATGTAACATAGATGTGCTGTTTACAGCTTCAGCCCATTAGCGAAGGATTATGTGCTACCTTGAATTCACATGACTTAATTCGCTGATCATTTCTAAATCTATTTCACTTGGAGGGTTTAAACAGACACAAGATAATGCTGGGTTGAAGGGATTGAAAGCAGGCGCTGTGCCGCTTAAAAAAATACAAGCGGTTTCAGCTGAAGCAACTCATTTCCAGCCGGCAGTAAGAGAAACTCAAGAAAGTAAATAGTACTTATGGACTAAATAACAGGTCCTGTGTAACAACTGAAGTAAAAGGGTCAGTTGCCATGGGAGGATACAAATGAAGACAACGCCGTACTAAGAAGGGACTAACAAGCCTATTAACAAATCCGAAGGCAGCATTTACAAAAGACAATGACACAAGCCAATGAAAGCTAATGAAAAATATGGGAGGATAGTGGGCGAGGCTTCTCTCTCATACTCCAGCATTCTGGCAGAGCGAGCAGAGCATACGTTCTGCAGCTAGGCTTGACCTAAAAACGATATATAGTTTCTTCTAAGTGTAGGGCCTCGGAGGATTTCAGGTCTTACGTTCTTATGAAGGGCTAAGGGGAAGGAGGCCAACAGAGAGTATGGGCGGCTTGGGGATGTATTTTGTACCTGCAGCGAGAGAGGAGAGCAAGCAGCCTTAAAGTAGCAGATGGGGATATGCTTGTTTGTGCAAAGGGCTTGTGTCCACTACAGTATGCATTATCGTGCCTTGTATGTAGGACAGTAGACAAGGGTGGGTTTTATATTTCTAGCCTCCTGCTTACTCAATATTTATCGTGATTATGTTAAACTGTCAGGTTGTAATAATAATGCTTTATTGAAATGCTGCGTTAGTGTTCATGTACAGAATGCGCTTGATTTATTCTTCTGTATTGCGCTGTTGAAATGTAGCAACAAATTTGGTACCGGATGCGCTTTCATTGAAAAAAGACTTGTTTGACAGTGCTTGATAATACAGCAAAGGAAGGAAGGAAGGATCAGTGCAGGTGATCAGCACAGGACTGACAGCAGGTTTGTGCCGCATTTGCAATTCCTGGCACACAAGGTAATAGAAATTCGCTGCACATCGCATTACGCAACGAGTACGGCGGCGTCGCTGCCATCTTGGGTGTTGCATCACTATTTAACCCTTCCCATGCTGGTGACGGAACCGCTCCGTCACCAGCCTCGGTCGCGCTGTGCTGGTGGTCACGGCGCGGCGCTGATTTCACGCCTGCGTGGCGCGTTCTATTAAGCAGGCGGGGCCATAACGGAACAGCTCCTCACAAGCACAGCGCGCCCGAGGCTTGTGACGGAGCGGTTCCGTCACGAGCATGGGAGCGCTGCGCGGCCCCCCTCCTCCCTAGCACTGCAGTGGAATTGCCGCTGCAGTGAAGGGGTTAATGCTACACCGAACTTCTGGAAGCTGCTTAGCCTTCAGCTGAAGTCACAATCACTCACCATTTCCAAGGACGCCTCTCTGGAGTTCAGCCTGACGCGATTCCAGCTCAGATGTTCTCTTCTCCTCGATCTTGAACTGGAACAAGGTCATCATCTTGCTTGAACCTGGAAAGAGAAAAGGAGAAAGCCAAGTACTAAGTGTTGTTTATTCTGGTGCCCATCGCAAGACAGAACAATCTTCCTATGTGATAAAGCATAAACAAGAAACAATGTTTGGAACTATATGCTTGATAAAAAGCAAGGAGGAACTTGAATTAAGAATAGAAAAAGGAACTTGGCAAATGCGTTTCTGCATCTAAAGACTGAAGTTTAAGTTGATATATCATTGTTTGTAAAAAGGCAGAATATGTTTTCTTATGTTTAAATCCCTCGCGTGATGGACCATTTTTGGGGACTTGGTTGCAAGTAAGAGTCTAAATTCAAACACTCTTAAGGCCGGATAAACAAAACATAGGAAATATATTAATAACCTTGTCATTATTTTATTGAGCACAAGAAGATAGAAAATCCTCTCTTCTAAATCTCATCTCAACCTACCACTTAAATACATCCCATTTAATTACAACATCACCAGGAGGCTTAGCTTAACATATAGAAGTGGCAGGTAGGGAATATTTTTAATTCCTCTTGAGAAAAAGACCAAATGTAATGTGTATAGAATACGAATGTGTACTAGAATTAGAGACATCTAAAAAGTTAATTAGTCTTGTTGCCTCGCAGGTCGACAACAACACTCATCTACAAAGCGTCCAGGAATCGAGCCCTCCTCCCTGACCCTTTCATGTAGCCTTAGAAATTTAAGAAGCTCAGGTTTTTCAGGTAGGGTGCTGGAAGTTTGGTTTATTACGTCTCTGCAGAATTCACCAGTGCACATCTACAGGTAAGAGTGCATGGTTCCTGACATAACCTTCCTGCCTTGCCAAATATGCTTGAAAATGCACCATTTTCCAACCATTTAAACAAAAATCATAATGGGGAACCCCCTTATGCCAGTAGGACTCGCTCACTCCGCTCACACTCCACAGGCCACTCATCAGGGGCGTAGCTAGAGCTTGTGGCGCCCGGGGCTATCCGTCAAATTGCCACCCCCGGGGTGGGTGGGGGGTTGCTGGGAAAAAAGGACGGCGAGCACTTGAAACAGGTCAGAGAGACACGTAGTATCGCTGCTGATAGTTACCTCGATCATGCAAGTTACATGCACATACATGACACGGTCCAAGGCTACACAGTTGAATACACTATATAAAGGCTACAGTATGAATTAGCTTCCAGTGTAGTAGCGTGATGATTAAAATAAATGTCCTCTACTCAATTTGTTTGACACCAGTGTTATATTAATGTAGAGCGGCACAATTGGCCAGGCATTATCTTTGTCACTGCTTGGACCATTTTGTTTCCCAATCTTGCAGCAAAACCAAAAACTGCTGACGAGGACCTTAAGAGCAGATTTTATTTTTATATTAAAAGCAGAGACCATGAACCACAGTAGTCTCCTAATACATAGCGGAGATCGCCGTATATATTAATCAACTTAGAAACATAGACAGAGCACAACACAAAATTAAGTAAACAGCTGATTGATCCCAACCAGCGAAATTATTTTAATACAAAATTCATGGAGTAAATTCTGTTCAGCAAACAATCTTCATGATAGTTGTCCTGTGGTTACAACATTAATTCTGCTACAGCCGACACATGTTTTGTCGCCATTCGCGAATTTTTCAAGGCTGTTAACAAGATCATATAGAATATTAATTTGTTTTAATTTAGCAGGTTAGATGGAGAGAATGCTGAATTTGTATTACACAATTCAATTTAAAAATTTTAAATTTAGAGTACCCCTAATGTGCTTAATCAAAAAGTTCTTCTCCCTCGTGTTAGAGTGTTCATGCAAAAGAAGTAATCAAGACGAGAAATCTTTTACAAATAAGTTTGTGACTCCACTCAGTCGAAGAAGTGAAATATTCAAGGACAGTGTGTCAAATGAAAAATTGGTAAAAAAAGAAAGTGAAAAAAAATTATAAAGTAAAAAGAGTGGAGAGAGAAAGAATACGGTGAGAGTGCCCTTAAGAACACCCAAGTCAATGAATCCAGTGAGCAATATTAGAAACAAAAATATATAAATACCTTCTAGAAAAAGCAAAGAAGGATCAAATATTGCATCCAAAATAGATTAATCAAAGCACAAAAGAATCTGAATACGATAGTCCAGAACCAAGAATATGGGGTTGTAATGTAAATCACATCCACACATCGGTTTCCTTTGCAGATATGAAAAACATTGAATCAAAAAATAAGAACCAGAAACTAATGTTGGCCAGAGTATTACAAAATAATTACTTTTCTAAAACAGTCATAGTAATGCTAAATGGTAAAAAGTAAATAGCTTCCATTACATATACAGGTTTTAGCCAATTCAAATGTAAGACCTATTCAAAAACCAGTCTCCAAACGCCTGAGAATTTACCTGATCATAAACGTCAACTGTCCCTACTCATGTATTCTATGAGATCCCAATCATCAGTCCTACCAAGTATCACACATCAGGCGTGACACTACCGCATTTCAGTGTGGTGGTCCGCATCACCGCACTGAAATGCATTGTCACGCATGATGCAGTAGTCTCAGCTGTCACAGAAAGCATGCTGCAAACAACAGCGTGTGGCAGCGCGCTACAGTGCCTGCACAGGCTGCTTCCGTAGGCTTGGGTCACTTTTAGCAGCCGAGCAAGCTCACTCAGCCTCACAGTGGTAACCAGCCAGTGCTGCTACAATGTGTCCAAAGTGTGATTTCCGCGGCACCGCAGGGCTGAGTAGGACAGTCTCAAACGGCCCGTAGCGCCACAGGGTGACGTGAAGTCACGTCCTGCTAACAGCGCGGGGACAGGAAGTTAAGTTACTCCTGAGGGGGCGGAGCTGCGGTGCGAGGAGCCGGCAGTTATGAATTATTTCTTTAGTTTGAGCTGCTGCCACTGCTCGCAACGCTGTCTGTGTCCAATTGGTCCCTGTGCCTCATCATGCCACTGCTCTGCGATCGGACTCATAGCTGCCAAGGTTTCAAATTACGTATGTGTGACATTTTCAGAATTTCAATGTAGTTATGAGTGACATTTAACGACTACGAGTGACAATTTCTTATTAGCAAAATCAAGCAACAGAGACGAGTGAAACACATTTATATCAGAAATTACACCCATTTGAGCAATGACAAACTTTAAGATTACCTTAACACAGCTGCAAAGTACCAGAAATTGAAGGGCAGTGTTCCTCAACAGATGCCAAAAGCAATACCACATCCTTCTTCTGCTTTCTCCCATACACATACTGCTTAAAAACACAAACTCTCTTCTTCAAAAACGGTCTCATACACTTGCATAATCTCTTCTCACCTTACACCTGCTTGCACCGCTTCTCTGCAGTGTAAAATAGAAATTGCATGCTACAAAACCTTACCAGAGTGATCTTTAAATCCAAACTTCTTTCTGTAAACTATTGCTTTAACCAGGCAGATAATGTCCAGTACGGAGTACCTGCACTACGTTAATTTAGAATGTAGAGTATCTGAACGTCTCAGCAATGCAGTAATACATTTAATGGGAGAACAGTAGCACTTCTCTGTTTCCATTTAAAGTGCTGCCTATAACATTTCACCCCTCCAACCGCATACATCACTCTATCAGCACTCATTGCTTGCCCTTCTGGACAGGCCACTTACCAACTATCTGGACTACAAAGTTGTTTAGTTGGCAATCCCTGGTGTTGCGCCGATAGCAGCAGGCGCAGGGCCTCTCTGAATTAAGTGCTGCATTAAAGAGTTGACAGTTTGCAGAATACTCTCAGCCCAGCTGCCAGTTCAGGTAATCGACAAGGTACATGCTTTGGCCTGTGCCTTTTAAAGCTAGTGCAGCACAGAGCTTGTCTGGCCAGACACAAGTGCCCCACATATGGTGCAAGGGCAGAGGAAGAATGATTTACAGCAAAAGCCCGCCCAGACGGAATCTCTCCCCTGGGGCCGGGGCTGGTGAGACAGCAGGGGGGCACAGGAGGACTTAAAAACACTCCTGCCTTTGCCCGTGTGAGCGCAACCTCCTTTGCAGCAGAACAACTCTGACAAGTCGTGGACATGGATGGACTGGAGGCCCTCAGTTAGGACCCGAAATGATGTTCAAAATCTATTCAGTGTTATAAATCAATTCAGAGACACCTGAATTGAGCCTACCCTGGGCGGCACCACCCGGACCATGAAAGCTGTGAGCATAGCTAGAGGGCCGGTGTTTGTCAGGCTGTTAAATTCAAAACGATTAATTCTTCAGTGAGCCAGGCAGCAGACTCTCCGTGATGACAGTCTGTACTGCAAATTTGAAACCATGGCAGCTATGAATCATTAATTGACAATCGTCAGCAATAAGTATTAAAATCATCATCGATAATCTTTGTTTTACTTACTTCGTTTTTTTTTTTTTAAATTCAATTACCAGAGGTCCGCATCACTGCGGGTAGAAGTCCCCGCACCCATCATGCCAGTCAAGCACAGTACATGCACCCGCCTCGCCCGTCGCAATCAACCTTGCAGAAGTTAATTCTGCGTGCGAGGGGCCTATTCTAGGTGGTGGCATGGCGTGGCGTGCGTGCTTACGTGCGCTGCACGCACACGGCAGGAAGCAGTTTGCACTTTAAACGGCCCGCGCGCGCAGCTCTGGCGGCCCGATTCGGTGGCCTTTATAATTTATTTGGAGACACTACTGTAAAGTAGTTGTGTCCACAAATAAATTATAAAGGCCACCACAACGGGCCGCCGGTGCCTCGCGGCCGCCGCCGCCGCCCCCAAAATGGTGCCGCCTGGGGCGGTCCGCCCCCCTCGCCCCCCCCCTAGCTACGTGGCTTCCACTCATCCCCAATTTTTAGGTCTCACCACTTTCCAATGTTACCAGCTGCCACAGCTTTTACCATGTGAATCATCTCCTTCCCCTGCGAGGTGTTCTCGTCTTCAGTCGCCTTGTTGTTGAAGACAAAGTCACAACTGCTGCATTTAGCAATTAACTCCCTAAGTTTTGGCTCATATTCTGAAATAAATTTTCCTATCACCATCTGTCTCAAGTCATCCTCCCAGGTGAACACGACGACCATGTGCTTCAGTGCCCCCCTCCCAAGTGCCCCCTGGATGGTGTCTACGCACTCCCGCTCTTCCTGGTTGAAGTGCCCAGTCTGGAGCACCAGGACTATAGCTTGTAACCCAGGGAAGCAGAGCTTCACAGGCTCCTTCATTTGTCTTTTTCTGTTCAAGATCACCTGGGGTGTCCATGACCACTAGGCGCATCCCCTTCCAGACACAGACACCATTATCACACTCTACAGTCATTGACTTTGGGGAAGTCGCGGACACATAGCTCCTTTCCCCGGGGATGGAGTTTCCAGTGGCGCTTTGAAGGAAGTTATCTGTTTAGGGTCACCTGGGTCAATATGGACACCTCTCAGCCTTCCATACCAAATGAAGAGTCGGTCAAACAGAAGGGAATACAAACCAATAACTGTTTATTCTGAGTACAGTCAGAGCGGAGCCTGGACTGCCCAGTTGCTAGGAGTGCTGCAGAGGGACTGACATTGAATATATTTCAGAACCAAGAAAGGCACGCTGTTAGAAGGTGGTTCTGACCATCTGAGCTGCCTGGTCACTTTTTAGAACAACTATTTGTTGAGCTTTTACTATGGGAGAGCCTCATAAGTTGGGACTCAGCCACAGTGAACTCATGTTGAAAGGGACCGCATGTGTATTTTACCGGTGTCCCCGTGGCGCGAGTGGGCAGTTGCGCTGCAGCCAGAGTAAGGGGCATTGGGCTGGTTACATGCCAATGTGTGCACAAGTGTAAGGGCTGTGCAGGGGAGATTCCTGCCGTGCGCAGCCCAGGAGCAGCTACAACGTGAATGGTGTGGCAGGACTTATGCCGAACTGGGTGGTGACATGGAATAGGCTTTCTACAATGGTAAGAAACATTGGAGGGAAAGTCAGTGTGCTCTACTGTTTATTCCATTATTCTCCTATGAGGATGGAGAGCACATGGGCTAGTTTTACTTTCCTAGGGCCTGCAAATTCCAGACACGCACCAAAGTCCACTGTAACTTATGTGAGAAGAAATATTCTGCAGAGTCCAAAGTCATATTTGTACTGCTTTTGGGTCATCCAAAAAATGTCATATTTCTCTGAGTCAGCTCATAACCAGGGCCTGGCTGTGGCTGATCATGCCAGGCTGAATTAATGACCTTCCTCCCCAAGCTGTAGCCTTAAAGGCCCAGCCCTGCACAACAAGCATTCCAAGGGCGAAGGCCTCCACCCCAAGAAGAGAAGATGGGTGGAGCTACAGGTTCATCCATCAGCAGCTGTCACCTGGTGCCAGGCACCAAGCTGCTCTGAAGGGAAGGCAGCAAGGGAGGAAGGGGTTTTCAGATACTATGTGGCATGAGACCTGTGCAGAAAGTAGGGAGCAGGGGCAGAGAAGTGATGTGTCACTGTGTGATAGAGCAAATAGATACTTCCTGCCAGCGTCCTCCCCATTTCTTTAAAATAGTTTGCACAGGAAGAGGAGCTCTCTCTGGGGTGTGGTCTGCTGGGGCAGAGGGTGCTGGAGCCTGGTGCCATGGGCAGTTGGAAGGAGGAATCCCCTGACTGTCCCAGGATCCTGAATAGCACCATGCGATGAGTCCAGGACCAGTGAGCAGGAGCTGGGGCCTCTGTGCAAGGAGAAGAGAGGCCCTTGACAAGAGCAAGGTGAAAGGCTAGTGTAGTGAGCTAGTTAAAACAGCTCCTGCTAAAGTTCACCCTCTTGGAGGCGAGGAGGGCCTGAGCTGGCCATCAGGATCAAGAGGAGGCCAGAATGGTGCAGATCAGACCCCTGGGGGGGGCTGAGATATGCCCTTCAGAAGGTAGGCAA
Organism: Lissotriton vulgaris; assembly: GCF_964263255.1. Taxonomy (NCBI): domain Eukaryota; kingdom Metazoa; phylum Chordata; class Amphibia; order Caudata; family Salamandridae; genus Lissotriton; species Lissotriton vulgaris. The sequence continues at coordinate 2,518,536 of NC_141692.1, read as the reverse complement.
CCTTTGACCTCTGGCTGGAAAGATGATGAAGTGCGTGGGGCTCCACTGCCGGTCTCCAAGATTCCCCAGGGTGGGTCAGGGGGCTGCCCTACTCGAAGCAAAGTCAGGGAGCGCCGTAGTGCTCCCCATTAAGTGTCCCCATTCTGGCCCCCGGTGAAAGCGGAAGCCGGCGAGCGTGACTGTGAAGAGGTTCTCAGGGGGGGCCTGATACCCATCTCTGGGCCCCCGTGTGGTGAAGAGGAGGCAGGGAGCACCATTGCGCCCCCCTGAAGCAGACTTGGGGCCCAGGCCCCAACTCTGGCCCCACCGAAAAGTGAGTCTGGGGAGTGCTGAACCGCTCCCCGTGAAGATTGCCCAAGCGAGGGGGGCCAGGAGCCCACCCTGGCTTCGGAGGAGAAGCTAAGCTGGGGAGTGCCATTGCGCTCCCCGTGAAGATGGCCCAGGGGTCCGGGACCCCATCCCCGGGCCCGAAGAGTGCAGGAGGAGGGAGAGTACCACCGCACTCCCCCCGCAGTAGAGGGTAGGTCGGGGGAGTGCAGTCGCACTTCCCCGAAGATACGCTGCTGTGGAGACTACCTCACGTGTGCCCATAGGAGCGGGCAGACCTGCCTCAAGCTGCAGCACACAAGGGTGCTGGCAAGGTGGGGAGCCAGCGAGGGCAGCAGGGAGTGGGCTACCCGGGCTGCCCTCCATTAAATTGGCAATGCGGGGGCCTGGGTTGGACCGGGCCACCGTGAGAAGAAGAGTAGCTGGGGGTGGGCTCCCCAAGCCACAGGAAACACTCACCATGGCAGGAGGAGCTGGTGATGGGCTCCCCAAGCTGCGATACATCCCCTGGGGTCCGGGTGGGATCGGGACCCGTAACGATGAGCTGGATGCGGCTAAGCCGCCAGCAGTGTGATTGCAGCTCTCTCCAAAGCAGCGGGGGAGGCGCTACTATAATATTCACTGAGGACAAGGAAGCTCCCCATAATGCCTTGCAAGCCCGGACCGGCCAGCAAGGGCAAACAGCTTTTTCTAAGTCTGAGGTGGCACCAGGAGGACGGGGTCACCACCAAGTGAGGGCAGGGGTGCAGTGAAGCTGCAGGAGAAAAGCAGCCTCCCCAGCACGAAGAAAAAAAGTTCCTCCCTAAGTCTCTGGGGACTCTGAAGAATTAACCCCTCAAGGGCTCAGCCAGCTTTTAATCACCTCCTGGGCTGGAATAGTTGTTCTACAGCTGGGGGTGCATTGAGAAGTGCACCAAGGTATGAAGGGCTGAGTTGAGGGTGTCTAGAGAAAGGCATCCCCTGGAGGCAAAGAGGTGCAATTGCATGAGAAGTGCATTACTAATGTTATTTCAATGAGGTGCATTGACTAATGGTATTTCTATTGAGGGACTGTAAGTCACATGTGTAATGTGAGATCATAGGCAAAGTGGGGTTATGTTGCTGGACATTCATGCTGGGGTGCCTGGCTGTATATGCATAATCCTGTGATTTCATCTGTGAGGCCTTTAGGGGCTGTAATTGCAATGCATTATAATGATCAATAACTGTGATGAGTACTGTCATTTTAAGTGATGCTTAAACATGTATTCTTGCTGCTGCGCTTAGGTGAAGGACAACCCAGACTGTTAGCCACTAAAGGTGTAGAGGTGTATACGGTATGGTCAGTATGACATGTTTAGTCAGGGTTATGTTTCACCAAGGCAGGGGTACCCATTTTAAAGGGTTGTTGAGATAATGAGGTGGGTCGCCACTGGGATGGTGCCAGTGTGCAGGGCCCTTGCTCTAGGTTATGTTCAACTAACTGCATTGGGGGTAAGATGATATGTATACATGGGAGTGTTATGCAATGCCACAAAGTAATTCCAACAGCTTATGTATATTTGTAAATTGGTGCTTAGTATTGGGTAATGTGTGTGTCTAATAAATGTCCTCTTACTTTTATAAAGCAAAGTACAGACTGGACAATCAATTATCGAGTATTATTTCTGCGCACCTGTAATGGCGATCACTAGCCCACACCACCTCCCTTTCGTAAGCCTTAGACTGCTCTGCAACGCTACCCTCTGAGAGTCAGGCGCGACACTAGGGTGTTCCCCTTGGAGGACAAATGTGACATGGTATTCATGCAGCCCTCACAGATACTGACTCATTTTCTAACACACGCCCATCATGGAATGTTCTAAGCAGATGGAGCTGACAGTAAAGAATAAAGGAATATGTTTCGATTCTGAGGCATGGCACACGTTATCTGATATTCAAGGCGGTTTTGCCCGTCTCTGCCAGTAGACAAGTGGGAGAAGGCCTCTAGCTAAAGGAAAAGGTATAAGCTAATAACAACAGTGTATTCATTAGTGTAGCAAGACTCAGCCTTGGAGAAAGGCAACTCATCAGAAGCTTTTGCTCGGAAATGGCAAATGATTAGTTGGGGTCGGTGAGTGAGACTGTACCTGTTTTCCATTGTTTGCTGTTGTGGGAGGTGGGTGGAATAGTGTGATATTGCAGGAGGGGGGAGGACTAGTGTAATGTGAGGTGGGGAGGGGTGACACTGGAGAGCTATACACAGCACGTGTGAAGGGTGATTTTTGGCTCTAAGTGATACACGCTTGTTTCTGGAGCACCGATATCCCGCTCTTTCTGTAGCCACGTCTTTCTTTCCCTACCTAAACCTCGCTCCATTCCCTGAGTCCTTTCTGAGACTACAAACCCCTTTTTCCCTCCATTTTCTAAAATCCCCTCACCATCCTTTTCATACTACTACGCACTACCGGGTGTAGGTAAAGGTGCAATATTTTCAGGGCAGAAACACTGACGGGCTCCCTTTTCTTTCCTCTCGGTGACCTCCGGGTGAAACCAACGCCACGGAGTCCACATCGCCCCAAGATCTTCATCTTCCATCTGTAGAGGGAAGAGCAACGCTGAGCACATCAACCAGTACTTTAAGAAATGAGAAGACCCCTGCAGGGGAAGGAACTCTAGAGCATGTAGTCAAACCAATGTCTGTGCCCTCTGACAATAAAGAAGCCCCTGTTCGACAATATATTCAGCCTCCGCGTCTGTATATCCGACCTGCCCTCCCACAGACCTCATACGGTGACAATCCTGTCCTAGAATGAGCTGTCATTCTACTTGACAAAAGTGCTAATGGCAAAGCATCTGGCCACTGTAATTCTATTGTCTCCTGAATTTTTGCAATTTCAGTTTGAGAGTGCCGTTGTACTTTTCAACCAAACCCGCTGAATGTGGATGATTAACAGCATGGAACTTTTGCCTAACATGGAGACCCTCACACATTAATTGAATCACTTTTGCAATAAAATGACTTCCATTGTCACTCCAGATCACTCTGGGCAAGCTGAAATGAGAAAAGAACTCCTTTAGGAGTAACTTTGCATTCGTCATGGCTATATTATCTTTAGTGGGATAAGCCTAAACCCATTTACTGAATGCACAAACAACCATCAGAACATACTTCTACTTGTTGCATCTCTCTAATTCAATATAGTCCATTTGAAGAACCTCAAAGGTAAAGTAGATTGTGCAAAATTTCCAGGAGGTGTAGGGGTACCCTTTCCAGTAATATACATCATGAATGCCATGCAATACTTCACTAAATGTGCACCCGTCTTGAAGATGTCATTCTGACAGATAGGGTCTAATAATTTGCAATTGCCTTTGGCACTAGTATGGGCGGGACCATGGTCCATGGTATTTACAGGGAGCACCTTTGCATCTGGCAACACCCATGTCTGCTTCCCTTATTTATCAATCCAAAATCCTTCCTCATTCAACTGTGCTGTGCTTTCTGGTGACACAATGCTAATTCCTGTATTGTGACTTCACTTTGTATCTCCTTTACACTTTCAACAGTATCCTCAAACATGACAAACCCAGGAACCCACCTAGCTGGACCTGCTACAAACACTCATTGTATCTTTTTTTCTGGGCCATTTCCTTAGCTGTCTGATCAGCAAAAGCATTTTCCCTGCCTACATCATCAGTAACCTTCCAATGGGCACTATATTTTTCTATTGCCAATTTCTTAGGAAGCGTCAGAGCAGACGAAAACCTCAATATAAGATGTCCATGTTGAATTTTTGTACCATGGAAAGTAAGAAACCCTCTCTCAGCCCAGAGTCGCTCCAAATTATGCGCAACCCCAAAAGCATACTAGCTGTCAGTATAAATATTGACAAACAGTCCCTCACTCAATTCCCAAGCTCGAATAAGGGCAGAAAGCTCAGCAGCTTGGGCCAACTAATAAGGGAACTGTGATGTCTCTACTACTGTACGCAGTGTGGTAATAGCAAAGGCTGCTGTTGTAGTGCCATCTGGTAATTTAAAACAAGAGCCATCGACATATAGTTCCCCTTTGGGGTAAGATAAGGGAACTTCAGTCAGGTCTACCCATCCTTTAGTCTCTACTTCCGTCCGAAAGATGCAATCACGCTTGTCGACTTCATCACTCTCGGAAGGGAGGGGTAGTAACGTGGCTGGATTCAGAGTAGTATTATTGTGGCCATGTTTTCATCACCTGGACTCAAGCATGCACCGCTATTTTGTTATACTTCATTGAATTACCAGTTTAATATGTTTGTGTATTCTTTGACACAATTTATTTACATCTGCTACATGTGCATCATAAACACAACATCATCATTATATATTCCAGTTGTTTTATACAAAACAGTTATGATTACAAAACAATCATTGTTTTTAACAGACAGTAAATCAAATATCTATTGATAAATCTTCACCCTACGCCCAATGCATTTCGGGATGAGCAGACCCTTCATCAGGGAAAAGAACTATGGATAAAACACAATATAAGCTATTCATGCTCAACTGAGGCTTTATGTACAACAACTTAAATATCCATTCTATCATGCCACAAAATATATTAGTTCTTTTGATATATTAGTTCATTCAAATCGCGATTCCATGTATGCTTCTCCACCTTCCAGCAGGTGTAAATACCACCATAAGCATAGTCAAAATATATTGTCTAAGTCAAGTCAGTCATTTGAAGTGAATTCCAATAACTATATTTAAACAAAGCCTCCACCACACCTATTGTGTAGCATGTCCTTTCACACTAAAACAAGTTCTCACTCAAGGCCTGCCTTTGCTATGGTGATGCCGCTGAGAATGTTGTAGCCTGTGTAAGGTATTAAGAGGATATCAGTTTATGGACCCTTAAACAAGTGACCTCCTTTTTGGCCTCCGAATTTGCCCCATCATAAACATACCTGCTTCTTGGGAATGCCAAGCTCAAAAAGTCTCATTAATGTGGCCTCAAACATCGGAGTCTGTAACAATGTAAGAGTCACCATTACTCGCATCATTCTCTGTTGTGCTTTAAAACATCAATAAAGACACTGCTGCGTGTAAATTCTTCTTACCGTGACAGTGTTTGCATTGAAATCAGCACTGGGACACCCCTTTGCTGGGGTAGCTATGAGCTTTCCAACAAAAAATACATAACATAACTAGGGGTATAACCCAACCCCCTCATATCATATAACGCAGTGGCCACCCCCGTTGTCTTGTAAATACCAGGCATTTCCTTGATAGGTTCACAACCCAACCCTTAGGAAAACCTAAAAATTCTCGGGTAATTACTAATCATCTTAGATCCAAGATCCAGCATTAGCCACCTGTCTAGTCCATGTATCATTTCTCGAGAAGAGGGTCCCTAAGTAACACAAAGAACTGACTCTTGTTATTGGTGAGTCTCCAATACAAAATGGATCTACACTTATGCACCCTGATTTTGTATCTTGATATGCACCTACATTGAATTGGTTACTAATTTATAATAAACCTACTAAACTTTACATACTGATTCCTGTTCCTTATTTTGAGGAGCCCCCCCAAAGGTTACATTGCAAATTTGTTGTTAACAACCTTTTCTGCCTAGGCAACTAAAAAGGTTCATCGGATGAAGATGGACTGCCACTTCCATGAGTGCTCCCTCATATGGTAGCTTATGAGATGGGTAATTACTGAAGCAAGGAGTTAGTGTCCCATTCTAGATTTTCCCAAACCCAGTCAAAGCCCCTAAAGCCCTTGGCTCAATTTTGGGGATTGATGGAGTTCCAGCAGTTTGGGAGAGAGTTGTAACAGTAGATTAATGAGTATTAATAGGGTTGTGTGTTGCAATTGCTTATGTCTAGCTTGGGGTGTTTTGCAGAGATTGCGTGGTGTGATGTAATTATGTTTTAAGATGTTGTGTGAGTGTGGCGCTTAATGCATAGAAGTTAATGTCGTGTTCCGGCTCGGCATAGCCAAAGATCCCGGGATAGTAATAAGTACCCCAGAGTTCAATGTGCCAGATCCCACTCGAGAGTAGTACGGTCCACTGCTGTTGCTTTATTTTTCATGTCCTCCACTGTTTGTTTTAGCCTTTATTACTGTTTTAGCCTTTATTAATACTGTTGCTGTTTCGTTTTTGGTAATAGAATAAACCCATTGTGAATTCTACGTCAACCTTGAATATGTAGTAAGGCAGGCCCTGGGACCTAATCCCGGGAATTGCTGATTGATAAGTTAAAAGTGGAAGGGTGCATAGCTGGCAGGTGAACACTGGGGCAGGAAACTGTTCATCAGTCCCACAGATATCCACAACCACATTACAATGGTCAAGAGAGATTGCCCCAGTAAAGCTCACATGGCCGGAGGGGGTACGCAGTCTCTTAAAAACACCACAAAATCATATGCCACATGAGCTAGGAACACATAGCCAATCAGGACCTAGCGCATGTAGTGATCACAGGCTCCCCATGCCAGACATTCACCACTGGCCACACTGTGTTCATGCGAGGTAAATACCCACCTGTAGTAACAATTTGACCATCGATTTATGACTCAAAGGCAGCACCCACCATTCCTCACAATATATGGTACACCGGAAACGTTTGATGTGTTGTAGTTTTGTATATAAGAAGGACACAACCAAATGTATATTGAGACAGTCCTCAGACCCAATGCCTGTAGTTATTCTCCAGGCCAAACTGTTTAATTAAACAAAATGTTCCTGTTTTCCCAAATGCCTCTTGGCTTCTGTTTTTTTCTAAGGAATTCTAACTAAAGGAACATTTTAACGAGTCTGACAGGAGGATTTGGACCTTATAACGGACTGCAGCTGAAGGAAGGAGACCTGTGCGAATGAATTCACATTTGCACAACGAGAAAGGAGGATAAACATCACAATTTATTGGAAGTTATGCTGAACCCCGGGCCAGAGGTCCGTCCTGAAGCAGTCGTCACCGAGGGTAAGAGACTACATCTGAACCTAAAGCATAGTCTCAAGAATTCAGGGTACAGTTAGCTAGGGAGAAGCCTAAAAAGATAACCTTAGCGCCCTGCCACTGAAAGGGTCAGGCATGTTACATATTTTATATGTCCCAACTGTATCAGTCATAAGGCAGCCTCGGAGGCGTTCCTGCAGAAGTCACCTTTGTTTAATAGTTGACCGCTAGCTTAGGTGAACTTACTGTATACTGTGCATAGCCCTTGATAACATCAAGGACACTGATTTTCGTGACATAGCTATCCTGATTGGGAGGAGTTGAAACTCTAGTCTCATAGGGCCATATTATCAAGAAAGGGCGATACATTATCGCCGCTATTATCGTCAGGAAACTGCTGCTAAAGTGGCGATAATGGGCTTGATAATATGCCCTTGTGAATTCCCATAGAAGCCAAGGGTTCTGGTGTTAACCTGGGCTTCCATGGGAATTCACAAGGGCATATTATCTAGCCCATTATCGCCGCTTCAGCTGCAGTTTCCTGCCGATAAAAGCGGCGATACTATATCGCCCTTTCTTGATAATATGGCCCATAGTTTGTTAGTTCAAGGGTTTCCCAGTGCTAAAGAGGTTTCTTAACACCCTTAGTATCTGGAAGGAGTGTGGGAGGTGCATCTAGCTTGACCCTGGGTGTTACAGGTTGGATTTCGGATACAGGAAAACATTGACCCAGAAAACTGGGTATAACTCGTGTGTGGCCAAAAGAGGCCGGCGATTCCAGAGTTATTACTAAATGGTTTCTTTGATTACCACCTTTGTCTAGGAGCAGCTAGTTGCAGACTATCCAGTTCACTTAGGAACGCATTCCCACCCTAGTCTTCTCTTGCTAGAGAATAATATGTTATGAATGTACATTTTTTGACAAAGTAATTTTTTCTGTCAAACATTACGGAAGTGTAAGTAGGTAAGTAATCTTTCTTTATTCGGTTTTTAAAGTACATAAAAAACCATAAAAGCAGTCTCACAGATACAAAACATTGTCAACATAGATTAAAGAAAGTTTTTACAGTTTATAAAACATGATATCCATACAAAACAGTGGGGAACCCTAACCATGCTAACTAATACATCAGTATTCTTAATTCCTGATAATTCATATATTTTCAATGGGATAAAAACTTATCAGAGATTTACTCTATGTTTAAAAAAACATTTCAGAAATGTCACGATGTATTTACAGATCCGTTCAGACTCTAGAAATTGCAATTGCAGCATGGCTGGGCGACATCTTCTAAAACCCATGTTTTTTTAACAACGGCAACAACCAGAGCTTACGATGACTAGCGTAAAAATTACAGAACAAAATAGTATGAATAGCTGATTGTTCTGATGTTCCGTCACATGGACAGGATGATAGAATTCAATCCCAACTATTTTGGGCAGGAAATGCCACCAGTCGATGAAAGATATTAAATCTGAATCTTTCCAGAAGAAATCGTGCAAATTGTGACGAAACGTATGTTAAGTATGGTTGAATTGTAAGGGTAGTCTGGATCGCCATTGAATGTTGAACAGAAGCTTTTTTTGCTTCTGTGGCGATACGCAGCTCTTCTATGTGACTCAATGCCCTCGCTTTTAACTCCTTTCTGGATATTTCAGAAATCCACTCAGGAGAAAAGTAATAGTTTGCAAGCACCAGGTCGGTCAAAAACTTTTTCACATACATAAGCCAGCTAATTTTCGCTGAATAGTCTAATGACATACAGTCTGCCACTATTTGCTTAGTGAGTGAATTTTTCGTTGTTGTCCAGATGCGTCGCCAAAGTAAAAGTGGTTGTACTTTTGCCAAGTCCACCAAATGCGGGATCCCCAATTCCGCATGACACGCAAATGTGGAAACGCATTTAGGTGCCGTTAGTAGAAATCTTAAAAAGGTGTTCTCTGCTATTTATAAAGAGTTAGTATTGGTATGCCCCCACAGTCCAGCCCCGTACAGGGCTGTCGTTTGGCATTTGGCTCTATAGATATGTAACAGTTCTAGAGGTGGCCTTTTTCCCAACTTCTGTGAAAAACCTATGAGCGCAGCAATTGCTCGCATTAAATGGTGTTTCCTGGCCTCAATTGCAGGTTTCTAATTTATTCTATCATCAATTATGATGCCTAGATAGGGGTATTGGCCAGTAATTTCGAGTCTTTCTCTATCAAGGAACATAGCTTTACCCCCTTTTTTCCCTGAACCAGCTGCCATTACATACGTCTTTTTTATGTGTATTCGCAGATCAAGGTTTCCTATAAAAGTAGCATACCTATCCAACGCCTTCTGCAATTCGCAAAGAGTGCAGGACAGTATCACGGCGTCGTCTGCATAGACCAGAGTGGGTATCGGGCGGTTTCTTACTTGAGGTAGATCCTGGCCCCCCTTCAACATTGCCACCTCCACTCCATTTGTGTAGAGTGAAAAGAGAAAGGGGGCCAGGACACAACCCTGCCGGACACCACGCTCTACTCTGAATGACTCAGACATCTCGCCTTTTACACCAAAGCGTACCCTCGCGGAGGCGTTCGAATACAGTTCCCTCAAGAAGCCAATCAGAGGGGCATCAACGCCCATTTCTGAAAGCATGGACCACAATTTCGTATGGGAGCCACAGTCAAAAGCAGCAGACAGGTCAACATATACCATGTATAACCTGCCCTGCTTTGCACAAACGTATTTACCCAACAGCATTGATAAATTAAGGGCTTGCTCAGTCTTCCCAAAGCCCTCCCGAAATCTGAACTGGAGATCAGAAAGAATCCCACCATCGTCAGCCCACTGCTGTAAACGCTCAAGCACTACTCTCCCCACCACCTTGCCCAGCGAGTCCAGCAGTGAGATCGGGCGATAGCAGGACACTTCATGCCTGTCTCCTTTCTTAAATATAGGGACCATGATGGATTTGGTCCAAGAGGCCAGCAGACCTTACTTCATTACTGACTTGAAGACCCTAGTCAATATTGGGGCCCACAGGTCTATTTTATGCTTAAAAAAGTCTACGGGAACCCCATCTGGGCCTGGGGCTTTCCCGGTACTGCTTGCGTTTAACGCTTGAAGAACCTCGCTTATGGCGAGTTCTAGCGAGATAGGATAAACTACCATCAAGGGGCTATCACTAGGTACTGGATCAACCCCTGCTGGTTCCGGGCCTTTCTTAAATATTTTTGAAAAGTGATCCACCCAGGCTGATCCCTCAATGGCTACTTCTATGGTTGGAAGATTTTTACGATCTACTAAAAAGGGAGCTTTAAACACTCTCCAAAATGCCTCACTATTCTTATCTAGAGAGCTTTCATGCAGTTGGTCCCATAGGACTTGTTTTAATTCGGCCTTCCTTTCTTTACAGGCTATATTGTAGTCCTTTCTTAGAATTCTTATTTCTTCTTGGTCTCTGTTCGTTTTATTAGGGCTAATTTCAGTTTTTTATGGGCTGCCGTACATTTATGATTAAACCATCCTGTTTTCCTGGGACAGTCACTTTTTAACTTGGCCGTTATTAATTCATTTATTTTCCCCAAAATTACCTCAAAATTATGTAGGACTTCCTCCTCCGAGACTCCCAGATCTAGGCATTTAACTATGGAAGGATATAGTGCGCATATCACTTTTCTAGTTATTTCCCCAGCATCTACCTTCTCCCATCTTAGGGAATATCCATTTATCTTGGCTAGATGTAGGCTATTCTGGGTTAAAGCACTGGCTATGTTCTGTGCGGGCTGCTGAGCATGGTCTAGAAAAAGTTCTAGGCTGAGAGCGCTATGGTCACTTAACGTATTCACCAGTAAATCAAAACTCAGGACACCATTTGCCAGAGTGTTTGATGCTAGGATGAAGTCTATTGTAGTCTCACAACCCCTCCCCAAAAAGGTTGGGTCTAGCCTGTTGTATTTCTATCTAGAACCCTAATTCGATATTCCCAATTTATGCCCTTGTATGGCTATAATTAATAATATCCTTATAAAGGCATAAGAATGATATCCATATTTAGTCGTAGCCCATGCAGTCCAAATTAAGCAAGGCTACTTCCCCAGACTCCTTGAAAGTACAACGCGTTCTTTAAACAAACCAAACCTCCAGCAACCTGGGAATTCCCCATGCTTCTGTTTTGATTTGTTCTAGTACTCCTGCGAGCACTGAAAGAACGGCCAGTTCTTAGTGACATCTTTTATGGACGTCTTATGTCCAACCTTACGTCAAACCCGGCACCTTTCAGGTATAAATATACCAACGTTGCCTTAAGCAAAAAGGAGAAGGATGATCTCTTTATTATTAAACGAAAGGCTGAGCAACTGGTCATTTGGATCCAAATGTAGAACCATTGTTTTCAGTCCCCCAATTGTGTTGGCTATAAAGACCGACAAACCTCCCTTCGCCCTACCCGAGGTGGCTGCTTATGCAGGAGTAAAGTAGGTCTTATAACCCACCAGGTGCAATTCTGTCGTGGCCCAAGTCTCCTGGAGACAAATAACACTATGGTTATGAACAAAGTTTAGGGCACTTCCATCGTCAACCTTAGTACGAAGACCCGCAATGTTCCAAAACATAAGTTTAAGTGATTGCCCTTCATTTGATGGTAAACTATCCTTCAGAATAGTACAATAGGCTCCCAACTGCACCTCGTCTACATATGTCTCCACTAAACGTTCTTCTATATATTGACCGGGTCGTCCCATAGGGATTCCAACTTTATTTTGGTCTACCATACTATTTGCTCTCTGGATGGTTTGCATTAATAAGGGTTTGTCCCTGATATCCTCTTCCTGGACATCTGAACCTCCTGGCATTGAGATTTCAAGCACTACAGGTTTAACGGGAATACTAGATATCCCAGTGTCAGTCGGGTGAAGTCAGTCCACATCTTCTAACCCATAAAGCATTGAAAAATGATTAAAGGTAGGTAAATTAAAACCTTTATGTACTGTATTGAAGTTGTGGAGGGCCCTGATTTAGAGGAAATCTTTGTGGATGATTAAAAAATGTTTGATTAGGACCGTGATGTTCTATGCCGTGCCTATTTATCATCTGCCTTCCTGATGAACATTCTTTGGGATATGGGGCTGGCGTCTGCGGGTAAAAGTAACTAAGGTAATGTGTAGAGATAGAATCACTACCTCTCACATCATACCAGTCACCAATGTGCCTCACTGCTCTATGATCTTTAAAATTTACAATAATAGCATCCCCCTTTCTATCTTTTGGACATGAACAAACCCAATTTACACGCTTTACATTTAAAATGTCTCCATTTATGTGATCAGGCAAAGGTCTCTTGTTACACAGCCAATATAAAACTTTATTTCTTAAGGCCCGATGGTCTAACTTTATACCTATAGAGAGCTCAGGAACTCCTGCCATAATAAAAACAAAAGGGGCAAATTCTGGCGGTAAATCTACTCTTCTATTGAATGGCCTATGTATATTTTGCGGGATGGTAATCCCGTTATCCTTGTCAGCCTTGCTTTGAGGGGGTTCCATTTTTTTCCCTGGTTCTGTTTTATCCCCCTTTTGGTAGCTTGTGTTTCGTTTAGGTACTATATTAGGGGCTGACGTCTTCTGTAATAGAGAAGATATTTGTACTTTTTTGGGGAATTTACGTAGTGACTGTAGTGACTTTTGATCTACATGATTAACATTTGTGGGGACTGTAGGACAAGGGGGACATTGTTTAGTGGGCAACGTCGCGTTTACAGTATTAACCGGGGGATTAGTGATGATCAGACCTTTTACCAGGTCGGCTAATAAAAGTGTGTTACCTCCGACCTGTTTCTCAATCTGATCTAGCTTTGAATTGATCATCCTGGTTCTCTCTAAGAGTGGCAACATCAGGGATTTCACCAGGATTTCAATGTTTCCCAGGAGGCCACCCTCATCAATAGGACAGTCAGGCGGATAAGTGGGTAATAAAGGAGCCCTAGAAAGGATAGGAGGCTTAACAGCGACTGACAGGGCCGAGGTCTGAATCTTCTTTTGTACTGTTGCTACTTTTGCTTGACGAGCCTTTAAAGGGCCACCCCCTCTTTTCTTACTAATGAATTTAATCTTAACTGGAGTCCTCTCAGTCAAGTTGGAGGGAGATGGAATAGATAACCTCGGAGAGTTTGATAGACCAGTGTGCTCACTAGTGGAAGACAGACTCAAAGGAGATAAAACAGCAGTAGAGCCATCCAACTGTTCCTCGGCATCCTCAACGTCCACCAACCTAATTTCTTCCCCTATATGGTTTGTGGACACCGGAGAGGCCGCGGTCCCTATTTTCCCTAAAGAGGATTGCTTCCCCGTTATTAAGTCCAAAGATAAACGCTTCTCCACATAAGCAATTTCCTTTTCAAGTATAGTTGAAGCTCTCTTAAAAAAGTGGTCCAGGGTTCCAGTGGCCTCCCCATTTAAACTAGCAAGGGTAATATTGCGATTTTTTCCAGACCGAACAGACATAGTGACTTGCAACCAGTACCAGCCAACACTTTACAATAAATATCACACAATTCTACCTGTTCACGACAGTGAGTTCACTGGATGTGTGAATATCTACAGGTTGTAGACAAGAGACACATGTAAGAGGGGGGCCCCAGCCCGGCCTTCGTCGACCTTGGACGGCCTTAAACGGCCCGCCCTTTGCCCGGGCTTCGCCCGGCACCCGCCCGCGCGCGTTCCACGTGCGTGGTTGAGAGTCAAGCTAAGTAGGAGGAGACGGGGGCGGGAAGAGGCTCCAGCTGCGGCGAGTGACAAGCCGCTCAGGATGCTGGGCTTTGCAGTCCCGCGATCGTCCTCACGCTCCACAGTCTGCTCCCAATAAAATCCAGGCGGTACAAAAGGGGGTGGTGATGGATGGAGCATCTGAATCAATCAAACACTCACACCCAGTCAAGAGATCTGGGTTTAATCCATCACCGTTCTTTAGCCCACTGTGCCACCCCACTTCAGACATGGCTATATGCAAATCAGTCTGACCTGGGCCTCATGGGAACAGTCCAGCACGAACTGCCAAGCCATGTCTTCCATGGACCGGAAACAAGCTTCCGAGGACCGGTTTCTGTCATTCCAGCCGTCTTCAGCCCGGCTTGCTTGAATCCAGTGGCAAAGTAAGCAAGGGACTCACATCTGAGCATACCCTGCCACACTTATGGCGGCCAAAAGCAGTACAAAAGGGGGTGGTGATGGACGGAGCATCTGAATCAATCAAACGCTCACACCCAGTCAAGAGATCTGGGTTTAATCCATCACCGTTCTTTAGTCCACTCTGCCACCCCAGTTCAGACATGGCTACATGTAAATCAGTCTGACCCTGTCCCTCATGGGAAAAGTCCAGCCCAAACTACCAAGCCATGTCTTCCCTGGACCGGAAACAAGCTTGCGAGGACCGGTTTCTGGCATTCCAGCCATCTTCAGCCTGGCTTGCTTAAATCCAGTGGCAATGTGAGCAAGGGACTCACGTCTGAGCATACCCTGCCACACGTATGGCAGCCAAAAGCGGTACAAAAGGGGGTGGTGATGGACGGAGCATCTGAATCAATCAAACACTCACACCCAGTCAAGAGATCTGGGTTTAATCCATCACCGTTCTTTATCCCACTCTGCCACCCCAGTTCAGACATGGCTATATGCAAATCAGTCTGACCCTGTGCCTCATGGGAACAGTCCAGCCCGAACTGCCAAGCCATGTCTTCCCTGGACCGGAAACAAGCTTCCGAGGACCGGTTTCTGGCATTCCAGCCGTCCTCAGCCCGGCTTGCTTGAATCCAGTGGCAAAGTGAGCAAGGGACTAACGTCTGAGCATACCCTGCCACACTCATGGCAGCCAAAAGCGGTACAATAGGGGGTGGTGATGGACGGAGCATCTGAATCAATCAAACACTCACACCCAGTCAAGAGATCTGGGTTTAATCCATCACCGCTCTTTAGCCCACACTGCCACCTCAGTTCAGACATGACTATATGCAAATCAGTCTGACCCTGTGCCTCATGGGAACAGTCCGGCCCAAACTGCCGAAACCATGTCTTCCCTGGACCAGAAACAAGCTTCCGAGGACCGGTTTCTGGCATTCCAGCGGTCTTCAGCCCGGCTTGCTTGAATCCAGTGGCAAAGTGAGCAAGGGACTCACGTCTGAGCATACCCTGCCACACTTATGGCGGCCAAAAGCGGTACAAAAGGGGGTGGTGATGGGTGGAGCATCTGAACCAATCAAACACTCACACCCAGTGAAAAGATCTGGGTTTAATCCATCACCGTTCTTTAGCCCACTCTGCCACCCCAGTTCAGTTATGGCTATATGCAAATCAGTCTGACCCTGTGCCTCATGGGAATAGTCCAGCACGAACTGCCAAGCCATGCCTTCCCTGGACCGGAAAGAAGCTTCCGAGGACCGGTTTCTGGCATTACAGCCGTCTTCAGCCTGGCTTGCTTGAATCCAGTGGCAAAGTGAGCAAGAGACTCAGGTCTGAGCATACCCTGCCAACTTATGGCGGCCAAAAGCGGTACAAAAGGGGTGGTGATGGACGGAGCATCTGATTCAATCAAACACTCACACCCAAACAAAAGATCTGGGTTTGATCCATCACCGTTCTTTAGTCCACTCTGCCACCCCAGTTCAGACATGGCCATATGCAAATCAGTCTGACCCTGTGCCTCATGGGAACAGTCCAGCCCGGACTGCCAAGCCATGCCTTCCCTGGACCGGATGCTTCCTAGTACTGGTTTCTGGCATTACAGCGGACGCAGCTGGTCTCTGTCAGGGAGGCTGCTTTATCTGCACCTAAGCAACCACACGAATGGCCACCATGGTTCGGTGCGCGTGTCGGCGCACAGCTGCTGTCTGCCCTGAGGTCTATAAGGCCAGCTGACTGAGCTTTGGCCGCCGCCAGCCTGTCGGCTAAACAGCGCTGCGTGTGTCCCTGCTTCAGAGTGTATTTCAAGAAGAGACGACACGCTCTATTTAATAATTGACAATCACCGTTCCGGCCCGAGTTCCAAGAAGCAGACCACATCACAAAGGAAACCGTGTCGTTAAGTGACCGAGGACGCCTCAGCGAGTGAGCACCAGCAGTGTTACACCCCGCCTAGCAGGACGTCGACAACCGAAAGAGGAGCAGTGTGGAAAGTCAAAAAGGCTGTCCTGACCCCTCCGTGAGGCGCCGTTGAGGGAGGGTAAATCCCGTCTGCCGTTTGCCCCGGCAGGGGCCGCAGGACCAGAAAAGTTCCCAATGTAAAGAACTTCCACCAGTGTTGCCGCTTAACATTTCCTAAGCGGGTTAGAAGTTGCCGCGTCTGCCGAGGGGGAGCTCGTATGCACTGGGATTGTGGTGAACACCTATTTTACCTGCGGGTCAGCCTAGGATCGTGGCAGAATCCCGCTAAAGCAAGCACCACGGCCTGTCCCTCTTGCTGGCATTTAGTTATTTCCCACCGTGGCGGCCGAATTCCCCGCGCATTGATAGCTTGTATCTGAGGGCTTGGGCTTGTGCGTTTGTGTTTACACAGTTGAAACAGTCTTCCTAACAATAACCTTGACTCATGGAGTACCGTATCCCTGATAAGATAATTTTTCCTTATGTTACTGGCCCCATATGTCTGGGACAGTTGTTCATTGTGCACAGGAATACAGAAGCCAGCAAGTTTGTTTTAAGAAGGATTTTACTAAAGAAGAAAATTTGTGTACGTGGAATTTTTGTCGTTGGGCCTGTGATAAGTCTATATAAAAATACCTATTTTTCATACAACCTGTGTGGTGTCACTCTGTAGTGTTTTAACTGTGTTACTGCATATGTTCACAAATGCTATACACACTGCCTCAGAGATAAACCTGTCTGCTCGTGCTATGTTACCACATAGTGAGTAGGGGTTATCCAGGAGTGTAACTCCCTTGTTCTGACTAGAAGCAAGGGTTCCTATTTGGACAAATGTGCAAAACATTGCCAACTAGAGACCCCCAGTTCCAACAGTTAACCAATGAAAAGGCATGCACTTGCAGGCCCCATGGACAACGCTCTGTAGCAAACCATGCTATGCTTATTTCTGCATCATTATGGTGTATGCAATCTCACTGTGATTTGAACTATGTGTAAGTGCGTCTACATTAGATTATACATCCTACAACAATGTGCAATGTCTCACAATTTTCCCTGAACTTTGGGAAATAAATATCTGCACTTTTATACATCTCCTGATTATAAAAAAAATCATCTGTAGCACTATATGAAAACTCTTTAACATCAGCATGTGCAGAGAAATCCACAGCTTAAAAATGCACTCTAGGGAGAAGCTTAAGTTTTCATCACATATTTTTGTAAGATGTTTTTTAATTAAAGCACAATTCATTTGAGGCATACGACTGCAAGTCACACTAGTATCTCTCTGTCTCTACCTTGCTTTAATGAAGGACTTCTTCCACTTAAAACATCACTTTTCACCAAAGAGTGGGTCATATATCTTGTTTACATCCTCCTCTGCCCTTCAGGACTTGATTTTTGCCAAAACAGAACTTAACAAAATTATCACTAAAGAAGCCTGCCACACCCTTCTTAAAATAAAATCTAAATTTCATGGCGGCCAGAACAAAGCAGGGAAAATGCTAGCCAATCATTTGAAAATAAAGTCAGAACGCAAAGCTGTTGGTCCAATCTTTAATGATTCTCTTAATAAACTGGTTACCTCCGATGAAGACATTGCTGAAGTATTTCACAACTACTACCAAGCCCTATACTGAGATGATACACACCCCTCTGATGCAAACTTAACAACATTTTTTGAAGGTCTTCCTTCCCCTCCCTCCCTCCCCATTGACTTTTCTCACTTGGAACGTGAAATTACTCTCCAGGAAATTACCACGGCCCTTCACTCTCTCAAAAAATCAAAAGCCCCTGGCCCCGATGCTCTGCCTGTCGAATTTTATTCCTCCTTCCATTCCTTTTTTGCCCCTAAACTCCTTCAATTATTTAATTCTTTTATTTCAGATGCTAAGGCTTCTGGGTCCTTTTTGGATGCTCTCATTGTAATTATCCCCAAGCCTGACAAAGATCACTCCCAATGCAAAAATTATCGCCCCATAGCCTTAAATAATTATGATTGTAAAAGTTTTGCTAAAATCCTTGCCTCTCGCCTTGATTCCATTATCCCTCGCTTAATCAACACAGACCAGGTGGGTTTTGTTAAGGGTAGACTCGCTGCTGATAATGCTCGTCTTTTTTCAAATGTCCTTGCTCATAGTAAAAATTTCAAAGTCCCGTTGGCAGCCCTATCTCTGGATGTTGAGAAAGCTTTCGACCGTATTAACTGGCAATTTATGTTCCGTACCCTCCATTGGTTTGGTTTTGGCCCGAATTTTTTATCCTTGGTTAAGCTCCTTTACTCATCCCCCTGTGCCAGTATTTTTGTTAATAACCAATTTTCCAGATTCTTTTCATTGACAAGAGGCACAAGATAAGGTTGTCCCCTTTCCCCTTTATTATTTATTTTATGTCTTGAGCCCTTTCTAGAACGCATTCGTTCCAACCCTGATATTACTGGTATCAAATTTTCCTCTGTTGAAACTAAATTATCGGCGTATGCTGATGATGTCCTCATTTACATGTCTAATCCCGAATCTTCCCTTCAACCCTTTTTAAATGAAGTTCAGTTGTACTCCTCCATATCAGGTTATAAGCTTAATTTATCCAAAACGGAAGTCCTACCCCTTAACTCACTTTGTTTTCAATACATGTTTAATAACACTGATTTTGCATGGTGCCCCACTAAAATTAAGTACCTTGGTATCTGGTTTTCTTCAACTCTGAGGGACACCCTCAAATTGACCTTTGATTCATTAACCTGCAAAATTCAATCCCTTCTTCAAATTTGGTCCCCCTTATTCCTGTCTTGGTGGGGTATATTGGACACCATCAAAATGATGATCACCCCACATGTTTTATACACAGTTTCCATGCTCCCTTTCAAAATTCCCAAATCCTATTTTTCTCGTATTAATTCTGTATGTACAAAATTTTTGTAGAATAATAAACATCCCCGCATTGGTTTACATAAGTTGATCCGACCTAAAAATGAAGGTGGTGTTCGGTTCCCTGATTTTAGCTCATACCACTCTGCCTTTTTGATCAAACAATCCATCTCCTTGGCCTATGATTTCCTTGATACTCCTGTCCCTAAGTGGGTTCTTCTGGAACGCTCTCTTTTGAAGGATTTCTCCTTTCAGCATATTACTTTTATGTCTAATTGTACCTTTATATCCAAATATCCCATTTTGAAGTATTCCCAATCTCTATTACAAAATGTTTTTTCCTCTAATCTCTCCCCTCTGCAATGTTTTTTATCCTCTGTAGTTTGGTATAACAAATTTCTTAGATATAAAGGTAAATCGTTCTATTTTAAACACTGGAAGGAAAAGGATATACTGTTTGTGCATCAATTTTTTCTTGATTCCTCTCTTATTTCTTTTCCAGTATTGCAAAACATGTTTAATTTACCCTCCTCATTTCTCTCCGAATATTCTATTATAACATCTGCTATTCAATCTCACTTATCTTCTCTACCTTCTTCTTCCGAATCTTTTTCTTCCTTCACTCTTGTCACTCCACTTTATCCCTTATTTTCTACTCAACTCCCTAAAGCTGCTCACTTTTACTATCCAATACATCTGTTCGCTCCAAATCTACAGTAGAGACTGCTTGGGAGACCGTCCTCGATGTCTCCCTTGACATTGCAATGTGGGATCGTTTATGGTCCAGGATTTTTAAAGTCTCCGTTGCTGCACGCATTACCCAATCCTTACTCTTTATATATCATAGAGTTGTTATTACCCCGGTTACTATTCATAAATTTTCTCCTACCTCTTCTCCTTTATGTTGGTCTTGTTCCAAGGTTCCAGGTACTCTACGACACCAACTTTACGATTGTTCCCCTGTTTTATCTTTTTGGACTGATGTTTGGAATATATGTATGAAAATGTTATCTCTTTCCTCCCCGTTATCTTTTTTACGCATATTTTTAGGCTCTTTATCTGAAGATATTAATATTGTTACACCCTCTTCTGCTAAATTGTTAGACCTATTTATTGCTCTTGCATTTAAAGTTATTTTATCGTGTTGGAAAGACAATTCAAAACTCTCGGTCCACACATGGTGTAATTACATTTTTGATGAACACAGAATCTCTATTGCTTCCTCCAACTCTGTTCCTCTGAAAATGAAATCCGATCTGTTATGGCTTCCCTTCACTTCATATCTTTCCTCTAATCCTTCTCCCTTGCCACGTGCTATTAATCCCTCATGATCCCTCAGGTTGCCCTCCCTCTCTCCCCTCTCTCTCTTTTACTCTTTCCTTCTCTTCATCTTTCTTCTTTCTTTCTCTTTCCTTCTTTCCTTTCTCTCTTTCTTTCCCCCCTTCTTTTCCTTATATAAATTACTCTGAATTGATGTCGGTTAATATTATATTCATATGTAGTTTTTTTTCTAACTTCTCATGACATGTTTTTTGTATTACTTTTTAATGCTTAATAAAATATTCTTTAACAAAAAAAAAATATATATATATCTTGTTTATATGGTCCCGGTCCTAGGATGCTTGTTTCCGCTTCAGGGAAGACCTGACTTAGCAGTTCGGGCTGGACTGTTCCCATGATGCACAGGGTCGAGACTGATTTGCATGTAGCTGGGTCTGAAATAGGGTGGCAGAGTGAGCTAAAGAATGATGATGGATTCAACCCAGATCTGTGACTGGGAGTAAGACTCTGAAAAGTTTCAGCACTCCGCGCTCCATCCATCATCTCCTTGTGTTTGCTACCCATAGTTTAAAGGCAGGCATTAATGCAACATGCAGAACGAAGCAACCTTGGCTGGTAGCTGTGCGGGGTAGGATACGGAAGGTCCTCTTGAGCTGGAATCGTAAGTACACTTGGGCACGACATACCCCAGCCACCACGCACACCCCCCTTCAGGACTCCCCCGCGGGGATGTTGCTATTTGTTTTGGTGAGTTAACCGCGGCGCCACCCCGGTCGCCGCTTCCTGCCACAAATGTACAGTGGGATACACATGAGCGGTATTGTTTCCAATTTTTGACTTAACGTATCTGTTTGTTCCTAACCATTTCCGCTGTATGCGATGGAGCGGTACCGGTTTCTAGTTTGTCGGTGTTATGAATTGTGGTCACAGAGCCTAGTCGGTGTATGAAGCGAGGTTTTGTCTTCTCATTGTTTGGCAGGAGCTTCACCCGCAGTTTAGAGTATGGAAGGGGAGTAGAGCATGCTTCACTTGGGGGGCAGATTCCTTGTTTTAGACATATGGCTTTGCCTTGGTATCATGATTACAGGCTCTCTATATACCGAGTTGACCTCTCCCATATGCTAGGGGAGCCCTTGGGCGCCACCAGTGAGTGTGTGGTTGAAAGCGAATTACACCTTTGCACCGTCTTGTGATTATGTAGCCTTATAGTCCTGCGATGTCATGTTGTTCACTTTATTTTCCATCTAATAGGACACTACACCTTAGTGTCTGCCTCTACCAGCACAGGATGCTGCATACCCCTGACCCTATGAGGGTGAGTTTCATCGAGCACTACTATTTCTTGAATTCTAGCATGGCAGCTATGCTACCTTTTCTGTTTTTTATTGTTTTTTTGTCTTTGTATAATAAGATACACACGGGCCACAGATGATGCATGACACAGCTCACCTGTGTCCTACACGTGTGCTTTGCACCACGTATGTTGCTCATCACAGACAAATGCCCAGTGTTCTTAAATTCTAAATGTTATCATATTATGTTTTTTCCTTGCAAGTTGGGGTCTGATCTACCAGTGCCACTTTTTAGGGTGCTGTACTGGTGGTCTTACTTATACCTCATTGAGGCCCTGACCACCACCAGAAAGTGTAGGTAGATCCCTTTATTGGTCCTGAAGAATTGCCATCATTAGAATTGAGGCAAGAAACATGTTGACCTTTTCACAGTAGCACACATCCACACATACTTTACTGTGGGAGGGTGGGTTTTTCGTTTTTAACCAGGGTAGTGGACACACCGCATTAAAACTGTTCTGAGTGGACCACTATTCCCTGTTTGAATTCACACTCACACCACATCACCACCTACACTCATATTACACATTAGGGCACTTACAGGCACTGCACCCAACGGCTAACGGAATAAAGATCTCCGCCAAGTAGAGCCAATCACGGGCGCCTCATCAGGTATTGCAGTGCCAACCTAAGTAGGAGCAGACCCAATGATGAAGCAAGACGCCTGCTTGTTCGGTGTGTGAGGGTCTCTTTCCATCAAGGAGGAATCCTGTCTCCTGAACCATTTGTACACCCACACACAAGGGTACACATATCACGATCATTGACCTCTACCTGCGTTTCATATTAGGAACTTCATACCTTGTTTGTTATATTATGTTTACAACATGTATGTTGGACCTTTGAAATAAAAGCCCACCATTTCCCCTCTTTGGAATAATAATTAATGTGGCATCCACAGTACCATCCCCAGAAACACTTACTGGACCTACAGGAGAATCAGAAGTTCACTGAGAAAGGCATGCATCAAAGAAACCTCTGACTAAACCCTTGTTCAGGCACAGGGCACATGAAGCTAAACAAGGTTTTTCTTCCCTGCATTTGCCCAGCTGAACACTTCCAACTGGACCTGCCCTTGACCCTGATTCTGACATCTGCTGGAGTGAGTCTTTCCCCCCAAGAGCTGTCCTCAGGGTCCTGGACTCTTGGCTGGTGTCAAAGTGTTCTGCTTAAAAAATGCTGAACCCTGGGACATAAAAACCTTTTTGGTCAGAGAATGGGAACAAACCTGCTAAGATAATCAGATAAAGGTGTGTTGCCACGAGGCCATTTATTTCTGTAGCTCTGGCTCGGAGCTTTCTTGCAGCAGCAAATCCTTTTCAGTGGGAACTCAGGGGAGCAGTCCTACCCCGCTGGAACAATCCAAGCTCCATAATAAAATGTGATGTGGTCAGAATGCAGAAATCTTCACTGGGAGAAGCTACCAATGGTATCTGACTGATGTAAGGATTTTCCTGGGAGCGAAATTCAACCTTTTTTCACTTTGAGCGTTTCCTGCCTACAAAAATGGTTTCACCTGAAGCATTGTTGGACAGGCCACGTGACGGGCCGCTCTCCCCCGGCTCGACCAAGCCCGAGCCAGTCATACAAGCACCACACACCACCATTGCACGTCCTACGTCCCCTCAGGGACACCTGCCCCCGAGCATGATAACCTCGTGGGTCCGATCCACGACCGACCCACGCGCCCAGCCCGGGCCGCCATCTTGGACACTTCGCCACGAGGCCGCCTGGCCCCCGATCGACCTCAACCCTGGGCCTAGCCCGGCCTCAGACATTCCGGCACCACCCTCCACCCGGGAGGTGAGCGAGCTACTTGGCCAGTCAATGGGAGAAAGAGGTGTCGATGGTTCTCCCCCGGCCAGTGCCGCTCGCCCATCGCCTCCCCGGGCGCTGGCTCCACCCCCCTGCTGGGTGTCTGGACTCCCTCATCCCGGACCTCCCGACCTCCAAGTGCGAGGGTCCGGACATCAAAGCACGCCAGCCCTATAACTGGGGCAGCTCCAGAACAGGAAGGCAGTTGTATCTTGGAGTCGAGAGACGAAAGAAGAACTCATCCTGGACGGACTACTGGCGCTGCCGTAGCTCTGTCCTGTGCACCATCATCCTGCCTGGTGGCGCTGCCACAGCCGTCGTAACCTTCATCCTTCACCGTCGTCCGGATCTGCTGGCGAGGCCGCGGACCGTTGTAACTGTCATCTGCATCGGGACCTGCTTGGCTTCTCCACGGCCCGTCGACCATCCTTCATCCATCTCGGGACCTGCTTGGCTTCTCCACGGCCCGTCGACCACCCTTCATCCATCTCGGGACCTGCTTGGCTCCTCCACGGCCCGATCAGCAACCACGCCGAGCTCGAGGATTGAGAGCTATTGAACTCATTGGTAACTAAGACTGTCCCGCTACCCTTTTCCTCAACCAGAGATCAGAACCGAGGGGACCCCTGAGTCCAGACCTCCTTGTATTATATCAACGTAACCTAAGAAGTGCATATAAAGTCTCGTTAACCTTCAATCTTGTGTGGTGTCCGTCTGTGGGGGGGGGAAGTTACTTATCTGTACAGTCGTTGGAGACGGCTCTCCCTGGAGACCTCTCCCCGTAATCTCGGCCGACCCTCCCGGTCCGTCTAACATTGGTGGCCAGCGGCGCGATCCGAATCACCGCATAACGTACAGAGAGTAGCTCACCCCACAACGAACAACAATGTCGACTAAAGAGAGCGGATCAACTGAGAAGTTCCAAATGGAAAAGCTAGAGGAATACAGCCATCGTGAACTAAAGCAGTTCTGCATCGAACTAGGTATCGCTACCACCGGACTAAGTACCAAGGACGATTTTAAGCATGCCCTAGAATCTTGGGCAGAGACCGGGGATGTCGAAGCCCCGGAGCAAAGCACCGCGAAAAAGACCAACACGGCCCCTGAAGAGCAAAGAACGGGTCTCTCGCAAGACGAGATCCAAGAAAGAGAAAAAGCCCGACTACACGAACTTGAAATGGCCCGACTCAAGATGGACATAGAACTCAAATTGGCCGAGCAAAAAATAAACTTAGAGCACCTTCGCCTCCGAGAAGAAAGAGAGGAGAAACAGAGGCAAAGGGAGCTCGAGGAAAAAAGACTAACGTACGAGCACGAGCGGAACCTAGCCGAGATCAACCTGCGCAAACAGAATAAAGAATTAGGGGTGCCCGACAGACCGTCCACCCCCGGGACCACGGACAAAAAAGTGCACATCCCCAAGGATGTGGTCCGAGAATATTTTCGAGAAGACGACATCCAGCAATGGTTTAAAGCATATGAAATCGCGATGACTGCGCACCGGATCGATAGAGCCGACTGGGGAGCCGGCCTATGGGGCAAATTCCTCAATGAGGGCCGCGATACTCTGTTACAGCTCCCAGACCACCAGATGACCTCCTACGACCATATGAAAGCGGCCCTCCTCACTCGCTATGGCCTCACGCCCGAGATGTACCGTCAGAGGTTCCGAGACTGCACACGCATTCCAGGTACAACTTGGGTGGACTATGTAACGTACTTTAGCCGAGCCTTCGAAGGCTGGATCAGAGGGAACAACGTCACGACCTACGAGCAGTTGTTCAATCTGATGGTATGGGAGCATCTGTCCAACAACTGCTTCATTGAACTACGCCAACACCTCCTCGACAGCAAGTTAACCGATCCCCGGCAGCTCGCAGCCGAAGCTGACCGGTGGGAGATCACCCGAGTGGGCCGGAATGGGTCCTACGAGCAGAACAGGAACAACAATGGTCACCACCGATCCAGAGGAGGAGGAGGGGGCCAAGGACGAGGAAGAGACAACACTCCGGCCGCCCCCACTACCAGCACCACCCCCCCGGCCAACCGGGGCAGCACCCCGGCGCGACCGGGATACAGGACCAATGTTACATGTCACCGATGCCAACGAGTCGGCCACTATGCAAATGACCCAAGCTGCCCGCAGTATCAGAGCCCAAGACCCCGCCAGGTGGCCGCCGCGGCACTAGGGGAAGAACAGATCTCCGAGGAACAAGAAACAGACGAGCAAGAGTATCAAGGGTGGGAGCCAGCCGCCATGACTCTCGCGTGCTTAGGGGGAAGAGACATGGTCCCGCGGGTCCCCCTACCCGCTAACACCCGAAAGTACGGCCAATGGGTGAGCATCAATGGACAACGGGCCGAAGCCCTTCGAGACACCGGGGCCAGTGTGACAGCCGTCCGCTGTCATCTGGTGACCCCAGAGCAATATCTACCAAACATTCTCTGCCCTGTACGATCAGCCGACAACTCGGAGAGTCTGTGTCGGATGGCCTGCGTCCCCTTTGAGTGGGGAGGGGTCTCCGGCATGTTGAAAGTAACGGTCCGAGACGACGCCCCCGTGGACTGCCTCCTCGGAAATGACCTGGAAAGCTCCCCGTGGGCAGCCGTGGAGCGAAAAGAACACTTGGGGATGTTGGGCGTCCCAGACTGGGCGTGCGTCACCACCCGGTCTATGGCCGCCCGTGCCAACCATCACCCGGAAGAACCAGAATGGCCGGCGCCTCCGCCTCCGGTCGCCCCCGCCGAGACCCCCGACCAGGGCATCCCCCTCGAACCTGCTCAACCTTCCGACCTTGCTAATCTCGACCAGTGGGCTCAAGAAGGGGGGCCCACACAAGAACAATTTCGTCAGGAGCAGAAGACCTGTCCCTCCCTTGAGGGACTCCGACAACAAGCGCTCGCCCAAAGCGCAGGGGATACCTCCGGAACTCATTGGGTCTACTGGGACAATGACCTACTGTACAGCGAGCAACGAATCGCCGAGCTGGGGGCCAACCGAGTACTAGTGGTGCCACTCCGCTTTAGAGACTTCCTGTTAAATCTGGCCCACGATGTCCCCCTGGCAGGGCACCTGGGACAAGATAAAACCTACAGCCGCCTAGTGACCCACTTCTTCTGGCCAAAAATGAGAAACGATGTGCACCAGCATTGCCGATCTTGCCCCACGTGCCAAGCCAGTGGGAAGAGCGGCCGCAAATTAAAGGCCCCCCTGCAACCCTTTCCCGTAGTCACGACCCCATTTGAGAGGGTCGGAATAGACATTGTGGGACCCCTAGACCCACGTACAAGACAAGGCCATCGCTTCATCCTAGTACTAGTGGACCACGCCACCCGCTACCCTGAGGCTATTCCTCTCCGGACCGTCACAGCCCCAGTGGTCGGCAGGGCCCTGATGGGGATCTTCTCCCGTGTGGGGTTCCCCCGAGAAGTCGTCAGTGACAGAGGCACGAACTTTATTTCCAAATACATGAAGTCCCTCTGGCAACAGTGTGGGGTCACCTACCGCTTCACGACCCCCTATCACCCCCAAGGAAACGGACTTGTTGAGCGGTTCAATCGCACACTAAAAGGGATGATCGGGGGATTGGAAGAACCCCTCCGTCGCCAGTGGGACGTGCTGCTGCCGTGCCTCCTCTTCGCCTACCGGGAGGTCCCACAGAAGTCCCTAGGCTTCAGCCCATTCGAGCTGCTCTATGGGCACCCAGTACGGGGGCCACTCAGCCTGATCAAAGAAGGCTGGGAGTTGCCTCCGGCCAAGAGTCCTCCAGATGTCTTCCGGTACCTCCTCACCCTCCGCAACCAGTCCCAGCGGTTCAGAGACCTAGCGAAAGCCAACCTAGAGGCCAGTCAAGAGGACATGAAGAGATGGTATGACCAGAACGCCTCATCTATTGAATTCGAGCCGGGGCAACAGGTCTGGGTAATGTCCCCCACAGAACCGTGCGCTCTCCAAGACAAATGGACGGGACCCTTCAAGGTAATCGAGCGCAAGGGACCCGCCACCTATCTGATCGATATGGAGTCCGCCCGGAATCCGCTCCGAGTCCTCCACACCAACAGACTGAAACCCCACTTTGCACGAACAGAACTCAGCCTCTTGATGGCCACAGACAACGGGGTTGAGGACGACTCCGAGCCTCTCCCTGACCTCTTGCGGACCCAGGAGCAAGACGGCTCCGTGGATGGGGTCCGACTCTCGGAGACCCTCACCCAGGAACAACGCCAAGAGTGCCAAGCCCTCCTATCACGATTTGCCAGCCTGTTCTCCCTCACCCCAGGTGTCACTTCCTGGTGTGTGCACGATGTGGACACCGGAGACAGCCCTCCTATCCGCCACCGGGCCTACCGCGTACCTGATCGGGTACGGGCCTGCATCCAGGCGGAAGTAACTAAGATGCTCACGCTCGGGGTCATCGAGCCCTCCGACAGTCCATGGGCCAGCCCGGTCGTACTGGTCCCCAAAGCAGCCGCCCCCGGAACCACACCCGAACTCCGGTTCTGTGTCGACTACCGGGGCCTGAATGAAGTCACCAGAACGGACGCACACCCCATCCCCCGGGCAGATGAACTGGTCGACCGAATGGGCGCTGCCCGCTACCTCAGCATCTTTGATCTAACGGCAGGCTATTGGCAGATCGGCCTCACACCCCGAGCACAAGAACGTTCTGCCTTCTCCACCCCCGATGGCCACTATCACTTCACGGTCATGCCCTTCGGCATGAAAAATGCCCCAGCGACTTTCCAACGGCTCGTCAATCAGGTCCTGGCGGGGCTCGAAGAGTTCAGCGCCGCCTACCTGGACGACATCGCGGTGTACAGCCACCACTGGACCGAGCACCTCCACCACCTCCAAGCAGTGTTGCAAGCCCTTCAGCGAGCTGGCCTCACGATCAAGGCCAGCAAATGTCAAATTGGACAAGGGTCAGTGACCTACCTCGGACACCAAGTGGGAAGCGGTCTAGTGGCCCCTCTCCAACTGAAAATTGCCGCCATCCAGAACTGGCAACCCCCTAACACTCAAACTGAGGTGCGAGCCTTCCTGGGCCTCACGGGCTACTACCGAAGGTTCGTGAAAGACTATGGTACCATCGTGGGGCCTCTCACCGAACTCACGTCGAAAAATCAGCCCAAGAAGGTGAACTGGACCCCAGAGTGTCAAGCGGCCTTCGAACAGCTAAAGGCCGCCATGTGTTCCGCTCCTGTACTCCAGGCCCCAGACTACAGCCGGGAGTTCATCGTCCAGACGGACGCCTCCGACCAGGGCATTGGGGCGGTCCTGTCCCAGGTGAACACCGAAGGCCTTGATCAACCGGTGGCCTTCATCAGCCGGAGACTCCTACCACGGGAGCAACGCTGGAGCACCATAGAGAGGGAAGCCTTCGCTGTGGTATGGGCCCTCAAGAAGCTCCGACCCTACCTTTTTGGCACCCACTTCCGGGTGCAGACTGACCACCGACCCCTGCAGTGGTTGATGCATATGCGGGGGGAAAACCCAAAACTGCTACGCTGGTCCATCTCCTTGCAAGGTATGGACTTTACCGTTGAACACCGGCCTGGGTCTGACCACGCCAACGCGGATGGCCTGTCCCGGTTTTTCCGCCTCGACGAAGAGAGTCCCCAAGAGGATGGGTAACTCTCCCCGCCTTCAGCTGGGGGGGACGCATGTTGGACAGGCCACGTGACGGGCCGCTCTCCCCCGGCTCGACCAAGCCCGAGCCAGTCATACAAGCACCACACACCACCATTGCACGTCCTACGTCCCCTCAGGGACACCTGCCCCCGAGCATGATAACCTCGTGGGTCCGATCCACGACCGACCCACGCGCCCAGCCCGGGCCGCCATCTTGGACACTTCGCCACGAGGCCGCCTGGCCCCCGATCGACCTCAACCCTGGGCCTAGCCCGGCCTCAGACATTCCGGCACCACCCTCCACCCGGGAGGTGAGCGAGCTACTTGGCCAGTCAATGGGAGAAAGAGGTGTCGATGGTTCTCCCCCGGCCAGTGCCGCTCGCCCATCGCCTCCCCGGGCGCTGGCTCCACCCCCCTGCTGGGTGTCTGGACTCCCTCATCCCGGACCTCCCGACCTCCAAGTGCGAGGGTCCGGACATCAAAGCACGCCAGCCCTATAACTGGGGCAGCTCCAGAACAGGAAGGCAGTTGTATCTTGGAGTCGAGAGACGAAAGAAGAACTCATCCTGGACGGACTACTGGCGCTGCCGTAGCTCTGTCCTGTGCACCATCATCCTGCCTGGTGGCGCTGCCACAGCCGTCGTAACCTTCATCCTTCACCGTCGTCCGGATCTGCTGGCGAGGCCGCGGACCGTTGTAACTGTCATCTGCATCGGGACCTGCTTGGCTTCTCCACGGCCCGTCGACCATCCTTCATCCATCTCGGGACCTGCTTGGCTTCTCCACGGCCCGTCGACCACCCTTCATCCATCTCGGGACCTGCTTGGCTCCTCCACGGCCCGATCAGCAACCACGCCGAGCTCGAGGATTGAGAGCTATTGAACTCATTGGTAACTAAGACTGTCCCGCTACCCTTTTCCTCAACCAGAGATCAGAACCGAGGGGACCCCTGAGTCCAGACCTCCTTGTATTATATCAACGTAACCTAAGAAGTGCATATAAAGTCTCGTTAACCTTCAATCTTGTGTGGTGTCCGTCTGTGGGGGGGGGAAGTTACTTATCTGTACAGTCGTTGGAGACGGCTCTCCCTGGAGACCTCTCCCCGTAATCTCGGCCGACCCTCCCGGTCCGTCTAACAAGCATGTCTGACTGCTATCCAACATCATGGAGCACTCCTCAGCTACAGGCTGCTGCTTGCCCCAGTGAAGATTTCTGACTATAATTTCAGAGAGTAAGGTCAAAGCTAAAACTTCCGACGGGGTCGATCCTTGTTACTGTATCCGAGCTGCGCTCCATTGCTGTCTGCATTAACCTGCGAGTAGGTACTGGTCAAGGGCAACCACATAACACTGATTCACATTTTGGTGCTGTCATATGTCTGGTTGTCCTCATTGGATTGTTGTAATTTTGGTGTTGTTTTGTTTATTAACCCCCAAACCATCGTCTGCCATGCTGGGCATGTGCTTAGGATGGCTGCAAGCTGATCTTGCACCTGCCCACAGGGGGAAGATCTAGTGTTCCCCTGTGGGCCACCCTCTACATGACCCCAACAGGAATATTAGCAGAAATGCTTCAATGCCACCTCTGCCCTTCTCAGCCGATGATCTGATGACATCGGGGCACAAGCCGAGCGCCAACGTAATCAGATCTGGCCAGAGGCACTGGAAGCCATTTTGGGGGAAAGGAAAGAGTTTTTCCTGTCCCACGGTGTCTCTTTGCAGGGCATTCTTGCTGCACGATAGCGGGTGGGGTCTAGATTGTGCAGCAGGAAAGCACCCATTAGCATGAGGGATGTTTATTAGCAATGTTTGTGTAGGGGAGTGGCCCCTTGAGCAAAAATCGTCTCCCAATAACTTGGAAAATGTTTTGCCCATATTCTACCACTTGGGGGCCAATTGGCCATATTTTCAGGCCCATCTGTCCCCAGGGGGGTAGAAAGCCACTAGACACCAGGGATTCACTTATTTGTATGTTAGGTAGCGATGCTTTGGGTAAGAGTCACTCACAATTCTGGGGGCAATATTGGCTGTTTTCTGCCGCCATATTTTCAGGCCCATCTGTCCCCAGGGGGGTAGAAAGCCACTAGACACCAGGGATTCACTTATTTGTATGTTAGGTAGCGATGCTTTGGGTAAGAGTCACTCACAATTCTGGGGGCAATATTGGCTGTTTTCAGCCGCCCCCCCCCCCCCAGGAAGGACCATATTTACAGGCCCATCTGCATCCAAGAGGGGTAGAAAACAACTAGACACTAGGGAGGATGTTATTGATATGTCAGGGAGCGACCCCTAGGGTAATGGTTACTCCCATTTTTGGGGCAAAATGTGGCCCTTTTTGGCCCCCCCTTTGAGCAGATCACCCCCATTTGTAGGCCCATCTACTCCCAAGGGGGTCGAAAAACACTAAACACCAGAGAAAGTATCTGGGTGTGTGTGAACTGGAGTTTGACTGATGGTCTTTTTGTACTGGCGTTTTTGCTGGCTGTGTGTTGACTGGCATTTGGATGATGGTATGTTTGAACTGGGGATTTAGCTGTCAGTGTGTGTGGGTGGCATTTTTGTGGTGGTGTGTGTGAGGTGGTGTTTGGCTGGGGTAAGGGTCACTCTGCCCCTGCAGTCAGACTTCAATGTTTTTTTATTAATATTAACTGTTTTATTTCCTGTTATCATTTGTATTTCTGAGTGTCATGTTTTATTTCTCTTTATTATTCTAGTACAACATTTTTGATCTTCTTTGTGGAGACTCCTGCTTGTGGTTTTGGCACTGGATAATCTGCAATTTGTCTAGGTGTCATGTGTTTGGCAGGAAAAGTTGTTTGTACTATTTACTTCCAGCCTCACTGTTCACTAAAGTGAACAACATATATATTTTACCATACTGTACGAGCCTCGTCTTCATTACTACAATCTTTCTTTTGGATGAGCTGTAGCTTGGGGGTTGGCATCAGCGATGTGATCAGTGATTTCATCACTGATTTCCTTTAACATGTCACATATTGGTAGTCAATATTTTGTCTATAATATTTATGTTGGCCAGTATAGCATCCAGAGTATTCCTGTACTATACGTTGTCCGAGGGTCGTTCACTCACCTGCTTGAATCATACTGTTTTTATTAATATCCTCAAGATCTGACTGGACTTCTGGACATGTCTGAACCAACGGGACTTTGATTCCAGGCACCTGACGCCCAATCCTGGGGTTCTGATCCTCACCTGAAATAAAACAACATTAAAATCAGTGGACTAGACCCACCAGCTGCACTGGACAAGAAATCCCTAGCAATCCCAGTGAAAACATTCAAACGGATATCTTATTTGGAGGAGTTCGCTACTTTTCTCGGCACAGTAGCCGTTTACTTTATCTTGGATGCAGACCACAGAGGAATATGAAGTGATGTCTGTGCACATTGGACACAGCCAATACGCCCTGATGAAGTTCTTTTGAACGAAACGCGTTGGCTGCTTAAATGAAAAATGGAATAAAGAAGAGACAAAAAACAAAACAACAACTCTTGGACATTCTTTATTCACTGCATTTGTATTTATACTATTGATCTTGGGTGGTGCAATTCACATCAGGTGGAAATCCCAGTGACACTTTCTGCATGCTAAAAGCAGGAAGGAAACAGCATTTTTGTTTGACAAAATGGAGAAAAACTGCTCAAAAAAGTGCCCAGTAATCACATTTTGAGCAATTATTCCACACTTTAGGGAGGAAAAAAAACTAGCACTGACCAGAGTTTGCAGTGGAGATACTGGCCAGTGCACTGAACTCAAACGTCCCACTATCTCCTTTCAAAACTCCATTCACGTTGTATGGAAGCAGTAAGTATTCCTCTTTAATGTGCAGAATTGTTTAGGGATATCATTAAAGCATATGTGCCTGGATCTCAAGGGCTCCTCCTAAACTCGTTGGCTTTGCAAAGCCTAGATTTAACATGATGTTTTAATTTCAATGGATCATGGTTTACCATTTCCAAGTGAATTATGTGAGTTGGTAATGACACCAATTCTGAATCGCATGTGTCAATGTCTTGCTTTACAACAGCCTCTTTAAATACTCTTTTGCCATGCAACGCATCAGTACAGCCTGTATCAAGATGCAATGCTGGTTTCTCCTGAATACTTAGTCAGGTGTAGCTTCAATTTCTAAATTGCAGGTCTTATAAAGACTTCATCAGGTAAAAAGGGATTGAGATAAAACATAATTCATTACATGATGTTACCTTTGTTCTTCAGTGGCTTCTTTATTGAATGAAACTCCACATTTTCACACCTGAAATAAACACAGGTACATTAGGACTGTATCAAGTCTAGATTTAAAAAGGAAATATATTAGTTGTATTAGCATTTATTAACAGTTATTAGCTTGATGTGAAGCCTGACCTCAGTGAACGGCAGGGCTGTCAGGTTGAACCTTAGTCATGCACAGAGCCTGTCTGTGTCATTGCAGAAGGGAAGGGGAACCTTTTGTGTCCTCCTTGGGAAGGGGGCTCATTTGGAACTGTGGGGCAGTCAAAGAGTGGGGGCTACATCAGAAGGTGCTCTGGACGGTTGCTCATATATAAAATGTAAAGGGAATGTTCTGCTTATGTCCTGTTATTTTATTCACTTTGTAATTACTTGTTACAGTATTTTTATGTTATGTACATGAACAGTAGGCAAGAACATTTAATTAGCTAAATATATCAAAACACAAAAATAAAAAATATAAAGCATCAAAGATATTAATTTTCTAATTATTCTTTTTTCATTTCATTTACATTATTGTGAGGTTCATTATGTTTGGAAAATATAAATAAGCACGTAAAAAAATTCTAAATTAACTGTGAATATCATAATAACCAAATACAAGCTAAATAGCAGGGTGGGACTCATAGATGCATGTTTGGATGTGTTCACATCTGTCAGGCATTCACAACAGGGCCCTGAAGACATACATGAATCTTTCACCCACTTAATGAGACTGGGAAGAAATATCACTGCCACCGGTGGGCAGCCAGACATTGGTGGCAAGTTTTGTCTTGTACTTTTAAGCACTCCCAAAAAAGAAACAAGTGAGGACAGGATGAGCGTGAAATGCTGGGAACATAGCACTGTCTTCCTGGGTTTGATCAGTGTCCTTGATACAACTTCCTTGCCTGAAGTGCCGGATAGGTAGCTCGGACTATCAGACTGACAGAATGCACTTCCCTTGCTTGACTTTGACATTGCTGGTTGGAGTATAAACAGCTAGCAAGCTGCACTTACCTCACTCTAAAGACCAAGAAGGTCTCACAGTCTGTCAGGGCTTGAAGTGCTGGAGAGATCCTCTTTCCTCACTTGAAATGGCAGGCTGGGCAGTTTGCAGGGGCATTCAGCAAAGTATGTCACCCCTATGTAAGCCTTTTAAGCCAATAATGTAACATGCAGAATGTATAAATGTGGAACATATAATAATTTAAGGTGGGCATTTTCCTGCCACTAAAGGGCTGTACCTCTTTCTGTGAGGTAAACTACTAAATACCAATTGAACAATATTTTTACTAACTTTGATTTGAAGAAAGCTATAAAGTAAATCCAACTACTGTTTTTAATATATATTTAAAATCAAATTCAATGGAGTTTTAGATAATATAAAGGAAAAGTAAAGTATAAAAAGTAAGACTTTGCCTGCCTGAAGCTCCAGTTGGCTAATTAGCATTAGTCTGTCTGCAACCACACCCCTCGTCATAGCTTTCTCGTTGATGAGGTGTAAAAGTTAACCTTAGATCAGAAACAAAGACTTAGACCATTTGGCAGGATGATCTGGGTGTGAATTATTTCTCGAAGCCTGCCCCTTTTCACACTTTAGTGTAAAGTGTGAACTACTAAAGGGCGGAGTCTTTTGATCCCAGGTCCAACTGTCGCTAGTCTCGATCTATTTGAGTGGAGAGGAAGTTCACCTCAGGTCAGTTTGTTGTGGCTCTGGAGGAAAGATCTGCTTATTTACTTAGAAACACCTGTGGTTATGCCATCAGCCATCTCGGAAGGCAGAAAGTTTGCCATTTGAATTTTCTATGATAATTGTTGTTGGAAATTACCTTCTCTGCAGGGTAATGCCCAAACATTTTGCCTACCTCCTCCTAATTTTTGCTGGATATTTGTTTGTTGGGTTTAGAACTCTGTGTACTTTACCACCACTAACCAGTGCTAAAGTGTTTGTGTTTTCTCCCTAAAACATGGTCAAATTGGTTTATACCCAATTGCCATATTTAATGTACTTGTAATTCTCTTGTTGAGTAGTATGCCATAAACCCAGGGCGTGTAAATGTAAATACTACCAGTAGGCTTGAATCACTATGTGTCACCCACTTAAGTAGTTCACCCACTTAAGTAGCCCTCTTAAACATGTCCTAGGCCTGCTGTTGCAGTGCCATAATGCCATGTTGACTTGGCATTTAACCCCCTTGCCGAACATTAAACTCCCCTTTCATTCCTTCTCTAAGACCGGTACTACGTAGCCTAGAGGGCCGGGTAATGTGTAATTGAAATGTAGGACATGTACTTTTAAGTTTTACATATCCAGGTAGTGAAAAACTGCCAAGTTTGTGTTTCAGTATAGTGAGGCCTACCCTTCTTTTAGGATAACATTGGGGATTCCTTATTACATTTAATACACTGTAATTCCTAAATGAGAGGAGGTTGATATCTCATGTTTGGTACTATGGACTTGTAAGAGAAACCCTCTTTAATGGTAAAGTCGATTTTATCACTACAATTTCAAAAATGCCACTTTTAGAAAATTTCAATTTTCCTGCCCTTAACCCTTTGTGCCTGCCGCCTGCCTTGGGTCATATGCCTGGGTGTAGCTGACAGTTAGGACTTTGTCAATTCCTCTTAGAAACCAGAGCTACAAAAGAAACATCTGAAAAAAAGCATTTAATTTAATTGAATGGAGATGTATCAAAGGTGCTCTTGAGTACTGCTTTTCCACTTCAGATTGTACATTTATTAAGAAACTAACTACATTGTTAGATTATGCTTATAGTTGTCTTAAGTAAGTGTGATCAAAACGCTGCTCTTATGGAATATTTGCAGATATGTTTGTGATTTTAATGTTTTCTTTCTATTGTGATAACTATTTTAATACATTTGATACAATAAAAATGCATTCATTTAGACAGTCAGACAATAGTAGGATTAGCGGAGCCCAAATCAGTCATTAACTGGCTTGATGGGTTGTCGTGGGGCTGAGCTCAACCCCACTTGCACTTGAGTAGGCTACGCCCTGTCTCCTCACAATAGCCTTAATGACCCTGCATTGTCAATGCAGCCAGCTTGGTGACAGGACAGAGAAGGCCGGGACATTCCAGAACTTTAAGTTTTCCAGAAACATCTCCCACTTTCTAGGAGTAGGGCACAATGGTATAAATATAGGGCTGTCTGACCCACTCTTCAGTTCAATACTAGACCTGTGGAAGGACTCTCAGAGGACTACCTGCTGCTGTGACCTACTGTGCACTCTACCAGACCTCTGCTGTACATGGACAGTCTCATTTGTTGCATGGAGCATGCCTTGAATCCTCGGAGGCCAGCCCTGCTCTTGAGCCCTGCATCTTCACCTGCACCCAAGACTTCCAAAAGCGACTCCTAGGGCTAGTGTGCTGGCCTCCTGTTCTGAGACACAGGAACACAACAGGCTCCCACCATCTTGAGCCCACACATGGACCCAGCCTGAGTGAGTCCTGAACACCAATGAAGTCTCCATCCACTCTTGGACCCTTGGTTGTGGTGCTAAAGGCCTCCAGATGGCCATATTCCAAAAGTGCGAAAAGGCACAAATACGCCAAAAAAGTGATCTGAGAACCGGGAGGAGACAGTCACCAACCTGCTCGCCAACCTGCTTGCCTATCTGCTCATGGTGCATCACTGGTTGGATTGACTTTGCAGCTTCTCCCGCTAAAGACTTCTCTGTAGCAACAAATCTGTTTCTGCAGCCGCTTCACCAAAGTGGTATTTCTCTTCGGCACAACTTTCTGCTTCGCCCGCTGGAGATTTTTGACTTCCATCTTGATGACTAAGGGCCCGATTATGATGCTATCTGGAAAGGCTCCGAACGGCATCCGATTCGGTAGCATCCGAATCAGAAGCCTTGTTTCTGACCAACTCAGACATATTTCCATCACAACCGATCATGATGTCTGGAAGCTGTTTGAACTGTCCGACTCGGTTCCAAGTAACATGTTGGTCGGAACTGACACGTATAGGTCTACGGGCTGCTTTTCCGGACAAGCGATTAGGATGTAGGATTCGGACAGCCCTTCCAAATCGGTTGTCTGACACAGATCGGCTGTCGGAATCGGACTTTGGGGGCCTGTAGCAGGCCTCCCTTCACCCGGGGCCCTCTGATTCAGGGCCTTGGGGGTACCCATGGGTCCCCCCTTTCCCTGCATGCACAGTGTGGCAGGCACCATGGATGCCTGCCACCAGGTGCAAGGTTTTCCCCAACCACCCCTTTTTTCAATGAGAGCCTGTGTCTCCATTAATAGCAGAGGCTCTCATTGGAGTCAATGGTTGTCCGACCGAAAGGTGTTTGTACTTACCGTAATCAGTCGGTTGGACTCCTCGAACCTGAGTCTTTTGGAACGCATTCAAGATCCGATTCAATTGGACTGCTTTCCAGAAGACATTGTAATCAACCCTGAAGGTAAGGATCTTCACCATGTATTCTCTCCACGGCTATCCATGATGAAGCTCTCTGCATGGAAAATTCTGCAGCCTAGCCCCACTGTGCTTCTACCTTCTCAGATACTTTTTCTTCAAGACAATGATGCGTCCAAAGGTTAGCACTGATCGGGCACAATCCACTTCGTATATTCCATCCTCCTTCATGGCCGACCTTAGCTTTTGACTTTGCCCTAGTCGAGCATGACCGGATGCCCATGGTTGGTGATTTTCCTTTTATTTGCTATACTGAACATTAAACTTTAAAAAATCATAACTCTGGTGACACTGATTGGATTTCTGTTATTTTGTTGTCAAATTATTTATTACAATTTACCCTGTTTAGGGATTTTCCTTGTGTTGTGTTTTCACTTTATTAATATTTGTATGCTCAATAATTAGTTTAGCATTGCCTCTAAGTTAAGCCTGAATGCTTTTTGTGCCAAGCTACCCAGGTCTGAGAACAGGTAAATTTGATAACTTTGTGTGGCTCTCCCTGACAGGTATTGTCTCTATTGCTTGACCAGGGCTCAAGCCCCAGTCCCAGTCAGCCAACAACCAACAACCCAATTTCATGGTGTGTCATAAGGCAAATAGGATGTGCTGCAAAAGTGAAACATTTGCTCTTGCATCTCATCTTGTGGGTATTCAGGAGAGTATTTTCTATTTGTGACCTCCTTGGAGACCTGAAGGGTTTAACCTGATCCAAATGTACTGAAGACTGAAAAGTGAATTCCCAGGTTGATATGGCTGAACTCCTGCGTGTCTACAGGGGCATCAAAAACTACAAGAGGTATTTACCTGAAGTGTGTGCTGACCAGTTACAACCTGACTCTCAATGGGCCCTACTAGGGGTCACTACTGAAGTGCTGCCTAAGGTCTTGGTAATTGACCAACAGCATCTGCTCCAAACAGAAGAGAAAGTTGGCTCTTAAAGTATTTTCAACCTTCAAAGACTATCTTCCAAAAGACTTGACTTTGGCGGGCAAAACATCAGCTCGGTCCCACTCAGAGCTTTTTACCACCTGCAAAAAGTTTTCAATTTACTCTCACAACTGAGGTATCAAGATACATCTTCCAGGCTTGCCCCGCTGGAGAATAATTTCTAATATGGAAATCTTCACCATGAAAATGTGGGAAAAGTATCGAGATGCTGAAAGGACTTCAGAAGATGATAAATGTGATTTTTTTTTGCGCTGGGATTTTTCTGCTAAACCAACATCTTCATTGGGACTTCATTCCATAACTATCCGACTTGGAGAGGACTTAAGCAGATGCAGTCTTCCACCTTGCGCTGCTCAATACTTTTGACCTCCCTAACAAAGGAAGGAAAAACCTTTACCTGGATAACCTCCTGATGAATAAGATCTATGCCCCATTATGGTTGGCTTTAAATTGCACCTAGGTCCAGACCAACTGTGAAGAGTGACAACTGATAATAGTGAAAAGCTGTTCCTTTTTCTTGGCAGTCTTATGCCTCAAACAATTAAAAAATAATATCTTCAGTTTCCCTAATGGATTTTGATCATATTTTATCTTTTTTTTTACCCAACAATTTGTCTTGATTTTCAGAAATTAGCTGTAGGAGTTTTATTGTGTTGTTTTGACTTTTATATGTTTTGGTAATGCTAGATGTTGTTCATACTTTTCCCGGAGTTGTACCTGGCTGCCCCATGCCATTGTCACCAGAGAAAAGTTCAGATTTATTTTCTTAAACTTATTTGTTGGACCTGACAATGTTAAGGATGTATCTCCTGGGAAGGACTCACATCTCCCCAATTAATACCTCATGTTCCTACGGCAGACTTTCAGGGCCTGAAGCAGTGACAGAATGTGATTTTCTGGCTTGGAATTTCAGTAAAAAAGAAAACATGTGACATGCCCTCCTCTGACGTGTTACAGGCTGGACAACAACAACTCCCCCAGTGGCCCATTTTGAGGTGAACGCTCTCAACGGTATGGTGCCCAATCTGAAATGGAAAATATATCTTCTTGTCCAATGTGACAGACACCTGATCCCCGAAAAACTCGTACCCACAGAAGGAATTAAAATTAAAAGCATCTCCTTAATATTTGAATGTCCAGGGATCTTGTTAAAGTGGTCAGATTTCCAGGTTAATGGACTGCATGATGTTTTTTGTTCAGTGGATAGGTTGGGTAACTACTTAGCGCTGTGAAATCCCCTAGGTGATAAGTGTTGCACTTTAAAAATACGCTAAAGAAATATTAATACATTATTTCATTGCGGGTCACAACATAGGGGTTGATTCCGATCTGAGTCGGAAAGCACTCCGACCGATCCAGATCCGGGGTGTTTTGCGACCGATCCGGACTCTTGCAGTCCGACCATGCGAGTACGATGCTGCTGTATGCAGTCGGACTCGGTTCGGTCGGACTCCTATAGAAGCCAATGGGAGCCGGTCGTACAATGCATGCATGGGCTCCCATTGACTAAATGGGTATGTCGCGGACAAGTGTGCCCCCTACAGTGGGTATGTGTCGGTGCCATCCGCACCATACATGCCTATGTTGGGGAGACCCATGGGTCTCCCCCTGTGTCAGAGTTGTAAGGCTAAGGGTAACAGGGGGTCCGAGGCAGACTGCCAAATCCCAACTCCGGGAGCTATTGCGAGCCGGAGGCTCTGACTCGATCCGGCTGTCCGAATCGCGCATCGTACTATCTTGGTCGTGAATCGTCTCAGTTGCCCACCACGGTTTGCTTGTGATCGAGTCGTACGGACCGGTTCGGACCTGGAATCGATTCGGACAGAGATTTTGCGCTTCTTTGCATCGTACTTCGTCGTCCGGACCCGTGAATGACTCGGACGGAAATTCAGTCTCCGAATCGGATCCGCTAATGCCAAACCCGATTCGTTGCCCTACCGACCAAGATCGGAATCGGCACCTTAGTGGGTGAGTTCAGGAGTATTCCATAGATGGCTCTATTACAGTAATGGGTGCGACGTGATGTTGTCCACCAACCCCCTTACTCCTAAGTTCAAGAGGAGTGTATACAGAGGAGATCTCAAATAGACAAAAGCAGGATTTCTCAAAAATGTATTTTCAACTCTAGGTAGTTCCTCTGTATTGGAGAATCCCCACAATCCTGCCCCGTCAAGGGCTGAACCCAGTGCCTTGGCCTCATATATTGGAGCACCGGTGTAATAGGTTTGGTTTTTGAAGTACAATATTCATTGAGTTATGCACCCAAAATCTAGTGCCAGTATCTCAAATTAATTTCAATGATCCAATCAGGAGTAAGAACGTTGTCTTTGGTGGCTTTATGATACTGCTAAAAGCATCTGATTGAGGAATAACTGAAACATGGATGAGTTTAGTTGGAATTATCTCATAATATAAAAAACATTTTTTAATTAGATTTGATCATGTGCTTGTATTTAATGACTTCTATAGTGTTACATGATGGTGGGGCATTCTGAATGGCTTCAGCATTTCTTGAGTTGACCATCAGCCCTTCTTTCATGAAGGCACAGCAAAAAAAGTGGGTTCTTATTTATGAAAAGTGTTGCATCACTGATTAAAAAGAGTGATGTGTCACTTTTCATTGCACCATCCTCTTTTTTGTTCTATGACACTCCATGTCGCATGGAGTCAACAGATACGTTACGAATCCTGACATATCTGATGGCGCAATAAAGAAAAACACTGCTGGAGTGCGTCGGGAAACTAATGCAACTCCAGTAATGGTGTCAGCACACATGGGCAAGTCCCATATGAAAAGCCCTGCCTCAGTCCTTACACCTGCTTAAAGCAGGCTTATGAATATGATGCAGTGAAGTTGTAGAATGGTGCAGTTAAATTTCATAGATTTTACTGCGCCACTTCTATGAGCCTTTTTTGTGTGGGAACGCCCACAATGCATATTTTTTACCTGATGCAGGTATAATGTAGTGCACAGCTTTACAAAGTGACGCATATGCCTAGATGCATCACTTTGTAAATAGGGGGCAGTGTGGTGCGTTTTTAACGCTGCCGCAGCTCCACAAAAAACTGACGCAAATGGCAGCATAGGTCCTCATAAATAAAGGCCCCGATCTGCAGTTTGAAGAAGGAACACTTCTTCCAGAGTAGCAGTCCAGCAGGATGCACTTTTGGTAGCAGTACATCAGTCTTTCTTCCTGGCAGAGTTCTTTGCAGCTCCAGTAGTGTACTGTCTTGGTTGGGTCAGAGACCCTGAACTTATATCCAGTTGGGTGAGCAGTTAAAATATCAAAAATAAAATATCGACCTACACTAATATCGAGGTGACAATATTGAAGGGACAGAATATCGATGTTAAGAATATCAATGGACAGAATATCGACCCTATGGTAAGTAATATCGATTTTTTTTATATCGATGTAAGTAATATTGAAGTTAGTAATATCGATATCAAATATATCGATGTTACTAATATCGATGTTACTAATATCGATGTTTATATTATTGTTATGTATTTTATTCTGTATTTAATATGTATGTGCTATATGTGTGTTGTTTAGTGTTCTGCTGGTTTAAAAATATATGTATACAATTTGTATATGTAAATAATGTTTATTTAAGTTAATTTTGTGTTTTAGTACCGTAATGGGTTGTGGGTTTATAGGGGAATAGGGTGGGAAGTACTTTAATTATACTAAATTAATTATTAATTTTCAGGAATTATTCATAAATTATAATTAATTTTTGCATTAAAGTTTTGTTGCGGGTTGTGGGTTTATGGGGGAATATTGGGGGAAGTAATTTAATTGTAATTAAGTAATAATTTATGTTCATTAATTGGTATTGATAATTATATTTATGTTAATTAATTATTAATTGCTAATTAATTTTTATGAATTGGTAATTAATTTGTATTAATTGATTAATTAATAAATAT
The DNA here is from genome assembly GCF_964263255.1 of Lissotriton vulgaris. Lineage (NCBI taxonomy): Eukaryota > Metazoa > Chordata > Amphibia > Caudata > Salamandridae > Lissotriton > Lissotriton vulgaris. The sequence goes on along the minus strand of NC_141692.1, from coordinate 2,475,693 downwards.
GTTAAGTGTAATATTTTATTATTGGAGTGTGTTGTGCGTTTATAGGGGAATAGTGTTGGAAATAATTGAAATCTAATTAAGTAATTATTAAATGTATTGTTGGGTATTGATTATTACTTTATTGAATATTCATTATTAATTGGTGATTATTGTAAATACATTTTTGGGGGTTTGAAAAGTAATTTATTGTTGTTTTATCATTAATTGGTAATTAAATATTATTAAATATTATTTGATATTTTTAATGAATATATTAATCAGTAATTAATAAATGGTAATTAATGTTTAATTTGAGGAAATATAAATGTTATGGTCAAGTTGTGTTCCCTAGCGCGTACCCCACCGACTCCATGTACCAGCTTAAAGTGCATGTAACTTCCCTCCTGTGTCAGCTATGAAGACGCAAATACATTTGCGTCCAACGTTAACTTGTCCTCTTTCAGATCCACCCTGAATGGATTAAATAACCCGTTCTTAAGTATGCTTTGCCACCGTCTTTTTGTAGTGTACTTTACATGTTTTCCTGCTCTGGCAAAGTAGGCCCTGAATTTCTGCCATCGAGCCTCTTTTCTGGCTTCTGGCTCTGACAGCCTCAGCCCAGGCTGCCTCTGTACCCGTGAACTCTGACTTACTTCCAGCGCGGCCCCTCGCGCTCAGCTCAGCCTGCTTTCTGCCAAGACTGACTATAACCTTCGAGTTATCTGTTCCGCTCCTCGAAAATGCATTCCTGCCTACTAGCTTCAGTAAACATCCTCCCCAGCTGCAGAGCCAAAGGGCCGACCTGTCTCAGTGCAAGTAATTCATAGCTTCTGTTACCATGCTTCCATGAAAGGCCCCGTGCCCCCACATATTCTCATGCAGACACTTAGGCGCTTATACACGCATCCACAGTTAGTATAGAATAGCTTCTGCCCTAGAGACCTTTCCGTCCAGATAATATGGTTCCTAAACATCAGATATCAGATATGATAGAAGTACAAGTTGATCTGACATGCCAGACTTCTGTCTCTTTCCGTCAGTGTAAATGTCAAGTCCCCTGCACCCCTCCAGTTTCACGTCTATCACACGTCATGCAGCTGCGCGCGCATCCAAGCTTCCGATTTCTGCTGACATTGCAACATTTCTGTTAGTGCCACCCCTTTGTGACACCCATCTGTGACGTTTCTAGCACACACCTCTAGTTCACGCCTAGTCCACGCCTTCTGATTACGTACTAGTAACACGTGTATACTGTTATCTTGTCTTCTCTCAGCCGTTACGCCTACTATACTGTTTCCTATGACCTGAATTAAGTATATAAGCTATGTACTGTCAATAAAATGTAGCGCTCTATCCCTTCTTCCACCCCTGCGGTGGGAAGAACATGATATTATGGTCCTGACCATTCCTTTTTGAGGAATAAAACCCTTAAGAACTCTAACACCACGGACTCTGGTTCTTTCTTTCCGATTTTATTGATTAAGTACTTACCTGCATAGAAATTAAGAGAGTAAATTATATATTTACGTCATTTTGGCGCCCGAACAGGGACCCCTCCCCCACCTCACGCGCCGGTTGGTGCGTTGCAAGCTCAGTCCCCTGCCATCAGTTAGATGGAAACTACGCGTACCGGCAGGATTTCCTGCATCTCCCTCTGACCCACGGAGGTGACGAAGACTGCGATCAGTGCCCAGACGAGGCGGTGAGGAGTGCGGAGGATCCCGACCAGAGCCTAGCCGAAAGAAGCAAGGTCCGAGGTGTCAAGAGGCCCACCAGTTTTCCGAAGTTTTCCGAAGTTTTCCGAAGTCGAGCCGAGTCGAGTCCAGTCCAGCCGAGTTTTCCGAGGCCTTCTGTTTCCGTGCTTCCCGGTGAGTACCATTGCTGGGACGTATCTAGACGGGTTTGGGTACACAAGTCCGGTCTGCACTGTTTTTAGGCAGTGTATCTGTACTGTTTAGCAGTACATCCAGTATTCTGAATTTCTGAATTTCTGCACTGTTACACCAGTGTATCTGTACTGTTTTGCAGTACATCCAGTATAGGGGGTAGTCATCTATGTCTCAAATGTCTTTTCATGTGATTAATGTCGTGGTATGAATGTGACCGTTTTAATGTGCATTATTGTGTTTCTTGTATAAACTAGCTGTATCCAGTATTAAATAGTAAGGATTGAGTATTCAGTAATAAGTAAACAAGATGCCGTTTTTCAACAAGCTAAAGCAGATAGGAACTAGGAAAGGGATACTGGAGGAAGAAATTCCTATTCCCCCTAGGGACACTCCAGGTAACTTTATGTATCACAAACATGGCATAGATGCCATATTGTATCTAGACTTATGGGCCGACTATACTAAACACCTAGACGAAAGACACAGATGGCCTGCTACCGGAACATGGGATGCCGAGTGCATCATGAAGGTAGAAGAAGCATTATGGAAAAAGAAAGCTAGACAATCTCAGAAAGACGCCATAGAGTTTTGGCGTAAGGAATCACATAAGCGTGCTGAGAAAGCACTCCGTAGAGAAGACAGACTTAAAGAATCAGAAAAAGCCCAAGAAAACGAATTAGTTACTGAAGGGATCCGAGTAAAAACAGAACAAATAGACCGTGCCCGAAACAATCTCGTAAACGGTATGTATCTCGCGGCCGAGGGTACACCTGAGGCCCTATCAGAAATACCGAAAAACTTACCGCCGCCATTAGTTCCAACTAAAGTAATGCATAAGACTACTAAAGACATATTCCTAAATTCCTATCTAGAGGATGTAGCACCGGCTTACACCAATCTGCCTGTTCGGGCCTTGCCTACTGACAGGGACGGGGGTGGCACCCCGCCCCCAGATCATGTTCCGCCGGTACCGCGACAGACCTCCCCCGTTCCGCCAGCCCCGCTACTTCCCGCACCCAAAATTGACCTACCGAAACCACGTCTACCTGATCCTACTAAACGACAAATTCAAGTTCAGATACAGACTCCACAGGGAGATAATGCCCAAGCCTCCGCTTCAGGAGGTGCGACCGCGGGTCTTCGGACCCCGCCATTAACACACAGATTCAATCTCAGGGATATGCAGAGTCCTCTCATGTTCAGGTCACCCCGCCTTGACGCATTAAAAGAAAACCTTTCAGTTTGCAGATATGATCCAGTACCCGGAAAGGACGATCTAATGATTTTGGCATCACTACGGTTAAGATCTGCTACTGATATCTTGCTATGCTATGTAGGAATGAAGGACCGTCTAGATAGAATATATGAGTTTGTTCAGACAGGGAAAGACCCTGACAGTATCAAGGATGCCATGGAGAAACAGAAAGTTGACGTTCAAGCACAGATACTACGATTTTTCATAAATTGTCTAATAAGAGAACGAGACAGGCCTGGAACAGATCAGAGTGAATTAGATGCACTGAACAAGTGGGGTCAAAATATAGCTGAAGGAAAACATGACAAGGGAACTTGCATAGCCAGTATGTACAAGAAAATTAGAAAAGCAGTGATAGCAGTACACCAGAAAGAGAAAGAAAAAGCTTCCTCCGAGGAGGAAGAAGAACTTGAAGAACCAGAAAGAGCTACAGATACTATAGCATATGTAGGTAAGGGAACTTACCTTAGGAAAGGTATCCATCCAGAAAGCAAGAGAGTTTTTCTTTCTGCTTTAACAAACCCGAATTCTTCTGAACATCAGTTCCAGGAGACTGATAAAAGACTACGAGAAAGAATGGGGTACCATGTACTCAATTCGATGGATGAACAAGAACTGGCCCGGTCAGCCATATTATGGGCCGAAAATCCAGACATATATAATGATGACACCTTAGCACAGACGTTTCTGAACCTTTCCCCAGACGAACAGAAATTAGCAGGTGTATACATGATGCAGCACCTCCTCACGAAATACAGAAACCAACATTCTGATCCAGGTCCCTTACACGAAACATTAGAAGCACTACTCATGGATAGATGGAGAGGTTTCAGTACCAAGTTAATACAAATAATTCTAGAACAACGACATAAATATAACACTTTCGTAAGCTCCGAATATGTTCCCGCCCCGCCTCCAGAAAGGAAAATGTACCACATGCAATGCGGGAGTGGCATTGAAAGCCAGAACCCCTTACGAGAAGTACACCCAGTTATGGGTGCGGATCACCTCTTGAAACGTGTATATGTACACACGCCACTGACTAAGTTAGAACTGTTAGAAATGAAGAAACTAGTTCCGTGTCATGATAAAGACCCTGCAGGTTTTCACAGAGAGCTTAAAGACATGTTACTAATGGGGGATTACACGTATGAGGATATCATGAAAATGTTGAAGGTGCTGTTGCCCACGGGCATCTACGAGAAATTAAAGGAAAAGGAATGGGAGGTGGGGGACAAAAAGATTGCATGGGCAGAAATAGAAGACGAAGAAAGCAAACGAGTCCCAGGGGTAGGCCTTGGGGATAAGACTAAAGCATTACCCGGTTTAATAGTACAGGTCCTGCCAAGATTATTGACAACTAGAAAGGAAGATTGGGACGCCATCTTGTCCTGTAAACAGAAACATGATGAAGATACTAGTGACTTCTATTCAAGATTCGAGAAATGTTTCATTATTAATAGTGGCCTAAAACCAAGTAGTGAGTCATATCCACACCTTTTTGTATCAAAATTAGTCGAGAACTCCCTACCATTAGTTAAAAACCGAGTGTACAAAGTGGAAAGTACTTGGCAGGCAAATACGCCATCCCAGATGTTACAAATGTTACAATACCATCAGAATAGAATTAGAGAAGAACAAGATCAGGAACAGAAACGCATGAAAGACACAAAGATGAAAATGTTAGTAGCTCAGACGGTCCCAGCCGACGGTCATAGGAAGGGTGGGACCCAGACAAGTCACACTACAGCTCCCGTTAAAGGAACGTGCAATTATTGCAAGCAGCCAGGTCACTACGTACATGAATGTCCAGTTCTGAAACATAACATAGCAACAGGGAAAACTAAAGAGAGACCGCATCCGCCTAGACAAGATCAGGTCCAGCAACAGACCTCACAAAATGTACAGCCCATGCAGAATACACAGCCTATGCATGCCCCATCTCATACAGCACAGACAGTAGCAGTACCACAGACCATTGCCGCGACTCAGCAAGTTTCACAACAGATGTACCAGTATGCCCAATCTGCATATCCAGATTACCCCCGATACACATGAAACAGCCTAGAGAGGGAAGGTGGCTTGCCTCTTATTGAAATTCCTGTAGATCAAGAAGGTCCTTATGTACACAGTCACGTATTGGGAAAAGACAGAAAGTTTTTAATTGACACGGGGGCAAGCCGCACCACAATCAGCCATAATGAAGTCCCAGGGGCACCCCTCTCAGGCTCACAGAATGTTTCCCTTGTTTTTTCAGGACAGCCTATTGTAAATGAAGTATCGGAACCAGTACCGTTGGCTGTGGGTCCATTATCACGAGTTACAGATTTGTTACTTACGAACTCATGCCCAGAAAATCTGTTAGGAATTAAGACATTGAAGGCTCTAGGAGCTATAATCTGCTGTTCCCCGGAGGGAGTTAGACTCTTTCTACGGGATTTCAAGGGTCACTATGTGTTGCGAGAATTCGATGTCAGATTGAAAAATGTGCCAGATCACTTGTGGGCCAAAGGCCCAACAGATGTAGGTTGCATGCATATCACCCCATACCGCGTTACACTCAAGACAGGAGTTGTTCTACCACGAATCAGACAATACAAGTTACCACCCGATGCTGTAGCGGCTTTACTGGAAATCATTGAAGAGCTTATAGCACAAGGAGTGGTCGTCGAGACTGACTCCAATATCTGTAACTCACCTATCATCCCAATTCTTAAACGTACTGACCCCAATGCACCGCCAGTATATCGTCTGGTGATTGATCTTCGAGAACTGAACAAATGTATTGTACCACAGTACCCTGTGGTCCCCGATATCTCTTCCCTATTGACTGCTATTGATTCAGAAGCAACGTTCTTTACTGTAATCGATCTCAAGAACGCTTTCTTCAGTGTACCTATTGATCCGGAGAGCCAATATCTCTTCGGATTCAGTTTAAATGGACGAAGTTTCAAATTTTCCCGCGCACCTCAAGGATTCACAGAAAGCCCCAGCATCTATAGTCAAGCACTGAAAAGGCAACTAGATTGTATTCAAATGCCAGTTAACACAGCTTTACTGCAATACGTCGATGATCTGTTGATCACCGCACGAAGTGAGCCCGAATGTGAACAAGCATCACTGACAGTTCTACATTTTCTGGCAGACAAGGGACACAAGGTGTCTCCTTCGAAGCTACAATTCTGTGTTCAGCAAGTTGTGTACTTGGGTCACTTGCTGTCCAAAGTGGGGAGACAGCTCACTCCCGATCGCATTCAGTTAATTGTAAATATGCCACGACCCCAGACACAAAAGGAAGTGCGGGCCTTCATAGGCCTCACCTCGTACTGCAGACAATGGATTCCTCAATATGCATTTCTAGCTAAACCACTCATCCAGTTAACGACGCAGGAGGCAGCAACCTCGACTGTCCTCCCTTGGACTCAGGAACATACACAAGCCTTTGAGGAATTAAAGAAAGCATTATGCCAAGCACCAGTTTTAGCGACACCATGTTACAGCAAACCGTTTACACTTTTTGTTACAGAACGTGATGGTACAGCATTGTCTGTCCTCACTCAAGATCAAGCAGGTTCACATAAGCCTTGCGCTTATTTTTCAAGTACATTGGATTCAGTAGCCCAGGCACTCCCTGCATGCTTAAAGTCAGTAGCAGCAACAGCGTTAGCAATAAGACAGAGCGATTCAATTGTTTTAGGCCATCAGTTAACAGTACAAGTTCCACACTCTGTAGAGGTTCTTCTAAATAGAACCCAGACTCAGCACTTGACCATAGCACGACTGACAGGTTACGAATTAACACTATTCCAGCCACACATAGAAATCAGACGCTGCAGCATTCTGAACCCCGCAACACTGTTACCTACAATTATGACAGATCCAGCCCCGCATGATTGCATAGAGATCATTAATGCAGTAACAAAGCCCCGACGAGACTTAACAGATGTTCCATTGACAAATCCAGACCTGACACTTTATGTGGATGGTTCATGCATGCGAACAAGTACAGGAGAATTAGTGGCCGCATATGCAGTGACCACTGAAACCGAAGTTAAAGAAACACATCGTATCGATACACTGTCTGCTCAAGCGGCAGAGCTTATTGCTCTGACCCGAGCCTGTATACTAGCCAAGAACAGAAATGTCAACATATACACTGATTCCCGTTATGCGTTCGGAGTTGTACACGACTTCGGCATGTTATGGCAAGAACGAGGTTTTCTGACCTCTCACGGTGCCAAGATCCAACATGGTCCCCTCATTCAAGCACTGCTAGAAGCAATACATCTGCCTTCAGGCATATCCGTCATGAAGTGTAAAGCACATACTAAAGTCACAGATTCTGTTTCCCAGGGTAACGACCTGGCAGACCAGACAGCAAAACATACAGCATTGACTCACACTCAGACAATTGACATGACAAAGACAACCGGACCGACACATTGTATGACAGTCAGAGATCCCACACTAGATGTTATCGATATTCAGACACATGCTACCCCAGAAGAAATAAAGAAATGGATTGAACTAGGAGGGATCCAGACAGATCAAGGTTGGATGACGAAGGGAAAATCTACATGGTTTCTCCCTGACTCTATGGTTCAAGTCATGATTAATACAGCACATAGTCCAGCACATCTAGGAGAGAAAGCGATGTTAGACAGTTTACAAAATCTTTGGAACAATAAACACTTACGAGCAGCAGCGAAACAGAAAGTGCGTACTTGCATGATCTGTTGTCAGTTCAATCCAGGTAAAAGCGTCCCTGTAGAGCAAGGTGGATTTCATCCTCCCGATCACCCTTTTGAAGTCCTCCAGATGGATTATATCCAGATGGACCGTTGTCGAGGATTTAAATATGTTCTCGTAGTTGTTTGTGCTCTGTCCCGCTGGACCGAAGCATACCCAGTCCCAGATTACACTGCTCCGACCACTGCCAGGCAGTTGGTTCGTGAATTCTTCCCACGGTACGGCTTGCCTCGTGTCGTGTACTCAGATAACGGTCAGCCATTCTCATCCGCATTAATGAAAGAAGTTTCTTTATTGCTAGGATACCAGTGGAAATTCCATTGTGTCCGACACCCCGAAGCCGCAGGCCTTGTAGAAAGGCATAACCAGACACTAAAGATCCGCCTCGCAAAAATATGTCAGGAGAAGGGGGTCGACTGGATAGTCGCCCTGCCCGTGGCACTATTCTATATGAGAATGGTTGCCCATTCGAGATCAGGGCTATCCCCGTACGAAGTGGTTTTTGGCAGACCACCGAATATGTGGGGGACGCCCATTCCGAAAAAAATTACTGATGTTGATTGCAATATGTTGACAGATTACCTTGCCTCCTTGATGTCTGCACTCCAATCATGTCGTTCACAGGTTGCCGCAGCCTTCCCTGACAACACTGATGTAAAGCCACATGATGTCCGTCCTGGGGACCTAGTATTGGTGCGAAACTTTGATAGGAAGAGCCCGCTGGAGCCCCGCTGGAAATCGCCGAAGACCGTCCTTCTCACCACGAGGACCGCCGTGAAGATCGAAGGGAGAAAGGGGTGGGTCCATACGAGTCATGTGAAAAAATTCCATGAACTGAAACCAGACCGAGACTCGTCCACCCCCACCAAAGACTGTGTTGAGCCAAAAGACTTTACAGTATCTGAACGAGAAAAAACTCCCCAAGAGGAGTACCGATCGAAACTCCGATCTAGCAAGTCAGACAGTTTAATTGTTTAAGTCCTCCCCTAGGTGAATCGGTTAAATAGTTTCTGACATGTATCCCCTAGATCGAGATAGAGAGAGAGAGAGATGAATTAAGAAATATGCATATTGTAAATCACTTCGTAGTCACTGTATAGTGACACTATTAATCATGTTTATTCTGAGTATTTTAATTATTGTTGCTAGCATCCTTCTACCTATCTATTGTCCTATTTTCAAGCGTGAACAATCTGTTTACAATGTCTCTGCTGAACACACTTTTAGCGAGTTACCTCCACACGAACTCTCCTACAGACTTGCGCTGCGCAACAACACATTCATTAGTATGCTACACCATTCCCATCAAACTAACAATGCTACAGACTGCTGGATATGTGGCCGACTCCCTCCCTACCAGAATTACAAGGGAGCTCTGCCCCTCTTTCCATACCCGTTCACTCACAATGGCTCCTGTGGTGCATGGTTTAAAATAATTAATTCCTTAGATCCTGATATTGCTGTTTTCGACGGGGGCTGGGTTTGGGGAAACCTGAACTTGGTCCTGCTCGACGTCTGTTACCCTGATAAGGAGGGACTCCCCACTAGAATAGGAACTGATCTAGAAAATGAAGTGTATGGATTAGGTAATTATACAATTAGCCTTATGATTCTTACTGTTGAATCCGAAGCCGCACCTGTTATACCCACTATGTCAGTATTGCCAGTCACTGGCGAATTATGTATCAGGAAGAAAGGTTCAGTACACTTAGGTCATAGTAAATGCACTACTGTGATCGAATTCAGTGATCATGGAAAATCGTCCTTTAAAGCTATTCGTCATTCTTACTTTGTTTGTGGTCATACCGCATACATACGCCTACCTCCAGATTGGGATGGTACCTGTTACATTGCATTCCTTCTGCCACCTGTTTTCCTAGCTCCTCCTGATTACCACAGAAATACAAATCTAGTAAAGAATAGACCCAGAAGAGATATCCCACTTGTCGACTACACAGAAACGGCATGGGAACAGTACACCGATTTTAATAAAGGATTCTTTTTCTTCTTAGGACCAGTTCAAAATAGTAAATTAATACGCAGATTAACTAGAACACTTGAAGCAGTAGTGAATGAAACTGCCTCCGCCCTACGTAACTTAACAGAAGAGCAGTCCGCCATGCGGGTTGTTGTCCTTCAGAATCGTCTTGTTATTGACGTCATCTTGGCAGATAGAGGTGGAGCTTGTAAGGTCATCGGGTCAAGTTGCTGTGTTTTCATACCACAAAACGCACCATCTGTCTATCAAGCTATTACACGTCTCCATAAAATTGCAAATCAGATACATCAGAATCCAGGCACCTGGACTTGGTCCGGTTGGTTCTGGACAACGTTAACCGCTTGGGGATGGAAGATCCTATCCTTCCTAGGCATTGGCCTAGTCCTAGTATTCAGTTGCTGCCTGTGCCTGCAGTGCGGGCCAGCGATTTGTGGACTGTGTGCCACCTCTTGTATTGAACATTCCAGTTTTCTCTCAAAACGTAAAAGAAAGAAAGACGAACAAATGATGTTACAAGAACAAACTGATCGATTCATGAGGATCGATATATCATGAAGGGTCCGTAGGGAACAAGGAGGGAATGAGGAAATATAAATTTTATGGTCAAGTTGTGTTCCCTAGCGCGTACCCCACCGACTCCATGTACCAGCTTAAAGTGCATGTAACTTCCCTCCTGTGTCAGCTATGAAGACGCAAATACATTTGCGTCCAACGTTAACTTGTCCTCTTTCAGATCCACCCTGAATGGATTAAATAACCCGTTCCTAAGTATGCTATGCCACCGTCTTTTTGTAGTGTACTTTACATGTTTTCCTGCTCTGGCAAAGTAGGCCCTGAATTTCTGCCATCGAGCCTCTTTTCTGGCTTCTGGCTCTGACAGCCTCAGCCCAGGCTGCCTCTGTACCCGTGAACTCTGACTTACTTCCAGCGCGGCCCCTCGCGCTCAGCTCAGCCTGCTTTCTGCCAAGACTGACTATAACCTTCGAGTTATCTGTTCCGCTCCTCGAAAATGCATTCCTGCCTACTAGCTTCAGTAAACATCCTCCCCAGCTGCAGAGCCAAAGGGCCGACCTGTCTCAGTGCAAGTAATTCATAGCTTCTGTTACCATGCTTCCATGAAAGGCCCCGTGCCCCCACATATTCTCATGCAGACACTTAGGCGCTTATACACGCATCCACAGTTAGTATAGAATAGCTTCTGCCCTAGAGACCTTTCCGTCCAGATAATATGGTTCCTAAACATCAGATATCAGATATGATAGAAGTACAAGTTGATCTGACATGCCAGACTTCTGTCTCTTTCCGTCAGTGTAAATGTCAAGTCCCCTGCACCCCTCCAGTTTCACGTCTATCACACGTCATGCAGCTGCGCGCGCATCCAAGCTTCCGATTTCTGCTGACATTGCAACATTTCTGTTAGTGCCACCCCTTTGTGACACCCATCTGTGACGTTTCTAGCACACACCTCTAGTTCACGCCTAGTCCACGCCTTCTGATTACGTACTAGTAACACGTGTATACTGTTATCTTGTCTTCTCTCAGCCGTTACGCCTACTATACTGTTTCCTATGACCTGAATTAAGTATATAAGCTATGTACTGTCAATAAAATGTAGCGCTCTATCCCTTCTTCCACCCCTGCGGTGGGAAGAACATGATATTATGGTCCTGACCATTCCTTTTTGAGGAATAAAACCCCTAAGAACTCTAACACCACGGACTCTGGTTCTTTCTTTCCGATTTGAGTTATTATTGATTAAGTACTTACCTGCATAGAAATTAAGAGAGTAAATTATATATTTACGTCAAATTAATATTATTTTTTGGTATATAAAATTATCTAATTGTTCAATATTTGTTAATTGGTAATTACTTTTTAATAATTAATATGTTTTTGTTATTAAAATATTTTATTGTTCAATATTTATTATTTGGTAATTATTATTTATTAATTAATATTTATTGGTATTTATTAATAATTTATTGGTAATTAGTTATTCACTGGTAATTATGTTTTTTATAATTATTTATTGGTATTTGTAAATAGCTTAGAGTTATTTAATAATTAATTTATTAATTAATTAATTAAAAAATATATTTTATTTATAAGCATGCTATTTTTTACTTCTAAGCTATCTAACACTTTCCCTACTGTTGCACTCTATGGAGTTGGAATAGTAATGTTGACCCTTACGCTATCCAACACTTTCTCTCCTGTTGCACTCTCTGGAGTTGGAATAGTAATTTTCACCCCTACGCTATCCAACACTTTCCCTACTGTTGCACTTTCTGGAGTGGGAATAGTAATTTTTACCCCTATGCTATCCAAAACTTTCCCTACTGTTGCACTCTCTGGAGTGGGAACAGTAATTTTTACCCCTACGCTATCCAACACATTCCCTACTGTTGCACTACAACACTCTGGAGTTAGAATTGTAATTTTTACCCCTATGCTATCCAACACTTTTCCTACTGTTGTTTTTTGGGATTTGAAATAGTAGTTTTATTCCCTCTGATAGTTAATATTTTTTGTATTCATTTACCTAATGTAGTATATAATTAATTTTAAAAATATTAAAAGTTATTTTTTATTTTATGTTATTATACATAATTATTTAATTTGTATTTATGTTATTATTTTATGTGTATAGATGTATTAGTAATTTATAATATTTTTTAATAATTGATAAGTTATTAAAATAATTATTAAAACTGATTATTAAGTAAGAATATATATTATATGTTATATATTATATGTATATGTTTAATTCATGTTTTATTAAATTATATATTTTACTTATGAATTTTAAACACTATAAAATATGTTTAACTCTTTATTTTATTTATAAATATTATTTAGTTTATTTTACATATTTTTTAAACTAAAAAAATGATTTTTTTAAAAACGATATTTTTGACATCAATATTTTTTTTAAAGAAATTTTTGTACTTACCATGTTGTAGATAGGATGTCGATGTTCTTGACATTGATATTCTTAGTCCGATAATTTTGTAGGTCGATTTTTTGACCTTCGATATTTTGTCAGTGATCCATCCAGTTGTGCCTTTGAAATTGGGGTGACTTCAAAGAAGGGTCTTTGCAGTGCACAGAGGTCCTTTCTTCCCAGTCATGGCTCCAGACTATCATTAGGGGGTAATAAGCACTTTCTGTGGGAACAGGACACTGAATATTCACATGTAAGTGTCAGCCCCTCCCTTCCTTCCTGCCGAGGAAGTTCCATCAGAATGCAGTTGAGTATTCAGACACATCATGATCACTGATGCTCTGTAGAGTGGCTAGGAAGCAGCAGTGAAGTCGAGTAGGTTAACATATTGTGACTAATATTCATCAACCATTGTGGGCTTGATATGGTTTATTAAATAGTGTTTTGGAAAACCTGCACCTCTGATGATTTTCTAAAATTGAGTCACTTGTATTTATGTAGTGCTAGGTGTGTTGAAAAAATGATGATGGACCAGCTCTCAGGGTCAAGTTCAGGTTGATGGTAGCTGACATTGAGATCCAACTTTGAGAACCATTGGGCCCAGAAGAGCTATGACGTCACCCAGAGTTGGGGTGATGTGCATCTTCCTTTTAATCAGCCTGTTGGGAAGGCGCATATCAACACACTGCCATATCATCCCAGGTATTTTCCTGTGTCAAAGCAGTAGTGGTTTGAATGATTTGTTGATGTGTAACTTCACCGGAGCACCATTCAGGCATCCTAAGCCTTGGAATAGTTATGGGAAGTGCTTGAGTATTTGATCTATTTGCAATGTGTGGACAGAGAACACAAAATAACTACCTGCAGGTCCTCTGCCATGTGACATCCTAGCAGCGTCTCATCCTATTCTTTTGTGACAGGAAACCTCACCCGTGCTTCTTTCTGACCATGCCACACTACTACGTCAAGAACTCCTGCCAGCGGGAGAGAGTTGTTGGCCCCCGTCGGTTTTGATTTTAGTTTTGATTGATGACAGTGTGGGCCATGGGTTCAGGCAGTAGTATTGCCTCATGCTCATGACGTTCATGGAAACACAGGGGTTGATTCCGATTCGGGAAAAAAAACGTCCATACGATTTGTATCCGGAGCCCTCTCCGTACGAATCGTACCTGTCCGTCCGAGTCGCGAAATACGATCCGTATTCCGTGAATCCGTCCGAATCGTCGCGATCCGTACGTATTGCAAGGCTGAAACCGCGAAACTCCATCCGCATCTCAACCAGCTCAGACGTCAACCTTGCCAGCGCCGAACACCACCACTTCCAGATCCACACCGACCCCAAGACCACACTCAGAGGCACCCTCCTCTACCGGCCTCCAGGACCCCGTGCACAATTCAGTGACGACATCACTGACTTTATCACCCCACACGCCCTCCCCTCCGAGGACTACATTCTATTGGGAGACCTCAATTTTCACCTGGAAAAGAGCAATGACAGCAGCGCCACCACCCTTCTGGACAATCTTGCCGACCTCGGACTCAAACAACTTGTCACTACCCCCACCCACATTGCAGGTCACACACTCAACCCCATCTTCACCTCCAGCAAACATGTCTCATTCAGTCACACCACAGCTCTTCACTGGACGGACCACAGCTGCGTTCACTTTACCTACAATAAGACCACAATCCACAACCATCCTCAACCCACCCTGCGAAGAAACTGGAACAGAAACACCATCGACCAGATCTCCTCATCGCTTCTTCTAACCCCCCCCGCCCACTCCTCAAACCCCGACCAAGCAGCCATTAACCTCACCCAATGGCTATCCAACAGCGCCGACATCCTAGCACCGTTGAAAAAACGTCAAAGCAAACTAGGCAGCAAAAACGCCTCCTGGTTCAACGATGATCTTAAAAAATCGAAGAAACACTGTCGCTCCCTCGAGAAGGCCTGGAAAAAAGACCCAAACACCAGCACCAGGGACGCCTTCAAAAACGCCACCCGCATACACCACCAACTAATCCGGTCCGCCAAGAAAGCCGCATTCAAAGACCGTCTAGATAACAACGCCCACAACAGTAAGGAATTATTCAACATCGTCAAAGAGTTTACTAACCCCACTGCCAACTCCAACGACATCACCCCCTCCCAAGCCCTCTGCGACTCCCTAGCTTCCTTCTTCCACAACAAAATCGCAGACATCCACAACAGCTTCGACAACCGACCCGAAGACCAACCCACCCAACCTTCTGCAGGACCTTCACCCCCCTTGAACATCCTTAACGACTGGAACCCAATCTCCACTGAGGACACCATCCGCCTGATGAACTCCATCCACTCAGGATCCCCAACTGACCCATGCCCTCACCACATCTTCAACAAAGCAGACTCCATCATAGCACCACACCTCCGAGATGTCATCAACTGCTCCCTCAACTCCGCCACCTTCCCGGAAAGCTGGAAACACGCAGAACTTAGCGCCCTTCTGAAAAAACCCACAGCTGACCCCACCAAACTCAAAAACTACCGCCCCATCTCGCTTCTTCCATTCCCGGCCAAAGTCATCGAGAAAGCTGTCAACAACCAGCTCGCCACCTTCCTCGAAACCAACAAATCCCTCGACCCCTCACAGTCCGGCTTCCGAGCCAAACACAGCACGGAGACAGCACTTATCGCAGCAACAGACGACATTCGGACTTTACTGGACAACGGAGACACAGTCGCCCTCATCCTCCTCGACCTCTCCGCTGCCTTCGACACAGTCTGTCATAGCACCCTTCTACAGCGCCTCAGAAACGTAGGAATCCAAGGAAAAGCACTGGAATGGATCACCTCGTTCCTCACCGGAAGAACCCAGAGAGTCCGCCTCCCACCATTCAAGTCAGAAGCCTCCGAAGTCATCTGCGGCGTGCCACAAGGATCGTCACTCAGCCCCACCCTCTTCAACGTATACATGAGCCCCCTTGTGGCCATCGCTCGCCAACACAATCTCAACATCATCTCCTATGCGGATGACACTCAACTGATCCTATCACTCAACAAAGACCCTAACACCGCCAAAACCAACTTACACAAAGGAATGAAAGAAGTAGCCGAGTGGATGAAGCACAGCCGTCTGAAACTGAACTCAGACAAAACAGAAGTCCTCATCTTAGGCACCTCCCCCTCCGCCTGGGATGACTCTTGGTGCCCAGAAGCCCTTGGAAAAGCACCCATCCCGACGGACCACGCACGGAACCTGGGCGTCATCTTGGACTCCTCACTCTCGATGACCAGACAAGTCAACGCCGTTTCATCATCTTGCTTCAACATTCTTCGCATGCTCAAAAAAAACATTTCGCTGGATCCCCACCGAAACTAGAAAAACGGTCACCCACGCACTGGTCACGAGCCGCCTGGACTACGGAAACACACTCTACGCCGGTACCACCGCAAAACTCCAGAAAAAACTCCAACGCATCCAGAACGCTTCAGCCAGGCTCATACTAGACATCCCGCGTAAAGAACACATCTCTGGTCACCTGAAAAACCTCCACCGGCTCCCCGTAAATAAGAGGATTACTTTCCGCCTCCTAACCCACGCACACAAAGCACTTTACGAACTTGGACCCGAATGCCTCAACACACGATTGTCCTTCTACACCCCCTCCCGTCAGCTACGATCCTCCAACCAAGCCCTTGCCACTGTACCTCGCATCAACAAAACCACCATGGGAGGTAGATCCTTCTCCTACCTGGCAGCTAAAATCTGGAACTCACTTCCCACTCACCTTCGCCTTACTCAGAACCACCTAGCATTCAGAAAGCAACTTAAAACTTGGATATTCAACAAATGATTCCCCACCCTTCCTCCAGCGCCTTGAGACCCTATGGGTATGTAGCGCACTATATAAATCACTTGACTTGACACAATTTGTACGATCCACGTCAGGTAAGGGCAAGTCGTACGGAAAAGCACACAAACACATACACACCGTACGGTCCGTACACCCCATGATCGCAGGGGTACGCACCGTACCCCTGCGATCATGGGGTGTACGCACCGTACCCCCATTGTACGATTTTTGTACGATCAGGGTACGAGCCGTACCCCATGTACGATCGGTATACGAGCCGTACCCCCATTGTACGATTGGTGTATGAGCCGTACCCCATTGTACGATCGTACACCAATCGTACAATGGGGGTACGGCTCGTACACCGATCGTACAATGGGGGCACGGCTCGTACACCGATCGTACATGGGGTACGGCTCGTACACTGATTGTACACCAATCGTACATTGGGGGTACGGCTCGTACTCCGATCCTACAATGGGGGTATGGCTCGTACACCCCATGATCGCAGGGGTACGGTGCGTACCCCTGCGATCATGGGGGGTACGCACCATACCCAGGGGGGCCGTTCTGTACCTGTTTTGGCACGAACTCTGCTTTTACGGCTGTTTTCAGCTCCCGTAGAAAAAGGGTCGTACGGTGCGTTCCCGACACATATCGTACTTGCTGGGTCGTAAAAGCCAGCCGCGAACCGTACAGATGTCGTGTACAGCGGGTTCCGAGGGAGAATCATACAGAGATTAGAGTCGTACGGTGTCTTGTACGACTCGTACGGAGTACGGCTCCTGGTACGAATCGTACTTCGTCGTACGTACGGGGGACGTTGCAGGGTACAATTCGTACGGGAAAAACACTCCGAACGGCTATTCGGAGCGGTTTGTCCCCGAATCGGAATCAACCCCACAGTGTCAATTACCTCTTTTACTCATATGCTGGCAATTTAGATCTCACAACCTGGCTGGAGGTGCCTCCCGCCACCTCCTGATGAGGTATAGCACATGAGGAACACATTCTCGTCATCGTCCTTCTCTCCTCTATGGTCATTGTGTCCCATAACACCTGGTCATCATGCATGTGCATTTCTGCATCATCGATAGTGAGGTTGTGATACGCAGAGGATGATGTGACTCTTCTTCATGGCCTCCACCCCCTCTTGCTGCTGTGGCAGATGCGGGCAAAGTGATTTGTATTACCTCAGTTGGAACATGTCTTCCTTTGGGTGGGGCATCTCGT
Organism: Lissotriton vulgaris; assembly: GCF_964263255.1. NCBI lineage: Eukaryota > Metazoa > Chordata > Amphibia > Caudata > Salamandridae > Lissotriton > Lissotriton vulgaris. Next base: position 2,457,805 of record NC_141692.1, on the reverse strand, counting down.
CAGTGGGTATGCCTCTGCCCCACATTTTCCTCAGCAGGAGCCATGTCACATTTGGCTGTGCCCATGTGTTTTTGGGTTGAATGGTATTTGAAATGGGGTTTCTGGTTGGCAGAGGTATGCCCTTGACCACCATTCTAGTCAGGGTAAGCTAGATACACACTAAAAGATAACCTGTGCTCACCCCCTGATAGCTTGGCACAAAGCAGTGAGGTTTATTTAAAGAGGAAATGTGTAAAGTATTTGTGCAACATGCACACACTCACCGTAACACAATGAAAACACCACAAAAATACTCCACACAGACAAAAAAGTAGCTTATATTTTTAGAGAGACAATCAAGACCAACATTTTAAAAAATCCAATAAATAGAACCGGAGTTTTTCAAGATTAAATTCAAACATAGTCCTTAGAGTCATAAGGTGCAAACCAGGAACATCTAGTTTTGCTAAACCGGGATGAATCCAAAGTTCTGGTCGATCGCGATGGAGTGGAGTCCAGCCACAGGACTAATGCAGGTCCCACTGATAAAGTACGTTGGATGGAGAAAACATTGAGTTTGAGGACTCATTACCAGGGGAAAAGAAGGAGATGAGTCATGATTGATCTGCACAGTCAGTGAATCCTCATTGATGAAACCCTTTGTGATGCAGGCAATGCAATGTCGTTGAGCCACACAGTCCGCTGTCATCCAGCTGCGCAGTTCATCGAAGTAATGTCTTCGATGTGGTTTTGAGTCTCTGTCGTAGGAGATGAGTTTGTTCCGATCAGTAGGGAATAATCAGCCATTTGTCTGGGAATAGTACACTGCCTATTCAAGTGTACTTGTCAGCCCCCTCTCCTTTCCTGCCCAGGAAAAACAATCAGAATGCAGATTAGTATTTAGACACACATAACCTTCCGGTGATTGTGGCTGTTTGGTGTGAACTGTCACCCACCACAGACGTGTTTTGGAACTGTCTGAAGGCACACGGAGCAGGAAGAGCAGAGAAATGTCCACTTTTTTAAAGTGTCATTTCCGAAACAGTAATGGTAAATCCAACATTACCTGTAGGGAGGATCTGTGCAGTCCATTGTCATCGAGCTGCGCAATCCATCAAAGCGAATTCTTTGATGCAATATTGTGTGGCCGTCGAAGGAGATGAGTCAGTTATGATCGAAGCAAAGTTGTCAATTCATGGATTCTGCTGGATCATCACAGGAACATCTGTTCCAAGGGCACAGGACTGGGTTGGCACCACTTGGCAAGCCAGGACTCGCAGATTGCAGAGTTCCAGTGCTTTTGAAGCATTGTAAGAAGTATTTGATGGCCGAGAGACTTCAGAACAGGGGGAAAGCCAGCAAGCCCCTTAGAGTCCCTCCGGGTTCAAGTGAGATGGGTCCAGTCGTTTCCCTTAGCAGGGCAGAGGGTAACAAGTGGCAGGCAACAGGCAGCACATCAGAGAAGAAAAGAAGTTCTTCCAGAGCAGCAGTCCAGCAAGGGGCAGTTCTGGTAGCAGTCCTTCCTGGCAGAGTTCTTTGTAGGTCCAGTAGTGTACTGTCTTGGTTGGGTCAGAGACCCTGAATTTATATCTAGTTGTGCCTTTGAAGTAGGGGTGACTTCAAAGAATGGTCATTAAAGTGCACAGGGGTCCTTTCTTCCCAGCCCTGGCTCCAGACTATCAGTAGGGATAATAAGCCCTTTGTGTGGGAACAGGACACTGCATATTCACGGGTGTCCGACACTCCCTCCCTTCCTACCCAGGAAGAGCCATCAGAATGCACCTGAGTATTTAGACACACCTAACCTTCCTGTGTTTCTGGCTGTTTAGATGTCACCCAGCCCAGATGAGTTTTGGAGACAGGCTGCAGGCACACAGAGCAGTAAGAGCAGAGAAATGTCCACTTTGAAGTGGCATTTCTAAAACAGTAATGTTAAATCCAACTTTACCAGTAAGGACGATTAATTATTACCATTCCAAAGATATAAAACATGATGCAGCTACTCATTCCTAATCAGGATATTAGAACTTAAATGAGTATTAAGGAATTTCCAGTGTTAATCTATGAGAGAAATAGGCCTTACAGTAGTAAAACATGAATGTAGCTGTTTGTCACTACCAGGACAGGCATATATGTCCTACCTTATACTTACACAGCACCTTGCCTGACAGGTTGCTTAGGGCTTACATTAGGGGTGAATTATGTGTAACAAAACAGGAGTTTAATGTTTGGCAAATGATTTTAACTGCCAAGTCACAGTAGGAGTAAACTTCGCAAGACAGGTTTGAAAAGCTACATGTGTGGGTGGCATAATCAATGCTGCAGGCCCACTAGTAGCATTTAATTTAAACACCCTGGTATATCAGTTTACAAGGGACTTATAAGTAAACTAAATATGCCAGTGGTGTATACAACAATGTTATCATGTTTGGGGGAAAGAGCACATGCACTTCTGCACTAGTGAGTAGTGATAAAGTGCTCAGAGTCCTAAGGCCAACAAAAGTAATCAGCAAACAGAGGAAGAAGGCAAAATGTTTTGGGTGACCCATCAGAGAGGTCCATTTCCCAACAGGCCGACCACAGAGCATCCACCAACTAGGTCTAATTGTCTTCTGGGTTTCTCTAAAATTATTATTCACACGTCCAACCCAGATCTTCCTCCTTGGGCTTTGGTGGCTGGGTCTACAAGTTTGCTGAATTGCTGGTGGGCAGTGAGTGCGCTGTGTACACTCACTGGCCCAGCCAGCTCTGCACTAGGCCTCAAGGCACCTGGTCTAGCAGGAGCATTGGGGTGTTGGTTGACATTCTTTTTCGTGCAGTGATGTAGTTAGGCACTTAGTGGGGCTCGAAACCTTGTCATGCATGTGGATGTCATGACACCTCATGCTGAACTGAGGTGGAAGAATGAATAGAGGATTGGAGTGCCTGAGTTGTGCACTTCTACACCTGTAGCTAAGGGGAAAGTTTTACCTTAAATGGTGCAGCATGGGGAATGCAGGGCGTGATGTTAAGAGCCTCCACATGAGGGCTCAAAATCTTCACTTTTACTGTGGTGTGATGAAGTTATGTTGTTTTTATTTTGTGTCCCTTTTTATTGTTTATTCACAAGCAACAGCCAACACTGCTGGGCGTGGTGGTCTGCCTATCACCTCAGGAACATGTAGTGCTGAGTGTGTGACTGGCATAAGGTAGAGCCGACAAGGTGCTGCAGTAGGACAGGCAGGTGAGTGAATCTGCATGGGAGCAGAGTGGGCAACATGTGTTAGAGTCTGTCAGTACCTCGTCGCCAGTGTGTAGCCCGCTGGTGGCTGAGAAAGGGCTTGGCTGGTTGCCAGCTAAAGTAAAACACAGCACACGAGTGGATCAGGTGCTGGGACTGAACCCCAGTTGGTTCATGTACCATTTATTTATACACTCTAGCAGCTCAAGGTCGGTTTGCTTGGGGTCAAAAGTCCTCACATCAAACTGGGTGGCTCATCACTTCAGGCCATGTAAGCTACAGGTAAAGGCCTGTCTCCGCCACTTGCAGCTGAGAGGATTCCACCACCAGGACTGACAAAGTCACCTCTAGGGTCTTTGTGATCTGGTGGCCAGTCCTCTGATGCAACCGTGCTAAGACTGAGATCAGGAATTGGTCACTGATGCCTGCACCAGAACAGGGGAGAAAAGCATGTGATCCAGTGCTAAAATAAAACCATGAATCCCATTGCTACAGGACGGGGCGGGACCAGGGCAAACTTTCTTTGGGCTAAGTGAAGCTTAAGCCCAAAGAACTCTAACTGGCTGTGATAATCAGTCATGGGTCATAGGGCTAAGTGAGGCATAGAGCAAAGTGAGGCTTGAGCCCGAAGACATCTAACTGGCTGTGATAATCAGTCACAGGTCATAGGGCAAAGTGAGGCTTAAGCCCGAAGACCTCTAACTGGCTGTGATAATCAGTCACGGGTCATAGGGAAAAGTGAGGCTTAAGCCCGAAGACCTCTAACTGGCTGTGATAATTAGTCACAGATCATTGGGCTAAGTGATGCTTTAGCCCAAAGAATGTAAAAACAGAGGAAAATAATTGACAGGGTGTTGGATGCTCCAAGGAACTTCAAGACTTCATTCAAAGCCCAGCTTCATTTAATGAGCTGTTTGAGCTCTGTCAAGTGAAATTCATTGTGTGTCTATCTCAGACATTGTGATGTTGCACGGACTTTATTGAAAATGCGTAATTCTAACATGAGATGTGTGGTACTTGTCAGGTCTATATGCAAAGGTGTTGCATTAAAACTGTGTACACTTGATTCAGAAACCAATTCATTCTTCTCACATCTTTTCATTCTTATTACACACTTTCTTTTATTTTTTTTGCTTTAACTTATTTGTCTTCTTCCTAGTTTATACCATTTTGTACTCTGACCCATTTCCTTCCTGTCTTTCCTCTTTATATCCCTTTATCCCTTCTTCCTCAATTCTCCCCATTTTAGTTTCCTCCACCTTCTTTCAATATGTTATTTCTTACTTTCTTTCTTCCACACCACTTCTCTCCTTCTCACTGCACCCTTATTTTACCCCTTCTTCCTTCAATGCAACATTCATTCATTTCATAATTCCTTTTGTCTGTACTTCTCGCTTTCTTTTCATGTTTCCATTACTTTCTTTGTTTCATTCCTTCTCCTTTTCTTTGCTCCTTTTCTTCCTTCTTTTCTCCTTCCTTCTTGCTTTCCTTAGTTCGCCCCTTCTTTTCACACACCATTGTTTCTTTTTGTCTTCCTTAGACCCTTTCACCTTTCTCTTTTTCATTCCTTTTCCTTTGCTTCCATTCTCGTCCCCTTTCTTTTGATATTCGTCATTCTCACATTTGTTTTTCTTTCTTCCTCCAGTCTTACCTTCTTTTCTCTGCTCATATTCTCCCTCATCTCCTTTCGATCCATTATCTTTTCGATTATGTCATCTTTGTATGTTCTGTTCCCTTACCTCTATTATGTAATTCTTGTTCTATCATTTGCTAGTGCCCTCATACTTTCTTTCATTCTTACTTTACTTCTTCTTTCCTCCCTTATTCTCATCTTCCATCCAATCCATTCTTCCATTGATCATTACATCCTTACTTGCTAATTTTCCTTTCTTCTCCATTCTTTCTCCTTCCTTCTACCTTCTTTATATCTCTTATTACTTTGTTCCTTCATTCTTTCCCACTTTCCTTCTTCTTCCCTTTCTTTTTATCCTTTTCCCCTCCTTTCCACATTCTTTAGATCTTTTGTTCCTCCAATACTTCTTTCCATGTTTTCCTTACTCCCCTCGCCCATCCGATCCCCTTTCTACTCTGTCCATTTTCATCTCTCATTTCCATATTTTTTTGTATCCCTTATTTTATCCTTAAAACGTGTGTTCCCTCCATACATCCTTCTTTTCCCCGTTTCATCTTGCTATTATCCTTACCTCACTCCTTCATGCCATGCTTTCTCCAACCTACTTCCCATTTCTTTTACCCTTTCTTTGCTCTGTCTATCTCTTTCCACCCATCCCTTCCTTCTTTCTCCACTTCTTGCCTCTTATTCTATGTAATTCTGTTTGTTTGGATTTGATGAGTGATAGTCCTTGTGCCATTTCTTATAAATCCTAGTGTAATCTACACGTGCATAACATTCTATGTGTTCAAAGGGGTTGCAGTATATCCACTGCCCGATCACAGTGTCAATCAAATCTTGGACTCAGGACAATACACATATAGCAGGTAGTAGCTCAGCCTTCTTCAGATGTCTTGCTAGTCTCATTCACATTTTGGATCCACCCAAAAGGCAGACATTTGGTGTTTAGAGTGTCAGGCATGGTGATGCCCTAATGATGTGCCTTTACACTGGAAAGGGTGAGCATCACAAGGAAAAACTAGTACATTTTAGCACCACACAATTCTTTCAAGTGGACAGCTCATTGACTTTTGAGAGGAAAAGTAGTCTGATTTGGAATATTTAGTGTGCATGCGCCTGGCAGCCTCTACACCCCCTTTGACAGACAGCTCGACATGTACCATTGCCGTTGCCAAGAGAGTTACCTTCATTATTCTCTTTCTGCTAACATTGCACTTTTTGAAGCCCCTTCTCTATGCTAACCAGTTTTATTGTTTTGTGGAGTTGGGCTACTTTAGGACTTTTTCCAAAGAGGGATTGTGTTTGACCACCATGTCTGTTGTGGAGCAAAGCTGGTCCCACTGCCTCTGCATCTATGACGTCCTCATCAGAAAGCCCCGACGATCCTCTCACCCGACCTATTATGACGCAATTTCTGCAGGAAATTAAAACTGAAATTGGATCTCTTAAATCTGACGGACAGACTTTTTTTAAGGAAATCAGAAAGGAGGTAACAGACATTGGGGAGAGGGCAGATGACCTTGAAAAAACAGTGGACACCCGTATTGAAGACCAGGAACAGCTCTGGCAATGCCCAGCCCAGATCCCCATCCTGACAGCAGAGTCCGAGCACTATGTCTGATGCCCAGTGGAGCTGCTATGTTCAGCTATTGAGGAGATTGGCCTTGGTTCATCCCCTGACCGTCACCTACCCAGCCGGACTTTGAGCACAGATTTTTTCTCCCCATCTCCCTGTCTTGCCCTCCCCCCCATCGTATTTCTGTGACTGCTTTTTCCTTGTCTCCTATATATCTGTTCCTATTCAGCATTCTTTCGTTCTTTGTCTACTTCTTTGCTCCTATCCCCTCTCAACTGAATCTTTCCCCTTGCCTGCTTCACCGCCTAGCCCCCTGTCCTTTTGTGCCCTTTGACTAAGCACTCCTTCTCCCCTTTTTGGGGAAAGATCCAAAGTATATACGCTGGAGTCTCAGCATACCCGCTGAGAGAGTCCACAGCGCCAAGGGAACCACTCACAATTGAGGTATGGTATGGGACCCCTTGCCAAAGCACTCACTCTCCCCTTTTGGGGGAAGGATCCAGTATGTAGTCTCACAGACCCCTCTGAGAGAGTCCACTGCGCTTAGGGAGCCTCTCGCAACAGAGATGGGGAAATGATACCACTCCCCCTGGGATCACAGGCTCTGGACTTTGGGCGCAGCTTTGACTCGCCTGCCGGTTTGTGTCCCCGTCACCCTCCCCCTCCTCTTGCCATGCCGTGTCTCTAACCCCCCCTCCTCTTTCCCTCCTCCACTCTCTGTCTACTTCCCCTGCTCTTACACCCCCAATCCCCGGAATATCTCCCCTTGCCAGCTTTTTCCCCTAGCTATATGTTCCTTTTTGTTTGTCTCAACCTTACTTGTAACTAAAATTGCCGTTCTCTAATAACTGTGTAACCTTTGTAAAGCTATAACCTGCAATTTATTGTCTGATACCCATGTAAAGCGCTCTGATACCTCCGGGTCTAGCCAGCGCTATATAAAACCTTTTAAACAAAATAAATAAAATACCTTTATCTGGAAGTATGCGTATTCACTTATCTATGTGTGTATGTTGGTTTGTATGATAATCCATGTGTCATTCAGACCATTTGTTTATCTTACTGCCCACACATTAATCTGTCTATAACCATCTTTGTCTTTGTACATATACAAACACACCCCAAACCCCCCAGTATGGAGACTCTCCTAGGCCAGGAACCCAACAAGTCATTCATGAATTCACAGCAGCCTTTTATTGTTGAGGCAGGTTGGCAGGCTTTATTCTCTGCCTGTATCTGTCTGCAAAGAACAAGCATAATCCTTCTCTCATTATGAAGAAAGACTGAGCTTCCAGTTCCTAAGTAATCTTCAGATATCCTTTGAATGGTGCATGACTGCAAGTTCCATGCAAACATCAAATCCATTGACTTTGCCAATTCTTGATTACTTTGATTTTAAGATTACTTGGCATTCAGTTTATCATCTTGATAATGTAATTCTTGTACAAGAATGAGATTTTCTTAGAGTTTTGTCATTTGGAGGTGGTTGGAGGTAGCTTGTTCATGATAGAAGTTATTTCTTCTTTTTTATGCTTGAAGGTTTTGTTTTCACTCTTTTCTGCTGAATGTCTTGCTTTTTAGATTACTGAGCCTTTGTATTTTTATTATAAATGCTATCTCTTAAATTTACAGCCCCAGTTTGACCTCTTAGAGGATCTTTTCAGATAGGTAATCTGAAGGGAGGGAAGAGTGGTCCTGTCGAGTTCACTTGAAAAGGAGGTAACCTCTATGTAATATGTCTTTGTGACAGGTAAACTCTAGGTCTTGCTCTGCTAGGGAGGAGGGGAGAGGCAGAGTTAAAATAGTTTGTAGTTTAGAAACAATATGAGAGAGATATAAAGATTGGTTGTCACATGGCAACTTGAGGTAAAAATCTGGAAGGAAAATCTGCACACATGAGAAGATAAGCTGTTGTGTGTTGCAGTCAGGGAAGTCTTCAATGGGGGATATTCTTCATCAGATAAAGATGTTAAAAAAATTAAAATGTTGGGTAGGCAATGTTTTTTGTATTCCTGCTACAAACCACATAAATGATGTAATTATTCACTTCCATAAATCCTTGACTGTTGATATTGAAACTGAAGTTAAAGAAGCACATGGTGGCCAGTTTTTTTTATAATTCTCAAGATAAACAATACTCAGCTCTTGTATGTCATGTATATGGTTCAACTGGGATGGACGTTCAATTTTGGAAGAATTTTTCAACTCTATCAGTGAGGCACCCTTATCTACAGGCCGCCAGGAACCCGTAAACAATTCAGCGAAGACATCACTGACTTCATCAGCCCACATGCCCTCCCCTCCGAGAACTACATTCTACTGGGAGACTTCAACTTCCACCTAGAAAAGAAAAACGACTGCAACACCACCACCCTTCTGGACAACCTGGCCAATCTCGGACTCAAACAACTTGTCGACACCCCCACCCACTTAGCCGGACACATGCTCGACCCTATCTTCACCTCCAGCAAACACATCTCCTTCAATCATACCACAGCTCTCCATTGGACGGACCACAGCTGTGTCCACTTCAGCTACAAAACTACCACGACTCACAACCCCCCACAACCTGCTCCTCGAAGAAACTGGAACAAAATCACCACCGACCAACTCCTCACATCGCTCAACCAAAACCCTCCAGCCCTCTCATCGGACCCAAACGAAGCTGCCACCAAACTCAAACAATGGATCACTCGCAGCGCTGACGAATTAGCCCCCCTAAAAAACCACCAGATCAAACAAGGTAGCAAAAAAGCCCCCTGGTTCAACGATGACCTTAAGAATTCCAAGAAACTATGCCGCACTCTCAAAAAAACATGGAGAAAAAACCCAACCACTGACAACCTGACCACCTTCAAGGCAGCTACCTGCAAACACCACCAATTGATCAGATCCACCAAGAAATCAGCATTCAAGGATCGAATCGACAACAACGCCCAAAACAGCAAGGAACTATTCAACATCGTCAAAGAATTTACCAACCCCACCGCAGCCTCAAACGACATTATTCCCTCCCAAGACCTCTGCGACTCATTATCCTGTTTCTTCTACAACAAAATCGCCAACATACATAACAGCTTTGTGAACATTTCGAAAGAACATCCCACCCCACCCACTCCCAAACCCAAACCGCTCTCTAACAACCTTAGCGCCTGGAACACAATCTCCACTGAAGACACCATCCGCCTAATGAACTCCATCCATTCAGGTTCGCCAACCGACCCCTGTCCCCACCACATCTTCAACAAAGCAGACTCCACCATCGCACCCCATCTCCGTGATGTCATCAACTGCTCCTTCAACTCCGCTACCTTCCCGGAAAGCTGGAAACAGGCCGAACTCAGTCCCCTCCTCAGGAAACCCACAGCTGACCCCTCTGAACTTAAGAACTACCGCCCCATCTCACTCCTCCCATTCCCTGCCAAAGTCATTGAGAAAGCCGTTAACAGCCAGCTCGCCGCCTTTCTTGAATCCAACAACTCCCTCGACCCCTCACAGTCCGGCTTTAGAGCCAAACAGCACTGAAACCGCCCTCATTGCAGCAACAGATGGCATCCGAACACTTCTGGACAACGGAGAAACAGTTGCCCTCATCCTACTTGACCTCTCCGCCGCCTTCGACACAGTCTGTCATAGCACCCTCATACAACGCCTCAGCAACGTCGGAATACAAGGAAAAGCCTTGGACTGGCTCATCTTGTTCCTCGCCGGGAGAACCCAGAGAGTCCGACTCCAACCCATTCAAATCAGAGGCCACCGAAGTAATCTGCGGAGTCCCACAAGGATCATCACTCAGTCCCACACTCTTCAACGTTTACATGAGTCCCCTCGCATCCATCGCGCGACAACACAACCTCAACATCATCTCCTACGCTGACGACACCCAGCTGATCCTTTCCCTCACTAAAGACCCTAACACCGCCAAAACCAATCTTCATGAAGGCATGAAAGAAGTAGCCGAATTGATGAAAAACAGTCGCCTAAAACTTAACTCAGACAAAACGGAAGTTCTCATCCTAGGATCCTCACCCTCTGCCTGGGACGACTCTTGGTGGCCATCAGCCCTGGGCACAGCACCCATGCCTACAGACCATGCACGCAACCTAGGCTTCATCCTAGACTCCTCCCTCTCGATGACCAGACATGTTAACGCCGTCTCATCCTCTTGCTTCAACGTACTCCGTATGCTCAAAAAAATCTTCCATTGGATCACCACCGAAACAAGAAAGACAGTCACCCACGCACTGGTCACTAGCCGACTGAACTATGGAAACACCCTCTACGCCGGAACCACAACCAAATTACAGAAAAAACTCCAACGCATCCAAAACGCATCTGCCAGACTCATATTGGACATCCCTCGCCAAGCTCACATTACCGGCCACCTGAAAGACCTCCACTGGCTTCCCGTCAACAAGAGAATAACGTTCTGTCTTCTCACCCATGCTCACAAGGCCCTCTACAAACTAGGACCCGAATGCCTCAACACACGACTGTCCTTCTACACACCCACCCGCCAACTAAGATCCTCCAACCAAGCGCTTGCCGCAGTTCCGCGCATCCACAGATCCACCATGGGAGGAAGATCCTTCTCCTACCTGGAGGCCAAGACCTGGAACTCTCTCCCCACTCACCTCCGCCTCACACAGAACCACATTTCCTTCAGAAAGGAACTTAAAACCTGGCTATTCGATAAATATTACACCCCCTCACACAAGCGCCTTGAGACCCTATGGGTGAGTAGTGCGCTATAGAAATTTCTGAACTTGAACTTGTCCGAAAGAAAATATTATTGTTGGCGGGGATGGTAAGAGTCTCAATCAGAATTAATGGGGATTAGCTGATGCCCAGATAGCATATAATGCACATTTTGCACAATCTACTTTTCGTCTCCTGCACACCGATCTAGATCTTGGATAGGTGACATTTTTTCTAATCATAATATTGTACGATAAATGTACAAGCTAGAATCAGTTCCAGCCTCATTTCTGATCAAGCTTCAGTAATGGTAGCTTCAGATTTATTATCATATGCAAAATGTTTTGGGGGCACACAAATAATGAGTAGCTCTAACATTTGGAAGGTGCTTTAATAATGCCTTTGTAAGAAACTTGGTTATTGGGGCAGGAGGATACAGGGTGAACCACAAAACATACTAAATTAAACCTGTGTTTACTCCTCTAGTAGCGGGATACAACAACAGTCAGCATTATATTAGAGGCATTTCATGACATAGTTTTGAGTACACAAATAGCAATAATGTTAAAAACACAACCCAAGAAAAAAATCCCAAACCAATTCAGAAAAATTTAAAACATCCTAAACAAGCATTTGCAATGCAATAGGTCTCGCATTAAAAAAGTTTGAGCTATTGGTATTGTAAATGACAATTTTTTTATTTATGTGTTGGTTTTTAAAATAGCGAAATTAATAGTTTTGTCATTTACAATGCTAATATTTATAACTTTCGCAAATCTGACACCTATAGCATTTGTAATGCAATATGTGTTGTATTTACGTGACTTAAATGTATTGATTTTACAAATAACAATGGCTTTTAATTTTTTTTAATAATAAATACTTAAATAAAAGTTATTGTAAGTTATAATGGCAATAGCTGAAACATTTGTAAATAACTTTTGTGAATATTATGTTCAGTGTATTTTGTGACGAAAAACGAAGAACAGAAGTGAAATATTAACATCTTTTTGTGACATTTGTAATAAAGCTTGAAACATTGAGAGAACATATTTGAACCAGTTGTTGTTGAATGGTTGCACATATTGATGCTGTGGTAGCGCATAGTGATGTTGTGGTGCCCCTGAGTGATGCTGTGGTGGTGCTGAGTGATGCTGTGGTGATGCGATAGATAGATAGAGTGAGTGCGATAGATAGATAGATAGAGTGAGTGCGATAGATAGATAGAGGGAGGGCGATTGATAGATAGATAGATAGATAGATAGATAGATAGATAGATAGATAGATAGATAGATAGATAGATAGATAGATAGATAGATATATAGATAGAGTGATGGCGATAGATAGAGTGAGGGTGTTGTGTGTGTGTGGTTGTTGTGTGGTTGTGTGTGGGGTTGTGTGTGTGTGGTTGTGTGTGTGGGGTTGTGTGTGTGTGTGTGGGGATGTGTGTGTGTGTGGGGTTGTGTGTGTGTGGGGTTCTGTGTGTGGGGATGTGTGTGTGTGTGGGGCTGTGTTTGTGGGGGTTGTGTGTGTGTGGGATAGTGTGTGCGGGGTTGTGTGTGTGTGGGGGGGTTGTGTGGGTGGGTTTTGTATGTGTGGGGGCATTGTGTGTGTGTGTGGGCATTTTGTGAGTGTGTGTGGGCGTTGTGTGTGGGGTTGTGTGTGTGGGGGGGTTGTGTGTGTGTGTGTGGTTGTGTGTGTGTTTTGTTGTGTGTGTGTGACCTGGGATAACTACTGGGCAAAAGATAAATTGGGCGGAAATGGGGAAATACTGACCGACCAAGAGTGCACGGCTGGACGAAGGAAATGTAAAGGTGTCAAGCCCTGAAAAAAACTGGTGTACAAAAGCTGGGGATGCCCCAGGAATTTGGAAAGATATGAGATGTCTGGGGTACATTGGAATGCCAGTGAAGGCAGCTGAGGGGGGTTCAGACCAAGAAGGGATGGGGGGATAGACCAGGCAGACGACCGGAGATGTGTGCTGGGGGAAGAGAGTGCACAGTTAGTGCCAGACAGGCAGGGTGTGTTAATTACGTCCCTTGTGAGGAAGAGCCTGTTGAGGTCACTCAGTGTGGCATCCCATGGGAGGGAAGAAAACACAGGAACATTATTGATTGCAATTAACCCCCTCCCCCATTCTGCATGTTTGCTCCCCAATCTCTCCCTGCCCCTGTGGCTTCTGCTTCACAAAGGAAGAAAGACAAAAGCAAGCGTGTGGGAGGGGGCAAGGGGCGCGCTTTACTGATGGGTGCAGTAAAGGGTGAGCGCTCGGAATAAGTGAACGAGAAGGGACTCATATGAGAAAGGGGGGACACAGGAGGGACACAAGAAACAGAACTAGAAAATGGGATTTAAAGTGTGAAACGGTATTTAATAAAGGAAGGGAAAGAGAAACACAGTAGTAAGCAAACAGATAAAGTGACATAGAAGGAAATAGAATGAGAGAATGGATGAAGTCAGGTGACGAGAAATATAAATAGTTGGAGAGAAACACAGAGGAGGAAAAAATGTCAAGAGAAGTAGAGACGGGGAAGGAACAGAAGGGGATTGACTGAAAACGAGAACGCTACGAGCAAAACAGTTTAAGTAAATATCTTTAAAAAAATGTAAATCACAGTGCGACTATACAAATACCAAATAGAACGATGGGCAGGGGGGGTGGGGAGGGGGATGGAGACGGTGCACACAAGTGAGGGCGCAGGACATGGCAGATGGAAACATCTATTATATCAAGTAAAACCTCCAACAAAATTTTGATGAAAATGTGCAAAGGGATGTATTGACTAAGTGCCATGCAGAGGGTTGATAATCATAAAAGACATTATAACTGAAGTGTACAGTCCATAATATCTATTTACAATGTTGAACATTCACTTGCATATTTCCTTTCATAGTAGGCCAATTTGGCATTCAATGAAATTTCTGTTTGCAGAGAACTTCAACAAAGCCTTACTGTGTTGTTGTGAATGCATGTAACCTGTGTTGTAATGTATTTACCAGAGTTTGCACCCCCCCTTCCATCCCCCTCCTCCACATTCTAAGCGTGCTGGCCTACTGGAATGGGAAAAAAATCTGGAAATCTGAGAGAAATAGTATAAAGTATGTCTGTATCGATTTAGGACGGTATAGTGATAACTTTTATGCTTCACTGGATCGAGGACAATTACTAAAATGTCATTACAACATAGAAGGTAGTCAAAAGCTGTGGTGACTTTGGAACACACTTCAGATGTAGTTATCTCATCTGTAACTAATTATGTGTAAGTTAACCTCAGAATTGTTTTATTTGCTCCCAGTTGTGAAAGGTTGCTAGTTAAAAAGGACAAACTTCTTTGCGAATGCTGTAGAAAGCTTAAGTATAAATAACAAGACTATATTTTTCAGTTCCTTTTTGGGAGAGTTTGCTATTCCTCCGAGATAATGTTTTGAGCATGGCAAACATTCCTCACTGCCTTCATGGTATGTGACCGCCTGTGTTGTAATGGTAATGCGGAGAGATACTTTTGTTGTATGTGTGCACTATTTAAAGGCTGCATTTACTACTTAACACTGTGTGTTAAACGGGAAACAAACTCTGCAAACAGTGCTCCTAAAACCTCGGTCTGGTCATTAAGTGAAAGTGTGGCCCGGGAAAACCAGCTTGATGCACAGTAGGTCCCCCGTATTGTGCTGAACGCACGTTCAAAAGAATTTACCAGATGCTGAGTTCAAACTCGGACATGTTGGAACAATGGAGGGCACCATAAGGACCAGTTGAGTTTCAGAATAGTTTGACTGTTTTATAGCCAGTGATGAGGTAAAGTTCTCGATAAATTTAAGAATGCTTCCTAAAACATAGCCAACTAATTAGGTTTAAAATGGAGGACAGGACAGCACAGGACATGGCTGAGGCAGAGGGCTAGGTGAAACAACAGAGCAGGGAGATGGACGTGGTGGGTCAAAAGCAGCTGGGGTGTTGTGTGTAAAAAGAAAGCTCTCGGCATTGTGTCGCAGGGGAGCGGATTTTTTTGAAGTGTGAGTGCCGAGAGAGGCTCACAGGTTGCCAAATGGTGTTTGATGTGCACACGCCTGCACACATGCACTGTAGGCAATCCCCCTGCTTGGGAGAATTTTTGAATGCCCCATATTTAAGTCTTGCTGAGAATGCATGCGTGTTATCTAATTGAGACCGAAAAATTATGACGACCTGACTCATTAGAACTGGGGCTCAATTGGGATTTCTAATTCTAATTCTTTCTGGTGTCCTCATCCCACCGAAACAACAGTTTTATTAACCATGAACACATTGCCCTCTGACTGTGCTGTTATCTGTAAAGCCAATCCACCTCCTGACCACACCACGCCATTTGATTATTCCCCTACCATTTACTCTTGTACTACTATTGGCGCTTTAATCATAAGCCATCACTCCAAAAAATAGTCAATTATTTTTGCACCTATGTACTGCAATCTTAAATTAGCCAAAATCACCAGTCTAGGCAACGCTACCTCCACGTTATCCTCTGATATGTTAGATAGATTTCCTCTTATGTGTCTTCCACACAATATTGCACCATTGGTACCACGGCTTCTTCACACACTGGCATAGTGCCCTTTGCTCCCACACTCAGGATATATAGACTTTTTGGCATGAACTGTCCAGCATTCCTTATCTGAACAATGAGACCTTGCCAACAGCCTCAACACACGACACTCTCAAGTACCTCTCAAGTACCTAGCTTTTATTCACACATGGTCTTCAATGCTCAACTTTACTTCACATCTCATCCATTACACAAAACTTTCTCGTGCACAGCTTTTTCCCTCCCACGATGCTCGGGTGCACTCCCAACACTTTGATGGTTGGCGTCCCGTCTCGCCTTCTAGACACAAACGATAGCTTGAGTCCCAGCACTGCATCCATACAGTTACTATTTTGTCTGTAATCCAGAAACGCTTCTGGGCTTTCACAAGTCGCAAAGCAAGCTCCTCACCAACATCTGGGCGGAGGCATTCGCTCTTGCGCCTACAACCGGCTAATTTCAATCTGGCACTTTCTTTAGAGAAAGTGTTTACGTTTTTCTCAAACCTCTGGCGCAGCAACTGTCAAATAGACATCCCAATCACAATTCTGGCCTCCTTCAGATTAGGGATAAATTGGTCTACTGCCCCAGAGCAGCCTGTGCGCGCCAAGCCTGTCAAAAATGTATTATTGCCAAAGTCAAACCATAAAGTTCTAAAGTAGATTCGTTAAACAGGATACATTTGATTGCTACAACATCAATGGAAGTCAGGCAGTCATAAGGCGATAAAACCAACGGTAACTGCCGGCCTAACATTCTAAAGGTAACTTGAAACTTAACATTCTTCACACAAGTAAAGCAACAATAAAAGAAAACGTAGGCGAAAAGTTATTCTTCACCAGCTGCCTCACACACAAGCATGACTACTTGTAACACAACAGACTCTTCTCCGATCAACACAGGATGTCTGTCCTAAAGTACCCAAAACAATAATCTCCCATGCCCCTCAGAAACACTAGAAACTCTCCCTAAATTACTTAAGTCGCCAAATCGGTACTCGTTAAAACATCACCATTTCATGCAAAAAGCACATGCATAAGCCTTAGAGATTCATCCTTTAACCAAACAAATCAACTCCGCGTATAATGTTACCAAGTGTTAAATGAGTATAGCGCCATAAATATCATTATCAACTTATCCACTCAAGTTCCCGCACCAAACCCGCCATCAAAGGCTCCATTCTGCAAGACGTTTGCCCAAAGCACGACACTGACGTCCTCAGATTTCTGAGATGTTTATATATATCATACGTAGTAATGGCATGCTTGGGTGATATATACAGGTGAACAAAATCAGGACAAGGAAACATCGTGCCCAAAAGCCTGTGATGTGCAGCCACAGCTGGGATTGGATGACTATGCTTTCTTCTGACATCAGTGTCACATGATCTATCAGAAAACAACCTATTGTATATTTGACCAGGTGACTGGACCCGCCGCCGTGACATACGAGAACACACGGTGTGCCGCATGTGACATACCTCTCCGGGTACACACTAGAATCACTTTGTCCATTTCTGCCGGCACCATGGGCTACACCTTGGCCCGAGCAGGCGGGGGCGGGCACAGCGATCCGGCACCTGACTGTGCAGCGTCTGCCTGGATCTGTCAAAACAAACATCCAGGAAGACAAGCCCAAACATGAGCGCCTCGCGCGATGGGGGTAGAGGAGGAGGGCAGCGTGATTTACTCACAGGAGCGATAATTGTGCCAGATGGTGGCGCACGCTCCCGCGAGTAAATCTTCTGACGTGCACGCGTTGCCATTGAAGGCAATGGAACGCATGCACGTGCTTGGCTGAAAAGCTAAAGCGACGGGAAAATGTCTTTTTGCCTTTCAGCACATGCGTGCTGCGAAGGCGAGACCTACAAATGAAATGACACCAAAACAAATTAAATCCAATCAATAGCAGTTGAGTCTTGAATTCTTAATGTTTTAAGTGAAGTCTAGCATCTAAAAGATCAAGGTACCACATGCAGGTGTCTTCACGCATTCCCGGTGCAAACTCAAAAGGTAAGACTGACCGCAGGTTGAATACACCAGGTGCATTGAATCTGCTTTCAGCTTCCATTTGGACTTAGAAAAAGATTTTTGCCAAAAAGTTCTGAAGGGCATCGAGTCATTGACTCTGGAGAGCTGCTGGATGAAATCTCAGTAAAGCCGTCTGCTATGAAGGGAAAAGCTCTAAGCATGGGAAGGTGGAGTTCCAGGTTGAGGAGATGAGATAAATCCATGCATCAATTAGCCCTACCCATCTTTTCAGCAATAGACTGAACATGCCACACCATTAAAAGATTGGCATACTTGCTTTGCACAATAGAAGCCATTAATTATATTTAGTAGTTCATGTATGCCAGGTTACCCATACCCTATTTTACCATGCCAAGGAGACAGTGCCCATAGTCCATGAATCTTATTATACTCAGTTGTAGCAACAATGTTTGCACCTGTAGATTAAATACAGTAATACAAACAGCTATCATTCATATAAAGAGACCCACAGCTGAGGGGAACACAATATTATTATATCACCAATATTTAATCTATATGCTGCCATGACAGCTAGCAGGCTAAGTCTGAATCATTACACGATGGTAAATCAGACTGCTAATATACATTTGAAGAAGAACTCCCTGGTTGTGAAACAATTGTAAAACACCACCTCTGTTGGGCCAGGCAAAATGTTCCCAGTGAAAAAAAAACATGTATCCAGAGACATAATAGTTTGATTCCTGGAATGAAAGACAAATACATTCTAAATGAATGAAACTGAGAGGGAAGATCTTAGTAAAACAGTGCCTTAGGACTGGCCTCTGCATGTACAAAGCTGACATTGGGGAGTCAGCCAATCCAAATCTTTTAAATAGTGAGAACAAAAGCATCCTTTTTCACAAAGGATTCACATTGCTTTCGGGATGGTTATTTGGATCATATTGGCACTTTGATTCCCTTAAACTGATTTCATTATTATTAATTGAACAAATATTTGCTGACTCTGGTACATAAGGGAGCTGATCCCATGTTTGTCACTCAGATAATGGTCTGGCTCTCATTGCAGAAGCTGTAGTGTTGGCTCTCTCTACTGTGAGAGTGCAACTGCAAATGTAATATCCCTTCTGACCTCATACATCAGAATTAATTGAGAGAATGAATGTGACCCCGACCTTCCTGGGGTTGCCATCAATATCTCCTGCTGCTATGGTGTAAAAAAAATGCTGAGGAATGTACTGTTTTCGAAATGTTTCGCTTTTATCATTGCTTGCTTTTTGCATTGATAGTCCTCGGTATAAAAACAGTGTACAATGTTCAAATACATTTTTACAAATCAAACGTATTGTTGTACAACATACAATACTTATTCAGTGAGTCTTTGGTCATTAAAGCTTGGTCTTTCCATTCCATTTG
Source organism: Lissotriton vulgaris (assembly GCF_964263255.1). Classification (NCBI taxonomy): domain Eukaryota; kingdom Metazoa; phylum Chordata; class Amphibia; order Caudata; family Salamandridae; genus Lissotriton; species Lissotriton vulgaris. The sequence goes on along the minus strand of NC_141692.1, from coordinate 2,438,733 downwards.
AACGATTATCTGTGAAAAATCCCTCTCAACATTGGCACTTGAGATGGGCAACGCCAACACAGCCTGTACAGAATTTGCTAACACATGCCACTGACACAGCTTTCCATGCTGATACTAGTGCACCTGAAGATAGTGATTTTCTGCGACAGGTTCTACAACATATGCGTTGAACTGGTTATTGAAGAGTTATTGAAGTGGTCAAAAATGAAGCAGCACTTTTGAATATCTGGAAAAATTCCCCTTTATGGAAGGGATCTAGAACTTGTGCAGAGTACCACAGTGAGGCTTCATTGACTTCAAATGCCGTGGTTGGGGAAGGCACATTTCTATGCATCTATGCAAGCCATTTCTCATGCATTTTAATATCAGATTTTCTGAATTGATTCTCAGCATTTCTCTGCTTACCAAGTGGCAAGCATTACACCATGAACATGTTGCAGTGCCAGACTTACTAAAAGTGTTGCCCAGCTTACTATCGAGGAGATGTTTCACATCTGTACCAATTACTCTGAACACTTGGTAGACGAGGATGTTTTCAGACTCAGCTTGATGACACAGTTGGGATGATCAGAATGTACTACAAAGTCAATAGCATTCTTCATTAACTCTGAAGATTGCAAAGATGCTTTCAGCATACTATCTAACAAGTGGCAGGATCTCTTACAGGAAAGCACTTCAGCTCAGGTGTCAATTTTTACAGGTCAACACACAATTTATTCATATACTTAGGTGAATTACTGTTAATACAAACAATATCACTCCAATCTGTGTTGAACTTGGTAAGAATTCTTTGCAGCAGCGTTCCATGTTTTCCAAAAGGCTGGTGTAATTGTTTCGCCCCTATCCCAGATGCTTGGTGACAACACTCTTTTCAGAGTTATACCTGTCAATGCACCATGCATTGGATTTTTAAAGCCTGAGGTGTTTGGCAAATCACATACTAGCAATACTGACTCACTAGAAAAGGGCGCCGATGTTTCAAAGGGTTTCACAAATTCTGTCTGTAGGTAAATGTGATGGTACATATTGGGAAAGATTCTTATGAAATCAGTCATTTTACCTGTCAGTGAAAGGATCAAAAGTAGCCAAAATATCAAATATGATTTTGATATTTCCTGATTTTCTCCGGTTCATAAAATAATGAAATAAGACCTAAAACATGCTTCTAAACCCTGCATCTTTAGACCCTAGTCTACAAAACTGAAAAAAGCTAATAGAAGAAGAAACAATTATTTTGTGATATCCCTAAACAACAAGACTCAGGCAGAATAATGTTAGCCCAGTCTTTCTTGCTGCTACCTTGTGTAACAAAGTACATTGTATTGGCCACTTCAGGAAGAAATAAAAATGACTCTTTCAATCTGCTTTTCCTTTCTTTGAATGGCATTTAGTTTGTGGTTGTGCAGGTGTTTGCACTGGTGAGGGCTATTTCCATTTTGGTGGGGTTTCAGTTAATATAGGATTAAACCTAAAACAGGATAAACAAAATATATGTCATCAGGTATCACGTGCTGAGGTATCAGCATAACAGTTCGGACCTACCTGCTCAGGGTGCTTCTGACATCCTGCAAGAGAGAGAAAACGGGAAAGAGATCAGTTTCCAATACACAGTTCAGAAGTGCTGGCATGAGGTCACACATAATATAGGAATACATGATTAGTGTTTATCATTAGTTTATGAGCCCAAATATTGCAAAACATCTTGAGCTTCAAATACCTTACACATGGAATAATTCAGCACAACACCTTTAAATGAGATAAAGTAAAGGCTCGTTTCTTAGTTCTTTGATATGCAAGCATGGACAGTTTCCAAGAGATTTAAATCTCCACCTAGGAGTTTATTCCACATTACCATATGAGTGTGCTTTCTCTTTAAAGGATAATTTATTACTCTTTAGAGTTACCGTCAGGGTCAGAGGAGTCATGGCCAGAGTTGTCGGGATCCTGGATATAAGAAACATTGTTCAGCTCTCTTCTGCTTCACCAGCCTCAGTTCCTTCCTTATAACCCAGTGTAATCATATCCTTCTCCCAGAACCTCATTTGCATGAAAGGAAATATGTGGCTTGCTCATCTCTTCTCTGGTGTGTGTAGCTTCTCTTCTTGGACTGACCATGATATGCTAGTTCTAAGGAACAACTCTCAAAATGTCCTTCCTTCAATCACTGCCCTTTCTTGCTATTTGTCTTAGGCAGTGCTTAGAATGAAAAGATGAAAGTGCAAGTACTCCTTGTGCCAGAGTACCTGTCTGGTGCTGAGAACTACTGTTCCATTAAAATCATTAAAACATTGTTGAAAAGTGTTAGTACTATCCCTTCCAAATTATAGTGCAGGCACTGAGTACCTAATAGTACCCGCCCATTTAAAGCACTGGTTTAATGAGAAGAATACACCTTGATTTCTTATAGTCTCCACTTGTGATTGGTTCCACAGCACCTCCCCAGGAAACTGCCTCTGCCCCTTCTTCTGCCAGTGATTGGTTCTATAGTAGCTCCCCTGGAGACTGACTCCACCCCTTCTGCTGCCCGTACCTCTTGAGCTTTATGGTAAGTGAAGTCTTTAGGACCTGGTGAGGTGTTTACCACCACTCTCCCAGTAGTGGAAGCTGACAACATTTGATACATTAGTGTTCCCTCACATTGGCAAGTTTCAGTGAGTTTCAGTAATTTCCATTACAGCTGAGGTTTCCTCACAAGCGGTTGCTTGAAAGTTGTTTCCCTTGTGTGTGACCGGGACCTGTTCTGGTTCCATAGATAGTTCTCCCCTTTGAGGTATTTCTGATCTGCATGTAAATGACGAGTTGCCAAGGAGTGATGAGCTGGCAATTGCTGTTTGGACACACAGGGTCACAATATTCAAGCTGTTTTTTTTCAAAGTAAATACACAGAAAATATTTATCTTTAATGAATCTATAAGGGCATATTTTTTTCACGCTCAATCATTCTCCTTAAAGCCTAGGTTTAGTAAGTCAGATGGACCAATTTTGAACAATCCTGGAATAAAGTTGGTCATGAGACAAGCTTGTGCTCTCAGGGTTCATTTATGAACGTTACATCCTAAGGCAAACATATATATATATATATATGATAGAGTACAGTATTTGACCTCTCGACTTAAAATAGAAGAACAATACACATCCTGTACACATACAGTGGTGAGGACCCTTAACAGTATCACTCAAACTTCCATATGTATAGGGAGAGTGGCTTTTCTGGGATGTATGACGTTACAATGCGTGCTTTTACCACGCATGCTGTTACAACGCAAGTATTACAACGAAAACCTTTACAACGCATTACACTTGGGGGTGCTGGATAGTGAATAGTTTAATTTACTATTCCAACTCCAGTCTCCGTGGACACTAGGGAAGGTGTGGGATAGTAAATTAAAACTATTCCTTATCCTAGAGCGCCCCCCAGTGTAATGCGTTGTAATGGTTTTTGTTGTAATACATGCGTTGTAACAGCACTGCGTGGTAAAAGTTGTGTTGTAAAGGTTGCATACCGCTTTTCTGTGGCCTGTGCAGAGATGTGGGGCTGTACATGGAGGTCCTCTGTGCTTCCACTCGCGGTGTGGTAGAATTACTCCCTCTTTAGTAACTGACTCAAGTAGATTGATAGGAGAACAAAAACGATACAATGGTGAGTCTAAAACTAGGATGATAATGCCCACCAGCAAATTGGAGGGGCAGGGATATAGCAATCTCAGAATGCTATAAGAGCTGTCTTATATAAGTCCTTATATCCTGCAAACAATGTGCTCTGATTGGCTGTCAAGCATCCAACATTACACACTGGAAATTATTATTATTATGTTTTTATTATTATTGTTATTATTATTATTATTATTATTATTAGTCGTAGTAGCGTAGTAGTAGTAGTAGTAGTAGTAGTGGTAGTAGTATTATTTTTATTGTCATCATCATTTTATTTATTTGTGTTTTATAGAGCTCGAACCTGACCCGTTAGGGTATCTGAGCACTTTACAGGATTCACAAGTTGTGTACAAGAGACTTAGAGGGGGAGGTGGCTACATTTGGGATAACACAAGTAAAACCATTTACGAGAAACAGGAAGTCCCTGATCCCAGGGTGGGATGCCCAGAGGTGCCCGGTGGATAGCATCTGGTTAGACCAATGAGAAGCAGTGAACGGAAGCAGGACAAGGTCGCCTATGTGATTTCAAGGCAACATTTAGGAGAGAAATGTGCCCATTAGGAAGGTTGTGGCATCCTTTCTAAAGCGTGACAAAGATGGAATTCTTCTAATGGCGGGCGAGAGTGAGTTCCATCATCATCTCCCAGGAGATTCGAGGCTTTGAGCATTCTTAGCAATAAACACAGTGATGGATCGGGGACTGCAGCAGGGATCGGTCACGATGATCCCGGGATCTCTTCTTTTGCTACAGGTTCATAGTTCTCTGCTGGGGGCCTCTGTTCTCTGTTCAAAAGACAACAGCCCAGCAAAGAACAATTAATGCTGTTGTTCATAAACAGGTTGAGCTGGATTCCCAGGCATGGACGTCTACGGTTGTCTTGGTGCTAAGTGTTCAAACATACCTGTATGTGTAGGTGGTTTCTGGGAGACAAGACAACAACAGCAGAATACAACATACTTGTCACTCACAGGCTGCTTTTTTTCAACGCACTGGGAGGGTGTTGCATTACATTGAAGTTGAGCAGCTTTTGGATCCATCTGAGAGACAATAATAATGAAGCAGCCTGTGACATGTATTATTTCAATTTGCACTTTCTGATTAGCTTTTTGAAGCGCCTTGTGCTGATCATAAACTAAAGTGAATTGATGAACTTTTATGGATATTGAGAGAAAACATGGGGGCTTATTCACAAGCCCCTTGCGCCACCGGTACGTGACTTTTTGTGACGTTCCGTGGCGCAGAAGCCTGTGTGATATTTATCAGGCAGCACTATGCCACTTTTTTGGTCTTAATGCTGCCTAATAAATATCAGTCCCTTTAACGCAGTTGTAGGAAGGTGGATATCTGACTATGGTTACCCCCAAACTTTTTGCCTGGTGTTTAGCTGGTTTTTGACTTAGTTGGCCTGGGATCCTGCTATTCAGGGCCCCAGGCTGATTGCTCTCTCCTTAAAATGGACTCCATGTACCTTAGGTGCATAACACAATTGGAATTGGTTCACCTTATAGGCCCCTGTAAGTGCACCCTAGGTGCCCAGGGCATAGGTGTATCCAAGGCCTACCAGGGGCTGCAGCATGTATTATGCCACCCCTGGCCTGGCCTCCATATTTGACACAACTGGCTGATCACTCAGCTGGGGTAAGTCGGTGTAACCACCTCTTACTTAGGTACAGTATGCCTGTGCCTAACCCTAAACTGGACACATACGTTCCTATCAGCCACTCCTATGGAAGGCCTCATCAATCCTGGAGGCAGAGTGCTTGGAAATATGTGAGATGGTGCTCTAGCATGAGCTGAGCCTATCTGCAGCGGTCGGGAACAACTCCCTAAGCTGTTCCGGGATATTGCCATACCATATACTCTTAAGTGCATTATAATCCTCGCGGTTAAATGCTATCTTTGGTTTGGCTTTATCAAAACATGTCGAGTAAGGTGTCATACGAATTGGAATACTATCCCCTCGCCAATTCTGGCGACGGGGATAGCATTCCACCCTTCTAGAGGGACACGACATGTATGTAGCCTTAACCCCGGTTAAAGTTAAACAGAGCCTCAGCTTCACAAAATGGACGCTGCCACCACAGACACAAGTCTGGCCTCCTGCTGCTGACCGAAACTCGGCAGATGGTGGCCTGGACAAAGGGTTTCCTGCCTTGGGAGGTGCGAGCACCACCCCAGACAGGATTTTGTGTATTGGGTAGGACAGGGCTGAATAGTATCAGACATGCCCGGGGCACACAAGGTGTCCCCGTGCATAGGCCAGCCCAAACCGGTTCTGGGGCCTTCCAGCCCCAGTCCTGGCGCGGAGCTGGACAAAGGAAAGGGGGTGTAACCGCCCCCCTTCCTGGTTCCTCCCAGAGGAGGGACCTAGTAGGTGATCCACCCCCTAGATTGGAATAAGAGGGGGAGCAGTGCCATTGCACAGCAGATCATCCCGAAATCAACTTAAAACTAAGAAGAAGACTGGACTTCGACATTCTGCTGCACAGAAGACTGAAGAAGAATCTCCCTTGTGGCCAAGGAGTGACCACCCTGTGAACACAGGTACCAACCAGCAACTCGACGTCTGCTTTGCCGCCGCCTCCCGCCGGAGACCGAGCCCAGAGCCCGACAAGAACCAGACTCCCAGACCTCTCAGAGCCCGATCCACAGTCCCTGCGAAGAAGGGACCCGTGGAGGCACCGAGTGACGTGGGACCGGACCTCTTGAAAGACACTCGAAAAGCTGACTGCGCAGCTTCTGAGGCATCCTCGACGTTGTGCTTTGGGGATTGAGAACCCCCACCACCGAGCAGCCCTTGCACCGAAGATCAGCCCCCCAGCATCTCCACGATCTGCGTGGGGCCCTTTTGCACTGTGCCACTCGACGCGCCATCCCGGCCACTAGCCACGCGGCCAGCGGCCATCTTGGCGACGAACCCGAAGATTTAAACAGCGGGTCTGGTTGCTCCAGACCTACCCAAGCTCCTGTGAAAAGGAGCACCCGCTCTGACCTTGCTGGTCCGAGTGAACAGCATCTTTCGACTTCTGCGTGGCTTGCATTTGCCAAGGCCTGTTTGCCCCGATCAGGTCGCCGACACCGCCAACAGCGAGAAGCCTACGTGGGACAGCTCGTGACCGACTCCTGGACGTCCTCGACCCCGGGTATCCACGTGGCTGCAGAAAGAAGCTGCCCGACAACGCCTGTTTGCACCCGACATCGCCTGGTTCCACTCTGGTTCCAGGGCAGTCACTGGCTAGTGACTTTGAACACTGTCCCCTCTGCTTTCAGGTCTTCAACTCTTCCGATCCACCCTTGGATCCACCGGAACTCTTCTCATCGAGCCGCCTGCAGCATCTTCAGCTCCAAGCACCATCGACCAGCGTGACGAAACCCGACACATCTTCGACCCTGTGCACCCGCTTCCTGTGGGTGAGGTAACTCAGCTCCGCCAGTGCTCCTGCACTGGTACACATCCCAAGGGCCTGTGTTTTAAGTTTCAGCTCCGTAGGTCACTCGGAAGGTTCCTAACTTTCTAACTTTGTGCTTTTTACGCACCATAGACTTTGTATTGAGAAGTGCGTGCACTTTGAACACTGCACCCGAGTCCCGTGGGCCTTTCCCGACTTAGTTAACTCCAGTCTCGAATAGCTCCAGCGATTCCCAAGGCCCTAGGCCTCTTCACTTTCCTTTAGGTATCTCTTATACCACTTATTTAGTATATGGTTTAGGTGGCCCCTAGGGCTCATCCATATTGTGCAACTTTTGTGTATTTTAAACTGTCTTGTGATTTTACGCTTGTGCTTCTGTGCTCATAAAGAGTCCAGGGGATTTTAATAGTTAATAAATCAATATATATTTTCAATATATATCTGTGTGGTGTCCCTTTCATTTGGTATTCAAGGGGGTTGTGTATGGTATAACAGCTGGCTTCACATGCCTTTCAGAGTTTAGCCTAAGACTGCTTTGTCCACGTTACCACTAGGATAACTGGTCTACAAGGTTGAATTACAACCATCATCATAAGGGTTGCTTGGCATGGTACAAAGTGATCACTAGAATTAGTGAGCATTATATACCAGGCCAACCTCTCACATTGGTGAGCAGCGGATTGGGATCTGAGCTTGCTGTTGTTTTACCATTACAATCTTTGAGATTATCATCTGAAAGATCACACAGGTACCTGCTAGGTACATATAAAACAAGACTAGTATACTTAAGTTCTACTGAACTTAGTTGTTGTAGAGCAAAGGGAGTAGCACACCCTAGCTACAACTACTAGATAGGTTTAGTAGGTAAACACCAGTGTAGGTAGATTGCAACACATCCACCCACACTAGAGCAATGTCTGGAGCAGAGGGGTCCAGTGGACTTACTCCTGTTGAGAGTGACCCTCCAAGGGCACCATCCAAATTTGCTATTTTTTCCTTTAAGGAATTAAGACAGCTTTGTGTCTTAAGGGGTCTGAAGACAGGGCCTTCCCCTACTACAGACCACCTAAGAGAGCTCTTAGACCAGTCTGAGACTCTAAAGCCCTCCAAGGCAAACCCCACAGGGGATGCTGAAGGAGGCCATCCTTCAGAGGATGACACTGTAGACACCCCTACCCCTATCATCCTAGTAGATGAGGAAGCCTCCACCACTGGAGCTCCTCAAGTAGATGTAGAGGAAGAGGAAGAAGAAGAGGAGGAGGAGGTGGAAAGCAGTGAGTCAGATGATGACAGAGATAGTCAGGTGCTGGTCAGTAGACTGAACCAGGCTAACTTAAGTCAACTTGGGAATGAATCAGGTAACAACCCATTCAGACCCCCAGGTGGACTTAACCAGGGCCATAGGAGGAGAAGGCATCACTCAGGTGAATCCAATACCTCCCATGTCTCTAGAGGCTCTCATGGTCACTCCAGAAAGGAGATGACTAGCCCTCAGAGAAGGGAACATGAGGCCAAGATGAGAGAGGCTGAGCTTAGGATCCAGAGGCAAGAGTTAGAGGTTGCCCTGGCTAAGGAGAAACTTGCTAGAGCAAGACAGCCTAGAGAGAGTGGGGTAATAGAACCCACTGGTGGCAGCAATATCCACAAGGATAAAGACAGGTCTTTTGATAATAGAAACCTGAGTAAGATTGTGCCCCCCTACAAAGCTGGGGATGACATCCATAAATGGATTACTGCAATGGAGAGAGCCTGCAGAGTACAGCAGATCCCTCAGGAGCAGTGGGCAGCAATCTTGTGGCTCTCCTTTGAAGGTAGAGGCCGAGACAGACTCCTCACAGTTAGTGATGGGGATTCTAGAAACTACCTGGTCCTGAAGAGTGCTCTGATTGATGGGTTAGGCTTAACCACTGAACAGTACAGGTTAATGTTCAGAGATACCCAGAAGACACAGACTCAGGACTGGTCTGAATTTGTTGAATGTGCCACTAAGGCTCTGGAGGGCTGGTTGCTGGGAAGTAAGGTTACTGACTATACAGGATTGTATAATTTAATTATGAGAGAGCAAATCTTAAGTAATTGTCAAAATCAGCTTCTACATCAGCACCTGGTTGACTCTGATCTGACCTCCCCACAAGAATTGGGTAGGAGGGCAGACAAATGGGTCAGAACCAGGATCAGGCCTAAGAACCAGGGTGGTGACCAAAAGAAAGAGACTACCAAGCCTCAAGAGAAGGGTGGGGATAAAAGTAAGGAAAAGACTTCCCCAGGGCCCCAAAACTCCAAGAATGGGGGTGGGTCCCAAGACACTTCTACATCCCAGAAAAAGCCTTATTGTCATACCTGTAAACAGGTGGGGCATTACAAAACAGATAGCTGTTGTCCCAAGAATGGCAATAAGGAGAATATACCTCCAGGTAAGGCTCCAACACCTCCTGTCACTGTTAGCAGTGGTCCCCCAGGTGGTGGGAGCACCCCCAAGAATTTGGGTGGGTTTACTTTTGGAGGACAGGTGGACTCTGGCCTATCCAGGTCCCCTAACTCAGATACTCTTGTCTATGAGACTGGCATGGGGTTTGCCAATTTCACTGCTTGCCCAAACACTTTGAGCAAGTATAGACAGGAACCCCTCATCAATGGCTTGAAAGTTGAGGCCTTCAGAGACACAGGGGCTAGCATCACCATGGTGGCTGAATGTCTAGTCCCCTCAAGGCAACTTTTACCTGATGCCAGATATCAGGTGACAAACATTGATGGCATAGAAACCAATCATCCCATGGCAGTAGTCAATCTTAGCTGGGGAGGTGTCACTGGCCCAAAGAGAGTGGCAGTGTCAGCAAACTTGCCTGTAGATTGCCTACTGGGTAATGATTTGGAAATCTCAGCCTGGGCTGAGGTTGAACAGCAAACCCATTCTAGAATGGTAAATCTCCATGGAAAGGTTAGTGGGGCTGTGATGGCTACAGCCCCAATCCAAGATGTCCTTCCTGAAAAGGTTGGGAGGGCTGAGCAAACCTCAGCCCCATCTTTAGATAACCTCCCTCCTGCAAAGAGTAGCAGGGCTGTACTGGTAACAGCCCATACCCAAACTGAGTCTCCTCCTGAAAAGGTTGGTGGGGCTGTGATGGCCACAGCCCAAACTCAAACTGATACATGGGTAGTGAAGCCTGCAATGATGGATCACTCCACCCAAACAGAGAGCATTGAGGAGGAAGAGAAATCTCCCTCCCACCAGACTTTAGGAAAGGATCAGCCTCCTCAGGGAACTGATCTTACCCCTGATGAAGGAACTGTCCCAGAGGTTGTTAGGCCTGGCCTGACAGAGCCTCTGATGGCAGTGGACCCTTCTCAGGAGGGACCCAGTCTGGAGCAGGTAACCTGCCCCTCTCTACCTTGCCTTACTCAGCCCAGGGCTGCAGAGGACAAGAAGGACAGTGAGACCCAAAGGGCCCCCTGTCAAATAAAGCACCCCCATCAACAGATTAGGGGCACCGAAACTAGTAGCCCTAGTGAGGTGAAAACTTTAAAAACTCCTGAGGGATCCCCCTTAAAAGTAGTTAGGGACCTCCCCCAGATGGATATTGTTGGGCACAGCCAAACCTGGGACCAAAAGGCCCCAAACCTGACCTGTCCCTCCAGTAAGCCAAACAGAGGGACCCAGCCTCCAGCGTTAGGTAGCCAGAGGTTGACCCTGAGAGCACAGTGCAACTCAGTCAGAGAAAGAAAGGCACACATGGTGGAGAGTGATTGGAGGAAGCTGAGCCCTACAGAGGAAACTCACTTCAGTACTCCATCTCAACACCAGCCTTTGACTTTGCAAAGACACACCACAGGTAGAGATTCCCTATGGTGGAGACCCTCCGATACCCTTAGGGTGAGGGATTGCTTAGTGGACCATGAGACAGGGGGTTACCAAGCCAGAGCTGGTACTTCCTTATATGGCCACTTAGGCAATATAGGCTTACCTGGTCAAGGATAGCCTTATCTCCTTTCGTTTGGGGGGGGGTTATGTAGGAAGGTGGATATCTGACTATGGTTACCCCCAAACTTTTTGCCTGGTGTTTAGCTGGTTTTTGACTTAGTTGGCCTGGGATCCTGCTATTCAGGGCCCCAGGCTGATTGCTCTCTCCTTAAAATGGACTCCATGTACCTTAGGTGCATAACACAATTGGAATTGGTTCACCTTATAGGCCCCTGTAAGTGCACCCTAGGTGCCCAGGGCATAGGTGTATCCAAGGCCTACCAGGGGCTGCAGCATGTATTATGCCACCCCTGGCCTGGCCTCCATATTTGACACAACTGGCTGATCACTCAGCTGGGGTAAGTCGGTGTAACCACCTCTTACTTAGGTACAGTATGCCTGTGCCTAACCCTAAACTGGACACATACGTTCCTATCAGCCACTCCTATGGAAGGCCTCATCAATCCTGGAGGCAGAGTGCTTGGAAATATGTGAGATGGTGCTCTAGCATGAGCTGAGCCTATCTGCAGCGGTCGGGAACAACTCCCTAAGCTGTTCCGGGATATTGCCATACCATATACTCTTAAGTGCATTATAATCCTCGCGGTTAAATGCTATCTTTGGTTTGGCTTTATCAAAACATGTCGAGTAAGGTGTCATACGAATTGGAATACTATCCCCTCGCCAATTCTGGCGACGGGGATAGCATTCCACCCTTCTAGAGGGACACGACATGTATGTAGCCTTAACCCCGGTTAAAGTTAAACAGAGCCTCAGCTTCACAAAATGGACGCTGCCACCACAGACACAAGTCTGGCCTCCTGCTGCTGACCGAAACTCGGCAGATGGTGGCCTGGACAAAGGGTTTCCTGCCTTGGGAGGTGCGAGCACCACCCCAGACAGGATTTTGTGTATTGGGTAGGACAGGGCTGAATAGTATCAGACATGCCCGGGGCACACAAGGTGTCCCCGTGCATAGGCCAGCCCAAACCGGTTCTGGGGCCTTCCAGCCCCAGTCCTGGCGCGGAGCTGGACAAAGGAAAGGGGGTGTAACCGCCCCCCTTCCTGGTTCCTCCCAGAGGAGGGACCTAGTAGGTGATCCACCCCCTAGATTGGAATAAGAGGGGGAGCAGTGCCATTGCACAGCAGATCATCCCGAAATCAACTTAAAACTAAGAAGAAGACTGGACTTCGACATTCTGCTGCACAGAAGACTGAAGAAGAATCTCCCTTGTGGCCAAGGAGTGACCACCCTGTGAACACAGGTACCAACCAGCAACTCGACGTCTGCTTTGCCGCCGCCTCCCGCCGGAGACCGAGCCCAGAGCCCGACAAGAACCAGACTCCCAGACCTCTCAGAGCCCGATCCACAGTCCCTGCGAAGAAGGGACCCGTGGAGGCACCGAGTGACGTGGGACCGGACCTCTTGAAAGACACTCGAAAAGCTGACTGCGCAGCTTCTGAGGCATCCTCGACGTTGTGCTTTGGGGATTGAGAACCCCCACCACCGAGCAGCCCTTGCACCGAAGATCAGCCCCCCAGCATCTCCACGATCTGCGTGGGGCCCTTTTGCACTGTGCCACTCGACGCGCCATCCCGGCCACTAGCCACGCGGCCAGCGGCCATCTTGGCGACGAACCCGAAGATTTAAACAGCGGGTCTGGTTGCTCCAGACCTACCCAAGCTCCTGTGAAAAGGAGCACCCGCTCTGACCTTGCTGGTCCGAGTGAACAGCATCTTTCGACTTCTGCGTGGCTTGCATTTGCCAAGGCCTGTTTGCCCCGATCAGGTCGCCGACACCGCCAACAGCGAGAAGCCTACGTGGGACAGCTCGTGACCGACTCCTGGACGTCCTCGACCCCGGGTATCCACGTGGCTGCAGAAAGAAGCTACCCGACAACGCCTGTTTGCACCCGACATCGCCTGGTTCCACTCTGGTTCCAGGGCAGTCACTGGCTAGTGACTTTGAACACTGTCCCCTCTGCTTTCAGGTCTTCAACTCTTCCGATCCACCCTTGGATCCACCGGAACTCTTCTCATCGAGCCGCCTGCAGCATCTTCAGCTCCAAGCACCATCGACCAGCGTGACGAAACCCGACACATCTTCGACCCTGTGCACCCGCTTCCTGTGGGTGAGGTAACTCAGCTCCGCCAGTGCTCCTGCACTGGTACACATCCCAAGGGCCTGTGTTTTAAGTTTCAGCTCCGTAGGTCACTCGGAAGGTTCCTAACTTTCTAACTTTGTGCTTTTTACGCACCATAGACTTTGTATTGAGAAGTGCGTGCACTTTGAACACTGCACCCGAGTCCCGTGGGCCTTTCCCGACTTAGTTAACTCCAGTCTCGAATAGCTCCAGCGATTCCCAAGGCCCTAGGCCTCTTCACTTTCCTTTAGGTATCTCTTATACCACTTATTTAGTATATGGTTTAGGTGGCCCCTAGGGCTCATCCATATTGTGCAACTTTTGTGTATTTTAAACTGTCTTGTGATTTTACGCTTGTGCTTCTGTGCTCATAAAGAGTCCAGGGGATTTTAATAGTTAATAAATCAATATATATTTTCAATATATATCTGTGTGGTGTCCCTTTCATTTGGTATTCAAGGGGGTTGTGTATGGTATAACAGCTGGCTTCACATGCCTTTCAGAGTTTAGCCTAAGACTGCTTTGTCCACGTTACCACTAGGATAACTGGTCTACAAGGTTGAATTACAACCATCATCATAAGGGTTGCTTGGCATGGTACAAAGTGATCACTAGAATTAGTGAGCATTATATACCAGGCCAACCTCTCACAGCAGTGTTCTGCGTTAAAGGGGCGTGCAATGGGTGTTACTGGGGGCGTTCCCAGGAACATCCATGGCCTTTTGACACTGCCCAAGCAGGAAAGCCTGCTGCGCTGCCCTACGTCAAAACCTCATAAATGAGGCCCTAAGGGTCTATTCACAAGCCCCTTGCGCCACTAGTACGTCACTGTATCCCATGTTAAAAGTGACACAGCTGCGTCGTAATGGTCTTGTAAAGAAGCCCCCATTAATTTCCGGAATCTTGAAGGAGAATGGAATTCCATATTATGGTGGCTTGAACAGAAAATTGGATGGAAACAATGGCATGTGGGGCAGTGGGAGTTTGATGCAAAGGCAGACAGAGAAGACAAAAGGAGAAACCAAGCACAACCTTTTGGGTCATATCTAGGAGTAGATATAAGCAGCCAGAGCAGAAACTAAAACTTTATTGTTCATACTACTTCTCCTCCCCAACCCTTTATGGAGATTCTGTGTTCCTTTGTTATCATTTGCTCGTGTGCGCAGTTTTAAACAGCCATTTCAGCCTTGCAAAATGAACCTTCCACCAATCCTTCCTTTTTAATGCATATAACTCACCCCAAAGGTAGGCCCTGGACATACCAGAGTGCTGGGTGTAGTGTGTTTAAAAAGTAGGGCATGTAGTTTTAAGTAGTTTTAAGTTTTGCATGTCCCATTAGTGAAAAAAGCTTTTTAATACCATATGACCGTTTTCTGCCGTAGAATAACATTGGAGCTACCTTATTACATTTGTATTTTTGGAGATATTTTTTACTGAAACGTTTAAAATTGCATATCTCCAGGCATACCAAGGACCAGTAGAGATATACCATTGGTAAGCTAAATAATTATTATGATTATAATTGTGTTGCTGGTACGGTTGGGAATGGTTGCTCCTCTTGTATTCCTGTCATATCACCTAAGGTCAGGCTCAAGTTCCAAGATGTATTTGGGAATACTTCCACTCCTGTGGAGTTTTAACCAAACCTTTGATACCCATGGCAACAGTACCAGAGCTGTATTTTTTTTCTACCCTGCTCTTTGTAATGGTTGGTTATTAAGTATATACAGTGATAGCAAGTAGATTGTATCCCACTTGCTAGACTAGTAAGAGCTCAGGGGATGGAGGTGGTGTCATACGCCGATGAATCCCAGATCATGGTGTCCCTCTCCCACTCGGTGAGTACCTCCGCGCTCAGCTTCAGGAATTGCATGCAAGCTGTCTCCGACTGGATGATTCTAAATGCCCTGAAGCTGAACGGAGAGAAAACAGAGGTCTTGATCTTCAGATCAAAATAGCTGGTCCAATGAATGGTGGCATCCTTCTCTCGGAGCCTGTCCCGTACCGTCAAATTCTGCCCGGAATCTTGGCGTGATTTTTGACACCTCTCTAGACATGTCACTACAGGTCAATAGAACTGTTTCTACCTGTTGGGGAGTAATCAAAGTACTTAGAAAAATCGCCCACTATCTTTCTCCTCAAGCTCGCAAACAGACCGTGGTGGCCTTAGTTACATCACGGCTGGACTTTTGTAACGCCCTTTATGCAGGCATCAATAAAGGCCTCATCCAACGCCTCCAGACCATCCAGAACGCGGCTGCCAGAGTTGTTCTGGGCGTCCCTAACACCGTTTCTGTCTCTCTTGCAAGAAAGAGTCTTCACTGGCTCACGATCCAGTCTAGAGTCTCTTTTAAAATCCTATGCCTAGTTTTCAGTGCCCTATCCGCAGCAGCTCTGAGGCCATAAGCTCCCTTTAGAGTCCCTACACCCCTAGCAGAAATCTTCGCTCTGCCAACAAGAACCTTCTCACCGTCCCTCGGACCAACAAGGTCAGATGGGGCGGAAGAGCTTTTTCATCTGTGGCCCCTAATTTATGGAATGCCCTCCCCTCTGCGATCAAATCCCAACCAACCATGGTTCTTTTTAAGAAGGCTTTAAAGACGTGGTGTTTCATCAAGGCCTACCATTAATCATGCTCTCTGACTGTATCATTTCATTTGGTTAGGCGCCTTGTCGCCCTTTGGGGCTAAGTTGCGCGATATAAATCTCGTTTCATTCATTCAAAGGGGGAAGTACATGAGAGCTTCATTCAAAAAACTATTTTTAAGATACTCTGTATATCATCCTCTTTGAAAAAAACCTTTTGTGGACTACAGTAGTCAATTTGTTCTCCAAATACAAGCTCTCCATCACCAGTTGACTCCTCTCCTGCCCTTTCATCAGTGGGTTCTTCATGGGTTCTTTCTTCAGTGGATTCATTGAGCATGCCCATTTCAGTAGATGTGTTGAGGGGAATTCTCTTGATGCTTGTGGGGTGCTGTGTATTTAAATAAACAGTTAGAATCCACTCCTTGAGAATAAGGGTGTCTCCTCCACAGTGGGGAACACCTTTATGTTTTTAGGTCCCCTCACACACCAACAGGCCCCTTGGTGTCTTGCTTCATCATCGGGGTCATCGTACCCCTCTAGGGGGTACGGCGTGCTGCGACCTACGGAGACGTGGGAGCACTTGTTAGACTATGTGTGGTGTTGGTGAGGGTTTTTTTTTAAATAAATGTGAGTGTATTGTGGGGTTTGGGAAATAGTGATAGTTAAAAAGAACCTGGCTCGTGGGGTGAATAAAAATTATTTAATAAGCCCCCGGGCGGGTGTTGTTAAGAAAGAGGGTGGGAGGTCACTACGCTGACAATGTGCGTTACCTCCTGAAACAGCAGCTTAATTTTTTTACTCCGCTATACAACGTTCCACACCCCTTGGTCAGAACAGGAGACTTTCCTCTCACGTCCAGCAGGGCATGACTCTCCTGCCAAAGAGGGAGGCATGTCATTGGCAGGCTGGAACCCAGGATTTCAGTACATTTTTCCTGGAAGTGCAGAGTGGGCTGAAAACAGCCTTGTCCTCCATGCCCCCAGAGAATTGTGTCAAAAAGGGAGATAAAACTCAGATTTTTAGTGATAGCTCCCTTTAAATGTTGAGCTCCAGGCTTTTTCAGCAGGATGTGATCAACTTTCATATCCAATAGTCATCTGAAATGCTTTGAAGGGGGTCCTGCCCCTTAGGCAAGGGCCTGTACTCCTCCCACCAACCCTAACACTATCAAGGGCAGATTTACAATAACTGGTGCATCCCTGCATATTAACAGGGATGGACCAGTTGTTTTGCATGATGTAAAAAAACCCTTGCACCACGATGGATGCGCCACATTTGCAAAGGATGGCCAGATATGTGACACATCTGTCAGTGTAAAGGAGACGCAGTGCTGGAGTTGTGTCGCAAGCGCAACCCAACTCCAGCACTGCTCAGGGGCTGCCTATACTTGCTGTGCTGCGTCACTCCTTACGCCTGCTACAAGCGGGCGTAAGGTTTTGACGCAACAGGGTCGTAAAAGTGACTCCGTGAAATCTTGTAGATTTCACGGAGTCACTTTTACGAGGCTTCCTTGTGACGGAACGCCCGCCTTGCATACATTATACCAGATGCAGGTATAATGTCGCGTAGTGCTTCACAACGTGACGCATCACACTAGATGTGTCACAATATTAATATGTTGCATAGCGGCACATTGTTTACAATGCCGTTGCGTCACATGAGTGATGCCAAAGTGTTGTAAAGGTGTCGCAAGGGGCTTGTAAATCTGCCCCAGAGTTCTTCTGCCTCTCGGGGTGCAGCGTGAGGTGATTACCTCCAATCTGCTCCTCTAGTAGGGGAACAGAATGTCACCAGACACCAGGGCTGAGTTAAAAAAAGGGGGTTGGGGCATCCCATAATGTACAGGACCATGCCACCACCCAAAAAGGGCACACAATCTTTTTGTCCCCAGGGGGAAAGATATAGAGGTGAGCCTCCAATCCACCCCCCTGGGAGTGGGGGACAAAAAGACCAATTGATAGCAGGGAAAATACCCACACAAAAAAAGGTATGTTGGTGGGGGCCCATCATGCACAGGTCAATGCTCCCACCCCAAAAAGGGTTCAGTCATTCTTCCCCCTGAGAGGCAGACTGGAGGTGCTTTCCCCAGTCCACCCCCCCAGGAGGGGCATAATGCCCACTAGAGAGAATTAGGGCAAAAGGGGCAAGTGTGACAGGGGTGAGTGTCTGAAAATGTTTCAGCGTTCTGTCCATCATCTACTTGTGTTTGCTTTGTTCGCCTTAAGTTATCAGGGTATGCCCAGACGTGGGTCCCTTGCTCACTTTGCCGCTGGATTCAAGCTAGCCTGGCTGATGAAGGGTGTTACCCGGGAAATTGGTCCCAGGATGCTTGCTTCCAGTTCAGGGAAGACATGGCTTGGCAGTTCGGGTTGGACTGCTCCCAGGAGGCACAGGGTCAAGGCTGATTTGCGTATAGCTGGGTCTTAACTGAGGTGGCGAAGGGAGCTTAAGAATGATGATGGGTTCAACCCAGATCCGTCACTCACATTGGGTTTTTGAGACTTTTGTGTTGCAGATGCTAGGCTCACACACAAAAGTGGGGTAACATTTTAATCAGGAGACATTTGGTAATATTTGGTGGTTCATAATTTCAGAACTTACCCTCACAGAAATTCTGAAAAACATGTGTTTTTATTCAAAGTATGAGGTTTGCAAGTGCTCCTCAGTGGAAAAAGAACCTGGTTCATGTCTCCAGGGATGTGTACGATAGCAAGTTTGCACTTATTTGGGGTGCTATCAACATAGTCAAGTTAAAACAATTCCATAGAGGGTACGTGCGTTATCATTAGCTTGACTCCTTGTGGCATAGTTTCAAGTTTTCGGGGCCGTACATGGATTGTATACCATCCGGCATATTGTAACTTGTGCGGTGCTGATTGGCTTGTCACGGAGGAACCGGAAATAAAAATTACTTTGAGATTACTTCATGATATGTTACATTAGATGGGGTTAGCTTACCAATGATAATCAATCCCGGTGTCGGTTTTTCAGCATAGACTCTACAACAATAAGATCGGGGTCGCACTGTACGTAGTTAAGACATCATGTCTTGGGCAGACATTCGTGAACTCCTGGGCAATGTAGGTAGGAAGAAGGAGTCTGGCTTTTGATGATGGACCTTATGGCCTTCCAATTTGCTAATTCTGGACGTGGGCTGAAGAGGTAGAATCCATTATGATCTTGTTTACCCCGTATATAATATCTCAGTGAGCTATACGGATTATGTGGTTTAGAAACAGCTATGTGCAAAGGAGATATTGTGGAATACTAGGCACCTGCATTGGACGTCTACTGACAGTTTACACGCAGCATGAGCCTCACTATTGATGAGCTACGGATGGTTGGCCTGGGGAGGACTATTGTTCTTCCTTTAGTGGCCTACGATCAGCGTGTTTGTAACGAGGAAACACATTGGTAATTTGGTAGCGGGAAAGGTCTTTTGGAGTGGTCATTCTCTAACATCTACTTTAATTGGCCCATTTTTTGCGTAAAACCCACTAGCCAGACAGGGGACTAGGTACATACAGGTCGATTGCTTGTAATTTGGGACCCTGACACAGAAGAAGGAGTTTAGTATGTAGAAGACTTTGCTTACCCTTGCTTTACGAAATAATAGGATTGCAATAGAACTAACATGGGGACGTTAGTAGAAATCATTTTTGACCATGTGATTCTGAGTATAAGAGGATTATTGTAGAATGATCCAAAGATGGCTAAAGAGTAGTATTATGCACTTATTAAATATTTTTATACGAGATTTGATATGACCAAAGGAGTTGTTTGCACCTAAAAAATAACTTGGATTCAACAGAGATTGGATTGGAGCTTCAAAAGGCGCATGTTATTGAATTGCAGTTGATCATAAGTTTTGCTAGAGTCCTGCTTGCACACAGGTATTTCACATGAGACTAGGCAATGTCATTGGTAGGGAAATCTGGTGGATTCTAAGCTTTTTTGTGAAAATAATTTGGTTAATATTGGATACATGGAGTGCACATGATTCAATGATACTCTTTATATAATTGTAGTTTAAATAAGGGGTGCTTTACTACCCAACCCCCATGTTTGAACTTTTCTCGATGCTGTTTTTTTGACAACCTTGTACACTACGAGAGATAGGGATTTTTGATTCATCTAAGTGAGTGTCTGTTTTATAAATTCCTTGTAAAATTCGTAAATATAGTGAAAATAGTTTCTAAATAAAAAAATTTATATAGGTCGGGATTCTTGTGTAGTTGGTGGTCTAGCATTTTAAGATTGATATAAAATGTCAAAACATTGTGCATTTAAATAATTGTAAATAATGTGTTTGATATGTGACATATTTTTTATGTATGTTTTTAACCTCAAAGCCCTGATGAAGTCCTAAGGGATGAAACGCGTTGACTGGGCTGATGTAAATCAATCAATCAATCATAACATTTTTAGACCACACTACTCACCCGGGAGGGTCTCAAGGCACAAAAGGGTGCGGCTACTGCTCGAATAGCCAGGTTTTAAGAAGTCTCCTGAAGGTTAGTAGTTCCTGGGTCTGCCATAGGAGGATGGGGAGGGTGTTCCAGGTCTTGGCGGCGAGGTGGGAGAATGATCTGTTACCGGTGGTTGCTCTTTGGATGAAGGGGACGGTGGCGAGGGCGGCGGAGCGGAGCAGTCGGGTCGGGGTGTAGAAGGTGAGTCGTCTGTTGAGGTATGTTGGTACGATGTGGCGCGCCTTGTGTGCATGGGTGAGGAGCTTGAAGGTGATCCTCTTGTTGATGGGTAGCCAGTGCAGGTGCCTCAGGTGGGCGGTGATGTGGCTGTGGCGGGGGATGTCGAGGACGAGGCGTGCGGAGGCGTTCTATCTGCGTTGGAGTCTTTTCTGAAGTTTGGCTGTCGTTTCTGTATAGAGGGTGTTGCCGTAGTCCAGTCTGCTGCTGGCGATTGCCTGGGTGACTGTTCTTTTTGTTTTGGTGGGGATCCACCTCTAGATCTTGCAGGGTTGCTGAAGCAGGAGGATGAGACGGCGTTGACATTCTTCGTCATGGAGAGAGTAGAGTCGAAGATGAACCCCAAGCTGTATGCATGGTCGGTGGGAGTCGGTGCTGCTACCAGTGCGGTCGGCCACCAGGGGTCATCCCAGGCTGAGGGTGTGGAGCCAAAGATGAGGATCTCTGTCTTGTCCAAGTTAATTTTCCGACGGCTGTTCTTCATCCACTCGGCAACGACTTTCATTCCTTTGTGGAGGTTGTTTTTGGCAGTTAGGGGGTCCTTCAGGAGGGAGAGGATCAGCTGGGTGTCGTTGGCATAGGAGATGATGTTGAGGTCGTGCAGTCAGGCGACGTGGGTGAGTTTGCCATGTAGACGTTAAACAATGTCGGGCGGAAGGATGATCCTTGAGGTACGCCGCAGGTGATCTTGGAGGCTTCGGATTGGAAAGGGGGGAGGTGGACGCTCTGGGTTCTGCTGGAGAGGAAGGAGGTGGTCCATTCCAGAGCCTTGTCTCGGATCCCTGCATTGTGGAGGCTTGTGCGTTGGGTGCGGTGGCAGACAGTGTCGAAGGCGTCTGATAGGTCCAGGAGGAGCTCTCGGATCCCTGCATTGTGGAGGCGTGTGCGTAGGGTGCGCTGGCAGACAGTGTCGAGGGAGGAGGAAGAGGGCCGCGGTTTCGCCGTTGTCCAGCAGGGCCTTGATGTCATCGGTGGTGGCGATATGGGCAGTTTCGGTACTGTTGTTGCTGCAGAACCCGGACTGGGACGGGTCCAGGATGTTCTTCGAGGTAGCGGGTTAGCTGTCTGTTGACGGTCTTCTCGATAACCTTTGCCAGGAATGGGAGCAATGAGATTGGCCGTAAGTTCTTGAGGTCCTTTGGATCTGCCTTGGGTTTCTTTAGTAGTGCGTTGATCTCGGCGTGCTTCCAGCTCTTCGGGAAGGTCGCGGTCTCGAAGGAGATGTTGATGGTCTTGCGTAGATGGGGTGTGATTGTGGCGCTGGCATTGTTGAAGATGTGGAGTGGGTATGTGTCAGACAGAGAGCCAGAGTGGATGGTGTTCATGATTTTGATGGTGTTGTCGTTGTTAATGTTGGTCCAGGTGTGGAGGGGATTGATGTGGGTGGTGGCCGCGGGGTCTGAGGTGTCTGTGGTTACCAGGCCTGTCAGGTTTTTGAAGCTGTGATGGATGTCTGCGATCTTAAGATGGAAGAAAGTGTCAAGGGAGTCGCACAGGTCTTGTGATGGTGGGAGGTTGTGTTGGAGTTGGGGTTGGAGAGTTCATTCACGATGTTGAGGATCTCTTTGCTGTTGTGCACGTTGTTATCGAATCGGTCCTTGAAGGAGGCTCTTTTGGAGGACCAAATGAGGTGATGGTGTCTGCGGATGGCATTCTTGTGGGCTATGTAGCTGTCTGGTGTCTGTTTGCAGTGCCATTTCTTCTCTAGTGTACGGCAGGTTTGCCTGGTGGCCTGGAGGTCTGTGGAAAACCAGCTGGCTTTCTTGTTGGTGTGTCTATTGGAGGGTTTTCTTGAGCGGGGCACGAGTGTTGGTGCAGTTGTCGATCCAGCATCTGAGATTTCTGGCGGCGGTGTCGTCATCGGTGGAGTCAGTGTGAGGGCTTCAGGTGAGGGAGGTGTTTAGCTGGTGTTCTGTGATTTTGCTCCAGCTGTGGCGGGGGATCTGTTAAGTACGTTGGTGCGTGGTGGGTTTCCGGAAGGTGAAGTGGATGCAGCGATGGTCAGTCCAGTGGAGTTCGGTGGTGTGGCTGAAAGTGAAGTGGGAGCTTGCTGAGAAGATGGGTTTGATTGTATGGCCGGCGAAGTGGGTGGGCATTGTGACGAGCTGTCTGAGTCCGAGGTTGGCGAGGTTTTTAATCAGGGTGGTGCAGTTGATGTTGTTGTTGTTCTCGAGGTGGAAGTTTAGGTCTCCAAGAAGGATGTAGTTTGTGGAGGCCAGGGCGTGTGTGCTGACGAAGTCAGCGATGGATTCGCTGAAGTGAGGCCTGGGTCCGGGGGTCTGTAGACGAGAGCTCCTCTAAGGGGGATCGGTGTGGATCTGGAAGTGCAGGTGTTCGGTGGTGCTTTGGGTGTTGTCGGTGCTGGTTGAGATCTTGAGGGTCATCATATGGATGATGGCAATTTACCCTCCTACTCCGTTGCTGCAGTCCCTGCTTTGATCTTGTAGACGTCCGGGATGGCTATGGCGATGTCGGGTGCCGAGGAGGCGTTCATTCAGGTCTCTGTCAGGAAGGCGATGTGCAATTCAATAAAGGTGGATTTGAACATACATGCAAGACTCATGAGGAATTTAATTGACACATTCCATTATGGCATATTTTTGGAATTCTTCCTAATGCTCTAAATTGAGATATATTTATGATACATTTTATTCGCCTTTTCATTTGTCTGGTTTTAAATGCTAAGTTGACATGGCAGTTTGACAGTGCATTCAGACTGCAATGGCAGGCTTTGGATATGTTTTGAAGTGCTATTTAAGTGTGTGGCACAATAAGTGCTGCTGGCCCAATGGTAGCATTTAATTTACAGGCCTTGTGCATATGGTATACCACTCTACAAGGAATGTGTATGTAAATGAAGTAAGCCATTAAGTATATGCCAATCAAACCATGTTTAGGGGATTGAGCACATGCACTTTAGCACTGGTTATAGTTAGATGGACTCACTATAACTTGCGCGTGCAATGCACTGCTGATGATGTCTTATTAAGCCAGTTAACCAATCAATTTTTAAAAACCATCCATTTAGACACTTATTTAAACATTTATTCTTCCATCAACTTTTACATATACATATATAAAATATATTTATTTTTCAGAAAGACACACATTCACTGGATGGTGTCATCAGTGATGTCATGAGTGATGTCACTGACCATGTCATGAGTGATGTAATATGTAATGTCATCAGCAGTGCATTGCACGCGCAAGTTATAGTGAGTCCATCTAACTATAACGTGGGAATTTCAATGGTTTTATATCAGTAAAATTTCCAGCTAACTATAACTGGTGTGAAACCTATGGTTTTTTCAGTGAATATATATATGATTAAGTACAGTATATGGCCTCTCGACTTAAAATAGAAGAACAATACACATCCTGTACACATACAGAGGTGAGGACCTTTAACAGTATCACTCAAACTTCCAAATGTACAGGGAGAGTGGCTTTTCTTTGACCTGTGCAGAGCTGTGGGGCTGTACATGGAGGTCCTCCGTGTTTCCACTCGCGGTGTGGTAAAATTACTCCCTCTTTAGTAACTGAATCAAGTTGATTGATAGGAGAACAAAAGCGATACAATGGTGAGTCTAAAACTAGGATGATAATGACAACCAGCAAATTGGAGGGGCAGGGATATAGCCATCTCAGAATACTAAAAGAGCTGCCCTATATAAGTCCTTATAACCTACAAACAATGTGCTCTGATTGGCTGTCAAGTATCCAACATTACACACCCGATATTATTATTATTATTATTATTATTATTATTATTATTATTATTATTATTATTATTATTAGTCATAGTAGCATAGTAGTAGTAGTAGTAGTGGTAGTA
The DNA here is from genome assembly GCF_964263255.1 of Lissotriton vulgaris. NCBI lineage: Eukaryota > Metazoa > Chordata > Amphibia > Caudata > Salamandridae > Lissotriton > Lissotriton vulgaris. Next base: position 2,414,436 of record NC_141692.1, on the reverse strand, counting down.
GTATTATTTTTATTGTCATCATCATTTTATTTATTTGTGTTTTATAGAGCTCAAACCTGACCCGTTAGGGTATCTGAGCGCTTTACAGGATTCACAAGTTGTGTATAAGAGACTTAGAGGGCGAGGTGGATACATTTGTGATAACACAAGTAAAACCATTTACGAGAAACAGGAAGTCCCTGATCCCGGGTGGATAGCATCCGGTTAGACCAATGAGAAGCAGTGAACGGAAGCAGGACAAGGTTGCTGATGTGATTTCAAGGCAACATTTAGGAGAGAAATTTGCCCATTAGGAAGGTTGTGGAATCCTTTCTAAAGCGTGACAAAGATGGAATTCTTCTAATGGCGGGCGAGAGTGAGTTCCATCATCATCTCCCAGGAGATTCGAGGCTTTAAGCAATGAACACAGTGATGGATCGGGCACTGCAGCATTTATCGGTCACGATGATCCCGGGGATCTCTTCTTTTGCTACAGGTTCATAGTTCTCTGCTGGGGGCCTCTGTTCTCTGTTCCAAAGACAACAGCCCAGCAAAGAACAATTAATGCTGTTGTTCAAAAACAGGTTGAGCTGGATTCCCAGGCATGGACGTCTACGGTTGTCTTTGGTGCTAAGTGTTCAAACATACCTGTATGTGTAGGTGGTTTCTGGGAGACAAGACCACAACAGCAGAATACTACATCCTTGTCACTCACAGGATGCTTTTTTACAATGCACTGGGAGGGTGTTGCATTGAAATGAAATTGATCAGATTTTGGATCCATCCGAGAGACAATAATGAATTGTATGGACTTTGCAATGTGACTATTAATAACATAAGATTCTAAAAGAGAGATAGCTATAAGATGTGTATTATTTCAAATTGCAGTTTCTGATTAGCTTTTTGAAGTGTCTAGTTCTGATCATAAACTAAAGTGAATTGATCCACTTTTATGGATATTAAGAGAAAACATGGGGGCTTATTCACAAGCCCCTTGTGCCACCGGTACGTCACTTTTTAACATTTACTATGCCACTTTTTTTGGCTTCATGCTGCCTGGTAAATATCAGTCCATTTAACGCAGTGTTCTGCCTTAAAGGGGCGTGCAATGGGTGTTACTGGGGGCGTTCCCAGGAACATCCATGGCCTTTTGACACTGCCCAAGCAGGAAAGCCTGCTGCGCTGCCCTACGTCAAAACCTCATAAATGAGGCCCTAAGGGTCTATTCACAACCCCCTTGCGCCACCGGTACGTCACTTTATCCCATGTTCAAAGTGACACACCTGCGCCATAATGGTCTTGTAAACAAGCCCCTATTAATTTCCGGAATCTTGAAGGAGAATGGAATTCCATATTATGGTGGCTTGAACAGAAAATTGGATGGAAACAATGGCATGTGGGGCAGTGGGAGTTTGATGCAAAGGCAGACAGAGAAGACAAAAGGAGAAACCAAGCACAACCTTTTGGGTCATATCTAGGAGTAGATATAAGCAGCCAGAGCAGAAACTAAAACTTTATTGTTCATACTACTTCTCCTCCCCAACCCTTTATGGAGATTCTGTGTTCCTTTGTTATCATTTGCTCGTGTGCGCAGTTTTAAACAGCCATTTCAGCCTTGCAAAATGAACCTTCCACCAATCCTTCCTTTTTAATGCATATAACTCACCCCAAAGGTAGGCCCTGGACATACCAGAGTGCTGGGTGTAGTGTGTTTAAAAAGTAGGGCATGTAGTTTTAAGTAGTTTTAAGTTTTACATGACCCATTAGTGAAAAAAACATTTTAATACCATATGACCGTTTTCTGCCATAGAATAACATTTGTATTTTTGCAGATATTTTTTACTGAAACGTTTAAAATTGCATATCTCCAGGCATACCAAGGACCAGGAGAGATATACCATTGGTAAGCTAAATAATTATTATAATTTTAATTGTGTTGCTGGTACGGTTGGGAATGGTTGCTCCTCTTGTATCCCTGTCATATCACCTAAGGTGAGGCTCAAGTTCCAAGATGTATTTGGGAATACTTCCACTCCTGTGGAGTTTTACCCAATCCTTTGATACCCATGGCAACAGTACCAGAGCTGTATTTTTCTTTCTACCCTGCTCTTTGTAATGGTTGGTTATTAAGTATATACAGTGATAAGAAGTAGATTGTATCCCAAAGGCGGAAGTATATGAGAGCTTCATTCAAAAAGAAGCTTAAATGAGGGGAATTCTCTTGATGCTTGTGGGGTGCTGTGTATTGTCAGTGCAACAAAATGAGTTTCTTGTACCAATGTTAGACATCTGGCAATACTCTCTTTCTTAGCATTTGTTTTATGATTTTATTAAACCCTTCCACCACTCTGTTGGTCTCTAGGCGACAGCTATTGTGATGTGCAATAATTTACACATCTCACAAACAAATGCAACAGGAAATTTGTCAGAGGTTGGTCAAGATTTGCAAAAGGTTGCCTTCTGACCAAAGAAAGCATTAGGATTTTGCAAACATGGGAAGCTGGTATTTTCTCAGAGTGGAACAGCTTTGGAATGGCTAGTAGCACAGTTCATCAGAATAAGTATTTAACTTCTCAGGTGCTATGGATGTGATCTTTATCTCTATGGCGCTCCCAATCAGGACCTGTGGAGGTGGAGGTCATGACACTGTGGTTGAACAGAGCACCCCAAGCAGCAGTTTATTTTACTCCGCTATCCAACATTCCACACTCCTTGGTCAGAACAGTAGACTTTTCCTCTCACGTCCAGCTGGGCACTACTCTCCTGCCAAAGACGGAGGCATGTCATTGGCAGGCTGGCACCCAGGATATCAGTACATTTTTCCTGGAAGTGCAGAGTGTGCTGAAAACAGAGAATTGTGTCAAAAAGGGAGATAAAACTCAGATTTTTAGTGATTGCTCCCTTTAAATGTTGAGCACCAGGCTGTTTCAGCAGGATGTGATCAACTTTCATATCCAATAGTCATCTGAAATGTTTTGAAGGGGGACCTGCCCCTTAGGCAAGGGCCTGTACTCCTCCCACCAACCCTAACACTATCAAGGGCAGATTTACAATAACTGCTGCATCCCTGCATATTAACAGGGATGGACCAGTTGTTTTGCATGATGTAAAAAAACCCTTGCACCACGATGGATGCGCCGCATTTGCACAGGATGGCCAGATATGTGACACATCTGTCAGTGTAAAGGAGACGCAGTGATGGAGTTGTGTCGCAAGCGCAACCCAACTCCAGCACTGCTCAGGGGCTGCCTATACTTGCTGTGCTGCGTCACTCCTTACGTCTGCTACAAGCAGGCGTAAGGTTTTGACGCAACAGGGTCGTAAAAGTGACTTAGTGAAATCTTGTAGATTTCACTGAGTCACTTTTACGAGGCTTCCTTGTGACGGAATGCCCGCCTTGCATACATTATACCAGATGCAGGTATAATGTCGCGTAGGGCTTCACAACGTGACGCATCACACTAGATGCGTCACAATATTAATATGTTGCATAGTGGCACATTGTTTACAATGCTGTTGCGTCACATGAGTGATGCCAAAGTGTTGTAAAGGTGTCGCAAGGGGCTTGTAAATCTGCCCCAGAGTTCTTCTGCCTCTCGGGGTGCAGCGTGAGGTGATTACCTCCAATCTGCTCCTCTAGCAGGGGAACAGAATGCCACCAGACACCAGGGCTGAGTTAAAAAAAAAGGGGGGTTGGGGCATCCCATAATGTACAGGACCATGCCGCCACCCAAAAATGGCACACAATCTTTTTGTCCCCAGGGGGGAAGATATAGAGGTGAGCCTCCGATCCACCCCCCTGGGAGTGGGGGGGAAAAAGCCCAATTGATAGCAAGGAAAATACCCACACAAAAAAAGGTATGTTGGTGGGGGCCCATCATGCACAGGTCAATGCTCCCACCCCAAAAAGGGTTCAGTCATTCTTCCCCCTGTGAGGCAGACTGGAGGTGCGTTCCCCAGTCTACCTCCCCAGGAGGGGCATAATTCCCACTAGAGAGAATTTGGGCAAAAGTGTGACAGGGGTGAGTGTCTGAAAAGTTTCAGCGTTCTGTCCATCATCTCCTTGTGTTTGCTTTGTTCGCCTTAAGTTGTCAGGGTATGCCCAGACGTGGGTCCGTTGCTCACTTTGCCTCTGGATTCAAGCTAACCTGGCTGATGAAGGGTGTTACCCGGGAAATTGGTCCCAGGATGCTTGCTTCCAGTTCAGGGAAGACATGGCTTGGCAGTTCAGGCTGTACTGCTCCCAGGAGGCACAGGGTCAAGGCTGATTTGCGTATAGCTGGGTCTGAACTGGGGTGGCGAAGGGAGCTTAAGAATGATGATGGGTTCAACCCAGATCCGTCACTCACATTGGGTTTTTGAGACTTTTGTGTTGCAGATGCTAGGCTCACACACAAAAGTGGGGTAACATTTTAATCAGGAGACATTTGGTAATATTTGGTGGTTCACAATTTCAGAACTTTCCCTCCCAGAAATTCAGAAAAACGTGTATTTTTATTCAAAGTATGAGGTTTGCAAGTGCTCCTCAGTGGAAAAAGAACATGGTTCATGTCTCCAGGGATGTGTACGATAGCAAGTTTGCACTTATTTGGGGTGCTATCAACATAGTCAAGTTAAAACAATTCCATAGAGGGTACGTGCGTTATCATTAGCTTGACTCCTTGTGGCATAGTTTCAAGTATTCGGGGCCGTACATGGCAATAGAATGTTGCCCTGGATTGTATACCATCTGTGATATTGTAACTTGCGCGTTGCTGATTGACTTGTCACGGAGGAACCGGAAATAAAAATTACTTTGAGATTACTTCATGATATGTTGCATTAGATGGGGTTAGCTTACCAATGATAATCAATCCCGGTGTTGGTTTTTCAGCATAGACTCTACAACGATAAGATCGGGGTCGCACTGTACGTAGTTAAGACATCATGTCTTGGGCAGACGTTCGTGAACTCCTGGGCAATATAGGTAGGAAGAAGGAGTCTGGCTTTTGATGATGGACCTTATGGCCTTCCAATTTGCTAATTCTGGACGTGGGCTGAAGAGGTAGAATCCATTATGATCTAGTTTACCCCGTATATAATATCTCAGTGAGCTATACAGATTATGTGGTTTAGAAACAGCTATGTGCAAAGGAGATATTGTGGAATACTAGGCACCTGCATTGGACGTCTACTGACAGTTTACACGCAGCATGAGCCTCACTATTGACGAGCTATGGATGGTGGGCCTGGGGAGAACTATTGTTCTTCCTTTAGTGGCTTACGATCAGCGTGTTTGTAACGAGGACACACATTGGTAATTTGGGAGCGGGAAAGGGCTTTTGGAGTGGTCATTCTCTAACATCTACTTTGATATCGAGGACGAGGCGTGCGGAGGCGTTCTATCTGCGTTGGAGTCTTTTCTGAAGTTTGGCTGTCGTTTCTGCGTAGAGGGTATTGCCGTACTCCAGTCTGCTGCTGGCTATCGCCTGGGTGACTGTTCTTTTTGTTTTGGTGGGGATCCACCTCTAGATCTTGCAGGGTTGCTGAAGCAGGAGGATGAAACGGCGTTGACATTCTTTGTCATGGAGAGAGTAGAGTCAAGGAAGAACCCCAAGCTGCATGCATGGTCGGTGGGAGTCGGTGCTGCTACCAGTGCGGTCGGCCACCAGGAGTCATCCCAGGCTGAGGGTGTGGAGCCAAAGATGAGGATCTCTATATTGTCCGAGTTAATTTTCCCGCGGCTGTTCTTCATCCACTCGGCGACGACTTTCATTCCTTTGTGGAGGTTCTTTTTGGCAGTGAGGGGTCCTTCATGAGGGAGAGGATCAGCTGGGTGTCGTTGGCATAGGAGATGATGTTGAGGTCGTGCAGTCAGGCGACGTGGGTGAGCTTGCCATGTAGACGTTAAACAATGTTGGGCTGAAGGATGATCCTTGAGGTACGCCGCAGGTGATCTTGGAGGCTTCGGATTGGAAAGGGGGGAGGTGGACGCTCTGGGTTCTGCTGGAGAGAAAGGAGGTGGTCCATTCCAGAGCCTTGTCTCGGATCCCTGCATTGTGGAGGCTTGTGCATTGGGTGCGGTGGCAGACAGTGTCGAAGGCGGCTGATAGGTCCAGGAGGAGCTCTCGGATCCCTGCATTGTGGAGGCGTGTGCGTAGAGTGCGCTGGCAGACAGTGTTGAGGGAGGAGGAAGAGGGCCGCGGTTTCGCCGTTGTCCAGCATGGCCTTGATGTCATCGGTGGTGGCGAAGTGGGCAGTTTCGGTACTGTGGTTGCTGCAGAACCCGGACTGGGACGGGTCCAGGATGTTCTCTTCGAGGTAGCGGGTTAGCTGTCTGTTGACGGTCTTTCCAATAACCTTTGCCAGGAATGGGAGCAATGAGATTGGCCGTAAGTTCTTGAGGTCCTTTGGATCTGCCTTGTGTTTCTTTAGTAGTGCATTGATCTCGGCGTGCTTCCAGCTCTTCGGGAAGGTCGCGGTCTCGAAGGAGATGTTGATGGTCTTGCGGAGATGGGGTGCGATTGTGGCACTGGCATTGTTGAAGATGTGGTGTGGGCATGGGTCAGACAGAGAGCCAGAGTGGATGGTGTTCATGATTTTGATGGTGTTGTCGTTGTTTATGTTGGTCCAGGTGAGGAGGGGATTGATGTGGGTGGTGGCCGCGGGGTCTGAGGTGTCTGTGGTTACCGGGCCTGTCAGGTTGTTGAAGCTGTGATGGATGTCTGCGATCTTAAGATGGAAGAAAGTGTCAAGGGAGTCGCACAGGTCTTGTGATGGTGGGAGGTCGTGTTGGAGTTGGGGTTGGAGAGTTCATTCACAATCTTGAGGATCTCTTTGCTGTTGTGCACGTTGTTATCGAATCGGTCCTTGAAGGAGGCTCTTTTGGAGGACCTGAGGAGGTGATGGTGTCTGCTGATGGGATTCTTGTTGGCTATGTAGCTGTCTGGTGTATGTTCGCAGTGCCATTTCTTCTCTAGTGTACGGCAGGTTTGCCTGGTGGCCTGGAGGTCTGTGGAAAAGCAGCTGGCTTTCTTGTTGGTGTGTCTATTGGAGGGTTTTCTTGAGCGGGGCAAGAGTGTTGGTGCAGTTGTCGATCCAGCGTCTGAGATTTCTGGCGGCGGTGTCGTCATCGGTGGAGTCAGTGGGAGGGCTTCAGGCGAGGGAGGTGTTTAGCTGGTGTTCTGTGATTACGTTGGTGCGTGGTGGGTTTCCGGAAGGTGAAGTGGATGCAGCGATGGTCAGTACAGTGGAGTTCGGTGGTTTGGCTGAAGGTGACGTGGGAGGTTGCGGAGAAGATGGGTTTGAGTGTGTGGCCAGCGAAGTGGGTGGGCATTGTGACGAGCTGTCTGAGTCCGAGGTTGGCAAGGTTTTTAGGGTGGTGCAGTTGATGTTTTTGTTGTTCTCGAGGTGGAAGTTTAGGTCTCCAAGAAGGATTTAGTTAGTGGAGGCCAGGGCGTGTGTGCTGACGAAGTCGGCGATGGATTCGCTGAAGTGAGGCCTGGGTCCGGGGGCCTGTAGACGAGAGCTCCTCTGAGGGTGGTGTTGGGATCGGTGTGGATCTGGAAGTGCAGGTGTTCGGTGGTGCTTTGGGTGTCATCGGTGCTGGTTGAGATCTTGAGGGTCATCATATGGATGATGGCAATTTCCCCTCCTACTCCGTTGGTGCAGTCCCTGCAGTGATCTTGTAGATGTCCGCTATGGCGATGTCGGGTGTCGAGGAGGCGTTCATTTAGGTCTCTGTCAGGAGGGCGATGTGAAATTCAATAAAGGTGGATTTGAACATACATGCAAGACTCATGAGGAATTTAATTGAACTTTGATTATGGACACATTCCATTATGGCATCTTTTTGGAATTCCTCCTAATGCTCTAAATTGAGATATATTTATGATACATTGTATTCGCCTTTTCATTTGTCTGGTTTTAAATGCTAAGTTGACATGGCAGTTTGACAGTGCATTCAGACTGCAATGGCAGGCTTTGGATATGTTTTGAAGTGCTATTTAAGTGGGTGGCACAATAAGTGCTGCTGGCCCAATGGTAGCATTTAATTTATAGGCGTTGTGCATATGGTATACCACTCTGCAAGGAATGTGTATGTAAATGAAGTAAGCCATTAAGTATATGCCAATCAAACCATGTTTAGGGGATTGAGCACATGCACTTTAGCACTGGTTAGCAATGGGAAAGTGCACAGAGTTCTAAGGCCATCAAAATCCAAAAAAAAGGAGGCAAGTAGGCAAAAGATCGGGGAGAATTTGGTGCATGTTTTGTTAATATCATTGTTCTTGTGTGAGTCAGTAAATATGCTGAACAGCATTGGTGTATTTGCAGTTGTTCGGCTTGACTTGCAGCCCCTCTAGGTCTGGTGGTGTTGGTTTATATATGGGCCAACCTATTGCTGTACTTATACCAGTTTTAAGATGATCCACAGTCCATGCATCTGCCGCAACCTGCTTCCAGCAGTTGCTATCCCAGCCACTATTGCTGTTTAGCAGAGTGCATTTGTCCAATATCTAATACAGCATTCAGGAAGTGACGATGTCCAGACAGAAACGCTGGAATTCGAATACTTAGTGAAGCATGCCAGTGGTCAGGATATATTGCCACCTCCCTGGCCTTTCCGCCACACCCTGCACATGCCTGCCTCAGAACCACAGTTGCAATGCCTTACAGTACTGCCAGCTATGTAAACATTGGACTGGAATCCTGAAAAATAAATTTAGCAGGAAGTGCACGTGTTATAACTCTTTCTGCTGCATGAAAAAGAGCCGACAGACCATGAAATATGTCATCATATATTAGTATAATCTGTGTAGGTCAAGAATGTGGTAAACAGAAGCTTAAACATCTGAGCATTACTGGAACATTACTGACTAACTCAGTATCAGTGCCCGCCTTTCATCCACTTCTACCCGCATGAAGTAGTAAGCCAGTAATATGGCTTGAGCAACTGCTGAGAACAGATTATGGTATTTTACTGGAAAAGTCATGTATTTGTGAATGAGACTCTCACCTCCAGGAGCTCCTCTGCCGGCTGCTTGCACTTCATTTCCAGCTCTGTGATCAGGTTTTTGAGTAAGGACATTTGACCAGACAGTTTTTTTATTTTTGTATTTTCAGCCATGATTATTGTCTGTCCCATCTCTGCCAGTCTCCTCAGCAGAGCATCCTCTTGCTCCTTCAGGAGTTGGTGAAGTCCTTGAAACATAGTCACAATTGTCCGCCTCTCCTCTTCCAACTTATTCTGTTGAGAATAAGGAAAGTAATTTAGTCATTCTAGATATGTGATGGCATTGATGAGTCAAAAAATCTATATCCACCTGTCTATACTGGAGATCAGTTTCTTCTTATTTCTAAACTATGCTGTTGCTATCATGCCCTTCCATTTAATTTGCAAACTGTATAACATATATATATAATTTATATATGTATAGCTATATAACATATATATAACATAGAAGCCCAGAGAGGACATTGCCTTATCAGATTTCAATGTGAATCCTAACACTACCCATCCTTCAGACTCATGAATAGACAGACTGGTAAAATTCCACTTTTCATTATATATAATACTGACCTCACCCCCCCCCCCTTATTTATACTGGTTTGTGAAAGGCCTTGACCCTCGGTCAAAGCCATTTGAGCTGTATCGTAATGGGCTCCTCAGTTTACTTTCCCATTGCCGCATTTTGTTGCTGGTGGTCGGAAAGTAAACCAGCCAATCTAGCTGACTTAGAAGCCGGCCAGTAATCCCAAGGGTAGGCCTTTCCACCCTTGGGATTACGATTTATTTGTATGAAATTATTTTTCTATTTTATTTATAATAATATTTGTAGGTATTTAAGGTATGTATTCAACATGTTATTATGTTTTCATGTGAAAAATATATGTTAAATATATTTGAAATTTATATTCAATATATTTATATTTGTATTTATTTACTTTGTTTTTTAAATAAGTTTATTTTGTGCAAGATATTTTATTTGTTTTTAATATTGCACTGACTGGAGTGGAAATAGTACATTTTACCCCTCCACAGTTTCCTTACTGTTGTGCAGGCTATAATGGGTATGATAAATGTTACCTATCTGCAATCAAACACTTTTATTACTCTGTATTTACTTGAGGGAGATTTGATAATTAATGATGCTAATTGGTTTCATAGTTTTTTGTTAAATTGTATGAGTGTGTTGTGTGTTTTCTGGGTCTATATTGTGGAAATTATATTAATTAAATTAAATAATAATTAATATTTAATTAATTATAATTTGCTTGTTAATAAATATTTATATTAATAGTATATATAATATTTTTTGTTACGTTTTAGGTGCAGGTTGAGAGTTTTGTGGGGTTATAGGGTGGGAGGAAACACAATTACATTTATGTAATGCATATTATTTGTTTATAAATAATGTCTAAATAAAACATTTTACTGTATGAAAATGATTTATGCATTTTATTTGTAATAATATTTGTAGGTATTTGTGATATATATTTAACATTTGTAATATGTTTTAATTTTTGAAAATGTTATTATTAAATATATTTGTACTTTGTATTCAACTTATATATTATATTTTTATTTATTTACTTTGTTTTCGAAATAAGCCTATTTTGTTAAAGACATTTTATTTGTTTTTAACGTTGCACTGACTGGAGTGGGAATAGTAAACTTTACCCCTCCGCTAACCAATACATTCACTACAGTTGTACTGACTGGAGTAGGAATAGAACATTTTACTCCTCCACTAATCAATACTTTCCCTACTGTTGTGCTGAGTGGAGGGGGAATAGTATCTTTTTATCTTTTATCACTTCGCAATCCAACACTTTCCCTACTGTTGCATGGATTGGGGTGGGAAAAGTAAATGTTACCTTTCCATAATACAACATTTTCCCTACTGTTGTACTGACTGGAGTGGGTATAGTAAATTATACCCTTCCGCTATCCAACCCTTTCCCTACTGTTGTATTGATTGGAGTGTGAATAGAAAAGTTTAGGCTTCCACTGTCCAACACTTTCTCTACTGTTATACTGACTGGAGTGGGAATAGTAACTTTTACCCGTCCGCTATCCAACACTTTCCTTACTGTTGCACTTAGTGGAGTGGGACTAGTAAATTTTACCCTCAGCAATTCATCACTTTCTCTTCTGTTGTACTAACTAGAGTGAGAATAGTAAAGTGTACCCCTCAGCTATCCAACACTTTCCCTACTGTTGTACGTACTGGAGTGGAAATAGTAAATTGTGCCCCTTAGCAATACACTACTTTCCCTGTTTCCCTACCATTGCACTTATTGGAGTGGGAATATAAAATGTTACCCCTCAGCTAATCAACTCTTTCCTTCTGTTGTACTGATTGGAGTAGGAATAGTTAATTATACCCCTTCCCTATCTAACACTTTTCCTACTGTTGTACTGACTGGAGTGGGAATAGTATATTTCATCCCTCCGCATTCCAACACTTTACCTGCTGTTGTACTGACTAGAATGGGAATAGTAAATGTTACCCTTACCCAATCTAACACTTTCCCTACTGTTGTATTGACTGGAGTGGGAATAGTACGTTCTACCACTCCCCTATCAACTCTTTCCCTATTGTTTAACTGACTGGAGTTGGAATAATAAATGTTACCGTTCTGCAGTTTCCCCTACTGTTGTACTGGCTAGATTGGTTTTAGTAAATATTTCCTTTCTGCAATCAAGCACTTGTATTACTTTTGTTTTTACTTGAGGAAGTTTTGTAAATTTGACAGAGTTTTATTATTTTTGGTTTGTATGTAGTGGGCATAGTAAGTATTTATATATTTACTATAATAGTTTGCATAGTTTTGCATGAATTGTAGTGGGAATAATATATGTATTACATTTTATATTTTAAAAATGATTTCATATTGTTATCATTTATATTATGTTTATTTATTAATGTTTTAATTTTGTCAAACAACTGTTTTCTATATTTTAAGAATTGTAAGTTGTTTACTTTTTTAATTCAATTAGAATGGTTTGCTTCTTAAAGATTTAATGTAATTGGTATATGTATCCATATATATATATATATATATATATATATATATATATATATATATATATATATATATATATATATATATATATATATATATATATATATATATATATGTGTTTGCATATTTTTATGTTATTTAAAATGTATTACTTTGATAAAAAATGAAAGAGATATATGTAAATAACTTTTTTTACATTTCATGTATTCATTATATTTGTTAAAATATATATTAAATCTATTTTATCTTTTAGTTAATGTCAATATTTAATATTATTTTTACTTTAAATATATTTATAAAACAATATTTTATACATTGATATTAATTGCACCAATATTTTTTTTAAGGTTTTTATACTTACCATTGTAAGTATAGGATGACAATATTTTTAACATCGATATTTTGGTCACAATATTTTTGTATGAGGATATTTTTAGTGGCGATATTTTGTAATTGAACTCACACATGATTGAGATATTACTTTTACAAAGAGTTCCTGCTTTGCCACAAATCTGGGCATGTAATATGTGTGTGATTGTGTATGTTGACCAGGCACAAAATACATTTATTTCAGGTGAATCATCCTTGTAAAGTTAAAACACATGCGAGACGATTATGATGTCTTCAGGAAAAGATTCCCATCGAATAGGTTCTGGAATGCTTTCCGAATGACTCAGATCGGGGAGTTTGACAAATTGATTTGGATGCATCCAAATACGATTTGGTAAGACTCCCGTTGACTTCAATGGGAGCCTGTGTTCCGACCGTAAACACAGGCTCCAATTTACAGACGGGGTAGTTGGGGAAAGTAGTGCATCCTGTGGTGGGCACCCCATGGTGCCAGCCACACTGTGCATGCTTGGGAAGGGGAGCTCAAGGGTACCCCACGGGCCTCCTTCGGAGGGCCCCGGATGAAGGGGGCCTGCTATGGGCCTCCAAAGTCTGATTCCAACAGGCGTATCATCTCCGCCAAACCGATTTGGAATGGCTATCCGAACTGGTCATCATACTTGGTTGTTCAGAAACTGTCTCCATTGGGCTGCAGGATACTGCTCAGAATGACTCGGACTGCCTGAATCCTATTGGAAACCGATTCAGACAGCCTGGTTTTGGCTTCTATGTATTAAATATATGTTATGTACCTTTAATATGGGTTTGCCTTTGAATGTGGGCGCATTCCATCGTGACATGGGATCCATCTAGAATGTGGATTGTAGAAGTTTAGAGGGCAGTTGTACTTCTATCATGCTCTAGCCGGTCGTGTATGCTGATCCTGCTTTACATAAATAAAGAAGTTAAACCTTCCTTCCTGGAATCATCTTCTTTTCACCTGGACGTCTCCCTTGCATCATTTTTGGTTGTCAGGAAAGGTGACCGATTCGGTCAGAAGCAAGTCTACCGAAGACTGAATCGAATGCCGTTCAGAGTCTTTCCTAATGACATCGTAATTGGCCCCTAATAGTGAGACATACATTATGATAGATGGAATACTAAGGCATTCTGCATAGCCATTGCATAGTTAGAATATTCACTCCTTCACAGAAAGAATGTAACCAGTCCTGATATTGTGCATGTGCATCAGTTTTAAACCTGATGTCATGAAGAACTGACTTGAACACTAGCTCTCACGCTTCATTTTAACAACATAGGACCCGATTATGGTGTGGGTTAGTGTCGGTGGAGATCGGCCCAACATTGGACTCAGCAATCTTACCTTCGTATTACGATGTGATAGGTCAGACCACTGCCACCTGGGTGAAAGACCAACACCTCTGACAGGATTGGAGATCTTGTTGGGCAGTCGGCCAGACATATAACTCCCAAATGGCAGTGGCATTATGATTAGGCTGTTTTTTAATCGTTGAAACTGGGAACTGTGTTTTTATGAATTTGGGGCAATTGTAGGGTCTTTTTAATACTTGTTTTCGGAGTGTGTTAAACTCCTTGCTCCTTCACTACCTGACTCCATTTGGAGGGAGCCACGCGTCTTGAGCAGTTAGCGCTTCAGTTTTTAGACACCTTTTTGCACGCTGCACGCCCATTATTCTATTTAATGGACTTGGGACAGACGCGCAGCGGGAACGCGCAGCGGGCACCCCGATGGCACGCCAAAGGCAAGCCCATCTGCGCCCGTCCATACCAGTACGGGCCTAGTGGCCACAAGCCCTGCTCAAACTTCACCAGCCCCTTATTTTTATTCTTCTGAACAACTGTTAGACCTTCGTGTCGACCCTGACATGGATTGTACTTTGCTGCATCCCCTTTCTATGGATAGTGCATCTGGAAATTGTAACAAATGTGGGTTTACACTGACCCCCCCAACCCCTAAAATACAGCCTGACTTTAATAACTCCACTTATACCAACAGACGTGAGACTAAGAGTACTGCTAGGAATTCTTCCCCTAAGGATGTTGAATTTACTTTTTTTAGTGTTAATTGTCGCTCACTTCCAGAACATAAAGCAGATATATTTGACCATTTAAATAATGAACATCCAGATGCCATCTTTTTAACGGAAACATGGCTCCATGAAAGCTCAGGCCCTGATGTACCGGCTGCGCTCCCAGCTGGCTATTCTATAGTTAGAAGAGAACGTGAAATTAAAACAGGTAGTGGGTTGGGTATAATTTTTAAAAATCAGTATAAGTGCAAATTTGATAAGCTAACCTGGAAAGAAAGTGAGGCTATGTCATTCAAACTTGCCCTCAGACCTCAGTTTACCTTCTCAGGAATACTACTTTATCATCCACCAGACCTATGGGCCTCTACTTTCCCTGATTTGGTCACTCCCCATTTACTCAGTGCAGCTAATTTTACAATTTTAGGTGACTTAAATATTCATTTTGATGATCCGATTTGCCCTGCTAGCATATCTATAATTTCTGAGCTAGAGGCTATGAATTGTGTGCTGACTAACTCAGGACAGACTCATGTAGCAGGACATTTATTAGATCCAGCTTGCGTTGCGTTTCGGCCCTCCCTGTCATCTGGTGTGATCCTTTCATAGTCGCCTGTAGGGTTATTGTAGAACAGATTAATCAAACTTTACCCAAGATGTAATTCTTGAAATTGGAGTAAACTTGACATGGATCTTTTTAACCATCATTTAATGGATACCATGCCCTCCATCAATCAGACCTCTATGACTGATTTAGGGACTATTATGAATTGGATTTCTAATTCTGTTGATATCTGCCTCCCTCTTTTCTCCAAGAAAGTAAAAAATCATCGTCCTCCAGCTCCTTGGTTCTCATCTACTTTACAAAAAGTGAAGAGTAAGTGTAGAGCATTGGAGAGACACCGGGGGAGAGATTATGCCCCAAAATACCATTCTCTCTGTAATACTGCCTGAGCCAGGTATCTAAATACTACTAGTTCTATTGCTCAAAACTGCCCTAAAGTCCTGTTCAAATTGGTTAAGGAACTCTCTGGTGCTGTCTGTCAAGCTCCATAACTAATTATTAGTATCGCAATGTGAGGAACTTGCGATATTTTTTCTTGATAAAGTGGAGCAGATCTATTCCAGATTAAATATCTTTACGACTTCAACTTTACAACAATGCATGTCTACTCCTGTTTTACCTAATCTTAAAATTTCAGGAGGTTCAGGAGGAGACCAGCATAAATAAACTTTAACAATGGACTCCGTTTGATACAATCTCTTTTAATCGTATTTTAAAAAGTATTAAATCAGGTTCCCCATCGGGACCCGCTTCCTATTACTATATTGCAAAAAATTGACGTATCTGCTTTACAGATGATTAAGGAGCTACTTAATGCCTCCTTACGCAAAGCCCTGATTCCTTCTAAATGGAAGCATGCAATGGTTCTTCCGCTGTTAAAGAAACCTAATGTTGACCCAGACGAATTATCCAACTTTTGACCCATTTCCCAGCTCCCAGTTTTCTCCAAGTTATTGGAGAAACATGTGAATTTGCAACTAACTCACTACGTGGAAACCCACAAGCTCTTACTCCCATCTCAATCAGTGTTTAGAGAAGGGTACTCCACAGAAACCACACTTCTGGGAGATAGTGAAATGTTGCGTAGTCGTTTGGATGTTGGTGACACTGTGGCGCTCATATTGTTAGATCTGAGCGCTGCATTTGACACGGTGTCCCATACCGTGCTTTTGCAAACGCTCCGATTGATTGGTGTGACTGGATTTGCCTTGAAATGGCTGGCAAATTTCTTGTCTGATCGTACGTTTCAGGTTTCTTCCTCAAAAGCATTCTCTAAAATTCAGGCCTCTTCCTACCGGGTGCCACAGGGTTCAATTCTTAGCCCCTTATTGTTTAACATTTATGTTAAACCATTGGCTGACATTGCTGAGGAGGCAGGACTGTCAATTGTTTTCATACGCTGACGACACCCAAATAGTCTTCTCCCTTTCTGCTAAAGGAGCTTCTAGGCCCTCTTCTCTTCAAGATGGGCTGAGTAAAATCATGCAGTGGGCACAAGTTAAATCACATAAGCTCAATGGGGAGAAGACAGAGGTGCTCATCCTAGGGAAAAACAAAGAGCTCTGGTGCCCCCAACATTAGCCCCCTGAATTGGGTGCTACACCTCAGCCTACTAAACAAGCCCGTAATTTGGGATTTATGATCGAAGATCATCTCTCGATGAGGCCTCAAGCCATAAAGGTGGCTGCAACATGCTTCTCCATACTTAGATGTCTCAAAAAGATTTTATGGATGTTGCCAGATTCCACAAAAAGAAAAGTAATCCAGGCTTTGGTCACCTCTCGCCTGGATTACGGCAACATCCTTTTTCTTGGAGCTAATATGGAGGTTAATCGTAAGTTGTAAATTGTCCAAAATGCTACTGCTCACCTGCTCTGCCAGATTCCTAAATTTGCATCTGTCTATAGTTCCTTGCATGATCTCCACTGGTTGAAAGTGGAGAATCATATTAAATATAGGACCTTAATTTATATGTATAGGATTAAAATAGGCAAGGCTCCTCAATATCTGAGATTCATTGCTCAATTGTATGTCCCTCCTCATACTCTCCACTCAGCCAATCAGATAACATTTGTGGTCCCGAGATATAGATTATCCAGGGTAGGCGGTCGATCCTTTTTTTATTTGAGTCTTACTTTGTGGAATTCTCTCCGTCTACCTTTGAGGAATAAGCCTAGCTTTGTGCACTTTCATAGGATGTTGGAAACTTGGCTTTTTAATCAATAGGTTTGCATCTTTCATTTGTTCTCTGACCATCTTCAGGCGGTGCCGGGAAACCCTTGGGTAGCGGAGCGCCTTATAGAAGGCTGTCAGAAAGTAACCTTGGCAGACACCACATCATTTTTTTCAATTGTAGCTTGTGCAGTGGGCCTTTTCTGCACAAGCTACAATTGTAGGATGGATGTTTACGACCACCCATAGGGATTTCACCTCCAAATGCAGCGGGTGGAACCGCCAACCTATGGTCGGGCGTTTCCAATCCGCTATGATGTCGATCGGACACTCGTCTGATTGACATTATAATTAGGCCCATAATGTCCAATGTTCAAATGGCAAAGGTCTTCAAACACAATATCAAAAGTATTATGTTGTGCTGCATTCATAGCTTCTTAGCAATATAGACTTGCCCTGCATTCTCAAGGTAAGTAGTAAATCTATAATCCTCTAACTATCCTATATTAAACCCTTGGCCGCGGCCGTAAATCCGCCACGGCGCTGGGGGGGGGGTTCGCGCGGCACCGCTATGCCTGTGACGGAACCACTCCGTCATGAGCCACGGGAGTGCTGTGCTTATGACAGAGTGGTTCCGTCACGGCCCCGCCCGCTCATTTTTTCACCCGCGCAGACAGGAAATTGATGCCGCGTGGGCAGAGCGGCCGCGACATGATGGAACAACTCCGTCATGAGCACACGGCACCCGTGGCTCGTGACGGAGTGGTTTCATCACAAGCATGCAAGGGGTTAACAATATGTTGGAAGTTGATATTGTGGAGTTGATATATGCAGAGGTCAGAATTTCTGACCTTGACATTGGCACTTAGTTGGAGCCCACTCTCACCTTCAGAGCCCTGTATTCCTCCTCTTCTTTTAGCTTGCTGTGTAGAACACCAGCCATTTCTTGTTTCAGAGGCTGCAACCAATCCTGGAGTACACCCTGCAGAGAAAATTATTTATAAATTATGCTTCTGAAGAGGTGCACCAAGGGATGGTGACCAACTCACACTCATTTTTAATGTATCAATGCATATTATATGCATACAAATTGTTAGAAATACAAAGTAAAGTTATCTGATTTTTATCTCAGGTCCAGACATATAGAAATGCAGAAAACATATGCAAACTGCAAATTATCCTTTAGCAATATATTCTATCACGGTATGTGTCTGTGAATCAATTCTTGACATGAGAACACATTTGTGCTGATAAAAGAGTGGAAAGACAACTGGTGTTAATAACAGCTGCTACAGTCCTGGTTGTTTGTGTTGTTTTCACACTCTTGTGCCATCATTTTTGCCAGAAACAGTATCATAATTACACAGCATAGGATAGTGGTGTCATTTGGGGAACTTCACGTAACATAATGCAAAATTTCCAAAATTGCCTGAATTCAACCTACCAAATTGGAATTTCGCCCAGACTTAAACAAAAAGCTCACAATCAAGGCAGACCACTGAAAAGCCTTGCCAAATTCAAAATCTTTCAATATTACTGTGCAGCTTGAATAGTTTAAAATTAATTATATAGTGGTAGGTGGGATTGTGTAGCACTGAATTTTAATACGATGCATTTGTCTTTCTCAATATCTCCTCTTTAGGAGTGACCTTTGAATTCAGCTCAATCTCTGCCCTATTTTGTAGTCACTTCTGAGCCATGGCTTTCAATGGTTTTTACTCGATTAATATTGCGGTTACTGACACCAAAAGAACAATTTCCTCCTGAAAGGTAATACATCAACGTTTATTATAGTGCATACCTCCACATTAACACCTGAAGGCTCTAAACTCTTTGATTCATAAATGAAGTCAATGTGTGATTGAAGATTCTGCATTTATCATTTCAGATATAATATTACAGGATATTTCCATTCTATTAGGAGCAAAATATTACAGCCCTTGACTCATTTAAGACCATAATGTATGCTGTGACTTGTAGTCCTGGTTCCATTTAAGTGAATTAATTGGATTATATTTGGAGATTTTGATAGATTTTAATGCAATCCTGGACCAGGATCTGTTGTCCTGTATGGCACTGAGCCCCCTGGTGACCTCTTACCTTGTACTCCACGGCCGCCTCCTGTGAGGACATGAGTGTGTGAGACTTGTGTGCTGCTGAGAGGCTGCAGACCAGGCAGATGGGCTTCAGGTCCTCCTTACAGAAGACTTTCAGGGGCTCCTGGTGGTCCTGGCACAGATTCTGTTTCCTGGCTCCACTTGGTGGCACAGGGATCTGTATAACCAGCTCTACCATGTTCAGCAGCTGCCTGTTAGGTCTGAGGTTACCCTGGGTACACACTGCTCTGCACTGGGGGCATGGGGTGCGGGGTCCTGCTCCCTTCCAGTACTCAGTGATGCAGGAGCGGCAGAAGTTGTGTCCACACTCCGTGATCACTGGATCTTTATAAAACTCCAGGCAGATGGAGCAGGTCCCTTCCTGCTGCAGACTCTGCAGAGGGTTTGCAGCCGCCATCCTGTCCACAGAAGGTGAGAATGAAGAGATGTTTTCCTTTCCTTGACTCTCTAACAGAAGGAGGGGCAGGAGCTCTCCGTAGTCACTAGACCTGGTTCTGCTGCATTCCATCTGTCCCTTGGCCTCACGTGCCTGCTCCAATGCACATTACATATTGAGACAGCTCTATCTGAGGCAGATTTATCAATGTATAGTTCCATTGCAGAGTCACCATAAGTGATGCAAACTGACAGAAAGTATTGATTTAATATTTGCTTTCCAGGGTAAATCTTTGTTTTGTGCTGGAAAGTAGACTAAATGTAACCAATGTAGTGGTCTGTGCTGTGCCACTGCTGGTGCTGTGCATGGTGTGTGCCCTACTGGGGTCTGTGCTGTGTCACTGCTGATGCTGTGCATGGTGTGAGCCCTGCAGGGGTCTGTGCTGTATCATAGCTGCTGCTGTGCATGTTATTGGCCCTGCAGGAGTCTGTGCTGTGTCACTGCTGGTGCGGTGCATGGTGTGAGCCCTGCTGCGGTCTGTGTCACTGCTGTTGCTGTGCATGGTGGGAGCCCTGCAGGGGTCTGTGCTGTGCCACTGCTGGTGCTGTGCATGGTGTGAGCCCTGCATGGGTCTGTGCTGTGTCACTGCTGGTGCTGTGCATGGTGTGAGCCCTGCTGGGGTCTGTGTCACTGCTAGGGCTGTGCTTAGTGTGAGCCCTGCAGGGGTCTGTGATGGGTCACTGCTGGTGCTGTGCATGGTGTGAGCCCTGCAGGGGTCTGTGCTGTGTCACTGCTGGTGCTGTGCATGGTGTAAGCCCTGCTGGGGTCTGTGCTGTGTCACTGCTGGTGCTGTGCATTTTGTGAGTCCTGCGGTGGTCTGTGCTGTGTCACTGCTGGTGCTATGCATGGTGTGAGCCCTGCGGGGGTCGGTGCTGTGTCACTGCTGGTGCTGTGCATGGTGTAGGCTCTGGAGGGGTCTGTGCATTGTCACTGCTGGTGCTGTGCATGGTGTCAGGACTGCAGGGGTCTGTGCTGTGTCACTGCTGGAGCTGTGCATGGTGTGAGCCCTGCTGGGATCTGTGCTGTGTCACTGCTGGTGCTGTGCATGTTGTGAGCCCTGCATGAGTCTGTGCTGTGTCACTGCTGGTGCTGTGCATGGTGTGAGCCCTGCAGGGGTCTGTGCTGTGTCACTGCTGGTGCTGTGCATGTTGTGAGCCCTGCAGAGGTCTGTGCTGTATCATTGCTGGTGCTGTGCATGTTGTGAGTCCTGGAGGGGTCTGTCCTGTGTCACTGCTGGTGCTGTGCATGGTGTGAGCCCTGCGGGGGTCTGTGCTGTGTCACTGCTGATGCTGAACATGGTGTGAGCCCTGCAGGGGTCTGTGCTGTGTCACTGCTGGTGCTATGCATGATGTGAGCCCTGCAGGGGTCTGTGCGGTGTCACTGCTGGTGCTGTGCATGGTGTGAGCCCTGCAGAGGTCTGTGCTGTATCATTGCTGGTGCTGTGCATGTTGTTGGCCCTGCAGGGGTATGTGCTGTGTCAATGCTGGTGCTGTTCATGGTGTGAGCCCTGCAGGGGTCTGTGCTGTGTCACTGCTGGTGCTACATGGTATGAGCCCTGCTGGGGTCTGTGTCACTGCTAATGCTATGCATGATGTGAGCCCTGCAGGGGTCTGTGCGGTGTCACTGCTGGTGCTGTGCATGGTGTGAGCCCTGCAGGGGTCTGTGCTGTGTCACTGCTGGTGCGGTGCATGGTGTGAGCCCTGCTGGGGTCTGTGTCACTGCTGGTGCTGTGCATGGTGTGAGCCCTGCAGGGGTCTGTGCTGTGTCACTGCTGGCGCTGTGCATGGTGTAATCCATGCTGGGGTCTGTGCTGTGTCACTGCTGGTGATGTGCATGGTGTGAGCCCTGCTGGGGTCTGTGTCACTGCTGGTGCTGTGCTTGGTGTGACCCCTGCAGGGGTCTATGATGTGTCACTGCTGGTGCTGTGCATGGTGTGAGCCCTGCAGGGGTCTGTGCTGTGTCACTGCTGGTGCTGTGCATGTTGTGAGCCCTGCAGAGGTCTGTGCTGTATCATTGCTGGTGCTGTGCATGTTGTGAGTCCTGGAGGGGTCTGTCCTGTGTCACTGCTGGTGCTGTGCATGGTGTGAGCCCTGCGGGGGTCTGTGCTGTGTCACTGCTGATGCTGAACATGGTGTGAGCCCTGCAGGGGTCTGTGCTGTGTCACTGCTGGTGCTATGCATGATGTGAGCCCTGCAGGGGTCTGTGCGGTGTCACTGCTGGTGCTGTGCATGGTGTGAGCCCTGCAGAGGTCTGTGCTGTATCATTGCTGGTGCTGTGCATGTTGTTGGCCCTGCAGGGGTATGTGCTGTGTCACTGCTGGTGCTGTTCATGGTGTGAGCCCTGCAGGGGTCTGTGCTGTGTCACTGCTGGTGCTACATGGTATGAGCCCTGCTGGGGTCTGTGTCACTGCTGGTGCTATGCATGATGTGAGCCCTGCAGGGGTCTGTGCGGTGTCACTGCTGGTGCTGTGCATGGTGTGAGCCCTGCAGGGGTCTGTGCTGTGTCACTGCTGGTGCGGTGCATGGTGTGAGCCCTGCTGGGGTCTGTGTCACTGCTGGTGCTGTGCATGGTGTGAGCCCTGCAGGGGTCTGTGCTGTGTCACTGCTGGCGCTGTGCATGGTGTAATCCATGCTGGGGTCTGTGCTGTGTCACTGCTGGTGATGTGCATGGTGTGAGCCCTGCTGGGGTCTGTGTCACTGCTGGTGCTGTGCTTGGTGTGACCCCTGCAGGGGTCTATGATGTGTCACTGCTGGTGCTGTGCATTTTGTGAGCCCTGCGGGGGTCTGTGCTGTGTCACTGCTGGTGCTGTGCATGGTGTGAGCCCTGCAGGGGTCTGTGTTTTGTCACTGCTGGTGCTGTGCATGGTGTGAGCCCTGCATGTGTCTATGCTGCATCACTGCTGGTGCTGGTCATGGTGTGAGCCCTGCAGGGGTCTGTACTGTGTCACTGCTGGTGCTGTGCATAGTGTGAGCCCTGCGGGGGTCTGTGCTGTGTCACTGCTGGTGCTGTGCATGGTGTGAGCCCTGCAGGGGTCTGCGCTGTGTCACTGCTGGTGCTGTGCATGGAGTGAGCCCAGAAAGGGGGTTTGTGCTGTGTCACTGCTGGTTCTGGGCTCCTCTATGGTTTCAATTTCATTAAAGACAATGGGCAGTTACTGAGGCGCCTGGAGCTGACTGATGACGGACAAAGGTAAACAAACCACACCGGGGAAAGCAGGACAGAGAACACAAGTTTCACTTTCCTTCTACCTTTTAAAGTGCATACATCGAATCCTGCCTGCTCAGAGACACCGGAGAGCATATGTGGATGTTTGGCTCCCCCTTGTGACATATGACGGTACTTCAGTTTAATTTACCTTCTGTTAAAGAGCGGGGCTGAGTGGCCGTGAATGTCAGGCAGTGCCTGCTGCCAGTGTGCACCTACTGTCAGTGAGTGCCTGCTGTCAGTGAGCACCTACTGTCAGGGAGTACCTACTGTCAGTGAGTGCCTCCTGTTAAGCAGTGCCTGCTGTCAATGAGTGCCTGCTGTCAGTGAGTGCCTGCTGTCAGTGAGTGCATGTTATCAGTGAGCGCCTGCTGCCAATGTGTGCCTACTTTCAATGAGTGCATGCTTTCCAGGAGTGCCTTCTTTCATTGAGTACCTGTTGTCTCTGAGAGTGCTCGCTGTAAGTGAGTGCCTGCTGTCAGTGAGTACATCCAGTCAGTGAATATCTGCTGTCAGTGACTGCCTGCTGTCAATGAGTGCCTACTGTCAGTGAGTACCTGCTGACAGTGAGCGCATGCTGTCAATGAGTACCTGCTGTCAGAGAGTACCTGCTGTCAATGAGTGCCTTCTGTCAATGAGTACCTGCTGTCAGAGAGTACCTGCTGTCAATGAGTACCTGCTGTCAATGAGTACCTGCTGTCAATGAGTACCTGCTGACAGAGAGTACCTGCTGTCAATGAGTACCTGCTGTCAATAGGTACCTGCTGTCAATGAGTACAGAGAGTACCTGCTGTCAATGAGTACCTGCTGTCAATGAGTACCTGCTGTCAATGAGTTCATTCTGTCAATGAGTACCTGCTGCTACAAAGTACCTGCTGTCAATGAGTACCTGTTGTCAATGAGTACAGAGAGTACCTCCTGTCAATGAGCACCTGCGGTCAATGAGTGCCTTCTGTCAATAAGTACCTGCGTTCAATGAGTACCTGCTGTCAATGAGTACCTGCTGTCAATGAGTACCTGCTGTCAGAGAGTACCTGCGGTCAATGAGTACCTGCTGTCAATGAGTACCTGCTGTCAATGAGTACCTTCTGTCAATGAGTACCTGCTGTCAGAGAGTACCTGCGGTCAATGAGTACCTGCTGTCAATGAGCACCTGCTGTCAATGAGTACCTGCTGTCAGAGAGTACCTGCGGTCAATGGGTACCTGCTGTCAGAGAGTACCTGCTGTCAATGAGTACCTGCTGTCAATGAGTACCTGCTGTCAGAGAGTACCTACTGTCAATGAGTACCTGCTGTCAATAAGTACCTGCTGTCAATGAGTACCTGTTGTCAGAGAGTACCTGCGGTCAATGAGTACCTGCTGTCAGAGAGTACCTGCGGTCAATGAGTACCTGCTGTCAATGAGTACCTGCTGTCAGAGAGTACCTGCGGTCGATGAGTACCTGCTGTCAGAGAGTACCTGCTGTCAATGAGTGCCTTCTGTCAATGAGTACCTGCTGTCAGAGAGTACCTGCTGTCAATGAGTACCTGCTGTCAATGAGTACCTGCTGACAGAGAGTACCTGCTGTCAATGAGTACCTGCTGTCAATAGGTACCTGCTGTCAATGAGTACAGAGAGTACCTGCTGTCAATGAGTACCTGCTGTCAATGAGTACCTGCTGTCAATGAGTTCATTCTGTCAATGAGTACCTGCTGCTACAAAGTACCTGCTGTCAATGAGTACCTGTTGTCAATGAGTACAGAGAGTACCTCCTGTCAATGAGCACCTGCGGTCAATGAGTGCCTTCTGTCAATAAGTACCTGCGTTCAATGAGTACCTGCTGTCAATGAGTATCTGCTGTCAATGAGTACCTGCTGTCAGAGAGTACCTGCGGTCAATGAGTACCTGCTGTCAATGAGTACCTGCTGTCAATGAGTACCTTCTGTCAATGAGTACCTGCTGTCAGAGAGTACCTGCGGTCAATGAGTACCTGCTGTCAATGAGCACCTGCTGTTAATGAGTACCTGCTGTCAGAGAGTACCTGCGGTCAATGGGTACCTGCTGTCAGAGAGTACCTGCTGTCAATGAGTACCTGCTGTCAATGAGTACCTGCTGTCAGAGAGTACCTACTGTCAATGAGTACCTGCTGTCAATAAGTACCTGCTGTCAATGAGTACCTGTTGTCAGAGAGTACCTGCGGTCAATGAGTACCTGCTGTCAGAGAGTACCTGCGGTCAATGAGTACCTGCTGTCAATGAGTACCTGCGGTCAATGAGTACCTGCTGTCAATGAGTACCTGCTGTCAATGAGTACCTACAGTCAATGAGTACCTGCTGTCAATAAGTACCTGATGTCAATGAGTACCTGCTGTCAATGAGTACATGCTGTCAATGAGTACATGCTGTCAATGAGTACCTGCTGTCAGAGAGTACCTGCGGTCAATGAGCACCTGCTGTCAGAGAGTACCTGCGGTCAATGAGTACCTGCTGTCAATGAGTGCCTTCTGTCAATGAGTACCTGCGGTCAATGAGTACCTGCTGTCAATGAGTACCTGCTGTCAATGAGTACCTGCTGTCAGTGAGTACCTGCAGTCAATGAGTACCTGCTGTCAGAGAGTACCTGCTGTCAATGAGTACCTACAGTCAATGAGTACCTGCTGTCAATAAGTACCTGATGTCAATGAGTACCTGCTGTCAATGAGTACCTGCTGTCAGAGAGTACCTACGGTCAATGAGTACCTGCTGTCAATGAGTACCTGCTGTCAATGAGTACCTGTGGTCAATGAGTACCTGCTGTCAATGAGTACCTGCTGTCAGAGAGTACCTGCGGTCAATGAGCACCTGCTGTCAGAGAGTACCTGCGGTTAATGAGTACCTGCTGTCAATGAGTACCTGCTGTCAATGAGTACCTGTGGTCAATGAGTACCTGCTGTCAATGAGTACCTGCTGTCAATGAGTACCTGCTGTCAGAGAGTACCTGTGGTCAATGAGTACCTGCTGTCAATGAGTACCTGCTGTCAAAGAGTACTTGCTGTCAATGAGTACCTGCTGTCATTGAGTACCTGCTGTCAATGAGTACCTGCTATCAGAGAGTACCTGCTGTCAGAGAGTACCTGTGGTCAATGAGTACCTGCTGTCAATGAGTACCTGCGGTCAATGAGCACATGCAATCAGACAAACTGGACATTCAGATTAATCTAATGAATTTAATAGCATCACATTTTACTAGAATAAACACAAAGCTTGAAAAATTGACAGAATTTATAACAAAAGTACAAGAACTGATGCTACTATTGCCCAATCAGACTGCGTATCTGGTCCTATTGTTGACAAACTGAGCACAGTACCAACCCTCTTGATGAATATCCTGAACAAAGCAGAACAGAGCAAATTTTCAACTATGACCAGTGGCTCAGTGCAAGAGCTCGGTAAAAACCCACAAAAACAGACACCACAAGAACCACAATCGCCAATCAAAATGAATCAGAGAGCAATCTATAGTTGGCACAGCATTCAATAAATCAACTAAGTGATCGCATGACCACAGCCTAAATAAAGAGACAGTAGCAGTGAGCCATGAACGCCAGAAAGAACGTACAGCATATAGGAAAGTATTGTCATCATGTGAAGAGGCCACTGGTCCCTTTAAGGTGCGTCCTGCGCGCCCGCGCACCTATGTGAATCTGAGCGCACAGTGACTTTGTGAAGCGCACACACCACCAGAGGAAGGCATTCATGTTAATCGCAGCGCCCTGTAGAAGCATGATGGGCGCTGCAATTAACATGAACAGTGTCAAAAAGGCACACAGTCTGCTGTATCTATTAACAAAAGGCATTCAGCAATCATAACAACAGGAAGTGTGCTTTCACAATCCCAAATATATATTAGGGGTTGTGAAAGGCTGCTAGGCTTGCTGTGTGCCTTTTGTTGATAGATAGGGCGACCAGAATTTCAAAGCAAAACCGTGACATTTCACACAACAGAAAATGGACTACACAAAGCTGCCAAGGTTTTAGATTGCTGTGCGACATTTTCAAAATTTCAGAGCTATTAGGACACAAGTCCTAAAAAAAAGAAGTGGGTAAACTAATCTAGTTAGGCAGTGTTGGAACTAGGGTCACCAGCTCCCCGAGGGTAGCATGGCACGAGCGGGTAGGCATCCGAAAGCTTATGTGTAAAGCGACCATACAGCACACGCATCCCCTGAGACAGTAAAATTGGGCACGCAATGAGTGACACCACTCCAGTTAGTTTGTATAAAAATTAGATAACTTTTATATAGAGCAGAGTCAGGGTAATCAAAAATTATAGTTTCAATTACTTATTAGTTTTCCTTCAAAATACATATGTTTCAACACTTTGTAATAAATACTCAGAGGAATAAATAATAAATATCAGAAAAATATTGAATATAAGATAATATTAAATATAGATAACCACAGGCCTGACTTTAGCCTTGCTTCTTGTCAGCACCTGTAAGAAATACATTAAGGAGACAACCAAATGACATTGCATCTCATTGGTTCTGCAGGCATTTTACCCACTTCTCACCAAGCAAGGGTGAGCGTTTTACAGCAGTAAACATGTAAATAAATAACTGTAGGCTTCCAGTAAATACAGCACTAAGTGGTAGAAAAACATTTCATTAAGAATAACTTCCCCTGGTGCAGGATTAACCATCTCCTTAATCAGAAATAACCACTTTAGGAATCACTCCCAGTAGGAATAAGCATTTCCTAGATTAGGGCTACACATTTCCTTAGTTATAATACATTTCGGTAGGCCAGAAAAAAACTTTCTGCTTAAGCTGATGAAGAACTTCCTATGAAGCCTACGTAAAACATTTCATTAGGCCAGAATTACCTATCTCATCAGGTAAGAGTAAACCTTTCCTTTAATCAGGGTAGCCTTTCTTCAGGTAAAAGAATAAACAGTTCCTTAGGCAGAAGTTAGAACATTTCATCAAGAATCAGACCACCTTTATGGAAACAGTAACAGACCCCTATGCAGGGTTAAACATTTCAACAGGTAAGCTTGAGCATAAAAGGCTTGGCTTACGCATATAAAACCTTTCCTTATGTAAATAGAAACATCTCCTTGAACAGGAATGAGCTTTCTATAAATGATCCCCATTCCTAATTCCCCATTTCCTGATGCAGGTCTGGACACTGCATTATCTCCGTCAAGTATGAATAAACGTTTCATTATCCAGCAGACACATTTCATTATATAGATGTAGGCATTACAGGAAACCTGGCATTAGGCAGGAGGAGAAAATACTTCCCTGAATAGGAGTAGAACAGGTCATTGAAGGTAAAACCTTTCCTCAATCAGAGGTAATCATGTCCATATGCAAAACCAACATAGCATGTCTCCTTAACCTTTGCCTAAAAGGAATAAACACTACGCTACTCTGCTATAGCATTTCCTGGAGTAGTCAAGCGTACTTAGGGAACACTGCATTAAGTAACAACATATAGCTTTTCACTATGCAGGAGAAGAAAGACAGTTCATTGAAGACCAGGCAACATCTCATTAAGCTGAGCAACCCTTTCATTATAGTTCTAAGGCCGTTGGTTAACCTTTCTTTCAGCAGGGGTAACCATTTCCCTAAGCAGGTGTAGGCCTTTCTTTGAAAATCTCATTATCAGTAATGAACGTTCCCTTCATACAGGTAAACCAGGTCTTAAGACTGGGACAATTAAGACATCCAGCCCAGGTGAGCAACCTCCTCCAGCACCTCAGCGCTGGAAAGATGTAGCGCTTGGGAGCAGATATAGCGCTTCAGGGTTCTAGCGCTTCAGGGCCCCTATAGCCTCAAGGATCACAGCGCACTCTGGCAGCATCAGCAGGCTCAGTGCTTCTCACAGGGGCTCAGTAGATAAGCAGTTGGGGGGCAAACCACAGTGCTTTTCAGACACAGCATTACTGGGGTTGACAGCGCTTCAGGGGCCACGGGAGGCTATGCAGGTTTCAGCGCTTCCCAGTACACAGCGCTAGTGAAAAGCGATGTGGGGCACACACAGCAGTTCTGTCAGCTGAGGTAAATTAGGCAGTTCAGGGGACTAGCGCTAGGGAATGAGAGCGCTTAGCCAGTAGACAGTTTGTTTAAATTGGAGGCAGGTCAGTAGAACCAACAGGACAGGCCACACAACAGTGGCAAACCAGCAAAAGGGGTCCCAGGTGGCATCAGGGAGCGCAGGGAGCGATACAGTGCCAATACCTGGTTGCTTCCTCAATAGTCCTGTGATGGTTTGGTTTCTTCTTGGCACTTTATGTTTCTTGCACCCTTGTAAATACCAGTCTCTTGGATACTTAAAAGGGGGAGGGGGTTGAGTTGATGGCTGTATCCAATCTCCTCAGCCGGTCTCCTCAAGTGGCCCCTGGGTTCCCCTCCCGCCGGGCCAGATCAGGGGGCAAGTTCAGGATCCCTCAACACTTGGTAGGCAGCACCTAGGCCCTGTCACTCCCAGTGTCATAGGTCCCTGTCTAAGCCCCACTGCCTAAACTCCTGCGTAGGTTCTTCCCCAGGTCTGTGCGCCCTCAATCTGACAGGAAAGTTTCCCTCCCTTTCCTTATATAGTGCCAGTTGACAGTTCGTAGGGGCAGTTGGTGTCACCTCACCTGTTTCAGAAGGTTCCAGGAGGTTCTAGGAGGTTCCACCATTCTGGCTATGGGCAGGCTGGCAGGCTAGTATTGATACATTGTTTGAAGGGTTCCAGCCAGCTCCTGGCTACTAGAATGCACCCACAAAGACCGCGCTGCAGTAGCAATGGTCAGTGGCAGCCATGTTGGGGAAGAAAGCACCTGCACCTTAACATTAGTTTAACATTACACAGGGCTTTCTCCACTACACAAGGCCTATACCCTGTTGTTACAATAGGGTTCACCCTAAATTAGGAATAAAACGCGAAACATTTCTGGGAAAAGGGCCAAGTCCTATAGGCAGTATGAAAGTGACATCACGGTTCGCGAGATCATGGCACGCAACATCACATCACAGGAATCGACATGGCATCACAGGAATTGACATCACAGAAAGTGACATCACACATGGCATCACAGGAATTGACATCACAGAAAGTGACATCACACATGGCATCACAAGAATTAACATCACACATGGCATCACATGAATTGACATCATCGAAAGTGGCATCACACATAACATGACAGGAATTGACATCATAGAAAGTGTTATCACACATGGCATCACAAGAATTGACATAATAGAAAGTGACAATACACATGGCATCACATGAATTTACATCACAGAAAGTGGCATCACACATGGCATCACAGGAATTGACATCATAGAAAGTGGCCTCACAAATGGCATCACAGGAATAGACATCATAGAAAGTGGCATCACAGATGACATCACATACATTTAAATCATAGAAAGTGGCATCACAGATGGCATTACAGGAATTGACGTCATAGAAAGTGGCATCACATATGGTATTTTTTGGAGAATGAATAGCCAAACCTGTGAGGAATTTGTGGGTTGGATCAGCGGTCAAAATGACTTTCTGAGATTTACCCATACCATCTCGGAGACAGATATCCCCTTCCTAGACCTGAACATCGTACTGACTGGTGGGTCACTGAGCAACACATTGTATAGAAAACTCACTGATTGCAACAGTTTACTTCTATACAACAACCACCATCCAAGGGCGCTGAGAGATAACCTACTCTTTGGGCTGTTTTTGCGCATCAGACGTAATTGCAAGACGATCTCTGTTTACAAACAGAAGCTAGCTCTTTGGCCGTTAACCTCAGGGCAAGAGGCTATCCAGAACAACAGATCATGAACTCCATGAAATGAGCCAGGAATAACCCCAGAGAGACCCTCCTTGAGGTACAACCCAAACCCACTACAGACATACTTACGTGTGTTACATCATTCACCTCAGATTCAGCCCACATCAAGAAAATTATTCTAAAACACTGGGCCATTCTAGGCACAGGTCACCTATGCATCCCTAGGCCTAGGTTTGCGTATAAACGGACAAATAATCTCAAGGATCTTTTGATACACAACGCCCACACAAGCTAGACAAACTACACAAATAACCTTGTGGGAATTCTCACTGGTAACAGGGCACCATCCGTGTGGCTCCTGCACAGTATGCAAATTGACATAAGCGGTAAAGGAGATCTCTCTCATTGCCAACTTCATTTTTTTTTTTTTTTTATATTTTTATTGTAAAACAAAAAAAATTTCTGGCACACACATAACACATAGTGCAGATAACTTAATGCATGTAATAAAACAAAGTTACTATCAAGAAAAAACACATATTAATACAAAAAAAAACCCAATAAAGATGAAATTAATACATCAGCCTACGTTTGCAATTGATCTTTCTTTCCAACGATGTACCGGTTCCCAAATTTTCCTCCCCCACCTTTTTATCCTTTTACCTTTCTTCTCGAATATACCCTTTTCAAGGTTAAACGTCCCCAGTAATAAGGCAATCCACTGTTGTAAGCCCGGGGGAAGGGGATCGAGCCAAACTCTTGCAATCAACAGCCTGAGGACCGCCATCGCTACAAATAAAAATTCACTATGGGCGCCTTCACAATCCCTAACTCCTAACATAATTACAGTCGGTGTTAGGGTTACATTTAAAGCAAGTGTGTGGGCCATAAAATCCTCAATATCCTTTAATAAAGGCCTTAATTTGGGACAGAGCGCAAATATGTGGATGCTATCTGCAGCCATAGCATTACAACACCAACAACAAATTCCTGAAGTTGCACCCCACTGAGCTATGCGATCTGGCGTATGATATAGTTGGTACAGCGTTTTGAAATGTTGCGATTGTAGTGGGGCAGAATAGAAGACTGAGCAACCTAACTCCAAGGACAACTGGAAAACCTCCCCCGATATCCCTAATTTCCCAGCCCATTTAATACCATATCTATCAATGTCGTCCTTCTTCGTACCAGCCAGCTGGGCATAGAAATATCGAATGGAGCACACCCCGCTTTGCTCTATTGTCTCCATTATATTGCTTGTGTTAAATCCACCTGGCCCTCCTTTTTTCCTAAGAAAAAAACTCCTGATCTGCAGGTACTTGAAAAAACTATATCTTGCTATATTAAATTTATCTAGCAGATCTGAAAATAAAAGAATATTTCCATCAGGATCTAGCATATCTCCAAATTTCTTAATACCTTTTCTGTCCCAGTCCGCCATAATAGCATCCGAAAACACTTCAGGGGGTAAGGACTTGTTTCTATACAATCTGATATATCTGTTAAATCTCCCTAAACCACAGTTTTTTGCAACAGCAGACCATACATTATGAGCAGCGGCTACTGTCTTGAAGCGTGTTCGTTTGAAATATGATGAATCTATACATTTTAAGAAAGCGTTTGCTGTATCTTCGCCCAATACAATTGAATAAATCATAGTTGAAACAGCTTTTACTTTCGAATTCCCTTCATTTGCACCAATTAAGCCTTGTATGTATTGCAAAACCGATGCCCAATAGTAAAACCTAAAATCAGGAACCCCCCAGCCTCCCCTCTCCCTTGGTAAAGTCATGAACTTGTATGCCCGTCTCGTCTTCCCATAGGACCAAATAAATTTATTTAGAATCGACTCCAGCTTATTAAACCAAATTGACTCAAACAATAACGGTATTGTACGAAAAAAATAAAGAAATTTAGGAAGTATAATCATTTTGATGATATTAGTGCGACCCACTAGCGTCAATCTGAGGTTATTTATCCTTAACAAGTCCGAGCTGACTTTTGTCAGTAAAGGCGAGATATTACGCTCAACTACTGTCCCTAAATCAGGTGAAATTTCAACTCCTAGATACACTGCAGAGGAAATCACTCGTGGATCATTACATTGAGTTACTAAGTTTTTGATAATCTGTGTTTTAGCTCTATTAAGCTTATAACCAGAAATGTTACCAAAATTTTGGGCCTCCTGTTCTATTACTCCTATTGCCATTCCAGGATCAGGAGTAATTATCGCCACATCATCTGCGTATGCCAGCACTTTCACTACTGACTCGTTTACACACAAGGGAGGGATGCTGGGATTAAGATCGAGACTACGTAGATATGGATCCATATATAATGCAAATAAAAGAGGGGAGCTAGGACAACCTTGCCTAGTTCCTCTTTTAATCTGCACCGCCGCTGATAACTCCCGATTAATTTTAATTCTAGCCGTAGGATCCCTATAAAGAACCTGGATTGCTTTTATAAAATTATCACCAAACCCAAAAGTTCTCATTAGCTCCCATAGATATTCCCAAGCGACCCTGTCGAAAGCCTTTTCGGCATCTAGAAATAGAGCCGCGACAGGGCCGCCCGTAACCTCCATGGCATCAAAGCAAGTGATCACTGTCCTAATATGTTCAGTAGTCCCTTTCCCCGGGATAAAACCATGTTGGACTGGGGTAACTAATTTTTCTATTACAACTGACATCCTTGTGGCCAAAATTTTCGAGTATAGCTTGTTATGTTATGTTATGTTAAAGAAATTTGTAAGGCGCGACTAACACCATTAGGTTTCTTGGCGCCATAATGAAGAGAGCAGATGAAGAAGCAACAGAGGACGTTTTATTGGTAAGATTCAGTAAAAAGAAAAGTTTTGAGAGAAGATCTGAATTTGGGGTACGAAGTGGACAGTCTGAGAGGCAGAGGGAGGGAATTCCAAAAAGTGGGGGCCAGGAAGGAGAACTTAAGCCCGCCATGTTTCTTCCTCTTGTATCTGGGAGTGGATAACAGGGCCAGTTGGGAAGACCGGAGAGTGCGAGGGGGAACATAGGGTTGAAGGAGGGAAGAGATGAAGTGGGGGCCCTGACCGGCAAGGGATTTGAAAATGATGCAGCCCAGCTTGAACCTGCAGCGGGCGGCTACCGGGAGCCAATGGAGGCTCTTCAGGAGGGGACGGACATGTTGATCTCTTGGGAGAGAGTGAGTCAGGCGGGCAGCCTGATTCTGGATGAGCTGAAGCCGCTAAGCTGGTAGGCTGGAATGCCAACATAGAGCGCGTTGGCGTAGTCAAGCCTCGATATTACTAGCGCTAGCAAGGCTAGGGTGAGGGCCTCGAAAGTAAGTAGCCGGGAGATTTTCCTAATTTTCCTTAATTGAAAATGGCTGGAGGAGACTACCGCGCTGATCTGGGGCGTCATAGAAAGGTCGCTGCTGATGACGACTCCCAGACTTTTGGCACAGTTGGCAGGGCGGGGTGGACTGCCGAGGCTGACCGGCCAGAAGGAGGAATCCCAGGGGTTGGAAGGGCCCCCGACAAGAACCAGCTCGGTCTTGTCGGGGTTGAGCTTCAGATGGTTTGAGCTCATCCAATTGCTGATAAAGCAGAGGGTGTTTTGGAAAGTAGAAATGGAATCAGCAGAGGAATCAATGTTGAAGATTAGTTGTATGTCATCAGCGTAGTTGAACGCTGTGACATTGAACTGCCGGAGGGCACGGATAAGTGGGGAAAGATACAAATTAAAAAGGAGGGGGGATAAGGAAGAACCCTGCGGGACACCACAGGTAAGTTTGACCTGGGAAGCAGAGAACTGGGATAGTCTGACAGCTTGATGGCGTTGAGTCAGAAAGGAGCGGACCCAGGCCAAGGCGGTACCCTGGATGCCGGCCTCTCCGACACGGTCGACCAAGATATCGTGGTCGACCGTGTCAAAGGCGGCCGACAGATCCAGGAGGACCAAAGCCTGGCAGATGTTTCCGTCCGCTCCCCTGCGCAATTCCTCCATGACAGAAAGAATGACGGCTTCTGTTGAATGCGCGGGTCTAAATCCAGCCTGCTGGGAGTCCAAGACACCAGAGTCTTCCACAAAAGAACTGAGAATCTGAGTGACGTGCGATTCTAGAACTTTGCTAAGAAAAGGAAGAAGGGAGATTGGGCGATAGTTGCTCATGATGGAAGGGTCTGCCGAGGGTTTCTTCAGAATGGCGACCACCTCAGCCTGTTTGAAGGGTCCAGGAACCTCACCCCTGGTCAGAGAGTTGTTCAAAAGAGCGAGGGGGGGATCTGGACAAGAGGTGAAGGCTTCTCGGAGGACCGGGGGGGGGGCAACAATCGCTGGGAGAGCCAGAGGAGACTTTGTGTAAGAGTGACGAAAAGTAATCCTTTGAAATGAGAGGGATGTGAGTAAGAGTGTGGGTGTGAGAGTAACTAGGAACACAAAAAGATGTGGGAGCCGGTGGAGAAATGGAGATGCTGGTTTTAATTTTGATGATTTTCTCGACAAAAAATTGGTTAAGGGAATCGCACAGGGATTGGGAGGGGAGGGGGGCTAGAGCAACTCTTTCCGGGTTAGATAGTTCGTCCACTATGGAAAAAATATCTTTAGATTTGTTGGAGGAGTTCAAGATTTTGCTTGAGAAATAGCAAGATTTGGCCGCAGTAATTGATTTCTTGTACTCCTTCAGCCGAAGCGAAAAAAGCTCTTTAGATTCAGGGGAATAATCCCGGCGCCAGTGTCTCTCTGCCTGGCGAAGACTGAGTTTAAGTGCGCTAAGCTCAGCGGTGAACCACTTTTGGGCATCATGTCTGCGCCTTGTCTTGACAGGTTTTAGAGGTGCCACAGAGTCGGCCGCAGTGGTAAGCCAATGTGTGAGGGTTTTGGACTGAAGGTCGGTGGAGGTGTTGGGTCCAGTGATGGGTGGGGACGAAGAGCTCAGAAGAGCAGTAAATTTGTTGAGGTCAGCTTTATTCCAATTACGTGCCAGGAAATTGGATTGGCGGGCAACAGTGAAAGGGAGGGGCATGGCTAAGGAGAAGGTAATAAGGTGGTGATCTGACCAGAGACAGGGAGAGACGAGGGGAACAGAAATGGCAAGAGAGTTGGTCCAGACTTGATCTAAAGTATGGCCTTTAACATGCGTAGGTGCATGTATGTGTTGGGTACACTTCAGACTCAGCATAAGATCAGAGAAGGCGCGTGAGTCAGGGGTTTCGTGAGTGTCTGACGGCCAGTAATTAAAGTCGCCTAGGACCAGCACGTTGGAGTTACTGATGGTTAGCTGGGTGATCAGATTGCCGAACTGAATAGAGAAGTCAGGCATAGGTTGAGGGGGGCGATAGATCAGCACACAGATGAGCGAGCACCCAGGCTGCTCCAGTCTTAGTACGAGACAGTCTGTAGAGGAGATGCTGAGAAAGGGCACTGGGGAGAACCTAAGGGGGTGTCTGATGATAGCTGCAACCCCGCCACCCGCTTTACCAGTAGGGCGATTGGTCTGCAGAATGTAATAACCTGGGGGGATGGCTGCCAAGATGTCTGGAGACGAATCATCTGTAAGCCAGGTTTCAGTCAAGAACAAGACGTCCGGCTGTTCTGAATCCAGAAGATAGAATATTTCTGATCGGTGCCGTACCAGAGAGCGGGTGTTAAGGTACACCAAGGACAGTGGGGAGGAAGAAGGGCCAGGGAGTGATGGGGTCCGGGCCAAAGGGTGCGGAGGGAAAGTACCTTGGTCGGGAGAGGAAGGAAGGATTTCCGGGAAAGTAGTTCTGGTCGTGAACAGGTTGTGAAGTAGCAGTTTAGGGACGGATGGGGGGGGAGGGAGGGTGGGGTCGTGGGCAGAGACAAGGGCTGAGCGAGTGTAAGTAAGAGGGGGAGCAGAGTAACATGCCCCTTGCCCCGGCCTGCCGCGGACGGGCGCAGACGGGCTTAACTCAGGCGCAACTCCGGCGCGCCTACGTCGCGCCCGCTGCGCTCGTCCGCTGCGCTGACACATGGAGGCCGTTTAAATAGGGGCGGAGCGAGGGTGGAGTTCAGGGCTCCACTCCAGTAAAACAATCCCAAGCAAAGATGGCGGCCGCTACCGGCGGGGACCCGCGATCACAAGCAGCCCCCAACCAGCAGACCACCTCAAAGGTAAGAAGGGGTGTTAGTTGCCTGCATAACAAAAATTACATGGGTTAAAATTCAACTTTTAAAAGCCTCGCGTTGGATGAAAGCGCCGACCGCTCGCAATCAGCGGGGCGCTGTGTAGTAAAGTGCAGGAGATGCAGGAAGTAAAAACACAATGCTCTCTAAGCGTCTGCACGCCAGCCCACTGCCACTGGGCTGCATACAAACACGGAGCAAGGATGAAAACACGCTCCTAAATAGGGGCGGAGCGAGGGTGGAGTTCAGGGCTCCACTCCAGTAAAACAATCCCAAGCAAAGATGGCGGCCGCTACCGGCGGGGATCCGCGATCACAAGCAGCCCCCAACCAGCAGACCACCTCAAAGGTAAGAAGGGGTGTTAGTTGCCTGCATAACAAAAATTACATGGGTTAAAATTCAACTTTTAAAAGCCTCGCGTTGGATGAAAGCGCCGACCGCTCGCAATCAGCGGGGCGCTGTGTAGTAAAGTGCAGGAGATGCAGGAAGTAAAAACACAATGCTCTCTAAGCGTCTGCACGCCAGCCCACTGCCACTGGGCTGCATACAAACACGGAGCAAGGATGAAAACGCGCTCCTAAATAGGGGCGGAGCGAGGGTGGAGTTCAGGGCTCCACTCCAGTAAAACAATCCCAAGCAAAGATGGCGGCCGCTACCGGCGGGGACCCGCGATCACAAGCAGCCCCCAACCAGCAGACCACCTCAAAGGTAAGAAGGGGTGTTAGTTGCCTGCATAACAAAAATTACATGGGTTAAAATTCAACTTTTAAAAGCCTCGCGTTGGATGAAAGCGCCGACCGCTCGCAATCAGCGGGGCGCTGTGTAGTAAAGTGCAGGAGATGCAGGAAGTAAAAACACAATGCTCTCTAAGCGTCTGCACGCCAGCCCACTGCCACTGGGCTGCATACAAACACGGAGCAAGGATGAAAACGCGCTCCTAAATAGGGGCGGAGCGAGGGTGGAGTTCAGGGCTCCACTCCAGTAAAACAATCCCAAGCAAAGATGGCGGCCGCTACCGGCGGGGACCCGCGATCACAAGCAGCCCCCAACCAGCAGACCACCTCAAAGGTAAGAAGGGGTGTTAGTTGCCTGCATAACAAAAATTACATGGGTTAAAATTCAACTTTTAAAAGCCTCGCGTTGGATGAAAGCGCCGACCGCTCGCAATCAGCGGGGCGCTGTGTAGTAAAGTGCAGGAGATGCAGGAAGTAAAAACACAATGCTCTCTAAGCGTCTGCAGGCCAGCCCACTGCCACTGGGCTGCATACAAACACGGAGCAAGGATGAAAACGCGCTCCTAAATAGGGGCGGAGCGAGGGTGGAGTTCAGGGCTCCACTCCAGTAAAACAATCCCAAGCAAAGATGGCGGCCGCTACCGGCGGGGACCCGCGATCACAAGCAGCCCCCAACCAGCAGACCACCTCAAAGGTAAGAAGGGGTGTTAGTTGCCTGCATAACAAAAATTACATGGGTTAAAATTCAACTTTTAAAAGCCTCGCGTTGGATGAAAGCGCCGACCGCTCGCAATCAGCGGGGCGCTGTGTAGTAAAGTGCAGGAGATGCAGGAAGTAAAAACACAATGCTCTCTAAGCGTCTGCACGCCAGCCCACTGCCACTGGGCTGCATACAAACACGGAGCAAGGATGAAAACGCGCTCCTAAATAGGGGCGGAGCGAGGGTGGAGTTCAGGGCTCCACTCCAGTAAAACAATCCCAAGCAAAGATGGCGGCCGCTACCGGCGGGGACCCGCGATCACAAGCAGCCCCCAACCAGCAGACCACCTCAAAGGTAAGAAGGGGTGTTAGTTGCCTGCATAACAAAAATTACATGGGTTAAAATTCAACTTTTAAAAGCCTTGCGTTGGATGAAAGCGCCGACCGCTCGCAATCAGCGGGGCGCTGTGTAGTAAAGTGCAGGAGATGCAGGAAGTAAAAACACAATGCTCTCTAAGCGTCTGCACGCCAGCCCACTGCCACTGGGCTGCATACAAACACGAAGCAAGGATGAAAACGCGCTCCTAAATAGGGGCGGAGCGAGGGTGGAGTTCAGGGCTCCACTCCAGTAAAATAATCCCAAGCAAAGATGGCGGCCGCTACCGGCGGGGACCCGCGATCACAAGCAGCCCCCAACCAGCAGACCACCTCAAAGGTAAGAAGCTTCACATCGGCATTCATTAAGGCAATAGGTCTATATGACCCAGGAATTGTAGCGGGCTTCCCTTTTTTCAGAATAACAATAACCTCCGTCTCGCCCCAAGAATTAGGGATTGAAATCCCTCTCTGGGCTTGAGTAAGTATATCCAGAAGTTCCACTCTAAAACCTGATATAAAAGTCTTATAAAATTCAATTGGTATCAGATCTGGTCCTGCAGCCTTCGAGGAAGGGAGATCTGCTAAAGCTAAAGTCATTTCTTCTAGTGTTATGTTGGCATCAAGTATAGTTTTTTCCTCTGAATCTAATTTTTTAAATTGAATATTTCCTAAATATTCCCTGATATTCTCAATTTCTGCCGCTGTCTCCCTATCATACAATTCCGAATAAAACTTCCAAAATTCATTTCTTATTCCCTCAGAGTCAGAGATTAGATTGCCTGAGCTGTCAACTATATTTTTAATATCCCCTGCGTTAGCTTTCTGCCTAGCTCTAACAGCAAGAATGTGACCAACCCGCTCGCTAAACTCGCACGCCTGCTCCTTCTTTGTTAAATAACTAGCTACTGTCTTCTTAGTGATACAATCCGCTATTTCTGCCTTTAAAATCATAA
The DNA here is from genome assembly GCF_964263255.1 of Lissotriton vulgaris. Taxonomy (NCBI): domain Eukaryota; kingdom Metazoa; phylum Chordata; class Amphibia; order Caudata; family Salamandridae; genus Lissotriton; species Lissotriton vulgaris. The sequence goes on along the minus strand of NC_141692.1, from coordinate 2,374,913 downwards.
TCTCCAACAATTGATGATCCAAAGGAAGCCCCCTCGAGATTAACCTACTTAACTCGGACTCAGCATTCAGAAGGGAATTAACTTGTTGATCGAACGACTCTCTTTCCTTTTTTCTCATTGCCAACTTCAAATGAACATTAACCCGCCATACTAATTGCAACACTACTCAATGCATTTACATGGTCACCTGCCTTTGCGGTTGAGATGTATAGGGATGACAATGCATACAGTCAAGACCCGTATCACAGAACATAAAAGCAACACACGATGTCAAAGGGTCACCAGAAGACTGTACACACACTTCAAAGATGCCAAACACCCCCTGATTCCCTATGGGGGTTATCTTCAAAGCACACATGCAGATTTTGCAGCCATCTCTATTCCGAATAGAGAAGAGATGGGTTCACAGACTCTCAACAAACAATGAAGGGTTTAATGATGATATCCCATGGGGTTCCCTGACCTAGGTTGTATCCTATCCACGATACGTATTGTATGTGTTTACAAGAGGCCAGAGTCTGCGGGATAGATTAATGCGGTCCCATGTGTTCGCACACAAAACAGTTCAAGGCAGTCGACATTGGAACATCACGACCTTGGATACAAACCTTGTTTACCAACTGCTATAGCGATAACCTGGTCTACCTGATCAATTGTCCTTGTGGGTACCGTTATGTTGGTATGACCACTGGGAAGGTAAAAACACGAATGCTGGAACATAAAAGCACCTTTCGGTGTAAGAAGTCTAACACCAAACTAACAAGACACTTTGTCGAGTTCATTCATTCCCCTGATGCTTTTACATGGACGGTGCTAGAAAAACCATACTTTCCACCGCATCTAGGCGATAAAGCAAAATATCTATTTTCAAAAGAACAAAGATGGGTGTTTAGATTGGGCAGCGACACCAGAGGTCTAAATGATACAATCCCATGGACTTCACTGTGAGGTCATGATTTCCATTAGAATCACTGTACTCAGAAGGACCTTTTCAATGATTCTAGATTCCTATATCATATGTTAGACCAAAATGGATATGGCCTATAGACAATTTGAATGTTGGGATTTTCTATCATTTGGATAGCAATGGAGTCATGATAGACGTACAAAATACATTTACCATAATAGTGACAGGTCCTAATTTGTTAACATACAGTTATCACCACAAAAACATAGATTAGGGGTTCGGAAATTCCCCTTCTCCTCCTTTTCTGAGGTGAAGAGCCAGGCAACATTAAGATCTTCTTATTCATGAGTTCCCTATAGATAACTTTATAACTTTATTGTTCGCAGGGCTAAAGGACACACATGCTCTGTGTAACAGAAAATGAATTCCCGTGTAGTAGTAGATAATGGATTGAGAGGCTGTACTGTGGTCCATCCAATTTAACAACTGCTGATAGTAACGAGCAGGCGTCTTGTAGAGTCATAGGTTTATATGAAAAAAAACTTCCATCCCGGGATCACAACGCTATTTTGGGGCAGTTGATCGTCGCGCATTCTATAATTCCAACAAAAGGCCCGAATTGTCTTTCAATTAAGTATTTCACAATAATATTCTTGCAAACATCTGTGGGCACCCACCATATGATTTTTATGAACTACTTCGGTAAACCTAATACAGACGCATAGACAATGATAAACTACACGCTTGCTACGCGTCACGTCACTTTATAGTTCTTCGGAACTACACGTCACGTGACTCGGCGTTCTTAGTTGGCTTTCAAATGATAACGATAGCGGCGCTCTTGGGCATTATAAAATTCCAACATAGGGCCCGTAATGTTTTCCAATTAAGTATTTTACAATAACAATCTTGCAATCATCTGTGGAAACCTACTATATGATTCTCATGAACTATTTCGCTAAACTTAACACAGACTCATGGACAATGTTAAACTACACGTTTGCTACACGTCACGTCATTTTGTAGTTCTTCAAAACTACACGTCACGTGACTTTGGCGTTCTGAGTCGGCCTTTCAAAGGACAACGAAAGTGGCGCCCCAGTACCTTCCACACACTGTAGTGAAGGCCGAAGCACCGACGGAGAGGTAGGATTATGTGAAACCTCTCAGTAACCGCCGTTTAACTATACTAGTTTGCTGATCTACCAACACAAATTGCGGGGTTTCCGCTATTATAGTCGGGTGCAAAGTCTTTGCAGTGAGAATGTTAATTTGCTAATGAATAGGAGAATTGGTCTCCGTGTTAATAGATCGAAAAATTGAGTGGGCTTGCACTGAATTTGTTATATACAGCTTAATTAAACTATCAAATGAGAATATTTTCTCTTGACTAATACAACTGTGACCGACCTACTGTGGAGTTGGTGGGTTAATTAGCATTCTATTATTGAATTTGTGTGGATTATTTGACCTCTATGTCAAGATCGCATTGATTATTTGTTTTTAATATGAGAATGTTTTCATACAGATTCAGTTGGTGTTATAATACACAAGACAAGCTTTTCTTTGTATCTCCCTTCTCCCTCAAATAAGCATACTTTACCTGATTTGCAGGGCGGTGTCTCATACACCTGAGTGTCTACCGGGTGAGGTGAGGCCAATACCACATTTAGGACAGGTGAGTGGATCCATCAATTCTATATAATTTCATGGAGTCATTGTTGAAAGTAGTATGTAAAAGAGAGAAAGTAATTTGTTTATTGATACCATATATATTTATGACTATATTGTTGTTATACGCATTGTTTGTTTTTTAATTTTGACTTTCAGATGTGAAAAAATCACTATGCCTGTATGGAGGTAATATGAGAATTACATTTTAATAAGCTTCATCACATATGCAGTAGCAGATTAAGGTCCTGAAGAAAGCATGGACAAGTGGCCCATCAGGCTGAAACTAGTCGACCAAATTTCTTTTTAAGAGCAGCGGCTTATTTGTTTTCACGCCGCACCTGCACAAATGTTTATTAGGTTTGGGAGAGATACTCAGAATAAATAGGTTTGTTCTCCTCCTTATCCTTTTTAAACCACTATTTCACATGCACTGCACTCTTTCTTTCTTCTTTCTCCATCACACAGCCAGTGGATATTGTTTAGAGGCATTGGATAACTATGGTTTACAATTGGTTATTGGACATCCTTTATAGCTCTATGTAACAGTCACAGAGATCCATACATACTTTGTACCACATCACCTCCCTTTTGTATCAGAAGGCTTGAATGGTATAGAACAAAAGATATCCACATGATGACACTGGCCAGGATTGGCAGTTGATGGAGATCTGGTTGTTCTGTAATGGTCTACATGCACGTCTGTGTTTTTGGTATGTGTTCCGAGTATGGAATGAAATTCTCCATTCGGTACTCTAGCAAACAATATAGGAAATATGTTTGACGTTTGCTGTGTCTCTCTTACACTTTTGTGGACCACCAGATTTTGTTGTTTTTTGATTTGCACATAAGTACTAGCCATCTCTATACATGCGTTTCTGGATTATTATCTGTCGTCAGTAGAGATTAGGCATTTCAAATATTTCGGGTTGCTGATCAGGCTTACAAAGTATTCTCGGGTCACAGTACCTCTCAAGGCACGCAGGTGCCTCTCCGGAAGCTCGTCAGCTCAATTGGCTCGAGGGAGACTTGTAAACAGGAAACCAAGTGGTATCACACTGCTTCACTTCCCAGCAGGTTCGCCCCTGAGCATTATGGTGCATGCAGTTCGCCAAGCATGTTTACTTGCAAAAGTCGTTTGAGTAGTTCAGCAGGTTGGTGCAGATAAGTACTGGCCATCTCTATGCACATGTTTCTGGAGTATTATCCGTCGTCAGTAGAGATTAGGTATTTCAAATATTTGGGGTTGCTGAGCATGCTGCCATTGTATTCTCGGGTCACAGTACCACTCATTGCGGGCAGGTGCCTCTCCACAAGCTCGTCAGCTCGAATGGCTCAAAGGAGCCTTTTAAACAGGAAACCAATGTGGGATAACACTGCTTCACCTCCCATCAGGTTTACCCCAGAGCCTTATGGGGCATGCAGTTCGCCATGCGTGTTTACTTGCAAAAGTCTTTCTAGTATTTCACCAGGTTGGTGCAGATAAGTACTGGCCATCTCTATACACATGTTTCTGGATTATTATCCGTCGTCAGTAGAGATTAGTTAATACGGGGATTGTCTAGGCTATATGGCACTATCGCCAGAATCCAATGTGTAACTGCATACATATAACCTGATTTGGTTCACCAAGATGGCCCGCCAGAACTTACGTGTATCCTTATTGCGGCCAGTTCCAAAAGGATTTGCATTTTTTTAACCCCTGCAAAATACTTGCAGTTTTAACCCACCCCGATTACAAGACTGATTATACACCATCACGTCAATGTGTGTGCATACACATTCTCTCCATGAGCACGTCTTACTGCCTTATTTTGCACTTCCTTTGACTAAATCAAGATGGCTGCACCATCCTCCGGAGGTACGGAACCCCTTCCTTCCGCTGTCTCAAGTCTCGCAAGAATTCCATTACTCGCGGGAACGCTCTTCTGATGCCCCAGACATGGCATAACCCACCATCCTGGTTCCGGAGGCAGGGTAGGTGATGAGACGGATGTTCACGGAATGCTGGTAAGTAGCTTTCTCAGACTAAGGATTCCCTTGATGCCATGAACTACTACATAGCTGAGTTTACACAGCGGGCGATTTGAGGTGCCCTGTTCCCACCCTTAAACTTCCTCTGAGGCCAACAACCTGTGCCCCCCCCCCCCCATTGGTGGTTGTAGCTATATTGGCCTTGGCGCTTTGGCAGTGTGCAAGTTACTAACATCACTTGTACCGTTCTGAGCCACACAGCACATAGCCCTATTCTACCTGTGACACACAGGCACTCGGTTGCCACTATGGGGCAGGTCAGTCTGGACTTGACCTTCGGCACCTCCCACCTGTTAACTGTCCTTCGAACGTTTTTGCAACCTGGGCCCGCTTGGCTTGTGCATTAGATATGAGGTTGTTTTGAATATTGCATTCAGGATCTTCTTTCTTCACCTTACTAATTTAGGACACAAATCGGTGTCCTTATGACCGCCGGATACTGTTGCAGGCACCCTTAGATAACAGTTTTGGTGAGCTCCTGTCCTACCTTATCTGTTATTTCATCATTCACTACCATTGAGCTTATCCTAGACTCCTGGTATTTTTAATACACATCCACTGCATGAATTTTTATCCTACAACTACACCACGATCACGGTGTAGCGCATGGGTGTATGACTTTGTAATACACCAGTACACTTTATTGTATGTGTTTTTTTAACAGATTAATGAGATACCTGAAAAATGTGTTGCTAACAAATGCCTTTTGTCCCTGTATTTAGGTTATTTACCTGAAAGCATGGTATGTAGTCTTTCCCTTATCACGTTGTGTAGATAGCATTTTGCTGGTCCTGAAGAAGTGCCTTGATCCTCCTGACACCCAGGGCATGAAACATGTTGACCTACTGAGAGTAGAGTGTACACAGCTAGATACATAGCCTCTAGTTCACCACCAATCTCCCTGTTTCTAATCAGGCAGTTTACCTTCCTGAATAAATTGCTGCTAGGGCTAACTGACCTATTCTAATGCACTCCCTTCACATCTACACATACTAGGCCTCTCACCCCCACTGCACCCAATGGCAGGAACAAAATATTCCCGCTAAAGAGCCCCATACTGGGTGCCCGTCGGGTATTGCAGCCCCGACCTGACGAGGGGCAGGCTCATATGATGAAGCATGACACCTAGTTTGCTAGGTGTGTGAGAGCCCTAGTTCCATAAGGGGAATTCCTCCCTCTGTTTGTGCATAGTGTGGAATCGCCATCACTGGCTTAGATCCCACTTTTTGTATCTCACTGTTCATTCACTTTGACTCAGAAGAACTTCATACCCTTTTTTCCTGGCATCACATGGATTGACACCATAGAAAGTGGCATCACAGATGACATTGCATGAATTGCCATCATAGAAAGTGACATCACAGATGGCATCACATAAATTGACATCATAGAAAGTGGCATCACACATGACTTCACAGGAATCGACATCACTCATGGCATCACAGGAATTGGCATCACAGATGGCATCACAGGAACTGACATCATAGAAAGTGAAATCACCCACGGCATCACAGGAAATGACATCACCGATGGCATCACAGGAATTGACATCATTTATTTTATTTATTTATTTATAACATTTTATATAGCACAAACTTGATCCCGAAGGATATCAGAGCGCTTTACAATTTGAGGAAAAGGTAACAAATCAGAACACCAGTCCAAAATTGGGAATCCAATGGGCATTGAATCAACCTCAGCTCAGAAGACGAGCTTCAGAGAACGAGTAAGACGTTCCGGGCTTACATGCCAAGTGATCGCCACGGCAGCAAAGAAACACAAGGATCTTCCCACCGGCTGGTGTTGAAGACCAATTACAAATTAAAGAAGGAATTCATACTCTAAATGAGCTGGAGTTTCTCGGCTGACATCCTCCTCCTTACAGTTGAAGCCTTTTTTGTTGATACAAGCTCCCTTCACAAGGATGCCCAACCTTTTGCAGTCCTGATGAAGCCCCACTTTTAGATGCAGACAAATCAGCGCATCCTATCTAGGGTCGAAACGTCGCCGTTCTGTCTATGTATCGGTCCACACAGAGTTTCAAGGAACTAAAGAAATAATGTATCCGTTTTGAAACAAGTGTAACTAATAGTGGACACACGTGATTTAAATATTGTATATATATATATATATATGTATGCTTATGATTATGTTTACTGTCTAATGTCACCTGAATTGACATCATAGAAAGTGGCATCACACATGGCATCACCTGAATTGCCATCACAGAAAGTGACATCACACATGGCATCACATGAATTGACATCATAGAAAGTGGCATCACACATGGCATCACAGGAATCAACATCACACATGGCATCACAGGAATCAACATCACACATGGCATTGCAGGAATTGACCATTGAAACAAACAAGGGAACCCACTCGGTAAGCAAGGACCAAGGGTATTAGTATAAAAAAGCAACAACGGTCCTTACAAGGGGAGATAAAAGGTTAAATAATTATAGGCCACAATATGCACTATAATAAAAAGAGAAGTCCAGCCGGACCTCAAATTTAATCGATAAGGTTATCAAAATTGCATCAACAAACATAAATACAGTGGGACACAGTCCTGTATCCAACAAGGCTAGACAAACAATAAACAGTGTACAAAGGTTAAGGAATTTCTCAGGCAATTAACAAATTGTGAGCAGCTAGAAAAATTGGTGAAATCAGTTTAGCTTGATTCATGTACAAAAAACAAAATTATGCCACATAATAGTGAACTAAAGTTTAGACTACATATACTGTTGACGGCGTTTCGATCCTATCTAGATCAAGGATCATCATCAGGACAACCAGTGTATTGCCTGCATAGAAAGCCTGTAATTACAAGGGGGAGCCAAAAACATGTAGAAACCATAGATTACCCCTCTAAACTCTAACACTAGCTTCGAGCAGTTACAGTTTTCACGCCATGCTTTAAGGTGGTACCTATCATACGTGTAGGTGAGTGCCAAGAGTCAGTGCCAAACATACACGGCGCAATTGTCATAAAACCACGTGTGATTTAGGGTAGGGACTAGCATGTGTGTCGGTACTAGCCCAACAGTTCGGTGTTTAGCCATGCATTAAGGGAGCACGAGTGGTTGTGCAAGATACGGACTAGCTCGGGTGGGGAGAAATAAGAGGAGGGAGAGGGGGCCGGCGATATGGAATTACCAAGGCTGGCGAACAGACGGCCAATCGCGTGTTAGCCTCTGACATCTGCAGATTTATTGGCACGGTCAATGCCCGGGGAGAATCCACGTTCCGACACCTAGTGGCAAGGAACCAACACGTAAGGGACAATGTGCCCAAGGATGGACATGCCTTGGTGCAAGAGGGTATACGGGAATGAGCTTACCTTAATGCATGGCTAAACACCGAACTGTTGGGCTAGTACCAACACACATGCTAGTCCCTACCCTAAATCACACGTGGTTTTATGACACTTGCGCCGTGTATGTTTGGCACTGACTACATGTATGAAAGGTACCACCTTAAAAAGCATGGCGTGAAAACTGTAACTGCTCGAAGCTATTGTTAGAGTTTAGAGGGGTAATCTATGGTTTCTACTTGTTTTTGTCTCCCCTTGTAATTACAGGCTTTCTATGCAGGCAATACACTGGTTGTCCTGATGATGATCCTTGATCTAGATAGGATCGAAACGCCGCCGACAGTATATGTAGTCTAAACATTAGTTCACTATTATGTGGCATCATTTTGTTTTTTCTACATGAGTCAAGCTAAACTGATTTCACCAATTTTTCTAGCTGCTCACAATTTGTTAATTGCCTGAGAAACTCGTTAACCTTTGTACACTGTTTATTGTTTGTCTAGCCTTGTTGGATACAGGACTGTGTGCCACTGTGTTTATGTTTGTTGATACAATTTTCATAACCTTATCGATTAAATTTGAGGTCCGGCTGGACTTCTCTTTTTATTATAGTGCATATTGTGGCCTATAATTATTTAACCTTGTGTCTCCCCTTGTAAGGACCGTTGTTGCTTTTTGATTACAGGAATTGACATCACAGATGGCATCACATGAATTGAGATCATAGAAAGTAACATCACACATGGCATCACATAAACTGACATCATAAAAAATTGCATCACATGAATTGACATCAGAGAAAGTTTCATCACACATGGCATCACATGAATAGACATCATAGAAAGTGGCATTAGAAGCCACAACTTTACAGGAAGTGGCATCACAGGAAGTGACATCAGTTCTAAAACCTTCAAATATATGTTTAGCAGGTCTATCATGTTGTTAAGGAAGACACAAAGTATACCCAGGAAACTTCCACATCACTGGACTCATTAAACTCTATGTCAATAACCATGGATGGGTATTGTAACACCCAGAACCCATGGAATAATGTCCAAAACTAACGGTAGAAAATAAACTAAGTGATCAAAGTGCACAGGCCTCGACGAGTGAAGGGAATATTGTCCAGAAAAAAAAAGAAGTCGACACTGCAACAACCCAAATCAACACTGAGGGGACGACAAACAAGGTGAATGACAAACACATTAAATTAAAACTGGTACAAATAATCCCCACAAAAAATATCAATAGGATTGAAAATCAGTGAGAAGTAGCCTGGCAGAGGTGCTCTTAAACAAACATTGAGCAAAATGAACTTCTAGTAATAAATGTTAATCTACACAAGGTCAATAAGAAGACCCAAATGCCAAGGCATCAACATGAATACATATAGCCAGGCTCCCACACCTTACTGCCCACAAAGACCCAACAGTGGAATAATAATTCCAATAATCTGATTATACCAACACCCCAGTATGTATGACAGGGTCACGAAGACTGCCTCAACAGAGGAAACAACTTGAGATTGATGCAGAAATACCGATGCAAATACAACTCCCCTCAACCAACCTGCTTTCGATCAAGTTCATGGCTCAGGGAGAGAAAAAGCAGATGGAAAAAACCTTGTCTACTTGGAAGATTGAGGAGATGGTATCATTAATTTTAAATGCAGCTCAAGAGTTTGAAGCCTGGGGCATAGCACTTTCAAAGCCACAAGGCAAGGCTATACATTATCCTCGCTACTTTAACACAGAAAGTATATCTCCAACCCTGGTTCAACTGCTGTATACTTGGTACTACAAAGCACTGGAGGCAAAATGGGAGACACTGAGCAAGAACTAATCAAGCAGTGGGGGAATCAGAATGAATATAAATGGCACTGGATTGCACCAACCCTAAATGGCACTGCACGGGAGACCCATTAAAAATAGAGCTAAAATGGTAACCAATCGTCATTAAATCTTCTGTCCTGGAACATCAAGAGAGCATGAGTGACTATGAACAGTGCCCACAGCTCAGAGAGTGACTAGGAACAAAGCCCACAGCTCAGAGAGCATGAGTGACTGTGAACAGCGCCCACAGCTCAGAGAGCATGAGTGACTATGAACAGCGCCTACAGCTCAGAGAGCAAGAGTGACTGTGAACATCGCCCACAGCTCAGAGTGCATGAGTGACTATGAACAGCACCCATAGCTCAGAGAGCATGAGTGACTATGAACAGCGCCCACAGCTCAGACAGGGCTATAAAGAGCGCCCACAGCTCAGAGAGCATGAGTGACTATGAACAACGCCCACAGCTCAGAGTGTGACTATGAACAGCGCCCACAGCTCAGAGAGTGACTATGAACAGCACCCACAGCTCAGAGAGCATGAGTGACTATGAACAGCCAACAGCGCAGAAAGCATGGGTGACTATGAACAGCGCCCACAGCTCAGAGACTGACTATGAACAGAGCCCACAGCTCAGAGAGCATGAGTGACTATGAACAGCGGTGCCCACAGCTCAGAGAGCATGAGTGACTATGAGCAGAGCCCACAGCTCAGAGAGCATGAGTGACTATGAACAGCGGTGCCCACTGCTCAGAGAGCATGAGTGACTATGAACAGCACCCACTGCTCAGAGAGCGACTATGAACAGCGCCCACAGCTCAGAGAGTGACTGTGAACAGAGCCCACAGCTCAGAGAGCATGAGTGACTATGAACAGAGCCCACAGCTCAGAGAGCATTAATGACTATGAACAGAGCCCACAGCTCAGAGAGCATGAGTGACTATGAACAGCGCCCACAGCTCAGAGAGCATGAGTGACTATGAACAGAGCCCACAGCTCAGAGAGCATGAGTGACTACGAACAGCGGTGCCCACTGCTCAGAGAGCATGAGTGACTATGAACAGCACCCACAGCTCAGATAGTGACTATGAACGGCGCCCGCAGCTCAGAGAGCATGAGTGACTATAAACAGCACCCACAGCTCAGAGAGCATGAGTGACAATGAACAGAGCCCACAGCTCAGAGAGCATGAGTGGCTATGAACAGAGCCCAACGCTCAGAGAGCATGAGTGACTACGAGCAAAGCCCATAGCTCAGAGAGCATGAGTGACTATGAACAGTGCCCACAGCTCAGAGAGTGACTATGAACAGAGCCCACAGCTCAGAGATCATGAGTGACTGTGAACAGCGCCCACCGCTCAGAGAGCATGAGTGACTATGAACAGAGCCCACAGCTCAGAGAGCATGAGTGACTATGAACAGTGCTGCCCACAGCTCAGAGAGCATGAGTGACTATGAACAGCACCCACAGCTCAGAGAGCATGAGTGACTGTGAACAGCGCCCACAGCTCAGAGAGCATGAGTGACTATGAACAGCGCCTACAGCTCAGAGAGCAAGAGTGACTGTGAACATCGCCCACAGCTCAGAGTGCATGAGTGACTATGAACAGCACCCACAGCTCAGAGAGCATGAGTGACTATGAACAGCGCCCACAGCTCAGACAGGGCTATAAACAGCGCCCACAGCTCAGAGAGCATGAGTGACTATGAACAGCGCCCACAGCTCAGAGTGTGACTATGAACAGCGCCCACAGCTCAGAGAGCATGAGTGACTATGAACAGCCCACAGCTCAGAGAGCATGGGTGACTATGAACAGCGCCCACAGCTCAGAGACTGACTATGAACAGAGCCCACAGCTCAGAGAGCATGAGTGACTATTAACAGCGGTGCCCACAGCTCAGAGAGCATGAGTAACTATGAACATCGCCCACAGCTCAGAGTGTGACTATGAACAGCACCCACAGCTCAGAGAGCATGAGTGACTATGAACAGCCCACAGCTCAGAGAGCATGGGTGACTATGAACAGCGCCCACAGCTCAGAGACTGACTATGAACAGAGCCCACAGCTCAGAGAGCATGAGTGACTATTAACAGCGGTGCCCACAGCTCAGAGAGCATGAGTGACTATGAACATCACCCACAGCTCAGAGTGTGACTATGAACAGCACCCACAGCTCAGAGAGCATGAGTGACTATGAACAGCCCACAGCTCAGAGAGCATGGGTGACTATGAACAGCGCCCACAGCTCAGAGACTGACTATGAACAGAGCCCACAGCTCAGAGAGCATGAGTGACTATGAACAGCGGTGCCCACAGTTCAGAGAGCATGAGTGACTATGAGCAGAGCCCACAGCTCAGAGAGCATGAGTGACTATGAACAGCGGTGCCCACAGCTCAGAGAGCATGAGTGACTATGAACAGCGCCCACAGCTCAGAGTGTGACTATGAACAGCACCCACAGCTCAGAGAGCATGAGTGACTATGAACAGCCCACAGCTTAGAGAGCATGGGTGACTATGAACAGCGCCCACAGCTCAGAGACTGACTATGAACAGAGCCCACAGCTCAGAGAGCATGAGTGACTATGAACAGCGGTGCCCACAGCTCAGAGAGCATGAGTGACTATGAGCAGAGCCCACAGTGTCGTAATTGGCCCGATCGGGTTAGCGATTAGCTGAACCTACACGTTTCGCTTCTTAACTTGGCTATATACGATAAACGCCATTTTGAATGTTGCAGCGGCCATCTTAGACCATGAGCGGCCTCGTGGCCGACGTGCCCTTTAGTCCTTTGTCCGTTCCACTGACCACTCTCATCTGCCCAGCAACAGGCTATTTTTAGTATTGGTCAAGCCACACATGCGCAGTTCTCACTGACCCGTAAACCTTCAGGAATGTGCTGCTAACTGACCAGCGGGTTTGAAACTCTCCAATGAGCTGGCAGTATTCCAAACCATGACCATATATGTCTCTAAAACTGTGTCTTAACTTGTGCCGCCTAAACTTTTATTGCCCCAAAATTGTATATAAACGGGGTCACACCGGTGTTCGGTGTGATACCTCTTGCATTACCGAAGGGTGCTGTTTGAGTGTACCACCACCCCATGGGGTCCTAATAAACTTGTTCTTTGCATTTTACAGTTTCCGTGCCAACAGTTCTTGTGTAAGTGGGTAATCTCTGGAGCGTGTAGGCCTTGGGAACCCCGAAATACTTCAATTGGCGACCACGAAGGGACTCATCGGCGACTCGGATGCCCGAAGGAGAGGTCGTGACGAAGGCTTGGAAATCCGCCATGGGCGCGCGCTGCCACGAGTGACCCGAGTCTTGGCTGCCACGGTGTTTTTTCCTTTCCTTCCGATCTGACCTTCCAGGTGGCGCCGGTCTCCGACTGAGTTTTCGAAGTGTCCGCATCACTGAGAGAGTGCCGTTTGGCTGATTTGGCTTACAAGACCTTGGCAGTTGGAACCTGGACAGTTGAGTATTTGGTAAGCTTTGTGTTCGGTAAGGTAGTCTTCGGACGCTTACTGAAGTTCTACGAATTGTGTTCGGTAAGGTAGTCTTCGGACGCTTACTGAAGTCCTACGAATTGTGTTCGGTAAGGTAGTCTTCGGACGCTTACTGAAGTCCTACGAATTGTGTTCGGTAAGGTAGTCTTCGGACGCTTACTGAAAAATCTGTGCTTTGTGACCGGTGAGGACGCTTGCCGAATTCTATGAACTTTGATTTGAGTTAGCTAACATTGTGAATTTGTGATCTTTGAACTCATATGTGTAGTGCACTTCACATAGGCAGGCATGTAGAGATGTTTCTCTAACCTTGTTTTTTTCCCTTGAGCGGCACAATCGTGTAGAGAATTGTAAGTGCCATTTTTTCTGGTGTCACGCTTTTGTGATACTTTTCGAACATGCCTGTTTTTAGCACACTCCGAGGAATGTGTTGTTTTGGAGAAGGTGCCTCAATTAGGTTAGCGGAATCACAGCCGGCTCCCCCAGAGGGAACTCCAAATAGGGAAATGTATATCAAGTTCGGCCTCCCCCCTATTATGTACAGTAAATTGTGGCATAAGTACACTAAGGCCGATCCCGAATTGCAATGGCCCCTACACGGGTCATACGATTTGAGTAAAATCCAATTTGTGGAGCAATGTATGTTTCAGCGCAGGTCTAGACAAAACATGTTTGATTGTGTGCGAATGTGGGAGAAAGCGGCGCGTGAACGAATGAAGCGTGAGGTTGCCTTGGCGGACAAAGAGCAGCGCAAGGCTGCTCGGGATAAGGCTTTACAGCTTGAGGAAAAGGAGGCTCAGGAGAAGAAAGAAAGGGAGGAACGGGAACGTAATTTGCAAACTGCTGGTCAGTTTCCTATTCGCCGACCACTTTATCCTGTCCTTAATAATGAAGTTGATGATTTTTCTTTGTTAGATCGGTCACCGCCTCCGTATGTTACGCCGACGGCTCCAGCTGTGGATTCTGATGAGGACGGACGGGATAAGTCGGGCAAGAAGGGTGTATCGGCTCTCAGGTTTACTGCGGAGAGGTCCGCTCATTTACGTAGTTGGGCTCGCAAAGTGAATAAGCATAGTGTTACTCAGGATCAATTGATCTCAGAGAAAGCAGGGTGGACGGATCTTGAAGTGATGTATTTTTTGTCTTCCTTGGCTGATGAAGTTGTAAGCGCATATCGAGATCTTTCTGATACGTTAGAGCCAAAGGTGTTGTCGGTGTATCGTGAAAATTTAGCTAAAGGTGACTTTGATCTTTCAGATGTTGACGACCTGTTCAAGCACTTGATCAAGCTGCGGGACGAGACAACCCATTTGAGGCAGGAACGGAAACGGAGGCAAAAAGAGTCCGAGCCGGGAAATGACGGGGCGGTTAAGGAGTGTTCTCTCCGTGGTTCAGATAAGAGTTCTGCGTTGCATGTTATGCCTATGCGTGAAGCCGCGCCTTTGTATGTTCCACCAAAAGGGGAAGGTACGGATGATGATAAGTTGTCGAAGGATGCGAAAGGGTATTTTGTGTATAATTGGGTATATACGCCATGGAATAGGGCAGATGTCATGGCACTGAAAAATTCTTTACCTGATCTCCGAAAGAACCCAGCGGCATTTTATGAGGGGGTGGAAGGGGCTATATCGTCTTGTGTGATGACTCTTGTAGATATAGATTTGTTTTTTGGGCTAATTTTACCACCTGATATGTGGAGGCAAATTCGTAAGACTAATGATGAAACGATCTTGGGGGGAACCTGGAAAGAAATAAACGCAGCAGATTTAGATAGGGAACCGGCATGTAAGCCTTGTCCACTAATTTTAGATCTTCCGGCAGCTATTTTGCATAAATTGAAAACGCTTGTTCCCGCCAAAAAGATTGATTGGACCATGTTAACGTCGTGCAAGCAGAAACCCGATGAAACGGTCTCTGATTTCTTTACACGCTTCGAGGAGGCCTTTCATGATTACAGTGGTCAATCTTTAACAGACGATACGGGTCGGCATCTGTTTGTAGATAAGTATGTAGCTAATCTCCTACCAGAGATTGCTAAGCGATTGAAATCGAGTGAAAGTTCCTGGGCCACGGCGACCCCTGCGTCCTTGTTAACTATGGCTCAGTATTATGAGCGGCAGGAGGTGGAAGCTAAAGAAAGTGTAGAGAAAAAGACGAAGGAATTGAAAACGAAGGTGATGTTGGCACAGGTTCGGGGAACACAGGGTAGAGGGAATGATAGAGGTAGACGCGGTGGGGGAAATGCATCGTATGGTCGTACGGACATTGCGGAGGATCAGTGTGCTTATTGTAAGGAGTTTGGGCATTGGGCTGAAGATTGTCCGGTACTTCGCGAACAGCGTAGTCAGCGTGGTCGAGGTAGTGGAAGGTCAAGAGGAGGTTATACTGGAACGAGAGGTGGCGGAGGTGATCGTAGACAGGTTGAGGAGAGGGGCCGTGGCCAGGACGAACGAAATACGTTTGATAGACGGAATCAATATCAGATTTCGGAAGGAGAGAATGTGGAACATCAGGATTATGTGCATGCATAGGATTGCGTAGGATGGGGTAAGGAATCAGTTGAAGTGCCAGTAGATCAGCAAGGTCCATATGTAACAGCAGGTATTTTGGGTTCTACTGATCAGTTTCTAGTCGACACAGGAGCTACTCGTAGCGCTCTGTCGAAAAACTTGGTTCCGAGGGCTCCCCTGTCTGGCGAAATGATTACGTGTGTAGGGTTTGATGGCACACCCTCCCCCAGCCCATTGTCCAAGCCCCTTGCACTATGCATTGACAAATACTTTAGCTTTGGCCAATTTTTGTTATCGCCCCATACCCCAGATAATATCTTGGGCATTGACTTGCTTAAATATTTTCGAGCAACAATACGCTGCACTCCAGAGGGAGTGCGGGTTATTCTGAATGATAACTATCCTGACCCTGACGATTGCCCCAACCCTGACAGATTTTGTGTCATTTTAGATATTCCTGCTCTGGCCTCTCTGCCGCACACGTTGTGGGCGACATCAGATACGGATGTGGGAGAGATGCGCATTCCACCAATACACATTACTGTTAAGGAGGGGGCCCCCTACCACGAGTGCCACAGTATAAGATCTCGAAGGAAGGTGAAATTGCACTGACGCATATTGTTCAGGATTTGATTTCCGCAGGGGTGGTGGAGGAGGTCCCTTATAATGTTTGTAACAGCCCTATTCTACCGATTCTTAAAAGAGATTCAGATGGCAAGATCTATCGATTTATTATTGATTTGCGTGAAGTAAATAAAATTGTCGTTCCCCAATACCCAGTGGTGTCTGATAGCACGACTTTGCTTACTTTGGTTCCACCGACAGCCACCACTTTTAGCGTTATTGATCTAAAGAATGCGTTCTTTTCTATCCCTGTTCACCCAGATAGCAGATATCTGTTTGGTTTTACGCTCAATAATAAATCGTATAGATTTTGTCGTGTTCCCCAAGGTTATACTGAGAGCCCTAGCATCTACAGCCAGGCTTTGAAACGTCAACTAGATTCCTTTACATTGCAGTCTGGCGTGGCACTCATCCAGTATGTGGATGACCTTCTGCTCGCCGCCGACTCCTATGCACAATGTGAACAGAGTACGCTTGCATTGCTTTCCTTTTTGGCACACAACAATCACAAGGTTTCCAAGAAAAAGCTTCAATACTGTAGACCCCAGGTGACCTACCTCGGTCATCTGTTGTCTAAGGAGGGGCGGGCATTAACATCTGATCGAATTCAGGCAATTTTAGACACACCAGTCCCCCGCACGCAGAGAGATGTGCGTGCCTTCATAGGGTTGACATCTTTTTGTAGACAATGGATCATGGGTTTTTCACATATCATAAAACCTTTGCTAGCATTGTTGTCCAAAACTACACCGATGCCTCTTGAGTGGACAGACGAATGTCAGAAAGCCTTTGAGCAGTTGAGACAGGCTCTTTGTTCTGCACCTGTGCTAGGAACACCAGATTACACGAAACTTTTCACATTGTACGTGCACGAGAATGATGGGTGCGCATTGTCAGTGTTAGTGCAGTTACACGGGGATAAGCAGAGACCATGTGCATACTTCTCTGCTATTTTGGATCCTGTAGCACGAGGGTTGCCTGGGTGTTTTCGAGCGGTAGCGGCAACAGCAGTAGCCATACGACAGAGTGAGGGCATAGTGTTATCACACAAATTGTTGGTGTTAGTTCCTCATGCAGTAGATGCCCTGTTAAACCAAACAAAGACCCAATACCTTACGAGCGCACGACTTACAGGATATGAGCTGACGCTTTTAGCGCCACACATAACATTGAAAAGATGCGCTACTTTGAACCCCGCGACTTTATTGCCCTATCCGGCCGAGGAGAGTCAGGAAGAACAACATCATGACTGTGTTTTCCTGACTGAGGAACACACAAAGGGTCGTGTTGACTTACAGGATGTGCCACTTCCTGATGCGGATGGGGAACTGTGGGTTGATGGATCGTGTTTGAGGCTGCCAGATGGTACGACTTCCGCAGCATATGCGATCACGACTCTTAAGACGGTGGTTGAAACAGCTAGAATACCACAAAAATCGGCTCAGGCAGCAGAGCTGATAGCCTTGACAAGAGCCTGCGAATTAAGTGCTGGCCTATGTGTGAACATATACACGGACAGCCGGTACGCCTTTGGAGTGGCCCATGACTTCGGGCTCCTCTGGAGGGAACGTGGGTTTCTGACGTCACACGGGGAGCACATTATGCACGGAGAGTTAGTGCGTGATCTCCTAAACGCGTTGCTTTGCCCCAAGAAAGTAGCAATAGTGAAGTGCAGTGCCCATAAAAAGATTACGGATAAAGTGGGTCAAGGAAATGCTTTTGCAGACAACATAGCAAGGCAGACGGCTATGTCCCGAACTAGCTCCCCTATGTATGTGGTACAATCACAGGCTGAAAGGTGGAGTGATGCCAGAGCAGAGATACGGGACATTCAAAAATCAGCTACAGAATCTGAACTTGCGGCTTGGGCAGTAGATGGGGTACTAGATGACGAGGGTTGTTGGAGAAGCAAAGACATGGAGAAGTGGAAATTGCCTGCGGCTTACGTGCAGGCGATGGTCCAGATGACACATGGACTGGCCCATGTTGGAGCTCTTGCAATTACTCGGCTTTTACAACGAGTTTGGGAGCATCCCGAGATTGCGAACACTGCAAAGAGAGTAGTGGAGACCTGCCTGGTATGCTTGCAACACAATCCTGGAAAGGGGACCCATACTCCGAAAGGAGGGTTCGTTCCACCCTCTGCACCATTTGAAGTGCTTCAAATGGACTACATCCAACTCGAGCGCTGCAACAACCTGAAGTATGTCCTAGTGGTGGTGTGTGCTTTTAGTAAATGGGTTGAGGCCTACCCCACGAAAGACAATACGGCTTTGACAACAGCTAAGGTGTTGCTTAAGGAATTCTTTCCTCGCTTTGGAGTTTGCAAATTTTTGTGGAGCGATAACGGGCCCCATTTTGTTGGAAAGATTGTGGAATATGTACTGAAGGGGTTGGGGATTCAGCAAAAGTTCCACGCTGTATTCCACCCTCAGTCAGCAGGTTTGGTCGAGCGGTATAATGCAACGTTGAAACTTAAGCTGGCTAAGATTGTGGCGACTACATCATTGAAGTGGCCAGATGCGTTGCCGTTAGCACTGCTCTCCCTTAGATCAGTACCCCACTCACGAACCGGCCTTACGCCCTATGAGGTGGTGTTTGGCCGGCCTATGAATATCTGGGGGGTGCCCAAGCCGCGATTAATACATGATGTGCCTTGTGTTATGATGAATGATTATTTGGCACGATTAACAAATGATTTGCTCTCTATTCATCAACAGGTTCGAGAAGCGCTCCCTGATAACTCCACTGGAGAAGGCCACGATCTTCGTCCTGGGGATCATGTGATGATCCGCTCGTTTGAGAGAGCAAGCAGTTTGGAGCCCAGGTGGAAAGGCCCCGAGCAGGTCCTCTTGGCGACCCGCACCGCAGTACGAGTGACAAACAGAAAGCGGTGGGTGCATTCGACCCATTGTCGCCGTGTCTCTCCGGACCTGGTGACTCCTGCTGTGCTGACTGATTACAAAGAGATCTTGGAGAAAGAAAAGAGCCCAGCTGTGACGTCGGCCGAAGTGGAGGGAGTCTTCCCGGACCAATCTGCTACTGGAAGAGAGCGCTACAATCTACGACCGCGATAAAGAAGATTTTTTGTTCCTTTTTAGACTGGTTGGTAACCGCTCCAGGTTTGTGAAACGGAAACCGGGAATTCCAAGGGGGGGGGATCAGTTCTGCCAGAATAGCGACACCCGTCTTGGCCCGGAGAAGAAAACAACGGCTACCTCGGAGTTCAGCACCACATTTTTCTTTTTTTTTAGGGTATACACGTACGTGTATCAAAGACTATTTGTGAAAAACTGTGAACAATTTGGGTCGTTTGAGACTTTGCACAGACTCCCTTGAAACTATGGAATCAACGGCATCGCGTGATAAGAAAATACTGGGTGCCTTTCTTTTTGTTTTTACGATTGTGGTGATAGCTGTTATTGCTTGGGTAGTTGAACTTGTGGTGCCTGTACGAGAATATTTGCTGCCGACTACCCCGGCACCGTCTGAACATTTCCATTTTACATTGCCATTCCATGAAGAACGCCATCGCCAAACGTACTTAAATAACAGCTTCATTCAGATTCTTCACCACACCCATAATATGACCAATACCTCTAACTGCTGGGTGTGTGGAATGTTGCCTGGGCACCAGAAGAGAGGGGGCACCCCACTTATTCCACTCCCGTTTTCGCACAATGGGTCATGCAATGCTTGGTACACCCTCCTCTTTACCTTAAGATGGCCAACAAAAGGGGGGGGTGCTTTTCCGTTTGAATAAAGTATGCTCCCATGACAAGGATGGGTTTCCCCGGGCTGAGGGTACACGTTTTGAATGGGAAGAGTACAGGCCTGATAATGTATCTGCTCCACGAATATATAGCAATCAGCGAAATGTGAATGTATCTAGTGCTCATGTCATAAATGTCATTGCCACAAAAGCCGATTTATGCATCAGAAACAAAGGCACGATTGCAGTGGGGAAAAGCAAATGTAATATCACTCTTACGTTTGACAGCCCGAATGGCATTTCATTTGTTGCATCTCGAAACACCTACTTCATTTGTGGAACGAAGGGGTACCATCAGCTTCCAGTAGGGTGGTTGGGCACGTGCTACGTATCGTTTGTGCTACCTCCTGTGTTTATTGCCCCTCCAATGTACCACAACGACTATACTCTGTACCACGATTTTGTTTTGAACAGAGTTAAACGAACTGTTGCCCTAGAGGACATTGATCAAACGGACACTGCATTACAACAGTATGTGGATTTCAATTTGGGACTATTCTCCTTTGTGGGGGCCGCGTTGAACAGTCGGAAAATCAGACGGCTGACTCGCGTTGTTGAGGCTGTTGCGAATGACACTGCCATTGCCCTGGGGAATATTACCGAAGAATTGCAGATTTCTAGAATTGTCACCCTCCAAAACCGGATGGTGCTGGACGTTGTTTTGGCTGATCGTGGGGGGGCATGTAGAATCATCGGAAGCAGCTGTTGTGTCTATGTCCCTGATAATTCTCCATCTGTGTATGATGCGATTTCCAAGCTGCATAAAATCGCTGCCGAAATACACCCGGACAATGGAACTTGGACACTTTCTGGATGGTTCTGGTCCATGATTGCAACTTGGGGCTGGAAACTGTTGACAATTCTTTGTATACTTATGGGAGCAATGTTCCTTATATGCTTGTGTATTCAATGTGGCCCTGCCTTATGTTCAATGTGTCTATCAGCTTGTTTACCATCGAGACGAGCTCTTGCTCAGGATAAAATGATGCTACACCAAGAGGTGACAAAAATTATGTTAATAGATATCGAGGACGAACATCCAGACTATGTTCATTATGAGGTAGATTCAGCTAAACGCTAAAAGGGTCGTCTGTCGTAATTGGCCCGATCGGGTTAGCGATTAGCTGAACCTACACGTTTCGCTTCTTAACTTGGCTATATACGATAAACGCCATTTTGAATGTTGCAGCGGCCATCTTAGACCATGAGCGGCCTCGTGGCCGACGTGCCCTTTAGTCCTTTGTCCGTTCCACTGACCACTCTCATCTGCCCAGCAACAGGCTATTTTTAGTATTAATCAAGCCACACATGCGCAGTTCTCACTGACCCGTAAACCTTCAGGAATGTGCTGCTAACTGACCAGCGGGTTTGAAACTCTCCAATGAGCTGGCAGTATTCCAAACCATGACCATATATGTCTCTAAAACTGTGTCTTAACTTGTGCCGCCTAAACTTTTATTGCCCCAAAATTGTATATAAACGGGGTCACACCGGTGTTCGGTGTGATACCTCTTGCATTACCGAAGGGTGCTGTTTGAGTGTACCACCACCCCATGGGGTCCTAATAAACTTGTTCTTTGCATTTTACAGTTTCCGTGCCAACAGTTCTTGTGTAAGTGGGTAATCTCTGGAGCGTGTAGGCCTTGGGAACCCCGAAATACTTCAACAGCTCAGAGAGCATGAGTGACTATGAACAGCGGTGCCCACTGCTCAGAGAGCATGAGTGACTATGAACAGCACCCACAGCTCAGAGAGCGACTATGAACAGCGCCAACAGCTCAGAGAGTGACTGTGAACAGAGCCCACAGCTCAGAGAGCATGAGTGACTATGAACAGAGCTCACAGCTCAGAGAGCATAAATGACTATGAACAGAGCCAACAGCTCAGAGAGCATGAGTGACTATGAACAGCGCCCACAGCTCAGAGAGCATGAGTGACTATGAACAGAGCCCACAGCTCAGAGAGCATGAGTGACTATGAACAGCGGTGCCCACTGATCAGAGAGCATGAGTGACTATGAACAGCACCCACAGCTCAGAGAGTGACTATGAACAGCGCCCGCAGCTCAGAGAGCATGAGTGACTATGAACAGCACCCACAGCTCAGAGAGCATGAGTGACAATGAACAGAGCCCACAGCTCAGAGAGCATGAGTGGCTATGAACAGAGCCCAACGCTCAGAGAGCATGAGTGACTATGAACAGAGCCCATAGCTCAGAGAGCATGAGTGACTATGAACAGTGCCCACAGCTCAGAGAGTGACTATGAACAGAGCCCACAGCTCAGAGATCATGAGTGACTGTGAACAGCGCCCACCGCTCAGAGAGCATGAGTGACTATGAACAGTGCTGCCCACAGCTCAGAGAGCATGAGTGACTATGAACAGCACCCACAGCTCAGAGAGCATGAGTGACTATGAACAGCGCCCACAGCTCAGAGAGTGACTATGAACAGAGCCCACAGCTCAGAGAGCATGAGTGACTGTGAACAGCGCCCACCGCTCAGAGAGCATGAGTGACTATGAACAGCACCCACAGCTCAGTGAGCATGAGTGACTATGAACAGCGCCCACAGCTCAGAGAGCATGAGTGACTATGAACAGCACCCACCGCTCAGAGAGCATGAGCGACTATGAACAGCGCCCACCGCTCAGAGAGCATGAATGACTATGAACAGAGCCTACAGCTCAGGGAGCATGAGTGACTATGAACGGAGCCCACAGCTCAGAGAGTGACTATGAACAGCACCCACAGCTCAGAGAGCATGAGTGACTATGAACAGCGCCCGTAGCTCAGAGAGCATGAGTGACTATGAACAGAGCCCACAGCTCAGAGAGCATGAGTGACTAGGAACAGCGACCACAGCTCAGAGAGCGACTATGAACAGAGCCCACAGCTCAGGGAGCATGAGTGACTATGAACAGCGCCCACAGCTCAGTGAGTGACTATGAACAGCACCCACAGCTAATGTCATGGTACATGAATTTATAGCTCCCTCTACTTCCTCATAGAAAGCGGCTGGATTTTTCCGTGGGTCAGGCAATGCAGCTTTAAGTGCCATTACATCCGCCCTCTTCCAGGGATTATACACCAATTTATAAATAAAATAACCTTTAGCATCTACAGAGGACTTATCATCACTTGTACCCGCTCCCTTAGGATGAACATATAAAGGCGCAGCCTCTCGCATAGGCTTTGCATGCACTATTGCGGTCTTATCTGTTCCAAAGATAGATGATTGTTTCCCGCCGAGCGAATCCGTCCGTGCATTTGCATCTGTTTTCCGTTTCTCCTCTCGCATTCGAAGCGCCTCAGTTCGTAGTTTGAACAACCGTCTTATCGTATCAGCCACCTGGGGGAGAGTAATAATCCCATTACGTATTTGCTTACAATCGGCTGCTACATCATCAGGTTCTAAAACACCAGAGACTTTCCGAAACATGTCAACAACTTCTTCAGCAAAATGCTCGGTAAAATATAATCGCTCTCTGTCCTTCCACCCATGTAAACTATCTAAAATATTAGAAACAGTAACAGAATCACAAAGTGCTTGACGAGCAATCTTTCTAAGTTCTGCTGCACGTTCGACTGACAGCATAGAGAGAGTATCTGGTTTCGTTCGATCTGCACCAGAATCCTCATCTTCGCCAGATGGAGTGGACGGAACAGCATACGGAGGCGGAGGACGATCTAGCAATGAAAAATCATCTTGTGATTTATTAAGGACAGGATAAAGAGGTTGCCGAACAGCATATTGGCCAGATATCTGTAATCTGCGCTCCTTCTCCTGTCTCTCTTCCAATTCTTTCACTACTTTCTTTTTCAACTCTTGCGCATTTTCATACACATTCTTCCGTTGCTCTTTTTCAATCAGCGCTTGCTCACGTTTCTCGCGCTCACGTACTTCTTTCACCCACATTCGCACACATTCCAACATGTCTTGTCTGGATTTCCGCTCGAACATACACTGTTCCACATACTCAATCTTTCGCATATCAAATGACCCATACATTGGCCAACATAACTCAGGATCCTTTGGCGTGTATTTCCTCCATAATGTGCTGTACATTATAGAAGAAAGACCATATTTTATGTACATATCTCTATTAGGCGTCCCCTTTGGGGGAGCCGGCTGCGATTTCTCAAGTCTTAACTGGTTATTTCCACAAAAGCAGCACATCCTACGAAGTACGCTAAAAGGAGGCATGCCAAAAATAGTGCAAAATATGCAGTATTATAATCAAAGTAGCACTTAAATTATCTGTAATACGTTGTGCCGTTCAAATCAAAATCACAATTTTAGAGAAAAATCTCCTCATTACCTGCCTATATGTGTTGCAACGCATATATTTCACTTTCACATACACAGGACTAGTCATAACAAACCAAAATTGCCACAGCAAGCGTATCATAAAACTGCCTTGCCAATCCCAGGCTTCCAAAACCCACAGCAAGTACTGTACAACAGTTCTTACCAATCAAAGGGCGTCCAGATTCCAACTGCCAAGTTCTAAATTCAACCAAACGACCACTGCACGGCAAGGCAACAGAAGAGATCTCAGTCGAGGAACGGCACCACCTGGATGGTCAGATCGGAAAGAAAGGAACAACGCCTTCGATGCCAAGACTCGGGTCTCTTCTGGCAGTGATCACGTCTGCGGCGAGTTTCCAATCCTTCGTCACGACCATTCCTTCGGGCATCCGAGTCTCCGATGAGCCCCACATTGGGCGCCAATTGAATTAAGCAAGCCTCAGCTAGGCCTACCAGTACAAGGGGTTCGCCCTTCTCTGCACAGAGTCCTCAGACCATAGGAAGAAATTGGCACCGAAACTGGAAAATACAAAAGCATAGTTTATTAAACCTTTAAAGGTGGTACTACAGTCCACACAACACCCTTCAGTATTGTAGCACACCGAACTAAAGCACATGGCCCCTTTTATACACAATGAGGGGGCTCAAAAGAAGGCGGTACAAAATACAAGAGCAAGTTTTATGTATATATAAGGACATATTGGAAAGGACAGTCGATGAGTGGGCGGAGTTAACAGTTTTCAGAAACTAGTGAACACATTCCTATCTGGAACTAATTAGGAACAGCTGCAGACTCTACTGGGCATGCCTGGGCATGCTGAAAGTGGGGGTTGCTAAATATAGCCTGTTACTAGGCAGATTTCAGGCGCAGTTAACAAAGAGGTAGGACAAAGCACATGATGAGCACACGGCAACATGTGGCAGACAAAATGGCTGCCACAAACACAAAATGGAGTCGGTTCAATTGCTACGACAATGGTCAAATACAGTATGTCTTCTGCTAATGCTTAACCTAATCGCCGTTGATTTACAACACATCACAAACCACTGCAGGGCTCACATCATGCACAGCACCAGCAGTGACACAGCACAGACCCCTGCAGAGCTCATAACCTGCACAGTACCTGCAGTGACACAGCACAGAACCCTGTAGAGCTCACAACATGCACAGCACCAGCAGTGACAGCACAGACCCCTCAAGGGCTCACACCATGCACAGCACCAGCACTGACACAGCACAGACCCCCGCAGGGCTCACAATATGCGTAGTGACACAGCACAGAACCCTGTAGGGCTCACAACATGCACAGCACCAGCAGTGACAGCACAGACCCCTGCAGGGCTCACGCCATGCCCAGCACCAGCAATGACACCGCACAGACCCCTGCAGGGCTCACGCCATGCTCAGCACCAGCAGTGACACAGCACAGACCCATGCAGGGCTCACAACATGCACAGCACCAGCAGTGACACAGCACAGACCCCTGCAGGGCTCACACCATGCACAGCACCAGCAGTGACACAGCACAGACCCCTGAAGGGCTCACACCATGCACAGCACCAGCAGTGACACAACACAGAGCTACATTTCATCTACGGACCTCCCGTCTCTTCGGAAAGACCCCGAAGGCCTGGCTATTCGGCTTAACAACTGGACCCCGCCAGTGCTTGGATACCCTCGCGGGTGACAAGCAGCGCTCTACAAATCTACTGATTGATTGATTGAGACGAGGAAGGTAGAGAGAAAGCAATCAGGGAGGGAGGGGAGAGACAGAAGAGAGGAGAGAGGATGGCTGGAAAGAGAGAGATTGCACCAGGCACTGGAGGGAGCAGGGCTGGTTTTAGCCTCTTTCCAGGGCTGCCTTTGGTTCCCTAACCTGCCCCGAATGCAGCCTCCTGGGAAACAAGACGAGTGTCTTATTAATTGCAAACGTAGGCCAAGGCTTTACCTCCTTCCATACTTTGTGCTGCGTCCTGGAAGGAGGGGCTTCCATCTAAAAAGCAATAAGCCTTTTTGCCAGGGTGTCTGCTTACCCGAAGAAATAGAAATGTGTCCAATGGGTTTCTTGCCACATGTAAAGGCTGCTTGAGAGGCGTTAATTGATGGAATCACTTCAAGCTTTCCTGATAACAAGATATTTTCTTATTGCGAGGTACAGTAAGGGTGTTGCAAACTGAACTATGATGTACATGCTTGTAAAGGGCAGTTATAACAATGTTTGCACTCATATAGTCTGCATACTAATGACAAATTTGCTTTAGAAGTACTTTTTATCTTTAGCCTACATTTATTATTATACTGTGTATAATACAGGTTTAAAATAATGGCTTAGACATTAACAATGCTTTCAGAGTTCACAAGTCACTTTTCCGTGCTGCATCGAACAGGATTCAATTCTGTGTGCCTCTGGTTGTACACATATACACCTGTAGTGATCGCATTAACCAATAAAGGTTTCATACCATATAATAGTGCGTTTCTTTTTTGAGTTTAAAGAGTTTAATTGAAGTAATTAGAAACATAGGTTCAATATAAAACAATATGTATAAAACAAATAGCATTAGATTATTAAACTGAATAAATAATTTGGTGGAATAAATGACATAAGAAATCTGTAATAAATCTAAAGATATTCCAAAAAAGAAAAGCAATAATAAAAATGTGTACCTGGGAAAAAAATAGCATTTGACATTTTTTAGTTTTTAGAGAAGAAAGGACAGTCTAGAGAAGGAGGAAGGGAGAAAGGATGAAGAAAAAGAAGGAGACAGAGGGAAAGAGCAGAGAAGGGAGGAAAGAAAAAGAAAAGAAATATCTTTCCTTATGTTAAGTGCTTTGTTTTTACTTCTTTGTGCATTTTTCTGTTGATTTTATACAGTAGGAACTCGACACAAAGGTATTAGAGCACTTTTCATGAGCACCACTTACATTACACAGGGCCACATTCGTTGTTTATAGACATAGGGGGGAGATTAAGGGGTTCGACAAGAATCACAGGATGTTGAGCCATTGCCGTGACTCAAACCTAAGTAGAGGGAAGGAGGCAGAGATCAGCCACATGAAAGCAAGGCTCCTTTCGGGATCAACGTTATAACAGGACCTGGAGCCGAGCCAGAGCCAGGCTTCAGGCCCAAGCCTGGCTCAAGTGTTCAGCAGCTTGCTCACCTCTAGAATAGCTATATAATGTCCAGAAAGTCTGTGATAATAGCACATGGTGTCCTGGCTTAGCTTACAATCTTTATGAACCTTTTTTGTGTCTGATTAGTATTTGTCTGTATTTATTTAACACAGTTAATATTTCATCTTACAGGGTTGTACAAAGAAACTGATTTGTGGTTTTAAAAGGGTTTGAGAAAAATTAGTTAATGTAGTAAGTGTTTTAAATGCACTATGTATGACCGTGAAGCCAGGGTTCAAATCCTGGATTTCCTGTATGCCTAATTGTGTGATCTTAGCCAAATCAATTTACCTCATGTGTCTAATTTATGTGAGAGTGACAGTTGAGAGCATTTTCACGGAAATCAGTTTAAGATTGACTGTGCATAAAATTCTGACTTGTATGTTTTATTAGCCTGGCATGTTTCACCATTTATAACAATAACATTGGCCATGATGTGAGGGACACCGGATGATACATGGGCCGATGCTCAGGAATGCTGATGTAGCGCCTATCTGAAACAGGGTAATGCAAGGCAGTGCTCTGCTCTGTATTGTGTTTTTATTATTTTATTGTTTTACCAAGCCACGTCGACCAGTATAGGCGTCAGAGTGTGTCAGAAGAGCTTCTTGAAGCTAGCAAGACCAGGCTTATCCGTCTCATTCTTGGGATGACTCGCTGTGATAACTGAAAGCACTCTTACCATGAAGTGCTGCCAAGAAACACCGATTGGTGAGGATGGTGGAAGTTTTACAGGGGTGCTTTGGGCCAAAGAAAACAGCTTTAGGCTACCCTGTCTTGGTTCACTTTAAGTCATGCAGAGGCACTCCCTGCAGTCAACTTCTCAAAGGTTGGGTTCAATCAAAGTGCTTTTCTTACATTTTCTCTGCTTTCTGCTTTTTCTTGCTGTTTCCCTTATTTTTTGGTGTGCCTCCTCCTTGATTTTCTATTGTTTTCATTCCTCTCTTTTTGCTCATTTCCACTGTAATGCATGCCTCCTCCTTGCTTTCCCCCTCTTTTTATTTGCAGTCTCTCGATACAACTCCAGACCTTCACCTCTCTCTTTCTCTCCTGGGTCCCACTCTCAGGGCCCTACTCGTCTCAATCAATGCCTCAATATACAAACAAGTTTGTTTAATCTTTACACATAATGCAATCCTATGCTAGTGTTCCC
Organism: Lissotriton vulgaris; assembly: GCF_964263255.1. Taxonomy (NCBI): domain Eukaryota; kingdom Metazoa; phylum Chordata; class Amphibia; order Caudata; family Salamandridae; genus Lissotriton; species Lissotriton vulgaris. The sequence goes on along the minus strand of NC_141692.1, from coordinate 2,346,095 downwards.
TGAGCAAACAAATGGCTGAAAATGTTAAACTGAAGGCCACTGTTTTAGCCAAATTAAGTTAGCTCTGCCAGCCTTAAAAGATGCGTAACTTGATCTTTATTTCCTGATCCAGTCTCAGTTCTTTTTAAATGTGACTGCTCGCTTGATGAGGAACCGGGGGTCAGAGTACTTTTGTTTGCATAACCATTATGCTGTAAAAAATGTCCAACCATTATTTATATGAATTTGATGTGCGTATGTAACATGTTAGCGTAGAGATGCCAAGTAAAAGATGTTCATTACATCTGACTTCGCAAGACATGTGGGCCATTTTCTTGTGTTGGTCGATTTCTGAAGGCCTGCTATGCATTTTTCCTGAAAATTCTAGTATTAGATTTCATAGTTGGATTTCATGTGCACGCTGGATTTGTTATTTCTCACGTTTCTGTTGCAGGTGGAAGAATCATCCTTGCTAGTTAGAATAATATGTTTGTTTTAGAAGTTAAAATGTACTTTTAAGTGATGGGACTACATGTAGCCCCAAAAAACCATTCGCACAGCTTCATGCCGCCCCTGGCTAGTTTGAATCCAGTGGCAAAGTGAGCAAAGGACCCACGTCTGGGCATACCCTTCCAACTTGGAGCAAACAAAGCAAAGCCAAAGGGATGATGGACTCACCCCCAGTCAATTGATCTAGGTTTAATCCATCATCATTCTTTAGCTCACTCCACCACCCCAGTTCAGACATGTCAATATGCAAATCAGTCTGACCCTGTGCCTCATGGGAACAGTCCAGCCCGAACTGAAAAACCATGGCTTCCCTGAACTGGAAACAAGTATCCAGTGACCGGTTTCTGGCTAATCAGCCGTCATCAGCCAGGCTAGTTTGAATCCAGTGGCAAAGTGAGCAAGGGACTCACGTCTGGGCATACCCTGCCAACTTAGAGTGAACAAAGAAAAACCAAAGGGGATGATGGACGGAGTGTTAAACAGTGCAAGCACACACCCCCAGTCAACTGATCTGGGTTCCATCCATCATCATTCTTTAGCTCACTCCGCCACCCCAGTTCAGACATGGCCAAATGCAAATCAGTCTGACCCTGTGCCTCATGGGAACAGTCCAGCCCAAACTGTCAAGCCATGTCTTCCCTGGACCAGAAACAAGCATCCTGGGAACACTTTCTGACTAATCAGCCATCATCAGCCAGGCTAGTTTGAATCCAGTGGCAAAGTGAGCAAGGGACCCAGGTCTGGGCATACCCTTCCAACTTAGGGCAAACAAAGCAAAACCAAAGGGGATGATGGCTGGAGTGTTGAACATTGCAAGCACTCACCCCCAGTCAATTGATCTGGGTTTAATCCATCATCATTCTTTAGCTCACTCCACCACCCCAGTTCAGACACGGCCATATGCAAATCAGTCTGACCCTGTGCCTCATAGGAATAGTTCAGCCCAAACTGCACATAAGAGTATATGGTGCTGGGAGTTTGTCATTACAAACTCCTCGGCACCATAAGGCTACACTGAAAACTGAGAAGTTTGGTATCAAACTTCTCAGCACATTATACCCACACTGATGCCAGTGCACTTAATTGCTTTAATAATAAGTCACTCTAAGCCCACAGATCTCTGTCCCTTGGCTATTGGCCATCAACACTCTGCCAATCAGTTCAAAACTTCAAATCCATCTTAAAAGTATAATATCTGCTAAGTAGTATTCAGACATGAATACATAGTGATTGCAGAAGCCCAAATGGTGCCAGTCAGGTACATTCTTCAGATGCCAGTGGGGGCAGACAGGCCCTGGAGACAGAGAGAGCGGAGAGGCTGGATGGAGCCTGTGGGTTCTCTGTGGGCAGCAGCCATCCTCTGCTTTACTGCAGTTCATACAAAAAAGGTTTGCAATCACCTAGGACTAACAACACTGACACATGCACTGAAGATGATTGTGATGAATCGGTAACAATTCCATCAACAGAGCTCATTATTGCGAGTGTAGTGCCAATGATGCTTGTGAGCACCACCACCGATAACTAAACACCAGAGGAACTCCTTTTATATGAGGTCACTGGACTTGTTTCACGTGGGGGCAGGAGGCACCTCTCCTGTTGGAGACACTGCACCACACAAATACACCAATGTTACCAGGCTTTAGGCCATTGCAAACCTTTTAAAACATAGATTGTCATTAAAGAGCTATGCTCATTAACATATATTTTATGGTAAGAACTGTAGGAAGCTGACTCTGTATATACTATACCAATGTAAAATATAGTTTGCACAGAGTCCAGTGGAACCCCAAAGGTAGGCAGAGGTTAAAGTAGATAAGACCTTACTCTCTATTTGTGGTAGTGTGGGTGAGCAGTAAGGCTTTATCAGAGGTTAGTGTTAAGCATTTATTGTACACACTCCATCATCTAATGATGTTACACACTCACTGAAGTCAGACCAATTTGATTTTATAAAAATATTATTTAGTTATGTTTTTTCAAAAACTAAGCAAGCCTGGCACAGGTAAGTATAAAACACACTTTTCAAGGCAGGTGGACCAATACAAGCAAGCTGAATGAAAAATGTCTTTGTTACAGGTATGTAAATGCTTTGAGTATAGTTGAAATTACTGTTAGATTACTTTTGATCACTTTGCGGATTTCTTTATGGATTCCTTTTTCTACTCAGTGTGATATGCTTAGAAATCACAAACTATAAAAGCATTGATAGTACTTTTTTCCTCTACAGGAAATGGAACCACACCTCAATAATTGGTTCAGTACCAACATACAAAGTAATACAATGTGACTAAGTGGCAATATCTGTCAATTTAGAATTCTGGGTGCTGTTACTACTCTACCACATCTACTACCAAAAGATGTGATTAACACAAAAGGAACCTCTTGTGTGTCTAAATTATACAAAAAGAGAGCATAGGTGAGCACACCCTTAAAAGGTCAAAATATCCTCAGGTATTGGAAAAGTACAATGTGTTCTGAAACAAACAGAATTTCCTTAAATGATGCTTTTTTTGTAACCATATTCTATTTCAAGATCCCGCCCAATACAAAAATATACAAAGTTCAAGCAATTTAGATTCTTCAGTATGATGTTTCTTTAATCTTGTTGGTGTTACATCCAGCATGTGCGCCTGTGACTATGCCAACACGTGTTTCGTCTTCCCTTAGACTTTATCAAGGTTGGAACAAAATGATTTTAAACAAAATGTGACCTTCTTGAAAACTACATAGGTCGTATTAAAAAAAGTACAACCCTATTTTAAACACTCGAGTTTGACACCGAACAAAATCAGGTCAACATTATGTTGGACAATAATAAATCACGATGGAGCCATTATAGTGCCCAACAATAAGGTAAAAATACACAAGAGATATTGTCGCCCCAGTATCCCAAATATTGCGACAGCACGACAACCCGCCTATGTTTTCTAATCCAATGGATCCGAAAATATTTATAAAAAGTTCTGATCAAGACCAAAACCCAAATTAGGAAAGAAAAACAACTGAAAAAAGAAACGAAAAGAATCAGGCCAAAAATATCAACGGTACCTATAAACAATATAAAATATTTATGAAAAATATATAAAAATAAAATATAAGAAAAGAGGGAGAAAAAAAGAAAGCTGAACACCACATGTCTCAAATTGAACACCAAAACAAAAAAAAACAATTGTGTGAGCCCAAATACCAGTGGTGACCAGTCAACGTAAGTCAAAGCCCACCACTTGCAAACGTTATCCAGGTACATCCAGCGTAAAACCTTTGACCCTAGTTGTCTATTCCTTCCGATAGAAAAAGTATCAAAGGCTATATGGATGAGAAAACAATTCATTCGACGAATTCTTGTTGTTTAATTTTATATATTATAAACAAGTTCCTAGAAATATTATCCAAAAACCGCCTACAAGTATCCACGTGCGCAAGAACAAGACATCTTTCAAATGTTACCAGACTGTCATGCTACTCTCAAAATTAACAAATGTTCACTAGAAAGAGATTATTGCAAAAGGATAAGTATTATAATATATTCTCTAAAACATTTCAAGTTCAGACACCATGAGCACCGCAACAAATCCATTATGGTGTGCTAAGAGATTGTGTTTAAGAGAGCTCAGATCTGTGAGTGCCCTCACTCTACTGTACCATTTTGGGACAGAAACTATACCTTTTAAAGACGTAACTGATTAATCAAACAAGAGTCCAAGATATTTCCCGAGGCTTCAAAGTGTACCCATTGGTAGTTACCCTCCTTAAATATTATCCTAAAAAGAAGGTAGATATGTTTAATGTAAAATGTAATCCTCTCCAAAACAAGGTGTCCCAACATTATTAAAATAGGACCCCGCTGTAAAGCTCACCTTAAGCAAAAGAGTTTGTATTTAAAAACGCGACTAGTTATTTATCAACCATCCACGATACTTTCTAAGACTTGCGAGTACATTAGTGAGTGGTTATACTAGTTTCTTGATACACTGAAAAGGAGGTAGAGATACATTTAGTTGAGTGTTACTCTCTCTAAGATAAAAGTGCACAGACATATTTCCAATCAAATATAACTCTACCATAAGCCAAACCTCAAGCAGAAGGAATCTTTAATCCAACTCTTAAGTAAAGATATCCATACAAAATGTGACGGTGGGGAACCATGATAAGCTCCTCTCCTGCAGCAACAAGTAATGAGGTCAAGTTAGCTCACCAGTTTTGTCTAGTAGCAGTTTTGACTCATCATGAAGTAGCGTGGAGGGTTAATGTGCCTGCTGCAAAGAACATGTACAATGCTGATCACAGAACTATTGGAGAAGTGTGGCTCACTGGTTAGAGCAGGCAGACCCTGAAGCAGAGGTCAGACCCGGGACCAGGGTTCAATTCCCGACGGGGCAGGGTCTTGAGCTCAAATGTCCACAGACTCGATAATTCTCGCTTCGGTGCCTGACCTAATCATGGGTTCACACTCTGCAACTCTGGGCATTAAGCTTGCTTAATCTCCACAACGGCCCCCCGCTGCGGGATGCCTGGCTTTCACCTTGGGGATGCCCTGTAGGGGCTATCTCACAGGGAAAAGCCGGGACGGGTTCCCAAGGCAAGCGCTTAGAGACCCCTGGGTGATAAGCGCTATATAAATCCAATATACAATACAATACAATTTTTTTTAGGGATGACTCAGTAGATTACTGCTTTTGTCACAGAGATCTTTTGATACTTACAGTTGATAAATTCAAATATTAATAAAGCACAATGTCCTATTAACTGTCATCAAAGTGCTGCAAGCAAACATGTTTTTTCCTTTAGTCTTTCATTATCCTAATGTTGCTAAAAAGGGTTTGTTTGAGTAGGAACACACTAACAATTAAGGTAGGTTTTAAATCCTGAGTTTTGGTTTATCCAGACCTAACATATACTGCTTACCAGTTTCCGTGAGGTGATTCCTACACCTTGTAACCATCATTGTCCTATGTAACATGCCATTTACACTGATATACACCCATAGGAATGAATGTCTTTGTATAATGTGTGTGATTTAAAGTACTCTGACCGGACAAGACTATGTAACATTTTCCATAGACTGATTTACACAGGTATAATTCAATGTCTGTACAATGTGTAGCACTATAAAAATGTATGTGAGAGTGAAAGAGGCAATGCTGAAGGATGGTAGTGAGGGAATCTGAGGAGAAACAGGTCATGGGGGGCCAAAAAAGATTGTTGCATGCGTCCCTGTACTATCCTACAAACCTGTAAGAAAACTGATTGTTCTAACATTCCAAACCCACAAAATCAGTATAAAATTAAACTTTGTTATTTTATAAATAGCATTCATGTTGTGTTAATCTCCTGTAGAGTGTGTAAGAGTCATTGTTATAATAATGAAAATATCAATAATTATATCTTGTGAATAAAACGTAAACCGCAAACATTGGCCATCAGACGTCCCTAGTTATTTAATCTCAAACCTTCTATTTGTCTTGTGTGACAGAATTGTATAAAGTTTATTGCTGAGTCATGTAATACATCTCACACCTCCTGACAAAGACAACATTAGGACCCTGCAGAGAGAGGCCTCCCAAGTTCCATTGCCAGGACACTGGACATCACTTCCTGCCCAGGTGTCTGGGCAGTTATGTGGGGGAGGATCATGGGTGGGGACAAGCACCCCCTGAAGTAGAGGAGCAACTTCGGCGGAGAGGGTTTCAGTAATAAATAATATACATCTGAGTCAGTGATTCCATGGGTATGAAGCATACTTCACAACATCAGCAGTGTCTGATTGTAAGCATTTTATACCTGCTGGGGTACCTGGTTCAGTGTCTCAGCTTCTCTTTTCATGTGACCCTAGGTGGGTCTGCAGAGTGAGAGCACTGCTCATCAGCAGTCACACAGCTCTCAGTTCACTGTTCTCAGGGTGTGATGGAAGCTAAAGTCCAAGGCAGGCAGTACAGGGGTTCACACATACACCTCTACAATAATAAGCAGCTACAATAGAGGCTGAAGGCACAGAGGGCTTCATATGCTCATATGTCCCTGAAGAAGGCCTGCTGGTCATTGCACAGACATTACCCTGAGAAGGAAAGACTTCATGGTGGGCAGTGGTTGGTCATTTCTAGCCCCCTCAGGAAGGTTATTAATGTAGAGCTTGCACTTTGTGTGAACAGGGCAGACCCTCAGCTTGCAGGGCAGTCTCCTTCAAAATCAGTTCAGCAGCATCACAGTTTCAGCTCAGTCCTGCAGGTATAGTCCTTTCCATAAATGCTAGAAATGTAAGAGTTCTCTTTGTCCTCATCCTGCTCCACACAGGCATGCAGAGCTCCTTAACATACAATGTTGGTGCAGAATGCAATGAAGGGGACAAGTTTTAGTGCTAGTGCATCTGACACAAATACAATTACCAATATGTAAAGAGAGCCCAACATATTTTTGGAAAACCAATAATCTGGAGGTGCAGTTTTCTCTCAATATGCCACAGTTCCATGGCAACCCACTTTAGGGGATACTGTCATTCCAAGTGTGTGCATTATCTTCAGACAATTTCTTTCCAGTAACACACAGTAGAAGTTGGGAAGATACCTATCATGGTAAAGGTTAGATAGACACCCATCGGTCCACAGGTTGGTCTGACACACATCATTCTACAGCTTGAGAAGACATGGTCAGATACACATCAGTCTACTGCTTGGGTAGGCACACATCAGTCTAAAGGTTAGGCAGACATGCATCATTCTGCAGGTTGGGCAGACCCTCGGTCTAGGTCCACTTGAGTCTGCCTGTTTCTTCAGCCTTTCACTGCTGCTGCCCCTGCGGTCCCTCCCAGCCGGAAGTCCCTCCTGGAATTCCCCCGCTTCTGCCTCCCAGCCTCTCCTCCCTCCTGCCTCCCCTACTTAATGGCGGCCACTGCACAGTTGCGTCCCTGACATGCCGCGCCAGCGTGCCAAAGGGAAGTCGTCTGCGACCTGATCGTTGCCAGCACGAGGAACCCTGGACCTCCCACTACCTATCGCTACGACACCACCACCCTCCTCGCACTCAACCCTGGAAGACTTAGAGAATGCCAACATGTCTCGCCGAACATGACTCCCAGCCAGTTCTCCTGCCTCCACTGCAGCCAGACCCTCACCGCCACACTGGCCTCCAACACCGCAGACGCCAGCACTGGTGAGACGCTAAAATGCATCCTCCTTAACGTACACTCCGTACATAAAACCACCATGTAAATCTGGAATGTACTTGACTCTCTCTCGCCTGACATCGCCTTCTTCACAGAGACCTGGACCAACGCATCCTCCGCCCCCGACATTAGTACCGCTGTCCCAGATGAAAAGAAGATCCAGAAGAAACACCTCCCCAACCACCCAGGAGGGGGCTGCGCCATCGCCCACAAGAGCACCCTTTGCCTCACCACCTCCAGCGAAACCTTCCCCTCCGCCTAACACCTGCACTTCCAGTTCCAGACCACCCCCAAACCCACACTATGAGGAACCTCATCTACAGACCCCCCGACCCCCAAACACGCTTCGCCACCACAATTACCGAATACATCGCATCCCTCGCCATCGCCTCAGCAAACTACATACTCATTGGAGACCTGAACTTCCACCTCGACAACCCCTGTGACCCCAAACCCACTATCCTTTGTGACAACCTCGCCAGCATCGGACTTAAACAACTCGTCAACACACTGACCCAGAGAGCAGGACAAACCCTTGACCCCATCTTCGCGGCAGTAAAAAGTGTCCAATTCAGCCACACAATGCAGTCACCATGGACCGACCACCACTGCGTACACTTCACCATAAACAAGCCCAAGGCACCCAAACCAGTTCCATGCCCACGATGAAGTAACCGCAGCAAGGTTACCGATAAGCAACTTAACTCCACCCTCACCCGATACAATGACACCTGGCACCTGACGTAAATGACGCAGCCAGAGAACACCACATCTGGATCTCCACCTGCACAGATGAGCTCGCCCGCTACGCAACCCCAACAGACAATGCCCCAAGTGGAATTTCATCCACAACAACATCCTGGCCAAATCCACCAGCTCCAAGGATCTTTTCAGTGTCATTCAAGAATTCACCTACCCACGCAGCAAAGCCACAGACATCACCCCATCCCAAGACCTCTGCGACAAGCTCGGAACCTATTTCCACCTCAAGATCAAAAACCTCTATAACAACTTTATTGACCATCCATCAGGAACCATAGATGGTCTCTTGCCCCCCAGAAACTCCAGCCAGCCCACCAACTCCAACTGGACACTGATCACGGCCGAAGACACCGCCTCGACCATGAAAAGCATCCACTCAGGGGCCCCCACCAACCCCTGCCCCCTCACATATACCACAGAGCCGCTGCCACCATTGCACCCACACTACAACGCACCATCAAAACCACCTTTAAAACAGGCATTTTCCCAGATGACTGAACACGTGCGGAATCAAAATATGGATGACACTGCCTCATCGCAGGAGTCCCTACTAATGCAATCATTTTCGGAATTACCAAGGTCACACATCAAAGAAAAAACCTCTAATTCTTTATCCATGGACCTATTAGCGAATAATTTGGATAACAGTCTTATGATTCTAACTAACAGAGCAAAAAACGACCAGCAGGAAAAGGATACCCCTATAGCACTGGAAGTTCACCCCGTGGAGAGTGCCTCATTGGTCACTGATTTAACAGAAACACAAACACTTAAACAACACAATTCTCTAAAGGGCAAACGGAAAAAGCCTAGAATCAAATTCCCCATGAGGAAAACCCATCTCCTCCCAGGCAAACCCAAACGATCACTTAAAGACATGTGGCAGAAGAAAAGTCTGGAGAAACCCACTGAACCAACACGTGGGGGGCCCTCTTCAACTTCCCCACAGGATTATGATGTACATGGAAATACTAAGCCCAACTCAGGTAGTTCTTTGGTTAACGAGGAAACAGGACACATTGACAAGAGGAGTAGTACGAACACACCATCTATGAGAGAGATTGAAACTTTAATTAAATCACTCCTACAACCTATTAGCCACCAGATTGATAACATAGAAAGGGCGCTGAGTAAATTTGAGAGGGCTCAAAAGGACATATCATCTAGTATTCTCAGATTGCTTAAAACAACCAATACGCCTACTACCTTTGTCCCAGCCTCAACAACTCTTAATGTAAAAAACCCAAAAACATTAAAAAAAAGTAGGTGACTCATCAAAGAACACAGGAAAACAAAAAAAAACACAGCATCAGAGCCCACCTACAACTGACCTAATGTTAAATTCTCAAACAGCTCTCTCCACCGCTGCGATTACAACGACACCCATAGTCAACACGTCAAATAACCTAGTAGATGAGGATGACGATGATAGTGAGTGGGCAACAGAGGGACATTTACCTAATACAAACACAGGTACATCTGAGAACATAAGACGCACGGCTTCCCCAAATGTTAACACCCAGACAAAAGAAATAGGAGCACAGCCCCCCAGACCCACTACAACACGTTCACTATCACTTATCAATCTACCCCCACAGTCCAACCCCTACACAATAGTCATGATTGCGGTACTGAAAGTTGATGACAACAGAGAGGAAACGCGGGAGGAACTGAAGAACAAAGTAATGCAATGGCTATCTACACACAGGCCCCTCCCTCCAAATATAACAGGTACCATCCAACATGTTAAAAGAGTAGAGTGGGTGGGCACTCGCTTCAAATCCACAGAGGGTGACTGCATTGTGGTCACCTTTAAATATTTAGGACCGGCAAAATTCATTGCAGACTGGAGGAGCCCTGGGACAAACAGCCTGATCCGCACTATGGGTCTAAGCTATTTTTATCCAGTCCGCCCAGACACCCATAGGAATAAAACTAAATATAATTATACCCAAGAAGGTCCTTTTATGACGCAGCCAAACTTTCAACCCTGGCTGGCCCCTGTCCTACCCCGTCTAGGTATACCAATGGGTCTAGATCCACACCCATACACTCACCCCTGGGGAAGCAAAGTGTACAACCACCAACCAACAGAAACAGCTGATAGTCAAGGACACGGTTTTTATCGAGCCTATAACCATCCTACTCTACAATATAACGACTATGGGTTCCCTACGGCCAACAGATACGATGCTCTCTACAACCACGACCAATTGGAAGAGGTTGACTGACTGCCATCTGACCTGTCTCCCGCCTCATTCCCTGATAGGATAGACAGCTTTGTAGAAAGTAAGACCATCTTAGTAAAGACATCTAACCCGCCCGGCGGTCTGTTTACCCAATACCACTCCTATGACGAGATCAAGTTACTCAGTCAGCCCCCCAGCAGAACAAGTTCCTGCCCCTCCATTAGATGAAGCAGGTAGTCTTTCTATCTCCATAGTCTCTCAACTTTCACCATCCCCTGTAACTCACAGGACGAACTTTGCGACAAGGGCCAACTCAGAATTGCGCCTTCTCTCTAACACAACTCCTGCATTAAATCTAGAGCACAATGATCTCAATCCAATCAAAATACTGTCATGGAACATTGCAGGATTGGCCTCCAAAACCAATGACCCGACGTGGGTAGATTTTGTCAATAAGTACACCATCCTGTGTTTTCAGGAAACCTGGCTAATAGACGGCAACATCTTTATTGAGGGATTTCAAAGCTTCTTTGTTCACGCATCCCCTTCGCTCAGTGGCAGGGCAAAGGGGGGCTTGGCAATATTTATCAGTCTGTCTCTTAAATCGCAGATTAACCGTGTGCAGCTGGATAGCAGGAACATCCAGATCTTGACCCTCAGAAAGGGGAAGAAAGGCATAACCTTGGTCAACTTCTATAATTCTGTCTCCACTCCGAGCGACTGTAACATCGACATTCTTCAAAATTATCTAAATGATAACCGGACTAAATTGCCCCAGGACAAAATTCTTCTTGGTGATTTTAATACGCACATCTGCGGCAACCCTCTTTCAATAACTCTGGGATCTTTGGGCTGCGGACTTAAAACAGGTCCTCACTTTACTCACTGCCATCGCGGAACAAAACTGAATACCTTAATGGATACCACAAACTTGACCATGGCACTATCCATGAAAGACGACTCTTTTACCTTCAAAAATCCAACTTATAAAGGATCTGAGTCTGGGTCTTTCATAGATCATATCCTCCTTTCTGCTGGCGTGGCCCAACAGGTTTTAAACTTTGATATACTTATTAGCATTCACAGTGACCACAACCCCCTACATCTCGAGCTACAATGCGGCTCCTTTGTACTCCGGAAAAACATCAAGGATCCAGGGGTACTTAAGCCGGTCAATAATAACCGCCGCTTGAAATGGAACCTGGTAAACAGTGACAAACTGTACGAGACTGTTGCCAAACACTGTGAACCTGAACTTAAGCTCTGTGCCACAAACTCCGCTCACCCGGAATCTATCCTATCCGCCTTTGCAGTGGTGTCTAAAAGGATTGATCAACTACTGACCGTATCCACTAAGGGAACAACTGCCCAATACCCCCGTTTGTTTGATCACGCCTGCTCTTCAGCAAACCGTAAACTAAAAGCTGCTCTTAAGAATAAGCCAAGAGACTGTGCACTTATTAAGGCCCTTCAAGCAGAATACAAAAACGCCCTTGCATCACGTAAAAAATCTATAAAAATTAAAACATGGGAATCTTTGCTCGATCCCTCAACTTTGGGCAACAGCTCAAAGTTCTGGAATATAATCAACAAACCACTCTTTAACGACCCGAATGCTGAAAGTCTCGGTACAGTCATACCGGAGAATGAGTGGATCACCCATTTTGGATCTATCTTTAAGAGCGACGCTCCACAGTCTTTGAAACCACTTCATCTCCCTGAAAGCAGTCCTCTACATTTTTCCACCAAAGAAATGGAACTAGGGATACATGGTCTTTCTAGCAATAAAGCCCCGGGCCCTGATGGTCTTCCACCAGACTTATTTAAATCTAACATCACTTTATGGGCACCAATCCTCACATCTGTCATTAATGCTGGGGCCGAAGTGGGGGCTCCTAAGTCCTGGGGAGCATCTACTATCAGCCCTGTATATAAAAAGGGTGACAGAACAAAAGCGGCCTGTTATAGACCAATCTCCCTGATAAACTCTGTTGCAAAGGTAGTGGGTGGGGTCCTTCTAAACCGGCTGAATGCGTGGGCCAAACAAAACAATATAATGACCCCCGCCCAGTATGGATTCAGACCAGGACATGCTACAACTACTCAGTGTCTGAATTTATATTTAATAAGTGGCAAATACACTCAAGCAAGAGACGGAACTTTATACATGGCCTTTATGGACCTTTCTTCAGCTTTTGATTGTGTTGATAGGAGTAAACTATGGGAAGTCCTGCAGAACATGGGCGTTGAAAATAATTTGATCAACTTTCTGGCTGACCTACACAATGACACTCGCGCAAATGTCCGTTACACAAAAGACCTGAAAGTAACGAGAGACTTTAAAATCAACCGGGGGGTCAGGCAGGGCTGTATTTTAGCACCTTTTCTTTTTAATCTATATATAAATGGACTCGAAGAACACTTGCTAAAAACTGACACGGATTATCCTCGTATTGGGAAAACGGGCGTGCCGGTTCTGCTATATGAGGACGACGCCGTTCTTATATCCAGAACCGCACTCGGACTTCAAATTTTATTGGATTCCTTTCTCCAATTTATGTCCTCACGTGGCCTGAATATCAACAACTCCAAATCTTTTGTCATGACGGTGGGCTTAACTCCCAAAAAACGATACCCCTTCTCAGTTAATGGGGAAAACATACCGCCAACAAAAACATTTTCTTATTTAGGAGTATTGTTTGATCACAAACTTTCATGGGGCCCTGCCATAACCAAAAAGAAAGGCGAAATACTAAAGACCAACACTGGAATAATGGATTTTGCACGCAAATTGGGTAATACTCCAGTGTCCGCCGTAATGAAGCTATACCAGGCAAAAAGCGTTGCGGTTGCATGCTACGGAAGTGAACTGTGGGGCTTCTTACCAGCAGACGCCCTTGTAACTCTTGAAAATAACTTCCTGAAACAGGTCCTGAGTTTACCAAAAAGTACTGCTAAATTCTCTGTACACGAGGAATTAGGCACACCGTACCTAGGAGATAAAATTGCTGTAAATCCTCTGCTCTGCTGGTTAAACTGTTGGCGCAATGTTTCTATACCACTGACCCATAACATCCTCGCTGAAGCCCTCACTTGGGAAGGGCAACTCAAGATATCCTGGTTAAAATACATTAGAAACTGTTGTAAAGAACTGGGCAGATTGGACCTTTACCTAACACCCCAGCATACCACCAAGAAAGATGTTAATTTTGTAAAAGACACTTTCCAATTAAAACGACAACTTGACAGGGAAGAAATTGAGTTAAAGAAGTCCAGCGTAAGGAGCCATATATTAACCAAGACCTGTGTGCGCTCTGAACCGTATCTATCATGGAACATATCCAGACATGAGCGCTTCTTGTTGAGCAGATTCCGATTTGGTCTCTACCATTTGCTCTTAGCTGTACCGAGTGGAGCCCATAGAGGTCAAGTGTTGCCAGCTTGCGGCTGCGACAACAAGTCTCCGCAAGACTTGGCTCACTTTTTATTCCTGTGTTCTTATTATTCGAGTCCACGAAATATGTTTTTAAAACCCTTGCTTAAAAAGTTGAACTTTGTGCAAATCAAGCCAGCACTTTTATACCTCCAAATGTTGCACGACGATAGCACTTTTTTTACTTGTAAGTTTTTAAAAACAGCCCTGAAGTTTAGATTAAGTATGGAAGGATGATCCTAAGTTGAACTGTATTATATATGTAACCATGTCTCGGTTAAGTACACTCATACTGGACTATAGTATCTTTTTAATCTTCCTGTGAATTGCCCTTTTTAGATGCGTCTGTTGAAATTTTGTTTTTTATGAATGAATTGTATATAAATGTATTTATGTGCTTTTATGACTGCATTTCTGTCAGTCGAATAAAGAATTTTGACTTGACTTGACTACTCATCATCTACAGGTTACCATACACACATTAGTGCACCGGTTTGGCAGAAACAGATCAGTGTACAGGTTGAGCTCATGCATATTATTATTAGGGAGTTTTATAAAGCGCCTGGTTTACGCCCAAAGGCGTGTCCCCACGCTATGGTAAGTAGGATAACAGTCAAACAGCCATCACAGTAGCCTAGCGCCTGAAGAGATAAGTCTTAAGTTTCCGCCTAAACAAGGATTCTGAAGGCTCCAGACGTAATTCTGGCGGCAGGTCTTTCCACCTCTTCGCAGCCAGGTACCTTCCTCAGAGAATTTTAAAACTCCAAAGCATGTCCCCACCACTCGGCTGACCAGGGAGCCAAAAGCAATATCAACATCAAGCCATACCCCCAAGTTCCTTACCTCTTGGCAGGGAACAGGTACCTCCCCTAGGCAGGATGGCCACCACGCCGATGACCAAGCAGATGGACCTCCCCCAACCACGAGCACCTCGGTCTTACTGCAATTAAGCTTCAGGCAGTTGGCGGACATCCAGGCTGCCAGTTCTTGCATGCATGCTCTGAACTTGTCCGCCATAAGACCAGGTGCACGCGAGAGGGATATTACCAGCTGCGTGTCGTCTGCATAGGACACAAGACGTACTCCATAGCTTTCAACAAGGGCCGCCAGTGGGGAGACATAAAGGTTAAACAGGGTCGGACTCAGGGACGAACCCTGCGGTACGCCCTGGCCCAACCCAATCTCCCTGGAATAGCAATCTCCTAGGCGGACTTGGAAGCAACGGCCTGACAGGAAGGACCGAATCCATCTAAGAGCAGGACCTGACACCCCTCCGTCATTCAGACACTGTAGCAAGGTCAAATGAGCTACAGTGTTGAATGCTGCGCTTAGGTCCAAGAGGATCAGGGCCATGGTTTGGCCCTCATCCACTCCCTGCCGAATATACTCTACTGCCATGAGCAATGCAGACTCCGTTGAATGCCGTGGACGGAAGCCGAATTGAGAGTCATGGAGCAGGGAAGCTTCCTCTACAAAGCCCATCAGCTGAAGGTTAACAATTTTTTCAGCAATCTTTGCCATGTATGGCAAGAGAGAAATAGGGCGAAGATTGTCTAATCTGTCATAGCTGATATTGGGCTTTTTTTGGAGAGGAAGAACTACCGCTCGTTTCCAGGCATCTGGGACAGTATAAGTCTCAAACGAGATATCCAAGAGATGACGGATATATGGCTCTAAGACATGCAGACTACCCAACAGGCGTCTGGGTGTAGTGGGATCTCGAGGGGAACCTGATTTAATTGACCCACAAATGTGGATGAGTTTTTCAGTAGGTGGAGTTACGAATGTCGTTAGCACCCGTGGTACTCCCCTTACTTCGAGTGCCTCTACCATCTTGGGGTCTATGATGGCCCGGCTGGGGAAAGCCGAATAGATGGTTGCGACCTTATTGGCAAAAACCTCCACTACTCGGTTACAGTTGACAGGTCAGGTAGATACACATCAGTTTATAGATTGATCAGACACACATCATTCTTCCGGTTGGACAGACACACATTAGTTTACCTGTCAGGCAGACACACATTAGTCTACAGCAGGGGTCTTCAAACTGGTCCTGGAGGGCCGGGTCCATGCCAGATTTTTAAAATAACTACATATATCTCAATGGGGATATCCAAAAAACCTGGCATGGATCCGGCCCTCCAGGACCGGTTTGGAGACCCCTGGTCTATAGGTTAGGAAGACACATATAATTCTACACGTTAGGGAGGCTCAAACCAGTCTACAGGTTAGGCATACACACATTTGTGTATCGGTTCACCAGGCACATCAGTCTACTGGTTGAGCGGGCTCACATGTACATGTCAACAGGTTAGGAATGCACACATTAATTTACAGGTTGAACAGACACACATCTACATGTCTACAGGTCAGGCATATACACCTCAGTCTACAGTTTGGTCAGACATACATCATTCTTCTGGTTGGACAGACACACATCAGTCTACAGGTTGGGCAGACACCGATTAGTCTACAGGTTGGTCAGATGCACATCAGTCTACTGCTTGGGCAGACACACATCAGTCTACCTGTTGATCAGACACACATCAGTCTATTGTTTGATCAGACAAACATTAGTCTACAGGTTGGTCAGGCACACATCAGTCTACAGGTTGATCAGTCACATATCTACAGGTCTACAGGATAGGGAGACACACATGAGTCTACAGGTTAGGAAGACACACATCATTGTACATGTTAGGGAGGCACTCCTCAGTCTACAGATGAGATATACAGACATTAGTGTACCTGTTTGTCAGAGACACATCAGTTTGCAGGTTGAGCAGTCACACATCTACATGACTACAGGTTAGGAAGGTACACATGAGTATAATTGTTGATCAGACACACAAATGTCCACAGTCCAGGCAGATACACATCAGTCTATAGTTTGATCAGACACACATCAGTCTACAGGTTGAGTAGACACATGTGCATGTCTGCAGGTCAGGAAGGCACACAGGGTGAGCAGACACACATCAGTCTACAGGTTGAGTACACACATGTGCATGTCTGCAGGTCAGGAAGGCACACAGGGTGAGCAGACACACATCAGTCTACAGGTTAACCAGACACACATCATTCTAAAGGCTTGGAAGGCACACATCAGTCAGAAGGCTGAGCAGACACACATCTACAGGTCTACAGGTCAGGCAGATACACATTAGTCTACAGTTTGGTCAGACATGCATCTTTCTTCCCATTGGAGAGACACACATCAGTCTACAGGTTAGGCCGACACACATAATTCTACAAGTTGATCGGAAACAGCAGTCAACAGATTGGACAGACACGCATAAGTCTACAAGTTGTTCAAACACATCAATCTACAGGTTGGCCAGACAGACACTGGCTTTCAGCAGAGCAACCTAAGTTTTGCTTCTGGGCAAATCATTTGTTCAGGTGTTGCTTTTGTTAGGTCACAAGATAACCTGGTAGAACTCACCTGCTTCAGGTCCATTTCCATCAATAGCCCTTCCTTCTTCTTCAAGAGAATAGGAGACGCAGGGGGAATCTGACGACCAGAACAAGGGGGCATGCTGGGAGGGAGTGGAGTAATAGCAGCCTGGATTACCACTAAACTCCGTTGAGCAACTTGCTGCCTTAGAGTCTACACAAAACCAGGGGAGACCCCAACCTGGCCCATGCACACTCCACCCAGGGGTAATGAAGTGCCCCAGACAATAATTATTGAGCACATAGAGATAAATGTGGGAAGTTTGAGAATTGTTGCGTAGTCTAACACCTCAAAAAGCCTATTTCATTGCAGAGGGTTCATATTATGTGTTTTTAATGCTTTTGTCATAGGTGAATACAAACACAAGTAAACAAAAACAAAGTCTATGAACAACTGTCACACATCTTCCACCATACAAATTTGATCCCAAATATTATCCTGAATACATTCAAACATGTACTGGAAAGTCTCTCTCCAAGACACTTGGGGGCTCTCAAATTCCATGTAGTCAATGAAATACCCCCAGCTGTCAACAGAGCCTTCGGTTTTGTGATTTTAATCTTAAACCCCAATAATAAAAAACCTCACGGTGATTGAAGCACTAAGATAGTCTCAAACAGATGAGTGGAGGGCTCCAAAGAGACCGACACGTAAATTCAAAAAATCTCAACAAGCCTTACACTATCTCTCAAGATATTCACAGAGATGCATTTATTAAACCCCAGCTGTCTCCTTGTGATTGGTCCATACATCTACAACACTGGTGCTTTCCCAATATTAGCATTTTAGAAAAACAAGGGGGACCCAGAGGGTAGCTAAGAACCATGGGTATAACTAAGTTATGGAAACAGAGGTTCCTAGCTTATTCAAAATCATCACAATGCAGTATAGAACACAATAGGCTACTATACACGAAAGTCTCCTTGCCCAGCCGGACAAAGAATTTATTTAACAACCAATGTCAAATATAAATGCAGTATGTCTTTACACAAGTAGTGTGGCACAAGCCTGTGCCGTACTAAGAGAGAAAGTAGCTAAAGAAGAGTGAAAGGGGTGTTTTCAGGCAAGAAAAGGAGCAAAACAGGGCACTGTAAGCAATAGAGGATAGTGACAGTGTCGCCTGGAGTGGATCATACAAGAATCACATTTGAAATATTACATGTATGTGCACTCATGGGTGTCGACGTTTCGATCCCTTTGCTCAATTACATAACGGGGATCATCATCAGGACTTAAAAATAGAGTTGCCTGAATGTAACAAAGCCTGTTGGAGAAACAGAGAAAATAAACAGGAAAATCATTTTTAGACAATTAAAATTGACGGAGAGCGGTCGACGCATGCCTTTTATCTTAATCACAGAATCCGGAATCGCAGTGTGTGACAAGTGTTGGGTGATAGTGCGAGTTTTAAGATCAAAATACAATCTTTAATAAACAGTAATCCTCGGAATCGCAGTGAAATCGGTGCGCGAAAACCTAAGGATTGTGCAGAACAAGTGACTGGATTTGATTGTGCAGGACGTGTGGGTGGGGAATGCTTAGGGCTCAGTGGGTTGGTGATTGAGCCGAGCACCGTACATCTAATTTCGTCCAGGGGTCTGTATCCCAGTGGTTCAATGAAGCTTCAGAATCTACATGGGGCATACCTCTAAGTGAGGGGTTGAAATGGGTTGTCTGGTCTGGTTTTCAGTGGACCCTGCGGGGAGGGCGTTCCTTGAGGATGTATGACGTTACAACGCATACTTTTACCACGCATACCTTTACAATGCGTTTTTTACCACGCATACCATTACAACGCATAGCGCTTTGGGGTGCTGGATAGTGAATAGTTTAATTTACTATTCCAACTCCAGTCCCCGTGGACACTAGGGAAGGTGTTGGATAGTAAATTTAACGTATTCCCTATCCTAGAGCGCCCCCCAGCGCAATGCGTTGTAATGGTTTGCGTGGTAATGGTCGCGTTGTAATGGTAGTGCGATGTAGAAGTTTCATTGTAACGGTTGTATACCGTTCCTTGAATATCCAAGCAGAAGCAAGGGTAGTGCTGGATATATTCTCATGTGTCCTGTGGCGGCATTGAGCCGAACTGTGGGAACAAGGAAGAACTGGTGAATGTGGTCCATAGGACGTAGGGACACGGGTGGTGAAGAGAATGTATGAAATGCATACCCATTAATTGTTATGTTTTCACTCCTGTTAAAATTCAAGAGGACTTTTGAGGGAAGGTATCCTGGTTCCTTCAATTCCGCCTAGTTTAGCGGGCTGGAAAGAAATATTTAAAATTACAGACATTGGGATTTGAACTATAAGTGACTCGGTTGAGTGACTCGGGTCGGGAACCTAATTGCTTACGATTTTAAAGCTTACCTCAAATAATGGTATTGAGTTGTGAGAATGGGGCTCGATGGCCGTCCACTCGTTGCACGACCAATGTCGGAATGGGACGCTGAAAATAAATGGTGTAATTCGTTAGGCGTCTCATGTCGGAACTATGGATGGATAGGGCCGAGGGGGTTTATGGTCAAGCGCCTGGCTGGGAGCTACTTACTGAGTCAGATTCGAGCTCGCGTGTGACCAGGATACTCGGTCTCGATGCCGGTTCCTTGTGGAGAGCATGGGAGTGTTACTTGTAGTCTGGCAGTCCGGTCACGTGCTGGTGAAACCGAGCGCCATCTTGGAACGGTTACCCTACATATGACTCTAGGGAAGTGTTTATGGGCGCCATCTTAAAGTGTTGAGATGGCCTAGGGTTTTCATTGATTAGTTAATAGGTGATTCTATGGATAGCCCTCTTGGTGAACTTTAAAAACTTCCCTCAGGTTGAAAGTGACATCATCTGAAGAGATGTGACGGATAACTGGACAAGGGGAGGGGAGTGCAGATATATCGATATCATCAGTGTAAGTGAACACATGCTTGTGCTAGAACATTTGTGACACATGTTTATATTCGGTGAATTCTAAAAACATCGTTACTCCAGATTGCTGGGTCGCACAACTTTGTCTATTTGTCAGATGATTGGCATCGTTCTTTCACAGGAGTGTGGTCCAGTCTTCACTTCGGTTCAATCCTGTGTGGATGGTGTTGAATTGTATGATTGATTTAAGTTCTTCACGATTCAGAAGTTGTTGCAGATTACCACCTCTCGGAGGTAGTTTCACGGATTTCAAAATTGTCCATTTCATATCATCTGCAGTGTGTTTCATAGATGCAAAATGTTCCACGAGAGGGGCATTGGGAGTCCCACATCTTATGCGGCTCCGATGCTGGCTTATACGTGTCTTTACCTTTTGTCTAGTTTGCCCCACATACATTTTAGGGCATGGGCATAAAACCGCATAAATTATATTACAACTGTTGCAATTTGTTAAATCTTTCATATCAATTGTGACATTATTGTGACTGAAAGTGCGCCCCTCCAGTGTTAAATCACATACAATACATTGCCACATTTCACATGTCCTATTAAAGGTGGTAAACCCCAATTGGATTCAATTGTGTTGTTTGGGGGAGGCGCGGGCAAAGCTGCCCGGACAAGATGGTCTCTTATGTTTTTGCTCTTTTTAAATGCAAACAGTGGTTTGTCCAAATTCAGTTGGCCTGCATTTATAGTTGGCCAGTGCTGCAGGATTGTTGTACGGATTTTGTTCGAGATTGGAGAAAAAGTGGTAACACAGGCAATTCTCTCAGTTCTCTCCCTAGTCTTTGGTTCTAGTAGGACTTCTCGGGGACAATACCAAGCTCTTTTGGAAGCGTTCCTGACTAATCTGTTTGGGTATCCACAGGCTTTGAGTTTTGATGACAAGATGTTTGCCTCTCTGAAGTAGTCAGGTTTTGATGAACAGTTACGCCTATTGCAAAGGAATTGGGAATACGGGAGTGAATCTTTGAGGGCTCTTGGGTGGTTAGTGTCATATCTGAGCAAGGTATTGCGTTCGGTTGGTTTCCTGTAGAGACGAGTCAGCAGTTTGCCTTCCTCATGATAGATTGTTAAGTCCAGGAAGGGTAGCTCTGTTTTGTGATGGGAAAGAGTAAACTGTAGGTCATCACAGTTATTGTTAAGCCAGTGCAAGAAAGACTCTAGAGTTTTTCATCGGAGTTCCAAATCAAGAAAATATCATCTATATAACGTCGCCAGATGGCAATGCCAGATCGGAAAGGATTTGCATCCGATAAGATCGTGCCAGTCTCGAGTACATCCATAAACAATATTGCCAGGTGGGGGGCAAAAATAGCCCCCATCGAGGTGCCCTTTATCTGCTGGTAGAATACCCCATCGAAGACAAAAAAGTTTCTTGTAAGACACAATTCAAGTAGTTGTAGTATGAAGAGTGTCGGTACTCTATGGGGTCTGGGTCTGGAGTCTAAGATTTTCTGAATGACAAGTAGAGCCCCTCCTTGAGGGATATTAGTGTAGAGCGACTCTACATCCAGGGTACAGAGTGTTTGAAAATCCGAGTCATAGGGGTAATGCTCGACTAGGTTTATCATTTCCATGCTGTCCCAAACATAACAGCACGTTGATGGCACAACATCTTTGATGAAAAAATCCACATAGGAACCCAGCGGCTCCAAGATTGAGCCACAGGCTGACACTATGGGTCTTCCTGGGGGATTCTCGATGTTTTTATGAATTTTTGGGAGGGTATAAATTACTGGTAGACGCGGGCATTTCACATTGAGGAAATTATATTCCTTCTTGCTGAGGAACCCTTCGTCTCGAGCATCTGTGGTCAGTTTTTTAATTAAGGCTTGAATTTCACTTGTAGGATTGCGACCAAGTCTTGAGTAGTGTTCCCTGTTACTCAATTGGCGATTAATTTCATCCTTATAAGAGTCAAAATTCTGCAGAACGATTCCACCGCCCTTATCTGCACTTTTAATAATCACATCAGTGTTGGATTTAAGTGTGCTGATTGCCTCTTTCTCACTTTTAGGGATGTTGTACGGGATGAATAACTTTTTCTTTTCCAGTGCCTCAAGATCTTTGAGAACCAATTTCTCAAAGTCACGATCTCGGAATGGATCATGCTGGCCGTTGGTAGGAAGGTGGGCGGTGTGTTGCGATTAGATTCAGGTGGGGGGTGCAGCTGAAAGAAAGCCTTCAGACGAATAAGTCTGAAGAATCTGAGTAATTCAGTCTGCAGTTCCATAAAATTTGGGCGAATGGTGGGGACAAAGGACAATCCCTTCTTTAAGAGCTCTAACTCAGAGTGTTGTAAAATGTGATTCGAAAGATTGAAGATTGGTATTATCTCAGGGGTATTTTGCGCCTGGGGTGCTACCACTGATAAAAGTTGTTCCGGGTCTTCCTCTCCCCTGGAGCGTTGAACCATCTCCGAGGCTTTTTCGCTCTCCCTCTCTGTGGGGTGCCTGGTTGGCCCCTGGATAAAAAATTCCCTTGGGCACCTCCTCCTCCTCTTCTTGAGTTGCTACCTCCTTCACCAGGGTCTGAGTTGTCAGATGAATCCTCCGAAGTATCAGAGAATCCTACTATATTTTGTCGTTTGTTGTAACGACCCCAAGGTCTATTATGGGGATTGAAGTTGGGTCTGTTTGTATAGAAATCTTTGTTAAGATAGGGATAAGTATTCTCAACGCTGTAGTTCTTGATATCTTTTTTAATTTTGTTTGATTTCTTGTTTTGCTCGATACAGTGAAAGTCTGCAACTGCTTTATCAACTTGTTCAAGTAGTTTCTTACACTCCGGTGTGGGGTCAGAGTCGTTGATCTGTTTCAGGAGGGCACTGATTTCTATCTCAAGTGCTTTGAGTGTCTCAGTAGCGATATCAATGCCTACTGCTAACCATTGTCTAGAGCATGTGGTGCCAATATAGCTAAAATTTGTCGTATACTTAGGGTTGTCTGTGAATATGCCAGGAATGTTCCGCACCTGTAAGCCAAGTGGTATTACCCCTGACTTGAGATAATCCGTTAGCATTAATACCATCAGTTGGACCGGACCTGCTTTTTTCTTAGTTTTTCTAGTTGTTCAGGCAAACTGGAAACAACAACTGAAGGGGCATCTGGAGTTTCAGATAGTAGTGAAGGTAACGAACATAAATGTTTAATGTGATCTACGGTGTACAAAGGGGCATGGTCTGAAATCTCCTACAAATGGAGAAATAGGCTCGAAAGGAAAAAAGGTTTTGAAAAATACTGTGGTGTGCGTACAGTAGCACTAGGAAGGCCACCCTCGAGGAGATGATATGAAATGGACAATTTTGAAATCCGTGAAACTACCTCCGAGAGGTGGTAATCTGCAACAACTTCTGAATCGTGAAAAACTTAAATCAATCATACAATTCAACACCATCCACACAGGATTGAACCGAAGTGAAGACTGGACCACACTCCTGTGAAAGAACAATGCCACTCATCTGACAAATAGACAAAGTTGTGCGACCCAGCAATCTGGAGTAACGATGTTTTTAGAATTCACCGAATATAAACATGTGTCACAAATGTTCTAGCACAAGCATGTGTTCACTTACACTGATGATATCGATATATCTGCACTCCCCTCCCCTTGTCCAGTTATCCGTCACATCTCTATAGATGATGTCACTTTCAACCTGAGGGAAGTTTTTAAAGTTCACCAAGAGGGCTATCCATAGAATCACCTATTAACTAATCAATGAAAACCCTAGGCCATCTCAACACTTTAAGATGGCGCCCATAAACACTTCCCTTGAGTCATATGTAGGGTAACCGTTCCAAGATGGCGCTCGGTTTCACCAGCACGTGACCGGACTGCCAGACTACAAGTAACACTCCCATGCTCTCCACAAGGAACCGGCATCGAGACCGAGTATTCTGGTCACACGCGAGCTCGAATCTGACTCAGTAAGTAGCTCCCAGCCAGGCGCTTGACCATAAACCCCCTCCGCCCTATCCATCCATGGTTCCGACATGAGACGCCTAATGAATTACACCATTTATTTTCAGCGTCCCATTCCGACATTGGTCGTGCAACTAGTGGACGGCCATCGAGCCCCATTCTCACAACTCAATACCATTATTTGAGGTAAGCTTTAAAATCGTAAACAATTAGGTTCCCTACCCGAGTCACTCAACCGAGTTACCTATAGTTCAAATCCCAATGTCTGTAATTTTAATTATTTCTTTCCAGCCCGCTAAACTAGGCGGAATTGAAGGAACCAGGATACCTTCCCTCAAAACTCCTCTTGAATTTTAACAGGAGTGAAAACATAGCAATTAATGGGTATGCATTTCATACATTCTCTTCACCACCCGTGTCCCTACGTCCTATGGACCACATTTACCAGTTTTTCCTTGTTCCCACAGTTCGGCTCAATGCCGCCATGGGACACATGAGAATATATCCAGCACTACCCTTGCTTCTGCTCGGATATTCAAGGAACGCCATACCCGCAGGGTCCACTGAAAACCAGCCCAGACAACCCATTTCAACCCCTCACTTAGAGGTATGCCCCATGTAGATTCTGAAGCTTCATTGAACCACTGGAATACAGACCCCTGAACGAAATTAGATGTACGGTGCTCGGCTCAATCACCAACCCACTGAGCCCTAAGCATTCCCCACCCACACGTCCTGCACAATCAAATCCAGTCACTTGTTCTGCACAATCCTTAGGTTTTTGCGCACCAATTTCACTGCGATTCCGAGGATTACTGTTTATTAAAGATTGTATTTTGATCTTAAAACTAGCACTATCACCCAACACTTGTCACACACTGCGATTCCGGATTCTGTGATTAAGATAAAAGGCATGCGTCGACCGCTCTCCGTCGATTTTAATTGTCTAAAAATTATTTTCCTGTTTATTTTCTCTGTTTCTCCAACAGGCTTTGTTACATTCAGGCAACTCTATTTTCAAGTCCTGATGATGATCCCCATTATGTAATTGAGCAAAGGGATCGAAACGTCGACACCCATGAGTGCACATACATGTAATATTTCAAATGCGATTTTTGTATGATCCACTCCAGGCGACACTGTCACTATCCTCTATTGCTTACAGTGCCCTGTTTTGCTCCTTTTCTTGCCTGAAAACACCCCTTTCACTCTTCTTTAGCTACTTTCTCTCTTAGTACGGCACAGGCTTGTGCCACACTACTTGTGTAAAGACATACTGCATTTATATTTGACATTGGTTGTTAAATAAATTCTTTGTCCGGCTGGGCAAGGAGACTTTCGTGTATAGTAGCCTATTGTGTTCTATACTGCATTGTGATGATTTTGAATAAGCTAGGAACCTCTGTTTCCATAACTTCCCAATATTAGCAGCTCCTGAAGCTGCACTGCCTTCTTTTGCCACACGAGGGCTTCAAACATCAAACATTTCTGAAGAGATGAGTAGCTCAATACCATGACACTATACAACCCTTAAAAGAACAGAAAGAGAATGAAACTATTTTTCCGCACTAAGCACTTGTTACTTAATATTCCACAGCACATCAGATGCACTGCATTATCCATCACTATATTGGCAGAGCACAGACCTCCTGAAGAGGGAGGCAGGTGAAGACACATTGGCTAGAAATGAAATGAATGAAATTAAATGAAAAATACATTATATAGCGTATGACTACCCGGAGGCATCCCAGCACTGGTAGCAGCAGGTGAATAGAGTTTGGCCAACTTAGGGGAACAACCAGGTCTTTAACAATTTGTGGAACACCAGATGATTAGTTTCGTAAGTGGAAGGGAAGGGCATGCCATAGCTTTGCTGCATTATATGAGAATAGCCAACCCCCACTTCTGGCCTTCCTGGTCCTGTGGACGACGACAAAATTCAAGGCCTCTGAACGAAGGCGTCGGATAGGCCGGTAGGGCTGAAAGATATTTTGAAGAATGGAGGGACCCTTTCCCGCTAATTACTTGTGGACGATGCATAAGGCCTTGAAACTGACTCTCTCCATAACAGGGAGCCAGTGGAGGGATTTCAAGGCAAGTTTAGCGGATTGATGTTTGGAAGTGCCCAGGAGAAGTCTTGTCACCCAATTCTGTGTAATCTGGAGTCTAGAGAAGGTTGTAGTGGGAGCGCCCAAATAAAGGGCGTTCCCGTAGTCCAACAGTGACAAAATGAGAGCCTGGACCAGGGTTTTTCTTGCTTGGAATGGGAGAAGGGGAAGGACCTTTCGTATTATTTTTAGGATGCTGCACGCAGCTGCATCTTCCTTGTTTGAGTCTTGAAGGTAGGATCTTGGTCCATCCAGACCTTACAAAGGTCAAATTGGTGCACTGAATTGTATTTTTTACTGTATTTTCATGGATCCATACTATGATATAAGTGCTTTCCTGGCTCCAGGGTGTAGGCCGGCTCTTCAACACAGTTATTTTTTAAAGAGTGAGGGAGTCCTGTGATGAAGCATAACACTAGTGGTGCGCGAGGAATCGCATCATATTTGTGAGTATGTCCAATACTAGTCTCAAGTAACATGAGCAAACATGTGCTGATTAAATAACTTTAAAGTTTGTTTCATCTGGCAGGCTCTTTAATGTGCAACAGACAACAAGCCCTCCCTCTACAGTCTCCTAAAGTGAGTATGAAGTGGCCCAGGTTTGAATTAATAAGTACAGAGAGATGAATGTAGAAAGTCTGAGAAACCTCAAATAGCAGAATGCCTCTAAAAGCCTATATCATGGCAGAAGGTTCATATGAAGTGTTTTGAATGTTTTACTTGTAAATCAACACAGACACAAGTAAATTAAAATATAGAAATGCCTATGAACATTTCCTACACATCTCCCCCCAAACTGATCAGATTTCAAACATAATCCTGAATACAACCAAACATATCCCTCAGAGGTGCTCTCTAAGACACGTGAGGGCTCTCATAATCCGCTCAAAAAGCATGTATTCCATGAAAACCCCCCAGCTCTCAACAGACCCTGCAATTTTGTGATTTCAACCTTGAACCACAAATATCAAAACACATAACTGTGACTGAGGCCCTATGATAGTCTCAAACAGATGAGAAGAGGGTTCCAAAGAGAACAACATTTAGACTCAACAAACCTCACCAAGCCTTATTCTAGCCCTCAACATATTCACATCAATGCATTTAAAACCCCAGCTGTCTCCTTGTGATTAGTCCAAACATAGGACTGGTGCTTTCCTCTATTAGCAGCTCCTCTAGCTGCACTGCCTTCTTTTGCCACATGAGGGCTTCAAACATCACACATTTTTCAAGAGATGTTTAGCTCCAGGCCATGGCCACTATACAACCATTAAAACAACAGAAACAGAATGAAACTAGTTGTGTGCATTAAGCAGTAGTTAACATTCCAGAGCACATCAGATGAACAAAGACAAGTGATGAGTTTTCACCAACCACGGTTTGTGTTTGTCACACCAATGACACCTCAATAGCTAAGTATTAATTTTAATGACATGGAAACCACAAGAGCTGCACAACACCAGCTCTCAAAAACAATGGCACAGCACAGGCCCCCTGCAGAGGGAGTCACGTGAAGGCAGCAAACCTAGATGGACGTCTCCAAACACAGGAATGTGTCAGTTTAAATTGTAATTATCAGGTTCCCAAGTTGTAAGGCACCAAAACAACAACTTAACAGTGTAAAAATAGCAACAGAAACTAGTTGTGGAGGGAAAAACTCTGCTTTACTGGGACATCTTAGGTTGTACTGTGTGTGACTGCTGTGTGCCCGGTCCACCTCTGTCAATATCTCCTGCTGCTGCTAAGTGTGTCAAAACCAGGGGTCAATTGGACAATAAGACAAGGATACAACTGTGCACCAAGCAGGCCCAGAGTCACCACTGTGCCATGTCAGGTGGCACGCCCAGCTCTAACTGGAAATTGATAGCAGACCTGGGTGCAGAAGTGACGAGGTTGTCATTAGTGGGGACAGAGTAGATGCTCGTAAGTTTATGATTAAGTCTACTCTCACTAAACCTTTCTGGATAAACTGAGCCAAGGAACATCAGTGCCAGTAGGGATTGCAGTGCCTCCAAATAGCATTCCTGGCATCCACAATATTATGGTCTAATTTAATATTCCAATTTGTAAACCAGGGATATGGAACGTACCCACTGATTGGTTTGTGAATGTTATGCAATTTGTGAAGGAACTTATTTATTAAAAGTTCAGATTTGCATTTGTTCATTTTTTTTGTGGGGGCAAATGACCTGATAATAAACATTATTTGGGCAGGTTGAAATGTTCAACCCCTTGTGATTGGCTGTGACTGTAAAGTGGAGGCATGCACAGGAGAGCAACTATACCTTCCTATATATGCAACTCCAAACTGGATTTTATTAAAGGATCCTATGTCCCATGGGATTAAAAGAAATCCAATTTTGGAAGAAACCGGGAGAGGAAGCAGAGTACTTTAGGGAGGTGGCCCCACAGAGAACACTTGCAGTACGAGAACCAGTTCCTGCCCCAAAAAGGATATCTTAAGACACAATACTTCTGATGTTTGTGTGAGCTTTCTTTGACAGGTTTATTCTTTTCCATTGTTGATTCACTAGCTCTTAACATAACTTCCAAACCATGTATATTTAGTTCTTATTGGACAACACAATAAGGTATCCATAAGTAGTTCTTCTGAATTGTACAGTTGTGTCAGGGGAGGCCAAAGCAGTAGTTCTCATCTTCTCAAGCACCTCTATTCTTCAAGGTTGTGTTTAATGGTTATGGGATAAACTCTTTTGCAAGCTGCATGAAGGCCATGTGGCTCTAGGTCTGTGTAAGTCACATAAAGTCCACTGGACCCAAATCAATGGACTAGTTGAGAAATGCATGAAGGCTGTTTTTCACCACTGAAGTAAAGAGCAGGGCTCATACTCTATGGCTGATCTAGGAACAGAAGACAACATAGCTGTTTACCGTACCTTTGAGCAAAGTGTCAGCTATCTCCTGTAGAGTACAACACATTGAAACTACTAGAATGAATGAATAAATAAATGATTGGTCTTATTAAGTGCAGCAAATGCCCAGAGGTGTCTTGGCGGTGTACGCACATTAAGGATGGAGCAGCTCAGATTTAGTTTATTCTTTCATGGTTGATTGAAAACCTAGGTTTTTAGCAGTTTTCTAAAAACAGAAAGCGATGGTGCGTTTTTCAGTTCATGAGGACGATGGTTTCAATGTAAATCCATTGATCCATCACCCCACAAGAAGCGCTTGAAAGCAGGATCCACTATGTATGATATCAGAATTAAAGTGCGTGAAATAAATAAATATTTCAATCAATTGAGGCAAAGTCGATTACAAATTGAGAGAAGAATATTACAAATGAATTAATCTATAAAACGAATTATTGCACATTCCCAGAAGATCCTCTAGATTTTAGACTATAGACTCCTTTCTCCCCGCATATTTCAGCTGAGTCCCATATGTTTTTTAAGTTAACTGAAGAGCCAGTTCTTAATGCATTTCTTTTTTCTAGTTCTCGATCTCTGCTCATTTTATTCAGCCATTGCTGAAAAGATGGGATATGATCGCTTCGCAAATTCTGTGAAATGAATGATCTAGCAACTAAAGCAATACTAAATAAACATTTCTCTTGTAATGAGCTAGTTAAAGTGTTTGATGAATATTATAGGATTCTGATATGCTTGTCTCTAACTATATCACTTCCTAGATTATGCTTAAAATATTTTTCAACGTCCACCAAAAACTGCTTAATCTTTGTACACTTCCATATTATATGATACCAACTCCCTCCCACTCCTAAGGCACATCAAAAACATATATCTTGCATCTGGGGATTTATACTATGTAAAAAGGCTGGGGTCTTGTAGAGTAGCCACTTAGTATAACATTGCATTCTTCTAAAATTGGTTCCTCTCAGTAGCCTGGTATTAAATGTATTAATCTTATTCCAAGCACCCATTGATAGCTTTAGTTTGCCATTTGATCCAAGCCTTTTCAAATAATTTGTTATTGGTATCCTCTCTAACAAAGCAATATCCAGCTACTAATAGATTCACCGGTGGTTGATTCCAGCTCCTTCAGTTCTAGCTGTAGAGAAATTAAAGGGGGGTCTATATTTTCAGGCAGCTTCTTATCTGATGGAACAACCAATGAAGTACGTCCTTATGGCAGCTAATATCTCCTTCAATCTCTTTCCAATTTTTCCAAGCATCTATGTTGATGAAATCTGCCACTATTAAACAACCGTTTATTTCCCATTTCGTTACAGTATTCAGTTGAATTAAACGCTGTTCCCCTACATATATGTCTGATAAATGAGTTGAGCCATTTATTAAGGGTATATTATAATGTTTGAACATTTGTGATTTTTATTTTAACATCCATTGGAGTACTTTCTAGCGTACTTTTATTTCTATAAGCCTGAGTAAGTCTAAACTTTTATATTCTAAGTTTTGCTTTTGGGCCAAAAATGAATTCAGGTATTGCTTTTGTCAGGTCACAAGATAACCTGGTGGAACTCACCTGGTCCAGGTCCATTTCCGTCAATGACCCTTCCTCCTTCTTCTTCAAAGAGAATAAGAGACGCAGGGGGAATCTGATGAGCAGAACAAGGGGGCATTCAGGAGGAAGGAGAGGCGACAGCAGCCTGGATTACCACTAAACTCTGTTGAGCAACTTACTGCCTTACAGTCTCCACAAAACCAGGGAGAGACCCCCAACCTGGCCCATGCACACTCCACCCAGGGGTAATGAAGTGCCCCAGGCATGACTTATTGAGCACATAAAGACAAACGTAGTAAGTGTGAGAACCGTTAAGTAGCATAACACCTCATACAGCCTATTTCATTGCAGAGGGTTCATATTATGTGTTTTAATGCTTTTGTCATAAGTGAATACAGACACAAGTAAACAAAAAAATAAACATTGATTAAGTGAAAACACAAAAAGAACACAGTCTGGGAAAAATGGATATTAAATTCAAAACTTTATTCAATATGTGCGAATTACTGCCATTTGCTAAGTTATATATACTACTCTTTTTGCGAGCAGCTGAGGCACACGTGGAAGAGGAGCAGGGAGTGTGAGGAGCAGGGAGCTCACAGCGGCGCTTGCCATCCTGCGTCGTTTACCAAAGACTAAAGGACCAATATAGACAAATAAAGAACATCAGCGTGGCACGCGCCCACGACCCTCGATCCCTGGACCTCTGAGCCATGAGCCCCCTGCTCACGCAATTTGTGCCCTTCAAGCCCGCAGCCCGCGGGGCTCTGCATTCTGTGTTCTGGCGATGGCCTGTCGCGTTTTGCCCGGCCCTGAGGAGGTGCTGTGAAGTTGCGGAGAAGAGGAGAAGTCCGCCGTCCCTGTCCCCCATTTGCCGCCTCCATCACAGTCCGGTGAGTGTGCCGAGGGAGCAGGAAGCAGACAGTGGTGTGCGGGGAGCAGGGAGCAGGGAGCCCTTTGAAGCTGCTCAGCTTATCAGCCTCTCAGCCTCTTTCCAGCTCTGTTTGGGTGCTTTGTTTACCGCATTCGGTCGGCAGCCAGAGTAGTGACTGGGGCAAGGGGGAGTGGTCAGTGGAAGTGGAAGTGGAGGAGGAAGAGAGGGTCGTCGAAAGCGGCTTCAGAGGAAGGTACCGCGCGATAGGGTACCCAAGAGCAAAGGAGGCAACAGAACTGCATCTGGGAAATCTAATTTACTCCACTTCCTCTCCTTCTGCTTAATTCCCCCTTGCCAAGGAGTTCCATCCTGCTCACTTGAAATGAGATCAGGCAAGTTGAGGTCTACAGCTCCACTAAAGACAAGGAAACGGAGAGGGAACACAGAGATGCCAACTGCAGCCCCTGACAAAATTGTAAACCTGTCGTTGAATGACCCTGGAATTACTACAGACTGTATGTCCCAACTTCCTCTGTGGGGATCTGACGGGACGGCCCGAAAATCATTCAGTAACCAACCAAAAATTACATCAAAATTCTCTCTTCTGAAAGATCCAGGGTCGGCTGTCTTTTCAAGCAACACGAACATTGCGGGCTTACCAATTCCCTTGAGCCCTATAGTGAATATCATCAACAAAAGCGCTGGGGGAAACAAGGTTCCTGACAATTTCCAACATAGCCATACGTCAACCACCAGTAAGCTAGAAGAGATAACACAAACAGCAGTCACATCCTTGGGAAGTCCATCAATCAAGCCCACCTCTATCCACCTAGAACAAGGACGCGATTCCATCTCCACTTTTGCCATCTATTCAAACCATATTCTCAACAAAAAGGTCCATCCATTTGACTCAGATGGAGGGATAATTAGCAATCCAGTACCAACTATCCCTGCCTCTCAGGTTGTCAGTTAAACTACATTGAGCAGTCAAAATGTCCATTCTGTAACGCCTCCAAAAAAGGTCAGTGCAACGCCTACAAAGGAAAAAGAAGCCAGTTTCAGCATATTAAGTAGTCCAAATGTTCAACCTGCACTCCCTCCTAAAAAGACAGTGAAACGAAAACGGAGGAGGACGGAGTTGACATCTCTCCTCCGCTTGAAGCCGACGCAGTCGTGACAGACCTCTCCTACTTGGAGTCAAAGGAATGGGAAAAAATGCTGTTCTCATATGGTCTGAAAAACAGAGAAGGTTTTGGATCCAACACCTCCCCAGCCCGGATCTCAACAGCAAAGAAAACAGAACAAAGTGGCTGGGCAGGGAAATTTAACGAAAGCAAATTCCAAACACGTAGTCAAAATGTACCACGTGACCACCGGGTCTGAATACCAAAGTAAATTTATTTTTTCTTAGAGATTTAAATTCGAATTCAAGGGCACAGGCAAAAACAAGACAACTGTTATTACAGTAAATTCATGTAGACACTATCTACAACTATACAAAATTTACAAATGTACAACACTTACGGGGATACATTAAGCAATACAAGTGAACAGGACACACCAAAACGATACAAAAATCAATAAACAACATCAATTGCCGTTATATACAGTGAAAAAACTTTCAAATGCAAAAGCAAGTGTATAGCCAGTCCATAACAATATGAAACCATGTGACAGGCGGAACAGATGGAATGTGATGCCTGCCTGTCAACCAATCCTGTGGATGAGTGTTTCTAACGGGTTTGCACAACTAGGATCCAAAAATGATTGGAGAAGTTCTATCCTAGGGGCACCCTTAGAGTTTGCCACAGGGTGGGAGTGTCGACGCGTTTCGAACCTTCATTAATTACAGGTTCTCCTCAGGACGGGGACTGGGGACAGGAATTCTGTAAGAGACATACAGAGTGGGTGTCAGATTTTAATGAAACTTCTACAAAATACTCCGACTCCAGGGAGCTTGAACACAGTGATTACCTGCACAATGGCAAGGAGATAGTCGTGGTGTCGGTTGGACTCAACCAGGAAAGAATTTTTCTGAAAAAAGAACAAGTGAAAGAAGGCTCAGAGCGGTGGCTACCAAGGGGAAGGAGTGATACACACGAGAAGGCAGCACGCATGATGTGCTATGATTGTGATCCTACCTGTACTTCAACCAGGGCTGAGGTTGGGGTGCAGGGCCCGCAACACGGTGCCCGAGCGGAGGAGTGGGAAGCTCACATAATGAACCGTCTCAATTTGGGATCTGGGGGACACTGACTCTGGCTTTGATCACAATCATAGCACATCATGCGTGCTGCCTTCTCGTGTGTATCACTCCTTCCCCTTGGTAGCCACCGCTCTGAGCCTTCTTTCACTTGTTCTTTTTTCAGAAAAATTCTTTCCTGGTTGAGTCCAACCGACACCACGACTATCTCCTTGCCATTGTGCAGGTAATCACTGTGTTCAAGCTCCCTGGAGTCGGAGTATTTTGTAGAAGTTTCATTAAAATCTGACACCCACTCTGTATGTCTCTTACAGAATTCCTGTCCCCAGTCCCCGTCCTGAGGAGAACCTGTAATTAATGAAGGTTCGAAACGCGTCGACACTCCCACCCTGTGGCAAACTCTAAGGGTGCCCCTAGGATAGAACTTCTCCAATCATTTTTGGATCCTAGTTGTGCAAACCCGTTAGAAACACTCATCCACAGGATTGGTTGACAGGCAGGCATCACATTCCATCTGTTCCGCCTGTCACATGGTTTCATATTGTTATGGACTGGCTATACACTTGCTTTTGCATTTGAAAGTTTTTTCACTGTATATAACGGCAATTGATGTTGTTTATTGATTTTTGTATCGTTTTGGTGTGTCCTGTTCACTTGTATTGCTTAATGTATCCCCGTAAGTGTTGTACATTTGTAAATTTTGTATAGTTGTAGATAGTGTCTACATGAATTTACTGTAATAACAGTTGTCTTGTTTTTGCCTGTGCCCTTGAATTCGAATTTAAATCTCTAAGAAAAAATAAATTTACTTTGGTATTCAGACCCGGTGGTCACGTGGTACATTTTGACTACGTGTTTGGAATTTGCTTTCGTTAAATTTCCCTGCCCAGCCACTTTGTTCTGTGTTCTCATATGGTAACACCAACCCTGGATACTCTAGGCCATCTTCCTCACCAAACGAGGAGAAAAAGGAGGATTTTACGCAAGACAAGGCATGGGTCACAGCCTTAGACATTCTTCAAAGGTCAGCTGACGCAATGACCTATCAAGCGAACAAAATGGACATACAAATTAGCCTTCTAAACACACTGGCTGTGTACGTAGTCAAAATAGACGACAAGATCACAAATTTAAACAGCTTGATTAGACGGGCCCAAGCAGCTGGGGATAGCCCACAACAAGGATGCGATTGTACTCCAATAGTCGAGAAACTTAGTACACTTCCTGGGATGATGAAAAAACTCCTGGTAGACCTAAAAGAAATCACAACCCCAAAGTCCTTCCATGAAAATGGTAGTGCTGGCGACTCAGGCGTGGTTCACAAAGTAGAAACGGCAACATACTCGGGGCAACAAGGGGATATGGAAACTAACTCCTCGTCACCCCGGATACATTAGCGATCACTCGTCATACGAGCAAACTACCGCAACCCCTATCCACAGGCAGAGCAAACTCCACTCTTCCATCCGTAGCTAATCAAGATATGGAAGCTCTTGCAGGAAAGGGGAAAAGACAAAGGAAGCGAAAAGGACGTGTTAGACGGGGACCCGGAGGGTCGGCCGAGTACAGGGGGAGAGGCCTCCAGTGAGGGCCGTCTCCGGCGATCGTACAGACAAGTAACTTCCCCCCCACAGATGGACACCACACAAGGATGAGTTCACCACACTTTATATAAGAATCTTGAGGCAAAGTGATAAACGATACAGCGGGGGCAGGACACGAGGATCCTCCCAATTCTAGTCTCTGTAGGGGAAAGGGGTAGCGGGACAGTCTTAGTACCGGTCCGGTACGGGAGCAGCAAGAGGGAAGCTCACAATCCTCGAGCTTGGGGGTCCGTAGAGATGGGCCGCGGCAGCGCCAGCAGGCAAAGACGATGGTTCACGTTGCAGAGGGCCGCGGCAGCGCCAGCAGGCTTCGGAGATGGTTCACAAGAAAGGGTCGCGGCAGCGCCAGCAGGCTACGAAGATGGTGCACGACGAGGAAGGCCGCAGCAGCGCCAGCAGGCCGGGACGATGGTTCACGATGACGAGGGCCGCGGCAGCGCCAGCAGGCCAAGACGATGGTTCACGTTGACGAGGGCCGCGGCAGCGCCAGCAGGCCAAGACGATGGTTCACGTTGCAGAGGGCCGCGGCAGCGCCAGCAGGCTTCGTAGATGGTTCACAAGAAAGGGCCGTGACAGCGCCAGCAGGCCTCCAAGGATGAGTTCGTCTCAGTGTCTCTCGACTCCAGGATACAACTGCCTTCCTGCTCTGGAGCTGCCCCAGTTATAGGTCTGTTCTCCTTTGATGTCCGGACCCTTGCACTTGGAGGTCGGGAGGTCCGGGATGAGGGAGTCCAGACACCCAGCAGGGGGGTGGAGCCAGCGCCCGGGGAGGGCGGGGGCGATCGACACCTGGCGGAGGAGAGCCATTGACACTCCTTCTCCCATTGACCTGCCAAGTGGTCTCTTCACCTCCTGGGTGAATGGTGGTGCCTCCATGTCGGGGCCTGGCCAGGCCCAGGGTTGGGGTCGAGCCAAGGCCATGCGGCCTAGTTATGTAGTGTCCAAAGATGGCGGCTGGGCCGGGGCAGTGGTGCTGACAAAGGCCCGGGCCAGCCGATACTGGAGTGTTCGGGGGCTGGAGTTCCGTTGTGGACGGGTCGGGGGTTGCCCCGGTGGGTTGCCGGGATGGTTCTTGTCGGGGATACAGGGAGAGCAGGGGTCCGGGCCCCGTCATGCGGGGAGGGAGCGGGCCTTCCACGAGGCCTGTCCAACATGCGTGCCCCCCAGCTGAAGGCAGGGAGAGTCACCCATCCTCTTAGGTACTCTCCTCGCCGAGGCGGAAGAAGCGTGACAGGCCGTCTGCGATGGCGTGGTCCTGGCCTGGACGATGCTCCACAGTGAAGTCCATCCCTTGCAGGGAGATGGACCATCGCAACAGTTTTGGGTTCTCTCCCCGCATCTGCATCAGCCATTGCAGGGGTCGGTGATCTGTTTGCACCCGGAAATGGGTACCGAAGAGATAGGGCCGGAGTTTCTTGAGGGCCCATACCACGGCGAAGGCCTCCCGTTCGATGGTGCTCCAGCGCTGTTCTCGGGCCAGCAGGCGTCGGCTGATGAAGGCCACTGGCTGATCGACTCCCTCGGTGTTGAGTTGAGAGAGGACAGCCCCAATGCCATGATCTGAGGCGTCCGTCTGCACTTTGAATTCCCGGCTGTAGTCGGGAGCCTGGAGCACGGGGGCAGTGCGCATGGCGGCCTTCAATTTCTCAAAGGCCGCTTGACAGTCCGGAGTCCAGTTGACTGTTTTGGGGTTTTTCTTGGATGTGAGTTCTGTGAGGGGCCCCACAATGCTGCCGTAGTCCTTTACAAACCGCCGGTAGTACCCGGTGAGCCCCAGGAAGGCTCGGACCTCGGTTTGGGTGGTAGGGGGTTGCCAGGCCTGGATGGCAGCGATTTTGAGCTGGAGGGGGGCCACCAGACCACTCCCCACTTGGTGTCCCAGGTAGGTCACGGACCCTTGGCCAATCTGGCATTTGCTGGCTTTGATGGTGAGCCCGGCCTTCCGGAGGGCGTGCAGGACCTCCCGGAGGTGGTGGAGGTGGTCCGCCCAGTGGCGACTGTACACAGCAATATCGTCCAGATAGGCGGCGCTGAATTCTTCGAGGCCCGCCAGTACCTGGTTCACGAGTCTCTGGAAAGTGGCTGGAGCGTTTTTCATGCCGAATGGCATCACCTTGAAGTGGTAGTGGCCATCCGGGGTAGAGACGGCGGATCGCTCTTGGGCCCCTGGGGTGAGGCCGATCTGCCAGTAGCCCGCTGTTAGATCGAAGATGCTCAGGTAGCGGGCGGCCCCAATGCGGTCAACCAGCTCATCCGCCCAGGGGATAGGGTGAGCGTCGGTTCTGGTAACGGCATTCAGGCCCCGATAGTCCACACAGAAACGGAGCTCGGGGGCAATGCCCGGGGCGGCAGCCTTGGGGACCAGTACGACTGGGCTGGCCCAAGGGCTGTCAGATGGCTCGATCACTCCCAGAGCCAGCATTTTGGAGACTTCATTCTGTATGCAGGCGCGCACTCGATCCGGCACTCCGTACGCCCTGTGTCGAATAGGAGGACTATCCCCGGTGTCCACGTCCTGAAGGCACCAGGGGGTGACCCCGGGGATGAGGGAAAATAGGTCGGCGAATTGGAGCAGAAGGTCTCGACAGTCTTGGTGCTGCTCTGGGGATAAGGCATCGGAGAGTCTGACCCCTTCCACGGAGCCGTCCTTCTCGAGCGTCTTCAGCAGGTCAGGAAGGGGCTCGGAGTCTTCTTCAGTCCCACTATCGGTAGCCATCAGGAGGCTGAGCTCTGAGCGTACGAGTTTGAGTCTGTTGGCATGGAGGACCCTGAGGGGGTTCCGGGGGGGACTCCATGTCGATCAGGTAGGTGACGGGACCCTTGCGCTCTACCACCTTGAAGGGCCCCGTCCATTTGTCCGGAAGGGCGCAGGGTTCAACCGGGGACATCACCCAGACCTGTTGTCCCGGCTCGAACTCGATGGAGGAGGCATGCTGATCATACCATCTCTTCATGTCCTCCTGACTGGCTTCAAGGTTGGCTTTGGCGATTTCCCTGAATTGCCGGGTCTGGTTACGGAGGGTCAGGAGATACTTGTATACGTCGGGTGGAGCCTTCTGGGGGGCCACCTCCAACCCTTCTTTGATCAGGCTGAGGGGACCCCGGAGGGGGTGTCCATATAGGAGTTCGAATGGGCTGAAGCCCAGGGATTTCTGGGGGACTTCTCGGTAGGCGAACAAGAGGCACGGGAGCAGCACATCCCATTGGCGGCGCAGCGGCTCTTCCAGGCCCATGATCATCCCCTTGAGGGTGCGGTTAAACCGCTCGACCAGTCCATTTCCTTGCGGGTGATAGGGGGTCGTGAATTTGTAGGTGACCCCGCACTGTTGCCAGAGGGACTTCATGTATTTAGAGATAAAGTTCGCGCCCCGGTCGCTGACGACTTCCCGGGGAAAGCCCACCCGGGAGAAGATCCCCATCAGGGCTCGGCCTACCACGGGCGCCGTCACGGTCCGAAGAGGAATGGCCTCGGGATAGCGGGTGGCGTGGTCCACCAGGACCAGGATGAACCGATGTCCTTGTGCTGTTCTGGGCTCTAGAGGCCCCACGATATCTATTCCCACCCGTTCAAACGGGGTGGTGACGATGGGGAAAGGCTGCAAGGGTGCTTTGATCTTTCGGCCGCTCTTCCCGCTGGCCTGGCAGGTTGGGCAGGCCCGGCAGTGGTTTGTCACGTCATTCCGCATCTTAGGCCAGTAGAAGTGGGTCACCAGGCGGCTGTACGTTTTGTCTTGTCCCAGGTGTCCGGCAAGAGGCACATCGTGTGCTAGGTTCAAGAGGAAGTCTCTGAAGCGGAGGGGGACTACCAGCACCCGGCTGGCCCCCAGCTCAGCAATCTTTTGCTCGCTGTAGAGCAGGTCATTGTCCCAATAAATCCAGTGGGCCCCCGAGGTGTCTCCTGTACTCTGGGCGAGGGCTTGCTGCCGGAGTCCCTCGAGGGAGGGACATGTTCTTT
This sequence comes from Lissotriton vulgaris, assembly GCF_964263255.1. Taxonomy (NCBI): domain Eukaryota; kingdom Metazoa; phylum Chordata; class Amphibia; order Caudata; family Salamandridae; genus Lissotriton; species Lissotriton vulgaris. Next base: position 2,306,575 of record NC_141692.1, on the reverse strand, counting down.
GCTCCTGTCGGAATTTTTCCTGAGTGGGGCCACCCTCTTGACGCCACTGGGCCAGTTCGGGAAGGTCCCGGAGCCGATCGAGTCCTTCTTCGCTGTGCTCCGGAGAACGGGCTTCCAGGGTGGCTCCCTCTTGGACGATCGGTGGAGGGGGCTCTGGCCATTCGGGTTCTTCGGGAATGGGGATGGCGCGGGCGGCCATGGACCGGGTCATTACGCAGACCCATTCAGGGAGGCCCAGCATCCCCAGGTGCTCTCTTCTCTCGACGGCTGACCAGGGAGAACTTTCAAGGTCGTTCCCCAGGAGGCAGTCCATGGGGGCATCGACGCGGACAGTCACTTTCAGCATTCCGGATACTCCTCCCCACTCGAAGGGGATGCAGGCCATCCGACATAGGCTTTCGGAGTTGTCGGCCGACCGTACTGGGCAAAGGACGTTTGGTAAGATCTGGTCCGGGGTCACCAGATGACAGCGGACTGCGGTCACACTGGCCCCGGTGTCGCGGAGGGCTTCGGCCCGGTGCCCATTAATGTTGACCCACTGGCTGTACTTCTGCGTGTTGGCGGGAAGGGGTGCCCGTGGGATCAGGTCTCTTTCCCCTAGGCAGACCAAGGACATGGCGGCTGGTTCCCACTCTGGCTGGTCTGGCTCGTTCTCTTCAGTCTCTTCCTGGGTTTGTTCCTCTCCCAGAGCGGCGGCAGTGACCTGGCGGGGCATGGGGCTCTGGTTTTTCGGGCAGTTGGGATCATTGGCGTAGTGGCCGGGTCGCTGGCATCGATGGCAAGTAACGTTTGCGCGAAAACCTGGTCGCATCGGGGGGTTCGCTCTTGCGACAGGGGGCGGGGTGTTGCTGGTGGGAGCCACCGGGACGGTGTCTCGGCCCCGACCCTGGCCTCCTCCTCCCCCTCGGGGGCGATGGGGCCCTTGGGAGGCTCGGTTCTGTTCGCTGGGCCAGTTTCGGGGTACTCGGGTGCTCTCCCATCGGTCAGCCTCGATGGCGAGTTGCCGAGGTTCAGTCAGTTTACTGTCGAGGAGGTGCTGCCTGAGCTCGACGAAGCAGTTGTTGGAGAGGTGCTCCCATGCAATAAGATCAAAGAGCTGCTCGTAAGTGGTCACCTTGCTGCCCTTGACCCACCCCTCGAAGGCTCGGCTAAAGAAGTTCACGTACTCCACCCAAGTCGTACCCGGGATCCGTTTGCAGTCGCGGAACCTCTGGTGGTACATCTCGGGCGTGAGTCCATATCGAGTGAGGAGGGCGGCTTTCATGTGGTCGTAGGATGTCATCTGATGGTCCGGGAGTTGCAGCAGGGCGTCTCGCCCTTCGTTAACAAACCTCCCCCATAACCCGGCTCCCCAGTCGCTCCGGGGAATCCGGTGGGAGGTCATGGCCACTTTGCAGGCTTTGAACCATTGCTGGATATTATCGTTCCGGTAATATTCTCTGACGACATCCTTGGGGATGTGGACCTTGGGGTCCGTAGTGACAGGGGGGCTCGGGTGCCCGGGGACCCCGAGATCTTTGTTCTGCCTTCGGATCTCTAGTTCCTTTAGGTTGCACTCATGTTCGTAGGCTAGTTTTTTCTTTTCCAGCTCTCTCTGCCTTTGTTTCTCTTCTCGCTCCTCTCGGAGCCGTAAGTGTTCTAAAGTTATTTTTTGTTCCGCCAACTTAAGTTCTCCATCTAAGCGGAGTCGAGCCAGTTCCAATTCGTGGAGCCTGCTCTTCTCCCGTTCTCGGGCCTCCTCCGGCGAGAGACACGGTCTTCTTTCTTCTGTCGGAGCAGTGTTTGTTTCCGTTGTCTCGAGGCTTTGGTTTTGGGGTACAGCCGTACCCGTCTCCGCCCAAGATTCCAAGGCGTGTTTGAAGTCCTCTTTCGTGCTCAGTCCTGTGGTAGCAATGCCTAGTTCTATGCAGAATTGTTTTAATTCTCTGTGGCTGAAATCTTCTAGTTTTTCCATATGGAATTTTTCCGTTGCTCCACTCTCTTTTGTCGTCATGGTGTTTGTGTGTCGTGGGGTGAGTTACTCTCTGTACGATTATGCGTTGGCTCGGATCGCGCCGCTGGCCACCAATGTTAGACGAGGACCCGGAGGGTCGGCCGAGTACAGGGGGAGAGGCCTCCAGTGAGGGCCGTCTCCGGCGATCGTACAGACAAGTAACTTCCCCCCCACAGATGGACACCACACAAGGATGAGTTCACCACACTTTATATAAGAATCTTGAGGCAAAGTGATAAACGATACAGCGGGGGTAGGACACGAGGATCCTCCCAATTCTAGTCTCTGTAGGGGAAAGGGGTATTGGGAAAGTCTTAGTACCGGTCCGGTTCGGGAGCAGCAAGAGGGAAGCTCACAATCCTCGAGCTTGGGGGTCCGTAGAGATGGGCCGCAGCAGCGTCAGCAGGCAAAGACGATGGTTCACGTTGCAGAGGGCCGCGGCAGCGCCAGCAGGCTTCGGAGATGGTTCACAAGAAAGGGCCGTGGCAGCGCCAGCAGGCTACGAAGATGGTGCACGACGAGGAAGGCCGCGGCAGCGCCAGCAGGCCGGGACGATGGTTCACGATGACGAGGGCCGCGGCAGCGCCAGCAGGCCAAGACGATGGTTCACGTTGACGAGGGCTGCGGCAGCGCCAGCAGGCCAAGACGATGGTTCACGTTGCAGAGGGCTGCGGCAGCACCAGCAGGCTTCGGAGATGGTTCACAAGAAAGGGCCGCGGCAGCGCCAGGAGGCCTACAAGGATGAGTTTCTCTCGGTGTCTCTCGACTCCAGGATACAACTGCCTTCCTGCTCTGGAGCTTCCCCAGTTATAGGTTTGGTCTCCTTTGATGTCCGGACCCTCGCACTTGGAGGTCGGGAGGTCCGGGATGAGGGAGCCCAGACACCGAGCTGGGGGGTGGAGCCAGCGCCCGGGGAGGCCGGGGGCGATCGACACCTGGCGGAGGAGAGCCATTGACACTCCTTCTCCCATTGACCTGCCAAGTGGTCTCTTCACCTCCTGGGTGGATGGTGGTGCCTCGATGTCGGAGCCTGGCCAGGCCCAGGGTTGGGTTCGAGCCGAGGCCACGCGGCCTAGTTATGTAGTGTCCAAAGATGGCGGCTTCGCCGGGGCAGTGGTGCTGACGGAGGCCCGGGCCAGCCGATACTGGGGTGTTCGGGGGCTGGAGTTCCGTTGTGGACGGGTCGGGGGTTTCCCCGGTGGGTTGCCGGGATGGTTCTTGTTGGGGATACAGGGAGAGCAGAGGTTCGGGCCCCGTCATGCGGGGAGGGAGCGGGCCTTCCACGAGGCCTGTCCAACAGGACGCAACAAGATGGGAAGGTGCAAACAAGATCTTAGCCTCTATCCGGTGTTTAACACTCTCAGACGACCAGAAGTCACAGAGTGCACTGATCCAAAAAGTACAGACGAGCAAAGTTCTATATCAGAAGAACAACCAACTTTGCAGGGAAGGGAAAAAAGGAAGAGTGGCACTCCTCCAACCACCAACAAGGCCTTGTCAGACAAACCTCCCCCGCATAATGCACAGGTGCAGGGCCAAAATTCCAGCCAACTCATCAACCCACCTGGAAGTACGACGACGTTAAACCAAGCACCCACCAACAGTCTTGCCAAACATCATCCAGGCTCATCCCCGGAGTACGAGAAAGGAGCCGCAGCTCAGACAAACCGAGGAAAAAAGAAAAAGTGTCTCAGCGAACAGACCGAGGGCTTTTCCACACCCATACACAAATTAACAAATGCTCAACCAATGGGCCCTCTGATAAAATTAGACCAAATGCCTTGTGCCCAAATACCAGAGATAAATCCTGGGCCGTCCAGGGCATCTCTCAGCGGCGATCTTACTTCCATACTCTTCTACCCGGAGTATAAGTCCAAAGGTAGCCACGATATCTTGAATCACAGGAACATCATAAAGCTGATACAAGCAATAGGCCTGTCAAACACCATTACCTCGGAAGATATCACATCAGTAGAATTTACTCCACCATGCCAGGACCAAATAAATGAAACCACAAAGGTCACCTAGAGATCGGAAGAGGCAAGGAATAACATCTTAGGGCACATCAAAACTTTTAAACAGTGGGGCATACTCATACAACCAGGGAAGGAAGTGGCCTACCCTCATGTCCTGTATGCAAGCCGTTACACTGAGCGTACATGAGTCGAAAGGGGAGCAGTATACTCAGTCTTTAGGGGCGCTTGCAATAAAACACTGATTTGTGACCATAAAGGCAGGAAACCAAGAGACGACAGGATCCCATCCAACAGGTATTGGGACGAGGCCGGATCATGGTCATGGCTGGCAGGCACCTTCAACACAACTCGGCTCCTACGCTGACAGCTCCACAGTGAAAGGAGCGCAAATACGTGTCACATAAAGATTTGCTCGTGGAACATCAACGGTTTAAACAATAAAATGGAGGACCAAGTGATAATCTCCTATCTTCAAAAATTTGACATACTATTACTACAAGAGACATGGCGATCTGAACCGCAGCACATAGAAGGCTTTAAAACTCACCACACTCCAGCCCAAAAACTGAAATCTTCGGGTAGAGGTGGGGCGGCCTGGGGATCTACATTTCAATCGACAATGCAATTGCCTCATGGGAGTTAGCGAGTTCATCACACTCCCTCCAATCCGTGGGCATTTCCTACACCGTCAACAAAGGCAAGCGCAGGTCTCTCGTCCTAATGAATGCCTATGTTCGCCCAAAGTCGGCATCAAGGCAATCCTTCACAGAAGAGGTAATAGCGACAATACTAACAGTAAAAAATGGATCCCCCAATCCAGAAATAATACTATCAGGGGATTTCAACATGTGGCTAATGTCTGATTTACATAAAAACGAAGTAACAAAATCACACAAAAGCAATTTGGTCATACCACCACAGGACCCCCCAACATGGAACAAGGACGACCTGAGGGGCCGCTCTCTACAAAGCAACCTTGAGAATTTGGGTCTTAGAGCCCTAAATGGGCGCTTTCCTCAAGACAAGCCACCTTGCTTCTCCGACGTATCGAAGAATGGTGCCTCGCTAATTGACTACACCTTTGTTAGCCTGTCACTTCTTCATGAAATAACAGGGTTTTGTCTTGGAAGCAGAACGGAAAGCGATCACCGTCCTCAAGAAATAACGCTTATCTCCGGACTAACCCAACATGAAGAGGAAAGGGCACTGCCATCCGATAGGTATACAATCAACCTTAAACGAATCAAGTGCTCCTTCAGCAACTTCCAACAAATAGCAACTGAGGCCAAACAAATTATCGAGAGCACTAGCAGAAACTCCATCGACCATATTGCAAACTGGTCAAATTTTGCATTTGAACTGATCAATAGACACGCCAAACCGATAAGGCATGCCAACCCAAATGGGCAAAAGCTGATGCCTTGTAGGAATCTCAACATACAATCTGCAACAAGGACCATGAATCGGTTATGGCGGGTTTTAAAAACAAACCCAAAGGACCCGCTAATAATAGAACAGTGGAGAGAGGCCCGAAGCTATTTGAAGAAGGCAAAAAGAAAACAACGTACAATCCATTGGAACTCCTTCTGGGTCAGACTACAGCACGACATCAAATCAAATAACTCTGCAAGACTCTGGTGCACTATCAACAGCCTAGCTGGGCGCGCTCAAAAAGTCGCGTCGTCAACCATCTTGGAGTCCGAGTGGGTCGACTTCCTAAATACTCATTTTATTGAACGAAAAGATATAACATTTTATCAGAATTCCATTGCTGAAGGCACTACAGTATGGCCTACTGACCAGCAACCCAAATCGCTTACAATGGAGTTATCCCTCAATTCAGATCAAAACATTGAAAGAACAACACAGGGTCCCAGGAACCGAAACGGGAAAGAATCAAGAATTATCCAGAAGGACCAAATTGAAAAACTAATCAAAAAAGGTCGCAAAGATGGGGCGCCAGGCCCAGGCGGAATTCCTCAGGCTGTGTTTAAGGAGGACGTTACTTTTTGGGCCTCGAAGTTAACCACCCTTTTTAACACCATCCTACATAACAACATCATTCCGCCCTCTTGGCAGGGGTCAATTCTCGCGCCAATTTTTAAAGGCGGGGAAAAAAATCACCTGGAAATTACCGCCTCATAGCCCTCATAGACAATGAGGCAAAGTATTTTGCCAGATTGTTGCTGAATTCACTTAGGGCATGGGCAGAAAACCACTCAGTAATTCCTCCGAATCAAACTGGCTTAACAAGCAATACTGGCACCTCTGTCAATCTAATGACCCTCTCCTGTTTGATTGACCAGGCGGAGGCCAGTTCCAGCTCACTCTATATGGGATTCATCGACTATAAAGCCGCTTTTGATAACGTGAACAGGGGAATGCTTTGGCAGAAGCTCTCCAGGTTAAACATCCCAGAAGACCTCTTAAGAGCCATACAGCTTTTGCATCAGGACACATGGGTGAGGATCAATATTGGGGACGGCTCTAGGTTATCACGCCCAATTCTGACAACAAAAGGCCTAAAACAAGGATGTGTTTTGGCCCCCACCCTTTTCAATTTGTTCCTATCAGACCTTCCTGAAGCCTTAAACAAGGTAAATTCCCACGCTCCTAAAGCAGCTGGCTTCGTTTTGTCAAACCTGCTATATGCCGACGACGTGGTCCTTCTTAGTAAAACAAAGATTGGCATGCAAAGACTATTGGACGCAACCTCCGAATACTCAACCAAAAATGAGCTTCAGATCAACAACAAGAAGACAAAAATGTTGGTGGTGCGTCCAGGAAGGGCAAAGAAGCAGGTTTGGGTCCTGAAATCGGGAAAGCATAGATGAATCCAGCTGCCATTAGTACCTTGGCGTCTTTTTTAATAACAACGGCAGATATAAAATCCACCTTGAAGAACAAAAAAAGAAAGGAGCAGCACTTGCTTTCGCAATCAGCACCCTACACAAAAAGCTACTTGGCCCAACATTTGCACCAACAATACAGGTCGCGCAGGCTAAAATCATTCCAACATTAACCTATGGTAGCGAGGTGTTAAAAGGATTGGACAGTGGCAATTTGGATAAAATCATCGTAAAAACATATAGAACAGTGTTCAAGCTACCAAACCAAACATCACCAGTTCAAATCAGGCTGGAACTGGGTATCAGTAACCAATCATTGGCCAGAGCCAAGAGCTTTTTAATGTGCTGCCACAAATTGAGGTCATCGAAGGAAGGCAGCCTAGGCCAACACCTATGGGCCAGTCTTAACAAGAACATATGGCGAGCAGGACATGACTATTGGGGAAAAAGGGCTAAGAACCCTAGCCTTGAACGACCTTTGGAATCTGCAAGTAAGCCAAAATGAATTCAAACGATTAGCAAAAATAAGCGCTAAAAAACTTTCTTTAGTGGAAGACAAGGCTCGGCTAGCAAAAAGAAGTCACGGCTGGATGACCTTGCAATCCTATGTCCAGCTGATCCCACAGCCGTACCTAACCTTAACATTCACTGCACGTACAAAACTAAGCTTCTTAAAATTAAGAATGGGACTCATCAACTTGTCGTGTCACTTGCCAAAATGGAAAAGAGTCAATGGCCACGAACCCTTTCGACTTTGTGGGAAACACAAAGAAGACATCACACACATCCTATGCCTCTGCCCAAACCTGTTGCACGAAAGACGGTTCCTCTTTAAGAAACTTTGGAACAAAAATATGGTTAGATCATGCAGGGCAGCAGTTCTGGCATGCTTTGATCCCCGGAACACCGAACTAAATTGTGCCCTGGTCAGGTTTTTGGATCAAGCAGAAAAAAGAGTTGTGATGTGATCGATCCAAGTGATCTTCCATCAGCATAATATTTGCTACTTTTATTTATACTGGACTGGAATTCGCACTCCTTTTTTTACATAAGTACACTTTTAAATATTTTTTATCTTTTGTAACTTGCAAAGGTTTTTTAAATCAAGCAATAAAGTCTTTAAATTTTTTTACTCTTTTTTATTTTTTATTTTTAAAGTAGTCACACCATGTGTAGCCGCACTTCTTTAAAAACAATTTTTACAGAAGACAGTCCTCCAACAAAGGGGTTTCTTCAAGTTAGCCTGATGTGAACCCCACAATCACAAACCGTGAAATATAATGTAAAAGAGTGTGAAGACACAAAATGACCCCTCACGTGCGCACCACCAATGAGATAACTGGTTGGTACTCACCAGTTGTGCCCACTTTTACCATCATTGGTGGTCATTTTGTCGAAAGAAAAAGAGAAAGTGTCCAAACAGAAAAATATAGGAATCAGGTGCAGTGAAGTGAAATAGGTCACATCCCACGATGTAACCAAATGTGATTTAAAATTGAAAAAACACTCACAAAGATATCCCTTTTTTATTTACTGAGTGTTTTTATCAAATTAAAATGAATAGCTTGCCATTCATGCATACCTTTTCAAATGCCAACATGTTTCATTGCTGCAGAAATTTAGGCAAATTATTCAGAGTCAAAGCATTTCGCCAAAGCACCGTATTAGACACACCATTATGGAAGACTGTCAAATGCAAAAAGAGACACACAACAACATACTGGGTCACTCACTCCTCTACCAACCAAAAATTGGAGCAGTTGTGGCGCAAACACTCGTGTTTTTTTCCCCTTTGCAAAATCCAGAAGTGTGGCAAGCTAATGTAATAAAAATATTTAAAATAGTGAAGAACTGTCATCTTCATTCTCAGGGGTCTCACTAATGCTAAGAAGAACTTGACACAGAAGCTGGAATATAAAGAGAACATTTTTATTAAACTCAAATGAGTGAGGCTACGTCACACAGAAGCCTTAGCAACTGAATGAGGCAGTCTGAGGAGTACAGAGAACAGAGGCCGTATATATGCTTAGGGTTACAAAACTCAGCATAAAAGTAAGGGGCAGTCCTAGCTTTTGCAAGCATGTAAAATGCCTAACATTGACATACACGATCTGCCAAACATTAGCCAATAGGACAAACACCCACTATTTACAATTGTCCAATCATAGGTATTATTACGAAAGGTATCGCATGACGACAAACCCACTTTTCAGTTGTCCGGCCCACCATCAATTATACAGTAAAGCCCAACATTCCTTCTTACACAAGCCGGACAAACCCATAATAAAAGGACCACAACCCATATCATAAACAGACCATAAAAGAAGGAACAGAAACAGATAAGAAGCAGGATAAGGGGTGTGTGTGTGCATACCAAACTCTACAATGTCCTGTGCTTTGATCCTCAATCTTGATCAGCTACTGGGCAAGGAACTAGCCTATCAAGGTCCGCTTCAGGCAACGGGGTCAGTTCACTCAGGTCATTCAGAAGTCAGCTAAAGTGTACGTGTACTAAAGACTCGTTTGGCCGCAGTCATCGGCCTATGTGAGGGCAATCACAAAATGGCTGCCATGCACAAAATGGAACCCATGGTTCAGAACAAAATCTCCAAATACATAGTGAATCCGTCGGTCTACCATAACCAGATCCCTCGTACTAGCCGAACTCACTAGTTACGGTTCGCTACTATCAAATTCGTAACAAAACCATGACATTTATAAAACGGGTTCAGAATTCACGGAACCTCAATAGGGAAAATTGAAAATATTAAGAAAGTTTGAGGAGTTGTAGTATGAACACATGCGGTGCTACTCTAGTCATTCATTGAGGTTTCCCAATACAAAATTGCGCCTGCCAGCAGACGACCCCTTGCACGTCACTAGTGACATTCACGTGATACCAAGGGGGATGCTTGAAAACTGGCGTGTTTACGATGAGACGCCACGGCAGCTGACCACGCTCTCCCTGAGGCCCCGAGAAGTAAGGAGGTAGAGGGTGGGCTAGCCTGGATGTGTTAACAGATGATGTGAAACTGAAGGAGCTCCCTTTTTTGAGTGATAAAAACAATAGCCTAACTATGACACAGCAGTACTAGGGAATGGGGCTGTAATATGCGAGCACGCTACTACGGAGGTTAATGGTGAATTGCTCCTCGCATACACGTGCAATGTGTGTTTTTGTACTTGTTCCGTTTTGCATGTTGCTAAATACGTTTTTTTTAATTTCTTTTGGCTCCAGTTCAGATTGACATAACAATTGTATGGTCATTTCGCAAGGAGGACTCATAAATGGAGTTTTTTAGGTGACCTCAAAAGTGAAAGCTGGTACAAAAGACAATGCTATCTGAGGGTAAATATTGCCAAGCGAACAGGTTGAAAATAGAGCATTTTTCACACTTTTTGGTTTTTTAGAGGGGGGGAGTGACACAGTATGTTGTTGCGTGTCTATTTTTGCATTTGACAGTCTTCCATAACGGTGTGTCCAATACGGGTGCTTTGGCGAAGTGCTTTGGCCCTGACGAATTTGCCTAAATTTCTGCGGCAATGAAACATGTTGGCATTTGAAAAGGTATGCATGAATGGCAACCTATTCATTTTAAATTGATAAAAACACTCAGTAAATATTAAAGGGTTTTCTTTGTGAGTGTTTATTCAAATTTAAATCACATTTGGTTAGATCGTGGGATGTGACCTATTTCACTTTACTGCACCATGATTCCTATATTTTTCTGTTTGGACACTTTCTCTTTCAATGAAATGACCACTAATGTTGGTAAAAGTGGGCAGAACAAGTGAGTACCAACCTGTTATCCCATTGGTGGTGCGCACGTGAGGGGTCATTTTGTCTCTTCACAAACTGTTTTACATTATATTTCATGGTTTGTGATTGTGGGGTTCACATCAGGCTATCTTGAAGAAACTCCTTGGTTGGAGGGCTGTCTTCTGTAAAAATTGTTTTCAAAGAAAGGCGGCTAAACGTGGTGGGACTACTTTAAAAATAAAAAATAAAAGCAGAGTAGTATATATAACTTAGCAAATGGCAGTAATTCGCACACGTTGAATAAAGTTTGGAATTTAATATAAAAAAGCACCTTAGAAATCTTTTCTCTCTGTTGTTCCTTTGTGAATATATGTCATAATCAACCCATGTACAGAAGAGAATATGTTGTTTTACTGAGCTTCTTCAACGAAGTTGTTTTAATTATTATACATCCATAAAGATTGTCATATAATCAAAGGCAGTCAACATCTGTTTTTCCATTGACTCACTCAGGACTGTCAACATAAATTACACATCATTAATATGTACAACAGACTAAGATCTAAGATTGGCTGTGTGGGTGTAGTGCTCTGGGACTTTAGCATAAGGCTGATATCTTGCCACCCTGTGTCTTCCTCTGTTTATTATCAAATCAGGATTTCTAGGAACCATTCTCAGACACCCGCCTCCCGAACAGAGCATATCTCAAACATAATCCAATATAAACCCAAAGACATCCACTAAGCTCCTCTCAAAGACACTTGAGGCTCTCACAGTATTCAATGAAGGCCCCGTCTCTCACTAGACCCTGTAGTTTTGTCATTTCAATTCTGAACTACAATAATCAAAAACATAATTGTGATTGAGGCCCTAAGACAGTCTCAAACAGATGAGCAGTGGGTTCCAAAGAGACCAACACTTAGACTCATACAAACCCCAACAAACCTTATCATAGCTCTAAACATATCATATTCACAGAAATTCATTTATTAAACTCTGTCTGTCTCCTTGTGATTGGTCCATACAATTGTAACTCACAGCACTGTCTCCTTTTGATTGGTCCATACACATGTAACTCTGCAGGACTGGTGCTTTGCCCTATTAGCAGCTCCTCCAGCTGCACTGCCTTCTTTTGCCACACGAGGGCTTCAAACATCACACATTTTTCAGGAGATGGATAGCTCAAGGCCATGACACTAGACAACCATTAAAACAACAGAAAGAGAATGAAACTGGCTTTCTGCAGTAAGCAGTAGTTAACATTCCAGAGCACATCAGATGCACAACAAAGAGAAGTGATTAATTTTCTTCAACCAAGGATGAGTTTGTCAACACAGTGACAGCTCAATAGCTATGCATTATTTTTAATGACATAGAAACCACAAGAGCTGCACAACATCAGTTTCCACTACAGTGACACAGCAGAAGCCTCCTGCAGAGCGAGGCATGCAAAGGCAGCAATGTTAAAAGGAGAAGTCCAAACACATCTCTAAACCATGCACCACAAGAAAACAAGAATGTGTCAGTTTAAAATGTATTAATCAGGTTCCTATGTTTGTAAGGTCAGCAAGCAAAAACTTAACAGTGTGAACATAGCAACAGAAAGTAGTTGTGGAGAAAAATACCATGCTTTCCTGGGACATGTTATGTTGTACTGTTATGTGCCCTTCCCACCTCTTATAATAGCTCCTTGTTGCTGCCAAGTGTTTCAAAATCAATGGTTCAATTGGTCTGTGTTAGACCTGTGTCATCCAGTCTACATAGGGTAGCCTGGCACAGAGTGGGAAGGTCTACTCCAAGGCAATGGTGTTATACTTGCATCGCACCTGTTGCAGTAACCCAATGCCCATCCACCAAAATGACACACCACACCTTCTTTAGAAAAGTAGAAAATTATTTATATTCTGTTTTAGTTATTTTCTTGTTTTTCTCCCAGTTGCAAAGACAGTTGTACATTCACATTTATAACAGTGCAATCACTTTACTTGTTCATATAAGCTTTTCCAATTCCATAGGGATATAGCTCCCCTGGCAAACCTTATTCAGCCCAACATTTCATTTAGCACACTAGATCCCTTCAATCCATTATGTCATCTTACATTAACCTGGACCAGATAGGGAATTTTTACATCAAGTAACCTGAGTTGTTTAACTCGTTGTTATCCTGTAAAAGAAGACAATTTAACCTCAATATCATATCACAGTTGTAAATAACACTTCAAATTTGCTTTGACCCCACTCCTGGTGCAATTTCTAGCGTACAGATGGATTCACTGTTCCAGTAGCCAAATAGGCGGTTTAACTCATAAGGCTTATGTTCTCCTCATCCTCAGCCTTGTCACACCATTAAATACTAGTACACTTTCACCGAACTAACGGAGTTTATATAGTTAATGGCACCCTCGTGGGTTCACACTTTTCTCTCTGCTGACTCTGACACAGCTATGCAACTCCGATGATTCTCCCTTGGCCTCCGTCTATCTACTGAAGAGGAGGTGGAGTGGCTTTCATTTACAACGAGAAATACACTCTGTTGTCCTCCACTCCCACCAAACTCCCAAGCATTGAGGGGCTACGCTTTTGCCTCCAAATTACCCCCCAACTGTCTCTTACTGGCCTAGTTATTTATAGACCCCCAGATTGTCCGACATCAGCCCTGAGTGAGCTTATGGACTTTATAGTCCTAAACTCTCTAGACCACTCTTACTTTATCGTAGCCGGCGATTTTAATCTCCACGCCGACAATCCTGACTGCCCACAGGCTTCCCATCTTATCTCTACCCTGCAATCGGCCAATCTGATTCAAGCTATTGCAGGCCCACGCATCGGGCAGGGCATATGCTCGATCTTTTCTTTTCCAACATACTTAACACAACAGCCTCCTCTCCGCTACCACTGCTCTGGACGGACCACTACCTTACTACCATGGCCATCTCAATCCCTCCCCAATCTCAGAGCTCTGGAAACCGATCCTATGTGCGGAGAAAATGGGACAATCTAACAGCGGACAAACTGTGTCCAGCACTTCGCGCAACCCCTATACCCCTTACCTCGGATGCAAACTCCGATGCTGCCTCTCTGAACTTGTGGATAAGCAAAACAGTGGACTCTATAGCGCCGGCCAGTACTGCCACATCACGCAGAGAATCTCCCTCTGCACCGTGGTTCACCCCTGAACTCAAGGCCGAAAAAAGTAAATGTAAAAAACTGGAACGCCTTTGGCGAGCTAACTATTGCGACTCAGCCAAATCCAGCTATAAAAAAGCCCTTCATGCTCTACACTTATCCATTAAAAAAGCCAAGAAAAACTTCTTCGAGGCCTCTATCCTACAGGTGGAACAATCAAGCAAAGAAGTATTCAAGATTGTTTAATCCTTTTTCAAGCCCAAAGCTATCGAGACGGATATCATCCCATCGGTAAATCTCTGCGAATCCATTTCAGACTTTTTTGATACCCAAATTTTAAAAGTCTATGACACTTTCACGGACCCTGAGCCGACATTAATGGATGAGCTGAGAGTCTCCGAGTGCCCCATTACCCCTTTAAATCAATTTCAGCCGATTACCCTCTCTGAGGCAGTAAAAGAAATACAAAAATGTAAATCGGGAGGCCCGGATGATCCCTGCCCACCTAAACTGTGGAAACTAATGTCGGAAGCAATTGCAGCTCCCCTCCTACACATATGGAACACGTCCATTGCTACGGGCACGTTTCCGGACTGTTGGAAACAGGCCACACTTCTCCCGCTGAAAAAAAAACCCCAAGGTGCACCGGATGATCTGAACAATCTCCGACCCATCTCTCTCCTTGCAGCCCCCGGCAAAATGCTTGAAAAAATAATCCAGCGGCAGCTTAATAAATTTATTGAAGACAGCGGCGCCCTACATGAAACTCAGTCGGGCTTTAGGGCCGGCTTCAGCACAGAGACGGCCCTCATTGAGGTTGCCGAGTCTATCAGGTGGTCCTTAGATTAAGGGGCATCAGCAATGCTGGTGCTCCTGGATCTATCAGCTGCTTTTGATACTGTAGATCACAGCAGATTGCTGACCCGACTTAAGGTCATAGGTATTGGAGACAAAGCTCTCAACTGGCTACTCTCCTACCTCACTAATCGCTCCCAGAAAGTGGCCTTGGGCCCCTTCTCTTCTGGACCAAAAAATCTCTGGTGTGGCGTCCCACAGGGGTCGGCACTCAGCCCCCTGCTGTTCAATGTCTATTTGGCCCCGCTTTTCACCTTGATTGCCAAATGGGGGGTCAAGGCAATATCCTACGCGGACGACACGCAATTAGTCTTCCCATACACAGACACGTCCGAGGCAGCATTTAGCAAAATCAGGGGCTGTCTGCAAGACGTGGCCAAATGGATGAATACCAACAAACTCAAAATGAACGCGAGCAAAACGGAGGTGCTATTCTTTGGAAACCCCAAACATCCCCCTCCGGATCTGTGGTGGCCAACGGAAATGGGCCCTGCCCCATCTCCCAGCTCCCATGCTAAAAATCTAGGAGTAAAATGGGATGAGAATTTGTCTTTCTTGCCGCATATACAACAGCTCACCGCGGGCTGCCTGCAAAAACTCAAAAATTTGCGGAAATTTCTGCCTCTGCTACCAGTCGAGTGCCGGAAAACGGTTGTTCATGCAACAATCACTTCCCGACTCGATTACTCTAATGGCCTCTATCTTGGTCTACCTAAATATGCGGTGCAACGCCTACAAATCGTGCAGAATGCGGCTGCGAGATTAATAAAACGGATCCCTTTTAGGCAGCACATCTCTCCGCATCTGCACGAGCTGCATTGGCTACCAGTGGCAAGCAGAATTAAGTTCAAAGTGTTAACCCTGGCTTTTAGAGCGCTAAAAGGCACGTGTCCAAATTATCTGAAACTCCGACTCCCCCGCTACCACCAAAAACGTGAGCTGCGCTCCAACTCCCTACTCAAGCTAACTGTACCGCGCGTAAGGAAAGCTAGACTTGGAGGCAGGCCCTTTTCGGCCGGCACGGCGAAACTTTGGAATACCCTGCCTCCTGCCATCCAATCCGCCACGTCAGAAGCAAGCTTTAGGAAACTCCTAAAAACCTGGCTTTTTATGCAATAATTCTGCCCCCCCTCCTGACTACTTACTCTTGCTGTGGGACTCGCTAGCGCCGGGACACCTCCCCAGAGGTAGCTGTTCGCGCTCAATAAGTTTCTGTATTATTATTATTATTACTGTATGCCAGGAAGTATGCTAATTTCGCCCGGGATAAGAGGGGGGGGGGAATCGGTACCATTCCTGCTTCTCTCACTGTTTCCCTTGCTCGACTATTTTCAGGCTTCCGGTGACGGTTAATGGTTATAATGAGGCCGATCAATTGGGTAAATTAGACTCTTCCCACCTCACCCAGCACAAATTCTATGAGCCGAAACGAGACCCTTTTCAGCTCCGGGGCCCCACACTTTCCGACAGTCTTACCGGGCTCTTGCAGCCTCCTCCCGGTCAAAGGATTTGACTGCGCCACCTCTTCCGGTCACCCGACCCCAGCTCCGCTCTGATTTCAGCCTCGTTGGTGCCGGATTCTCGCAGTCGATGAAGCCGGTGCTTGTATGCCACTCCCTCGGCGACTCCACTGGTTTTGGGTCACGCCCTCTCCTCAGCTTACACGGAGGAAGAGAGCTGGCTTGCTCTGGTTCCCGCCCCTTTCCTCTCAGCTCTCACCTGTCATCACTCTCCGGCCCCTGCGCTGCTCCCACACCGATCTGCTGCACCAGTGCCCAAACCCAGGTCCTCTCCCGCCAGAACACTTCACTAAGGGCCCGGTACCACAAGGCAGGCACTCGGCAAGAGCAGCGAGCTGCCACAAGGTAGGTTTTTCCCACAGCTGGAAGGCACAGCAAACCCAGGAGGTGGTATTGACAGTAATTAATTCAGGATCCGTGCTTTCTGCAGGAGTGGTCCAAATATGTTCACAGAGGAGATAAGCGAGGAGGGTGGGTAAAGCGGGACAGTCTCTTCCCAATCAGCTGCTCCCCTGTCAACGATCAACCACTCCTATCAGGGGATTCAGTGACGCTTTTCACAGGGACATTTTCAGGATTTGGTAAGGTAATATCAATAGAACAGTGGCAGGGCTCAGTCAATAGCTAGGGGGTGACGTCCTCAGAGAAGGGCTGCCGACTTATGGGACGATCTAACCTCTTTAAGTGCGCCCACCTCCCTACACTACTGCCTCACTCCTCACCAATTTCGCTCTGGTCACTTCACAAAATGGCCGCCCTGGTTCTGGCATTTTATAGGCTGGCCTCTGGCTACCAGAACCAGCTAGAAGGTTCTAGAGCTTTTCCATACAACCCTATGGCCCTAGATCCTGAGGTAAAAATGTGGCAGTTACAAGCCACCATTTTGTGATTCTGTATTCACCATGTTATGAGGGTATCAAGGCCTAACAAAAAAAAGGTCAGAGGGACAAAGCAGCACCTAACCCCCCTGGACAACACCAAAAATCTCAGTGGACATAAAAAATAGAGAAGTTAGGAGGCAAAAAGGGAAAAAAAATAATAATAGGAGGGACCACCCAAAGGGCTGACAGGTCTAACACGCGTCCCCTCCAGCTGAAAGTGGGGAGAGCTACCCAACCCCTTGGGAGTTCTCATCACTAAGGCAGAAATATCTAGAGAGACCGTCTGCATTGGCGTGGTCCACTCCAGACCGATGTTCCGCCCGGATGTCCATTCCCTGTAGGGAGATAGACCATCTCAACAGCTTGGGATTTTCTCCCTTCATTTGCATCAGCCAACGAAGGGGCCGGTGGTCAGTCTGAACCAGGAAGTGCGAGCCAAACAGGTATGGCTGCAACTTCTTCAGAGCCCATACCACCGCAAAGGCTTCCCGCTCAATTGCACTCCACGTCTGTTCCCGGGGAAGCAGTCTCCTGGACAGGAAGACAACAGGTTGATCCAGACCCTCTTCATTGAGTTGCGATAACACTGCCCCAATGCCATGTTCTGATGCGTCTGTTTGGACAATGAATTCCTTGGAAAAATCAGGAGCCCTGAGAACTGGAGCCTCACACATTGCTTGCTTCAAGGTGTCAAAGGCTCGCTGACAAGCCTCTGTCCAGACTACCTGTCGGGGTTGCTTCTTGGAAGTGAGTTCAGTTAGGGGGGCCACAATTGTGCCATACCCCTTCACAAAGCGACAGTAGTAACCTGTGAGGCCCAGGAAAGCTCGGACCTCAGTTTGAGTCTTGGGGAGGTCCCAGGCCATGATCGCCTCAATCTTCGCCTGGAGGGGCTGCACCGTTTCCCTGCCCACCAGGTGTCCTACGTACACCACCGACCCCTGCCCGATCTGACATTTGCTGACCTTGATTGTCAAGCCAGCCTGTTTCAGGGCCTGGAGAACAGCTTGTAGAGGAGACACAAGTGGTCTTCCCAGCTGCTGCTGAAGACGGCAATGTCATCCAGATAAGCAGCGGAGAAGGCCTCCATCCCAGAGAGGACCTAGTTCACCAGCCGCTGAAATGTGGCAGGAGCGTTCTTGAGCCCAAAGGGCATCACACAGAACTGGTAGTGGCCCTCAGGCGTGGAGAAGGCTGACCTTTCCTTTGCTCCATCTGTAAGGGAGATCTGCCAGTACCCTGAAGTGAGGTCAAAGGTACTCAAGTATTGGGCAGCTCCGAGCCGGTCAATAAGTTCATCCACCCTAGGGATCGGATGGGCATCAGTTTTGGTCACTGAATTCAGTCCCCGGTAATCCACACAGAACCTTAGTTCCGGAGTGTTGCCCGGTGGGGCAGCTTTTGGTACCAGAACCACCGGACTGGACCAAGGGCTACTTGAAGGTTCAATTACTTCTAGCTCCAGCATCTTAGTGACGTCACTGTGGATGCGGGCTTCACCTTGTATGACAGCCGGTAGATCTTAGACTTCACAGGTGGGCTGTCTCCTGTGTCCACATCATGGGTACACAGGTGGGTCCTTCCCGGGACGAGGGAGAACAGCGAGGAATATTGCTCCAAGACCTGGCGGCAGTCTCTCCGCTGTTCAGGAGTCAGGGATGGTGAGAGAATCACTCCCTCCACCGACCCATCCTTTTCCTGAGACGAAAAAAGATCAGGGAGGGGCTCGCTTTCCTCTTCCTCTGCTCCATCAGTCACCATCATCAAGATGACCTCGGGCCTCTCATGGTGGGGTTTGAGGCGATTGGCATGGAGCACCCGATGGGGCTGCCGGGGGGTCTTGAGATCCACTAGATAAGTGGCCTTGCCCTTTTTCTCGATCACCTCAAATGGGCCTGTCCAGTGATCCTGGGGGGCACTCAGCTCTCCAAGTTCCATCACCCACACTTTCTGGCCAGGCTCCAACTCCACAGGGTGAGCATTGTGGTCATACCACTCCATCATCACTGCTTGGCTGGCTTCCAAGTTGTCAGAAGCTTGCTTCCACAACTTAGCCATTTGGCTCCGGAAGGCCAGCATATAGCTCACCTCATCCTGGGGAAGCTTCCTGGGAGTCTTTTCCCATCCGTCTTTCACCAGGCTGAGAGGTCCACGCACAGGGTGACCATACAGAAGTTCGAAGGGGCTGAAGCCCACTCCTTTCTGTGGCACTTCCCTGTAGGAAAACAACAAACAGGGTAGGAGGACGTCCCATTTCCTCAGCAGGCTCTCAGGCAGACTTCTGATCATGCCTTTCAAGGTTTTGTTGAACCTTTCCACTAGACCATTGGTCTGTGGGTGGTAAGGAGTGGTGAACCGGAAGGTAACCCCACACTCCTTCCACATAGCCTGCATGTAAGCTGACATGAAGTTGGTCCCCCTGTCGGACACAACTTCCCTGGGGAAACCCACTCGGGTAAAAATCCTCATCAGGGCCCTAGCCACTGCAGGAGCAGTAATGGTCCTCAGAGGAATTGCCTCTAGGTACCGTGTGGCGTGATCCACCAGAACCAGGATAAACCTGTGACCAGCTGAAGTTGGTGGATCCAATGGCCCCACAATGTCGATGCCCACCCTTTCAAAGGGGGTGCTAACGACAGGAAGTGGTTCCAGGGGAGCTTTCAGCTTCACCCCTGTTTTCCCACTGGCTTGGCAAGACACACATGTCCGGCAGTAAGTGTCGGACACCACCTTCATCTGAGACCAATAAAAGTGGGGGACAAGCCGGGCAAAGGTCTTGTCCTGACCCAAGTGTCCTGCCAAGGGTATCTCATAAGCCAGTTCTAAAGGAAAGGCTCGGTAACGTTGAGGGACAACCAAGACCATGACGAACCGTGCACTGGTGCCTTGGGTTCACTGTAGAGGAGTCCATCCTCTCAGTAAATGTGGTAAATCCCAGTAACGTTACCTGCTACCTGGGCTTCGGCCTCTCGCCTCAGTCCCTCAAGGGTAGGGCACTCCATCTGGCCCTAACAAAACTCCTCCTTGGTAGGCCCCCCTCCACATGCTATTCGGCAGGGATTGGTAGGTTCTCCAGTGAGACAACATCCCCCTCCGTGGACTCCAGGTCCACCACCTCAGGTGGCCTATCTATCTCACGAGGCTTGGATGTCGAGGCAGGCTTCTCCTGTCCCCGGTTCTTTCCCTTCCTGGCAGCTGGCTGTGCCCTTGTTTCAGGCTCCAGCCCTGGCAAACTCCCCCTCCGGGTAGTCGCGGACCTTGTGCTGGCAGAGGCCCTGTCTGGTGTACCCAGAATCTCAGAATGAGTCCGGTATTCCACCTCCTTCCAAGCATTGTGCTCCATATCATTCCCCAACAGACAATCAACTGGCACGGCAGGGCTTACGGCAACTCGAAGTAGATCTGCAACCCCTTCCCACTTAAATGGAACCTCGGCCACCGGGTAGTGACCCATTCTGCCGTCAGCCATCGCGGCGGGGTGGAGTACATGTGGAATCACCTGCTCTGGAGACACCAGATAACTCCTTACCATAGTCATACAGGCTCCTGTGTCTCTCAGAGCTTCCCCTCTTTGGCCATTGATGGTGACCCACTGCCCATACTTGGTAGTATTTGAGGGCACCTGGATCTTAGGAACAATCTCCCGATCTCCCAGGGACACTAAGGTGACTCCGGCCCACTCCTCCCCTTATCTAAGGGCAACTCCTCCAGAGCACTACACTAGCTACTCCCGGGGCTTTTCCTCCAGTGGGAGGGGGTGGTCTCCTTGGGCACTTGACATCACCTTAATAGTGCCCAACTCCACCACACTCGTAGCAGCGGACAACCCTTGGCTGCTGACTATGGTCAGGATGAGGGTTTCTTGGCGGGTTAGCCTTGGGAATGAATCCTGTTCCCTTTCCCTGGAACTGTTTTGGGGGCCTCTTGAGAACTCCCTCTTTTTATCTCCCCCCTCTTTCTTCTGGGGAGCGCCCTGTCTAGTCCTTTGGGAATCCCCATCAGTCACCCGGGTACTAGCCCAGATGTCCGCCTCCTCAGCAAGCTTCCGGGGGCTGGTCAGCTTGCTGTCCACCAGGTGTTGTCGCAGCTCGGGAAAACATTTCTCGAGTAGGTGCTCCTTGAGGATAAGATCATACAACCCCTCGTAGTCCCCCACCTCGCTGCCTTGCACCCAACCCTCTAGGGCCTTCTTTGCATAGTCTAGGAAATCCACCCAATTCTGTGTGGCCAGTTTGTGACTGCTCCTAAACTTCTGACGGTACTTTTCTGGAGTCAGCCCAAACTTTTTTATCAGCGCCACTTTCATGGTGGGGTAGTGGGTCTGCTCCCCCTGCTCCATGGCCAAAAGTGTATCCCTTCCAGCAGGAGGCATGTATTTGTACAAGCCACCCCCCAGTGTTTTTCCAATATCCCATGGGCTCTTAAGGAGACCTCATAGGCAGCCAACCATTTCGCAATGTCATCCCCTGTGCCGTAGCTG
Organism: Lissotriton vulgaris; assembly: GCF_964263255.1. Lineage (NCBI taxonomy): Eukaryota > Metazoa > Chordata > Amphibia > Caudata > Salamandridae > Lissotriton > Lissotriton vulgaris. The sequence goes on along the minus strand of NC_141692.1, from coordinate 2,285,135 downwards.
GCGACTACATCCTTTGGCAAATAGGATCTGGGTTCCCTGGTTGTGTCTTTAGATTCGCTGCCACCAATAGGAGTACTGGGAGTCCCTATTTGCAGGGCCTTGAGGTCTAACTCTCTGAGACTCAATTCGTGAGCCAGCCTCTTTTCCTCCCTCTCCTTCTCCAATCTCGTTAACCCCCACTTTAACTGCCTTTCTTCTCTCCGGTCCGTTAGTTCAGCTTCAGTTAAGCTCCTCACCAAGACACTGCTGCCCTCCCTTGAGAGTGTTCTGGGACCTGTCAGTAGGTTCTCCCCCTCAGGTTGGTACAATACATCTACCCCGATGTCAGTGTCCTGGTCTCTCTCTCCCTCTTCCCTCTCCCCTTCTGGATGAGCTTCCACCCATGCACTCAGGCTAGTCTGAAGTTCACTCTTTTTCGCACCTCGCTTGAAAAATACCCCCTTTCTCCAACAAAATTCTCTGAGTTGCGCCGCAGTATAGGTCTCCAACCCTTCCAAATCAAATTCCATTTTGCCAACAGGGTATCAAACAGCCACTTGGAAGAATTCAAGGAAGATTATCACGTGAGGGCTTTCTCCACCCACCACCAGGAAAGAATTTAGAAAAGCAAAACTGTAATTTGGGAGTCTGCTAGGAGAAAACTCCAGGTGTTGGTCTGTGAAGCACACATTATCTACTGCTAGGTGGATGCAAGCACAAGCTCTAATCCCACCACTGAACACCAATTATGTTAGATCTGGGTCATCCAGTCGACATAGGGTAGCCTGGCACAGAGTGGGAAGGTCTACTCCAAGGCAATAGTGTTATACTTGCATCGCACCTGTTGCAGTAACCCAATGCCCATCCACCAAAAATGACACACCACACCTTCTTTAGAAAAGTAGAAAATTCTTTATATTCTGTTTTAGTTATTTTCTTGTTTTTCTCCCAGTTGCAAAGACAGTTGTACATTCACATTTATAACAGTGCAATCACTTTACTTGTTCATATAAGCTTTTCCAATTCCATAGGGATATAGCTCCCTTGGCAAACCTTATTCAGCCCAACATATCATTTAGCACACTAGATCCCTTCAATCCATTATGTCATCTTACATTAACCTGGACCAGATAGGGATTTTTTACATCAAGTAACCTGAGTTGTTTAACTTGTTGTTATCCTGTAAAAGAAGACAATTTAACCTCAATATCATATCACAGTTGTAAATAGCACTTCAAATTTGCTTTGCCCCTCCTGGTGCAATTTCTAGCGTACAGATGGATTCACTGTTCCAGTAGCCAAAACGGCGGTTTAACTCATAAGGCTTATGTTCTCCTCATCCTCAGCCTTGTCACACCATTAAATACTAGTACACTTTCACCAAACCAACGGAGTATATATAGTTAATGGCACCCTCGTGGGTTCACACTTTTCTCTCTGCTGACTCTGACACAGCTATGCAACTCCGATGATTCTCCCTTGGCATCCGTCTATCTACTGTATGCCAGGAAGTATGCTAATTTCCCCTGGGATAATAGGGGGGGAATCGGTACCATTCCTGCTTCTCTCACTGTTTCACTCACTCGACTATTTTCAGGCTTCCGGTGACGGCCAATGGTTATAATGAGGCCGATAAATTAGGTAAATTAGACTCTTCCCACCTCACCCAGCACAACTTCTATGAGCCGGAACAAGACCCTTTTGAGCTCCGGGGCCCCGCACTTTCCGACAGTCTTACCGGGCTCTTGCAGCCTCCTCCCGGTCAAAGGATTTGTTTGCGCTACCTCTTCCGGTCACCCGACCCCAGCTCCGCTTTGATTTCAGCCTCGTTGGTGCCGGATTCTCGCAGTCGATGAAGCCGGAGCTTATATGCCACTCCCTCGACGACTCCACTGGTTTCGCGCCACGCCCTCTCCTCAGTTTACACGGAGGAAGAGAGCTGAAGTAGGCCGGCTTGCTCTGGTTCCCGCCCCTTTCCTCTCAGCTCTCACCTGTCGTCACTCTCCGGCCCCTGCGCTGCTCCCACACCCGATCTGCTGCACCAGTGCTTAAACCCGGGTCCTCTCCCGCCAGAACACTTCACTAAGGGCCCGGGACCACAAGGCAGGCACTCGGCAAGAGCGGCGAGCTGCCACAAGGTAGGTTTTTCCCACAGCTGGAAGGCACAGCAAACCCAGGAGGTGGTATTGACAGTAATTAATTCAGGATCCGCGCTTTCTGCAGGAGTGGTCCAAATATGTTCACAGAGGAGATAAGCGAGGAGGGTGGGTAAAGCGGGACAGTCTCTTCCCAATCAGCTGCTCCCCTGTCAACGATCAACCACTCCTATCAGGGGATTCAGTGACGCTTTTCACAGGGACATTATCAGGATTTGGTAAGGAAATAACAATAGAACAGTGGCAGGGCTCAGTCAATAGCTAGGGGGTGACGTTCTCAGAGAAGGGCTGCCGACTTATGGGACGATCTAACCTCTTTCAGTGCGCCCACCTCCCTACACTACTGCCTCACTCCTCACCAAGTTCGCTCTGGTCACTTCACAAAATGGCCGCCCTGGTTCTGGCCTTTTATAGGCTGGCCTCTGGCTACCAGAACCAGCCAGAAGGTTCTAGAGCTTTTCCATACAACCCTATGGCCCTGGATCCTGAGGTAAAAATGTGGCAGTTACAAGCCACCATTTTGTGATTCTGTATTCACCATGTTATGAGGGTATCAAGGCCTAACAATAAAAAGGTCAGAGGGACAAAGCAGCACCTAACCCCCATGGACAACACCAAAAATCTCAGTGGACATAAAAAATAGAGAAGTTAGGAGGCAAAAAGGGAACAAAATAAATAAATAATAGGAGGGACCACCCAAAGGGCTGACAGGTCTAACAGTCTGTAAGCAAAGGATGCAACTGTGTACTAATCAGGCCCAGAGTCTCACTGTGCCTTGTCAGGTAGAACACTCAGCTCTAACTGGAAATTGATAGTAGTAGAACTGGATGCCAAAGTTGCATAGGTTGGTCATTAGTGAGTACAGAGTAGAAGTTCATTAGTTTATGAGTACGCCTTCCCACATTTAGCTTTTGAGATATTTGCAAATAAATATACATTGTTCTGTTTCCTGTCCTGACTGTATTAATTTATCAAAATGAAAACATGTAAAATAATGATTCAGTCAACCAAACAGGATTTTTAGAGCGCTTCTATTTACCTGCGAGTGTTTCCAGGCACTGAGAGCCCTGCTGCAAGGGTGGAGTCACCCAAACAGCCAGGTCTTAATTTCCTTTCTGAATTTCTGAAGAGAGGGTGAGGTCTGGAGGGGGGGGTGATCTAGGATGGTGCTGTAGGAGAAGGAACGTCGCCCACTGATACTTCAGTGGATGGAAGAGGTGTGATGTAGGGAGAGGGAGGTAGGACCTAGGTGTCTAGAGGGTTGGTGGAAGCTCCTGCGTTGGTTGATGTTGGTTGTGCAGGGCTTTGTGGGCGTGGGTCAGGATCTTGAATTGACATCTCTTGTGGATAAAAAGCAAGTGGAGTTTCTTGAAGTGTGAGGTGAGGTGGGGCTGCTGGGGGAGGTCAAGGAGGAGTCTTTCGTCTGAGTTCTGGATGGTATACAGTCTTTTCAGGAGGTGTATAGTAATTCCTACGTAGAGTGCTTTTTCATAATACTAGCCGCCAGTGATAAGCGCTTTAGTGACGGTAGGCCTGGTAATGAGTGGGGGCCATTTGAAGATCTTTCGGAGCATGCAAAGAGTACAGAAGCAGGCAGGCAGAGGAGACTGCATTATTCTGGTTTCAGATGATGAGCTTGCTGTCCACAATGCTACCGAGGTTGCAAGAAGCTTGCAAGGCTGTCACTAAACCATGATGGTAAAACTGAGCTAAGGAGCATGTACTTAATGTGTCTAATTTATGTGATAGTGACAGTTGAGAGCACTTTCAAGTGATACAGTTTAAGATGGACTGTTTCAAAGATCTCACTTGCATGCTTTATTAGCCTGGCATGTTTCACCATTCATAACAGTAAGATGATGTGAGGGACACTAGATAGTACATGGGTCGATGCATAGGAACGCTCATGCGCTGCCCATGTAACGCCCACCTGAAACAAGGTAACGCAAGGCAGTGCTCTGCTCTGTATTGTGTTATTATTATTTTATTGTTTTACCAAGCCACGCCGTTCAGTATAGGTGCAGTGTGTGTCAGAAGAGCTTCTTTAAGCTAGCAAGACCAGGCTTATCCGTCTCATTCTTGAGATGACTCGCTGTGATAACTGAAGCACTCTTACCATGAAGTGTTGCCAAGAAACAACGATTGGTGAGGATGGTGGAAGTGTAGCAAGAGGGATGACAACAGGGCACACTGGGTTTCACTCTCTTTCATAGCTGCCAGCCGTCTCCATGCTATGCTGGTCACACTCTGTCAATATTTTTTTTAAACTAACAGAGTATTGCAGGGGTGCTTTGGGCCAAAGAAAACAGCTCTAGGCTACCCTCTCTTGGGTCACTTTAAGTCATGCAGAGGCACTCCCTGCAGTCAACTTCTCGAAGGTTGGGTTCAATCAAAGTGCTTTTCTCTCATTTTCACTGCTTTATCTTGATTTTTCTTCAATGTGTCTGTGCTGCCTCCTTGCTTTTCTCTCGTTTTCACTGCTCTCTCCTTTCTCTTTTCCACTTTATTTGCATGCCTCTACCTTGCTGTTTGCCTGTCTTTATGTACAGTCTCTTGACACAACTACAGACCAACACCTCTCTCTTTCCCTCCTGGTTCTCACTCACAGGGCCCTCCTCCCCTCAAACCATGCCTCAATCTATTTGCAAGTTTGTTTAATCTGTACATGCTCTGCAATAGAATGTTAATTTCCCCATAGCAATCACGTGACTGACAATATTAAACTGAAGCTTTGGTCGAATTAAGTTAGCTCTCTCAGCCTTAAAAGATGCGTGACTTGATCTTTATTTCCTGTTCCAGTCACCGAACCAACGACCCCAACCACCAACCTCAGCGCCTGGACCCCCATCAGCACTGAAGAAACCACCAACGTCATGAACTCCATCTACTCCGGCTCCCCCTCGGACCCATGCCCCCATCATATCTCCAACAAAGCCGATACCATCATCGCACCCAATCTCCGGAACGCCATGAAGATCTTGTTCGTGTCAGCCACCCTCCCCGAGAGCTGGAAGCATGCACAAAATCAACGCCCTTCTGAAGAAACCCACAGCAGACCCCAAAGACCTCAAGAACTTCTGCCCCATCTCTCTTCTTCCCTTTCCGGCCAAGGTCATAGAGTAGACCGTCAATAAACAGCTGACTACTTTTCTCGAGACAAACAACTCGCTCGACCCATCCCAGTCCGGTTTTCGAGCCAACCACAGCACCAAGACCGCCCTCATCGCAACCACCGACGACATCAGGACCCTGATGGACAATGGAGAAACAACCGCTCTCATCCTCCTGGACCTCTCGGCAGCCTTCGACACCGTATGCCATCACACCCTAATAACACGCCTCTTCAACACTGGGATCCAAGGAAAGGCCCTGGACTGGATCACCTCGTTCCTTTCTGACAGAACCCAGAGAGTCCGCCTCTCTCCCTTCCACTCAGAAACCACCAAAATCATCTGCAGCGTACCCCAAGGATCCTCGCTCAGCCCAACGCTCTTCAATATCTACATGAGCCCTCTCGCCGCCATCGCACGCGAACACAACATCAACATCATCTCCTATGCCGACGACTCCCAGCTGATACTCTCCCTCACCAAAGACCCAGCCACCGCCAAAACCAACCTACAGGAAGGAATGAAAGACGTCGCAGAATGGATGAAGCTCAGCTGCCTGAAGCTGAACTCAGAGAAGACGGAGGTCCTCATCCTCGGACAATCCCCCTCCACCTGGGACGACTCCTGGTGGCCCTCAGCACTGAGCTCCACACCAACACCCTCGGACCACGCACGCAACCTGGGATTCATCCTGGACTCCACCCTCACGATGACCAAGCAAGTCAACGCTGTCTTGTCATCATGCTTCAACACCCTGTGCATGCTCCGAAAGATAGTCCGGTGGATCCCCACTGAAACCAGAAAGACGGTCACCCAGGCCCTCGTCACTAGCCGACTGGACTACGGAATAGCCCTATACGCAGGAACCACCGCCAAACCCCAGAAACGACTACAACACATACAGAACGCCTCTGCATGACTCATCCTCGACATCCCTCGCCATAGCCACATATCTGCCCACCTGAGAGACCTGTACTGGCTCCCCATCAACAAGAGGATCACAGTCAGGCTTCTCACCCTCGCTCACAAAGCTCTCCACGAAATGGGCTTCGAATACCTCAACAACCGCCTCACGTTGTACACTCCCACCCGCCGGCTCCGCTCCGCCAGCCTCACCCTCGCCATTGTCCGACGGATCTGCAGAACTACAAGCGGAGGAAGAGCGTTCTCCTACCTGGCCGCCAAGACATGGAACTCCCTCCCCGCACACCTACGACTGATCCAGGACCATCTCACCTTCCGGAGGCACCTCAAGACCTGGCTATTCGAGCAGTAGCAGCACCCCCCCTCCCTTCAGCGCCTTGAGACCCTATACGGGTGAGAGGCGCGCTTTATAAATGTTTTGATTGATTGATTGATTGATTGATTTGAGGGTTGGTTTTTTCAGCGGGGCTAGGGTGTTGGTGCAGTCGTCCATCCATCGTCTGAAGGTGTGTGCACCCTCGTCGGGGTTGGAGCGGTTGGTCGGTGGGTTGAGTGCGAGGTTTGTATGTAGTTGTACTTCAGTGATTTTGCCCCAGCAGCGACGGGGGATCTGTAGGGTGTGGTGAGGTGCAACAGGTTTCCAGAAGGTTAAGTGGATACAGTGGTGGTCGGTCCTGGTGGGTTCAGAGATGTGGCTGAAGGAGACGTGTGGGCTAGAGGAGAAGATGGCGTCGAGCGTGTGTCCGGTGATGTGGGTTGGCGATGTGAAGAGCTGTTTCAGTCCGCGGTTGCCGAGGTTGTCTATCAGGGTGGCGGACTTGCTGTCGTTGTTGTTCTCCAGGTGGAAGTTCAGGTCTCCGAGGAGGATGACGATAGAGGTGACTTTTGAACAGACGTATTATTCAGAGTATGTTAATCCTGTTATGTCCGTAATGTGCAGGGGATTAGGATATGATAATAAAAATCCTCATGCATAATAATGAGGCAAGTTTTCAAAGAAAACTAAGTGACATTTATACAGCACATAACTGGGTAAAAGGTCAGCGCTAGTACCATTATGTGGAGAAAAGTAAGACAAATGTAGGTGAAAGGTTGCTATACTATTCAGGCCTAGTTTAGGAAATATAATAGTTTGTATAATTATAGATAATGTTTTTTGTAATTTAGTTTCTAAATTTCAAGTTGTTTTAAAATTTAATTAATTTGTTTACTTTTAGGATTTTACAGGGGCACAGGGTGGGAAGTAAATTATTTATAATAGAAACATGAATTATTGAATTTATAATTATTTAATTGAAAATTAATTATGTTAAGATTTAGGTGCAGGTTGTGGGGTTTTCGGGGGTATACTGTGGCACATAAATTAATTATAAATCCTTAATAATACATTTTAATTACTATTATGTAATTAATTGATCATTAAGAATGTAAATTGTGTATTTAATTTAATTTTGAATTTATAGTTTTGGAGTTGGATTTTGTTTTTGCAGTCAAGGATGTATTATTATTTTTTAATGTGAATTATTAATGGATATGTAATTGATAATTACATAAGTATATATATATATTGGATTTAAGATGGTTTTAGTTAATTATCTGTTATTGAATTTGTAGATGTAAACGGTGTGAAGTTAATTGATGTATTATTAGTTAATTGTCAATATTAATTTCTTAATTGATAATTACATAGGTACATCATATAAAGTATATCATATTTGAATTATATATTATGTGTGTGATGTTGACTTTGCAGGGATAAAGGTTGGGAAGTTAATTAAATATAATTTTTGTATTATTAATGAATTATTGTTTATTGTTTGATTGATAGGTAATTATGTAAACATTTTTTAATATGATATTTTTTAAGATATATTTTATGTGTGTGTTGTTGAATTGAAGAGCTATAGGGCAGGAAGGTATTATGCTAGAGTAAATGTAGATCAAGTTATCTACTTTTTCAATAGCACATTATTCATTATGATATCTGTTAATTGTTGTTATGGTTTTCAAATGTACATAACATTATATTTGTTTATTGTTATTATTATGACATTATAGTGTGGTATTTTAATATCAAAATGAATAGTTGTAATTTAAAATATGTATTAAACATTGTAGTACTTATGTCCTTTTTTTGTTCTAAAATAATTATACATATCATTTTTAAATCTTTCAATCTCTTGTTATTTAATGGCATTTTAAAAAAAATATATTTGTTTGAAGTTAGCTACTCTTTCTCTCTACTGTTGCACCGATTGGAGTTCAATGCTTTTCCTTACTGGAGTGGGAATAGTAAGTTTTACCTCTCCGCAATACAACACCTTCCCTACTGTTGTACTGACTGGAGTAGGAATAGTAAATGTTGCCCTTTCTGAGTCAAACATTTTCCCTACTGTTGCAGAAACTGGACTGGGAATAGTAAATGTTTTCTTACTAAAATGTGATAGTTCTGTTTTTATAGTTATATCACCTACTGGCAGACAGCAGTAGCTAGTTTTAGTTAGGACCTAGTTCCCATAGAAGAACATTTTTTGATCTGCCAAACTCTTTGGCGTTGTTTAACGAATCTTCGCAAAATTTTTAAAACTCTTGGGGCATTTACTTCAGCTGCTGTCTTGAAAATTTCGGGGAGACTCATCAAGCGGGGGCCGAGAAAAAGGGAGGTCCCAAAATGCTTTTTCTCCATATACATTTCAATTGTAAACTTTACTCACTTCTACAGTCTGAACTGCTGAGCAGAATTGCACCAAATTTTTCAAAAAGTTAGCTCTTGGTCCAGAAAGCACTCTTTTTGTTAATGGTGTGAATCCATTTGGTCGGTGTTGAGAAACTTAAATAAATTCTCAGTTGTATTTCTAGGGATGTGAAGGATCTGTGAACCCTCCTAATCTCGTGCCTGAGATCAGATTGGTTGGCAACGCATCAAACCAGGAAGTGTTGCCATCCATCTTGTGAATTAGTTGAACGGAGTCCCAAGAAAAAAAAGAAAAAATGAAAAGGAGGCAGGGTAGAAACACCATGACCCTCTAGGTCTGTCCATGGAGTCCCACAGGGACCCTCTGGGCCAAAAAGTGCAATTTCTGTTTATTTTTAGTGGGAGTCACTGTGGATTATGTCATCTCCCACAGTATTTGTACAAGGGTATGATAGAATGCATAGTTTTTAAGTTTGGGTCAACAGTTGCACCACAAAAGTCAGTCTACATGGAGAACTAGAGACATACCTGAAATATGGTAGCAGTTGAATATTAAACTGCATAAGCTTTCTGTTGAAAGCACACACATCACTAGCTATGGCCTATTTGCAGTGTACATTTGCAGAGACTTATATGGACTAGGATAGAGGGTAATACACCTGGCACCATATTTTAAATCTTACATTCCGCTCCCACTTTCTTTCAAGAGAGATGTCATGCCATTTCACTCATATTACTGTCAGCATCTTCCTAGAGGGATCAATGAGCATGGGTAAGATGACACATGTAAAGCAGGGAAATAGGTACTAGACTACCTTTGTTCACACCACATGCTACATGGATCCGTTTATGCGTGTTTCAGAGGGCAACTGGATATGAAGGGAAGTAGCTGTGACAATATTTGTCCAGGAGAATGATCGACCATATAATTTTTAAGTTAGGTCATTAGCTGCACCACACATGTTACACTTCACATAGAAATAGAGACATAGCTGAGACATGATAGTAGTCACATATCCAAACTTGATAAAATATATTTTCAGTTTCAAGCACACACATCGCTATCTAGGCCTAATTGCAGTTTACCTTTGCGTAGAAGTATTTGGACTAGGATACAGGTTAAAATATTTGTCAAGATGTTTTAAACCTCATATTTTTTACCAGTGTACCATGTTTCAGTGCCTTTTAGGGGTGAGACGACAGATGTAATGAATCTTTGAGGTACTAAACTACCTGGCATTCACACCACATGAAGGGAGGCCTAAGGAGGGAAATCCTCCTTTTCGGAACTAGAGTCCTCACACACCCAGGAAGCTAGGTGTCATGCTTCATCCTATGGACTTGCTCCTTGTCGGGTCGACGCTGCAATACCAGACAGAAAGCCATAAAGGGGCTCTTTAGCAAAAATCTTCTGTTCCTTACCGTATGGTGCCATGGGTGTGAGGGCCCTTGGGGACTCTGCAGAGGTGACGTGAGTGAGTGATGTTAAAAAAGGTTAGATAATCCAAAAATATTGTGGCTGCTCACTGGTTCAACGGTCCAGTGGAGTAATGCTCAACTCTTAGCAAATGGTCGACATGTTTCATGCAATACGTTCAGTAATGATACACTGCATTTCATCAGGACCTATGTGATCTACACATGGTGGTGGGCAGAAAAGTTCCTACCTACCACAATTTTTGGGTGCGAGCAGGAGGCCCCGCCGAATCTAGTAGTAACCTAAGCAAGAATTACATGGAAAATAAAATGATTAGATTTATTAGTCTGACAAGGAATGCTGTCATCCTCACAGCCTCATACAAGTGTCCATCAGGTCACTGCATAGTGAGTGAGTAATGCACCCCTTATTAAAATCACAGGGTTTTTGAAAGAGTGACTGGATTAAAAAAAACATTAAAAAGGACAGATATAACAGGTTTAAATATATCCATCAAGGTGCAGCTCACCTATCTGAGTGGTAGCGCTTGCTCCATACAGTCTTCTCATCTCCAGACACCTACATTGGTGTTGTCCTGTAGAGTGAATGATAAAGCAAAACATAGTGACTGTCATCACCAGTCAACCAGCAATGGTGGGCAAGGCTTAAACGGGCCCCAGACTTATGGCCCCAATCTTGTGTGCCCGCTGGCCCTTGTTGAACGAAGGAAGGTCCGTGGAAAGACGGTGGATACACCCCCAGCAGTGCTGTAGGGATGGTCCGTCCAGAAATTACCATTTCCGCCAGTCTGTCCACGCTGTCAGTTAAGCCACGCAAATATCCGCAGCAATGGCCCGGTAAGATTCTGGGCGTCCAAACGATCATGCTCAAAAGGACCTATTAATTCCCTACAACACCACTATTACGTAACTACCTGAAGAGCAGCCCGCTTACAACCTGTCCTTGAAGGGCGCGTTCCGGTAGCCTACCCCACGCTGAGCTGAGCTGAGAAGCTGGATCCTGGAAGTACCGGCACACTATTGGTTGTATATCAGGCTTGCTCATTTCCAGCGGTCATGGAGTGTGGGAAGGAGGTGTCACGTTGCGTTGAGTCATGTGGTGGCTGGAGCGCCTCAGAGATGTAAGATCTACCAGCTCTGGCAGTATATCAGACACCTTAGAGTGTATAGGCTTGGTATGAAAGAAACTAACACTTGCCAGTGGCAAGTAATTTTTCTTCAAGTCTGTATGGCTGGAGCAACAAATATGCATCCAAAGAAGCAGGAACAGTGGCTGAGGCTTCTCACACCAGGTAGCCAAGTCCTGGAACAAACTCTCCCCCACTTGGGAATTAGGCTTCACTAAGGATAGAGAAGCTTGTATCTTAAAGAGGGGTATCCATCCGGCCATAGAGCAGCCCTCCTCCAGCGCCTGGTAACCCTCAGGGGTGATAAGCAGCAATTTACAAATCCTATTCGATTGATTGATTAAGCTGACTGCCCTTCTTTTCAGAACTATAGGGACATAAAAACTTGAGTCGTCCTTGCAACTGCAGAGCTGACCTGGTGCACTTGAACTACCTGTACCTATCAAAGCCATGCTGGCTCCTGAAGAGTGGGCTCCTGCTCCCCATGCAGTGCCTCCCCAGGTCTTGGACCCTTAGCTAGCATCAGCTCAGCTCCTTCTGATGTGTTGGGCTCTTTGTGACTGCTGATTCCAGGCCCATTTGTGCCAATATCTTGGCTCCCATGTCAAAAACTAACACAGATCTCTGGTGAGCATGTCTTGTGCTACAGCAACATGCAGCGATGAGCAGCAATGCGAGATTCATCTTCATGCAAAAGCATCAACTGACCACAGTGACCATAATAGCGAAGCTCCAACCTCGACATTGTGTGACGTCCAGTAGGATCTTTGCACAACAGTGTTTACAGTCCTTGACTTTCAGCCTGTTCTTTATTCTACAGACATGACCACCTGCCGTGCTCTTCTTGCTCCTAGATACAACCTGGACTCTTCATGCTGGAATTTGAGAAGGTAACTATTCCAGCAGCACTAACCCAGTCCCTGTATCCGGCCCACACTCTATCGCGGCCAGCCTGAACTTGCAACTTTCACCCGCTTTTGTACAACCAGATAAACGCAAGTGGTGATTTGTGCTTCCAGACGCTATACTTGAATATTGTGGTCAGTTTTCACTTTATCACTGTTTGTGTATCAATACTTTAAACATTGCCTCTAAGTTAAGTCTGAATGCTTTTGTGCCAAGCTACCAGGGGGTTAAGTAGAGGTTAATTTAGTGACATTAGTGGCTTACCCTGAAGGGGATTGTGCTGTTGCTTGAGAAGTACTCACCCTCCCCCCTCACCCACCCAAAATCCAACAACCCAATTTTGCACACAAGTTAATATGCATTTGAAGCGAAAATAGATTAAATGTATTCCATACATGACCTCAGACAATTAGGTTTTGTATTTTGTTTTCAGTTTGCATTTATGACAGAATAAAATTTAGAAAATCTGTGAGAAATTGATAATAGTGCATTTTGTTTTTTGACGGGTTTTAATTTGGATTTGCATATGTAAATGTTATATCGCGTTGTGTTTCTTTCATGTGGATACACATTAGTGTGGCAAATGTCTGCTTGTACATATTAAATATTAACGTAGTGAAAACAAATCCTACATCACTACCATGCACCATTGAATTACCTATATTATTTATTTAAGGTATGTTTCAGAAGATGCAATGGGATGCAGGGCTGGCCTCCAGTCAGAGGTGAATTCATTCAAGCTGGTGCCCACAACACTCGTTCCTCACTCTGGAAGGGGTTGCAGAGGCTGTGGAACACAAGTCCTTACACTATAAGGCTAATCCTTCCCTACACACTTGTGTGTTCCTTTTGAATGTCTTAATTCCAATCACTGAAGAAAAGAAAGTAGGTGCCGAGTTTGGCAGTGAATAAGTGTGAGCACAAGACATTTCACAATGAAAATAAAAATGGATGAGCCAGCAGCCCTTAACCAGAAAGCTGCAGTTTTCTTTTCTATGTCTTCAGGTTATTGAATATTGCTCTCAAAGTTGCTGCAATACTACCTATCTTTTCCAGCACCGGTAGCAATGCATTTAATATTTCCAGTATGTGTTCTAGGACGCTCTTCTTAGCCTCTTCACGGGGAGTCGGCACTCCTTCGTTAGTTTGTCCGGATCTCTGCCTCTCATCCCTAATTTCCTGTTCCTTTCTCTGGATCTTCTCCTCTGCCCTCTGAAACATCTCTGTAGTGTAGTATAAGCCCCCATTGTTCTTCACCATCTTCTCAACCATTGAGATCAGCGCACACACCTGCTGTTCCCGCGCCCCCCCTTGAGCCCGGTTGTTGAAGGCCACGTAGCGGTACCCACAGCCCCTAATTACCCCTTTCAGCTTAGAATCTGAACTTTGGATGTAGTTTTCCAGAGTAGTTTTATCAGCTTCCAGGCCATCCATTCGTGTAAACAGGACCAGCATGTATCTTGCGGCCTCTTCTCCGAATAGGTCCTGGATATCTTGGACAGCCCTCGCCTCTTCCGGGGTGAAACGACTGGCCTGAAGCACCAGGACAATAGCGTGGGGGCCAGGGGCTGACATCACTACACATCTAGAGATCTCTTGAGCAATTACTAAATTTGGAACCTCTGGGTCGAACAATCCAGGAGTGTCGACAACTGCAATCTTTTGTCCATTCCTTACACAGGACCCTTCTGCACATTCACTTGTCACTCCCTTCGAAGACACTCTGGAGATAAACTCCTCCTGCCCGAGGATGGTGTTTCCGGTCGCACTTTTTCCCGCTCCTGTCTTCCCCACAAGGACGATCCTCAGCTCACGAGTCCCTGTGAAGAGAAGAATGCACTGGTCACACACAGGTCATACTGGCTGCATTTCAAAAGTACAAAGATCAGGTCAATCCACCTATGACTGTTCTCCACTGCAAAAGGAACATTTAAGGCATTGAAACACATTCTAATACAGAATATCACCAGTCAGATGTCTCAGGTACACAGAAATAAAAGGGCAAGCATTTTTTATATGTTAAGTAAGTAAAATAAAATTAGCAAAGAGGATATCCTGCATTACTTAACTATAACAACAAATTCATTTTTTAAGACATCTTGCAACCAGCATAGTAAAATATGATAAATTCTCGTTAACATAGAAACATTCAAGCTCCCTCCCAGCCTGACAACAATGCTGATATTGAACTAAAAGGCAAGTCAGTAGTCATGTAGACCTTCTGAGTGGACAACAATATAATTTATTAAATCAAACACATAAGAAGGTTTCAAGGGGCTCTGAAATGTCATAATGAAAAAAGGGAAGGCAAAGTAAAATAAATAATGGCCCGGGATCATGCAGTTTAGTCGAGTGGGGAAGCCGGGGTTCATCCCAGATTTTCTGGCCTCACACTGTGTAATTCTATTTAATTCTGCTGAAAGGTGGTTTATTAGTAGGTGCATGTAGGTACCTACTCTAGTTATAACATCACAATCGAAAAGTGTGCCCAGTTTGTCTCAATAAATTAACACTTGCTGAACCTTTAGTAGCTTGGCTCATAAACAGTCAAGCTTATTTTAAGAGACAGGTGTGTAAAGCATTTAATATTACCAAAACAGTAAATAAGTAATGCACAGCACAAAATAAAAATTCAACTCCAATTAAAAAAATTATATAAATTTTTATCTTTAAAGTTACACCAAAATTACATACATCCAGTGCAGGGAACCGGAGATATGAATTTGTAAAGTGTAAATGTAAAAATATGCTTTCTAGTGCATGAATGCCAAATGCGACAACTGAGACATCTGGTCGCACTTGACCGAGGTAAAATCAAACTTTCAGGCTATCGGCGATGGAGCGTGGGTTGGTTAAAAGGATTGGCAGGGCTTGGACAAGTTTTTACCTTCTGACATAGTCACTTTTTTGGTTCTTTTTCTCTCTTTGTCGAGCAAGACTCCTCATCAGGCTGGGCTGTGGTTCAACAGCGGCTTGCTTCGGCACAAGGTGTTAGTAAAATCCTAGTGGTCTTGGTTCTCATTGTTGATATGGAGAGCCCCGGAGCTTTCAGAGGGACAAACCAGAATTTCAGTCTGAATTAGGGTTCGACTTCGTCGTCTTGACACTCGATGACAGGCCAGTCAACTTAAGGAGCTTTTAACCATAAAGTCTCCAAACGGTCTTACAATCTGGAGCTTCTTCAGAAGGACCTGTGGTCTTGAAGTGTCCACATAATAAGCCAAGATTCCAAAAGCTTTGAGTTGGTCCTTGGAGAGTTGGGACTACAATTCCCACAATGGACCTGGTCACATCCTTGAAAATTCACAGGATGCTAGTCAGCTGGTCTCTTCTTGGCGGAGTTGATGCAGGTGACTACTCCACAAACTTTTAAGGTAAGTCAAAGTGAAGTGTGAAGCCCAGAGTGTGCAGAAGGTGCAGTCTTTGTGTGTGCAGTATTGATCTAATGTATTGCTTTAATGAGATGTTTTAATATTTATTTAAATGTGTCTTTTGACATGAGCTTTTAGGTTTTTGAAGAGGAACACATCCATGGCCCAATTCACAAAGATCTAAATTTAGATCAAAAGTATAACTTAGACCAACATTCTAACTTTACTACTAGTAAAGTTAGCCTTTAAGTTTAAATTTAGACTTCAGGTCTAAAATTAGACTTTTGATCGAAGTCTACTTTTGTGAATTGGGCCCAAATTCTTTATTGATTGATTGATTGAGTGAAGTCCTCCCTTGGTGCAAGCCAGGGGTTCAGCAGGGCAGTCCTTCTTCTCTTGATGTTTCCAGGCAAGGATCTGAGTTGCTGGCCAGCTCTCCCATATTTATCAAGGTTTCTGGGATGGCTCGAAGGCGGGCATCCTGACCAATGGTGTGCAGGTCGCTACCCTCTGTGATGACAACTTCCTTATTATATTTGATTCCCAGAAAGCACTGTTCCACAAAATAAAAATTGGTGAAAATCTATTTTTAGAGTTCAGGTCTGGCTAACCAAACTCATAAGTATGGGTAATTTTTCCTTCACTTTCCTTCCAGCCCATTTGCTAATTCAATTGCAGGGGCCTCCATCTACAGGAAATTGGGGTGAGCCTGGTACCTGTCCTGTCTCACCCTCTGAAGACCAGTTTGCCTACCCAGACCCCTTCCTCTCCCGGCATCAGCAGGCAGCAGATCTCCTCCCACCAGATGCCTCCTTTGCCTGAGCCCAGGCTGCTTGACACCTAATGAAGGAAGCAAGGCTCGGGCTGTCAAAGGCTGGCCAAACAGAAGAGGCTGCGAAGGGCTTATTGTAGGTAACTTTAGGAAAGCAGTTCTAAAACTACTGCTCTGCAATAGTTATAATAAATCCTACATCGGCATGTTGCTGGATTTATTGTAAATACTCTTTTAATACTTTGAAGAACATTTCTAGCTAACCCCTGTCAAAAGATAGACTTTCTTAATGTTAAATGAAACCTTTGCTTGTTAGCTTATGGAACTAGCAATCTACAATGGGGGAACATTTTTAATTTGCAGTTTTTCCCTCGCCAGGGCATATACATCATATTTTACAATGTCCCCACGTATTATCCTAATGCACCCTACCACTGACTCCTAAGGTAGACCTTAGGGGTGACCTATATGTAAAAATAAGGTAGGTTAAGACTGTGTAAGTACTTTAATTGCAAACTCAAATTTAGAAAACTTTTTTTTCAAAAGCAGCCTGCAAAGCAGGGCTGGCTTTTCTAAATGACAGCAGGCACACAGCACTGCACACTTAAGGGCATTAAAGATACTGGGCCTCTAAACCTACATGCCCTACCATAGACTAGGGACCTACAGGTAGGTTGTCTGTCCCAATTGTAATTACACCTAATTAATATATTCCTTTTAAACAGAGTACTGGCCCCGGGCTCTAGAGATGAGGAGAAAGCTGCCCCCTGGTCACTGGAAGTACACGGGGATTGCGCTCGAGAAACTCGTGGATGCCTAGATTTCCACACAGATTACAGCTAATTGTAGACGGTAGATCTGGGGAGAAAGCACACCTGCATAGCCTCGACCGTGCTCACTAGATTCTTGGGCTGATTATAATGCGTTACTGAATTTGAGCTTCATCTCAGGCACCTGTCCTCAGGTAGTTCACCCCCCAGCCGCCATACGGTCCTCCTGTGACGCTGCCCCCGCTGTCGCCTTGCCCCTGCCACCGCCTGGTCCCACTTGAGTCCTCTCTGTTGCTCGCTGCATCTTTATTCTATCTCTACTGTATTTTGTGATTACTTGTGCCGCGTGAGACCCCTCTGTGGCCCTCTCTATTTTATTTTTATTTCTACTGTATTTTGTGATTTCTTGCATTCCCCTTTTGTACCTTGTACCCTCTTCTGCCTTCTGTGCCCCCTTGTTCCCCCCGTTTTGCCTCCCGTGTCCTGTCCCCCGTTACCCCGTCTCCCTCTGTGCCTTCCTCCCTCCACTGCGTCCCTGCGGCCCTGCCCCCGCCGTTCCCATTCGCCGTCCCACTCCGCCTCCCGCCTCCCAGCTGCTCCTCCCTCCCACAGCCCCTCATATGGAGGCTGCACGGCGGTGAAGGGAGCGACCTTTGACCTTGTCCTCAGGTAGGTCACCCCAGCCGCCACACGGTCCTCCTGTGACGCTGACCCCGCTGTCGCCTTGCCCCTGCCGCCGCCTGGTGCCGCGTGAGTCCCCTCTGTTCCTCGCTGCATCTTTATTTTATCTCTACTGTATTTTGTGATTACTTGTGCCACGTGAGTCCCCTCAGTTGCCCACTGTATTTTATTTTTATTTCTACTGTATTTTGTGATTTCTTGCATTCCCCTGTTGTACCATGTACCCCCTTCTGCCTTCTGTGCCCCCTTGTTCCCCCGTTTTGCCTCCCGTGTCCTGTCCCCCGTTACCCCGGCTCCCTCTGTGCCTTCCTCCCGCTGCTGCGTCCATGCGGCCCCACCCCCGCCATTCCCATTCGCCGCCCCACTCCTGTCTCCCAGCTGCTCATCCCTCCCACAGCCCCTCATATGGAAGCCGCGCCAAAGGCAAGCCCGTCTGCGCCCGTCCACGCCTGGACCGCGCACAGCGCCAGAACCCCTGGCCTCCGCCGGAGAGTGAGATACGACTCCTCTGCCCTCAAAGGACTTAACACCGGACATCGGCCCGCCTGCTACAGAGCAACCCCAAAGTGAACCCAGGGACCCTTCACCAGTCAAGCCTGCAAATTCACCTGCCTCTGATCCTGCAGACCACCCACCGGACCTAACATCAACAACAACCACCTCAAGTGCATCCTCCTCAATACACGCTCCGTCCACAAGCACGCCGTCCAACTCTGGGACCTCCTCGACACAACAGCACCAGACATCGCCTTCCTCACAGAAACATGGCTGAACGCTTCCTCGGCCTCCGACATCGCCATAGCCATCATGGACGGCTACAAGATCACCCGGAAGGATCGCATCAATCAAACCGGAGGAGGAATCGCCATCATCTACAGGGACACCATCAACATCACGACCAATGCTGAAGACACACTCTCCACCGCTGAACACCTACATTTCCAGATTCACATTACCCCAAGACCACCCTCAGAGGAACACTCATCTACAGACCCCTGGGCCCGCGCACACAATTCAGCGAAACCATCACCAACTTCATCAGCCCACACGCCCTGGCATCACCAGAATACATCCTCCTAGTGGACCTGAACTTCCACCTGGAGAAAAACAAGGACAACAACACCACCACCCTGCTCGCCAACCTCGCCAACCTCGGACTCAAACAACTGGTGAACAACCCCACCAACCTCGCTTGCCACACGCTCGACCCCATCTTCTCCACCAGCAACGATGTCTCCTTCAGCCACTCCACCGGACTACACTGGACAGATCAAAGATGCATCCACTTCATCTTCAAAAAGAATACATCACACCACCGCACGCAACACATCCCCGGTAGGTGCTGGAGCAAAATCACCACAGACCAGCTCCTCTCATCACTAAGCCAGAACCCGCCAACCGACACCGCTGACACTAAAGACGCAGCCCACAACCTCACATAGTGGATCACCAACTGCGCCAATGACCTCGCCCCACTGAAGAACCCCCCAGGCAAAACCGGCAACCGGAAAACCTCATGGTTCACAGATGCCCTCAAAGATTCAAAGAAATCCTGCTGAACCTTTGAAAAAACCTGGCGCCACGAACGGACAACAGAAAACCTGACAACCCTCAAGGACGCCACCTACGAACACCACCAACTGATCCGCAACACCAAAAGGGCATCGTTCAAAGAGTGGCTAGACAACAACACCCACAACAGCAAGGAACTCTTCAGCAAAGTCAAAGCTCGTCAAAGAGCTCTCCAACCCCAGCCCTAGCAACAACGACATCACCCCATCGCAAGACCTCTGCAACTCCCTCGCCACATTCTTCCACCACAATATCGCAGATATACACAACAGCTTCGGACCCCAGACCCCGCCTCCAGCCACCAAAGCATCAACCCCCACCACCACCCTCAGCGCCTGAACCCCCATCAGCACGGAAGACACAATCCACGTCATGAACACCATCCACTCTTGCTCCCCCTCTGACCCCAGCCCCCATCATATCTTCAACAAAGCCGACATCATCATCGCACCCCACCTCCGGAACATCATAAACAACTCCCTCACGTCAGCCACCTTCGCTGAGAGCTGGAAGCATGCAGGAATCAGCGCCCTTCTGAAGAAACCCACAGCGGACCCCAAAGACCTCAAGAACTTCCGCCCCATCTCTCTCCTTCCTTTCCTGGCTAAAGTCTTCGAGAAGACCGTCAACAAAGAGCTTTCCTCGAGGCTAACAACTCGCTCGACCTGTCCCAGTCCGGATTTTGAGCCAACCACAGCACCGAGGCCGCCCTCATCGCAGCCACCGACGACATCAGGATCCAGTTGGACAACGGAGAAACAACCACCCTCATCCTCCTAGACCTCTCTGCAGCCTTTGACACCGTATGCCACCGCACCCTAACAATTCACCTCCTCAACACTGGGATCCAAGGAAAGGCCCTGGACTGGATCACCTCGTTCCTCTCCGACAGAACCCAGAGAGTCCGACTCCCTCCCTTCCGCTCAGCAGCCACCGAGATCATCTGCGGAGTACCCCAAGGCTCTTAGCTCAGCCCAACCCTCTTCTATCTACATGAGCCCCTCGCCACCATCGCACGCAAACACAACATCAACATCATCTACGCCGACGACACCCAACTGATACTCTCCCTCACCAAAGACCCAGACACCGCCAAAACCAACCTCCAGGAAGGAATGAAAGACGTTGCAGAATGGATGAAGCTCAGTCGCCTAAAGCTGAACTCAGACAAAATGGAAGTCCTCATCCTCGGACAATCCCCATCCGCCTGGGATGACTCCTGGTGGCCAACAGCACTGGGCTCCACGCCAACTCCCACGGACCACG
This sequence comes from Lissotriton vulgaris, assembly GCF_964263255.1. Taxonomy (NCBI): domain Eukaryota; kingdom Metazoa; phylum Chordata; class Amphibia; order Caudata; family Salamandridae; genus Lissotriton; species Lissotriton vulgaris. Next base: position 2,264,369 of record NC_141692.1, on the reverse strand, counting down.
CACGCAACCTGGGATTCATCCTGGATTCCTCCCTCACGATGAATTTGAATTTGAATTTATAGAGATTTATATAGCGCACGTATACCACGCGGTTTCTTGGCGCTTGAAGGATGCTTAACCCGTGGCTGGGGTAGCGGAATTACTGAGGTGGAAAGGCATGAGAAAAAAGAAAGGTCTTAAGTGCCCTGCGAAATTCGAGGTAGGAAGGAATAGATCTAATATGAAGGGGGAGAGAGTTCCAAAAAGTGGGGGCAAGGACAGTACATTTCAGGCCCCCAGATTTCTTCTTCTTGTACCGGGGGACAGAAAGAAAAAATGTAGTCGAGGAGCGGAGTTCTCTATTGGGGCAATAAGTACTAATGGCGGAGGAAATGAACTCAGGGGCAGTTCCCGCCAAGGCCTGAAATGTAATGCAGCCTAATTTAAAGAGAGCCAGTTCCTTGATAGGCAGCCAATGTAAAGATTGAAGTAGGGGGGTGACGCGATGGAATCTGGGCAGGCCATAAATCAAGCAGGCGGCCTGATTTTGGACTAATTGAAGGCGATGTAAGGCATATGTAGGAGCACCGTTATATACAATGTTCCCGTAGTCCAGCCGGGACAGGACCATCGCCATCAATATTAATTTAAGGGCGGGGACAGAAAAGAACCGGGAAATTTTCCATATGGTGCAGAGAGCAAAGAAACAAGAAGAGACAACAGAACTAATCTGAGAATGGGGGGTGAGGTGTTTGAAATCCCTAGGGTTTTTACAGAGGAGGAAGGTGTGGGGGAGGTGCCCAGGGAGGGAGGCCAAAAGTTATGGGACCAGGGGCTGGGAGTGCAAGCGGTGATGTCAAGTTCAGTCTTGTCCGGGTTTAATTTCAAATGGTTGCCGTTCATCCAATCACTGATGAGCAGCATTACAGACTGGAAGTTGAGTATACTGGTGGGGGAGTGTGACAGATGAAAAATGAGTTGGAGGTCATCGGCATAGTTATACACGGTGACCTCCATTTGCTGAAGTGCAAAGATAAGTGGGAAAATGTAGAGATTAAATAATAAAGGAGAAAGAGAGGAACCCTGGGGAACACCACACCGGACTGAGTGAGGAGGGGCAGTGAATTCAGCCAAGTGTACGGCTTGAGAACGATCTCCTAGAAAGGAGCTGATCCAAGCCAGGGCAGGGCCCTCAATGCCCGCCGCCTTGACACGGGTGAGAGGGATGGAATGGTCCACCTTGTCAAAGGCGGCGGAGAGATCTAAAAGGACGAGGGCCTGGGGAGTGTTGGTGTCTAGCCCCTCTCTAAGGTCGTCCATCACAGAAATAACCACCTTTTCAGTGGAGTGCCGGGGACGAAAGCCAGCCTGCCGGGAAGCAAATCCCCCACTCCCCTCCACAAAGGCACCTAGGACCTGGGTGACATGGGCCTCCAGGACCTTAGCCAAAAAGGGGAGGAGGGATATGGGACGATAATTAGAGGGGGAGACAGGGTCGGCCCAGGTTTTTTTAAAAGGGGAATGACAATGGCAGTTTTATGAAGGGCTGGAACAATCCCCTGTTCAAGGGAATCGTTAAGGAAGGTGAGGGGGGGGGTAGCAGCTCATAAAGAGCCTGCGAAGAACGCGCGCCGGGGCTATATCCACAGGGGATCCAGATTTAACACGGGGCAGAAGAGTCAAGCAGGAGGTAGGGGGGGAGACTGGGGATCACACACAAAAAATAAGGGAGGGAGGCGGAATCCCAGCCTTGATAAGGGCAACTTTCTCAACTAAAAAGTCGTTGAGAGAGTTGAACAACAGCTGGGATGGAGGGATATTGGAGGAAGCTCTATCAGAAGAAGACAGTTCCCGGACTATAGCAAATATTTCCCTGGACTGGTTCTCTGCAACCAGAACTCTCCCTGAGAAATAGGCTGTTTTAGCAAGGAGGATGTCGTTTTTATATTCTTTGAGGATAGAAGTGTAACGGGATTTCAAGAGGGGACAATAGGCACGCCTCCAGGCTCTCTCAGCTTCACGCACCTCCAGTTTTTTACCTTAAGGGAGGGAGAGAACCATTTGTTCGCATCATGGGCGCGTTTGACTGTTACACGTTTCAAAGGAGCAGCTGGATCGCAGGCCCTCAGGAGCCAGCTATTCAGAGCATTCAGCTGCCTGGTTGGCGTGAGATCAGCCAGGTCAGGGTCAAAAGCTGATAAGGAGGAACAGAGGACAGGAATGTCAACTCTGTTCCAATTCCTCGCCCAGGTGTGTTTAGAGAATGGGGTAGTGGGAGAAATACTGAGGTGCAAAGAAAAAGAGATCAAAAAATGATCCGACCAAGAGCAAGGCTGGACAGAGAGAACGGGTACCAGGGTATTAAGGGTCCAGATTTGATCTAAAGTGTGGCCATGGATGTGGGTGGGGGAAAGGACACGAGAAACAAAGTTCAAACTAAGGAGAATTTCAGTGAAGTTGCGGGAAACCACATCTTCTGCTGGATCGTTGGGCCAGAAGTTAAAATACCCAAGAAGCAGGACCGAAGAGTTATTAATTGCCAGGGTTCCTAGAAGATCAGAAATAGCAGGAAGGAAATGAGGGCAGAACTGAGGGGGACGTTAGACAAGGACACACATTAGGGGGACCTGGGAAAAGGTGGAGCGAATGATCAGGCAGTCCGCCGTAGGTAAGGAGGGGAAAGGAAGTATTTGGAAACGGAAATCCGCCCGAGCAACCAAGGCAACTCCACCACCTGCTCGGCCCTCGGGTCGGTCGGCCCTGAGGATGAAATAGGGGGGGCAGAGAGTCAGTGCGGAACCAAGTCTCAGTCAAAAATAGCAAGTCTGGCTTGACAGAGTCCAAAAAGTCAAACAATTCTAAATGGTGTTTGACAGCCGATCTGGTGTTAAGTAGAAAGGCTGAGAGATGGGGTAGCGTTAGTGGCACAGGAGAGGTGGGAGAGGGTCCGGGGGAAGCCAAAGAAAGGGAGGGGAGGGAAGGATTTGTGACAGGAAAAATAACAGAGGAAGGGGACCGAGCTAGACAGAGTTCGCTAATCCGTGCGCGAATGGCTGTCTGAGGAAGCCACTGTACCTGTAGCACCAGTAGCTGTGGAGTAGAATATGAATAAAGATGGGTGGAGTGGGGGGCCCCTAGCCCCGGACGGCTGCGGACGGGTGCAGATGGGCTTGCCTTTGGCCAAGCAAGTCACCAGCCATCAAGCAAGTCAACGCCGTCTCGTCATCTTGCTTCAACACCCTGCACATGCTCCAAAAAATCTTCAGATGGATCCCCACCGAAACCAGAAAAACCGTCACCCAGGCCCTCGTCACCAGCTGACTGGACTACGGAAACGCCCTATATGCAGGAACCACAGCCAAACTTCAGACTCGACTCCAACGCATACAGAACATCTCCGCACGACTCATCCTCGACATCCCTCGCCACAGCCACATATCCACCCACCTGAGCGACCTGCACTGGCTCCCCGTCTGCAAGAGGATCACGTTCAGGCTCCTCACCCACGCACACAAAGCGCTACATGAGAAGGGCCCGAATACCTCAACAACCGCCTCTTGTTCTAGACCCCCACCTGCCAGCTCCGCTCCACTAGCCTCGCCCTCGCCACCCTCCCACGAATTCGCAGAACCACCACCGGAGGAAGATCCTTCTCCTACCTGGCAGCCAAAACATGGAACTCCCTCCCCGTGCACCTACGACTGACCCAGAACCATCTCTCCTTCAGAAAACACCTCAAGACCTGGGTATTCGAGCAGTAGCGACACCCCTTCTCCCTTCAGCGCCTTGAGACCCTCACGGGTGAGTAGTGCGCTCTATAAATGTATTGATTGATTGATTGATTATTAACAGAGGCCAGGGCATAATCAGAGTCAGAAAAACAGCCTCTAGTAGCCCAAATGGGGGCAGAAAGTGGGAAGACAACTACAAAGAGCCCTTTTACCACAAATTCTATTTCAATATTATTGTTTGCTTCCTTTTATCCATGAGTCTCTCTCGAGGAAGCCAAGTTGCTGTTGTGGTAAAGTTATAACAATTCAAATACAACATAACACAGCTTTCTCAAACCTCTGATTCTTCTAGATACTAGGGGCTTACTTTAGACTTTAGACTTACTTTAGAGGACAGCAAGGAATGAAACTCTCAAATTAACTCAGTGAATACTGACCACACCCCTTCGCTTCCCCTATTCTGTCCTTAAACTCACCCCCACAAAAGCCACACTCCCACCTAGCTTGAATTAATGAGGCCCTCGGGCACATCACAGACCCCTTTTTATGGTATTTGCGAGTATCCATGTCCTAAATGAAACATAAGCCCAATTATAGATTCTCTGACGTGTCTTACATGTTTGTACTGATTTCTTTTAACAGACATTAATGTCTGTGTTACTCATTCTGAACTACAGATATGAGAAATTTAAATTTTAATATTGTGTATTTTTACAATTTGTGTCTTATTATGAATGTGGGATTCCCCAAAAGCCCAAGGGTTCACTTTTCTAACCGTCTGATGTAAGTTTAGTGTACCAACATTTAAGTAAAAAAGCCAATTGGTCTGCAGCCCTTACACTAGCCCACTGAGCAGCCGTGCACAGGCAGTGTATTCTGGTTACTATCAATCCCATTAGAAGAATTCAGTGACACAGTGACAATCCAATTAGTCATTATATATGAATAACACACTCAAAAATCGTATCTATAGTTGGGCAAATGCTATTTAAATATTTATCGTAAAATCCTAGAATAGTGCATATAACATGAACATTTACACAGAATCAGAAATCAATGCACCAAGATAATCAATCAATTAATCAATCAAGCATTTATATAACGTACTACTCACCCAGAGGGTCTCAAGGCGCTGGGGAGGGGGGTCCGCTACTGCTCGAACAGCCAGGTCTTGAGTTGCTTCCTGAAGGCGAGGTGGTCCTGGGTCAGGCGGAGGTGGGTCGGGAGGGAGTTCCATGTCTTGGCGGCGAGGTAGGAGAAGGACCGTCCCCCTGTGGTGGCTCTTCGGATGCGGGGGACGGCGGCGAGGGCGTGGTCGGTCGATCGAAGCTGGCATTTGGGAGCGTAGAAGTTGAGGCGGCTGTTGAGGTATCCTGGGCCTTGGTTGTGTAGGGCTTTGTGTGCGTGGGTGAGGAGTCGGAAGCTGATTCTCTTGTTGACCGGGAGCCAGTGCAGGTCTCTCAGGTGTCCGGAGATGTGGCTGCGACGGGGGATGTCCAGGATGAGTCGTGCTGAGGCGTTCTGGATCCGCTGGAGTCTCTTCTGGAGTTTGGCGGTGGTTCCGGCGTAGAGGGAGTTGCCGTAGTCTAGACGGCTGGTGACGAGGGCCTGGGTGACCGTCTTCCTGGTCTCGGTGGGGATCCACCGGAAGATCTTACGTAGCATGCGCAGGATGTTGAAGCACGACGAGGAGACGGCGTTGACTTGTCGGGTCATGGAGAGGGAGGAGTCCAGAATGAACCCAGGTTGCGTGCGTGGTCTGTTGGTTTGGGTGCGCTGCCTAGGGCGGGGGGCCACCAGGAGTCATCCCAGGCGGAGGGTGAGGATCCCAGTATGAGGACTTCAGTCTTGTCTGAGTTCAGTTTCAGGCGGCTGTTCTTCATCCATTCGGCTACCTCTTTCATCCCTTCGTGGAGGTTGGCTCTGGCGGTGGCGGGGTCGTTGGTGAGGGAGAGGATCAGCTGGGTGTCGTCGGCGTAGGAGATGATGTTGAGGTTGTGCTGGCGTGCGATGTCTGCGAGGGGGCTCATGTAGACGTTGAAGAGGGTTGGACTGAGCGAGGAGCCTTGAGGAACGCCGCAGATGACTTCGGAGGCTTCAGATCTGAACGGGGGGAGGCGGACTCTCTGTGTCCTTCCGGCGAGGAAGGAGATGATCCTCTCCAGTGCCTTCTCCTGGATTCCGACGTTGCTGAGTCGCTGCACTAGTGTACGGTGGCAGACAGTGTCGAAGGCCGCGGAGAGGTCTAGGAGGATGAGGGCTGCTGTTTCTCCGTTGTCAAGCAGTGCTCGGATGTCATCTGTGGCTGCGATCAGGGCGGTCTCGGTGCTGTGGTTGGCCCGGAAGCCAGACTGGGAGAGGTCGAGGGATCCGTTCGTCTCGAGGAAGGTGGCCAGCTGCTTGTTGACGGTCTTCTCGATGACTTTTGCAGGGAACGGGAGCAGCGAGATGGGGCGGTAGTTCTTGAGGTTGGTGGGGTCGGCTGATGGCTTCTTTAGTAGAGCGCTGAGTTCGGCGTGCTTCCAGCTCTCCGGGAAGGTAGCGGTGTCGAAGGAGGTGTTCATGATGTCCCGCAGGTGGGGTGCGATGACAGCGTCGGCCTTGTTGAAGACGTGGTGAGGGCAGGGGTCGGTAGGAGATCCGGAGTGGATGGAGTTCATCGTGCGGACGGTGTCTTCGGTGCTGATCGGGGTCCAGGTGCGGAGGATGGTGGTGGGGGGTGGTGGTTCGGTCGTGGCGTGCGTCGGTTGAGTGCAGAAGCTGTTGTGTATGTCCGCGATCTTGTTGTGGAAGTATGAGGAGAGGGAGTTGCAGAGGTCTTGCGAAGGGGTGATGTCGTTGTTTCCGGCGTTGGGGTTGGAGAGCTCCTTCACGATGTTGAAGAGTTCCTTGCTGTTGTGTGCGTTGTTGTCCAGTCGTTCCTTGAATGCAGTTTTCTTGGTGGAGTGGATGAGTTGGTGGTGTTTTCGGGTGGCGAGCTTGAGGGCAGTCATGTTGTCCGGTGTTGGGTCTCTGCAGTTCTTCTTGGAGCTCTTGAGTTCGTCGGTGAACCATGGGGCTTTCTTGCTACCGAGTCTGCTAGGCGGGGTCCTCAGAGGGGCGAGGTCGTCTGCGCAGTCGCTGATCCACTTCGTGAGGTTGGTGGCCGCTTGGCTGGGGTTCGTTGCGCTGGTGGGTGGGTTCTTGCTCAGGGAAGTCGCAAGCTCGTCGGCTGTGATCTTGTTCCAGCTTCTGCGTGCAACCTGTTGCTGGTGGTGGTGGGTCATGGTCCTTCTGAGATATGTCATGGTCAGCGAAAACAAGAGACAGATTTCTAACATTTTGCAAGTTTTTATGATCCTAACAACTTAAAACTAGTTATATGAGCTGTTTTAAATTTTAGTTAAATCCTTAAACAGAAACCTTCCTCTTGAGTTTATAAGACAGCTTACCTTAGGATGGGAGCTTTGCTATTCTGTTATCAGAGCTCTGCCAAGGATGCAAAAATATGCTTGCGGGGAAAGGACAACTTCTACACATCTTCTGAAATGAACCTTCTGACTCAAGGCCCTTGTTCTGCCACATTTTGTGACCTCGGTTGATAATTCCAGTGTGAAGAGCTCCCAAAATGAATGGTCAAAATACCTGGGCTTATATAGGATTCAGCCACTGATTTTATTTCTTGTTTATAAAATGAAATAAGGCTCAGAGTCACTAAAATATCTACTAGTCCAATCTAAAATGGTGCAAAACATGTTATCTCTATCCACATATTAGTCTTAAGCAGTTGTTACGATAAACAATAAAAAGCATTGCCGCAGTTGGGGGTCATATTGCAATCACAGGGTTCATTACCAAAAACAATAAAACATGTCGGCCTGGGTAATGGAGAGCCAGGCGACTTGGCAGAGATTACTGCTAGCATGAAATGAAGCCACTTTGTTTTTGGTATTCATTTTAGTTAAGCCATGTGTTTGCCATGTGCTTCCCCGTCTGCTTTTCTATTACACCTGAGTCATCATCTATAGTTAGCTCCTGCAGCACTGAACCTGAGCACTGCGCATGCTCAGAGAGGCCTTAACTGTCAGAATATTTTAACTGATGTCAGCAGTGTTATAGCTACTCCCTTTTTGTTGACTAAGCGATTCTCATGTATCCTTGTGTGTGAACGTCTATTTGTGTGTACACTTGTACTGCCTCTTTTTGAACCTCCATACTTACACCGCACTTCCTATAGTATATAAGGCCCATGGTTTATGTATTCCATGTGCTGTCTCGTACATTGCCTGCGGGTTCTGTATCGATTTAGTTCCACTCAGTCCTAATAAAATACTTTCTTTGTATTACAGCTTCCGTGCCAATCTCTACTTTGTCAGTCTAAAGGACCAGTGCGCGAAAGGGCGAACCCCTGCACCAGGTGGGCTCCTGAAAAGACTCACCCCCCACAATATCAACATTTCATGTATATCTAGGAATGTCTCACTTACTGTGACAGAGAAACAAAGCTGAGACAGGAAACAATGGGCCGTAAGTGAATAATAATCTTCATTACTCCAATTAATGTCCTCCTGCTTCCTGTCATGTCCCCCTAACGGTTCCCAGTTTAGTCAGTTTTGATGACCCCCTCATAGGTCCTCCTCAGCCCAGTCATTGCAATATGAGGCAGTCCCACCTCCCAACAGGCACCCTAACACACTAGTATCTGTTTATTATTTAGTGCATAAAGGCCCCTCTCCCGTACCTTCATTCCTGCTAGTAACAAGACCAGACAACAATACATGGGGGAGGGGCTTTTATTTTAAATAAGAAAAGTTGGAGACGTGTATAAATCAAATGTTTTGATACTGATAGAACAATTTAAAAACATTTTCCTGTGCTTATGGCTATCTTCACATTTTAGTTATTAGTGGAACTATTTTGTTGAAATTTTCAAAACAAAGACAACATTCAAAACCGAACAATCATGCCCAATTGATCTTCAGTGCTATGCATTACTTTCACAGGCTTTGAGCCCTGAGGAACTTCAGATGTCAGTGACTGACTGCTCCACTACCACCACGCTATAGTCCATTCATGCCCTCACAGATTACCCACATAAGGAGTTTGCAATTTTTTTCTGGCTCCTAAAATGGAACCAGAAATGATGAAGAATGTATATTTGAGTGGAATGTGTTGTAGGCACACCTTCTAAATATCGATTCCTATCTGTATGTATCAATGATTTATGACCGAAATACAAGTCGTAAGCCATTGGAATTTTCCTGATCCCTAAAGTTGGAAATCGAGCCCATTTGCTATAGGCAAAGGATCCTCTTTGGAACTCTTCCCTTTTGAGAATGTAAACAGAAATACTGCATAGTAGGCATTGGTTAACAAAGTCTCCCAGGATGCATCCTGATGTATCTTGCTAGTATCTAGTAAGGGGTTTGGCATTTACATCCTCACATGTGAAGAATCCACAAGACCACACATGGGCTGCTCTTCAGTATACGTGTGCGGAAATGCCTTTTTTTGGATGTTCACCCAATTATTTACTGACATTGTAAACTCTGCACACTGGAGCACTGCTTCCAAGTCCCTAATGTATGTGTTTCAACACTTAAAACAAGTTACCAGTGACTAAGCCTAAAATAGTATTTTAAGTGTTATAGTATATGTGTAGAAACTACACCTATTGCATTGAAAGCTAAGTGTCACTTGTGGGCTGCAGCACATATTGCGCCATTAACTAGCATGGCGAGGAAAACATGGCTTTAAGCCTACCAGTATAGCCTGACAGCTCCAGTTTAAGCCTGCAGGCTAACCTGACAAAATAAGCCTTTTGGCACAAACAAGAACCATCATTTTAATATATTTTAAATATTTTAAAGTTACCTCAATGTAGGATTTGTTATTTAAAAATATGACATGTAGAAATTAATTGTTACCATGTTCCTGCAGTGACAAGTCCTAAAGAGCTGTATTCACTGTGGAAGGCCTTAGCTGTCCTGTGGAAAAAACTGGAGCATGCATCCGCATTAAAATATTAGTTCGATACCTCAGGGTTGTACCCACTCTTTTTTTATAATATAACTATTACAAGGCCACATCAATCATCTAGTTGGATTTTTAATAAACATTTAGGAAAAGTAACATTAGAAAGTTATAGTTACCCTGCCTGCAGCTCCTGAAGGCTACTTTGTCTTAGCTCTGCAGCAGATGCATCAATCAATCAAGTATTTGACCTTAATGAGGTGTGAAAACTGGTTCTAGAACAGGGACGATGGCCCCAGAGTAAGAAGATGCTTTCTCCACCTGGCAGGAAGACCAGTTTGGCCCAGTTACTTAACTTGAAAGGTGTCTGCCCTATCATAAATAATGTCAGGCAACACCTGGAAATGTCCAGCCATTAGCTCCATAGTCAGGCTTTCGCCATACCCAAAGGGAGGAAAGCTATCAATTTTAATTGACCATAGATGAGGGAGACTGCTCATTATTACTGCCACATCTCTAGGTGGACACACAGGGATCTGCAGAAGGAGAGATGGGTTTTCCCATCTTGAATCTTGGTAATAAGATGCACTGCAGGACTGTTTATTTACATGAACTGCTGAAATGGTGGGAAGTGTTGTCCTGGAAACATGTGCCCCATTGGTTAGAGAAGAGACAGGAGTCCCCCATCCCCACTAGCTGGTGCCAGGTATAAATATGGCACCCTAAATCACCATCTTCAGAACACATTCTGGACCTATGTAAGAACAGAAGGAGGACCGCCACTTGTCCAAACTTTGCAAAAACTATTCTTCTTCTAGAAGTTTCAGTTTTTCCAGATAGGCTGATAGTTTTTTATTCATATAACGTTCCAACATTTTCACTGGAAACGGCGATTGCGATTGCGGTATAGTTACTGAACACTATGGGATTAGCTCTGGGTATTTTACAAACATTTCTACACTTTCTCAAAACTTATTAGAAGCTTCCAGACCTTTGAATATGGTGTTTAGGATACCCAGAACTTGGCAACTTGATTGTAAACCACAAGAATGTTTCCTTAGGTGTTAACTCGATGGACTTTTGGCAGTTACAAACTCATTAACCATACAATACCCCAAAACTCAAGCTCTGGATCCCACCAATAGACACCAATGTGAGGAAAGTGGTTCATTGTATGGCGTGGTTGTGAGACCCCAGCTTGTAGTAAACTCACTGCCTCTACTGTTCAAAACAATTGACTTAGAAAGAAACACACCATATATAGATGTTATAGTCATACATTTCTAGAAAATAAAATGAACAAAATCCATCAGAGGATCTTGGAGATAAATGGTATATTACTGCTTTTCAGCCAAATTGCTAACAAACATTGGCAACTACTGCATTTGGTGGTTAATTTGAAGAATTTTGAAAACTTGAACAATCTTGTGTTTTGCATCTCAGGCTTGCTTTGGGCAACCTGCTCCAGCAGGTATCAGCTCACAGGGGCCAATAAGTCTTGGTAAGAGAGTTACACAAAGCAGTCTCTTGTCTAGTTGCTGGTTCTATGAGCAAACCACTTTAAACATCAATGGAGTGGTCCCGAAGCAAGGGTCAAAAGATGGTGAAAATGCTAAAGGATGCTGAGGATGCTGATCTGATGATGGAGTTCTTTCTAGAAACAGCCTTTGGGCCATGAACACAGAGGTCAATGTTCCTTGAAGTCCAGAAAAAGTCCAGCCAAAACCTAGTTGCCACTGGTCTCCAGTTACATTGAAACCAGTGGTTCCATTTAACTGAGGCTAGTGTCCATCTTGGATGATGAAACTACACTTCGTTGGCTCACCCAGATACAGCAGACTTTGTGCAACCTTTGTACATCGAGACTCAGTCTACTGGGCTGTGCTGTGCTGGTCAGCAGATATCAGGCAATCTGGACTTCCAAACTACAAAGGTGCCTTCTTCACCTTTTGTGGCCAGTAGATGTAACAGGAAGTCAGTAAACTGAATCTTGTAGTCATTACTTTTGCCTGATGCTTGGTAGCAACTGTTCCTCCAGCAGAGTGCCACAGGCAAAATTCTCTCCTTGCTAGCCCAGAAGGAGCAGGTGCAGTACAGTCCTTCACCAGTCCTCCATCTATTGCAGATGTTTGTTGAGGTCTAGGTACCAGGGGTGATACTTTATGCCCAGAAAGTACCCTTGGGGGATGTAACAGTTACTAGCTAATAGGCTAGCAAGTCTCCTCCTATCTCATGATGACGTCCTACAAAGAGTGGCATCTAGCTATCCCAGAATGAAATATTCCTCCCACTCCCAAAATGTCAGACCCCATTATTGGTTTGTGGAGCATTTGCCCTTCAAAGGCGGCATGGCGATTGAAACTTACTTTTTGGATTCACATCTCTGTTTGCCTTCCTGCCAGGAAGAGGGACCACCTCTTCCAAAGACAAGACCCTTTGTATTCCTTACTGGGAGCCATTCACACTGTCCCCCTAGGAGTGCAGAAGGCTGTCTTGTGGCCAGCAACCACAAACAATCACTGGAAAACGTTTGGCAACAGAATAGAATCTTTCTAAATTTACCATTTACTTCAAAGGTACATTAAATTAGACTTGGGCATCAAGTAAGGTTTAATGTAACACTTATTTTGATAACTTGAAGTTTATATTTTGTTGGTCCCATTCAAAAGTTAGCACATCTGAGTGGTAAGCATGTAACCCTTCTCTCACCAATGGGGTACCTGCCTTTCTATGATAATTTGGGGATTTTACTGTTAACACATGGAAGAACATGTGTTCCACTTTTTTATATACAGCTCCCTTTCCTACGGCTTGATAGCCTGCCTTAGGGGTACAATCTATATTAAAACAGAGGGTCTGATACTTGACATGCTTTTAAAAGGCAACGTTGAGACAGCAGTTTGAGTTCTGCGTTGCCAGCCAGCAATGACTGGTTAGGAGTTCTGCTTGGCTTTGTCACACTTCTGGGGGCACAGTAAGTGCTGCAGTCCATGTTTAACTTACAAGCCCTGGGTGCCCCCGGTACCATATACTACGGACTTATAAGAAAGTTAATCTATGCCAATCAGGAATTCGCCAATTAAATATACACATTTAAAAGTCAGAGCACAGGCATTGAGACCTTGTCAGCCGGGCCCAGTGTACTACAGAGCCATTACACGAGCCACTACTAGCCCGAAGGTGAGGCATACAGTAGGGGTGTACTTGCAAAAAGACCCTTCCTCTCAATACCATATAGATTATGCATGTTTTTCTATGTTTTGGTGATTTTAGTGCACAAAACATAGTGGTATAAAATCCACATTTCAGGGGGAATTATGAAACTATGGATTCATATCTACTATGACAACCCATATACCGCAGCTTTACCATAGTCAGAGCTTCTAGGTCTGGTGACTTTTTATGTCATCTGAAGCCCTTGTTGGCAGTATTATGCTGCATTATACCATTATTGGATATGTAATCACTGAGTGGTTAAGTATTTTCATAGACCATGTTTATTTGGCCAAGTTAGCTTGAAAAAGCTGATTTCATCACAGCGAAGCTTGCAATTTGAACTGACTAGTATTAGAATATTTAGATTTACCCATTATGAATAGTTTGTTGATAAACCAATTAAGAGTGAGGAGGATCAGTAGATGTATGTGTTTCTGTGGGTGCAAGACACATAATTAAGGATTTACCAATTTTTTTCAGATTTTGCAATTAAATATTTCTAGCAGTGGCGGTGCGTCCATTGGGGCGTTGGGGCGTTGCCCCCCCCCGCACCCGCAGCTCCCTCGGCGTTTCTGAACTGAAGTAAACTCTCAGTTTACTTAAGTTCAAAGACGCCGAGGGACAATGCCTGTCAGTCAGCATGATGCAGGACCGCCCACCCCCTTCAGAATCTGAAGGGGGTGGGCGGTCCTATGTCATGTTGACTGACAGGCATTGTCAGGGGCAGGCAGCAGCACAGGTGCGCATGAGTGGGGACGGAGGGCACATTTTTCAGCATTGCCCACTCATGCGCACTTGTGCCTGCTCAGTTGGCGCATGCCCATTAGAAGAGCGAAACCTTGCTCTCCTAATGGGCAGGCGGGCAGAAAGCAACCATGCCCTGTGTCAATCCTGGCGCTGCTCCAGCGCCAGGATTGGCTGAGGACGGAGGGTGGGGTTTCCGCACCAGTGAAGGCGCCGAGGTCCCAGAAGATGCGGCGCTGACCGGCGGTCAGGTAAGTTTTCTTCCTTCTTTATTCTAATTCCCTGCCCCCCCACCCCATCCCTGTGCAACCCCTCCACCAGTATTTAGAAGCAAACAGCGATTGTGTGCATGCTTCTGTGCGTGTGCCTCCCAATGTTTTTTATGGCTGATGGCAATGAGGGCCAAATGTTAAAAGGCAAAAGCTTGCAATATTCCATATACAATACACAACATTTGTGTCCTTGAGACTCTTGGGACGGCCCCGTCGGAAGTAAGTACCAGCCTGTGCGCCCGTAGTTGGCTGTTTAACGCTCCAGCACACCCAGGTTTGCAGGTAACTGTGGGTGCGGTTGCCAGAAGTGGTTTCATACATTTCCTTTACGAAAGTGTGCATTAGTCTAATTTGTTCAATGAAAGCAAACAATAATTACGACTCCCAGAACGCACTGACGTGTTAAATGAAAGCCAGCGACCGGAAGAATTATGATCTAATCTCATGGCCAGATATATCAACTGTCTCACCATTCCATGGCCACCTGTCAGTGAGTCCGCCATTGTGTTTGTTTTTTTAAATATTTATTTTGCGCTATGGAATTTGTAGGCCAGATAACCCATCAGGACTACAGTGTAAAAATACAAAAAAACAACTTGGACAGGATTGCCTACCCACGCATGAATTTAGGAGTCTCGAGAGTTCTATAAATCATACGTGTCATCTGTTGGTCCAAATGGTTCCATGAAAGCACATAAAGTCACTGAATGCAATGACTTGTTAAATGAAGGGTCAGGACTGATTGATAATAACCATCATTACCAGTGAACGAATTGAACCGCATTTAATACCTACAGAGATTCTAAAATGTGACATGCATTAATCTGTGAGATAAGGTTAACACAATGAACGGCAGCGCGCGATCAGGGAGCTGCAGCCTGCTGGGGTTTGTTAGTACCATAAAGTGACACTGCTGGTTGCTTCTTTGACACGGGGCGCCTCAAGCACAGGCCTTCCTTGCTGTGAGCTGCGGACTCCATAGCTTATGTGGTCCATGGACGGGATGTCAAACGGTATTCTACAGACCGGAAATAATGATGTCCATGTGTTTTTTTTGCTAATGTACTACAGCAAGTTCGGTTTTGTTTGTGTTCTCTGTTTTTCTGAAGTCACAACAAGTTGTTTTTTCGTCGTTGCTCCGTCAAATGTGTGTGCCTCTCTGTTTTGCTTTTTAATAAAGTCATAGAAATGTCTAGGTCTATTCCATTCGGGCTGATGGAAAAATGAGATGATTAAGTACATGTTTTCATGCACCAAAAAAAACGGAAGAGTTTTACATATTTGTGATTTCCTCTGCTAAAAGTATATACTTTTGTGTATTTATGCTGTCAACGTGTTTGCTTTTCTCAGATGGTGCAGAGAGATGGGTCTTTACGGGTAGGCTGTGCTGTTATTTCACAGTGTGAATTTGATTCTGCGACTTGAATTCACGGTGGGTTGTTTATGCTGTTCTGCCATGATTTTACTGCTGGTAGTTTCTGTACACATTTGCAGAGCTTGCACACTGACATGGCATATTTTTGTGCTGTGGGGTCACAGTGAGCTATTACTGTTGGTTTTCTAAGCTATATGTCTGTCTCAGTAAAATCATGTTTCTGTAGGTTCACTCCTACCTATGGAGTTTTTACATAAGGCTGGCCACGGGCAAAAGTAGAAGTGTAGGTCATTCCTTGGTGCTTCTGGCAAAGATTGTCCTCTAGAGCTCATAGAAATTGGCAATTTCTTAAATGACAAATAATTCAATTGTATTGCTTTATTAACCTTCCTGCTTTCTCAAATGTGCTTAAAAATGCACCATTTGTCCACTCTTTTTTCAATATGTTGTCCCCCGAGACCCCGGAGGTTGTACGGGCTCACTTGCTACGCTCGCTTGCCGCCATGCGGGCCAGCATTAATTTGCTCATCACTTTTAAATGTCATCAGCCGCCACTGATTTCTAGATGCAATAGACAAACAATGCAACAAAAAAATGCTGAATAATTTGTCTTCTTTGTATAATGGAGATAACATATTGATTGCATTTTCCATATTTCATGTCTCCCTTTGAAATTTGGGTTTTTATACTACTTCACGGTACAATAAAAATACCAAAACATGGCTTGTATCTAGGTGTATGTGTTTGTGTTACCACAATTTACTATATTTGTTTTTCCTATTTCCACTGGAAATTCTTCAAAAGTTTGATAATCCCAGTACAAAATAATAAATAATTAAAAAACTATTATTTTGTACAATTGTAACACTCCATGTTTCTGAAAATTACAGTGCTTATCATAAATTCAGGACATAGTATGACAATAAGTGTTATAAATCATATTCAGGAGTGTACTAAAGATCCATACCTGCAGCCATTTCTTTTCTTTTTAGTTTAGGTTTATGTTTTCTTGTTTGTAGTTTCCCCCTTCTTTTTTTCCTTAATCCTATAAAACAAAAATTGAAAATGTAATTGCAAATAACACAAATATGTCTTGAATTACATTGCGAAAGGAAGTATACAAGGAATTTGTGTAATAGTGCACAGCATAGACCGGCAGCTCTAAACTTATTTAACAAACTATAAAATTTGGCAATGCTCTTTTGAATTGTACACTCATGAATGAACTAAGGTAGCCGAGAATAAACTAAACAGACTTTTCACTTGAGTCTTGGGTGTTGCCATGGAAGATTTGCTGACAGGTCCCCGCCTTACGTAAAGTAAAATAAAAAGCATGCGTGAGGCCTTTATTTATGCATCCTGCGACAGTGAGTAGTTACTGAATAGTATCCTGCATGAGGAATATTCACCAAGCTCTCCAGATTTTAAAATTCTTTGCTCTGAGAACTAAGGTCAAGGAGTGGTGTCACTGACATGTTCACACAATGTCCACACAAGAATGGCCATCAGTGAAATCATAAAATAAATGTTTTGTCCACATAAACCACCAATGGAAGCACAAGTCACGGTGTAAGAATAAGGGGTGGGCGGAATGTTTCATTCCACCTGTGAAATTGGCAGAGTTTAGTGACTCTGTGTTACTCTTGTAACGCAGAGATCCTGCCAAATTTCCCCAATCGCCGCGTGGAGGAATGTTTTCCTGCAAGGCTCCGGAAATGGAGCAAGATTTTCTAGCACAGGCGGTCACGAGCGGTCGTTTGCTGCTTCTCGAGTAGATTTGCTGCCGCTTGAGTATATTTTCTACTCGAACAGCAGAAAAATCAATTTACATGGCTTTTTGCTCTTGTACCGCACATGGTGATGTTTGTGCTGCTTTCTCAGCGCTGACTGCGCTAGTGCTGCTAAATTGTGAGCAGTGCAACGTGCATATTTTCTGTACTTTCTGCCGAGCTCTGTGGAATACCGTGGAGTTTTATGGAATTCTGCTGAGTGAAACTCTGTGAGTTCCTCCCACCCCTGGTAAAAATGTCTCCATTAAGTCCTCACCCATCATTTGTTTTAGAACGGGTTCAGCATTCAATCCTAGGAAAACTAGGAATCGTTCTGCCAAACACTGTCCAATCATCTCATGCTGCTTATAGACACTGCAACAGCATACATTGGGAAAACAATCAGGGGTTTATATATGAGCCCTTATGTCACTTTTGCCCTTGTGGTGCGTCACTTTTTGTGACGCATCAGCAGGTTAAAAATGTGCCATGTTACATCATCTGTACCAAGTGACGCATCTAGGTGGATGCGTCACTTTGTAAACCCCTGCGCTACATTATACCTGAGCCAGGTATAATGTATGGAGGGGGGCGCAGTCTGATGCAAGAAAGGGTCATAAAAGTGACGCAGTGAAATCTATGAGATTTAACTTCTCCAATTCTAGGACGCAAATGCGTCAATATCTTATGCCTGCCTCATGGCAGGCGTAAGTCTGATGAAGGGTCATTTAACATGGGACTTGCTCATGTGTAATGACCCATTTCTGGAGTTGTGTCAATTTTGTGACACACTCCAGCAATGCATCATTTTTGCACCTACGGATACGTCAAAAATACTGACGTGTCTGTAACTCCTTGCGACAAGATGCATCATACTGTAATATGATGCATCAATGGTGTCGCAAGGAGGACGCAATGAAAAGTGACGCATCGCTGTTTTCTCGCAGTGATGCGTCAATTTTCATAAATGAGGCCCTCAGTGCTTAAATTGTAAATTAATGTCAGGGCTCTTGTGTGAAGATCACTGCAGCTTGTGCCACCCACCACTCCTTCCAGCGCTGCGAATGACAGTACCAACACATCAACTAACAATCACATTCCTACAAGTGTGACAATTCATATTATTCCAGGTCCCCAAGGCTATAAGATGGGTTTGGGTGGCTGCTATCAATAATTTTAAATGTATATTGAATTAGTAAAGAGCTGTTGTTGTGATGATCCCTAAATTGAACAAACAGTGCCACCATGAGAAAGATTGTCATATGCGCTGGATTCGACAATTACGTTCTGGGGTCAAATACTAGAAATTACCTGACAGAGGTCCTGATTTAGATCTCGGTGGACAGGTTACTCCATCACAACGGTGGCGGATATCCCGTCCTCCGAAATATAAATCCCATGATATCCTTTGGGATTTATATTTCGGTGAACGGGATATCCGCCACTGTTATGGTGGAGTAACCTGTCCACCGAGATCTAAATCAGGTCGAGAGTCTCTCCGGAATCTGGTATACATTAAACACATCTGTTACCACTGTCATGCAAAGTCACAATGCTCAATGTTATGCATGAAAATCAGTTGTCTCTGTGTGATAGCTCATACTCAGACATTCCAACCTCCACTATCAATCAATCAATCAAGGGGGTCTCAAGGCGTTGGAGGGGGGGGGAGTGGTGCGCACAGATCTGTTCAGTCAAAGAGCCAGATCTTGCGGGTCTTCCTGAAGGTATTCAGGGAGGGGGTGCGTCTGATGACTGCCGGTAGCTCGTTCCAGGTCTTGGCTGCAGTGTGAGAGAATGATCTTCCGCCTGCTCTGGCTCTGTGGATGTGCGGGGTTTTGGCCAGTGTAAAGTTGGAGGATTGGAAGTTTCTTTTCGGTCATGGAAGTGGATTCTGTTGTTGAGGTATTTGGGTCCGCTCTTCTGTAGACATTTGAAGGTGTGTGTGAGGACTTTGAAGGTGACTCTCCTTTCCACTGGGAGCCAGTGGAGTCTCCAAAGTCTGTTGTGTTTGTGCCGTGGGATGCCGAGGAAGAGTCTGGCCGCAGTGTTCTGAATTGTCTGGAGCTTGCTGAGTAGGTCCTTGTTTATGCAGGTGTAGAGTGTGTTTCCGTAGTCCAGTCTGCTGGTGATGAGTGCGTGGCTGACAGTCTTTCTTGATTTGAGGGGTATACATTTGAAGGTTTTGCGGAGGATGCAGAGGGTGTTGAAGCAGCTGGAGATGACGGCAATGATCTGTCAGTCCATGGTGAGCGATGCGTCAAGTTTGATGCCAAGGTTTTGGGCTTGGTCTGTGGCGGTAGGTGGCATTCTAAGGGCAGTGGGCCATCAGGCGTTGTCCTATGCTGAAGGGGTGGTTCCAAGGACGAGGACTTCTGTCTTCTCTGCATTGAGTTTGAGGCAGCTATTGGGCATCCAGACTGCAATGTCTTGCATTCCTTTCTGGAAATTGAGTTTTGCGGTGGTGTTGTCTCTGGTGAAGGAGAGGATGAGCTGGGTGTCGTTGGCTTAAGGTACGATGTTGAGGCCGTGTTGTAGGATGATGGCTGCGAGGGGGGCCATGTATTTGTTGAAGAGGGTCAGGCTCAGTGATGAACCCTGTGAGAATCCGCAGGTGATTTACTTGGGGACGGAGAGGAAGGGTGGTAGCCTGTTCCTTTGGCTTCTTCTGGTGAGGAACGATTGGATCCAGTCCACAAGTGTACCTTGTATGCCGGTGTTGTGCAGTCTGATGACTAGTGTGTGGTGAGAGACTGTGTCAAAGGCTACTGACAGGTAATGTAAGATGAGAGCTGTGGAGTGGCCTTGGTCTAGGATGGTGCGGATGTGTTCTATGGCAGCGAGTAGCGTGATCTCATTGATGTGGTTGCTTCGGAATCTTTATTGGGATGGGTGAAGGACAGCGATCTCTTCGAATAATTGTGTAAGCTCCCTGTTGACTGTTTTCTCTGCCACTTTGGCCGCGAAGGGGGGGAGCTAGATGGGGCGGTAGTTTTTTAGGTCAGTGGGGTCAGCAGTGGGCTTCTTGAGCAGGGGCCTGACTTCTGCTTGCTTCCAGTTGTCTGGGAAGGTGCCTCTTTTGCGGGTGGTGTTGATGGTGCGTTGTAGTTCGGGTGTGATGGTGTCTGTGGTAGATGTGTGGAGGGCAGGGGAATGTAGGGGCCCCAGAGTGGATGTCTTTCATGGTCGCGGTTGTGTCGTCGGTTGTAATCGGTGTCCATTCAGAGATGGTGGGCTGGCTTGTGCCTCTGGAGGGCGGGGGGCTGAATGAGGTGTCTTGTGGGTGGTCAATGAAGTTGCTGTAGAGTGTTTAGATCCTAAGGTGGAAGTAGGTTTCAAGCTTGTTGCAAAGGTTCTCGGATAGGGTGATGTCTGGGCTTCACTGCATCGGTTTGTGAATCACTGAATGACACTGAAGAATTTCCTTGGAGTTGGTTGTGTTGGCGGCAATTTTGTTGTGGATGAAGTTCCTTTGGGTGGTTCTGATTTGGTTGTGGTAGTCCGTCATGGCATCCTCATTGCTGGAGTTGTTTTCGGTTGTCTTGGTGTTTCTCCAGTTCTTCTCCAGGCATCTGCAGGTACGTCTGGCTTTTTGGAGATCGGTGGTGAACCAGGCGACTTTCCTGGGGCACTGTGTGCTGGGGTTGTGTAGCGGGGTGAGTTCGTCCCTGCAGTTGGTGATCCAAGTGTGGGGTCCTCGGGCTGCGGTGTTTGCGTCGGATGCCTAAGGGTGATTGTCCCGAGTGAGGGTGAAGTATAGCTGCTCGTCGGTCACCTTGCTCCACTTCATTCATAGTGGGCGGGGTGTTGGTTTTGGTGCCTTGGGTTTATCTATGGTGAAGTGAACGCAGTGGTGGTCAGTCCATGGTATTTGCGTTGAAGTCGGTGATGGCAGTGGTGCCTGGTGAGCGGGGGTTCTGTATATGAGGGTTCCTCGGAGTGCGGTATTGGGGCTGTTCAGGATCCATAAGTGCAGGTGTTCGGTGGAGGGAAAGGTTTCGCTGGAGGTGGTGAGGCGCAGGGCGCTCTTGTGGGCAAAGGCGAGGCCTCGTCCAGGGCGGTTGGGGCAGTCCTTCCTTTGGATCTGGTATCCGTCCGGGATGGAGGTACGGATGTCGGGAGTGGAGGTGGCGTTGGTCCAGGTCTCTGTGAAGAAGACGATGTCGGGTGAGAGGGAGTTGAGTAGGTTCCAGATTCCCACGGCATGTTTGTATATAGAGCGTACGATGAGGAGGATGCATTTGAGGGTGTGGTCAGTGCTGGGGTTGGTTGGGTTGAAGCCTGGGGTGATGGTGAAGGTCCAGCGAAAGTGGAGGCAGGTGAACTGGCCGTTGGTGGTGTTCAGAGAGGTCTGTGGGCAGTCTCTGATGGTTCCGGGGTTAAGTTTGTGAAGTGTGGTTAAGTCATAGCAGTGGACGGTCGTAGATCCAGGGTTCCTGGCGTTGGGCGCGGTCGGGTCACAGAATAGTGCAGACGGGCGTACCTTAGACGTGCCCTAGGAGAGGGGGGAGGGGGGGAGGAAATGTGCAGCTGGAGGCAGTAATAGCGGGAAAAGACGCACAGAAACGTATGGGCAAAGTTACAGAAAAAGAATAATGACTAACAAAGAATGGGCGGAATGTGAGAACAGATATCACAAAGTGGGGAATCACTAATGGCACAAAAATACAGGATCATTACAAGCGGGCAGCAACGCTATCACAGAGTGTCAGAATGTGAGGTGGGCACTCGCCAGGAGTGGTGTGGTCTCGAACTCTACATGGGTTGGCCCTGGGGGTCTGTGGCACAGTAGCACACAGAGGAACTGCTGGGGAGAAGAGCAGGCTTCAGACCGGGTCAGAGGTCTTGCTCCTCACAGCCCTACATTCAAGGCCTTCCTCAGGTAACTAGTTCCACCTATTCGTAGGCGGACTTCAAGATTGGATACCTCATGATCAGAGTAATCCATCGTCCCATCTCCTCTTCTTGTATTACTGGCTGTCACCTAGCAATTCTGTCCTTCTAATGGAACTCTGTAAGCTTGAATAACATCTCATTTAATCCAATTCAAACTAACCTGCTTTTAGAATTTCGGCGGCAGAAACCCACTCTTTGACTTCTCAGCTTTTTTTGTGGGGGTTCCCGTAAACATTTTGCTTTCTCCCCACCTGTTTGCTAAAAATCATTTTTGCTGGCTGTTGGACCTGGGCCTCTTGGCAGGGTCATCCCTAAACTTTTTGCCTTCCTCCAATACTCTCTCTGACCTATTTTGTTTGGTTTAATGACTCTGAGCACTTTACCACTGCTGACCAGTGCTAAAGTGCACATGCTCTCCCTACTGAAAAGTGTACATGTGATTGATGTCCATGATTGGTTCATTGGATTTACTGTTAGTCCCTAGTAAAGTGCACCAGGAGTGCCAGGGCTTGTAAATGCCAATACTGCTAGTGGGCCTGCAGCGCTGGTTGCGCCACCCACAGAAGCAGCCTTAAAATGTGTCTAGGGTCTGCCATTGCAGAACCTGCATGCAGTCTGGTACTGTCATGCTGGCTGGGCAAGTGCACCCACTTGCCAGCCCCTAAACCTTCCCTTAACTTCATATTAGTCACCCCTATGGTAGGCCCTAGGGCAGGGTGCATTGTAAGTGTAAGGTAGGACAAGCCCTGATGTGTGTGGCATGTCCTAGTAGTGAATTACAACCCAATTCGTTTTTCACTATTGCAAGGCTACCTGCTCCCCTTAGGCCAGAATGGGCTGCTGGAATTATTACACTCTATAATCCCAGCAAGCTCAGGGAACATGGTAGAGAGTCATGTTTAGTATGCCTGAACTCAGAATAATAAAATACTTCTTTTAGTAACGTTTATTTTAATATCCTGGGTTTGCAAATGCTACTTTTAGAAAGTTAGCATTTGCTTGTCTAACCATTTCAGCCCGCCTCTGCTCTTGTGTGTATCTGACTGTCTAAGTGTGTGAGTGACAGGGCTGGGTGTTGACAGGTGGTGAATAGCAGGATGACACCTTAGTGGGAGGTGGGAGTTCCCCTGAATGATGCATCAGGCTGTGCTCTGCCTCCACAATGCTGGCTATGCCCCCCTGGGGAGCGACTGATGACTCAGCCTGCACCTGGACCAGGAAGGACCGAAGCTTGTCAACAAAGTGCTCAAGCTGCCCCTGTCTTCACAATGCCGGCTCCGCCCCCCTGGGGAGCGGCTGATGTGCCTGCCCTCACACTGAATGCAGAAGCAGAAGTACCCACCACAAGTGCTCAGGGACTGAGAACCGTTATGCAAAGGCCCCCCTGGCCTGTAAGAACAAAAGAAACTAGGTATAAAAGTAGGAGCCCTGCTCCTTGTAAATTAGATCCTGTTTGTGCTACAGAAGAAACTCTGCCCGAATAGAAGGACCTGGAAGGACAAGGAGGAGTGCTGTCTCTGGCCTGTGTCTGGTGCCTTGCTGCAGAAGGAGGGGAAAGAAAAGACTACCAAGAGACTTTTGCTTTTATTGAACTTTGTGCCAAACTCTGCTGAAAGCTCTCCAAGGGCTTGCTGCTGAACTTGCCCCCTGATCAGAGCCCCAGGACCAGTGGGCGCTACACCCTGAAGAAAGCTACTGTGTGTGCTGCTTATCGCTGCAGCGCTGACTGAGGAGTCTGGGAGCGCTGGGCATCCCTGCCACGCTCCCCGTAATCCAGAGCACCGATATCCCCCCAAGCACCGTGACCGGGGCCCAAAGCAACCGCAAGAGCAACGTGAGGCCCAGCCGCCGCTGGCCCGAGCACCGTGACTGCCTCTGCACCGGGAGCCCCGAGAGCAACGTGAAGGAGGACCCGTCCGGTCCAAGCGCCCGAATTGACTGTGCCTCGCGCCGTCAATCCACCTGCAAAGACGGACAGCCGCCCTGTGATAACCCCCCTCTGGTCGGCATCCTGCCCGACAGCTCAGCTGTGAGCGCACAGCTGCAACCGGCACTTTGGCTGGGTACGTCCCGCACTTGGAGACCGTACTGCCACTTGCCGCCACCACACAGCCGCCACCTCCAGGGACGGAGCGAACGCCAAAGGAAGGACCCTGCCGCCGCCAAGCACCGCCGCCCCGGGTGACCCGTGACCTGCCCGGCTGAGAGCCGCAGCGCGCATCGACCCCGGAAAAGCAACGCGACGTGGGACAGCTCCCCTTGAAGCCGCCTGCTCCACAAGAATCTGAAAGGTACTGTGCTCTTGTCCTCACGGTGCGAGCGTCCGGCAACCCGAGCTCCCACCGCGCTATCTGCTCCCAACGCGAGCCGCCACTGAAACCGAGGATCGCACTGCTCCTGGTCCTCGAGGCCCACGCGGGAAGCGTGAGCTTTGGCCGGCCGGGCCCGATCTCCTCTCTGAAGCGAGCGGAGACAGCGGAACGCGCATTGAGGCGCTACAAGACACTGAACCTTGCTGAACCTGGGCAGAAGGCCCAAAAGATTGCTTATTGCTAAGAAAGAACTGTGGCAACTTGAAACTAAGTAAACTGGAACCGCTATTGAAAGTTTGACAACTGTATTTACAAGCCTGCTTGAAATTTATATAAAGAATATATATTTTTACAAATACAGTTTGGTGTCATTGTGTGGTGGGTTGGTTGTGATGGTGTAATATTGCAAATGTTTAACCCTATGTGCCCCAGAGATTAGCCTGAGACTGCTTAAGCCACACTACCTAGAGGGTAAGCAGAGGTTGTCTTGAAGGTAGCCCTCAGCCCTGACGAGGAAGAGAGAGTCCCTGCTTGTCGCTAGTGCTGCACTGCGCCAACTAGAGACTCCCCCTTCCTACATTGGACGCCGCGGTGAGGATCGCGAATTTACATTTGCAGTGTTTTACCTTAGCTACTGACCATTGCACAGTGATTACAGTCCAGTAACTAAGCCACAGACTTTTTTTTGATTTATGTTTTGCTAGAAGAGATCTCCATGTGTTTTTGAAGTCATGCCTGTGTCAGTGAAAATGGAAAGGGCAGCATCCATTTCTTCTATTGACTGTGATTGGGAGAAACTAGAAAACTACACCGGGAAACAGCTCAAGAGCTTCTGCAAAAATTTGAACATTTCCATGACCGGACTCTCCAGAAGGGAGCAGTTCCAAAAGGCGCTGAGGGCCTGGGTCAAGGCAAGGAATGCCCCTGGAAAGGATTTTGAATTTGAGGATGCAGAACAGCAGCTGGAGGGACCCCTGACTCCAGAGTGGAGGGGTGCAACCTCCCCATTGAGTAGCAGTGTTTCTGGCCGAGGTCTGTCGCCAGAGGAGCTGGCGGACAGACAGGCAACCCGAGATCATGAGATGAAGTTGGCGGAGCTGAAATTGAATTGCCAACTGGAGCTAGAATCTAGGAAGTTAGCCTTGGAAGAAATGAAAATGGAGCTTGCGCATGACTTAAGAATGAGGAAACTTGACTTGGAGCTCGAGGGGCTTGAGGCCAGGAGGGCTTCAGCCCAGCAACAAGAAAGGTGTGTGGCTCAGAGATTGAGCCTTGCTGAGTTGGAGGTGGAGTCCAGCTCAGATGGTGGCAGCAACATTAAAGTATCTAGTGCTGACAGCATAGTGCGCGCACCTAGAGATAAGGCACCTGACTTGGAGGGGGTTAACTTACATCAGGAGGTTCAAGGGCATGAGGTAGCTCCAGTAGTGCGCAGCGTCCCTGAAGGGAATAGGGTAGCTGGCGTAGGAGTTCATGGTCCTAGTGGTGGGAGGGATTCCCCCATGGTTGAGGTCCTGGTGGGTGAGTGTAAGGACCGCCCAGAAGAGTGTGGGTTGTGTGACAGAGACAGTCCGCTACTGTCTGGCCAGTCTCAGAAGGATGGTGTGGAGTATGTGTGTGAGGCGCTGGATGGTGAGGTGAAGGATAGTTTGGTTAACCCTGCTAGGGGGCTGTGTAATCCAATTGTGGGAGAGCATACTTTAAGTCCCAGTTTTCCAGAGCTATGCCAACACCTGTTTGAGAGTGAGTTCTCTGACCCCAGGGATCTCACATTGGAGGCAGACCTTGTGGTGGATTCCGGAGGGTCTGGAGAAGCATTGGGGTGTGATCCTGTGGGGAGTGGCTCAGGTATCTTCCAGCACAGAGTGGTGGAAGTGGCGCAGAGTAGCCCAGCTAGGTCCTGTAGTAGTGAGAGGGGTGTAGGGCCTCACGTCCTGTCCTTGAGGGGAAGGAGTGAGAATGGGTTTTGTCCCGGTAGTGCCCAACCTCAGTCTCAGAGCCTGGATGGTTCTTTAAGGGAACACCAGGTGGGGAGCCTAGGCTGTCCGGATGAGTCACCCGCTGAAGGGGATCCCCCAGTGTCTAGAGAACGTGGAGGCTCTGTAAACAGAGCTCCAGTAGTTCTGGTGACTGGCAGTACCACTCCAGTTGGGAGGGTGCAGAAGTCCAGAAGGAGGGGCGAAAGGGGGAAAGAGTCCCCAGTGGAAGAACCAGTGGGTCAGGGGCCAGCCAGCAGGGCTGCGTCCCCAGTGAATGACCATGGGGACACCACTTCTGTCCTGGGGAATCTTTCCGCACTGTCAGATGGACAGGGGTTGGGAGATCTGCGCCAGGCAGACTGTCGCACGGCACATGAGCTATGTGCCACCCTCAGGGGGGGGCATGCGTGCTCCCCGGGAAGTCCTGGTGCGCCAGGCAAGTGTTCAACTGCAGGGTTGGGTCCCTGAGTTGGAGAGACAGGTTCAGGTGTTGTCTGACCTGGAGGGCGGGGCCACTGTAATCAGTGTCCTGACCCATGTCACTTCTAGGGGTACCACTCCAGTTGGGAGTGGGCAGTACTCTGGAAGGGGGTGCAGAGGGAGGAAGTCATCGCCTCTGACCCCGGTTCAACTAGAGGGTCTAGACCCTATGATTAAGGACCAGGTGCAGGGTGTCCCCCCTGACCTGGTGCCCCAGTTGCAGGAAAGCACCCCTGAACTGGTGGGCGAATTGTGCAGGTCACCTGCCACAGGTGCCCTGACAATTCTGGAAGGGGGTACCACTCCAGGTGGGAGGGTACAGAGCCCCAAGGAGGAGGACCGGGTGTGGGAAAGCCCACCCCAGTTTTTGGTCCAGCTGCCAGGTAGAGGCCTGGAGCTGGTGGGTCAGTGCCAGGATGACATACCTGACCTGACAGGAGGGAGAGTGGACAAAGGGTGCCAAGCACCTGGGGCTACTGCCCCCCACTCTCTGAGGCCACAGAGGTTTGGGAGCCCTGAGAGGCATGAGGCCTGGGTCTCAGCCCTGACTACTGTCAGTGGCCACTGTGATTTGATGACTGTCTGTTGGGACACACCTGTGAGCAAGTTAAGGTTCAAGGCTGCACAGGTGGTGTCCACAGAGGAAGAGAAGGGTGCCCCATGGAGTAGCTGGGTGGACCCTGAGAGTATGTACAGAGGATTTAAAATAGGTTCTGATTGGCGTAGAAGTGGAATGTGCCCCTGCTGTTGCGGGCCAGGTCCATGTTCTATCGCCCTAAGCAGGGAAGCCCATCACAGTGGTGATTGGTCTACCCTGCGTTTTGGCTGGAAGGGGGTTGTGTTGGACCTGGGCCTCTTGGCAGGGTCATCCCTAAACTTTTTGCCTTCCTCCAATACTCTCTCTGACCTATTTTGTTTGGTTTAATGACTCTGGGCACTTTACCACTGCTGACCAGTGCTAAAGTGCATATGCTCTCCCTACTGAAAAGTGTAAATGTGATTGATGTCCATGATTGGTTCATTGGATTTACTGTTAGTCCCTAGTAAAGTGCACCAGGAGTGCCAGGGCTTGTAAATGCCAATACTGCTAGTGGGCCTGCAGCGCTGGTTGCGCCACCCACAGAAGCAGCCTTAAAATGTGTCTAGGGTCTGCCATTGCAGAACCTGCATGCAGTCTGGTACTGTCATGCTGGCTGGGCAAGTGCACCCACTTGCCAGCCCCTAAACCTTCCCTTAACTTCATATTAGTCACCCCTATGGTAGGCCCTAGGGCAGGGTGCATTGTAAGTGTAAGGTAGGACAAGCCCTGATGTGTGTGGCATGTCCTAGTAGTGAATTACAACCCAATTCGTTTTTCACTATTGCAAGGCTACCTGCTCCCCTTAGGCCAGAATGGGCTGCTGGAATTATTACACTCTATAATCCCAGCAAGCTCAGGGAACATGGTAGAGAGTCATGTTTAGTATGCCTGAACTCAGAATAATAAAATGCTTCTTTTAGTAAAGTTTATTTTAATATCCTGGGTTTGCAAATGCTACTTTTAGAAAGTTAGCATTTGCTTGTCTAACCATTTCAGCCCGCCTCTGCTATTGTGTGTATCTGACTGTCTGAGTGTGTGAGTGACAGGGCTGGGTGTTGACAGGTGGTGAAAAGCAGGATGACACCTTAGTGGGAGGTGGGAGTTCCCCTGAATGATGCATCAGGCTGTGCTCTGCCTCCACAATGCTGGCTCCACCCCCCTGGGGAGCGACTGCTGACTCAGCCTGCACCTGGACCAGGAAGGACCGAAGCTTGTCAACAAAGTGCTCAAGCTGCCCCTGTCTTCACAATGCCGGCTCCGCCCCCCTGGGGAGCGGCTGATGTGCCTGCCCTCACACTGAATGCAGAAGCAGAAGTACCCACCACAAGTGCTCAGGGACTGAGAACCGTTATGCAAAGGCCCCCCTGGCCTGTAAGAACAAAAGAAACTGGGTATAAAAGTAGGAGCCCTGCTCCTTGTAAATTAGATCCTGTTTGTGCTACAGAAGAAACTCTGCCCGAAGAGAAGGACCTGGAAGGACAAGGAGGAGTGCTGTCTCTGGCCTGTGTCTGGTGCCTTGCTGCAGAAGGAGGGGAAAGAAAAGACTACCAAGAGACTTTTGCTTTTATTGAACTTTGTGCCAAACTCTGCTGAAAGATCTCCAAGGGCTTGCTGCTGAACTTGCCCCCTGACCAGCGCCCCAGGACCAGTGGGCGCTACACCCTGAAGAAAGCTACTGTGTGTGCTGCTTATCGCTGCAGCGCTGACTGAGGAGTCTGGGAGCGCTGGGCATCCCTGCCACGCTCCCCGTAATCCAGAGCACCGATATCCCCCCAAGCACCGTGACCGGGGCCCAAAGCAACCGCAAGAGCAACGTGAGGCCCAGCCGCAGCTGGCCCGAGCACCGTGACTGCCTCTGCACCGGGAGCCCCGAGAGCAACGTGAAGGAGGACCCGTCCGGTCCAAGCGCCCAAATTGACTGTGCCTCGCGCCGTCAATCCACCTGCAAAGACGGACAGCCGCCCTGTGATAACCCCCCTCTGGTCGGCATCCTGCCCGACAGCTCAGCTGTGAGCGCACAGCTGCAACCGGCACTTTGGCTGGGTACGTCCCGCACTTGGGGACTGTACTGCCACTTGCCGCCACCACACAGCCGCCACCTCCAGGGACGGAGCGAACGCCAAAGGAAGGACCCTGCCGCCGCCAAGCACCGCCGCCCCGGGTGACCCGTGACCTGCCCGGCTGAGAGCCGCAGCGCGCATCGACCCCGGAAAAGCAACGCGACGTGGGACAGCTCCCCTTGAAGCCGCCTGCTCCACAAGAATCTGAAAGGTACTGTGCTCTTGTCCTCACGGTGCGAGCGTCCGGCAACACGAGCTCGCACCGCGCTATCTGCTCCCAACGCGAGCCGCCTCTGAAACCGAGGCTCGCACTGCTCCTGGTCCTCGAGGCCCACGCGGGAAGCGTGAGCTTTGGCCGGGCGGGCCCGATCTCCTCTCTGAAGCGAGCGGAGACAGCGGAACGCGCATTGAGGCGCTACAAGACACTGAACCTTGCTGAACCTGGGCAGAAGGCCCAAAAGATTGCTTATTGCTAAGAAAGAACTGTGGCAACTTGAAACTAAGTAAACTGGAACCGCTATTGAAAGTTTGACAACTGTATTTAAAAGCCTGCTTGAAATTTATATAAAGAATATATATTTTTACAAATACAGTTTGGTGTCATTGTGTGGTGGGTTGGTTGTGATGGTGTAATATTGCAAATGTTTAACCCTATGTGCCCCAGAGATTAGCCTGAGACTGCTTAAGCCACACTACCTAGAGGGTAAGCAGAGGTTGTCTTGAAGGTAGCCCTCAGCCCTGACGAGGAAGAGAGAGTCCCTGCTTGTCGCTAGTGCTGCACTGCGCCAACTAGAGACTCCCCCTTCCTACATTGGACGCAGCGGTGAGGATCGCGAATTTACATTTGCAGTGTTTTACCTTAGCTACTGACCATTGCACAGTGATTACAGTCCAGTAACTAAGCCACAGACTTTTTTTTGATTTATGTTTTGCTAGAAGAGATCTCCATGTGTTTTTGAAGTCATGCCTGTGTCAGTGAAAATGGAAAGGGCAGCATCCATTTCTTCTATTGACTGTGATTGGGAGAAACTAGAAAAATACACCGGGAAACAGCTCAAGAGCTTCTGCAAAAATTTGAACATTTCCATGACCGGACTCTCCAGAAGGGAGCAGTTCCAAAAGGCGCTGAGGGCCTGGGTCAAGGCAAGGAATGCCCCTGGAAAGGATTTTGAATTTGAGGATGCAGAACAGCAGCTGGAGGGACCCCTTACTCCAGAGTGGAGGGGTGCAACCTCCCCATTGAGTAGCAGTGTTTCTGGCCGAGGTCTGTCGCCAGAGGAGCTGGCGGACAGACAGGCAACCCGAGATCATGAGATGAAGTTGGCGGAGCTGAAATTGAATTGCCAACTGGAGCTAGAATCTAGGAAGTTAGCCTTGGAAGAAATGAAAATGGAGCTTGCGCATGACTTAAGAATGAGGAAACTTGACTTGGAGCTCGAGGGGCTTGAGGCCAGGAGGGCTTCAGCCCAGCAACAAGAAAGGTGTGTGGCTCAGAGATTGAGCCTTGCTGAGTTGGAGGTGGAGTCCAGCTCAGATGGTGGCAGCAACATTAAGGTATCTAGTGCTGACAGCATAGTGCGCGCACCTAGAGATAAGGCACCTGACTTGGAGGGGGTTAACTTACATCAGGAGGTTCAAGGACATGAGGTAGCTCCAGTAGTGCGCAGCGTCCCTGAAGGGAATAGGGTAGCTGGCGTAGGAGTTCATGGTCCTAGTGGTGGGAGGGATTCCCCCATGGTTGAGGTCCTGGTGGGTGAGTGTAAGGACCGCCCAGAAGAGTGTGGGTTGTGTGACAGAGACAGTCCGCTACTGTCTGGCCAGTCTCAGAAGGATGGTGTGGAGTATGTGTGTGAGGCGCTGGATGGTGAGGTGAAGGATAGTTTGGTTAACCCTGCTAGGGGGCTGTGTAATCCAATTGTGGGAGAGCATACTTTAAGTCCCAGTTTTCCAGAGCTATGCCAACACCTGTTTGAGAGTGAGTTCTCTGACCCCAGGGAGCTCACATTGGAGGCAGACCTTGTGGTGGATTCCGGAGGGTCTGGAGAGGCATTGGGGTGTGATCCTGTGGGGAGTGGCTCAGGTATCTTCCAGCACAGAGTGGTGGAAGTGGCGCAGAGTAGCCCAGCTAGGTCCTGTAGTAGTGAGAGGGGTGTAGGGCCTCACGTCCTGTCCTTGAGGGGAAGGAGTGAGAATGGGTTTTGTCCCGGTAGTGCCCAACCTCAGTCTCAGAGCCTGGATGGTTCTTTAAGGGACCACCAGGTGGGGAGCCTAGGCTGTCCGGATGAGTCACCCGCTGAGGGGGATCCCCCAGTGGCTAGAGAACGTGGAGGCTCTGTAAACAGAGCTCCAGTAGTTCTGGTGACTGGCAGTACCACTCCAGTTGGGAGGGTGCAGAAGTCCAGAAGGAGGGGCGAAAGGGGGAAAGAGTCCCCAGTGGAAGAACCAGTGGGTCAGGGGCCAGCCAGCAGGGCTGCGTCCCCAGTGAATGACCATGGGGACACCACTTCTGTCCTGGGGAATCTTCCCGCACTGTCAGATGGACAGGGGTTGGGAGATCTGCGCCAGGCAGACTGTCGCACGGCACATGAGCTATGTGCCACCCTCAGGGGGGGGCATGCGTGCTCCCCGGGAAGTCCTGGTGCGATAGGCAAGTGTTCAACTGCAGGGTTGGGTCCCTGAGTTAGAGAGCCAGGTTCAGGTGTTGTCTGACCTGGAGGGCGGGGCCACTGTAATCAGTGTCCTGACCCATGTCACTTCTAGGGGTACCACTCCAGTTGGGAGTGGGCAGTACTCTGGAAGGGGGTGCAGAGGGAGGAAGTCATCGCCTCTGACCCCGGTTCAACTAGAGGGTCTAGACCCTATGTTTAAGGGCCAGGTGCAGGGTGTCCCCCCTGACCTGTTTAGTTTAGTTTAGTTTAAAGGAGTTTGTAGAGCGCCTGGTGACGCCTCCCGGCGTGTCCCCGCGCTGTGGAGAGAGTGAGTTATGGAGAGAGAGGATCCCATCACAGCTCAAAGAGGCATGTTTTCAATTTCTTCCTAAAAGAGGCCTCATTCACCTCTAGTCTGGTGTCCAAGGGCAGGAGGTTCCAATGCCTCGCTGCCATCGTGCGGAAGGATCTGCCTCCCATTCTGGCCTTTTTAGGACGGGCAGCTCTGAGCAGACCTGTACCTTTGGATCTGAGGGCTCTGTTGGGTTCGTACAGAGATGCCAGGTCCGACATATAGGCAGGTGCCTTGTTATGGACAATCTTGTGACACCATAACAGAGCTTTAAAAATGATCCTCTTTTTGATAGGCAACCAATGGAGAGCTGCCAGAGAGGGTCGTGAAGGGGCTCTAAGGGGCAGTCTTAATACTAAGCGTGCTGCCGAGTTTTGTAGGACCTGTAGTTTCTTAATATTTTTCTCTGAGGTACCCAGGAGTAATACATTCCCGTAATCAATCCAGGAAGTTATTAATGCCTGCGTCATAGTCCGTCTGGAGTTGAGAGGCAGCAAGTCAAGGGTGCGGTTGAGTGTCTTCATCACTCCGAAGCACTTGCCTACAGTTCTCTTTATATGGCTATCAAAGGATAGCTTATTGTCAATCCAGACTCCCAGATTCTTCGCCTCCCGGCTAGGAGGGGTCAAAGGACCCAAGCAGGTGGGCCACCATTCTTTTGTCCAATTGGTCTCATTACCTCCAATGATGATGACCTCCGTTTTGGTTCCATTCAATTTTAAACAGTGCTCTGTCATCCAAGAGGCCAGCTTGCTCATACAGTTATTAAAGTTATCAGCTTCCCTGGAGGGGGCTTGCGTTAGAGATATTAGAAGTTGCGTATCGTCGGCGTAAGAGACAAGCTCCACGCCGAACGATTGCACCACCTCTGCCAGGGGGGCCATGTATAGGTTAAACAGGGTGGGACTCAGGGCCGAGCCCTGAGGCACCCCCTGTTCAAGCAGCACGCTGTCTGAGAGGGAAGTCCCTCTTTGGACTTGGAAGCTCCTATTGATCAAAAAGGCTTTCAGCCATCCCAGTGCCTTGTTGGTTACTCCGGCTTTGTTTAGACACTGTAGCAAGATGGAATGTGCTACAGTGTCAAACGCGGCACTGAGGTCGAGCATGATGAGGGCCATGGTCTTGCCCTCGTCTGCTCCCTCTCGTAAGGTTTCAGTGGCCCTAAGGAGAGCCGTTTCCGTTGAGAAATTGGATCTGAAACCCGACTTGGATTTATGGAAGACATCATGTTCTTCAAGGTGTTCCATGAGTTTAATGTTAACAATTTTCTCGGCTAGCTTAGCTAAATATGGTAGCAAAGAAATTGGCCGGAGGTTGTTCATAATGTCTTGGCTGATATTCAGCTTTTTTTTGATCGGTAGCACTACTGCCTGTTTCCAATCCGCCGGCAAACAAGCATTGGAGAATGAGATCTGGAGTAGATGTCTGTAATGAGGTTCTAGAGCAGGGAAGGCTTCAGCTAAAATTTTCGAAGGCGCCGGGTCTCGAGGAGAGCCCGATTTGATTTTATTGCACAATTTAGACAGGACTTCGTACGGGGGAACTTCAAAAGATTTTAGGCACTTTGGAGTCTTAATAAGACTGTCATTTTCTGTGAAGTCAGAGGCCGACTCTACATGATTGGAGAAGCTTGTATATATTTTGTTGATTTTGCCTGAGAAGTACTGTGCAACTTTATTACAAGATTCCACAGAATCATTTTGGGCAAGAGCAGTCGTATCCACTACAGATATTTCTTTGTAAATCTGAAACAATTCCCTCGAGGAATTACCTGCTTCCATAATGCGGGAGTGATAGTGCTCTGCCTTAGCCAGACGTACAGATTTGTAATACTCTCTTTGTGAGTTTTTATACTGCATTTTAGTTTCTGCACAGAAGTTCTGGCGCCAAGCTCTCTCAAGTTCTCAATCTGCCCCAGTTGCAGGATAGCACCCCTGAACTGGTGGGCGAATTGTGCAGGTCACCTGCCACAGGTGCCCTGACAATTCTGGAAGGGGGTACCACTCCAGGTGGGAGGGTACAGAGCCCCAAGGAGGAGGACCGGTTGTGGGAAGCCCACCCCAGTTTTTGGTCCAGCTGCCAGGTAGAGGCCTGGAGCTGGTGGGTCAGTGCAAGGATGACATACCTGACCTGACAGGAGGGAGAGTGGACAAAGGGTGCCAAGCACCTGGGGCTACTGCCCCCCACTCTCTGAGGCCACAGAGGTTTGGGAGCCCTTAGAGGCATGAGGCCTGTGTCTCAGCCCTGACTACTGTCAGTGGCCACTGTGATTTGATGACTGTCTGTTGGGACACACCTGTGAGCAAGTTAAGGTTCAAGGCTGCACAGGTGGTGTCCACAGAGGAAGAGAAGGGTGCCCCATGGAGTAGCTGGGTGGACCCTGAGAGTATGTACAGAGGATTTAAAATAGGTTCTGATTGGCGTAGAACTGGAATGTGCCCCTGCTGTTGCGGGCCAGGTCCATGTTCTATCGCCCTAAGCAGGGAAGCCCATCACAGTGGTGATTGGTCTACCCTGCGTTTTGGCTGGAAGAGGGTTGTGTTGGACCTGGGCCTCTTGGCAGGGTCATCCCTAAACTTGTTGCCTTCCTCCAATACTCTCTCTGACCTATTTTGTTTGGTTTAATGACTCTGGGCACTTTACCACTGCTGACCAGTGCTAAAGTGCATATGCTCTCCCTACTGAAAAGTGTACATGTGATTGATGTCCATGATTGGTTCATTGGATTTACTGTTAGTCCCTAGTAAAGTGCACCAGGAGTGCCAGGGCTTGTAAATGCCAATACTGCTAGTGGGCCTGCAGCGCTGGTTGCGCCACCCACAGAAGTAGCCTTAAAATGTGTCTAGGGTCTGCCATTGCAGAACCTGCATGCAGTCTGGTACTGTCATGCTGGCTGGGCAAGTGCACTCACTTGCCAGCCCCTAAACCTTCCCTTAACTTCATATTAGTCACCCCTATGGTAGGCCCTAGGGCAGGGTGCATTGTAAGTGTAAGGTAGGACAAGCCCTGATGTGTGTGGCATGTCCTAGTAGTGAATTACAACCCAATTCGTTTTTCACTATTGCAAGGCTACCTGCTCCCCTTAGGCCAGAATGGGCTGCTGGAATTATTACACTCTATAATCCCAGCAAGCTCAGGGAACATGGTAGAGAGTCATGTTTAGTATGCCTGAACTCAGAATAATAAAATACTTCTTTTAGTAAAGTTTATTTTAATATCCTGGGTTTGCAAATGCTACTTTTAGAAAGTTAGCATTTGCTTGTCTAACCATTTCAGGCCGCCTCTGCTCTTGTGTGTATCTGACTGTCTGAGTGTGTGAGTGACAGGGCTGGGTGTTGACAGGTGGTGAATAGCAGGATGACACCTTAGTGGGAGGTGGGAGTTCCCCTGAATGATGCATCAGGCTGTGCTCTGCCTCCACAATGCTGGCTCCACCCCCCTGGGGAGCGACTGCTGACTCAGCCTGCACCTGGACCAGGAAGGACCGAAGCTTGTCAACAAAGTGCTCAAGCTGCCCCTGTCTTCACAATGCCGGCTCCGCCCCCCTGGGGAGCGGCTGATGTGCCTGCCCTCACACTGAATGCAGAAGCAGAAGTACCCACCACAAGTGCTCAGGGACTGAGAACCGTTATGCAAAGGCCCCCCTGGCCTGTAAGAACAAAAGAAACTGGGTATAAAAGTAGGAGCCCTGCTCCTTGTAAATTAGATCCTGTTT
Source organism: Lissotriton vulgaris (assembly GCF_964263255.1). NCBI lineage: Eukaryota > Metazoa > Chordata > Amphibia > Caudata > Salamandridae > Lissotriton > Lissotriton vulgaris. Next base: position 2,228,309 of record NC_141692.1, on the reverse strand, counting down.
GTGCTACAGAAGAAACTCTGCCCGAAGAGAAGGACCTGGAAGGACAAGGAGGAGTGCTGTCTCTGGCCTGTGTCTGGTGCCTTGCTGCAGAAGGAGGGGAAAGAAAAGACTACCAAGAGACTTTTGCTTTTATTGAACTTTGTGTCAAACTCTGCTGAAAGATCTCCAAGGGCTTGCTGCTGAACTTGCCCCCTGACCAGCGCCCCAGGACCAGTGGGCGCTACACCCTGAAGAAAGCTACTGTGTGTGCTGCTTATCGCTGCAGCGCTGACTGAGGAGTCTGGGAGCGCTGGGCATCCCTGCCACGCTCCCCGTAATCCAGAGCACCGAAATCCCCCCAAGCACCGTGACCGGGGCCCAAAGCAACCGCAAGAGCAACGTGAGGCCCAGCCGCCGCTGGCCCGAGCACCGTGACTGCCTCTGCACCGGGAGCCCCGAGAGCAACGTGAAGGAGGACCCGTCCGGTCCAAGCGCCCAAATTGACTGTGCCTCGCGCCGTCAATCCACCTGCAAAGACGGACAGCCGCCCTGTGATAACCACCCTCTGGTCGGCATCCTGCCCGACAGCTCAGCTGTGAGCGCACAGCTGCAACCGGCACTTTGGCTGGGTACGTCCCGCACTTGGGGACCGTACTGCCACTTGCCGCCACCACACAGCCGCCACCTCCAGGGACGGAGCGAACGCCAAAGGAAGGACCCTGCCGCCGCCAAGCACCGCCGCCCCGGGTGACCCGTGACCTGCCCGGCTGAGAGCCGCAGCGCGCATCGACCCCGGAAAAGCAACGCGACGTGGGACAGCTCCCATTGAAGCCGCCTGCTCCACAAGAATCTGAAAGGTACTGTGCTCTTGTCCTCACGGTGCGAGCGTCCGGCAACCCGAGTTTGCACCGCGCTATCTGTCCTAACGCGAGCCGCCTCTGAAACCGAGGCTCGCACTGCTCCTGGTCCTCGAGGCCCACGCGGGAAGCGTGAGCTTTGGCCGGCCGGGCCCGATCTCCTCTCTGAAGCGAGCGGAGACAGCGGAACGCGCATTGAGGCGCTACAAGACACTGAACCTTGCTGAACCTGGGCAGAAGGCCCAAAAGATTGCTTATTGCTAAGAAAGAACTGGGGCAACTTGAAACTAAGTAAATTGGAACCGCTATTGAAAGTTTGACAACTGTATTTACAAGCCTGCTTGAAATTTATATAAAGAATATATATTTTTACAAATACAGTTTGGTGTCATTGTGTGGTGGGTTGGTTGTGATGGTGTAGTATTGCAAATGTTTAACCCTATGTGCCCCAGAGATTAGCCTGAGACTGCTTAAGCCACACTACCTAGAGGGTAAGCAGAGGTTGTCTTGAAGGTAGCCCTCAGCCCTGACGAGGAAGAGAGAGTCCCTGCTTGTCGCTAGTGCTGCACTGCGCCAACTAGAGACTCCCCCTTCCTACACTGGCTTTTATGACTCAGTGAACTTTTGCACTTTAAACTGTTAACTAGGGCTAAAGTGTAGGAATGTGCCCTTTTTGTATGGCCATCCCCACTCTTTATGTCTTCAATGCTAATTGTTATGACTCTGAAAGTGCACTGCAGCCGGATTACCATGTCCCAGTACCAGTGCTTTCTCCCCAAATGTGATGCATGTGAATTGGTAACCACAATTGGCAAGGAATTTAACCCCCTTATAGGTCCCTACTAAATGGCACCAGTGGTACCCAGGGCATAGGTGTCAACGTTGTCACCAGGGCCTGAAGCACTGGTTGTGCCACCCTGAGTGACCCAAGTAAACTGATGACATCAAGTCTGCCATTGCAGACTGCAGGAGAGGTGCAAATTATTCAAACCTATCTCTGCCCTCACCATCCATGGCAGTGTCAAGGCACTATTTTTAAAATAGTCCAGTCAACTCTAGGATAGGCCTAGGATAGCCCAGGAGGCATGATGAATTATATTGAAGGTGAGGACATATATGTGCAAGCCTATATGTCCCTATATTAGTCTCCTTCCATTAAAGGCTACTATAAGTGGTCAGGTGCCATAGCATAATATGTGCTGGAAATGGGCACCCCAAGGTTGCTATTTCCATTATGATCCCCCTGAAAAGTGTCATGTTTGGTATCAAATGACTTGGCTCATCAAAACTGGCTTTATTCCAAAGTTGGTTTTAATGTGGCATGCACCCAGGTGGCTACCATAGAGGTTGCACACCTGGATGTCCCAGCCTTTCTTGTGCTCTGGCTGGTAGACTGCTGCTGCTCAGACAGGAATCCAAGTTGAGATGTCAACTCTCTCAGGACCCCAAAACAAAGTCATGCTTTGGCGGGAGGTCACACCTTTCGCTGCTTCAGCAGTGCTATATATAAATATATATAAAGCATAGGGGACAGCATAGGGAGCAGCTACATAGGAACTCTGCGACTCAGGATGTAGCCTTAAAGCCACCGGATGGCAGGTACTGCAGCATAGCGGGCCCAAGGCATGCTTATGACAGCAGCACCAGGCTCAGTCTTCATGACTTCAGCCGTGTCTGCCCTGCATCAAAACTCCCTGGGGCTCTCCTGACCCCCACTTTCACTCCATTTTCTGACTATGGTAATTGGAAATAAGCTGATTGGTTTTAGGGCAAATTGATTTATTTCCTGACAGGTCTAGCCATATTTTAAATCCCTTAGTTTTTGCTCTGAGTGATAATATAAGGATAAAAGTACTTTAAATCACTCTGAACTATCATTTTGCAATATTTTAATTTTTGTATTATTATTATTATTATTATTATTAGGACTTGTATGGTGCAACAAAGCATCCCCTTTGGGATCTCTCGGCACCATGGTGGAACACTGCAGGTTCAAAGTGATTGTTAGAACATCCAGGGTTTTAGTTGTTTCTTAAACTGTGCTAGGTTTGAACAGGCACGTATCTCATCTGGCAGTCTGATCCAGTGGGTGGGGGCTACATGAAAAAAATCATGACCTCCCATTTTAGCTTTACTGATTTTCCGTGTGCAGAGCAGTTTCCGATTGCTCGATCTCAATTGACGCACGGGGACGTAAGATCGTCTCAAAACAACATGATCTAATAATGATAGCCAGAGGAGCCATATAGATATTGAACAAGGTAGGACTTAAGATGGACCCCTGATGGACCCCCTTGTCCACTGGCGTGGTCTGGGACCGAATGTGTCATGTCAGTCTGAAAGCTTTGTAGCCAATTTAAGGCCATTTCTCCAACACCAATCGTAGCCTATCCAAAAGGATTTCATGAGAAATGGTGTTGAAGGCGGCCGACAGATCAAGAAGTACTAACATCATGCGAATCCCCTTAGCCAATGACATACTTATTGTGTCCCTTACTTCAGACAAAGCAGATTTGGTGCTATGACATGCCTGGAAGCCCGACTGGGAGGGGTGAAGTAGATTATTTTCCTAATAATATCCAGCAAGTTCTTTATTGATCAATGCCTCAATGATTTTAGAGCAGCATGGGAGAAGAGAAATTGGTCTATAGTTTTGCAAGTCTGCCGGGTTAGCCAGTGCTTTCTTCAGCAGAGGTTTGATATGCTCCTTCTTCCATTTAAGAGGAAACGTGGCTGTGGCCAATGATATATTACAGAATTCCGATAGCGAAGAGGACAAGATTGGGTCAAGTTCTAACATAATAAAAGGCTGGGCAGTTCTAGTGGAGAACCTGATTTCATGTGAGCTAGTAAGGAAACTACTCACGAAAGAGTCAAGACTGGGTATTAAGGTGTCAACCCGGGGAGGAACTTCCCCCTTCGGTACCTCTACTGCACTAAAGGAGCTGTAAAGCACTCATTCAAAGAGGAAAATGCCTGTAGTGATTATCATTGTAAATATGTCGCATTCCTGTGCTCTGAAAGTGCTGCAGCGTGGCACAGCCAAAGGGCTTGCGGTGCTGTGCTGCAGCATTTTCTTGTATATCTGCCCCTATGTATTTTAGGTCTGTGTTTTGCCATGTCATGATTTTTAAAATAGCTGCAACTGTTGGACTTTATTCATTTTTCTACTCTAGTCAGAGCTGCCTGATACTTTACAGCCCCTCACGCCTCAACCCCCTTGTAGCCTTACTTTCTGGTTCTTCCTAACAAGAACCTGTTTCTCGAATATGTAAGCCCTCTGCCCTTTTAAGAGTTCATTTAATAGTTTTTTTAACACAAGTCGGAGGTAACATTTTATTCAGACCAGAAAACAATAACTATTAAAAATATTTTTTAGTAAAGTTGTACTTCAATCTGGATTCTTTTTTTTAAACTATATGTTTATTTTCTATGCTCCAATTCTGATATAGATGTAAAACATTACAGGGTGCGAATGAGAAGTAGGAGCCCGCTTCTTTTTGGCGATTGAGTAAACAGCAGGTTGTATCTGCTCCAGTGTGTTGTTAATGTTTGGCGATTGAGTAAACAGCAGGTTGTATCTGCTCCAGTGCATTGTTTATTTTTGGCGATTGAGAAAACAGCAGGTTGTATCTGCTCCAGTGTGTTGTTTCTTTTTGGCGATTGAGTAAACAGCAGGTTGTATCTGCTCCAGTGTGTTGTTAATGTTTGGCGTTTGAGTAAACAGCAGGTTGTATCTGCTCCAGTGTGTTGTTAATGTTTGGCGATTGAGTAAACAGCAGGTTGTATCTGCTCCAGTGTGTTGTTAATGTTTGGCGATTGAGTAAACAGCAGGTTGTATCTGCTCCAGTGTGTTGTTAATGTTTGGCGATTGAGTAAACAGAAGGTTTTATCTGCTCCAGTGTGTTGTTAATGTTTGGCGATTGAGTAAACAGCAGGTTGTATCTGCTCCAGTGTGTTGTTTATTTTTGGCGATTGAGAAAACAGCAGGTTGTATCTGCTCCAGTGTGTTGTTTCTTTTTGGCGATTGAGTAAACAGCAGGTTGTATCTGCTCCAGTGTGTTGTTAATGTTTGGCGTTTGAGTAAACAGCAGGTTGTATCTGCTCCAGTGTGTTGTTAATGTTTGGCGATTGAGTAAACAGCAGGTTGTATCTGCTCCAGTGTGTTGTTAATGTTTGGCGATTGAGTAAACAGAAGGTTTTATCTGCTCCAGTGTGTTGTTAATGTTTGGCGATTGAGTAAACAGCAGGTTGTATCTGCTCCAGTGTGTTGTTAATGTTTGGCGATTGAGTAAACAGAAGGTTTTATCTGCTCCAGTGTGTTGTTAATGTTTGGCGATTGAGTAAACAGCAGGTTGTATCTGCTCCAGTGTGTTGTTAATGTTTGGCGTTTGAGTAAACAGCAGGTTGTATCTGCTCCAGTGTGTTGTTAATGTTTGGCGATTGAGTAAACAGCAGGTTGTATCTGCTCCAGTGCATTGTTTATTTTTGGCGATTGAGTAAACAGAAGGTTTTATCTGCTCCAGTGTGTTGTTAATGTTGGCGATTGAGTAAACAGCAGGTTGTATCTGCTCCAGTGTGTTGTTAATGTTTGGCGATTGAGTAAACAGCAGGTTGTATCTGCTCCAGTGCATTGTTTATTTTTGGCGATTGAGTAAACAGAAGGTTTTATCTGCTCCAGTGTGTTGTTAATGTTGGCGATTGAGTAAACAGCAGGTTGTATCTGCTCCAGTGTGTTGTTAATGTTTGGCGATTGAGTAAACAGCAGGTTGTATCTGCTCCAGTGCATTGTTTATTTTTGGCGATTGAGTAAACAGAAGGTTTTATCTGCTCCAGTGTGTTGTTAATGTTGGCGATTGAGAAAACAGCAGGTTGTATCTGCTCCAGTGTGTTGTTTCTTTTTGGCGATTGAGTAAACAGCAGGTTGTATCTGCTCCAGTGTGTTGTTAATGTTTGGCGTTTGAGTAAACAGCAGGTTGTATCTGCTCCAGTGTGTTGTTAATGTTTGGCGATTGAGTAAACAGCAGGTTGTATCTGCTCCAGTGTGTTGTTAATGTTTGGCGATTGAGTAAACAGCAGGTTGTATCTGCTCCAGTGTGTTGTTTATTTTTGGCAATTGAGTAAACAGCAGGTTGTATCTGCTCCAGTGTGTTGTTTATTTTTGGCGATTGAGTAAACAGCAGGTTGTATCTGCTCCAGTGTGTTTCATTTTGCCCTTCCATTGACCGTCATTGATGGGAAAGGACAGTGAATTATTGCGCCTGCACCAGCAGAAACCCTAAGATCTCCAAATTGACCCAAATCGTAGTTTCATCGTCATTTGTAAAATGACGTTGAAAATCAAGACTACAAAACAAAACGTTCAGAAATAGAGACAGCAAAAATAAAGGTAAAGCAAAACCGTCACAACAAGCATTTGCAATGCAACAGGTTTCACATTTACGCGAGTTTGAGCTATTGGCATTGTAAATGATAATATACTTTATTTACGTTTTGGGTTTTAAAACATAAATAAAAGTCATAGTAATTTACAATGCCCATAGCTTAAACTCTTGCAAATGTGAAACCTATTGCATTGCAAATGCTTATATTGTATAGCTGCAGAAGATATTTTCCTCACACGCAGCTATAACTTTGAAATGTATCACTATAGGAAGTGGGATTTAACCGGAGTTGGAATGAAGGAAATACACAAACAACCAGAACACAAGAGTCTGTTGTTCGCAGTAACTGTTTTTTTGTGCTTAAATCTTCAGTGCAAAATTAATCTTGGAGGATGCATTTCAAGCTAAAATATAGTTCTTAGTGCCGTGTAATATTTCTGCTTACATTTGTAGAATTTCACCTAATTTTCCTGGACTTTTTGTAATTACTAAACCCAATTTAATTCTACTCACTGGGCCGTTAAGCAGAATCAATTTAGAATGAATTAATATTTAATTAGCATTTCTGAAAGCAAAGAGAACACCATGGCACAGAATTACAAGAAAGTGATACATCTGTAGAGATGCGTAACTTTCCCTTCGCCACCCTGAGAAACCGTAGATGTGCCGTACTTACAATACTGAAAGAACAACAAATTTGCCTATACCACTCAACTGTTTTAAACTTGTCTTCTTGCTAATTGGTCAAACACAATTCTTTTTTGTTTGCACCGGTATTTTTATTTATACCCTTTGATTCAATTTTTTTTTGTATTTTTCAAATTTTCATATATATGTCTGAAAAGGAGAAACTATTTACACAATTTATACAAACAAATATATAAATACAAATATTTACAAATCTCATTTAGCATCCACATTTTGACTAAAACATACTTGACATATTGCATCAATAATACTTTTACAATTTAACTGCTTTCAAGTCCTTCATGACAGACAAGGACTTAACAATAAATAATTCTAAATCATTTATTATGCTGGTAGGCCAGCCACCAAAAAGGAATTTCCAATTTAATGTCGGAGGTGCAAAAATTCCCATCACCGGCACGTTCTCGTATCTTGGAGTCCTCTTTGATAATAAACTGAATTGGGGCCCTCGTGTCGTGAAAAAGAAAGGGGACGTTGCTAGGGTGAATGCAGCAATATTCAATTTTGCAACTAAACTGGGAAAAAAGCCTATTGGAGCAATGTTGCAATTATATAAGGCTGAATCAGTGTCTACTGCAACATTTGGTAGCGAAATTTGGGGGTACATCCCGGGAGAGCGATTACAGATTGTGAAGAACATCTTCCTGAAACGTTTAATGTGTCTCCCTCAAGGTACATCTAACTTAGCTGCCCATGAAGAGCATGGGGTGCAGTATGTCAGTGATATTTTCTCCCTGCGTCCACTGTCCTGCTGGTTAAAATTGTGGTTAAACCCTAATATCCCCCTTACGCATATGATTTTAAAAGACTGTCTGTCTATGGACAACTCATCTGCTGTACCCTGGCTGAAATATCTCAGGAAAGCTTTTTAAGCCTAAGGCGTGGAGAGTTATTTGAAACCCTTGAATGTATCACTAAGGGGGATGTGGAGGCAATAAAAACGGCCTTCCTCACAAAAAGGAAACTGATGAGGTAAGCTAAAGAGGTTCAGAAACCGAGCGTTAGGACATATGTTATGTTAAAAACAACTCCACACACTGAGCCTTATTTATTGGGTTCCTTGTCCTTGCACGAAAAATTTTTATTAACGAGATTTCGGCTGAATCAATTTCACCATCTGCTTGTTAGGCCACAAAATTCTGTTTTTAGTAAAGAAACAGCTGCCTGCGGCTGTGACGGAAAGTCTCCGCAGTATATGCTGCATTTTATGTTTTTATGTACATTTTATGAATTTCCCGTAAACGCTATCTGGTGCCACTTTTAAAGAAACTTAATTTTTATCAGATCAGACCAGATATGATGTGCTTACAACTATTAAATAGTGACAGTGTTCTTTTTGTATTAGAGTTTTTAAAATCAGTTGTAAAATACATAAAATAATTGGATTTATAATGATTTTTGCTTAAACCTCTTTGTAGATATATTTAACATTCCTCAACAAAGAACGCACTGTTATAAATTGCTGCTAACCCAGTACTGATCTATCTTAATGATGGCTTTCTTAATAATGAACTTTATCCCGTTGTATCTGTATGTACTATCGTGGTTTGAAAAAACAAAACCGAAATAAGGTTTTATTGATATATTGATTGATTCTTTTTTGTTTGCACCGGTATTTTTATTTATACCCTTTAATTTAATTTTTTTTTGTATTTTTCAAATTTTCAGATATACGTCTGAAAAGGAGAAAATATTTACACAATTTATACAAACAAATATATACATACAATAACCTTTTTCTTAATCTGGGACCTGTGCTGCGTGATTCTCAAATTCACTTGTTGGTTGGTTTTCCCTACGTATATTTTTGGTCAAGGGCATACTATGGCATATACCACGTTTTTGATTTTACAGTTAGAGAAACTCAAATGTTTCCACTTTGTACCTAGATGGATAAATTAATTTCCCTCGATCGTATTTGGACAGGGCACACATTTGCCACACTTGTGGTGGCCTTCCACTGGTTTTAAATTCCTTCCGCTCTTTCATAAGGAATGCGAATGCACCATTTGTAATAAACACGCTTTAGGTCTAAAGTGCTAATGCAGCGAAGAGAAGTGTTACAAGCATATTCTTCTTTCGCCAGCTTTCTCCTCTAAACGGATGCGGCGGAGGAAATGAATATCACTTGGAGATTTTCATCTTGAAGCAGAACAAACGTGACAAGGGTACCCGTGAGGTACGTGCCAGGTATTTGTATTTTTACGAAGGAGTCCGCAATGAAGGTGACTTGGTATTTAAAAACAGCTATTGATTTCTCGGTAGATTGAAAAAACAAAGGGATCGCGGCCTTGCTGACGGCAATAAATTGCAACCAGCGCCAAACGAATAAAACATCTGAGGTAGGCACCACAATCTGAGTCAAGTAGCAGTTCGAACAGAGATTACTTCCTAAAAAATAAGTCCTTGCAAAAAGTATCCGTATGTTTTACAGGATTAATATCAGGTTACCTGGCAACTAGAACGTGAACCCCCAACTTGAATTCTTAAAGCGAGTGCTTGATGAGAGTCCACCATTAAAACAGAAAAGCTCTCCAGTACAATACTCAGGTACGATTTAAAGTATGATACAGAGTTGGTGTAAAATATTGAAGAGAAGTGGGCAGAGCTAAATTGTAAATACATTTTTTATTTTTTTACACTCTATACAGAAAATAGAGGAAGCCCTGATGAGAGGCTAGGTACTCAATGCCCTTGACTCGAAACGCGTCGGCATAAGCAAAAGGAGCATAAGAAATAGAAGAAACCATGATTGTTGTTTAGGGATAGTTTCAATTAAGTTCTGCTATCATTGAAATGTGCTAATATTTGGTTTATTGCTCCTTTTTGAAAAATTGGGTCTTACAATTGGATATTGATTCAATCAGTTGCAATTTAAGAAGGTCAAAATTGTTTGTTTTCTTGTGTAATGTTTTTTGTATTATTGATGTAATATGTCAAGAATGTTTTAGTCAAAATGTGGATGGTAAATTAGTTTTTGTAAATATTTGTATGTATATATTTGTTTGTATAAATTGTGTAAATATTTTCTCCTTTTCAGACATATATATAAGAATTTGAAAAATACAAAAAAATGTATTTAAAGGGTATAAATAAAAAAACTGGTACAAACAAAAAAGAATTGTGTTTGACCAATTAGCAAGAAGACAAGCCTAAAATAGTTGAATGGTGCAGGCAAATTTGTTGTTCTTTCATTTTTGCTTGGTCCTGCTTATACCACATTCCAGAGGGCCAAACTCCTTAGCTTTCCAGTATTTACAATGCGGCACATCATAGCACAAGAACTGACAGATCAGTCAGAAATACTGACGCATTTGCTGTGGCAAAAGTGACGCATTGATGGAGTCGTGTCGCAAGCAAAATGCAATTCCATCAATGCGTGTTGAGGCCTATTCACACTACACTGCATTACTCCTGGTTTTGACGCAGCGGTGTCCTAGAAATGACGCAGTGAAATCTTGTAGATTTCACTAAGTCACGTTTACAAGGCTTTCCTGCGTAGAAACGCCCACCCTGCATTCATTATATCTGACGCAGGTGTAATGTGGCACACTTCTGGTGCACAGGTGCCTGTCTGGTGTCCACGGGCTGTAGAGAGAGCATCACACATCTGGTGCTCTGGTGACTGCCTACTGTCTTTGGGGCTGTGGAGAGAGCATCACACATCTGGTGCACTGGTGCCTGTCTGGTTTCCTCTGGACTGTGGAGGGAGCATCACACATCTAGTGCACTGGTTCCTCCCTGGTGCCCTCAGGGCTTTGGAGAGAGCTTCACACATCTGGTGCACTGGTGCGTGCCTGGTGCCATTGGGGCTGTGAAGAGAGCATCACACATCTGGTTCACTTCTGCCTTCCTGGTGTCCTTCGGCCTGTGAAGAGAGCATCATACATCTGGTGCACTGGTGCCTGCCTGGTGTCCTTGGGGCTGTGAAAGAGTATCACACATCAGGTGCACTGGTAACTTGCTGGTGTTCTAGGGGCTGTGGAGGAAGCATCACACATCTGGTGCACTGGTGCCTGCCTGGTGTCCTCAGGCAGTGGACGGAGCAACACACATGTGGTGGCTGCCTGGTGTTCTCGGGCAGTGGAGGGAGCATCACATATCTGGTTCACAGGTACCTGCCTGGTGTCCTTGGGGCTGTGAAGAGAATATCACACATCTGGTGCACTGGTGCCTGCCTGGTGTCCTTGGGGCTGTGAAAGACTATCACACATCTGGTGCACTGGTGCCTGCCTGGTGTCCTTGGGGCTGTGATGAGTATCACACATCTGGTGTACTGGTGCCTTCCCGGTGTCCAAGGGGCTGTTAAGAGAGCATCACACATCTGGTGCACTGGTACCTTGCTGGTGTCCTCGGGGCTGTGGAGGGAGCATCACACATCTGGTGCACTGGTGCCTGCCTGGAGTCCTCTGGCTGTGGAGAGAGCATCACACATCTGGTGCACTTTTGCCTGCCGGGTGTCCTCGGGCTGTGGAGATAGCATCACACATCCGGTGCACTTTTGCCTGCCTGGTGTCCTCGGGCTGTGGAGAGAGCATCACACATCTGGTGCACTGGTGACTGCCTGGTGTCCTCGGGCAGTGGAGGGAGCATCACACATCTGGTGCACTGGTGCCTGCCTGGTGTCCTTGGGGCTGTGATGAGTATCACACATCTGGTGTACTGGTGCCTTCCCGGTGTCCAAGCGGCTGTTAAGAGAGCATCACACATCTGGTGCACTGGTACCTTGCTGGTGTCCTCGGGGCTGTGGAGGGAGCATCACACATCTCGTGCACTGGTGCCTGCCTGGAGTCCTCTGGCTGTGGAGAGAGCATCACACATCTGGTGCACTTTTGCCTGCCTGGTGTCCTCGGGCTGTGGAGAGAGCATCACACATCTGGTGCACTTTTGCCTGCCTGGTGTCCTCGGGCTGTGGAGAGAGCATCACACATCTGGTGCACAGGTGCCTGCCTGGTGTCCTCGGGCTGTGAAGAGAGCATCACACATCTGGTGCAGTGGTGCCTACATGGTGTCCTCAGGCAGTGGAGAGAGCATCACACAGCTGGTGCACTGGTGCCAGCCTGGTGTTCCTTGGGCTGTGGAGAGACCATTACACATCTGGTGCACTCGTGCCTCCCTGGTGTCCCTTGGGCTATGGAGGGAGCATCACACATCTGGTGCACTGGTGCCTGCCTGGTGTCCTCAGGCAGTGGAGGGAGCAACACACATCTGGTGGCTGCCTGGTGTTCTCTGGCAGTGGAGGGAGCATCACACATCTGGTTCACAGGTACCTGCCCGGTGTCCTTGGAGCTGAGAGACTAAAAGACATCTGGTGCACTGGTTCTTCCCTGGTGTCCATGGGGCTGTGAAAGAGTATCACACAAGTTGTGCACTGGTGGCTGCCTTGTTTCCTAGGGGCTGTGAAAGTGTATCACACATCTGGTGCACTGGTACCTTGCTGGTGTCCTCGGGCTGTGGAGGAAGCATCACACACCTGATGCACCGGTGCCTACCCGGTGTCCTTGGGGTTGTTAAGAGAGCATCACACATCTGATGCACTTGTGCCTGCCTGGTATCCTCTGGCTGCAGAGAGAGCATCACACATCTGGTGCACTGGTACCTTGCTGGTGTCCTCGGGGCTGTGGAGGGAACGTCACACATCTGGTGCACTGGTGCCTGCCGTACTCTGGCTGTGGAGAGAGCATTACACATCTGGTGCACTTTTGCCTGCCTGGTGTCCTCAGGCTGAGGAGAGAGCGTCACACATCTGGTGCACTGGTGCCTGCCTGGTGTCCTCGGGCAGTGGAGGGAGCATCACACATCTGGTGCACTGGTACCTTGCTGGTGTCCCCGGGGCTGTGGAGGGAGCATCACACATCTGGTGCAATGGTACCTTGCTGGTGTCCTCGGGTCTGTGGAGGGAACGTCACACATCTGGTGCACTGGTGCCTGCCTGGAGACCTCTGGCTGTGGAGAGAGCATTACACTTCCGGTGCACTTTTGCCTGCCTGGTGTCCTCAGGCTGCGGAGAGAGCATCACACATCTGGTGCACTGGTGACTGCCTGGTGTCCTCGGGCAGTGGAGGAAGCATCAGACATCTGGTGCACTGATACCTTGCTGGTGTCCCCGGGGCTGTGGAGGGAGGATCACACAGCTGGTGCACTCAAGCCTGACTGGTGTCCTCGGGCAATGGAGGGAGCATCACACATCTGGTGCACTGGTGCTTGCCTGGTGTTCTTGGGGCTGTGAAAGAGTATCACACATCTGGTGCACTGGTACCTTGTTGGGCTGTGGAGGGAGGATCACACATCTGGTGTACTGGAACCTGCTTTATGTCCTCGGGTCTGTGGAGGAACCATCACACATCTGGTGCATTGGTACCTTGCTAGTATCCTCGGAGCGGTGAAGAGCGCATCACACATCTGGTGCACAGGTGCCTGCCTGGTGTCCTTGGGCTGTGGAGAGAGCATTACACATCTGGTGCACTGGTGCCTACATGGTGTCCTCGGGCTGTGGAGAAAGCATCACACAGCTGGTGCACTGGTGCCTGCTGCTAGGCAGCCATGTGTCCTCAGCACTGTGGCGAGAGCATTACACATCTGGTGCACTCGTGCCTCCCTGGTGTCCCTTGGGCTATGGAGGGAGCATCACACATCTGGTGCACTGGTGCCTGCCTGGTGTCCTCAGGCAGTGGAGGAAGCAACACACATCTGGTGGCTGCCTGGTGTTCTCTGGCAGTGGACGGAGCATCACACATCTGGTTCACAGGTACCTGCCTGGTGTCCTTGGGGCTGTGAGACTATAAGACATCTGGTGCACTGGTGCTTCCTTGGTATCCTTGGGGCTGTGAAAGAGTATCACACAACTTGTACACTGGTGGCTGCCTTGTTTCCTTGGGGCTGTGAAAGTGTATCACACATCTGGGGCACTGGTACCTTGCTGGTGTCCTCGGGCTGTGGAGGAAGCATCACACACCTGATGCACCGGTGCCTACCCGGTGTCCTTGGGGTTGTTAAGAGAGCATCACACATCTGGTGCACTGGTGCCTGCCTGGTATCCTCTGGCTGCAGAGAGAGCATCACACATCTGGTGCACTGGTACCTTGCTGGTGTCCTCGGGGCTGTGGAGGGAACGTCACACATCTGGTGCACTGGTGCCTGCCTGGAGTCCTCTGGCTGTGGAGAGAGCATTACACATCTGGTGCACTTTTGCCTGCCTGGTGTCGTCAGGCTGCGGAGAGAGCATCACACATCTGGTGCACTGGTGCCTGCCTGGTGTCCTCGGGGAGTGGAGGGAGCATCACACATCTGGTGCACTGGTACCTTGCTGGTGTCCCCGGGGCCGTGGAGAGAGGATCACACAGCTGGTGTACTGGAACCTGCTTTATGTCCTCGGATCTGTGGAGGGAGCATCACACATCTGGAGTACTCATGCCTGACTGGTGTCCTTAGGCAGTGGAGGGAGCATCACACATCTGGTGCACTGGTGCTTGCCTGGTGTTCTTGGGGCTGTGAAATAGTATCACACATCTGGTGCACTGGTACCTTGTTGGTCTCCCAAGGGCTGTGGAAGGATGATCACACCACTGGTGTACTGGAACCTGTTTTATGTCCTCGGGTCTGTGGAGGGAGCATCACACATCTGGTGCACTGGTACCTTGCTGGTATCCTCGGAGCTGTGAAGAGCGCATCACACATCTGGTGCACTGGTGCCTGCCTGGTGTCCTCAGGCTGTGGAGAGAGCATCGCACATCTGGTGCACTGGTGCCTACCTGGTCCCCTCAGGCAGTGGAGAGAGCATCACACATCTGGTGCACTGGTGCCTGCTGCTAGGCAGCCATGTGTCCTCAGCGCTGTGGTTAGAGCATCACACATCTGGTGCACTGGTGCCTGTCTGAGGCTAGGCAGCCAGGTGTCCTCGGGCTATGGAGAGAGCATCACACATCTGGTGCACTGATGCCTGCCTGGTGTCATTTGGGCTGTGGAGGGAGCACCAGACATCTGGTGGCTACCTGGTGTCCTTTGGGCTGTGGAGGGAGCATTACACATCTGGTTCACTGGTGCCAGCCTGGTGTACTTTGGGCTGTGGAGAGAGCATCACACATCTGGTGCACTGGTGACTGCCTGGTGTCCTTTCGGCTGTGGAGGAAGCATTACACATCTGGTGCACTTGTGCCTCCCTGGTGTCCTTGGGGCTATGGAGGGAGCATCACACATCTGTTGCACTGGTGCCTGCCTGGTGTCCTCAGGCAGTGGAGGGAGCAACACACATCTGTTGGCTGCCTGGTATTCTCGGGTAGTGAAGGGAGCATCACACATCTGGTGCACCGGTACCTGCCTGGTGTCCTTGAGCCTGTGAAAGAGTATCACACCTCAGGTGCGCTGGTGCCTGACTGATGTTCTCCGGGGCTTTAGAGAGAGCATCACACATCTGGTGTACTGGTGCCTGCCTTAGGTCCTCGGGTCTGAAGAGGGAGCATCACACATGTGGTGAACTGGTACCTTGCTGGTGTCCTGTGGACTGTGGAGAGAGCATCACACATCTGGTGCACTGGTGCCTCAGAACTGTGAAGAGAGCATTACATATCTGGTGCACTGGTGCCTCCCTGGTGTCCTTGGGGCTGTGGAGAGATCATCTCACACCTGGTGCACTGGTGCCTGCCTGGTGTCCTCAGAGCTGTGAAGAGAGCATTACATAGCTTGTGCACAGGTGCCTGCCTGGTGTCCTCGGGGCTGTGAAGAGAGCAGCACACATCTGGTGCACGGGTGCCTGCCTGGTGTCCTTGGGGCTGTGGAGAGATCATCTCACACCTGGTGCACTGGTGCCTGCCTGGTGTCCTCAGAGCTGTGAAGAGAGCATTACATAGCTTGTGCACTGGTGCCTGCCTGTTGTCCTTGGAGCTGTGAAGAAAGCATCACACATCTGGTGCACTGATGCCTGTCTGGTTTTCTAAGGCTGTGGGGAGAGGATCACACATCTGGTGCACAGGTGCCTGCCTCGTGTCTTCGGGGCTGTGAAGAGAGCATCACACATCTGGTGCACTAGTGCCTGCCTGGTGTCCTCAGGCTGTCAAGAGCGCATCACACATCTGGTGCACTGGTGCCTGTCTGGTGTCATTTGGGCTGTGGAGGGAGCATCACACATCTGGTGCACTCTTGCCTGCCTTGTGTCCTTTGGGCTGTGGAGGGAGCGTCACACATCTGGTGCACTGGTGGCTGCCTGGTGTCCTCAGGGCAGTGGAGAGAGTATCACACATCTGGTGCCTGCTCTCTCCTCAGTGCACTGCATCGCAAATCTGGTGCTGCTCTCCCAAGCGCACCTCATCACACATCTTGTGCTGCTCTCCTCAGCGCACCACATTACACTTTTGGTGCTGCTCTCCCCAGTGCACTGCATCACACATCTGGTGCTACTCTCCACAGTGCACCGCAGCACACATCTGGTGTTGCTCTCTCTACAGCACATCGCAGCACACTTCTGGTGCTGTTCTACCCAGTGCACTGTATTACACATTTGGTGGTGCTCACCCCAGCGCACCGCATCACACATCTGTGCTGCTCTCCCCAGCACATCACAGCACACATCTGGTGTCCTCATCGCCGCCACCAACGACATCAAGGCCCTGCTGGACAACGGCAAAACCGTGGCCCTCATCCTCCTGGACCTCTCGGCCTCCTTTGACACTGTCTGCCACCACGCCCTCTGCACACGCCTCGACAAAGCAGGGATCTGTGACAAAGCCCTGGACTGGATCATCTCCTTCCTCACCGACAGAACCCAAAGAGTCCGCCTCCCTCTATTCCGATCCAAAGCCACCAAGATCAACTGCGGTGTACCCCGAGGATCATCCCTCACCCGACCCTCTTCAACATCTACATGACACCACTCGCCAACATCGCCTGATCGCACGTCTCCTATGCTGACTACACCCAGCTGATCCTCTCCCACACCAAAGACCCCGCCACCGACAAAACCAACGTCCATGCAGGGATGAAGGTCTTCGCCCAATGGAAGAAGAGCAGTTGCCTAAAACTGAACTTGGACAAGACGGAGGTCCTCATCCTCGGCTCCACCCCTTCTGCCTGGGGGGACTCCTGGTGGAAAGCCTGGCTGGGATCTGCACTGACACCCACCAACCAAGTACGCAACCTGGGGTTCATCCTGGACTCCTCTATGTCAATGAACCAACAAGTCAATGCCATTTCCTCCTCCAGCTTCAACATCCTCCGTATGCTTCGCAAGATTTACAGATGGATCCCCACTGAAACCAGCAGGATGGTCATCCAGGCCCTCATCACCCGCAGGATGGACTATGGCAATGCCCTCTACGCTGGAACCATGACCAAACACCAGAAGAGACTCCAACGCATACAAAACACCTCCTCTCGCCTCATCCTTGACATCCCCGCCACAGCCACATCACTTCCCACCTGAAAGACCTACACTGTCTCCCTGTCAACCAGAGGATCACCTTCAAGCTCCTCACCCATGCACACAAAGCACTCCACAACACCAGACCAGCACACCTCAACAAACACTCACCTTCTACCCCCCAACCACCAGCTCCGCTCCGCTGACCTCGCCGCCGCCCCACGCATCCACCGAACAACCACCGGCGGCAGATGCTTCTCCCACCTCACCGCAATGACCTGGAACACCCTCTCCATCCACCTGCGACAGACCCAGGACCTGCTGACCTTCAGGAGACTCCTCAAAACCTGGCTGTTTGATCAGTAGCTGCAATTCCCAGCACCTTGAGACCCTCACACGTGAGTAGCATGTTCTACAAATGTTCGATTGATTGATTGAGTGTTGCTCTCTCTGCAGCTCAAAGCAGCACATTTCTGGTGCTGCTCTCCCCAGCGCACTGCATCACACATCAGTTGTTGCACTGCATCACACATCGGGTGTTGCACTGCATCACACATCTGGGGTTGCACTGCATCACACATCTGGTGTTGTACTGCATCACACATCCGTTGTTGAACTTTATCACACATCTGGTGCTGCTCTCTGGACAGTGCATCACACATCTGGTGCTGCTCTCTGGACAGCGCACCACATCACACATCTGGTACTGCTCTCTGGACAGTGCATCACACATCTGGTGCTGCTCTCTGGACAGTGCATCACACATCTGGTGCGGCTCTCTGGACATCGCACCACATCACACATCTGGTGCTGCTCTCTGGACAGTGCATCACACATCTGGTGCGGCTCTCTGGCCATCGGACCACATCACACATCTGGTGCTGCTCTCTGGACAGTGCATAACACATCGGGTGCTACTCTCTAGAAAGCGCACCACATCACACATCTGGTGCTGCTCTCTGGACTTTGCATCACACTTCTGGTGCTGCTCTCTGGACAGCGCACCGCCTCACACTTCTGGTGCTGCTCTCTGGTCAGCGCATTGCATCACACTTCTGGTGCTGCTCTCTGAACAGCCCAGCGCATCACACATCATTTGCTGCTCTCTGGACAGTGCGATTTAGAGGAGTGGGTAACCCAAAGTTCGCCTTTGACCCGATTCCCGACGAGCCGGAGCGTTAGTCACTTTCACAACACAGTTGGACCTTTAATCAAGAATCAACTTACATATTTGGATCAATACATGGATCATAAACCAAGGGATAATTTGTGGAATCCCTAAGGGTACAAGTGATACTGTACATTCAAAAAATATCCTCTGTACCTTCTCCATTTGTACTATGAGGGTCATTCATACTGCATTTAAAAGTCTATCGTCCTGATGATGGTCTTTGGATTAAACGTGTGAAATGGAAACGTCGACACCAAAGTCTATGTCTAAATCTGCATCAAACTTTCTGTTTATTTCTAAAAGAAGTTATTTCCTTGCTTTTTTACAGACTAGACTCTCTCTTATGTATTGATGGATTGATTTTACTGTTTCCTTATACTTAAGAGCTTTATGCATTCCTTTTCAACATGAACCCTTCTATAATTTGAAATCTGATTTGAAGAGATAAATAACGAGTTTCTTACAAATAATTCCTTGTGTTGCTTCTTCTTTTTCTTTTTCTAACTTCATTTGTTGAATAGACCTACCATTATATTTGGTGTAATTTTCTAGGCTAGTGTGGTAGCCTTTTTAAGGTCTTAAGTTTAAAAATAATTGTCACAAGAGTGGCTGATTGTTTCGGTCCAATAGTCTTGAGTAATATAGACTGTTCCATATTGCTTCTTCAAAAATTTGTGTTCGATAAAAGAAATCCCTTGCTGGAACTTTTCTTTAAACACTCTGGACAGTGCATCACACATCTGGTGCTGATCTCTGGTCAGCGCACCGCATCACACATCTGGTGCTGCTCTCTGGACAGCGCACCGCATCACACTTCTGGTGCTGCTCTCTGGACAGCGCACCGCATCAAACTTCTGGTGCTGCTCTCTGGACAGCACATCACACTTCTGGTGCTGCTCTCTGGACAGCGCACCGCATCACACATCTGGTGCTGCTCTCTGGACAGGCATTCACACATCTGGTGCTGCTCTCTGGACAGCGCACCGCCTCACACTTCTGGTGCTGCTCTCTGGTCAGCGCATTGCATCACACTTCTGGTGCTGCTCTCTGAACAGCGCAGCGCATCACACATCATTTGCTGCTCTCTGGACAGTGCATCACACATCTGGTGCTGCTCCCTGGACAGCGCACCGCATCACACATCTGGTGCTGCTCTCTGGACAGCGCACGCAGAACACATCTGGTGCTGCTCCCTGGACAGCGCACCGCATCACACATCTGGTGCTGCTCTCTGGTCAGCGCATTGCATCACACTTCTGGTGCTGCTCTCTGAACAGCGCAGCGCATCACACATCATTTGCTGCTCTCTGGACAGTGCATCACACATCTGGTGCTGATCTCTGGTCAGCGCACCGCATCACACTTCTGGTGCTGCTCTCTGGACAACGCACCGCCTCACGCTTCTGGTGCTGCTCTCTGGACAGCGCACCGCATCACACATCTGGTGCTGCTCTCTGGACAGCGCACCGCCCTACACTTCTGGTGCTGCTCTCTGGACAGCGCATTGCATCACACTTCTGGTGCTACTCTCTGAACAGCGCAGCGCATCACACATCTGGTGCTGCTCTCTGGACAGCGCACCGCATCACACTTCTGGTGCTGCTCTCTGTACAGCGCACCACATCACACTTCTGGTGCTGCTCTCTGGACAGCACATCACACTTCTGGTGCTGCTCTCTGAACAGCGCAGCGCATCACACATCTGGTGCTGCTCTCTGGACAGCACATCACACTTCTGGTGCTGCTCTCTGGACAGCGCACCACCTCACACTTCTGGTGCTGCTCTCTGGACAGCGCATCACACTTCTGGTGCTGCGCTCTGGACAGCGCACCGCATCACACTTCTGGTGCTGCTCTCTGGTCAGCACACAGCATCACACTTCTGGTGCTGCTCTCTGGACAGCGCACCGCCTCACACTTCTGGTGCTGCTCTCTGGACAGCGCACCGCATCACACTTCTGGTGCTGCACTCTGGTCAGCGCACCGCATCACACTTCTGGTGCTGCTCTCTGGACAGCGCACCGCATCACACTTCTGGTGCTGCGCTCTGGACAGCGCACCGCATCACACTTCTGGTGCTGCTCTCTGGACAGCGCATCAGACTTCTGGTGCTGCGCTCTGGACAGCGCACTGCATCACACTTCTGGTGCTGCTCTCTGGTCAGCACACCGCATCACACTTCTGGTGCTGCTCTCTGGACAGCGCACTGCATCACACATCTGGTGCTGCTCTCTGGACAGTGCATCACACATCTGGTGCTGCTCTCTGGACAGTGCATCAAACATCTGGTGCTGCTCTCTCTGCACTGCACCTTTAGTGTTTTTTTTTGTGAATTTGCCTGAATGACACTTGATTTAGCTGTAGATTTTGACGCTGATGGGCCAAGGCCACCCCGTGTAAAGAATGCATCATATATAAGTCCTTGCAGGTGTACTTGGGTGTGTTTATGCTAAAGCCAGGCAGCCGTATTTGCATATGTGGATGGGCCCAGAGTGCGACCCCCCTCCCCGCCTCTTCTTTATTTCCAAAACCTGCTGCGCAGCCCTCGCCTTGTGAAGGAGGGGCTCCTGGCCCCTCCGCCCATCCTCAGCTGTCCCCGTTGATCCCACTGATTGACAGAAACCGGAGTTCACGGGAGTCACTCACAGACCCGTTGTCCACTCTCAACTCTGGACACAGACTCTTGATGGAAGGGACATTATACCGCGTCCTTTAAATGGTCGGCAGGTGTTCCCCTGGACACTAAGCACTGATAGAATCAAATCCCACCCCCCAGCATGTTGTAAGCACACAGAGTCGAAGGCACTCACCTCCCCGGTTGTCCTCGGCTCTGTCTCTGAAAGCTTTGCTGTCACTGGTGAGAGTTTGACTCCCAAACACCCTCTATCTCCAAGGCCCCTCCTGGACACTAAGCATTGGTAGAATCAAGCCCAAAGCATGTTGTAAGCACACAGAGTCGAAGGCACTCACCTCCCAGGTTGTCCTCGGCTCTGTCTCTGAAAGCTTTGCTGTCACTGGTGAGAGTTTGACTCCCAAACACCCTCTGTCTCCAAGGCCCCTCCTGGACACTAAGCATTGGTAGAATCAAGCCCCCAGCATGTTGTAAGCACGCAGAGTCGAAGGCACTCACCGCCCCAGTAGTCCTCGGCTCTGTCTCTGAAAGCTTTGCTGTCACTGGTGAGAGTCTGACTCCCAAACACCCTCTGTCTCCAAGACACCACCTGCCACGAGCCCCGCCCAGGGGGTGCAAACTGAAAGCACTGCTCACTTCCTGCAGCTTTGCACCCTCTAGGAATCCACCCTCCAGCACAGACGAGCTGATTCACCAGGCCCTGCTGCCACCGTGAGCACAGACCCGTCGTGGTACAGGATGGTGTGACCCTAAAAATGAAATCTTTTACGCAGGCATAGGGAGACATACAAATGAACATACTGTGACTTTGGGGTGCTTGTCTCTCCTTTATTTGCATGAATCTCCCAGTTTTCCTTGTATCTGTGTATGTGAGCTGTGTCCCTTGGCTCAACCCTGACATGTAAGACAGCATGGGGCATATTTACAAGACAATGGCGCAGTGCGATGCCACAATTACTTTTGCTGCACGAGCTGCGTCATTTTCTAACTGCAGGAATCCACCTTATTTACAAGAATACTGCGCATTCCTATACTCACTCTTACGCCGATGCACAGACCGCAGCCGCGCGCCAATGCCGACACCCTTCCACCGTGGTGCACAAGTACCTGTGTTGCAGAGGTGATCGTTTATGTACACAGAAACAATCATTAATGGCGTTTTGTTCCTTCCGTGCGTGCTGCAGAATGCAGCATTAATTTCTCCTCATTGTACCTCCCTTTCGCCTCCCCTGGGGAGGCTTGAGCTTTAGGCACTGCCTCAGATTTACGATTTCTCGTAAATCTGGGGCTGTGTCAAAAAGCCGTGTATGTTGCTGGAAACGACCCCAGCAACACCCAATGCACGCCCCTTTAACACAGAAAACACCATCAAAGTGAACGATATTTACAAGGATGCATTAAGCCTTGCAAAGCGGTTAGCTGTGTCTTGTAAATATGAAGCAGGACTGACCGCCAATGGTGAGTCGCAAAAAGTGAGCTACAGTGGTAAGTGAGTCCTCATGTGTGAGTGTAAACAACCTTACACAAATACACCAAGGCTCTGTACAGGGTGCAGGGTGAAGCCACGGTCAGTGTGTGATAGGAGGGTTCTCGTTAGGGATGTCACCACACGGTGCGATTGTGAGTCTGTATGAGTGCGCATGAGTCTTTTTGTCGATCTGTGCCTTTAATAAGACTCCTTAAATGGGTAATACCTGCAGATGATTGCCCAGATCTCGCCCTATAAAAAGCTTCACCCCACTCTACTGCTGGCCGGAGCTGCTCTCTGCTTCCTGCAGTGCTGGTTCGTTCCAGGACTCCAGAGTACGTTTCACTCCTGGGACACACAGCCATTAAAAGCATCTCAGTGAGTGGGTGGAGCTGTAGGAGGTTCAGCCACGGTGCGCCATAGGGCGTAGGGTGTACCCCACTAAGCCTTGGACGCACCGCGGCAAGCACACTGAGTATAAGTAAATTAATTGAAGAATTCACAATAATAAAGCGCTGCAGCGCTTCAATCAGGGACACGGCAATGGAATGCGGAGTGCGCAAGGGGTGGGGGTGGGGCTGCTGGTCTGCTGCAGCTTGAGTGACAGTCTGCAGCAGGCCAGCATCAGTAGTGCGCATGATGATTTTTGGGCTGTGACAAGCCCGAGCATGCGCGTTATGAAGTTCCCCTTAGAGAGGGTCCGAAGGGGCCAGGGGTGCTGCTTTAGCCGGGCCCGGGGTTTCTAAAGGCGCCAGGGCGAGTAGTCATTGTGCCCCCCTAGCCAATCCTGGCGCTGCATGCAGCGCCAGGATTGGTTGGTCCCCCGCACAAAATCCATTATTGGATGCCGCACGTGGGTGGGGGCACACTGCTCAGCACTGCATATCACGGCCAATCACTGTATGACTTCAGCATGAAGTCATGCAGTGATTGGCCATTCGAGGCACGCGTCATGACGTTCCTTTCACTAGTTTCTCTTTCTAGTAGTTTCTTCGTAGTGTCGTCGTTGCCACGTGCAGCAGCAGCCAGCAGACGTCCGACGGTCCACGGTCCACGGTCCACAGACAACAGTCACGTCACAGAAGTATTGAGGTGCGTTTTGCGCTCTTAAAAAGTTGAGTAATCTGTCTGGACTCCGTACATCACATTTTTTCACTTAACTGCTCTTACTTTCTCACCCGCAAATTACAGAAGTAGAACCCTAGAGCCAACTTGTGCTCTGTGCTTTTCATTTTCTGTTTGTTTTCTCACGTTACAAGACAGATGTGGCAAAATAGCTTTTTCCTTTCACTGTACCACTATATGGAATTTGCACCCATCTTAACTAAGAAAAGTAACACGATTTCACAGCCGTTTGGAAACTGACCCGCTCCATGCCTTCTACTATTTCAATGTGCTTTGTCCTTCTGATTGAGGCTGGTTTCTATACAGAGCCACAAGGTCCTCTGGGTTGGATGAGAGTTGTGCTATGGAACGAATAGAATACAATAGAACATAGCAGAAAAGAATGGAATGTGGCTTGGTTTCTGGGTAGCCTGTGCAGCATCACGCAAGAAGTATTTAGCCGTCTTGTAATGTGAAGTCCCTTTTGTCTGCACGTCTTGCAGCATGAACCAGCAACATGTGTGTCTCAGTGTCAAATGACTTGTGGCCTGGATAAAACTGCTGTTTGCAGAAGGCTGGCACTTCTGAGTTCTGCTTCTGATTGCAGCTTTGTTCACCTCTTTCAAAATGCAAGCAGTTTCAGTGCAAACCATTTGTCAGGACAAAGCCATGTAACTGATGGCTGCATTTGATGGGGTGGGTGATGGTAAGGATGGTTTGACATATAGGCTCCCCTCCGGTAGTAAACTTTGGAGATCCCATGTCCATGGGGTTAGCAGGCATGCAGCTTCCATTCTGGCCCGTTGAACACATTTAATTCAGTAAGATATGGGGCAGTTTTGAATGTATTTAAACATGTATTGACTACATGTGGACAATATCTTTAGAAACCGTCATGCTTTTTCAAATTTGTTTTAAAATACACCATTTGCCCGCTATTTTTGGGGGAGAAACCCACCTCAAACCACTCTTATGTCAGTTAGGGTTGCTCACTGGTAAGGTAACACCTTCTCAACTTTTACGTCCCACCACTTTGAAATGTCCCCAGCCACCACTGAGTAGGTCCCAGGCCCTACAGGGCCTCTTGTGCAAGGTATTGTGGGTAAGGGATGCAGGCATCCTCACAAGCACAGCCTTCTTTACCTCCATCCTGTTTCCATAAGCAGACCGAGAACAGCTGAAAGTGGACAGAGGGGGGCTGCGACGACTGGAACTCAGAGATGGGTGACCCAGAGCGGAGGCACAATCGGGGAACAATGCTGCCACCGAGGACCCCCATAGGCCAGGAACACCCCCCCCTCGTGCTGCACAACATTGAGGCATAGCCGAAGACGCTGGACCTCAGTGAGGAGGGACCCCACCAGCGACACACGACAGGGGGTTGGATACGAGACCTGTGGTTGGGGGCGTCCATTGAAACGGTTGGGGCAATTGAGGGGGACCGCCCCCCCCCCTTGCATCCGACTGGGAGATTAGCCGGATGTGGGGGGGAGATCGACTACGAGCACCATTCTCTTGAGACAGGGTTGCTGACCGGCGCTCTTCGGGACCAAAATCATGGCCCAGAGGAGTTGTGTGGGGGAAGGGCCAACACCGCCTCGGACCGATGTGGACCCTAGGGGCAAGGCTCTAGTCTGCCTGGGAAGATGGGCAAGCCTAGAGCAAAACAAGCAGGTGTTTATAATGCACACTCCACCCCATAGCATCTTTCCACTGTATAAGGATCAGCAGTGATGATTTTATTTTATTTACGCAGTCATCATGGGCGTCCGCAGGGGGGGGCAAGGAGGTGCGCTTGCCCCCCCCCCCCCCCGGAGCACCCCTCCTTGCCCCTCCTGCAGACGCCCATGCTTTTACGGACGCCGTTTGTCTATAATTCTAGGACCTGCAGGGAGCAGAGCTGTGCCCTGCCAGAGGCCTCAGCTCCCTCATGGGGGGCCTCGCACTCCTCCTCGCAACCCCTCCCGCCCATTGTCATTCTGTCTGTGGCTGATTATCCCGTACAGAATGACAATGGTCAGTTTGAGCTGAGAAAGCACCTTGCTAACAACCTGATCTTTATGTCTAAGTGTGTGGGCCAATCCAGCTGATCGTGACGAGCCTTTGAAGAGCTCGCACTGCTGCAGGCATGCACAATACTGGTGTGTGAGCGCCGAAACTCGGGGCATGAAGGAGATCAACTAGGGTCACTTTCAAGGTACTGTAAAGGAGGAGCAGCGCGATCTCCACTGCTGACTGCAACCTCGTAAGGCTGCATTTCAATACCGCAGTCGAGCCCCAGAGTCCCTGAGAAACATTGCAATCTCATCCCCAAGGTACCGGGAGTGGTGTGTGCTGAGAGGGAGATTGTGGTAAGTTCATTACAGCTGAAGCCTTGATTTTATGAGATGCAACACAAGCTGTCTTCACTGTATTTTGCAGCACCTCATGTTCTGTTCTGTGCCATGTTTACCTGGATTGGGATTGGAAAGGTAGGGGGTGTGAAAGAACAGTAGTGTGCACATGTGTGTGCTGTTCTGGGGGTTCCCACACTTCACACCACCAATTATGAAAGATAGATCAGTAAAAGGATGGATTGATGAGTGAAAGGGTGGATGATGGGCGAGTGAATGGGTGGATGGATGAGAGAAAGGATGGATGGATTAATGAATTAAAAAGTGAAAGGGTGAATGAATGGATGGATGGATGACTGAATAGATGGATGGGTGGAAGAGTGGATGGATGAGTGAAAGAGTGGCTTGGGTGAAAAGGTAAATGGTCGGATGGATGAGTGAATGGATTTCATGAGTGGAAGAGTGGGTGGATGAGAGAGGATGGATTGGGTGAAAGGGTGGATGGATGATGGATGAGTGGAAGGATGGATTGGGTGAAAGGGTGGATGGTTGATGGATGGATAAGTGAAAGGGTGGCTGGATGTGTGAAAGGGTAAGTGGTTGGATGAAGGAGTGGATGGAGGAGTGAATGGATGGATTCGGTGAAAGGGTGGATGGATGATGGATGGATTGGGTGAAAGGGTGGATGGAGGAATGGATAAGTGAAATGATGGATGGAAGAATAGATGTTGGATAGGTTTGCAAATGGTTGAAAAGGTTTGGATATGGATGGGAACACAGATGGAAGGGCAGAATGAATGGTGAAAGACTGAATGGTGGATGGAAAAATTAATAGATAACATAAAGTACATTTGAAATGGTGGATGTCAGGGGTTTGATGGAAGGATGAATTGCTAGATCCCTAGGCAAGAGAGCTCTTCTGGGGAGGGTTGTGCTGACTTACTTCGCTTTCTCAGTGCCATAAGAGCTTTAGTACAAAGTGGGAGGTATTTCACTATTCTGGCTACCCCCTTGCCTATGTATTACTATTATGTATTTGCTGTGTGCTTATGTGTGGGATCCATTCATCATGCATATGACATTTTGAGTGACACCCAACTGCTACTTGAATGTTACACTAGTAATTGTAAATGTTTGCTTTGTTTTAGGTGTAAATTTTTAGGGAGAGCCTCAGAGTACCATAAGCTGTTCTTCAGATGTATATTGTGATTGTAACAATAGGCAAGGTGTCAAAAATAAACTATGTAATAGTCTATTGACAGTGCGTTCTTTAAGAAAGCTGCAGGGAAAAGCACCTTTGTGACTTCCGTCAGCTCGTGCAACTCTCTGCAAAGCCCCCATAAGCAAAGTCAGATTCCATATTTTAAGTTCCATTTGCTTAAACACCCATAATGCTTTCCCTGTAGAGGGTTCATCACAGCAATCCTCCCTTTGGTTCATCTCTGCGTGCCACGTTACATCTCACAATGGCACTCAGATATGAGATGCTAGTAACAAAGTCTATCCGAGCAGACCTTCCTGAGCACTTTTCTCACCATACATGTCTGCTCAAAACCATCAGCCATATTCATCAACCTGAATTGCGCTCGCAAATGTCCAGATTCTGAGAATCTGGCCGTTTGCGAGTGTGATTTTTGCATTTGGGATTCATCATCCCAAATGCAAAAATCGCTATTTGCGAAATCGCATATTTGCGAGGAATTGGATTTAAGGAATCTCTAATAGAGATTCCTTAAATGCAATTCATCACCCTAATTGAAATTGCGAATTCGCAATATTTGGTCGCAATTTACCACGAAATCTGACTTTGTGGTAAATTGCGAAAAACGAGTAAAAAGCACTTTTGTGCATTTTTTACTTTTGCATGTTACACACACACATGTCCTCTGGACATGTGTGTGCGCAACACCTGTTCAAATGTGCATTTGAGGGGTGCTACGCGGTGTCCTTTGGACACCCCTGGCACCCTTCAAATCGCAATCTTATTTGCGATTAGCAAATTGCTAATCGCAAATAAGGAATACTCCCCATTCATTCCTACGGGCCTTTTGGCCCATAGGAATGAATGGGGAGTTTTTCCTTATTTGCGATTAGCAATTTGCTAATCGCAAATAAGGAATCAGTAGGAATCGCAATAAATTTTGCTAATCCTACATGAATCCCGTTTTGCGAGTCCTTAATAGCGAATCGCTATAATTCGCTATTAGGGCCTCGCAAAACGGGAGATTGATGAATCTGGCTGCAAGAGTTGTAAACAAAATATCAGACTGGCTAACCCAGGCGGGTAACCATATAAATAGATTATTATCATATGAAATACCTCAAAAAGAGCTGCACAGTTGCTCGAAGCGGTGCGCACACCAAAAAAACGTGAAGTGCACGATTGTCTCAACCTAATGTAAACTTATTTACTTGTACTTAAATGGTTGTCTATTTACTTACTTTTATACTATTGTGCAACTTCCTCTGATGCGTCTGTAAAACGTACCTTTTGTTCCGAAGATTTGTGCTGAATTTTGACCTTCTGTCCTGAATTTTTGTCCTAAATTTTCGTCCTGAATTTTGACCCTTTGTCCTGAATTTTTACACTTACCATCCTGAATTTGCGACCATGTCAGTTGGTCACCCTACATTAACTGGTGAGTTCCCTTCGGGCGCAGCGTTCACACATGACGTCACCAAAATTTCAGAGTTCACCCGAACGTGTCTGCAAAGCATTCACCAACGCATCCATGGTACTTACAATGTGAAATGCTCGGATGCGCAGATCTGGACAGGACTTAAGCCCAGAAGCATAACTGAAGCACGCACTTCCACTAGCAGAGAAAAGATACGCTACAAGCCGTGCAGGAACCATGAGCCTCCTTCCCCGCCACAAACGTCCTGCTCAGCCCCCATTCCAGAACAGGGATTTCTCAAGAGATCTTCTGCATGTGGGGGCCCTTTTGTTGCCGATCTTCATCTCACATTGAAGTGACCCCTCAGCCAGGGCTTTAAATGGGCCGGGTTCCCACTGGTCGCAGAGGACGTTGCAATGGGTCCTTATCGGGCTCTAACGTCATGCACTTTATTCTGACATAAACACTGACCGATTTCTAAATAATACATGTAAAAAGGCAATCCATGTCAGCAATTTAGTTCCTGTTTGTGTTTGACGTTTTACTTAATATTTAATTCCTTTATAGTGTTAATGATTTCCCGGATGTTGTGTTTCTGTATTTTTTCCGTGTAGCATATTACGCTTGTAAAGCGCCTACTTTGATCTGAGCCACCACCAGGTGCTAAGAACGAGCCATGGTTGAATGCTAAGCATCCGAGAATGTGATTTTTATGACCCCTTCTGAGAGGCCCAGACCCAGCCCGATCCAGCCCACCTATGAACGGTTTCAGCGACCCTCCCTGCCCCCACCCTTTGTTTTCTTTTAGCCTGGTGCCACCGAGGTGATAGCCTTGCCTGAAGGCAGGGATTTCACCTAAGCACTTGATGTGTTGTGAATATGAGCATGGGGTGGGAGTTGGAAGATGTGCACAGCAGAGAGAAATTGATCGCCAGTGCAGGTGATGCTTTTCTTTTGTATAGGAATTTCTGCTGGCGTCATAGCCCAGGGTTTGCGTCTGTGCACTTGTATAGATGTGTATAACTGTACAGGTGCACAGACATCAAACCCTGGGCTATGACGCCAGCAGGAATGACTTTTCAAAGGAAAAGCGTCACCTGCACTGTCATCCCTTTCCCCCTGCTGTCTGTGCACGTGTATGGAATACACATCCAGGGCGCTGCTCACCAGATAAATGGTGAACAGTGCCATGGATTTGTCTCTTTTTGCATCCAAGGGCACCGACGAAGAAGTAGAGGAGGCCCTGGCAAGGAGAAACCAGGAGACATTTGACCCACATCTATCTACACAGTGAGACCTTCAGGAGGGGCTGGATGCCAGGACGACAGTGCTCCTGATCAGCCCGACTCCACTGATTTGTATCAGAAGAGCGGGCAGCAGTAAGTAACTTTAATGCATTCTACAGCATCAGCATTGCCTACTGGGTGCATATCTAGGTTACTGTAAGTGAACGGTGTTCTAGACTTAGATGCATGGAAACGTCAAGGAGGACAGTCCCTTCCGAATATGCAAATGTAGTGTACGCTCTTAATATTCAGCTTTTGGGGTGCCAGGGGGTAACTTTAGGGTTCAGGTTGGGTGTGTGTTTTAGGGTGCCAAGGAGTAATTTTAGGGTTCAGGGTGGATTGGGTTGCCAGGGGGTAATTTTAGGGTTCCGGGTGGGTATGGGTTTTGGGGTCCAGGGGGTAATTTTAGGGTTCAGTGTGGGTATGGGTTTTGAAGTGCCAGGGGGATAATTTTAGGGTTCAGGGTGGGTATGGGTGTTGGGGTACCAGTGGGCTAATTTTAGGGTGCAGTGCGGGTGTGGGTTTTAAGTGGCCAGGGGTGTAATTTTAGGGTTTAGGGTGGGTATGAGTTTGGGGGGGGGGAGGGGCAGGGGTAATTTCAGGGTTCAGGGTGGGTATTGGTTTTGGGATGCCAGGGGGATGATAATAGGGTTCATGGTGGATTTGGGTTTTGGGGTACCAGGGGGTAATTTTAGGGTTCCGGGTGGGTATGGGTTTTGGGTTGCCATGGGTAATTTTAGGGTTTTAGGCGGGTGTTAGTGTGCCAGGGGGTAATTTTAGGGTTCAGGGTGGATTGGGTTGCCAGGGGGTAATTTTAGGGTTTCGGGTGGGTATGGGTTTTGGGGTCCAGGGGGTAATTTTAGGGTTCAGTGTGGGTATGGGTTTTGAAGTGCCAGGGGGATAATTTTAGGGTTCAGGGTGGGTATGGGTGTTGGGGTACCAGTGGGCTAATTTTAGGGTGCAGTGCGGGTGTGGGTTTTAAGTGGCCAGGGGTGTAATTTTAGGGTTTAGGGTGGGTATGAGTTTGGGGGGGGGGGGCAGGGGTAATTTCAGGGTTCAGGGTGGGTATTGGTTTTGGGATGCCAGGGGGATGATAATAGGGTTCATGGTGGATTTGGGTTTTGGGGTACCAGGGGGTAATTTTAGGGTTCCGGGTGGGTATGGGTTTTGGGTTGCCATGGGTAATTTTAGGGTTTTAGGCGGGTGTTAGTGTGCCAGGGGGTAATTTTAGGGTTCAGTGTGGGTATGGGTTTTTGGTGCTAGGGGGGAAATTGTAGGGTTCAGGGAGGGTATGGGTTTTGGGGTACTAGGGGGTAATTTTAGGGTTCAGGGCACGTATAGGTTTTAAGGGGCCAGGGGGATAATTTTAGGGTTCAGGGAGGATATGGTTTTGGGGGGCAGGGGTAATTTTAGGGTTCAGGGTAGGTACGGGTTTTGGGTGCCAGGGGATAATTTTAGGGCTCATGGTGGGTATGGGTTTTGGGGTACCAGGGGGGTAATTTTAGGGTTCAGGGTGGGTATGGGTTTTGGGGTGCAAGGGGGAACATTTTCGGGTTCAGGGCAGGTATGGGTTTTGGGGTGCCAGGGGGACAATTTTAGGGGTCAGGGCGGGTATTTGTTATGGGGAGCCATGGGGCTAATTATAGGGATCAGGGAATGTATGAGTTTTAAGGGGCCAGGGGGTAATTTTAGGGTTTATGTGTGCTCTAATTGTTGTCCAGTTTCAAATGCAGAATTCACCACTTTCTTTTCTCAGCTTGGCCTGATTGTGTGCAATTTTAGCCCCGCCCCTTTTGATTAACATTAGCCACGCCCCTTCATTTGCCAGGTTAGCCCCCCCTGGAAAAATTTCTGCGGATGCCCATGACAGTCATATAATACGCACTGCAGCCAATAGCATCCTTGGACTGTGTATGGATCTGCAGTGTTTACTCAATTTTATGTATGCATTCTTATAACACACACTCCACCCAATAGCATTGGTGCACTGTACATGGCTCAGAAGTGATTATTTTATTTTATTTATGCATTCTTATAATGCACAATCCACCCAATGGCATCCTTGGACTATGTATGGATCTGCAGTGATTATTTTATTTTATTTACTGGTTCTTATAACGCACACTCAGCCCAATAGCATCTTTACACTATTTATGGATCAGCAGTGATCCAGTTTTATGAACATAACTAAAACTAACAGTCAATGCAAAATGTGAGGCCTGAGGGCAGAAGGCAGCAGCTATGCAACTGGAGGAAAACAGAAAACAGGAGGCATAATGTAGTTGGCAGACAGAGTTGATAAGATCACCAACACAGTGTATTTTAATTCATGAGCACTTGCTTGCACAGTCATGAAGCAGTGAGTCAGTCTGTGGGAATGTGCACCCTAAAGCATGCTGGGAAGGAGGGGGAGCAAAAAGACTCATTGCAATCATTACAAGGAAATCTGCAGCACTGGGAAATTAACATAATGGTGCAAAGTAGTGAACCTTTCATATTACATATCATGGCAGGCACTCTCTTTTGAGGTCCAGTAAACATGACTGCACACAGGAGTCCAACTGGAATTGAGTGAACCACATGGGTCAATTAATTACTGGTCACCAACCGAACACCAGGGGCCTCATTTATGAGCCCTTGCGTCACTTTCACGCTGCCGGTGTGTCACTTTTTGTGACGCACCAGTGGTGTAAAAATTGCACCTTGTTGCGCCATATTTACAAAGTGATGCATCTAGGTAGATGGCGCCTTGATACCTGCGGGTTATTGTTTTTGCGAGTTATAAATTTTTATCAATCAATCAATCAATCAGATGCGTCACTTTGTAAACCCCTGCTCCACATTATACCTGCGCCAGGTATAATGTATGCAAGGGGGGCATATTGACGCAAGGAAGGGTCGTAGAAGTGACGCAGTGAAATCTATGAGATTTCACTGCGTCACTTTTAAGACGCCGTTGCGTCAAAATCTTGCGCCTGCCTCAAAGCAGGCGTAAGACTGACCCAGACCCTTTCACATGGGGCTTGCCCCATGTGAAAGGACGCATTGCTGGAGTTGCGTCACTTTTGTGACACACTCCACCAATGCGTCATTTTTGCGCTTACAGATACATCAGAAATACTGACGTATCTGTAACTCCTTGCGACATGATGCGTCATACAGTAAATATGACGCATCAGGAATGTCGCAAGGAGTGCGCACTGAGAAGTGATGCATCGCTGCTTTCACACAGCGATGTGTTATTTCTCATAAATGAGGCCCCAGGTCAACAAGGTGCATTAGTACTGGCTACTGCCCTGTATATTGGAAAACATTCATCTCTCATCAAGCGTAGGTGATGATTTCCTGGAGCCAAGCTCCTTGAATGACTAGCACATGGACACTGTTGCTGTGGTACGGATGCACAAGCACTGATAGTGATACTTTCGCGCAAGAACAATGTAAAGTCCATCCCTGCTACTGGGAGACACAATTCATACCACTCAGTATTCCCAGACTTCTGTTGATAAAAGTGTCATCCCACTTGTGTAGCTGAAGTGGCACACACAACAGGAACAGATAAAACCAGGGTCCATAAAGTCTTGTACAGCCCAAGTGTCACAGCTGCCAACATTACCAAAAGGTTGATTTTCTTGACTGAAATGTTGTTTCCCCTTGTTAATTGTTGGGGCCTTACCTAATGCAAGGGCTAGGACCGGACACACAAAGGGTGAATAGTTTTCATTAGGATAAGTGGTGGAATGCAGGACAGTAGAAATTTGGTGGATCCACACAGATTCTGCAAGTTTCCATTGACTTGTTGATGTTCAGCATTTGTATTCCAGAGTGAGTGTCCTTTTGTTGGTGATGCTATGATATTGTTGTAGGATGTGTGTCAGTTTTCTAGTATCAGTACTTTTGCCCCTGTGGATGTGTGCCAGTTTCAATCTTTGTGAGATCTCAATGCTCAAGTACTTTGCTAAAGAAAATATATAATGCAAGAAAATCTCAGACAGACAAAGCAACACTACCGCTGCCAATAGAAAGCACTGTAAAACTCCATGAAATAAGAGAACAAAAAATACAGACCCAGGTTACACAAGGCCACAGAATAAAGATGAGGGTTCAGAGGACAGCAAAACACAAGATCAGCAACTTTAGTTGAATAGGAAAGCAGGACTAACAAAGCCTTGAAGAATTCACAATCTCAGAGCATTCCCATTATTAAAAGAGAAGTGGTTCAGAAAATATGTGGTCAAAGGTAGTTTTACTCAATATAATAGAAATCAAGATAAAAAAATCTGAAAACAGCAGAACAAACGTACACTCGGGAGGAAAGGCTAAAACACAATGTGGCGGGGGGCTTGGTCAAGTGGTCACACGCGGCAACAAGATGGCAGCTTAGTGGTGAGCTCTGCTCGAACGCGGAGCTCTCTTCTTGTTTTCAGCCTCTTCTTCCAGCGTCGGAGTTCGGAGGACACCGCCCTGATGCCTCTGAGCTGTTGGAGGGGCATTTGGAGCCATTCCAACACTGTTTCCTGCCTTGTATGACCTGAAGGTGGCAGCAGTGATTTTCTCCACAGTGGAAGCGAGCTGCCACCATTTTGTGCCTGCCGCTCCCTGCACTAGACCTCCTGCTGAGGTAAAATAAACGTTTGATACTAAACACAATGCAACGTTTTTTTTTCTCGTTTCTTTACTTTTCCACTACCAAAGTTGCTATGGCTGCCTTTCTCCATGAACATTTATACAGATAGCCTTGCCTACTTTATAAGGTGCTTTGGGGTTTATTGAGCTGACATCTTCTGCCTAACACATGTGAGTGCCTCATATTTTAATATTTCCTTTCTGCATTAACTCTCCCTACAAAGAAGGAAAGGAAGGGAAAGTTTGTTTTTTCTCCCTTTTTCCACATGTCTGCTGAGTAACTTTTTTCTTGAAGCAAGAGGGAGTGGAAAAATGTTTTTCTTTGGTCGACCAATATTTCTTTTGTGTCCCTGTTTAAACTGCATAAGGGCAGGTTGTGACCTTCTTTAATTTGCATTAACGTTCTGTCACACTGTTGTCTCTGCTAAAGATCCAACATTGTCCACATAAAAGTGAGCGGCCATTGCTTTGAGCCTGTCGCACGCATCTTCATCAAGTCTCCTGTTGAGAAGTGCAGTGTGTTTTCACAGCATTGGGCAGGTTGAGATCTCCATTACAAGTTGTACATCATCCTCCTCGACTTTCCACAATGGCTAGTGACATTTCTCCTCCTGTCAGAGCTTCATCTTCTGGTACAAACCCAAGAGAGTTAAAAATAACCCCCCTCACCCATATTGTCATTGCGTAATCCTGTCCTTGATACTAATCCTGATGATGTGAGGGGTTTGAAGTCTTTTATGTCCACTACTACAATTTGAAGATTGGTGGATTACTTTGTAAGTGAAGGTACTCAACATGGAACAATGCATCAGTGATTTACAAGATGTCTAGACTAACATTCCTATATTGTAACAGGAAATTCAGCATCCTAAACTTCACACAGAGGATCTTGAAAACCATAATAGACATATTAATCTTCGTCTTTATGGCTTACCGGTAAATTTGGAGGGTCCAGACCTCCTCCTTTTTCTTAAGAGACTCCTGCCTGAGATCCTTGATCTTCCACTAAAACCGTCACTAAATATCCAGCATGCTCATCACCTTGGTCGTATTCGACAGAACTCTATTAGACCTGGAGGTATTATAATGTTATTTATGGAGTTTACAGATCTTATGCATGTTCTTCAAGCAGCAAATGTAAAACGTCGCCTTGTATGGTCTGGTCACACAATGTATCTCTCTCTGGATATCTCCAACGCTACCAATGCCAGAAGGTAGGAATTTCTGGCCCTTTGCCCTCAGATGAGACAGTTAATATTTGTTATGGTGTTTTGTACCCTTGCCTGTGTAAAATTAGTCATAATGGTTCCTCCCACTCATTTGATGATCCTGTTAAATAGAGGTTTTTCCATCACAGTCTCTCACTGAATTCTGTGGACAGTTCCATTCAACATCTCTATCTCTTTCTCTTCCGTCTTGCTAACAGATTTCTTATGGCTGTTCATTTTCCTACTTCTTAATTTCTCTTCCTCTGCTGTTCTGTCTGTTCTTGGTGCTGTTGCTCCCCATGCTCACTTTGTTTAATCTTTTTCTTAGATCTGAATCTCTTTCCTTGATCTACCTTCTTTCCTTCTTATTTTATTTCCTTTATCTACTCTTTTCTGTTTGTCCTTTCTTTTTGACAATATTTTGTATGATGCTTCTGCTTATTGTTATTATTTGTTGTTATACATATTGTTTGTCATATTCATCTAATATGTGGTGTTTTTCTATTTCCAGCTGTTCTCCTGAAGTGTATCATCTCCATTCATGTATTACCTACCCCAATATGTGTAATATTGTTACGTGGTATGTTCGTGGTCTTGGACACCCCATCAAAAGACAAAAGATACTTTCTTGTTTATCTAAACTGAATTCTCATGTTTTGTTCATTCAAGAAACTCATTGTAATGATATTGAATCACTTAAATGAAAAAGACAGTGGATGAAAAGTTGTTTATTCTACAGCCTCCAATTCAAAGGGTGGTGTTGCTATACTATTTCATAAGTCATTACATGTACACATTTTATCAGCACAATGTGATACTGATGGACGCTGGGTAATGGCTATGGTTGCTATACACAATAAAGAACTTGATTTATTGAATATTTATAGCCCTGTTAAGCCAGATCCTGACTTTTGGAATAATATCAAGATCTTACTTTCCTCCTTTGATGGTCCAAATATCATTATTTCTGGTGATTTTAACCAATGGTTAGTCCCATTCTCTGATAGACAGTCCAAATGCAAGTTTAATCCCAGTAAATCCCATATATCATTTCAATCTGCCATTGCCTCTCATCCATTGTTTGATGTTTGGAAGACTTGTAACCCTGACTCCCTTGAATTTACATTTTTCTCTAATGTCCATCATACCCATTCTAGAATTGAATATATTTTGGTTAGTAAACCCTTACTTGCAACTATTCAATCTTCCAAAATCACATCTATTTTTATTTCTGAACATGCTCCTGTCCTTTCTGCATTTGACCTTTCCCTGAGCTCTCCTAAATTTGGTCGCTGTTAACTTAATATTTTTCGTTGTCCGATACTGTTTTCATCTCTGAAGCCACTGCTTTTATTAATATGTGTTTTACTATCAATAAACCCTAATACAACAACTCAAATTGTTTGAGCAATAATTATTTTACCTCTAGATCCCCCTCTGTTCTTCATGAATTAATTAAGGCCAAATCTGCTCTTAACAAACTTGCAACATTTGATGCCTGTAATATCATCCTTAAAATTAATTCCCAGTATCAGGGGGTCAAAATAAAGCTGGTAGGATGCTGACCAATTTTTTAAAAATTAAATCTGACCATAAAAATATTGGTCCTATCCAAAATGAATCCACTAACAAATTGGTGTCCTCGGATGAAGATATTTCTACTGCTTTTCATGATTATTACTAATCATTATATTCTGATGACACATATCCATCTATTCAAAATTTACACATCTTTTTTACGGATCTCCCTAAACCCCCATCGTTGTCTGATAAGTTTGAGGTATTAGAAACAGAGATCACTCTCCAAGAGATAACAGATGCCATTAAATCTTTAAAAAAAAAAATTGAAAGCACCTGCCACTGAAGGCCTCTCGGCTGAAAGTATTTCTACTTTTCTCCTTACTCTTTTTAACCCCTTCCTTGATGACTTGAAGGCATCTGGTTACTTTATGGAGCCTTTGATTGTCCTGATTCCTAAACCTGATAAAGAACACACCCACAGTAAAAATCATCTCCCCATTTTATTAACTAATTATGATTGTAAGATATTGTAGTGAGGGCTGGGCCTTTTTACACACATTGCTATGTTAGCATAGGCTAATTAGAAGCTTAAATGCCATTTTTCCTTTCTGCTGCTTTTGCACACAACACTGCATGTAACTGTTGTTGTAAGTTAGACTGTGTGAAATGCTTCATATGAGAATGGATTGTTTTCAGCATCCCTAGACTTACATCGTGACTCTAGTCTGCACACTGAGTGCTAAAGCCTCCAAGGTCATCATAACAAGGTAGCTGTTGTTCGGGCTGATCGGGTCATGTTTTAGCCATAACATACATGCAGCTGCAGCCAACGTGATTCGGGCGCCTTTCTATTACACTATAAGCATGATTTCAGGCACTTGGAAGAATCCAATTTTTCAAGAGAGTCAGAGAGCTTTTGCAGATCCTGATGAGATTCACACCTGCTGAACTTGGTGGTATGAGGTCCCCCACACAAGCCTAAGAGACCTTCTATATTTTATAAAACATAGTTCATACCTAGGGAGGGTGATTTACTAGGCGCTATTATGACCCGTTTTCACCATCTTTGTAATATGATTTCTCCTTTTGTGTTTTATGGAATTGTAACAATGCTGATCATATTATTTCTAATCATATGTCTGCTTATGTTAGCAAAAATACTGCATCTTAAAGCACGTCGTTAAAATACATATTTTAACCTTTTCTGTGTCTCTTTTTACTCCTGTTCTGGACTGGTATGAGAGTATAACGAAAGAGTGTTCTTGCTTCCCACCATTCCTCAGTATAACCTAAGTCGCATGTTCTGGGTTGTCTAATCATTGGTTCCTTTGCTATAGGACAAAGAGCTAATGTGACACTTATGCTAGCTGGTTAGGGTTTCTAGGTACTGAAGTGAATTTTTTGGCCCACCACAATTCATTGAGGTACTGGGTCTCTGTGCACAGTTCTGTGTAGGAGCAGAATCCTTGCAACAATATTTGCTAAAGTCCTTGCCTCTTGACTTGAGAACATTATCCCATTATTGGTCAAAACTGATCAAGCCAGTATTGTTAAGGGCAGATTGGCCCGCGGAGAATGCTCAAATGTTTGCTAATGTCTCCTTTGGGAAAAAGTACAAGTCTCACCTTGCAGCATTGTTCTTAGATGCTGAGAAGGCTTTTGATTGTACTAACTGGCAATTCATGTTTACTGCTCTGCAGTGGTATGGTTTTGGACCGGATTTTATCTCTTCCGTTACACTGTTATATTTTTTCCTCTTGCCAGTTTTTCTAAATAGTTTCCTTTATACACGGGTACCCGTCAAGGTTGTCCTGTTTCTCCCTTGTTATTTGCTTTATGTCAAGAACCCTTCCTTGAGCGCATTTGTGTTAACAAACTTAGGGGCACATCAGCAAGGGCCGGAGTTAAAATTATCGCCGCTTTAGCGTCCGTTTTCGGACGAAAAGCGGCTATAATTTTAATGCCCTATTAGCAAGGACACGCTAATGCGTAAATCCATGCTTC
The DNA here is from genome assembly GCF_964263255.1 of Lissotriton vulgaris. Classification (NCBI taxonomy): domain Eukaryota; kingdom Metazoa; phylum Chordata; class Amphibia; order Caudata; family Salamandridae; genus Lissotriton; species Lissotriton vulgaris. The sequence continues at coordinate 2,189,059 of NC_141692.1, read as the reverse complement.
TTCGCCCTTTCCCATAACGCCCAGCTTTGCATCTCTAATGAGGTGCAAAGTGGGCGTTCCTCCCCAGGATAACGGGAGAAATGTCGCTAAGCGAAATTTCTCCTATTTTCAAGTCTCACGCAAAGAAGCATAGCGACAAGAAAAGTAGCAATAACTTCTGTTATCGCTTCTTTCATTATGCCTGCTTTGAAACTGACTTAGCCATGATATCCTATGGAAGGTGGATATCATGGCTAAGTATGTGTAGCCGTATCAGCAAGCTATAGACAAAAGTTGTGCGATTATCGCTGGATTTCCAGCGATAATCGCACAGTTGGCAGCTTGCGCTCTGAATTTTATCGCTTTGGAGATAAGCATTGCTGATAGCATGCTATCTCTGCGATAAAATTCAGAGTTGGCCGGCGATAATTATCCTAGCGTTAAGTGCGCTTAGCGATAATTATCGCCGGTCCATGCTGATAAGCCCCTTCTTTCAGGTTTTATACATAACTCCATTGAAACCAAATTGTCAGCATAAGCTAATGACATTCTGGTATATATGTCCAATCCTATTACCTCTCTCCCTCCCTTTCCATATGAAGTTCAGTTGTATTCCAGTATTTCTGGATATAAGTTGAACTTCTCTAAAACAGAGGTTTTACCAATGAACTCCCTCTGCTATCAATATATGTTTAATAACACTAGCTTTACCTGCTGTCCCTCAAAAATAAAATATCTTGGTATTTGGTTTTCCTCTACCTTATCTACCAACATCAGTTACACGTTTAATGCATTAATTACCAAATTACAAATACTACTCCATTCTTGGTCGCCCCTTCATTTGTCATGGTGGGGTAGACTGGATACTATTAAAATGATGATTGTTCCCCATGTCCTTTATACATTATCTATGTTACCTTTTTGGATTCTCGTTTCATATTTTTCACAAATTAACTCTATTTATATTAAGTTTTTATGGAATAATAAACATCCCCGTATTGCCCTTGTGAAACTCAAAAGCCCCAAAACAGAAGGTGGTGTGCATTTTTCTGATTTAAAATGATATCACTCTGCATTTTTAATTTGTCAGTTTTTTGCCTTAACTTAGGATTTTGCTGATAACCCTATCTCTTGTTGGATCGTTTTTGAGCATTCCCTATTACAAGATTTTTCTTTTTGAAACATAATATATATGTCTAATTGGACTTTCATATTAGATAATCCTATTCTAAAATATTCCCAACAATTATTATATAATATTTTTTCAGATGGTCTTGATCCATATCAATGTTTTTTGCCCTCTACTGTTTGGTATAATAAATGTACTAAATATAAACATAAATCGTTTTATTACAAACACTGGAAGGAGAAGGGAATTATATTTATTCATCAGTTCATCCTTCATAATTCTGATATTCCCTTATCCTACCTGCAGTTGCAGTATAGCTTGCCCAACTCTTTTTTTCATGAATACCTCTTAATATCAGGAAAGAACAAAAAGAGGAGCAGAGAGGTACTACTTATCACAAGTAGTGGAGGTGGATAAGTCCTCCTTTAGTCTATACTCTTTATACCACAAGGATCTACCCTCAAACAGTTTCAAAGGCCGTGTCCTCCCAGGTTGTGTATGCTTCATACAATAGTGGAAAATACACAGTGTTTTTAAATTCCCCTCAAACACCAAAAGGGCCCTTCATGTCATGCTTCCTCATTGCGGCCTTCCCAACCCGCTACGGGATTGGGTGTGCTACGACCTTCGGATACGCGGGAGCACTGTTTTTGTGAGACGACTATGTGTTGTGTAGGAGTGTGAGTGGGAGGGTCAGATGAGAATGGGAGGGTGAGGTTAAAAAAATTCCTGGCTCGTCCGTTAGAAAATAATTTTGAATACACCTGTGAGCTGGTAGTGTTAAAAATGTGGGAACGGAGGTGTATTTGCCTTAATGAGCTATGCCTCCAGGGTTAGTCAACATGTTTCAAAACCCCTCAGGCTTCTTCTTCAGGACTTAACAGATCCTTATCTACACTCACTTGTTATGTGGTGTGTTAATTACACTAATCTTCTACAGAAAGGTGTGTTTGTGAGAATAAATGTACTGTGCATGTAGATTCTCAAGTCACATATACGATACCTAAATAATTATCTTGAATCATTCATCTGGAAGAAAAACGGTGTTACACATATATGTTAAAATTCGAGACAAAACAAGCACCATCCATCGTGATATATTAGTGACCTGAAAAGGACGTGAAATGAGTGAACATATATTCCTTATCATTAATTCATCGTGCAATTTGATGGTGGTGTGTCCCGCTGTTTACCGGAGGAAAAAACATTGGACAAAGACTCACACACATAAAACATAAAGCACACACTCTATGTCAAAGGACCAGGTCTATTCGATCCGTAGGGTAAGTGTCACACCAGTTCAATTAACATATGGTTTATACATTGTTTGTCACAAAAAAAGGAAGTAGGTATCATGGTATGGAAAAGATAACCTACTTGGATTCAAAGGTAAACGTTATGTTAAGCTGATTTGTAAAGCACACCGCAGCCCCAGCAAAAGGGCATCCCGGCGCTGAAACCAGATTAGTGCCACGGGAGACAACAGAACAACTTATAACAAAGGGAACAAAAACGTTTTAATAGCTTTACGGAAGGACAAATAAAGCTGTAGACTGCGAATGGCAATGGGAAGGGAATTCCAGAGTCTAGAAGCCAGCACCCGAACAGAGCGGGCACCAGCATGAGCCCTCCTCACTCTAAGGACAACCTGCAAGTTCTGTCCCATGGAGCGGAGTTGGCGGAAGGGGGTATAAAAAGAGTGCGAGTCTGACAGAATGCTGGCCGATGAGGAGTTGTGAATTTTAGAGGTGATACAGAGGGCCTTGAATTCAATACACCTAGAAACAGGCAGCCAATGAAGGTGGTGAGTAGCTTTTGAGATAGAACAACTCCTTGGCAAGCCAAGGAGTACTCGGGCTGCTGCGTTCTAGACCCTTTGAAGTCTGACAATCTCAGTCTGATTAGCCCTGATGAAGAGGGAGCTTCCGTAGTTCAGTCTGGACAAAATCGAAGCCTGGACGACAACCTGCCTGACTAAGGGATCAAAGAAGCACAGAAGGGGTTTAAGCCCCTGCAGCAGCCCAAAGAACGTCCCATCCACATTTTTAGTTTGAGGTCTAAAGTTAAGGGCCGTGTCCAGCCAGACCCCCAGGTTCTTTACCGCCTGTTTAGGGGCGGGTGCCACCTCCAATGCGGCGGGCCACCAATGTTCGCACCACAACTCTGGGTCTCTCCTCACCAACAAAAGTTTAAACTTACTAGCATTAAGCTGTAAACAGTTGGCAGTTATCCACCCAGCGACAGCCTCGAGATCGCTGCCGAACTTGCAAGCGTCCCGAATAGTGTAGTCGGTGAGACTACCAACTGGGTATCGCCTGCATATGACACCACCGTGAGCCCTCTGTTTTTTGCGCCGCTTCCAATGGTTGCATATACAGATTGAACAGGGTGGGGCTCAAAGCCGAACTCTGAGGAACCCCCTGCTTGACGGCATTGACTTTAGATGAAGAAGGAGGGGCGATCAGCTGGAAAGTCCGGTTAGACAAAAAGGAGGTGAACCAATCCAGGGTGCCATCCACTATGTCTGTCTCCTCCAAGCGCCTGAGCAGGATCTGATGGGAGACTGTGTCGAACGCGGCACTGAGCTCAAACAGAATCAGTGCCGACATGCGACCGGCATCTAAAGCCCATCTCAGATGTTCAGTGACCGCAAGAAGAGCGGATTCCGTGCTTTGACCATGACGGAATCCATTCTGAGATGGGTCTAGAAGATTGTTAACCTCCAGACATTCCGTCAGAATAGTATTGACGTGGACCTCAGATATTTTTGAGATCCAAGACAAGAGGGAGATGGGGCAGAAACTCTCCAACTTAATGGCATCCAAGTTAGGTTTCTTTAATAGAGGAACCACTTTAGCATGTTTTCAAGTGCAAGGCAAAGTCGCTGTGGAGAGGGAAAGGTTTATCACTTGACACACCGGGGGGATGAGCACATGTAGAATTCTCAACGCATATGCCAGCTTCAGGGGGTCAGACGGGGAACCAGACATGACCTTCCTGCAAATCACTGAGAGCTTCTCCTGAGAGATGGCGGGGAGAGTAGTCCGCGAGTATGAGGTGGAGGACCGAGCCATGGGGGTGGGAAGTGATACAACCTGGGGAAAGATTGTTAGATCTTCTCCACAAAGAAGGAGGTCAGGGCATCACATTGATCATTAGATTACAACAAATTGGCAGTCAAGGCTGTAGATCATTGCAGCGCTTTCAGTATCGAAAAGATACTTTTCGATGGATTAGTGCTGCACTTGATCTCCTCCGCATAATAGGTGTCCGGTTCCACTTGGATAGACCCATGGTATTGCTTAATAGCTACACCATAAAGCTTTTTCAGATTTGGGTCATAGTTCCTTCTCCATGCTCTCTCCAACCCCTTAAACTCTTTAAGCAAGGAAGCAAGTTTGGTGTTATACCAGGGACTAGATCTGGTGCAGCGACCATTTGTCCATTTTCCTGGGACAAGTTGATCAAGCGCATCAGAGATCCAGACCGACACAGATTTATCAGCCAAATCACAGTCAGCTGGAAGACGTGGTAGAGTAGAGGAGAGAAGCTCTTGGAAATGCACAGCATCAAGTTTGTGCCAGGGCCGCCTAAGTACAGGCTTATGAGGGGGCGCTAGAGGGCGCACAAGCGGAATGGCTGCTTAGTCAGGTAGCTCCTGCTCCTTGGCCATTTATCTGTTAAATATCCTCTGCCAAAGGGTGAGAAATCATCGAATTCATCCCCCATCTGCTGCAGGGGGGTGCCCTCCACACTCGACCCGAGTTTGGGACCGCTGTGTGGTCCGGATCCGGTGGCGGCGCCGTTTGAAGTTTCACCGCCAGCCTGCGCGTAGACCGTGTGCGGAGGTGCCCGGCTGTGGAGGACAACGCGATCCCGCGACTGGCCACATGGAGATAGGCCAGACTCGTGGTTACAGGCTCGGATCCTGGACGGCCTCTGCGTGGGACCTTGAGGTCGTCGTGCCGTGCCATTATCCCTCTGTGCGCCTCGCCCCCGGCTGGAGGACTGCCTCGGGTCCCCTTTACCGGAGGTGAGACGTTGCGCAGAGAGAGGGAGCTCGGAGCGGTGCGGCGGCCCCTGGGGCTGTAGCGGGGAGTCGGACTCGAGCGGCGCAGTTCACGGAGCGGCACGAGCTGTGAGGTGCCTGGGCCGGGGGGAGACGGCCGCTTCAACGATCCCTGTGGACAGCGGAGGAGCTGGGGGCGGCCGCGCTCACCGGCCCTCCGGACTGCGTGGGGGCCTCCTGCCGACCAGCTCTATCGCACGCTTCCTGCATTGCGCTGGAAGTGGCGCTGACCCCCGAGGGCCTCGAGGTCTGCTTCACCCCTCCCTGGCGGATAGAGGAGCCTGGCTGTGTCCTGCATTTGGGCTGCGGGAAAGACCATGACTCTGTTCTGATCACAGTGAGCGCTGCCTTCCACACTTGCCGTGAGCTGACGGCCTGTGCACCTGCCCTCACGTTCTGGGGTTGACTTTGGGGCCTACTTCTCCCACCAGGTGACGGTCCCTATACCACTGCTGCCACTGGGCCTCGTAACCCATCCCCACCGACGAGACCACTGACGCGAAGACTATCGGATGGCCTATAACACCCCCGAGCTGTGCTCACCGTGCACTAGAGGAGCCTCGTCTGACAAATACCGCGCGGCAGTGTCCCTGCACATTTGCGCGCCTCCTTTTTGAGACTGTATCGCCACCCCCTCGGCGGCCATCTGGGCGCACGGCAACGTTTGGGTGCGCGGTGGCGGAGAGGCCGCGTCCAGTCACCGACATGGTGCGACCAGAAAATCGCCAAACGAAACTGAGCTTTGATTGCGCCAAAAAAGGCGCAAAATCGGTTCCTGCCGATCCTGGGACCAGTGATACGTCCTCGAAGGCTGCTGCTACTCCTACTAAAGATCCTGACTTACATAGCCTATTTCAGGAGATGAGGCAGAGGTTTGCGACTGTGGTGGAAAAGGTCGACGGCGTCACTGCCAGGCTAGATGCCCTGGTTCATAAAGTGGATCTTCACGAGGAGCGGCTGACAGCTACGGAGCAATGCATATCCGATAACGACCATATCACTTCGACTCACACCACACAATTGGCCAGGATGGACAATTTGCTCAGGGTCATAGCGGCCAAGAACGAGGATTTGGAAGCCCGCAGCCGACGCAACAACATACGGGTCACGGTCATTCCAGAATCCACGGACACGGGCAGGATGGAGCTCTATGTCGAAAAACTACTCAAAGGCTCGATCGGAGAAGACGCTTTCTCTCCTCAATTTATCATCGAGAGAGCACACCGATCATTGGCACCTGTTCCCAAGCCCGGACTGCCACCTAGGCCAATCATCGCTAAATTGTTAAATTATCGAGATCGCGATGTCGCGCTGAGAGCGGCCCGCTCTAAGCAGACCCTACAATACAATGGCATTAGCTTCTCCATATATACGGACTTCACCCCCCTGGTGCAGGAAGAGCGACGTAAGTTCATCCCTGTGAAAAAGAAGCTGCGAGAGGCTCAACTCGACTATGCCCTACTCTACCCGGCAAAGCTGCGGATCACACATCATGGGAAGCAACGTTTCTTTACAAACCCTCAAAAAGTTGAAGATTTCCTGAAGTCGATCCGTAAAGCACGAAGAGAGGAACGCAATAGTGCGGCGGACCTGGAGGACGAGGACCTGTCTTCGGCAGCGGACGGACACTAAACGCTTGTATCTACTGAACTCTTTGGTTTACCTGCGCTGTCATACACTGACTCTTGCTTTGAGTGCACGGAAACAGAGACAACCACACACGATGGACCCACGCTGCCTCATCACTCCTGTGGTAACGTAATCCAAGGACCACTCTTCTGACCCTGGCCTCCACCGAGGGCGGTACAGACTCGGAGGCCGTAGGCGGATGAAGTGGCTGTGCGTACTTTATGTTGTATCCCTACAGGGTGTTCCCTATGCGAATCTTTCTGTTGTTGATGTTGTTGCAGAGGTTGGAGGGAGGGGGGAGGAGGGCGGGACAATGGGTGGGCAAAGGTGGTTACTGGCATGATTGGGATGCTGGGGTGAGTGGGGGGTTGGGTTGGTTCCGAAAGAGGCACTTATCGCTTGGAATATTTGTTCGAATAATGCATTGGCATGAGTATTTATATTGTCTACTTAGAGTAGGCTCTATCTCATCGCACAGGCTAGAACTGGTACAATTGCTATTGTTCTATCTATGGCTGCTTTGAATGCTGACGCGCAATTAAACTGTATGTCGTGGAATGTTAGAGGTCTCAATGATGCTAAAAAATTTTGCAATGTCATCGCTTATCTCAATAGACACCGTGTCCAGGTGGCCATGTTGCAGGAAACCCATCTGTCACCATAGGGGATAAACACATTTGCGAGCAAGTGGGCTGGAGTCCGCACCTTCTCCTCATACTCCACCTATGCGAGAGGAGTCACCATCCTTATAGCGCGTAGCGTGCCGTTCCATAAATGCGGGGATCTGGTGGATGGTGAGGGGCGGTATGCTTTGTTGTGGGGCAGATTGGGTCGGGACACCTTCACATTTGTTGTCAGCTATGCCCCTAACGTAGATACACCCGCATTCTTTACCACATTATGGGAACGGATCATGGATGTAGGCTCGCTCTACTTTATCTGGGGTGGGGATTTCAACCTAGCGTTGGTACCACACCTAGATAGGGCGGATGGAGTGAGCAACTATAAGCCCAGGGCGCGCGAGGCGCTGGAGGGAGTGATCAAGGAGGGCGAACTGATGGACATATGGCGACACCTCTACATCCCCATGGGAGGGAAGGCACACACTTTACCTCACACACGGGTACATGGGTGCGACTGGATTTTTTTCTCCTTACCAGAGGGATTACCACAGAAGTGTTAAGGACAACACACTTGCCAAAAACTTACTCTGATCACAGTCCTGTTCTACTACACATCCGCGTTCCTGGGTGGGATAGCCCCAGACCACATTGGAGACTCCGGCCTGAGATCCCGTTGGATAGTCTGTTCCGAATTGAATTGGGCGAAGAGATAGCTGCCTTTTTCCCCAGGAATAAGGGATCAGTGGATTCAGTCAAACACATCTGGGAAGCTTTTAAGGCTACCGTTAGAGGATACTGCATTTCCAAAAGCTTTGGGGTCCTGAGAGATATTAAAAACACAATTCACACACTAGAGAGGGAGCTGCGAACACTGGAACTCTGCATGGTGGTGGACGGCAGCCCTGACTTACACGCTGTTTTTAGGGAAACATTGTCAAAGTATGAGGAAGAGGCTGCCTGGGAGGCTAAGTTTCGTGGAAAACACTGGCAGGCCAGAAAATACTGTGAGGGAGATAGGCCTGGTAGGGTCCTTGCTACACTCCCGCTGGCCTCATGGGAACGCAACACCATACTTGAACTTACTGACACACACGGGACCACGGTCAGGGACTCGAACGAGCTGCTCACTGCCTTTACATCTCACTATCACACACTTTATACCTCTGACACTGTGCCCGACACGTCTTATGATGCCTATTTGAGGGATGTGGCGCTCTGCTGGCTCAGCGATGGGGATAGGGCGTTTCTGGCGGCTCCCTTTGAGCTGGACGAAATTCGTGAGGCCATTATGTCCCTCAAGAACGGCAAGGCCCCCTGCCTCGATGGCATCCCTGCCGAATTCTATAAGGCATACATAAATATTATGGCCCTTGTCCTCCGAGAGGTTTACGAAGAGTCGCTGTGCGATGGCGTTCTCCCTGGCTCCATGCGAGAAGTGGTTATTACTTCCCTCTTGAAGCCCGACAAGGATCCCAGCTCTTGCAATTCTTATCGCCCGCTTTCCCTCCTAAATTGCGATGTCAAGATACTCGCTAAGGTCCTGGCTACCCGTCTCTCACTACTCATGTCTCGGATCGTATTGCCCGATCAATCTGGGTTTGTGTCTGGCCGCTCCACCTCACATAACCTCTGCACTTTGTTCTCCCTACTCCGCATTGTGCATCCCGACATGCCGGTCGCAGCTATCTTCCTCGATGCTTCCAAAGCATTCGACTTGGTCGAATGGCCTTACTTATTCTCTGTATTAGCTAGTATGGGGTTCCCGAAACTCTTCATATCCTGGGTCCGTCTGCTCTATACTCGGCCCACGGCGAGAGTACTGATCAATGGCCGTCTATTGCAGCCAATCGACATTACTAGAGGCACGTGCCCGGGATGCCCCCTATCTCCCCTCCTATTTGCTATAGCTGTTGAACCTCTTGCCTGTCGCCTACATCAACTACACCGGGAGGGGGCGATACAATGCCTGCAGCGGCAAATTGATGTGTCCCTTTACGCGGATGACATCACGCTTTATGTTAAACACCCCGAGGTGCACCTTAACCCCCTACTCCGAGAATTCGTTGTGTTCGGCAGAATGTCGGGTGTACACATTAATTGGTCCAAGTCGCAATTTTTCCCTTTAACGGAGGCGGTTACCGATTTTCCCCTTGACTATCCGCTGGAGTGGTGTCGGACCGAACTACGATACCTGGGGATACAAATTTCCCAAGATAGGAGCGAAACTCTACGATCCAATTACGGAGTAGCAATCACTAAATTAGCTACCACAGTTGATCGTTGGATAACCCTGCCGCTTTCCATGGCCGGTAGGGCATCCCTTATAAAAATGGTGATTCTTCCCCGCTTCCTATATCTCTTCCTCAATATCTCCTATTATCCAGGGGCTTTCTTCTTCAAAACCTTAAGGTCGGAACTGCGTCAGCTGTTCTGGGGGGGTAAGAACCCACGGTTGAAATGGTCCACACTCACTCTTCCATATGACAAGGGAGGCTTTGATATCCCTTACTTTGAAGCTTACTACCAATGCGCACAGGCGCAATTTGCATACAACTGGCTGGCCCCTACCCCTTTCATGCCTCACATCGCGGTGGAAGATTGGATTGTACATCCTATTCCGCTCAGTGGGCTGCTTCACTGCCCGGAGTCATCCATACCTACATCGAACACCTCGGTATCGTGTGCGCTTGACGCGTGGTGTCGTATTGCCAAAAACCTGTCCTGCCGCCTGCCGTATTCACCCAAGCTGCCGCTGACTTTTCATCCTAATCTTGCCCTGCTACAGGAACAGGGTTTTCGCACCCTATGTGCGAAGGTACGAATTGCTTGCTGGGGTGACCTCTTCTCGAACGGCCATTTCAAATCTGCGGAGCTGTTTTTTGCATCTCATAGCCACACTCCACTTGACGTTTTCTATTATATACGCCTGCGCGTGGGGATGAGGGACATCTTGCCTGATTTCCCCAAAGAACCCGAAATCCTACTCCCGCTCCATTTCCTACTCTGCTCGCAGGATGGGACACATCTGGTCTCTGGCCTATACCGTCAGCTCAGGGCTGCGGCTCCCATGCCTATGACTGGTGCCCGGGGGTATTGGAGTGCTGAGCTGACTGCTGAACTCACCGATGAACAATGGCAATATTGCTGTACCAGTCAACAAAGGGAGAGAAAGGGTTCAAGGGCACCCTCACGTCTCGTATCTCCGCAAACAGCAGACTGAAAATCATACATTACAAATTCCTACAACGGATATATTATACGCCTGTGCGGAGACACAGATTTGGACTAGCGGACGATGATCGATGTGGGCGTTGCCGCGCCGAACATGCAGATTTTCTGCACTTGGCGTGGGGATGTCCTCAAGTACTGCATTACTGGCAGCAGGTAACGGACGCCCTCACTGCGATGACGAAGGGAACTGTGTCTATGGACCCCCTGCTGGCACTCCTTAGGCATGCTCCGCATATTCCTAAATCTTGTCGGAAATTTGTCGATACTGCATTGCTCTTGGCACAGAGACGGGTGGCGTGCCGATGGGGCCGAGGTAAAGCGCCTAAGTTTAAGGATTGGCTAGCAGACTTGACCTATTGTCAAGAACAGTATACTACCTTCGCTGAACTATTACCGGTCATGAGTCGGCCTAAAGATATCTGGGGCCCCCTAGGGGGCTATTTACTTGCACAGACAGATGATGACAATGCCCCCGAAGGGAACCATACTAGTACTTAGCGACGCTACGGATATTCCAAGTATGACCACAGTACTCGTTCATACCTATGCGTATCCCCTCTGTGCTGATGGGGGGTATCTCCCTGTTCCCCGGCCGTGAGTTCCCGCCCTGCCCGGTGCACCCCATATGTTGCTTACAACCACAGACCTCCCCATCGGTGACGCCTGTCCCCTTTGCTCTATCTGGGACCCTTCCATGCTAACTATGACATATGCTCACCCCTTACATATTCACTGACACTCCGCGACACCATACATGTTGCTCACTATAGCGTTGATTATATACCGCCTGATCTCTTGTTCTGTGACTGTTAAGATGAGTACGAACTTGCCTATCTATATTACACTATTGGCTCGGGCCTTCCTATCCGAGCGTGTCTATAATGCCTCTTAGTTTGTTGAATGTTGGGAAGTTTTATCAACCTAAAAACTAATATCTGAAAACACTGTTCTGCTGCAGTATATCCTCAAGTGCCTAGCTATGCCGGTCGTGCTGCTGCTATCGCCTGATCCTATGCTATGCTGCCGGGCCTCCGGGATGCCGGTCACAAGGCTGTGTTATATTTGATTGACACGCTGCCGGCCTCCGGGTTGTAGCCACAAGAAGCTGTGTACTGTCTGTTTTCCTATACAATAAAGCAATAAAGCAGTTTTGAACACAAAAAAAAAAAAAAAGTTTCCAAACTAACATTGCTGTCTGTGGACTATTGTATTTTTTGGCGAGAAGAAGAGGAGTGATCAGGGTCCCAGGAGATTACTGAAAGCTGACTGGACGAGAGGAGGAAAAGATGCAACACAAACTGCAACATCGTTTTCGACTGTTAATAAAAATGTGTGTTCCTAAAGTAGAGTCCACATTTTTTTACCCTATTGCCATTTGCGGTTGCGACTGCTATTGATGGTTTCCTATTTATATCCATTTATCCTTATTCCATGCTACTTTTTGACTCAGTTTCTTGAACCTCTCTTTGTGGGAAGTTCTGCTTTGACTGATTTTTATTTTAAACTACTCTATATTGTGAAGCTTTTTCCTTTCTCTCATTCTTTCAAACTACAACTCTTTCGGTTCTTACTGACACCTAATTTCACCTGATTTCCAGCAGAGGGATTCTTTCATTAATGGAACACGCTTAATGCATTTTATATTATTGATTGAAAACGGATTTATTATTGATTTCTAATAAGATTCTAAAGACTAAAATGTATATATTTACTTGTGATATGATAAAGATAACTTGCTAAAAGATGTAAAATAAAACCCTTTAACTCATAAAAAAAAAAAAAGTACAGGCTTATGAGGCATCCTGCTCGTCAGTGCCACCCCAGAGAGTGTCATTACTATGAGATAATGGTCCAACCAATGCAAGGGGTGGGGGGGGGGGGGGTGGACCGTCAGGAGGGCCAAATTGGTAAAAACAGGATCCTCAAGTGACCTGCAGAGTGAGTAGGCCCCAGCATCAGTTGACCTAGCTGGAAGGCCTCAAGATCCGCCAGAAAAATGCTATATCCACATCATGAGGATTATCGAGATGCAGATTCAAGTCCCCAAAAATGCTGAAGTTGGCAGCCCTCATGGCTAGAGGCCCTATAACATCCATGAGAGCTGTTCTGAATTCTTTGGAGGGGCGATAGATCAGCAAGCCTGAAAAGGTGTAATTGGCATTGAGCAAAATCACAAAGCTTCACACCCTGCCAGAGATTCCCTCACAAAAGAACACAGGTAGAAAAATTTAAAAATAACTGTGATACCACCCCCCCCCCCCCCAGCACCCTCTATTAAGGAACTTGATGCTAAATCCCGGAGGGAGAGCTGGTCCAGGTTCTGCTGAACTAGCATCAAATAACCATGTCTCTGTAAGAAATAGAGCATCCAGGGCTTCGTCCAGCAAAAGGTCATATATTTCAGCATGATGTTTAACCAAAGAGCGGCAGTTCAAACTGAGCAATTTTACAGTATAGCCTGGGTTGATAGTGGAACTCGCCAGGGCATAAGATTTAAATACCGGTATGACCAGTAAATGCCGCTAGCGCACGCAAACCCAGCTGACCCTGCAGGCACGCCCTCCTCTCAATCGGCACACAGCCATGACGGACCAGGGCCGAGCCAGGGGAAAATACGAACAGCCCTTGACACAGAAAGAGGAATTAAAAACAGAAACTGCACAGTTAAAAGCAATTAGCTGAAGACGTGCCCCGTGAGCCTGTAACGGGTGGGAGGGGTGCCTATAGTTGTAACCTAGAGGATAAATACACAAAGGAAGGTTTGTTTTCAAAGTGGTCTGAAACAACCCCTCAACAGCACGAATGACCCCCGGCTATGCTGTACTCACTGCTCCTTTTTTTGGGGGAAGAAACCTTGTCTCACGCACTTTTTACCTCCCGCTTCAAATAGAAGGTTGGTATACTAGCTCTAACCTCCCCTCAGGCATTTATCCTTTTCCGGACACCCTGTTGTGTCACATCTGGCCCGAAGCTGCTACACGCAGTACCACAGCACACTTCAAACTGAAACAACATTTACCCAGAGGAGGGTACTTTAAAGACTACGACACATTTCAAACCTACAGCGAAGAACTTCCTACTTATGTATAATAGATTCCATCACCGCCAGAACCTTCCCTACGGACAATTCCTTAGCCTCCGGAGGAATTACACAGAGTTACATAATTACAGGAGTCAGGCAACTGAGTTTCAAACAAAACTCCCTGAAACTGAATTATCCTAAAAAGGTCATCAACAAGGCTATGAAGAGGGCAAGAAACCACATCAAGGATTCCCTGTTGGAGGATAGGGTGACAGTCGAACAAGAGGAACGACCCATCTGTGTTACCACTTTTAACAAACATTCGAATCAGATAACCAAGATGGTTAATAAGCACTGGTGACTCCTCAACAGTTGCCAAATGTACTTCCCCAAACTAAATGGTTTACCAGAAAAAAAGGGAGGGATTTAAAGAACATGCTTGTCCATACAAGACCAATGAGACTCCCACCAACAAGACCGATAGGCCAACTATTGCCACCAGTACAGAGACACTATCCATGTGGCAACTGCAGCACATGCCACCTGACCTGCAGAAGTAGGCTTTTGAAATTCAGGAATGGTAGTGAGTGGGAGCAAAGAGGTTTCACTAATTACAGTAGCAAGAACATTGTATCTATGATCACCTGTCCATGCGGCCTGGAGTATATAGGAAAGACCACGAGACCCGTCAAAGTTCGCATTGGGGAGCATAAGGGCAACATTCGCTGCGGAAGAAGCACAACTAAGATGGCGACCCACTTACTTAGCCACAATCACGGAATGGGGGATTTGTTAAGTCCTGAAAAAGAAGCCTGGGGGGCTTCGGAACATGTTGACTAACCTTGGAGGCATAGCTCATTAAGGCAAATACACCTCATTCCCCACATTTTTAACAATATCAGCTCACAGGTGTAGTAAAAATTATTTTCTAACCGACGAGCCAGGTTTTTTATAACCTCACCCTACCATTCATTCGTGTCCTTCCCAGTCACAATCCTACTTGACACATAGTCGTCTCACACCAACAGTGCTCCCGCATATCCGTAGGTCGTAGCATGCCCCGTCCTGTAGAGTGGGGGAAGACCCCTATGATGAAGCATTACACCACGGGCCCTTTTGGTGTTTGAGGGGTATTTAAAAACACTGTGTATTTCCCACCATTGTAGGAAGCATACCCAACCTAGGAGGACACAGCCTTTGAAACTGTTTGAGGGTGGATCCTTGTGGTATAAAGACCATAGACTAAAGGAGGACCTATCCACCTCCACTACTTGTGATAAGTAGTACCTCTCTGCTCCCCTTTTTGTTCTTTTCTGATTTATAGACAGCGTACAGCTGTGGGAGTTCATTGTTTTCCAGGAATTGCTCCCGCGTATCCGAAGGTTGTAGCAGGCCCCGTCCCGTATATGGGCAGGAAGACCCCTATGATGAAGCATGACACCAAGGGCCTTTCTGGTGTGTGAGGGGTATTTAAAAACACTGCGTGTATTTCCCACCATTGCAGGAAGCATACCCAACATGGGAGGACACGGTCTTTGGAACTGTTTGATAGTGGATCCTTGTGGTATAAAGACTACCTCTTAATATCAACTGCTTTGCAGTCCTATCTAACAGCTAATGATTTTCCATTAGCTTCTCCCTCACTCATTCCTCCAACACTGATATAGGGGGTTTCTCAAGACCACAGGCCTAAGGCTGCTTCTATTTCCAAGATGTTGTTATTGCCTGCTACTGAACGTTCTAAATCTCTTTCCGAATTACTCTGGGCAGAAGACTTATCTTTATCGCTTTCTATTCCTTCACGGGATAAATTCTGGCTCAAGTTATTCAAAACCTCTAGGGCTACCTGCATCACTCAATCCTTATACTATATTTATAGTGGAGCTGTTGTTACTTCTGTTTGTATATCCAACTTCTCCCCTACCTCCTCTTCCCTTTTCTGGTCCTGTTCTGCGTCCACTGGGACTTTAATTCATCAATTATGTACCAATGTATTGAAGTTTTGGCAACTATTTGGTCTAAATGTATGAAAATATTTCAATGTAATATTCCATTACCAATGCCGAATGTTTTTCTTGGTTCCTCCGCACCTTCTTTGGATGTTTCTTCCCCTATCTTGTTGCTGTTTGATCTGTTTATTTCTTTAGAATTCAAAGTGAATTTGTCCTGCTGGAAAGATAACTCTAAAATATCATTGTTAATTTGGTGGAACTTTATTTGTGATGAACACAGAATGGGTAATGTCTCTTAACACAGAAAATTAAATCTGAACTATTGTGGTTACCCTTTACTTCTTATCTTTCTTCATGGGGACATGCATCTTAGTTTTTATCTTATCTTTATTCTTTCCCTTATATATATTTATTCTATTCTTTATACCTATCTTCTCTCTCTCTCTTTTTCTCTTTTTCTTTCTTTCATTTTCTTTCTGACTCTTTTCCCTTTTTCTCTTAAATGATTTGCCCATGTTTCTTCTTATACATGAATTAATTATTTTATTTATAATGTGTTCATTTGCTTGATAATTTTTTTCATTTCTCTGTATCTGAAAACGTAAAACCAAATTATTAAACAAAACAAAAAACCCACAATGTGGCATAGTTACTAGAAAATGATGCAGTGCTGCGCTACAAGCCATCTTGCTGCACTGAACTGCATCAATAGAAAAGTGCTGGGGTGCTTCATATTTGCAACAAAACAACACATCACTGTGCTTCCCTCTGCCCTGTCACAAAATTGGCTGCCCGGTGCCACTGCGGGTACTGCTGCACCATGGTGCAAGAGTGCCTGTGTTGCAGGGATGATTGTTTTTTGTGCAGGAAGGAACTGTCCTCTTTCCATGTCACATGTAGAAAGAGGAAAAAGTGAGGAAAAGTAAAAGTATTTCTCCTCATTGCGTCACTGTTACGCCTCCCCTGGGTGAGGCGTTGGAATCTGAATCAGACACACTCCCAGCTTTACGAAAATCTCGTAATTATGGGAAGGCCTCCGAATCTGTGGATGTTGTATTGTAACATTCACAGCAACACCCATGGAGTGTGGCTTTCCTGCAGAATAATATACGAAAGGGAGCCGTATTTACAAGGCCCTGAAAAGTCACACAGGGTGACTGTACGTGGCCTTGTGAATATAGACCCGTGCGCAGCTTCACCGGAGCATCAAAAGAGTGGTGCAAGGGGCTCGTAAATATTCCCCAATGTTTCTTTAAAGCTCTGTTAGGATTAGGATAAAGGGAACTGAGAGGAGAGGACACGAATTCAAGGATGCAGGCTGTGTGGTGTTTAGTGGAAATATGTCATTAACTCATTATTCCGTGACTTATTTTTCTTTTTAATATTAAATGTATGGAGTTAGTATAATTGGTGAGTATATACGAGACTCAGTGTAGCAAATTGCACAGTCCTCAATGCTACAGGGCTGTTAGACCTGGCACCTTGGCGTGAGTCTCCCTTCCACTTTTTGCTGATGTGCCTCAGATGTTTTGCTGGTGTTAGCTGCTCAGGGCACTGCGACACGGCCAATCCGTGCCGCAGTGCAAGTGCTCCCAATGTAAAGTGTATACATTAATTGATTTCCATGATTGGCTTATTTGGTTTACTATCAGTCCCAAGTAAAGTGCACCAGGAGTACAAGGGCTTGTGAATACAAATACTGTTAGTGGGCCTGCAGCGCTGGTTGCGCCACCCACAGAAGCAGCCTTTTAAAATGTGTCTAGGGTCTGCCATTGCAGAACCTGCATGCAGTCTGGTACTGTCATGCTGGCTGGGCAAGTGCACACACTTGCCAGCCTCTAAACCTTCCCTTTATTTCATATGAGTCACCCCTATGGTAGGCCCAAGGGCAGGGTGCATTGTAAGCATAAGGTAAGACATGCCCTGATGTGTGTGGCATGTCCTAATAGTGAATTACAGCCATTTTCGTGTTTCACTATTGTAAGGCTACCTACTCTCCATAGGCCAGAATGGGCTGCTAGAATTATTACACTACATAATCCCAACAGACTCAGGGATCATGGAAGAAAGTCAAGTTTAGTATGCCTGAACTCAGAATAATAAAATACTTATTTTATTAAAGTTTATTTTAATATCCTGTGTTTGCAAATGCTACTTTTAGAAAGTTAGCATTTGCTTGCCTAACCATTTCAGCCCGCCTCTGCCAGGATGCGTATCTGCTGTCTGGGTTGTATGAGTGACAGGGCTGGGGATGACAGGTGGTGAATGGAGGGATTACCCCAAGGTGGGTGGTGGGAGTGCCCCTTGACTCAGAATAGGGCTGTGCTCTGCCACCACAATACTGGCTCCACCTCCTGGGGAGCGACTGATGACTCTGCCCGACACCTAGCCCAGGAAGAGGAAAGACTGTCAACAAAGTGCTCCTGGCTGTACTTGTCATCTCAATGCTGGCTCCACCTCCTGCAGAGCGTCTGCTGTCCCTGCCCCACACACTGAAAGGAGAAGGCAGAGTCTGCACAACAAAGTGCTCCAGGACTGAAGAGACAAAAGAAACTGACTATAAATGTAGGAGCCCTGCTCCTAACATATCAGATTCAGTTTTCCCACAATGAACCTCTGCCCAACTAGAAGGACCAAGAAGAAACTGAAGTACTGTGCTACAGGGTGTCTTGCTGAGGAAGGAGAGGAGAAGACCAAAAAGGACTTTGTTTTGCTGTGCTGAAAATCATCTCCAAGGGCTTGTTCGAGCTTGCCCCCTGAACGGAACCCCAGGACCAGTGGGTTCCTTGTGTCTTCGCTCGTCTTGTGAATCAAGCTGTGTGTTCCTCCCGCCGGAGCTGGGACTGCGCCCCCCTTGCCCCCTCCTAGGACCATGGCACTCGGGAGCTGGCCTGCCTTTCTACCCGTTGAGAGCCCCGCTCGTGTAGAGCCGCTCTCTTCCCCTCGGGTCAGGCCACCTGCTCCTCTGCCACACCGCCCGCTATTGGAGTGCGCCTGAGTGCTCCCTCGCCCCTCCCGCCGAAATTCCACTCATGAGTGCGATCTACGCTTGGGCGGCCGCCCGTACAGCTGGACGTACCCAGCCACCCCGCTTTGCCTCCGAGTCATAGTACAGGCCGCACCGCCCCTCTGAAGTGACCCCCAGTACAGCCCGTCCCGAAGGTTGTGGGCCACGCCTACCTTTGACAACACACTCGCTGAACTAACAGAGACCCTGAGATACGCTAGCGCTACGAAGCGCACTTCAAGGTACTGTCCGTGCAAAGCTTGTCCCAACGTGTTCGGGCCTGCAACGTTCTTATTTCCCCGTCGACTGTGCGCCTGTTCCTGTTCTGTTTCATTCCTACCTGCTAGCCCTGCCCACGGAGTATGTGAGGCGCGTACCTGCATACGAGCCATCCAATCTGCCTCGGAGTACAGGGAGCCCAAGCATCGTACTCACTGCAAAGTCAACCGCACCGTACGCTGCGTACTGCGAGGTGCGTGGGCAATAGTAGGGCCTGTTCCGTCTACCCTGAACGAGGCGCACAGCCTTGTCGAACCTCGCACCGGAGCTCTAAAAGATCGCTCTGTGTGCGTAGACCAGTCTTGAAGGATAGTTGAACAATCAGGAAGCGAGCTAAGCTATTGTGACACTAAAGAGAACACTTGCCATTGCTCTTACCCCCTGTGGCCTCATTTTTAGCAAGGTTATAGAAGGTCTCGTGATAATTTACTTGCATATATATAATTTTTACATAAAGGATACGTATTTTTATAGAATTACCGCCTGGTTTCTAATTGTGGGGGGAATCAGTGTTTTTGCTGTGTATAACTACAAATGCTTAACTGACACATCGCCCTGAAGTTTAGCCTTGACTGCTCGCGCCACGCAACCTGAAGGGTGAGCAGGGATAGTTCCCTTGCCCTGATTAGAGGAGAGGGTCCCTGCTTGTCACAAGTACCTACCTGTGCCAACCAGAGACCCCCAATTCTAACAGGGGCTGACTGTCTCCCAGTTGTATTGCAAGTAAACCTATTTTCTATTGCCAATGACCTGTGTCTTTGATTTTTCCTAGTTAGAAGCTTGTCATGTTTACAGGTGTAATTGCTTCTTTGTTAATGTTCCAGGGTGTTTATTCCACAGCATTATCCAAGTGTCAGGCCCCACCCTCTTTAGCATCCCTGTCAATGGAAAATGTAGGTGTATTGAGGTCCTGTCCCCTCCTTGAGCGCAGCCAGGACTTTTCTTTTGATGATATTGTGTCTCAGTGTCAGTATCTTTCAGCTTCTCTGTGAATTAATAAATAATAATGTCCTGATAATTTGAGCCAAATCGCTTTGTAAAACAAGAGACACCAAATATGTAGCAATTATAAACAGATGAGCACAGTTAATCCTTAGAAAAGGCTTGTAAAATAATGTGCATGTAGGTTAAAATAGCTGTTCCATCAACTCTCAGTTTAAATCTTTGAACAATGTTCACAGAAGTGGCTACTGTTTTTTAAGCCCTATCCTGAATTTTGCAATTGATCCACACTTTTTGACACCTCATTTATTGATTTCACCAAGCTACTTACTGAGCTTCATCTGAGCAGTTAAAGAAGGGCCTGGTAGTGTCTTTGCGAGTTTGTAGTTTAAGGAGCAGAGTGCTGCTGCAAGAACATTTTTTGCACCCAGTTTAAAAACATGTTTAACAGCAGATGACATCACTAAACTTTGTATATTCTGATGCAGAATTGACCCTGTGCTGTTTGTCTCTTGTACTTCTTTTTTGTTTAAATGTATCTTTATTAATAGTTTTGTATATTTCATCATTATAAATCTGGGAAGATTATAAGAAGCTGTAAAATCCAGTTTACAGGAAGATATAATATAACACGATTACACTCAATAATATATCATCATCTAATATTGTAAACATTACCCAAAGCCATATGTCACATCTTACCCTAAGTTCATATTTCTATAGTAAAAAGGCCAGAGAAGTACAATTGCAACGAGAGTCAGATAAAACATCCCCAGTTAGCTTTTCCCTTCATTATTCCCCACAAGTATGATATCATCTGGGGAGACGAGTTGGCCTAACGGTTAGGGCGGTTGACCTCAAATCTGAGGATCCGCGTTCGAGTCTCAGCAAGGACACACAACATCCTGTGATTCCGGGCCAATCACTTAATCTCCCAATAATTGATGTATCCTCATTTAATATAACTGGTGCTCGTCGAAAGCATGTGCATACCTTTGGGTCAGGCTTGCGCTCTATAAAACTCCATAATAATTCCAGATCTAACCCAGTCATTTCTTTATTATTCCTGAGAGTGCAGCCATTCTTCGAGAGGGCCACAAATACTTCCACCATATTGCTTAGCTCCTTTCTCCTTACGTTTATAAAATGAGGTCTCTAAATTAAAAATAGAAAAAACCTCCCTTGCCACTGCTGAAGGATGGTGCCTGTGGATCCAACCACGCTGAGGCGATGCAGACCCGAAACACCGCCATTGCATGAAGCATCAAGGACTCCTATCCCATCAATTCCACCCCCAGTACCATCACTCCAGGAGTTAGATCCAGCTTAATATTGAATATATCTCCTAGTATTTAGAAATCTGCAATCTTAATATGTCTAATACAGGGTGTGTGTGACAAGTGAATTAGATCTGCTGCATAAAATTGACATTGTGGTAAATTGACCCTCTCTGATTCTCCCCTCCCATTTAGAGATTTTTGCTGGGGTAAATTATAAGTCAAATATTGTCTTACGGTGCTGTGCATGCAGCCCCGAAGAGCATAGCACTGCACGACTTAGCTCAAGTGAATCATAGGAGGTGTGTTCATCTAACCCAAGCTTTGCTGCCACTTAACATTGTACTTCTCAAGGTCCTCTGGTGCCCGTTTACACAGCTGTTTCTAGATTACACTGATAAAAAGTTTTCCCACCCCAAGAAGAAGATCCAATAGTGGTATCCTCTCCAAACCTACCGCCCCCCCCTGTTTTCTATTTAAAAAGCTGTGAAGTTGCAGATATTTGAAAAACTGTCCCTTGTTCTTCCAAGGATGTCAGACCTCCCCAGATGGAAGAGTCCAAACTGGAGTTTGCGATATTGTATCTTCAAATCCCAGGATGCAGCGAGGTTGGATCAGGCTGGGACTGCACTGAGGTGTAGGTTGTCAACACAAGATGAACATGGAAACTGTGTTTGAAGGTTAACGCTTGAAGTTGATCTAAGTTTAGAGTCTTTTTCTGTAGTTTTTGGTGCAGTAGTGGTAGGAGACGTCAGGACCCCTTGGTGATCTCATGTTATGTTATGGTAGCTGAGACTTTACGCATTGTGCCAAGGTGTTTGGTCAGCATCGTTTGGTTTGAACCAGTACAGAGGCTTTTACGCAAGGAATCCATCAGTTACTTTGAGTGACAAGCGGAAATACTCCTGATTTGTCCATTACTTCCAAACACCACAAACTCAACACTGCACCCATGCACACCCTGACAAATGCACACAAACCACAACATTGGCACTGCCCCGTACCACACACACATCACAATAAAATGCACAACAACATCACAATCTGAGCACTGCCCCCACACATATGCACACAAACGTCACAATCTCAGTACTACCGCCATACACAACCTTACAAATGCCTACTAACATCACAATATCAGCACTGCCACCCACACCCTTACAAATGCACAAAAACAGCACAATCTCAACAGTGCTGTGTACACATGTGCACACACCCTTACAAATACAGACAAACCTTACAATCTCAGCGCTGTGCCCTACGTACAGACACACACACATGCACACACCCTTATAAATGCACAAAACATCACAATCTCGGCACTGCCCCAACACAGGCACATAAAGATCATATTTTCACACTTTCTCCCATACACACACTGACGAATGCACACAAACACCACAATCTCAACACTGCCCCATGCATACCCTTCAACATAGGACATTGCAACATGGAGCGTTACATCCTGCCAATGTTTTTTTTGGTTTAACTCTTCAGCATAGACGAGACAGGACGAGTGTGCGGCCTGATGGCTAACCTGTCTTGTTAGAGGTTGCCCCAGCAGCAAGCTTTGCTCCCACAATGGGAGAGGGCTGCAGGCTCTTGGGCCATGTATGTTGTAAGATAGAGACCAGGGAGCTATCATGGATCAAAGCAGACGCGTGCCTGAGGTTTACACGCCTATGGACCATACAAAGCTATGGGTGGGCTGGTCTGGGGTAATACTTTGAACTGGGGTTTTACCTGGCTGTGCGCCCCCTCCCACCCTGAGTGTGTCTTTCTCACGTGCCATCATCCTACAAATATAACAGGGGAAAATGCCTAAACTGATACAATTATTCAAACAATAATTTGGCTCAAACGGAAGAAAAACTTATTTCCACCGGAGTTTTGCTATTAACCGGCGTTCTCTAGCAGCGTCAATCGGGCACTGTTCTCCCGCGCAGTTGGCCCTGAGGAGAATCCCATTTGTGACCTGCTGGGATTCGAAACGCGTAGGCCTCTGTCTAAGAAGTTGCTCTAATATAAACTCAAGTGTTGAGTGACACTTCACTTGAGTTTTATTGTACACATCATTGATGAGTTTTGTGTTGAAAATTATCATTGGTATTTTTTAAAAATTCTCTGAGTGTACTGTTTTTCCCTTGAAAATTATCTGTTTATAACATTGAATTTGATTTACAGAGCAATTCTAATTGTGTTTTATGTCCCTATACTGGCACATCCGTGATTTTAGGGTGTGTCAGACCTTGTATGAATGGACGTATGTGATTTGAATGACTGTGATATGGCTGAGTAGTATAAATGTGTATATAGTATTTTCTAATGTGTTGTGTTCTATTCATTTTTGATGCAATTTGTCAGGAATTCATGTAGTGAATTTTTTTCTACTTAAAATGATTAAACAGCTATTAAATAGCAAAACTCCGGTGGAAATAAGTTTTGCTTCCGTTTGAGCCAAATTATTGTTTGAATAATTGTATCAGTTTTGGCATTTTCCCCTGTTATATTGATATAAGTGCTCAGCCTTACTGATTAGAGCCAGCTCTTTTTAGGTCGAGCAGACCTACCCTCAATGCGTGAGCATTGATGGTGTCTGCTTCAGATCTAATGTTATCCGTATTTGGGAATGTGGATAGCAGAGTGCCACGCGCTTTCCCACTGTCGGATTTCACCGCGGGAGCGAGCGCGCTTGCGCAGACCGCAGGGCTTGCATGCAAACACGGCACGCACACAGGCAGGCCTCATCCCCTGCACGCACAGGCGCGCGCGCACACACACACGCAGGCACCCGCAGGCACACACATGCAGGCACACAGCCCCCCTCCCTCCCCCCTCCCCCTCTTACCTTACCGGAGTCGGACTCGGGCTCGCACCATCTGCCAAGGGAGCCCCGCAGAGCACTCGAGCTCCTCTCCCACTCTACCAAGAAGCGGAGCTCTCCCCATAGGCATGGGGGCCTCGCAGTCTCCCCGCTGGTCTTCACCCGGGCCCCCTCCTGGGACCCGGGACTTCATGCGGCACTTCTCTTCTACGGGCTCGCGCTCGTCCAAACGAAACGAAACTGAAGAGTGGCGCGCATGCGCAGGCAGCCCCCGCCCTTCCACTGCTCACAGGCCGGTAAAGAGCTGATGGCAGCGCAGGACTGGTGATTTTAGTGTAATTGTGTGCTTATGTCATTAATTTCGGGGCCTGCTGCTAAAGATGGATTAGCTTTTACTTTCCTGGCAGTCTGTCGCTATCTAAATAAGCACGCGTTCTAGTTGTTAAATGGCATGGCCATGATTTACGGCCCGAGCAACTTAAAGCCTCTGTATGAAAATTGTACTTCTCTGCACTCGCGTTTCTCGCTGTCTCACCCGCAGCTGTTAGTAGAACAGTGAGAACCAAACTCAAAGAACGGCGAAATTGCGCCAACAATCTCTGCTCTTAGCCAGTGAGATACAAAAGGCGTGTCCCGTGTGGGTATACCGGACAATGTGTAGTGTCAACTGTTTCTCCGCAACTTTGAATTTTTCTGGTTATTTTTAGCAGATAGCAGAGTTACTGCTTTTGACACCGAGATTTTTTTATGACTGCAGCATAGGAGAGGTCTGCACCAAGCAGCTCCTGGAGCAGGGTCATCTGTTGAGATGCAAACAGCCCTTCAATGTGTCACTATGTGTGCAAATTAAAGAGGGGCTTCGCGGTTTCTCTTTCAGCCGGGGACACCAACTCTTAGAACCAGCCCTGTGGGTGCTCCTCTAGTCTGCACTGCCAGCCTCGCCACTCTCGGGTTTCGCATCTGAATGCCCACCTGCTTTCCCCTACTCTCTCTCGCTTGCCCGTGCATAATGTATTCACAAGTGCATAAGTTACTCTTATGGTGTGTATAGTACATAATGTCGGATGCGAGTGACTTTGGGCGCATCACAATTCTGTGCTTTATGAATAATGAACATTTTGCACTTGCGGGAGATATGAATTTAATTTATGGCACGATCTGTCCTTTATGTTTCCGTAAAGTCCTAAGTGGGACAGAAGACACCAATGTTGACCCAGTAATTTCTTTGTTTAAATCCTCTGAGTTGTACAAACGGTCTTGCCCACATGACGAAAACCAGTCGAGGCATCCGCTGTGTAACTATTGTTGTGAGTATCTGCTCGTTGGATAAATGGCAAATGCCTTGCTGTTTCACAACACAATATGTGTACAGAGGGCTTATTTTTGGAAGTGTTTTCACCTCTTCAGGCTAAGTACACCCTCTTTGTCGACGAAAGGATCTTATTTATAAGGCAAACACTTCAAGCGATGTCATTACCTGTAGGTAATTAGGCACTTAGCAACAGCATTGCAAAACGGACGTTCCATCACACAACGATATTATACTGTCATTCGCCGGTGGAATATGAAGCCCAGAGTGCTCAAACGTAGATAATATTATTTTACCACAAACCCTTAAATACTGTTGCCTGGCGCTGGATGAATAGCAGCGTGCAAGCTGCTCTGCAAGCAGCCCGCTGACGCACTTAGTTAAACCCACGCCAGTGCCCGCACTTGTGTTAGAAGAACAGGAGCACCGAACACTCTATGTGAGGAGGAGACAAGAACATGGAAGACTCAACAACTCAAGTCATGTGAGTAGTCATTTATTCGTTGAATGACGCAACATTTTTTGAAATCCTGGGAGATCCAGCATTCTTTGCAGCTACAAGTGAAGGGGGTGGTTCATTAGTGCTATGGACGTGTCACTGTCGGATTTCCAGAATAGGCGTTCACACAGATTATGAAACAGAGCCTCATGCCCTGTATGGGTATAATAGGAGTGATTGTATTTCAGCTGTGTAAGAGCTGTGCTATGTACCTGGAGCTGTGGGTGTGCAGACAGCGCTTCCTTTATATGGACAGCACATGGAACAGAACTCTTTTTGGGATAACAAATAATGGTATAAGTATAGAAACTAGACGCCTTATCCTCCAAATACGAATGCACAAGCCTTTGGAAAGAAGCTATTTTTGTTCTGTTTTATTTAACTGCAGACTCGCCTTCACTTTGAACTTTACAATGGCTAATCAACTGACTGTTAATATGGTAGCAGAAGCAGGGGAAATACATGCATATAATGGATTTCTGTAGTACTTAATTCATGCTTTTAAAGCATTTAGTTGAGGTGTGTGGTCGTGAACCGCGCTGAGTGGATTAGCACCTGACTGACTGGTCCAAAACATGGAAAGGGGATTAGAGGCACGCTCAACATACTATAATTAGCCAGTATCAGTATGGCAGGAGAGAAAATGCAGATTTTCTTTAGGAATATTATTTGACACATTTACTCGTGTGCCAGTCACACATCACTCCTGCACTTTTGACAAATGCACATATTGGTTCCTACCCCCAGTAAGTAGCTATCAATCAATCAATCAATCATTGACACTTATAGAGCGCGCTACATACCCGTAGGGTCTCAAGGCGCTGGGGGGGGGGGGGGGGGGGCGGGGGGGGGTGCCGCTACTGCTCGAACAGCCAGGTCTTCAGCTTCTTCCTGAAGGAGAGGTGGTCTTGGGTCAGGCGCAGGTCGGTCGGGAGGGAGTTCCAGGTCTTGGCGGCCAGGTAGGAGAAGGACCTTCCTCCTGTAGTCGCTCTTCGGATGCGGGGGACGGCGGCGAGGGCGTGGTTGGCTGATCGGAGGTGGCGTTTGGGAGCGTAGAAGTTGACTCGGCTGTTGAGGTAGCTCGGGCCTTGGTCGTGTAGGGCTTTGTGTGCGTGGGTGAGGAGGCGGAAGGTGATTCTTTTGTTGACGGGGAGCCAGTGAAGGTCTCTCAGATGTCCGGAGATGTGGCTGGTTCGTGGGATGTCGAGGATGAGTCTGGCTGAGGCGTTCTGGATCCGCTGGAGTCTCTTCTGGAGCTTGGCGGTGGTCCCGGCGTAGAGGGCGTTGCCGTAGTCCAGTCGGCTGGTGACGAGGGCCTGGGTGACGGTCTTCCTGGTCTCGGTGGGGATCCACCAGAAGATCTTCCGTAGCATGCGTAGGATGTTGAAGCACGCCGAGGAGACGTTGTTGACTTGCCTGGTCATGGAGAGGGAGGAGTCCAGGGTGAAGCCCAGGTTGCGTGCATGGTCTGTCGGTTTGGGTGCGGTGCCCAGGGCGGGGGGCCACCAGGAGTCGTCCCAGGCGGAGGGTGAGGAGCCCAGGATGAGGACCTCCGTCTTGTCCGAGTTCAGTTTCAGGCGGCTGGTCGTCATCCACTCGGCTACCTCTTTCATCCCTTCGTGCAGGTTGGCTCTGGCGGCGGCGGGGTCGTTGGTCAGGGAGAGGATCAGCTGGGTATCGTCGGCGTAGGAGATTATGCTGAGGTTGTGTTTGCGTACGATGGCCGCGAGGGGGCTCATGTAGACGTTGAAGAGGGTGGGGCTCAGAGATGATCCTTGGGGGACGCCGCAGATGACTTCGGAGGCCTCTGACTTGTACGGTGGTAGGCGGACTCTCTGTGTTCTTCCGTCGAGGAAGGAGATGATCCATTCCAGCGCCTTGTCCTGGATTCCGATGTTGCTGAGGCGCCGTACTAGGGTGCGGTGGCAGACCGTGTCGAATGCCGCGGAGAGGTCTAGGAGGATGAGGGCCGCTGTTTCTACATTGTCCATCAGGGCTCGGATGTCATCGGTGGCGGCGATGAGGGCGGTCTCGGTGCTGTGGTTGGCTCGGAAGCCGGACTGTGAGGGGTCGAGGGATCCGTTCGTCTCGAGGAAGGCGGCCATCTGCTTGTTGACGGTCTTCTCGATGACTTTGGCTGGAAACGGGAGGAGCGAGATGGGGCGGTAATTCTTGAGGTCGGTGGGGTCCGCTGTTGGTTTCTTGAGTAGAGCGCTGAGTTTGGCGTGTTTCCAGCTCTCAGGGAAGATGGTGGTGTCAAAGGATGTGTTGATGATGTCTCGCAGGTGGGGTGCGATGACAGCGTCGGCCTTGTTGAAGACGTGGTGAGGGCAGGGGTCGGTCGGTGATCCGGAGTGGATGGAGTTCATCGTGCGGATGGTGTCTTCGGTGCTGATCGGGGTCCAGGCGTGGAGAGTGGTGGTGGGGGGTGGTTGTTCGGTCATGGTGTGCGTTGGTTGGTTGTTGAAGCGGTTGTGTATGTCTGCGATCTTGTTGTGGAAGTATGAAGCGAGGGAGTTGCAGAAGTCTTGCGATGGGGTGATGTCGTTGTTTCCTGCGCTGGGGTTGGAAAGCTCTTTCACGATGTTGAAGAGTTCCTTGCAGTTGTGTGCGTTGTTGTCCAACCGGTCCTTGAATGCTGTTTTCTTGGTGGCGCGGATCAGCTGGTGGTGTTTCCGGGTGGCAAGTTTGAAGGAGGTCCTGTTGTCCGGTGTCGGTTCCCTTCTCCAGACTTTCTCGAGGGCTCGGCAGTTCTTCTTGGAGCTCTTGAGTTCGTCGGTGAACCATGGGGCCTTCTTGCTGCCGGGTCTGCTAGGCGGGGTCCTCAGTGGGGCGAGTTCGTCCGCGCAGTTGCTGATCCACTTCGTGAGGTTGTCGGCGGCCTGGCTGGGGTTCGCTGAGCTGGCAGGAGGGTGCTGGCTCAGGGAGGTGGCGAGCTGGTCTGCTGTGATCTTGGGACCTGTAGTGAGCCTGTAGTGAGCCACCATTCAAAAAGCCCGATGTTGTAACAGAAACAAGTTAATAAAAATGGAGGTTGCATCTCAACATTCGTCCCGAGATTCTTCTGTGTGAATTTAGGGGCTTATTTATGAGCCCTTGCGTCACTTTTGCGCCGACAGTGCGTCACTCTATCTATCTATCGCCCTCACTCGATCTATCTATTGCTCTCACTCTATCTATCGCCCTCCCTCAATCTATATCGCCCTCCCTCTATCTATCGCCCTCCCTCAATCTATATCGCCCTCCCTCTATCTATCGCCCTCCCTCTATCTGTCGCCCTCCCTCAATCTATATCGCCCTCCCTCTATCTATCGCCCTCCCTCTATCTATCGCCCTCACTCTATCTATCGCCCTCACTCTATCTATCACACTCACTCTGTCTATCTATCGCATCACCACAGCATCACTCAGCACCACCACAGCATCCCTCAGGGGCACCACAACATCACTATGCGCTACTACAGCATCACTGAACGCCACAGCATCATTTGTCGCCACCACATCACTCAGCGCATCCACAGCATCAATCTGTGCAACCATTCAACAACAACTGGTTCAAATATGTTCTCTCAATGTTTCAAGCTTTATTACAAATGTCACAAAAAGAGGTTAATATTTCACTTCTGTTCTTGGATTTTAGTCACAATAAAATACACTGAACATAATCTTCACAAAAGTTATTTACAAAAGTTTAAGCTATTGCAATTATAAATTAAAATCACTTTTATGTAAGTATTACTTATTAAAAAATTAAAAGCCATTGTTATTTGTAATGTCAATTCATCTAAGTCACGTAAATACAACATACATTGCATTACAAATGCTGTAGGTGTCACATTTGTGAAAGTTAAAACTATTGGCATTGTAAATGACAAAGATATTAATTTCACCATTTTCAAAACCAACACATAAATACAAAAATTCTCATTTCCAATACCAATAGCTCAAACTTTCCTAATACGAGACCTATTGCATTGCAAATGCTTGTTTGATAGTAGTAATTATCCTACAAAGACAGGTCACACAGACGCTCATGGGGTGGGCTCATTACATTCTAATGCCACGGTCAAAGGATGCTCTCTTCTTCCAGGTGTACCAAAGCCCCCCTCCCACGAGACCCAGCAGACCAGGCACAAGCACCAACAGCAACGAATGCCCCCACCCTACAGCTAGAGTCACCGCTAGCGCAATGATGAACTCCAGCCCAGCTCCTACGGCCTTGGCCCGGTTAAAGATGCTCCCAGCTGGATTATCTTCCTTCTTCTTCATTTGTCGTATTATGCTAATCAGTTCCTCCACCTGTTTGTTGTTTTCTTCTCCAATCGCCCTGTTGTTGAAGGCGCAGTAACGATCTCCACATTTGGTAATTAATGTTCTGAGTGAGTCGGCTTCCTTAACAAATGCTTGTATTGATTTACCTCCCAGGTCGTCTTTGCGGGTGAAGACGACCACCATTCGCTTGAGCAGCTGAGCTCCGAAGAGACCCTCGACCCTCTGGACCACCTCACACTTCTCTTGGGTGAACCTTCCGGTCTGGAGCACCAGGACCAGGGCGTGGGGCCCCCCAGGGCCACAGAGCTCCAGGCCACGGCTGACGTCACTCCTCACTTCTTCTGGACTGGTGCTGTTCAAGAACGCCGGGGTGTCCACGACCACCAGGCGCCTTCTGCCCCGGACACAGACCTCCCTCTGGCACTCCAGGGTCATCGTATTCGAAGATGGCCTGGACTCAAAGCGCCTCTCCCCGAGGATGCTGTTCCCGGTGGCGCTTTTTCCGGCTCCGGTGCTTCCAATCAGTAAAATCGACAGGTATTCATTTTCAGTACGTGACCCATAGTCCGGTGTTTCTGCAATGAAAACCATCAACATGTCAGCAAGAAGAAATGCACCAAGTTTAAATTGCATGCAGGGCGTGGAGGTGTTGCAGAGGGTCATAATGTTATATTTGAGAGCACTGTATGGTGGCACATTTGTTTAATGGATAGTCGAATTGTCTTGTGTGTGCTCATGGTTGCAGGTGCCAAGTTTGTGGTATGCTTTGCAGAGGATCAATAATACGGAAACAAAAGAGTGTTTACCTCCGTATCGTTTAGTGAGGTGTAATGTCCGTTTGCACAGTTCTGTGGCCCTTTTTCCATATATGGAATCAGACTCTCCTGTAAGTTATTGCACATTCAGTAGACACCCCTTGGGAGAGGGAGCCGTGGGAGCAGGGAGCAAGAGCTGGATATTTCCTGTGAAGTCTGGACACTGCCACTGGGACATTACTGTAGCGCTTAAAAGCCACCCAATTTGAAGCAGAAATGCGAAACCCGCTTACTGAGGACGTGAATCGGTCAGCTGACGTGCATGTTCA
The DNA here is from genome assembly GCF_964263255.1 of Lissotriton vulgaris. NCBI lineage: Eukaryota > Metazoa > Chordata > Amphibia > Caudata > Salamandridae > Lissotriton > Lissotriton vulgaris. The sequence continues at coordinate 2,157,932 of NC_141692.1, read as the reverse complement.
AAGCGGCCAAGATTTCAAGCTGCTTATGAGGGACATATCCAAGGTTGGAGGGAACCGACATATCTGCAACATTTGCATGTATTATGTGTGACCCTTGGTGCGGAACACAAAAAAAATCTAAAATCTCAGCTTTTTGCTCTACAAAGGACGTTAAAACATTTTTAGTATTCCTACATCACTTGCCTAAAGTATGGAATCAACAGTGACCAAATAGAGCAGAGCCCAACTTTTTTTGACAGCATGGTCAGACCATACAGCGTGGCACAGTTGGGTGCAGGTAGTGACTATACTAACTACTAAAGTAAAAATATTTGCCACCTTTCTGAAAACGCGCCATGTATAAGAGTACCTAAAACACTCCAATGTTGTCATAATGTCCCGAGGCAATGCAAGAGAGAAGCACACTGCTTCTATCGGCCTCACACCTGAGCCAGCCAACATGGCCACTGGCGCTGTGAGACAGCTCTCACTGTCAGGCCAGAGGTTGGGTCTTGTCCGAGACTGTGTGAGATGCCAAGTGGTATCGTCGCGGTGCCACTCGGAATCTGTACACAGTATTTGTTAACAGCATTTCTTAGTGAACACACTGTGAGACTGAGGGTGGAGCTGTTGTTCTATTTTTAGAAGAGGTTCAATTATTTCTTGAAAGTTGCAGAAGGAATGCTGAACCTACAATCACTAGGGCTGGTGCAGTGGCAGAGCTGGGACCAACCTACAGCCTGTTGACACTGCCATGCCATCCTACTTAACCACAGGAGTTACACAAACAATGGCTGGGGATTCTGTGTGGTGCAAATCATGATGCACTGCACACCTACTAAACCTCTGTTATGATTTGTAATGTACCCCAATATAGGCCTGGGTGGTCACCTAACCTTTCACCTACATTTTTTCTGCCATTGTACTACATAACAGTTTTTGGTATTGACCTTTTACCTAGTTAGGTGCTGCGTACATGTTGTGTGGTTTTCTAGAAAACTAGCCTGATTAGATATGCATGAGGATTATCAGAATCACAGCAGGTTTGCCGTTTTCTGTATAAAAACTATGTATAGAGGTCATCCCCTTTGTCATCCTTGGCCAACATGACCCAGCAAGGTAGAACCCCTGAGGGTACCTTAGGGTAAATACACACCATATCTTTGCTGGGGCAGGCAGAAGAGAAATACATTCATGCTGACACACTGACGCCAGACGTTGAGGTTCCTGAATGCAGACACTCCAGCAGGCAGTGTTCTGACTTCCCTCGAGGGGAGACCATCTCGAGACAAAGATGGGGTCCTTCATTCTCTCACACCAGGCAATGGGGGATTCTTGGCTCTACACCTACATCCATGTTAGGTAAACTTAGGTACATTAAGTTAAGTTTGCATCATAGGACCATGTATTATTATTGTCATGTATTTATGTACCTGCCTATATGCATTGTTTTAGCACTATGCTAGGAATCTACCATCCATTTACTCTGTTGGTGCTTATAATCATATAAATCTGTTCCTGTCTTATAGATGATTTAGCACACCTACTTTACATGAGAATGATCCTGGTTCAAAAAATGCTTATTGAAAATGTCCCCGCTGTTTATTCTGTGTATCTCTCTGAGACAAAGTGAGCTTGAGTGACTCAGCGAAAAGTACTGTACTTTTTAAACAATCCCTGATGGGAAGGGTTGGCATGTTCGATAGTTGCCAAGAACTATTCTCTTCTTTGTGAGAGGAGTTTACAGTGGCACTGTGAGCTAGCTGGTATACAGGTGAACATACAGTCTATGTTGTTTAAACGCGCAGTTCCTACATAGGTGTATAGGAACTACACAACATGGCAATACCAACTTTGGTGTGGTACTTATTTAACAGTAAAATCTGAGTACTTAGCCGTGTTTTTCTCAGAGACCCCTACTCACATTTATACAGAGACATTTGAAGTGGGAAGGGAAAAATCTGCCACAGCTGAGAAGGCATATCTTATGTATTGGTTGTAGGTTTATTCAAGTTGGAAGGATAGTTCCCTATTGTGCATGAACCTTATCTCAGTTTCCTTGAAACTTTTTCAACAATGACTGAAGAAAAAAACACGACAGCACTACATGTGAATGCAGTGGGGTAATAATGACCGGTGACCGGTGAGATCATTATGGAGTGCCCAAAGGGAGAAACAGTAATTTTATCAACTTTTTCTGAACTTGTTTCAGTATCACTAAAACATTCATACGAGCAGGAGTGGGTGGTAGCACTTTCTCCAGGATAATATCGCAACCATGTAGGATGGGATGCTGAGTCACCTCACCATGTAATCTCAGTTAAAACTACTCCAACTCCACAGAGACAGTACCCTATTAAACAAGAAGTGAAAAAGCAAGTCACGGTGATCTTGGATCAACTTGAACACCATGGTGTAATAGAAAATTGCAACTCTTAAATGAATAATCTTGGTTTCCCCTAATGAAGCCTGACAATTCATACTATCTAGTTTTAGACTACAGCCATCTGAACACATGCACAAAGACATTTGTAGTACAGAAAACACACAGTGCTGCAATAATGAATAACATGTTGTGGATAAAAATACAAAACCACACTAGATACCTCAAATAGATTTTCCTGCCAAAATATAGTGCATAAAAGGAGAAATTTGACATCATTGTCAGCATAAGGCTTTCAGCGTCAATTTTGTAGACTGTCCCAAGGGTATCAGAATAGGGTTACAGAGTTATTTCAACATTTTGATAAGGACGCATTGTCCTATCTAGATGATATTTATCTAACAGATGATGATTTATTCGATTATTTGACCAGAGTGAGCAACATTATTTTAGGAATTGCCTCTGAGGGCCATAAATTCAACTTTAAAAAAAATCGAAAATAGCCCATCTCAATGTCCTATTTTTGGGATACAAGTTATCAAGTGAAGGGAAAAGCCTAGCAGCTAACTTTTTAGACAAGTGTGTGCTGCTACAACCTCCAAAAACTCTAAAAAATGTACAATTCATGTAGGGATTCCTAAATTTTGGCAGAACTTACATTTTAGATTACGCACTTCTATGACTTAATCAGACCTGATTTTTCAATTAGACATTGGACACAGTAACATACGGATATCCTTCATTCCTTACAAGCTGACATGATAGCTTCCAAACCCGTACACATGTGTAAATGCACAAAACTGATGATCCGTGTAATCGCAGGTCAATCAGGGTACACTTACCTAACCTTCAATGAAGGTGAAACAGTACCGATTGCATACAAATGACACCTGTAAACAAACGCTGAAAGGCGATTTGCTTTTACTGAAAAAATTTGAAGTAGTACAGACCGCTGTGGTGAGAGAAAGCTTACATTAAGGGGCTAGATTCAGTTTAGGGCCTAAGAGGTTGGAATCTATAAACATACAGTAATACACAACACAGTACTTCTAGGACCATACATTTCATAAACTATTCATGCTCGTTAAGCCTACTTTTATCCACGGCAAGTTCAATCAATGAACAAAAAACTTTCAATTTTTTAACGTTTAGGGTAGGTACACAACTATTCAGTCATTTTTTCAATAATGGATGACACAGAACTTGCTTATCTCTTAATTTTTTCTATTTATCTTATCCGTTTGTTTTTATAAATGCAAATGTCCTTCAATCACATGACAAAACATAATTAGATTACTTTTTTTGTTGTATTTATACATCTAATTTTCATGCAGTGAAAACATTTTTTGGTCAATTGCAAAGAAATTATACAACACAATCAAACACAAGTGCTTTTCATATATACAGTGAATACCACATTTAAGCGAGTGTGTTCATAATCCTGCGTTTTCTATCCACCAGGGTACATCTAAGTAGTACTGCTTGGTCAATATTACTAAGTGGTCCCTAAAAATGTATAGGCTCAGAGAGTCGTTGCAAAAATGTTCAGAGTTTAAACAATTCGACTTTTTTATGGCTAAACTTTTTGAGTCCTTTTTGGTACTTCTATTTATTGTCGATGCTCTGAGTCCTATAAAAGTGAAGAGTTGTGTGGGTGTGCCGACATGTTTCGACCTTCGTGGTGGGGACCAGGAGGATTTTGAAGAAGGTCTTCCTCAGGGCTGGGACTTTGTGATAGGATTATGCTGATCTAGAGTGGTTGAAATGCATTGGTTTAATGTTCTGTCTCATCATGTACAGTTTACATCTTGGGACGTTCAGGATCTTTATTTCTAAACTTTGTCTTGTCTTGTTTTCTACGACGCGGCGATATGGAGATTAAATCTTCCTGCTTTGTCTTCCGGCGTCTCGGCTTCCTCATCACTTGACGAGGAAGTAAGAGAAAGAGCACAGGCTCAGGCAAAACAAATAATTGTCATATCTCCAGTATCAGCCTTAGGGGCTTTCACAAAAGCTAGCATTCCAATTGCAAAACTGCTACATCCACAATTGATACAATTCTCTCACTGTAGCAGATGTAGACTACAAAGACGATCCTAAACTAAAACAAAAGCATGTGTGCAGTAGGAACAAGAATATCCTCTTCCGGATTGAATAATGTCTCTAGATCAGCCTACCATAGGAAGTAAACAGTAATACAGCGCAGCATGTGAGATTGTGAAAGGACGTATGCGGGACAGCAAGTTCCATCTTAGTAGAACGAAGACGCAGTCTCTAGGAGACTGCACAGTACAGCTGGCCCGAATTAAAAGCCCTATTACTGGCACTAACACAAAAAGATCTGGAATTCCCCACTCAATTCATTTGACTGTGTCCAGCCTTAAAATCAATATCTTCACTACTGGGATCAGAATGGGTTCAAAGACTCAAAAGGTTGCACAACAAAGCACAAAATGTTTAGGAATAAGTGGCAGACTGAAAAGAGACTTGCAAAGAGATTGTGTAACAAAAAAGCTGAGTCATCAACTTGATAGCGTTTATGTTGAAGGAAATACATTAGCTGATGAAGCCGCCAAGGCAACATTGCGGACTGCTGCCGTAACTACAATCACTCGTTCTGGCACAAGAATAGATGGACAGATAATGGCAGCTGTCATTGCTCCATCAAAACCAGCTCAGCCTTGCCTATAGGCTTTCTGCTCAAGTACTCCTACAAGTTAAATGCAAAAAAAAATATTCCATATGCTCAATTTCCAGGAGTAGGGGTAAGAGTAAATCCAAACATGGTGAGGCGCGCAGCAGATGCGCTTAATGCCAGACCTTCATGAGCCTCGCTCTACGCTGCAACATTATACTTCTGATTCTGCTATTTGTGACAATTTTCAATTTTAAAACACTTGCACTTTGCACTTTGGTACATGCTCCTCTTAAAGATTGTATGTTGTGCATCTTTTTAGCGTTTACCTCTTTGTCACCCTCCAAGCACTCCTCCCTGGTCCAACAAGGGCTCACCCGATGAGTGGAGGGAGGCTGTGCTGACGGATGTGACCACCGGCATTTCCGGTGGCAACCTGAAACGAGGGTAACGTTCTAGTGGCCAGAATTCTTATAATAGTTAATGGCTGGCGATACAAGCAGTGGACGTGCACAGCAGGTGCGCCGCTGGCGTCCATGTGTGGATGTCACAAGGAGCCAGGAACCCTGCTTGTACGACCCCAAATACTTGCAAATCTGGGAGTAGACAGCTCTCTTATACACGGGACGAACTGCTCACGATCAGATACAATCTTTGCAAGTTCCTGACACAATCACACATTGTACCAAAAGGCCCTTTCTCATGTAAGGCTTGCAGATTCCAAAGCACTGCTCACCCTCCATGCTCTGTCTCACAGACTCTCTCCTGAGCAGAGCAAAGAATCTGGGCCCTCAGGGAAAACCTCCTTTAGTCGTGTCCAGGCCCAACCCACCAACATATGCTGAAACTGTTTCTAGCCAATGTCAGATCCCTCCCTAAACATGCGGTTAACATATGGGATCTCCTGACTGAAAATGATCCACAGATTGGGTTTCTCACTGAAACTTGGATCAAACCCTCCTCTAATCCCTTTATTGCAATAGCTCTCCCAGACGGTTATTGAATCCACAAACTCAACAGGACAGGATGGGCAGGGGTGGTACAGCAGTAATAGATAAGGCTATCTCTATTTTAGGTCAGATGTGCACGGATGATATAGAATGCCTAGTTTTCAGACTGGATCTGCACCCTCAACACAGCTGGAAAGGGGCTCTTGTTTATAGACCCCCCAGATTGGCTACTAAGTTTTACTAGCAAACTAATGGAATTCCTTTCTCCACGTCATTTCCACATGTAATTTTCTACTTCTGGGAGTTTTTGACATCCAGAATAAAAATGCCCTCAACTTTGATGCCACAGCTTGCCTAAAAGACCTGGCCACTATTGATCTCTGGAAGATCAACAACGTCCCTACCCATCGGGAAGGACACACTTTAGATCTCATATTAACGAACTCCATGAATATAGGCTGAGGGGAAACACACCCTCTGACTTGGTCAGACTACTCTCCGGTGAATTTCCAACCTGTGAGTTCTAGAAATCCCTCAACCTCAACATCACACACCGCACGCTGGTACAGACCCTGGCATAAACAGAAGCCCAACCGATTCTTGACCCCATTTGGTTCCAGGAACACCAAAACTAACACTTATAGTGTAGAGGAACCTCTAACTCATTTCAATTCCATTGTACTAACCTCCTTAGACATTGTAGCCCCTCTGAAGCCTCAGACCCACCCACCAAAACACACTCCCACAACCTGAGCAGTAAACACAAAAGTAGAAGCACATATAAAGTCCAAGTCTCAGTCCTTAATATTTTCTTCTGCGTTATTCCCAGATCTTAAGGCATACATATATATTTTAATCTTCTTAACACTTTTTGTCCAAGCCACAAACCATGCCAACACGTGATTTGTCTATACAGCTGTAGTCAAAGACTTCATCAGGGCACTAGAGAAGCTTATCATAGTAACTGTACTCATAAAATCAAGGTACAGTCGCATATATCCAAAAAATCCTTATAATCGAAGTCCAACAAAGAAAGTCATAAGGGAAAGTGTTCCTTGTGTCTTTAGTGGCATGTAGGAAGACTTTCAATCAATCAATCAATCAGTCAATCAGGGGTTTCCACAGTTCACTACTCACCCGTGAGGGCCTCAAGATGTTGGGGTGGTCAACTCTCGATCAGTCGAAGAGCCAGGTCTTGAAGTCCTTCCTGAACGTCTGCAGGGTTGGGGAGCGACTGATGTTTAATGGGAGCTTGTTCCAGGTTTTTACTGCGGTATAGGAGAAGGCTCTCCCGCCAGTTCTGTTTCTGCGAATACAGGGTACCTCCGCCAAGGCAAGGTCGGCAGAGTGGAGGTTCCTCTTGGGTACATGGAAGGAAAGTCTCTCGTTGAGGTATTTTGATCCGATGTTGTGGAGGGATTTATAGGGATGGATGAGGAGTTTGAAGGTGACCCTCTTCTCAACGGGGAGCCAGTGAAGGCCTCGTAGTTGCTGCGTCATGTGCTCATGGTGCGATGTACCAAGGACTAGTCGGGCTGCAGCGGTCTGGATTGTCCGGAGCCTGTGCAGAAGAGTCTTGTTGATTCCAGTGTAGAGGGCATTGCCGTTGTCCAGTCTGCTGGTGATGAGTGCGTGGCTGATGGTCCTTCTGCAGTCGGGGGGTCGACGTGAAGGTCTTATGGAGGATGCGAAGGCAGTTGAAGCTAGTGGAGGGGACGGCATTGATCTGGTGGGTCATGGAGAAGGAGGAGTACAGGAAGATGCTGAGGTTCTGAGTGTGGTCTGTAAGGGTGTGTGGGCTCCGGAGGGCAGAGGTCCACCAGATGTGGTCCCAGGCAGAGGTGCAGGGACCGATGATCAGGACCTTGGTTTTCTCTGAGTTCAGCTTCAGGCAGCTGTCCTTCATCCAGCCTGCCACGTTCTTCATGCCTTCCTGGAAACAGAGGCTGGTGTCTTCTGGATTCTTTGTCAGCGAGAGGAAGAGCTGGGTGTCGTCAGCATGGGATACGATGTTAAGCCCTTATTGTAATGCCTGATTAAGGATATGCGGTCTATTGCAACCTCCTTTTGAATTTATGGTTCTGCTAACGACTGACCTTTTATGCTCTTCTTCCTTTATAGAGAAAACAAATATGAAAGACTCAAACACATTATAAGAGCTAAAAGCATGGAAAATCTACAAGAAACGAAACATAAACACATAGGAGGTCAGCGACCTCTTGGACTTCCAAATGACGAATGCAAAGGAACAGGATCAAGACGAGGATCATGATGACCACCTTCTCCCCTTGGATTGACAAAAAACAAGAAGAGACAGTCTCCTCTCTATAATCCATCATTGTGGTCAGCAAAAACGGGAAGAGACAGTTTACTTTCTCCAATCAGACTTTGCCCGCCGCTGCTTCCTGCTCATTGTTGATCATAGACAAGTTCAACAAGTGCCTCCAATGCTCAAAAAGGTCTGGAAGGATGTTTCCGAAGAAAAAGTTGGAGCCAGTTCTCTTACATTCGAATTTGGAGTTCTGGAAGAGATGTCTAAGTTCTGGGTCTTTTTCTCGGGTTGCGGGCCTCTGGTTGTAGTTTGGGTCACTAAGTTACCTTATAATTTTTTATTTTGTGGACAATCTGTCTCAGTACTATGGGCTATAAAGCCCGGTTTAAGTCGCGGAACGTTTGTCCCGGTTCAGAGAACCACTAAGTCTGTCCTGGTACTGGAACTTTTGTCCATCACGAATCATGGTAATGAACACTACCGGTCTTGGGACTGCCTTTGTCCACTCCCGGTACTGATTCTGGGACATCCGTTGTCCCCTTCTCGTTCTGTCGGTCCTGGGACTTCCATTGTCCACTCCCAGTTCTGGGGTCTTTTTTCCCCTATCTAGATCTAAGACCTTGATTTCCTTAGTGGGTGCTCTATTACTGCTCATCTTTGTGGCTCTGGGAATTAGTCCACTGCCATCTTCACCCACTGCTCATTCAGGGCCCCTTGTCACCTTTTTGAACACAGGACTCTCCATCTAGGTTTTGGGACACCATGTCGTTGCACAGGATGTTTGCCCACTTCTACATGTTCCAATCGCCGGTTTTGGAACTTTTGTGGGCTCTCTGTTGTGACTTTACGTCTTAGTTCCAGGACCTTCGCTCACTACCACATTCGCTCTAAGCTCATATGGGCCCTTTCTACCCTCGGACCACAGGACTCTCCATCTAGGTCTTAGCACTCTTTCATGGTAGTGAGTCACTGTCCCTGGAAGAATTTATAGGCTGCAAATGGTTTTGATGCTATGACGGTATTACTGTTTTTAAAGTCTCCTTCGGGGCTTCATAACTGTATGCACTTAAGCTTCTTCACATAAATATTCCGAACAAAGCAGTAGTAAGTTTTATTGACTTTCAAATCTTGCTCTTACTTCATTGGTACTACTTGAGATTTCTTTTGATCTACGATTAGAGATCTAAATTGTGGCCTTGCAATTCCAGATTTCATAAAGAGTAACCACACATTAAAATAACACAATGACCACAAGGTGCCACTCTTGTCAAGGGTTTAATATCGTTACTGACTTTAAATGTGTGAAGACCACATCAAAACTATGTCATTCAAGGTTTCAAGTTCCAACGATGGAACAATTTGATTTAAGTCCAGCAAAAAACACTTTAGGGAATCAGACTCCTTGAATAATCATAAGCAAACAGCTGGTGAAAGGTGTCTCTCTTATGTTTTTTTTAAAGTTTGCCCATTTGATGATGTTAACATTAATCAATATTTCTTAACAGCGTGATTGTATACTGGCAGTGCTGGCGATGCTTAATGCGCACTCTTTTCTCATCCAAAATACACGCACATAATGCCGGCAGTGCATGCACTTTGTGAGACTTTTAAAAACATGCCTCAATATTTCTTGGCAGCGTGATTGAGATTGTAAACTGCTGCCGATGCTTAAAGCAGATTCCTTTTCCTTGCTAAATATATGGGCATAATACCGCAGTGCTTGAACTTTGTGAGTCTTTTTTTTTCTAAAACATGAATCCACTTACCAGCATCGGAGACCGGCACAACAGCGTGTGAGACACAAAAGCATGGGAGGAGATACACAGGACAAAAAATTGACTCTCTTCACTCAATTATGATCAGTTTTGTCGTAATTAAGGGAATGAGGCAACAAGATGGTTGCTAGATGTGGTATAATGACATTTAACCGTGCGTGATGATGTGCTGAAGAGACAGTCACTGCGCTAGTATCTATGAACATTCTACGACGTCATCAGTGTGTGGAAGACAGCAATATGAGAAGGATCTCTCAGAAGAACAACGGTAAGACGGAGTTTCAGACACGCCTGCATTTTATCTTCACCATCCCATCCTCATCGCCAAAACGTTGTAAGTAGATTAGGTAGGCAGCAGGACACAGCTTTAGGTTACAAGATGGACCAGCTGACCAGACTATCAACTGTCAAGCCTGGAACTTTCACATACCAGTTAGAACACTCAAATGTACTATGGGAGGTTGGGAAGGTGGGAACACAAAGGAAGGGCTACTGACACCAAGTAGCCATATTACAGGAAGCAAAAATATACAACAGAAGCCAGTGAAACTTTCTCATAGTGGGGGAGATATGTTCCCATCTGGGTTGCTGAGATATCAGTCTGGCTGTCTGATTCTGCACCATCTGCAGTCCTTTAATGAGATATAGCTGGATGCCGAAGTATAGAGAATTGGCATAATCCAGGTGTGACATCACCATGGCTAGGACCACCTGGATCAAACCTTCCAGAATAAGTAATCTCCTGATCTTCTTTATCTTCCTCAGCTGAAAGAAACAGGTGGAAGTTACTGATCTTATCAGAGATTTCATAGTGAGATCACCCCCAGACATTTGGCTGAGAAAGAAGGAGTAGGGGGGAGCCTAGTTCACTTGGCCAAAATTGAGTATTCCAAGGGTTCAGGGGACCACCTAACAGGATCTCTTCAGTTTTATCTGGATTTAGTTTTAGCTGGTTACTATTCATCTAGTCACAGATGTGCAGCATCGTTGCATTGAATTCAGATATCGAGTCTGGTGAATTATCGATAGAGAACACCAGTTGCAGATCATCTGCATAGTTATACGTGCACATCTTCCTGTTTTTCAGGGACAAAAGTAGTTGAAGAAGGTAAAGATTAAATAAGTGAGGGGACAATGAGGAGCCCCGAGGTACTCCAAATGTTGTTGACATTTTTGATGCAGAAAACTGGGAAAGACTTACTGACTGGATGTGCCCGACCTGTCGCTATAGGCCAGTGTGTATGCCCTTGTCCCCCTAGGTGGTAGAATCTGGTTGAGCCCAGGTGCCGGCCAGTGCACTGGCATCCATAAGGAGTAAGCTCATGAGCAGACTGAGTATGTGCAAGTGGTCATGATTGTGTGTGGACCACCTGTGATTCATGACATTGGCTGACGGTGCTGCGTTATATGTTGATTTTGTGCCAAAAGCCTAATGCATCTGAAAAGGGGTTTACCTGTGTGGCTCAGGCCCACGGTGCTGCAAAAATGTGTTCTTGTTTCATGTATGATCATATTTTTGATATTGTTGTCACCTGGGGTGTACCTTTAAACTGTGTGGCACTGCATTATCAGGATGACCAGGGTAGGCTTGGGGTGGACAGCATGTTGCACTACATAAGTGTGATCCCTCAGTGGGGGGTGGGGTGGTTAGATTAGGAATTATCCCTGTGTACATACTTTTGATATTATAATCATATGAGTGGGCTTAGTACTGATAGGAATATTTCCAACTGTGTTTTATGTCCAAAAGTACCTGATTTCATGTAATAAAAATTGAGTATGAGTGTTTAAGTCAAACATTTTTACATACGTCCTGAGGGAAGTCTCTTCTGTGATGCTCAATGTATTTATCATGAATGCCTGCTGTGCCTTTGCTTTACACATTGCCTCTGGATTAAGCCTGACTGCTCAGTGTCAAGCTACCCAAGGTGAACACAGGTCATACAGAGTGTGAAATCACCCACCCTTGAGAGGAGGGGTAGGTTCTGCCTGGATGGAGACATCCTTTCATTCTACCAGAAAGTGCCTGTGTTATATCCCTGAGGTAAGCCCATGTAGCAAAGTAGTATATTTTTTACATTGCCCCCACAAACACACATCTTCAGAGCTGTAACCTTTGGCATACATTTTAACATACAATAGTGTTGGATTAGTTTCACTGAAACTAAACTTGTTTTACATTTAGCTTTGAGAAACATTATCACAATGCCCTGAACGTCACGTACTAGGTCTCGTTTTTTATTGCATACCAATGTCAGCACGGTTATCATCCATGGGATGACTATACTATCTAGATATCCATAACACAACCAATCTATGTATCTTTCTCAAGGGCTACTTGCTAATATAAAATATGTGCATCCAGATTAGTTGTTAAGGTAGGTACTTCCATTGACACTGAGGACTTGTGCATGCTGAGTGATCACCATGCAACGACCTGACATCTTGTGAGGGGTGTCCAGCTCGTGACCAAGATGGAGTCCTTCACTCTCTCCCACCATGTAATGGAGTTGGATCATCCCTTGGGGATTCTTGGCTCTACACCTACATACACTCTAGGTACACTTAGTGTAGGGTTGGCAGCATAGGAGTGCACTAGATTACTGCATTGTTATATGCCTGCATATATATATATGGTTTGAGCATCATAGTAGAACTCTATCTACTATTTACGCTCTCGGTGCTTGTAATCACGTTCATCTGCTTCTGTCTCCTAATCATTGCAGCACACGTATTTTATTCATGAATACAATTGGCTCAATAAATGTTATTGAAAATGTCCCATTGTGTATTCTCTGCAAAATTCTTTGAGAACCAGTGAGCACCAGTGACCGAGAAAACGTTTCTGTACCATTTCCAAGATCCCTGAGGGCTCAGGGTTGTCACGTTCAGTGGTTGCCAGAAACCATTCAATCCTTGATAAGGTGCAGGGGCTTATGGTGGCAATGAGAGCTAGCTGGTCTATAGGCGGACATATCCTGCAGGGGTGTCTGGAATCAGTCTTGACACCAAGCCCTTAGTTTATGTTATCTAAAGATTGAGCAGGTCCTAACAATTAGTAGGAACTACACAAAACGGATTCCAATAGGCTTCACAACCAAATCACACCAAACACACTTTTTGCCATTTTATCGAAGATAACAAAATAATTCAGAGCCAAAACATGACTCAGCTACATAAACCTGGACAGATACACCCTGGACCCTAACCTTAACCTTAAGTAAAAACAAAAACAAGCATTGGTAATCCATCAATTTCACCTATTTGCTCAAGAGCTGTTTAATCTATCATTATCCGAGATGAAGGAAAAAGCTCAGTGACAATTAACACAGGAGTAGAGAGGATCTGACGTAGTACCCAGAGCTGATGACTGAGAACTGGAGATCTCAGTTTGAATCTCCATGGCGCGACATCCTGTCATTCTATGCCAATCATGTAGGGGCACATGCATCGAAACTAAGAATCTTAATTAGGTACTCCCAATTTACAATGCATGAAACTCAAAGCGATAAAATAATTGTGATTCCAAGGGGGTCCCAAATCGCTGTACCGCATTATTATTAATGAGGTAGATCGCAATTTGCGACCCCCTAGGAGTTCCATAAATCACAGGGATGGTGGTCTGATGAGGTCAGCAGACCACCATGTCTGTGATTGCTTTTAAACAGGCATGGGCATAGTTCAGCGAAATTTTCTATGCGGAACTCCGCGAAGTTACAAAAAAACTCTGCAGAGTTCCGCAAGTGGCGGAGTGCAAGACAAACTGCAGTTCACGCTGGTATTCCTGCTGCTCAGTTAGCAATTCTACCCGAGCGGCAGCTCACCCTCGCAATCTTACCATTTCCAATTGCGAGCGGTGAAAAAATTCCACTGCACTAAGCAAGTGGAGTTTTCTGCACTCAGCAAGCTGCTTGAACCGTGGAGTGCACAAAACTCGGCAAACTCCACGAATGGAGCAGAGTTCACCACTCAGTCCTACTTTTAAATAAAACATCTTTTTATTTGTAATGCAACCTGTTTTCTCTAAAGGGAAAACGAGATGCTTCACAAAGAGTACAATGAAAAGCTTTCTTTTCATTTTTTAAGAATAGACAGTGGTCTGTGGGACAACTGCCTTCTCTAAAAAATGCTTTTACTAACATTCACAAAGGGGAAGGGGTCCCTTGGGCACCTCTTCCCATTTGGGAATGGGTTAGTGGGTGGTAATATGCAAATGTTGTGTGACTGCATTCACTGTCACAAATCATCCATGCATACTGTTAGGATTCAGTATTTGGAAGGGACAAACTAAACACACCACTTCCAAATCCTGATTACCGAACCCATTTTGCGAATCACAAATTGGGGTTTGCTGCATCTGAACAGCATTTTTTGCATTCACAAACGGGTTTGATTCTGCAAAGCGGCCCATTTGCGAAGGCAAAAACGCTTGATGCATGTGCCCCCTAGTCTCTCTGGGTGATACATTGTTATTAATATGCTGCAAGAGTAAAAAGCAAAACGAGGCAAACTTTATGAAACAATATTTTCACCAAAGGGTATGTTAAGAGTATTTCAGTGACGGGAAACTGATAGGAGAAACAGATGAAGAACAAGCATTGGTAAATGAAGGAACATGCTACAGTCAATAGAAATGGAGGAAAAGTTAGTGGCATGAACAGGAACCAATGAGAAGCCAGGCAAGATAGGAGGCGGGATGTCAGTCTACTTTAAGTTTATTTTTAAAACAATACATTTCTCAAGTAAACGTAAAAAATAAACTGCCTTGTACTAGCCAGAATCAGCTAAAGATAATTTGGCCCGCCCTGCAGTTTTTTTGATTCCCAGACTCCATAATAAAACACTTTTGTAAGATGTCTTCAGTGATGTCATTTAGTATGTCATTAGTTATGTCACATACGAGGTCATAAGCAATACATGAGTGGGGTGTGATTTACAGTTAAAATACCTAACCATAACTTGCATGCCTCCAAATACATACTCCTCAACCCTCCTCAGTGACCCTATTTATGTCCAAGAGATGTATGACATTACAACGCATGCTTTTACCACGCATGCCTTTACAACGCGGTTTTTACATCGCATACCATTACATAGTAATTACATCGCATAGTCCTTTTGGGTGTTGGATAGTGAATTATTTAATTTACTATTCCAACTCCAGTCCCCGTGGACACTAGGGAAGGTTTTGGATAGTAAATTAAATCTATTCCCTATCCTAGAGCGCCCCCCAGCGCAATGCGTTGTGATGGTTTGCGTTGTAAAAGTTGCGTCGTAAAGGCACTGCGTGGTAAAAGTTGCGTTGTAAAGGTTGTTCACCTGTCCAAGACAACCTTGTAGGCCTCAGACCACTTGTTGCAATCATCCACCACAACAACGTTAGGAACAAGGTCTTGGGAATGTTGACTCACCTGTTTCCATTAGGCACTGTGGAATCGCTGCCATGATAACTGCTGGACTCTAATATCTGGATGATTTTTGGATCCAATTTGTATTTTCTCATCTCATGAGCAAGCAGAATATTCTTTTCATCCAGGACACTCTTTGCATCAGCCTCCTCCTTGGCTGCATCTAGTTTCAATTTGAACAGTCACAGCCTGAACCCCCTTTTAGCCTTCCCATTCACCAGCTCCTTTGGGAACATTTATTGGGAGGATACACTGCTCCCTGTGGTGGAAGGGGCACTATTCTTATGAACAAGCTGCCCTCCTCCTCAGGGCATTGTAGCTCAGGGCCTGTGACATTCCCCTCTTTCTTCTCCTCCTCTAAATCCACCTCTCCTCCTCAGGGCCATCTCTTTCCTGCTCCTCTAGGGTGGAATGCATCCTCTGATTTCCTTAGAGGCTCAGAGGGCTATGTGGAAGTCTACCTTTGTGGCCTTCTTTCCCACAATTAGCCTCCCCTATTTACAAACCCTCTGCCTTGCTGAGATCATCCAGGTTGATCAGCCCCATCTGCATTGTAAGCAAATGCGTTGATGTTAAATTTAGAAGAAAGTAAGAGCAGCCATTCCAAAACTAAGGACATTTCCCCCCCAACATTTTTATGTCAGAATATTTTGGGACTTTAGTGTTACACAAAATCATCGCACAAACACATATACTGGATCCCACCACTGAACAACAAGGTAAGAATTTGAGTTATTGATTAAGATGGTTGAAATTCTTTTCAAGCAGCAACAACAATCCTTGTCAGGGTGCACCACAAAAGTTACAAAATTAACCTGGGCTGACTCTTTATGCAGCACACAAACAGTAATGCAGTGATGTTACTTCACTAGAAAAATCCCACACCAATTTTTTCAAATAATATAAAATGCAATGAATGAAATTAATCTAAAACGTTATGAGTTTTTCGTGAAAAATAAAACAAACTACAGATATCTGGTTGTGCAACACTGGTGCAGTCAAAAGTTATGGCAACAGCGATGGGGTGCAGATCGGATAACAAGGTGTATTGGGCCTGGTCTCAACTTACCGTCAGACTTGTGAAAAAATTGAAGGTCCATTAGTAGCATTTAATTCACCAAACCTGGGCGTGGGTAGGACCTTTTTACTAGAGACTTACAAGTAAATTAAATGAGGCAATTGGGTGTAAGCCAATTTTATCATGTTTATAGGAGTGGGAACAAGAATGTTAGCACTGCTTAGATGGTTCTCTTAATGCTAACAAAAATAAATTCAGGAAAACAGGAGATGTGAAGGAAAAATATTTTGGGGTGACCCTGCACATAGAGGCAAGTCTAACACCTGTTATGAAGAACCCAATTGTTGAGAAAGGTCTCACATGATTTTGAAACGATGTCAATGTTATCAAGAAAAAAATACTTTGTCAATGGCAACAGACCTCACTAAAACTACACAGGTACCTTGTGGTGCATGCCAAAATTGGACATAGTCATTCCCATTTTATATAGAAACGTCAAGATTTGGATCAAAGAGGAATTTGGATCATTCCAGGATCAGTAATGGCCAAAACATTGATGTAACATTCTCAACAATGTCACTGATGGAAGTGCCATTGGCAATGGTCACCTATCATCCAATGCGCCAGTGACCCTTTGTTTTGTAATTGGCCATGTTGCGGATCCTGTGCTCTCTGCACCACGGTATTCAAGTTAGTTTGGCTGCTGAGGGGTGATACCCTGAAACGGGTCCCCGTCTGCTTGTTTCTGGTCTAGAGAGGACCTGGCCTGGCAGTTCGAGCTGAACTGGTCCCATGGAGAGCAGGCACAAGACTGATGTGCATATTGCTTGGTCCAAACTGGAATGGCGCGGTGAACACAAATGATGGATTTAGGCCCGGATGTGTGACTGGGGGTTGAATATTTGACAAAGTTCAGCATTCTGTCCATCATCTTTTTGAGTTGCAATCATTCCTGGGTTGGCCATCTGGGAGAGATTATGATCAGGGTATTCTGGGCTCCATCGGAATCTCAGCTTCACATCAATTTGTTGGAGTTGAGTTCCTTTAACTTACATTATAAGTCTTCCTATCATTGAGCAAAGGGAGGCTAGCTCATTTGTTCACGGAATGCACAGCAACCATGTGGTATTACAGCAAAAAGAATGGAGTGGGGTCATTGACCCTGTGCCTCTGGACGTGGCAGGAGTACCAGGACATCTTCCTGGTTGTGCAGCACCTGGAGGGCTTCCTAAATGCTAGGCGCATGAACTCACTCATTGATGCCTCACAGATCACAGAATGGCGTCTGCATCTGGAAGTGGTGCAAGGTCTCCTTTGAGAGCGCAAGCATTGGAAAGAACTGTGTACTTAGTGCTTCAAAACCTTTGGGGAAAACATGTAACAAAGTTGAGGTTAGTCATTTCCAGTTACTTTGTGTGACCAACTCTGCCAAGGAACAGGTCGGGGGAGCTAACAAAGTCCCATGGAACCGTTAACTTGAAGAGAAAACTGTCCTCACTTCAGTTCCAGTATTAATGGCAACTTGCCATTGACGTCTATGAAGTGGTCCTGATGCAAGGGATATAGGATGCTGAAAATTCTGAAGATGCTGTAAGATGCTGAGCATCCCGAGTCTCTTCATCATTGGTCTACAGTCTTGTTGAGGTGGCTTTTGCCATTGGGGTCAATTTCCCTCAAAGCCCTGGAAAGTCCAGATACCACTGGAGTATGGGTCTCTGGCTACTAAGAAACCAGTGGTTTTCTTTCCTGGAGATACTTTTTCTTTTAGGCAACCAAACTGCACTCCAACAGCAGTCCTGGGTCCACCAGACTGAGTGCAATGCTTGAGCATTGGGACTCGGTGTCCGAATCCCTTGTGATCTGGGCTACCAACTCACCAAGGTAAGCTTCTTTAGCGGTTTTGTCATGTTGTTAGAACAGGAAATAGGCTGGATACCTGGAGTATTTTCTACTGTCTGGGGCTCAGCAGCAACTTATCCAGCAAGGCAACCCAGGCACAGTCCTTTTTTTGATAGCCAAATGACCAGTAGGTGCAGTCCAAACTTCAGTACATACTCTCTTTGCCAGGTCCAAAGTTAGCAGGCAGATTTTCTTCAGTCCCATTCCCTAGTACAGGCATGATCTGAGGTCTTACCAGTACAGTGGGCACTGTTAAGGGTTACTTGTCAGCTGTCTCGACTTTCCTGCAGCTGCTGGATAAACGCTAAGGGCCTCATTTGCAAGCCTGTTACGCTGGATGAGCAGTGTGCCTGCCCATATTCACAATGCCATTTGAAGTCACCCTCACTACGTGAAAAGTCACCCAAGCCTGAGACAGAAGCAGGGACTCAGAGTCAGCTGATTGACAACCTGTTCCAGCAGCAGGCCACAAAAGATGCCATGACAAACTGATAGCCAAAATAAACAGATTGTCGCTCAATGTTAAAGTGCAGCCTGAGTCCCAACACTCAAAAGTCTGCTGGACTAAAGAAAGATGTAGGAGTGCAGTTTAAATAAAGTTATCTTCAGAAGAAAGGACCCACTGGTTTTGTTGCCACAAGAGACAACTGTTTCTTGACTGGACTTCACCAGAGCTTTGTGGGACATTGACCACAGTAACCAAAATCAACCCATTATTTTAGTGGACCAAGGGGTGGCTACAGGAAGACTGCATTCTCCAGACTGAAAACCAAAGAATCCTTTAACATCTTTATCCTCTTGTATCCCTTGCCTCAGTACCATTCCTTGGAAGTCACTGGAACTGGACTGGAAACTACTTTTCCTTCAAGATAACTGTTCCCAGGGAGTTTGTTAGTCCCCCTGACCTGCTCTCTTCAGAAGTTAGTTGCCCAAAGTAACTTTAAGTGACCACACTCAAATCTGATCAAAGGTATTCCCAAAAGGTTCCTGATTCCCATATGTGTGATACTTATAAGTACTTGTTTTTGGTTGAGTAAAAATCTTTGATTTATTGTTTTTTCAAGTATTTGTATCTCTCAAACCCTCCGGATCTTATTCATTTTAGTGTCTTTAAATTCATAGAAATGCAGTCTATTTTTATAAATTGGTGTCAGATTGCTTGAGAGTCATGTTTCTTTCTTAGTCAATTGTTTGGGACCACACTCAACTTTGACCGATCGTGGCTGACACTGTGGTTGTGATTGTGTCAGTCAGGTAGAGGCTACAGCTGCTATGGTGATTGTGTCAGTGCGGTGGAGGCTACAGCTGCTATGGTGATTGTGTTGCAACTGCAGTGGTGCTGTTGTAATTCAACTAAATTGCTGCCATAATGAGTGAAAACGTTGAAGGCAGACATATTTTCCAGCAAACCGCTACACACTTATTTAACTCATGGAACAGTGTGTTACTATTGAGAAAGGATTTCAGAGACAAAGAGGTTTCTATATGAACTTTCTGTCATCAGCCAACCAGAAGGGCCAAAACATGCTGACCCATTCTGATTGGCTTATGGCAGGTAATCCAAATTTCTGAAACAGATAGAAACAGATGACATGTATGCGACTTTGATTGTCTGCCATCAACCAATAGGAACAGGGCTCTGATTTGATGATAGCATCCACTTATAATTATAAGTGGCAGGTCATGCCTCCTGATATTTCTTTTCAGGTTAGAAAGGCACAGACTGCCCACATTTAAGTAGTTCTTTTATGCTTCCCAGGAAGGAATCCATGTGCTCCTCTTTTCTGATTGTAAAGCAGATTCAGACATGAACATCACTTTGAATTTGGCAACCAAGGAGAATAAATCACTAGGGCACTCAACACTCTATCGGACTCAGTACACACACAGTTATCTAAATATTTGGTGCTACAAAGGGAGAGAAGATTGGTTACCAATTTAATCTTGTTAATTTCCTTATCCGAGAGCATATAGGCAAATAAAAGTCTCTCTGAGCACATAATTAACTCTTTGTATTGTCAAAATTTCCAAAAGCTCTTGATCCAAGTTCAAATTTAAGTTATTTATTCGAGTTTATCACTTCTCCACTGTAGCCAGGTATTGATTTCAATACACAGCTTGATCCTAAGTTCTAGTTGCAGAAAACAAGACAACACGTGCTTTGTCGTGCAATGCAATGCACAGTAGACTTCCTCAAGGCCAAAGATCCAATATCGCCTACTTGAAGTTCTATCATAAAATCCATGTAGTAATATTCCCATGTTAAATAAAGCACACTCTCCGAAATCCTTGTGACTTGCTAAAACCTCATTTGCAAGCACATGTAATCCTGATAAAATGTATCTGAAGTTATCCTCTTTTTTCTAAATCAAGTATCCTGTATCTATAGCCGCCTTGCCAGAGGGGACTACAAGGCCCAAGAGACCCTGCTGCACCAGGAGACGCCAACGCCAGTTTTCCCGTGCCGGAGGGGGAGAAAAGCACTTGCGGCACCCGCACCCGCAGGAGTCACCTTGTCTGTTGCTAATCCGCCAGAGGGGACTACAAGGCCCAAGAGGCCCTGCTGCGCCAGGAGGCGCAGACAAATGTTTTCCCACACAAGAGCGGGAGAAAAGCACTCGGGGCACCCGCACCCACGGGAGCCGCCTTGTTTGTTGCTAATTTGTCAAAGGGGAATACAAGGCCCAAAAGACCCTGCTGCGGCAGGAGGCGCCGACGCCAGTTTTCCCACACCGGAAGGGGAGAGAAGCACTTGCGGCACCAGCGGGATGCGTGTGGGCGAGCCGGGTGAAGCCGGGGCCAAGGGTAGGCCCGTCATTGCCCGTCAAAGCCCGGAGAAGGCTGGGCTGGTCCACCCCCCTTTTATCCACTAGAGGATTGTGCTGTTTACATCAGATGAACTAAAGGTACTGTGCCGTGTGACTTTGAGCCCCTCCTGTGCTCATTGTTTTTTTAATTTTTTTAATTTTATTTTTTCATCCTGCAATATTGCATAGGCGTCCGGGACAAACTGTGGAAAAATTGAGCCAAACAATCACTCAATCCTCCATCTGGCGGGCTGTACAATCTAGGAGCAAATTGCTATATTTTGCCTTTGTGAGTCATAGTAACTCCAACTTGGCTATAGCATGGGCAAAAGGAAGTTAGTGGAGGGACTGACTGCAAATAGTGGCCTGAAGGTGGGGGTAGGAACTGGGAAGAAAGCTAAAAGGTCAAATAAACATGCTGCAAACAATTGTGTGATGGACAGGATAGATACCCTCATTCACGAGTGTGTAGACATCCTAGGCACTGAAAAATCGGCATCAAATAGTAACGTTCAATCACCACCTCACAGTCCCAGCTTACTTACTAACATCACCATTCCCTCAATGTTTTTTAAACAGCCTATGAACAAAACAATGAAGCACAAAAATAAAACATCACATGAACACACAGGGGCACAAATAATAGATCTCCAGACTAAAGATACACCTCCCCTTTACATAAAATCGCCACCTAGAATCAGCCTACCAGAACCTTTAACCCACTGCAAAAACAGGTTTGCGGAGTTGGCAGACATTTCAGATATCCCTGAGCCACATTAAAGATCTAGCCAAACTTCGCCCCCTGCTGTATTGGGAACGCCTTGGGCGTACTCCCGAACTTGCCAACTACACTGAAGCCTTCACTGAAGAAATGGGGTTGGACACTGGCAAGAAGATAAAACGGATCTCAATTGTCAAGGCTTTGCTAATAACCCTGGGTCTCAAAGAGTCATGGGATTCCCAAAGCCCGCCGAGCAAAGTAGAGCTGAAACGCATTTATTGGGATTGGATAGATGCCAGTGATCTCAGCAACCCAAACTTAGGAAGGCTTACGGAAGAGTTCCTTCAACATAAACCATCTAGAGCCCTCGGACCATATCTGGGTGTGATCTAGGGCCTTATACATCCAATTTAGATTTGGCACAATTACAGTTTACAAATTTACTATGAAGTGGCGCCCCCTCAATCAGACCCTCACAGAATGCCATCCTGCGGGAACTCTAAAGAGAGCATTGCACAGTTTATGTTTGCTCGCCCAGCTTACACTAGTGTTAGGTCTTGCTGGCTTGTGCCAATCTGTAAGCAACTAGGCACTCTAGACCATCGAGTTGCCCTACCTATTCTAAGAACAGACCCGAGAACATATGCTTGCGGTGTTGCCAAGATTTTGGGACGAGTCTGGCTAGTTAGGCAAAGGGCTATACGAAGGGCTTCCCAAAACTGATATAGTGCCCAAGAGTATGAACATTGTACAACTGAAGTTCGTAATGCTATACCTTTGTCCAGATACCATATATTTTATATCTCAAATGTAATTGCTTTTTTATTGTCTTAAATTGTTTTTAATCATAATGATTTTTAAAACACTTCAATAAGCTGTAATTCATATTGAACAAGGAGAATTGCATTCTAAGTTTTTATCTATTACGACGTGATGAACTATATTCTAATTTGAAATCCGTTTTGCAATTCTTTTATGATATTTTTATCGAAATAAAGCTTTGACTGACTGACTGACTGACTGTATCTATAGGAAATAAATGTGTAGCTAAATGTGGTAATCCATTACAAAACGTTTCAGAAAAGATGAATGAAAGTATGTAATTCGCAGTGACGAAATCATGAGTTCATGACCTTTCTGAGTTACCGCGTCCCGGTAATCCTGTGATCCCGGCAGCGTGCATGTCTATGTTTCACGTCGAGTGATCTTATAGGTATTTCAACTGATACCTGGAAGATCCTACACTGATGTTAGAACAGAACAAAGGATCAAAAGAAAAGGATGACATAAAAGGATACATAGAAGATATGAAGATATCAAGTTACAAAAGTATGCAACCCATTTTTTATGAAAAAGAAAGGGGACCCCCTGCTATGGATATGCGTTCTCGGGCAGGGACAGTACAATAAATGTACAAAAACCTCTGGCTACTCAAAATGCTAAGATTAACATTGGATCTAATAAAGGGCTCACAAGAAAATGCGTCTCGGTGATTACAAAACATAATTTTTATTGACAATCAACAAAGTTAAAAATATAAAAGACACATATTTCTATCCACTGTCATGGCTATGTTGGTGTATAGGTGCAAAGACTTTGTCATTTGGCATGAATCACACTGATCAAGTCCATCACGTATCTCACAATTCATATCCCCAGACATAGACAACATATGTTAAATCTGTACAACAAAGAATTCTTCAACACAGTGTTCCTTGATAATGTGCATCATGCTAGCATTTTTGAAGATATATAAATTAGCTAAATGCCTTGTTGTTAGTCTTCTGGTGGCTTTAATCCATTTTTATTTATTAAATGGATTGTCATTATTCTTCTGTAAACATAATTACAAAAGCTAATGTCCTAATATGGCTTTGGCATTTTGTCATGCATTTTGCAATGGATATCTTAACAAGATTGGTAATGTAAAGGCTTTTTCTTATTAATTACAGCACACATGTTTTCTAAATGTATTCCAGTTAAGTTAACTCTCTCAGACAGTTTACCAGTAAACTCTCAAACCTTGACTTCACTATTAAAAGTACCAAACTGTAACGTGGTGGGTGCGCCTGCCATATATGACTGGTGGGACCCTCGCAATGCTGACCATCCACCGACTCCTTCTTTTCAGCCAGGTCAGCGGAACGAAGGACGGAGCTATACGGAAGAAGAAGATAACATCAGCGGCTCCTTTAACTGGGCGTTTGCTGAGAGTAGGGAGGATCCGCCCCAGAGTGACGTAAGGGCGACGGGATTGGAGAAAAGCCGGGAAGTCCTGTTTGTCGGGTGTGCAAGCACCCCGGAGGAGGAGGAGAGAAAGGCGGAAGCGAGCGGAACGGAGGACGGAGACGGCGAGGAGAAGGGCGAGGAGAAGAGCGTGAAGAAACCCAGCCCAGACGACCAACCCGGAAAGGACGGAGAGAAGCCAGGAGGCCAACGACCCTGCGGACCGCCGTGCCACGCTCCCGAGGGAGGAGTGTGGCTGTCACAGGTACGGCGGCGTTGGGCGGCTTGGCCGGGGAGGCGAAGTGAGAACGTGTAGATCGTGTACAGCCCCAGTTCGTACCTACCCTGTGTTGTGTTCCTTTCCCTTCCGCGCATCCCTACCCAATCCTACTTCTACCTAATTTTCCCCTCCCTTCACGAGCACATAGAGCACTGTAGAGTGAAGCGGCACTGTACACTGGGTTTCCCTCACACCCCCCGGACCCCCCTGGTGCGACCTCATTGAGGATTGAACCCTAACGGCTCCCTTTTCTGTTGGTTCCCTTGCATGCACCGGAGCCTGAAGCCACGGAGAACCGTCCATCTTCCGGAGCCACGGCAGAACCACCTTAACCCCTTCCACGACCTGGGAAAGGAGAAAACAGACCACCGCCACGGACCCCAGCGTGTTTGCCCGTGAAAGACTGACTCTGAGAAACAGAAAGACTTTAATGTCTAAACCTGCCAGGGTGATAAAAATAAAACCATCGTTAACCCCTCAGCTTGGTGTCACGGTCGTCCCTAATCCCACGCCCACACTGGTGTCAGAAGTGGGATCTACCTCCACAGAACCGACCATGGCAATGGAACAAGTAATCCAGACCCTCATAGACGGGCAACAAAAGCTGGAATGGGCAATAGGTCAGCAAATCAACACGGCGGACGCCGACAGAGAGTTGTTCAGAACGTCCATGACCCAACAGATGGACAATCTCCATAAAGTTGTACAGGCCCCAAGCGCAGCGGTACCCCGACTAGGAGGACATCACCCCTCGGGAGTGGCCCTGCAGAAATATGTGAATGGGGAAGATCCGGACGCATTTCTACTAAACTTTGAGCGGGCGGCGAGGGCATGTGGGTGGCCTGAGGAGAAATGGCCGTTCTTCCTGGCTCCCTTGTTGACAGGAGAAGCCCAGGCCGCATATCAAGTGGCCAACCATTCCGGTACGACCTCATATGTCGACATCAAGGCAGTGATTTTAGACCATCTAGGCATGGATGCGGAGGCATACCGGCTCCGTTTCCGAAAAGAGAAAGGAATCTCTGGCGAGAACCCCAAAACCATGTACCTGAGGGTGAAAATGGCGGCAGAGAAATGGCTGAGACCCGACATCCATACCAAGGAAGAAATAATGACCAGTGTTATCCTTGAACAGTTCATGGAGGTACTGCCATATGGCACCCAAAGATGGCTCAGACAGCATCCGGGACTAACGGCCGCACAAGCCATTGAGATGGCCTCCAATTACAATAGGGCAGCCCCCAGGTCTTTTACATGGGATATGGACAAGAGCGGCAAGCCGAACCCGAATACTGCCAAACCAGAGAGAAAGAAACCAGTCCCCGAACCTCCTAAACCCCGACAATATCGACAGGAAGGACCTTCCCCCATGAGAGGGCCCCAATGCTATGAGTGCGGAGAGTGGGGGCACATAGCCAGAATGTGCTCCCATCGAAGAAACACCGAGGAACCTATGGAGGTCGGCTACATACCTAAAGCCGTGATGTACTCGGCCGAAATGGGTCCATCATTTTACGTACAGGTACGGATAAATCGCAAACAAGTAAAGGCCCTCCTAGATTCAGGGTGCAGGCAATCAGTAATACAGGGGAAACTGTTACGTCCTGACCAGATAGGCCGGAATGACACCGTGCATATTAGATGCGTACACGGTGACGTTAAGTCATATCCTCTAGCCCACATAACCATACACCCGGTAGGTAGAGAGCCCTGTGTGGTGAAGGTGGGGGTGGTGGAGTCCTTGCCCGAAGAACTCATATTGGGAGTGGATAACCCTGATTTTCTGTCCCTTTTCAAACGGGAACTGAAAGACCACCCGGCCGAAGCATACCTGTCGGTCGAACCCTGGGTTTTAGATCGGGGTTTTAAGTTTGCGCAATCTAATGACCCTACCCTACTGAATGCGTGGGAAGCGGCTCATGTCGCGCAAGGTAACCCTACCCAGGGGTTCCCCAGGTTCAGGATAGTGAATGACTTATTGTACCGAGAAGGGAAAGCGGGCGATCCATCCCAGCTAGTCGTACCAAAAGAGTTCAGGGAACAGATCCTGTTTTACGCCCACACTCATCTTACGGCCGGACACAGTGGGGCAGAAAAAACAACCCAGAACATAGTACGCTTATTCTTCTGGCCGGGGATATACAAAGAGGCGGAGACGTACTGCAGGCAGTGTGAGGTCTGTCAGAAAAAGAACTTGACACGACCCCCAGCGGTACCCCTACAACCCCTGCCGATTATCGGCAACCCATGGGATAGAGTAGGGATGGATCTCATCGGTCCATTACCCCGGACCACCCGAGGGCATACATACGCTCTGGTGGTGGTGGATTACAATACACGGTTCCCTGAGGCCTTTGCTCTCAGTGCACCGACCACAAAGAACATAGCAGAAAAACTAGTAGAGCTGTTTTCCAGGGTGGGGTTTCCACGTGAGATCCTAACGGATCAAGGTACCCCATTTGTTTCTCGGATGATGGGGGAGGTGTGCAAGTTGCTGGACCTCCACCACATCAGAACGTCCGCCTACCATCCCCAAACGGACGGCCTCGTTGAGAGGTACAATAGGATGTTAAAAACCACTCTAAAAAAATTGTTGAGCGCGGAAAACAAGGATTGGATAGGATGTTGCCCCTAGCCCTGTACGTAGTGAGAGCCCAAGTACAGAGCAGTCTAGGGTTTTCACCTTTTGAGCTCCTCTATGGACGGCAACCTAGATCCCTCCTTGAAATCACAAGGGAAGCCTGGGAGAAGGAGGAGGCGGCCGAACAAAGGAGTCTTCTGGAATATACTCAACAACTGAGGTCCAGACTGGGAAAGCTCAGAGACCTAGCATATTCGAACCTAGAAAAAACCCAACGAGTCCAGAAGCAATATTATGACAAGGGTAAAAAGTGGAGAACCCTAGTAGTAGGGGACTGGGCCCTTGTACTCCTTCCTTCTTCAACACAAAAGTTTAAAAGTGAATGGAAGGGTCCCTACAAAGTTCTAGACACCTATGGGAAAACGACCTACCAGTTACAAATGTCTCCCTCTCGAAGACAAACTTTCCACATCAACCATCTCAAACGGTGGCTAGGACCACCTCCTCGAACCGCACATCTGGTGTTACCCTCCAGCGTTCCAACCACCACCTTGGGGGATCTCCCGGTAAACACAGAGCTGAAGGACACAGAAAGAAAGGAACTGTTCCAAACGTTGAACCCTTTTTCTGCTATATTCTCGGACACCCCGGGATGTACACATTTAGCAGAGCACCGGATCAAAACCAAGGAAGGTCAGGTAGTGAAACAGAGGGCATACCGCATACCGGCTGCAAAAAGGGCAGATGTGAGGAGAGAGGTACAGGACATGCTAAACCTGGGGGTAATAAGACCTTCCAGGAGCAACTGGGCTTCTCCCATAGTCATGGTCCCGAAACCTGACGGGTCCACCCGTTTTTGTATGGACTTCCGTGCGTTGAACGCTATCTCGTCCTTCGATGCGTTCCCCATACCCCGGGTGGACGAATTGATCGAACGGATAGGGGAGGCTCGTTTCATCACTACCCTTGACCTTACCAAAGGTTATTGGCAGGTCCCATTGAGGGAGGAGGACAGGCACAAAACCGCCTTCGCAACAGAGGATGGACTCTTTGAATTTAATGTACTCCCTTTTGGACTGCACGGTGCCCCTGCCACCTTTCAAAGGCTCATGAACAGGGTGTTAGCTCCTCATGTCCGATATAGTTCCGTATATCTGGATGATATAGTCATTTTTAGTACCACATGGGAGGAACACCTAGGACACCTGGCCAATGTTTTGAAGGCTCTACAGGAAGCGGGGTTGCACGTGAACGCACGAAAATCAAGAGCTGCTTTCCCCAAGGTGAAATACCTGGGATTCATGCTTGGGGAAGGAGTGATAGCCCCACAAGAGGAGAAAATTAAAGCCATCACCCAGACACCCTTTCCGTCCACAAAAAGGGAACTACGAGCGTTTCTAGGCCTAATTGGGTATTATCGACGCTTCGTTAAGGACTTTGCTGCCCTGTCCAGTCCCCTGACTGACCTACTTCAGAAAAACGTCAAAAACTCCCTACCAATGCCTCCCACCGAAATGGCCCAAACCGCCTTTCAGGCACTGAAGACTGCTATGACTACAAGTCCGGTCCTCATACCCCCGAATTTCGAAAAAACATTTTCCCTGGCCACTGATGCATCCGATTGCGGTATTGGTGCAGTGTTGTCCCAGGAAGGTGAGGATGGTGTGGAACACCCCATACTGTTTGTGAGTCGAAAATTACACCCAAGGGAACGTAAATATCCCACGGTGGAAAAGGAGTGCCTGGCCATCCGCTGGGCAGTCGACAAACTGCGTTACTACTTGGAAGGCAAGGCCTTCGTTCTCTTCTCAGACCATGCCCCCCTGCAATGGATGCAGAAAAACAGGTCGCAGAATGCAAGGATCCTGAGGTGGTTTCTGTTTCTGCAGCCATTCTCTTTCACAGTGATACACAGGAAAGGAAGGGACAATGGGAACGCTGACTTCCTTTCCCGGATGCCGATTCCCCCCAAACGGGAGAATCCAGGGGGGGAGGAGTGTAACGTGGTGGGTGCGCCTGCCATATATGACTGGTGGGACCCTCGCAATGCTGACCATCCACCGACTCCTTCTTTTCAGCCAGGTCAGCGGAACGAAGGACGGAGCTATACGGAAGAAGAAGATAACATCAGCGGCTCCTTTAACTGGGCGTTTGCTGAGAGTAGGGAGGACCCGCCCCAGAGTGACGTAAGGGCGACGGGATTGGAGAAAAGCCGGGAAGTCCTGTTTGTCGGGTGTGCAAGCACCCCGGAGGAGGAGGAGAGAAAGGCGGAAGCGAGCGGAACGGAGGACGGAGACAGCGAGGAGAAGGGCGAGGAGAAGAGCGTGAAGAAACCCAGCCCAGACGACCAACCCGGAAAGGACGGAGAGAAGCCAGGAGGCCAACGACCCTGCGGACCGCCGTGCCACGCTCCCGAGGGAGGAGTGTGGCTGTCACAGGTACGGCGGCGTTGGGCGGCTTGGCTGGGGAGGCGAAGTGAGAACGTGTAGATCGTGTACAGCCCCAGTTCGTACCTACCCTGTGTTGTGTTCCTTTCCCTTCCGCGCATCCCTACCCAATCCTACTTCTACCTAATTTTCCCCTCCCTTCACGAGCACATAGAGCACTGTAGAGTGAAGCGGCACTGTACACTGGGTTTCCCTCACACCCCCCGGACCCCCCTGGTGCGACCTCATTGAGGATTGAACCCTAACGGCTCCCTTTTCTGTTGGTTCCCTTGCATGCACCGGAGCCTGAAGCCACGGAGAACCGTCCATCTTCCGGAGCCACGGCAGAACCACCTTAACCCCTTCCACGACCTGGGAAAGGAGAAAACAGACCACCGCCACGGACCCCAGCGTGTTTGCCCGTGAAAGACTGACTCTGAGAAACAGAAAGACTTTAATGTCTAAACCTGCCAGGGTGATAAAAATAAAACCATCGTTAACCCCTCAGCTTGGTGTCACGGTCGTCCCTAATCCCACGCCCACACAAACATAGATAAAGAAGATAAGATTACAGGTCTTATTATGATGGATTATAAGGGGGAAGGTGGGCAGTGGGGTGAGGGTCTAACAGCAAAAAATCTCAGAAGGTCAACAGCAAGAAGAAGGGACTGGGAGTCTCTTTCAATAATATGGCACAAAAATAATAGAACCGGTAAGATGGAGGTTTGACACACTTGAATAGAAAAGGTTTCACTTGACTTACTTGACTTACTGTTCATTGTGGATTGTAGAACAGGGCCTGTAGAAAAAGTTAGTCAATAAATTAGAAACAAACACAAATAACAATGATCACAGAATAGGTATACAGACAGAAAGTGGCAGAAATAACCATGCGCAGTGAGGAAAGTATACCTTTATATTATTTCTGTTTTTTTAAGTGCACATACCACTCATAAGAATGAGTCATAAAACGTGTTTTCCTTTACATTTCCACATACTTGTCAAGTAAAGATTGAACAACATTTCAAGTCACTCACAGAATGTAACAGAGTTGGAAATTCCCAGGTTTAACTGTGGAATTCCATACGAAGAAAAAAGTACTTGCTTTCAGTAACAGTTTTCCAATGGATGCTATGTTTACACATTGCTTTATCACCTTATGAACCCTCTGGTACCAAATTCAGTCACAAACTCTTCCAATATCTCCTCGCTGCAAAGAGATGAAGCAGCTTGGCTTTAATTTCTCCCTTCTATGATCATCACTGATACAATTTGGGCGAGATGCAGTAACATTAGGAATAGCAAAATACCTAATTGCGATTATCTCCGATTGCAATTAGTAACTCGCTATTTCTAATGTTCAAATTACAGTATTAATAAGGTTGGTCTCTGTTTGCAACGCCTTAGGGTCTGTGGTGAACGTTGGCCAGCTGGACCATCATGTATGTGATTGCTTTTAAATAAAGTAACGTTTTTGCTTTGAAATGCAGCCCATTTTCCGTAAAGGAAAACAGGATGCACTTCAAAAGAAAATAAATATTTTAAAGTCAAGAGTAGTCAGTGGATACCTATATAAGTAGGCCACAACACACAATACATGTTCTACAACAATTTGTAAAAAAAAGGAAACATGTTTATGATCAAAATGACATCAAAGCGATAAAATCCAATACAGGGAACAGGAGATATACTTTTTTAAAGAGTAAATGCTTTCGAGGGCCTAAGCCCCAAAATCATGAACTTAAGACACCTGGTCATGCTATGAAGAAGTCAAAATGGGGGTAAAAAGTAGGGGACATTGCAAAAAGTCCTGGTTTCTCACAACCCATCAGTTACATCTAAGCTCCCTTTGTGTGTGGCTATTTAGAGGGAATAAACAAGCCCAGCTGTCAGCCCACCCCAAACGGTGTGTTGGAGACAGGCATCAGGCACCAAATGGCTAAAGTAAGAAAATGCAATGTACTTTTAGTGGTGATGAAAAGCACGCCATGTACTCAGTTGTTTGACCATGCTTCACTGTTTTAAACATAAGCTGGCGTGCAGACTGGATTCGCGCTCCGCCCTACATAAGAAAGACACATGGGGGACATTGCTAGAACCCTCTCCAGATATACAGCCTTATCCATTAACAATTAATCGAATAAATCAATTTCATGCTTCTATTTTTAAGTTTCATCCATTTGTTTTAAACAACATCAATAAATGGTTCCAGACGCTCTGCATTTCTGTTTGGGATATTGGGACTACAAGAAAATGTGTTAAACAACTATATTAATGGAATATAATGGCATGTTTTTGTAATATTTACTCAAGTTGTGATTTTAAATAAAGGCAAGACGGTTTAAAACTGTACATGGTGAGTTTTTGATTTTTCCTTATGGACTTACTGTGTGTAGGAAACGCTGGATTTTTAAACACTTTAGTCAAGTTATAATGATATAAACACTACTTAATAGGTGGATTGGTGTGGTGGTGGGTACGTTAAAAACTGGGTACATGCATGCGATCTGAAAAAAAGCGTTGGAAAAGCTCTGCATGTTAGAGGCAAGAAGAATAGTTTTTGTCAATAATTGTTTGAGTAATAGTGTTCACGTACAGCACATTGTGTAAGGCTAAATAGGAACAGTAGATATAACACCCAGGATAATGTGCTGTGTGGGTAAATACTTTTTAGGTCCTAAAGGCGAGACCGATTGCATTGCAAATGCTTGTTTCTGTATTGGAGTGCAAAGTTACCTTTTGAATGCTTAATGGATCAGTGCAAAACTTTCCATGAAGAAGTCGAAGTGGATGAACTTTATTTTATTGAAAGATTTGTGACAGCATTTTGTTTCTGCTCTTTATGCGGCCTGGCCTGCTTCAAGACTATGCTAATATTAGTTTTTGAGGTGTTTATTTGAGTTTTGCTATATATTATGTATTATTGGACATAGTACAGCCTTTCCTTCCATGCTCCCGCACTCCTCCAAGATTGTCATTTATTTCATGTCGCACAATTTCCTCACTTTGAAGTGAAAGAAAAAGTAAACAATAGAGCGACATTGTCTGACATTTGAACTCTGTCTCTGTTCATACTCCAAATATAAAAGGTTATTCATCGCTCATTCTATTCCTCGTTTATTTAACTTGTGAACTCTGTCAGGATTGTTTCGTTCGTGCTGCAGCTGCACCTCCCGCACCCCTCCCTTCCAGCACCCTTCCTTCCAGCACCCCTCCTTCCAGCACCCCTCGTTCATGCGCCCCTCCTTCATGCCCCCCTCCTCCTGCACCCCTTCCACTCACCTGCATCCGGACGTCTCATCTGAGTTGTTTCCGTGGCTTCTCTTCACTCACTAATACTTGTCTCCTCGTCAGTGCATGAGTAAAACACCAGCAGCTTCCTTCCCTTAGAGCCGCCTCCCAGCAGTGCTGTGCTGCCTTCGACCACACGAGGGCGCCAGACACCCACACATGCTCTGTACTCTTTGCAGGCCCCTGGCGGTGAACTCTGAAGACTTGAACCCATGGAAGGAAAATGAAAGTGAAAGCCTTGGTGATGATAATCGGCCTACAAGAAGAGGCTGTCACCAGAGCAGCTGGCGTCTGACAGCAAGAGGTTATTGTGCATTGTGTTTAATACCTTGGAAACCCACAGAGCTGCACAACAAGAGTGACTCAGCAAGGGCCCCCTGCAGAGTTCAAAGCCTGAGCACCATCTACCAACCGCACCCCCCACCTCGGCTACAAACAAATCTGCCCCAGCACCGGCTCCTATGCAGCGTCCCGCAGGTCTAAGACATTTAGCAGTAAACATGACTTTAACCCCTTCACTGCGGCAGCAATTCCGCTGCAGCTCTAACGGGTTGCAGGGGCCGCGCGGCGCTCCCATGCTCGTGACGGAACCGCTCCGTCACAAGCCTCGGGTGCGCCGTGCTGATGACGGAGCGGTTCCGTCACAGCCCGCCCGCTCAACAGAACGTCCAGCGCAGGTGCGGAATCCGCGCCGCGCCGCGCAGGCGCGCCGAGTGGGCTGTGAAGGAACTGCTCCGTCATCAGCACAGCGCGTCCGTGGCTGGTGACGGAGCGGTTCCGTCACCAGCCTGGGATGGGTTAAATGGGATCCCAACTCAGGGGGTTAGAGCAGCGTGGGGGCAAGGATGAGGCAACCACAATGGAATGGAATGGGCCATGAGTGCCTCCAGTTCCTTTTATTACCCCCCTTGGACTTACTGTCCCGTCAACCCCCGTTTTGGGGAAGGAGTTACTACACATAGGGGTATATTTACAAGGGGGTAGAGCCACCAGAGCGATACCCTTAGTGACGTCCTGGTGGCGCTATACCTTTCTCCATATTTACAAAGGGACTTACGCCACTTTTTGTGGCTTAACGCTGCCTTGTAAATACAGCATCTTCACACACCATGTTGCGTGAAAGGGGCATGCGGTTTAGAGTGTTTCACATCCACACCCATTGCTTTTGATGCTACACCAGATTTACAAGGGGGGCGTAACTATGGGGCAGCACCAAAAAAACTCCATTCAGCAGCATTTTAATCGCGAAATGAGGGAAAATACTCCTATTTCTCCTCATTTTTGCTTTGCCTATATGTACGGCATTCTGAAGCACACATAGGAAGAGCAAGACACCATTAATAATTGCTTTTTGTGCAGGAAGGTGACTCTTCCTGCACAAAAACGATCATTAAATAATGTCGATATGCTACGTGCATAGAGGTAAAAAATCAGCATTATTGATTTCCATTCCTGTACAGTGATCCAGTGATCATTAGTGCAGTTTTCCCTCTAATCACGGGGTGCCGCTCACCCCGGGCGTGCGCATGAACCGTATATAGCGCGTATCTGCATTTCTATCAGTCGCAGGCGTTGCGGGTCCCGATTTGAAACGCAGGAGTTGCGGGCCATAGTTTGTGGCAGCCGGAGGTATCTGTGTCAAGATCGCAGGGGCAAGAGATCGGGATTTCTGGGCCAGCAGGCTGGGCGTTAAGTGCGCAATTAGTTGGTCCCAGGATGCAGGGAGGATCACAGGTGTGTGTTCGCTCTCGTCACGGCAGGAACCACGCGTGTCGAGGGAGATATTGACCCAGGGTAGGGCAGATCTCCTCGGCCTTTCTCCCTTGGGATCATGTGGGGTGCGGTCGGAGCATGACTTGGGTGAGCATGGCAGGGCATCGGTTGGGGGCAAGCGAGCGCCGCGAGACTGCCTCCACTGCTGGTCCTGGGGAGGCATAATCACAACAGGTGGGCACGGGGGTCTACCGGGCGCTACTTTCGGCCTGAAACGGGGCCTCGTTTACGTGGGACAGTGTTGTAGCCCGGTGAGTCCAATGGGTGTTGCGCGCCTGCTGGGCACCTTCCTCTCGGCTCTTCTCTCGGGCCCAGGCTGCCTGTGCAACGTATTTACTGTTTCCAAGCGTAATATATTTTGGCTCAGACGCGGTTATCGGGAGGCTCAGCACGTTGTATACAGAGACGTTTTAATGCATGGGCAAAGTGGGCTCTGGCCCAGGGCCCAAGCCTGTCAGGGGACTCCCTGACAGAGTCAGCTCCTTTATTCAAAGTTTTGCTCTAATGACCTTGAACATTTCTTAAAAAGATTGTTTTAAATACTGTTTTCCTTTAATTTATTTTGTATGTACCTGATGTGTGAGAGTCTAGTATTTTGCAGAGAAATGTGGTGTTTATGTTTCATGCAATATACATAAAGAAATTTTATTTTACATCAATAAAGGCCTTACATATAAGAAATGGGAGGGCATCACAGAGATTATTTGCAGTAATATTGGTGAGTTGCTGCAGTGTTACAAATATTGAAAACACACATAACTATCCCATAATATTAGATGTAAACACATGTAAGGCCTTATTTATGAGAAGAAATACATCGCTGTGTGAAAACAGGAATGCTTCACTTCTTAGTGCGCCCTCCTTGCGACATGATAGATGCATAATATTTACAGTATGACACATCATGTCGCAAGGAGTTACAGATACGTCAGTATTTCTGACGTATCTGTAGGCGCAAAAGTGATGCATTGCTGGGGTGTGTCTGAAAATAGATGCAACTACAGCAATGTGTCTTTTCACATGGTACAAGCCCCCTATGAAAAGATCTCCGTCAGTCTTGAGACTGCTGTGAGGCAGGTTTAACATATTGACGTAATGGTGTCCTAGAAGTGGCGCACTGAGGTTTCATTGATTTCAATGTGCCACTTCTACAAGGATTTTTGTGGGGGAACACCCACCCTGAATACATTGTACCTGGTGCAGATGTAATGTGGTGCAGGGGTTTACAAAGTAATGCATCTGCCTAGATTTGTCACTTTGCAAATAAGGCGCAATACGCTTTTTTTACGCTTTCGTGCATCATAAAAAAGTGACGCACCAGCGGCATAAAGTGAAGCAAGGCCTCATAAATAAGGCCCTTAGAATTTGGACGAGTGTTCCTTTGCACTGTCAGGGTCCAAATGAAATTAAATGAAATAGTGTATTTAATAAAGCGGACAGCTACTCAAACTACAGTGTCCTGGCGCGTGACAGCGGGAGGAAAACGTGCCTAAAAGACCCATCAGTTATTGAGAATACAGGTTTTTAAGTTCTTCCTGAAAGAGAGTTGGTCTGTGGTTAGTCTCAGAGACTCAGGGAGTCTTTTCCACAATCTTGCGCCTACAAAGCCGAGGGATCTGCCTCCAGTGCGGGCAGGGCATATTTTAGGCACAATGGCCAGGTTGGCATTGGAAGATCTTAGGGTCTAGATGTTGGGTAGCGATTAACATGCTTATTTATTTTGACTGACTGACTGGCTTATTAAGTAGCCGGCTCCTAAGGCGTAGAAAGCTTTACAGAAGATGGTCATTGCTCGAAGTCAATCGTTCTTTTATGCGGAGCCAGTGTAGAGACTTAAGAATAGGAGTCATACTAGATCTGGGTTTAGGCATCAGGGTGGCTAGGGCTACTGCATTTTGTACCACTTGTAAGCACTGGATAAAGTACTTGGGAAGACCGAGGTACAAGCTGTTGACATAGTCAAGCTTTGATGTCACCAGAGCCTCCACCACAATCTTCCTTCTCCCTAGTGGCAATAGTGGCAGGATTTTTATTTTAGCATTCGGAGTATGCAAAAGCAGGCGCCAGTTAGATTTTGGATTTGAAAATGCATGGAGAGTAACTTGTCTATGACAATTCCTAAGTTTTTTACTTTCTCCTTTTCCACAGGCGGGGCCAGCAGATCTTTTGGCCTCCAGGTGCTCTAGTCAAGCATTTCTGGATTACCAAATAAAACAACTTCAGTTTTGTCAGGATTGCACTTCAGCTGATTGTTCTTAAGCCAGTTAAAAACATTTGTGAGGCAAGACCTGATCATTGCCCCGTCAAAGTTGGTTCCTTTCTCACATGTAAAAATCAGCTTAGTGTCATCCGCATAGGAAATAATTTTGGTGCCCTCTTCCTCTACCAGAAATGAGAGGGGGGACCGATATATATTAAAATAGGACTGCGAATGGAGCCCTGAGCGACACCTACATTCATGGCCGGAACTAGAGATGAGAAAGTGGGGAGCCAGATGTCCTGAGATCTATTTATCAGGAAGGATGACATCCATGTTAAGGTGGTTCCCCCCAGGCTGATATTAGCTAGTTTCTCGAGGAGCCTCTCATGTGGGACGAATGTCTGACAAAATATCGAAATCAAAAATATCGAAATACAAAAATATCGGAACAAAAATATCGAAGTCAAAAATATAGGAATCCTATCCCTAACAACGTAAGTACAAAAATATCGAAAAAATAATATCGTAGTACAAAAATATCGAAATTAAAAATATCGTTTTTTTAAATGTATTAATAATAATGTAAAAATAATTATAAAATACATATAATGTTACAAATATTAAATAAAAATATTAAAACATAATTAAAAAATTAAAACTAATACATATACATTTAAAATAAATTAAAAACTTAATAATGTAATGTAATTTTATATTTTTTTATTTCATTTAATTGATTTAAGTTAAATTTATTTTATTTTTACCCTGTACGACTGTACCCCAAAAACCCAAAACTGACCCTGAACCCTAAAAATACCCTTTTACCCAAAAACCCAAAACTGACCCTGAACCCTAAAAATATCCCTGTACCCCAAAAACCCAAAACTGACCCTAAACCCTAAAAATACCCCTTTACCCAAAAACTGAAAACTGACCCTGACCCCTAAAAATACCCCTTTACCCAAAAACTGAAAACTGACCCTGAACCCTAAAAATACCCCTTTACCCATGAACTGAAAACTGACCCTGAACCCTAAAAATACCCCTGTACCCATGAACTGAAAACTGACCCTGAACCCTAAAAATACCCCTTTACCCAAAAACTGAAAACTGACCCTGAACCCCAAAAATACCCCTGTACCCATGAACTGAAAACTGACCCTGAACCCTAAAAATACCCCTGTACCCAAAATTAATTAATATTATTTAATTACCAATTAATTATTAATTAACAATAACAATAAAGTAAATATATTAGCACATTTGCTGTAATTAATTTAATTTAATAATTAATATTATTTTGCACAATTAATTAATTAAGAACAACAATAAATTATATATAAAAAAATTACTATAATTAATGTAATTAAATAATGAATAATAATTAATTACCAACTAATTAATAATTATAAATATGTAAAAAATTATAATAATTAATTAACTAATTATTAGAAATTAATTACCAATTAATTATTAATTAAAATATGTACAAACATATATCAATTAATTAATTATTATTAAATTACTTCCCACCCTATTCCCCTATAAACCCATAACCCGCTACAGAACATATTTATCAATTAATAAATTAATAAAAAATAATTAAAAATTAATTCTCAATTAATTAATTAATAATTCCTACTAATTAATAATTAATTTAACATAATTAAATTACTTCCCACCCTATTCCCCTATAAACCCACAACCCGCTACAGTAGTAAAAGACAATATTTAATAAAATAACATTAAAAATAAATAATAAAACATAATAAATACAATATAATATACACTAAATTTATTTAAAAATTGATATTAGTAACATCAAAGTTATTAATTTCGATATTATTAACATCGATATTTACAACTTCGATATTACTGATATCATACCAATATCGATATTTAGACTGTCGATATTACTTACCTTCGATATTTTTGTATTTCGATATTTAAACTTCGATATTTTTGCATATCGATTTTTAAAAATCGATATTTTGTCTGTGTACCATGTGGGACCGTATTGAAAGCTGCCAACAGATTGAGCAGTATCAGAAAAGCCTTGCCTCCCTGGTCCAGCTGACCCATGAGAAATTCAGTCACTTTCAGCAGAGCGGACTCCATACTGTAGTTAGCCCTAAAACTGGATTTGGACTCATGAAGGAGTTTCCCATCTTCAATGTGTTTTGGGAGGGCCTTGTTTACATGCTTCTCTAATACTTTGGAGAGGGCCGGAAAAAGGAAGCTTAGCCTCTAGTTAGCAGGGTCCGTCACTTTGGCGTTAGCCTTTTTTATCCGTGGAAGTAATATAGCATTCTTCCATAATTTTGGCATGTTGCCTGAAGGGAGCGAAGCATTAACCCCTTAAGTGCTGCGCCCGTTCAGCGGCCGACGGCACCACTACCTCGTGAGTGCTGCCGTCGGCCGTTGAACGTTCCAACTGCACCTGCGCACTGGAACGTCCAGCACTGGAGCTGGACATTCCATAGCTGCTAAGGTGTTAAAGAGCTGGTTTACCGTGGGGTTTATGTTGGGAGCTAATAGGTTCAGGATATTCGCTGGACATGGGTCGGTTGGAGAGCCATACCTAATGCTTTGGAGAAGGGTCATTGATTCTTGCAGCTGAAGCACAGGGAAAGCTTGTAAAGATGAAGGGGTTAAGAGGTGAAATTTGCTATCAGAACTTCAGTCAGTTCTTCCACTGAGATCTTTTTGTGGAAGAATTGAGCTATCTGCTTGTACCAATCTTCAGTGCATGGCCCTTCCTTTGTGCCGGCTTTCGGGCGGTAAAGGATTTAACTATGCTAAAGATTTCCTAACTGTTATTTTGGGCATTTTCTATCTTGGTTTGAAAGAAGATTTTCTTGGCTGCCTTCATGAGAATATAATGAGCTTTTAAGGTGTCTTTATACAACTTCCTGTTCGCAGGTAGATAGGATTTATACCACTTCCGTTCCATTTTAATACAATTTCTTTTGCTATATCTGAGGGAATTGTTAAACCATGGAGCTGGTGGTGCCGACCTCTTTGAGCAGTGAGAAAGAACAGGTATGACTGCATCAATGTTGGTTCAGATCCATGAATCTTTTGAGCCGGCGTCCGAGTCGAGGCAGCCAGGCATCTCTGGTGAGGAACGACGAAGGGCATCTGCTAACATTGGGATGGATATTTTATGGAACGTCCTGCAATTAGGGACCCTCTGCCCTGCGTTAGCCCGAAAGGCTGTGGCAGAGTTGGAAATGACGAATTTTAATAGGAGGTGGTCAGACCAGATAATGGGAAGAGGTAGGATTACTGATATGTCAAAGTTGTGAAAGATTTGGTCTAGGGTATGGCCCTTCTCATGGGTGGCCGAGAAATAGTTGGAAACATGTTGCATGCCTGCAGCGTTTTCAACAAGGAAATTGGTTTTGGGTCTTTTCCATTGTCCATCTGAATATTGAAATCTGCCAGAATAAGGCAGTTGTTGTATTTTAAGGCCAGGGAGGTGGAGACTGTATTAAGCGTAGTAATAAAAGTTCCAATTGCACTGAGAGGTCTGTAAATCAGAAAACCAGCTATGCTATGATGGGG
Source organism: Lissotriton vulgaris (assembly GCF_964263255.1). Classification (NCBI taxonomy): domain Eukaryota; kingdom Metazoa; phylum Chordata; class Amphibia; order Caudata; family Salamandridae; genus Lissotriton; species Lissotriton vulgaris. Next base: position 2,117,741 of record NC_141692.1, on the reverse strand, counting down.
GATAAGGTACAGCGGAAGCCAAAGGACCATGCACCCTCGATTTTTTCCATTGGGATAGGAGAGCCGTAAAGTTTTGTATTGTAAATTATGGCCACACCACCCCCCCTTCCCACTCGGCCGGTCCCTCCTAAGGATTTTATAACCCGTAGGGATGGCCGAGGTGATAGTAGGGTTGGAGGCTTCGGACAGCCAGGTCTTAGTGAGAAATAAAAGATCAGGCAGTTTGTTTAAAAGTATGTCATAAATGTGTGGTTCATGCCTTTGCATAGAGTGACAATTTAAAAGGATGAGCCCATAGTACTTTGACGGCAGGTACTCTGATTGTAGTACCTTCCCTTATCATGGGGAGAATATACTTGAAGTGGTGAAAAGGATTGATACATGCCTTATTCTTCGCCGTTTTTTGCTGCCTGAAGTTTCCATTCACTGCTGTTTTATCTGGGTGGCCTCTACTTTTGACATTTCAAGTCCAGGTGCATCATCTATCACTCCATTCAGTGATGTCGCCATCTATTTATTTATACATACGCCCTGCACCACCCATCTGTTCGGACACGTGGACTGTGTGTTTAGAATGATCCTTTTCTGCAACTATCTTGATTTTTTGCTACAATAACGGTGACCATCCAGCTTTACCTTTACTACGCGACTGCTGGAATTGATATTAGATCTAAAACTTCACCGACCCATGACGTGGACTTTTTTGGGCTTGTGGGATCAGCATGTCCCGGGGGTTCATCTTTAAAACATTGCTGCTGTCTTTTTTGCCCTGATGAAGTCCCCCTTGGGGACGAAATGCATTGGCTGAGGCCTTTCAAAGATTACTAACTATAAAGGAACTTTTTTCTACTGACTATATTTGCCACGGACTTCTTTCTTTTAGTGCACCATCCTTCACTCCTACACTTTGGTATCTGCCGCAACAGTGGAGCTTCTGTGTGGCTAGCCCCGGATGTGATTTCTACAACTTCCCAAATTCTTCCCACTGTGAAATTTGAGTGTGAACCTTGGTCAGCCACAACTTTCTTTATTTTACCAATTTAAAAGGATGGCCTTTAAGTCCTCTGTTTTCTAATTGTTTTTACACTTATTGTTGCGTGGGATGATCTTGGGTACGGGTTTCCTGGGCTGGAGGAGAGACCAGTTGCACTTATTGCATTGAAAGTCTACCTCTAAGCACGGATCAGCCGTTGCACATGGACATAATGATAGCCGCCTAAGGCTTAGCAGTTTTCCCTATTGTAATATAGTGGAGGAAACTCACCGGAGGGTAACTGGGCAGCATGGCCAGTGCCGGACACCTACGGGATACTGACGAGCGCAGACAGACTTCCAATTCGTGCGCCCGCTACGCGCGATTCAAGCAAACCGGGCCGAAGACGGCTGTAATGCCAGAAACCGGTCCCCGGGAGCTTGTTTCCTTCCCAGTGTAAGAATTGGCTTTTGTAGTTTGGTTTGCTCTGTTCCCATCATGCACTGGGACAGGAACAGACTAATTTGCATACAGCCAGGTTCTGAAACTGGGATGGTGCAGTGAGCTAAAAAACGGTGTTGGATCTAGCCCTGATCTCTTGACTGGGTGAGAGCTTTCTGCTTAATTCAGAGACTCTGTCCCTCACCACCCCTTGTTGTAAATGTTTTTGTCCACCCTAAGCGTGGAAGGGTATTCTCAGATGTGAGACCCTTGCTCATTGCACCATCAGGATTCAAGCAAACCGGGCCGAAGACGGCTGTAATGCCAGAAACCGGTCCCCGGGAGCTTGTTTCCTTCCCAGTGTAAGAATTGGCTTTTGTAGTTTGGTTTGCTCTGTTCCCATCATGCACTGGGACAGGAACAGACTAATTTGCATACAGCCAGGTTCTGAAACTGGGATGGTGCAGTGAGCTAAAAAACGGTGTTGGATCTAGCCCTGATCTCTTGACTGGGTGAGAGCTTTCTGCTTAATTCAGAGACTCTGTCCCTCACCACCCCTTGTTGTAAATGTTTTTGTCCACCCTAAGCGTGGAAGGGTATTCTCAGATGTGAGACCCTTGCTCATTGCACCATCAGGATTCAAGCAAACCGGGCCGAAGACGGCTGTAATGCCAGAAACCGGTCCCCGGGAGCTTGTTTCCTTCCCAGTGTAAGAATTGGCTTTTGTAGTTTGGTTTGCCCTGTTCCCATCATGCACTGGGACAGAAACAGACTAATTTGCATACAGCCAGGTTCTGAAACTGGGATGGTGCAGTGAGCTAAAAAACGGTGTTGGATCTAGCCCTGATCTCTTGACTGGGTGAGAGCTTTCTGCTTAATTCAGAGACTCTGTCCCTCACCACCCCTTGTTGTAAATATTTTTGTCCACCCTAAGCGTGGAAGGGTATTCTCAGATGTGAGACCCTTGCTCATTGCACCATCAGGATTCAAGCAAACCGGGCCGAAGACGGCTGTAATGCCAGAAACCGGTCCCCGGGAGCTTGTTTCCTTCCCAGTGTAAGAATTGGCTTTTGCAGTTTGGTTTGCCCTGTTCCCATCATGCACTGGGACAGGAACAGACTAATTTGCATACAGCCAGGTTCTGAAACTGGGATGGTGCAGTGAGCTAAAAAACGGTGTTGGATCTAGCCCTGATCTCTTGACTGGGTGAGAGCTTTCTGCTAAATTCAGAGACTCTGTCCCTCACCACCCCTTGTTGTAAATATTTTTGTCCACCCTAAGCGTGGAAGGGTATTCTCAGATGTGAGACCCTTGCTCATTGCACCATCAGGATTCAAGCAAACCGGGCCGAAGACGGCTGTAATGCCAGAAACCGGTCCCCGGGAGCTTGTTTCCTTCCCAGTGTAAGAATTGGCTTTTGTAGTTTGGTTTGCCCTGTTCCCATCATGCACTGGGACAGGAACAGACTAATTTGCATACAGCCAGGTTCTGAAACTGGGATGGTGCAGTGAGCTAAAAAACGGTGTTGGATCTAGCCCTGATCTCTTGACTGGGTGAGAGCTTTCTGCTTAATTCAGAGACTCTGTCCCTCACCACCCCTTGTTGTAAATACATAGTACTTTGACAGCAGGTACTCTGATTGTAGTACCTTCCCTTATCATGGGGAGAATATGCTTGAAGTGGTGAAAAGGATTGATACATGCCTTATTCTTCGCCGTTTTTTGCTGCCTGAAGTTTCCATTCACTGCTGTTTTATCTGGTTGGCCTCTACTTTTGACATTTCAAGTCCAGGTGCATCATCTATCACTCCATTCAGTGATGTCGCCATCTATTTATTTATACATACGCCCTGCACCACCCATCTGTTCGGACACGTGGACTGTGTGTTTAGAATGATCCTTTTCTGCAACTATCTTGATTTTTTGCTACAATAACGGTGACCATCCAGCTTTACCTTTACTACGCGACTGCTGGAATTGATATTAGATCTAAAACTTCACCGACCCATGACGTGGACTTTTTTGGGCTTGTGGGATCAGCATGTCCCGGGGGTTCATCTTTTAAAACATTGCTGCTGTCTTTTTTGGCCTGATGAAGTCCCCCTTGGGGACGAAACGCATTGGCTGAGGCCTTTCAAAGATTACTAACTATAAAGGAACTTTTTTCTACTGACTATATTTTCCACGGACCTCTTTCTTTTAGTGCACCATCCTTCACTCCTACACTTTGGTATCTGCCGCAACAGTGGAGCTTCTGTGTGGCTAGCCCCGGATGTGATTTCTACAACTTCCCAAATTCTTCCCACTGTGAAATTTGAGTGTGAACCTTGGTCAGCCACACCTTTCTTTATTTTACCAATTTAAAAGGATGGCCTTTAAGTCCTCTGTTTTCTAATTGTTTTTACACTTATTGTTGCGTTGGAGGATCTTGGGTACGGGTTTCCTGGGCTGGAGGAGAGACCAGTTGCACTTATTGCATTGAAAGTCTACCTCTAAGCACGGATCAGCCGTTGCACATGGACATAATGGTAGCCGCCTAAGGCTTAGCAGTTTTCCCTATTGTAATATAGTGGAGGAAACTCACCGGAGGGTAACTGGGCAGTATGGCCAGTGCCGGACACCTACGGGATGCTGACGAGCGCAGACAGACTTCCAATTCGTGCGCCCGCTACGCGCGTCTGTTTGCATCAGGAATATAAATGCTAATGCCTATGATGCCAACTGGATCGCTAACGCAGCTGAGGAAGCGGAAACTGCTTGGGCAGAAGTGAGGAGCCCGACAGTAGCCCCAGCTCTCTGCACAATTATCATATCAGCCGCAGTGGAACAGGACTGGAGGAAAGCGAGATGCGAATCGGAGCAGCTAAGGAGGTGTAGGCAAGCAGAATCAAGTATAGTGAAAGTGCATGTAGGTAGGAGAAATTGTTCAAAAGCACAGAGTAATTCAGCCACCCATATACAATGAAAAAAGTATTAAAAACCTAGTAGCAGGGCAGGAAACACTAAATCCCACCGCTGTCAGCTGCGCACGTCCGTTTACTTTGGGGATATATAGGCTAATGCCTATGATGCAAACTGGATTGCTAACACAGCTGAGGAAGCGGAAACTGTGTGGTGAACAGGGGCTCAAAGTGGAACATAAATTCAAAGCTGTTCTGAACAGGGGCCCCCAAAATATGTTTGGCCCAGGGTCCCCAAAATCCTTAAGATGTCCCTGGTTGTATACCATTTCTGAATGTAAGCCCCTTGCTGGGGGCAGAGATAGTTAATTTTCTTGAAAGAACCCAGCAACGCCATTGCGTTACTAAGGAGCAGGTTTCGGTATCTCCTGATCATAGAATGATGCCAGGGTTTATTTAAATGGATTATTGAAATAGACGGTCATTTTCGTGACGCTCTGTTAATACTTCAGTAATGAAGACTTGAAATAAGATCGCCAGTGACACAGAACTGAACGTTCTACTAACAAAGGCTTAAGAAAGTAGTGCCTCAATAGTAATAGACAACGAACTATTAAATGTAAAGCCCGGGTCTGCTGCAGCTGTCTTAACCATGTCACCCAAATAGTTGTCCTAAAATATTCATCCATGTTAAGCAATTAAAATGTATTGTACACTGTTTGTTCATAGTTATGGGCTTAAAAAATTCTGTATGCTGTCACCACCACTCTGTGTGAGAAATCGACGACAGAGACAGTAGTCTCTTGTCTGTCAATGAGGGCACTCTTGGTGCGTCCCTCCAGTTCACAAGACCAGCAAGGACCTTACTTATGTCAAGAGACAGGCTTAGGGTTCTGATCACATGCTAGATTAGCGTGAGGCTAGGGTCAAAATCTAAAACCAGCATACCAGATATTTGTACTTGGGCACCAATTGAGTTGGGGGAGTGCAAGGGATAGTCCGGTCCTAGGGCTGTCTTTGAGGTGCCATAACTGTGCGACTGCCTTCTTTTCTCCTACCTCATACAATGTTCCTTTGCCCGCAAGTGACACCTTCATTATTACCACGGGGCATGCTGGCTGGATTAGCAGTCCCGGCGCTTCATCTTTGTTTGTCAATGTGTTTCCAGCCGCAGACTGCTCGTGCTGTCGGGGGTAGGATGTAACCAGAAAGCTGCTAACCCGGAATATACAATATTCTAAACCACCACAGTATGGGGAAAGAGCTTGCTGTTGGATATACTGTCCAATTAATGGTGACGGTATAGAGTTGTTTTCCTAGATTTTGTAGTTTGAAGAGCACTGTTCGTGCGAATGGAATCCAGTTGAGCGTTCAGTGACCACCTGGAGGGTAGGGTTATCAAAATACATTCATGACACATGTTGTGGTACTTGGTAGCGTTGAAATCGATAGAACCCTTTGAGTGGCCATGTAGTATTCTTCCCCTCTTTTTGATCTTTTGCTAGGGGACGGGTAGACGGATTTGCAATTAAGTGTCTCAGGTGCTCCACACACAGGCTATGGGACCACTTTTTGCTCGCTGTAGGAGCAAAACATAGTATACTAGGGACAATACATATATCCCAAACTTTCATTGAAATAAAAAGGTACAAGTGCATCTAAAGCGGATGTGAGAAGTTTGCCTGGTATATGATGCTCACTAATTCTTAGTGATCACTTTGTACCATGCCAAGCAACCCTTATGATGATTGGTTGTAAGTCAACCTTATAGACCAGTTATCCTAGTGGTAACGTGGACAAAGCAGTCTTAGGCTAAACTCTGAAAGGCATGTGAAGCCAGCTGTATTACCATACACAACCCCCTTGAATACCAGATGAAAGGACACCACACAGATATATATAATGAAAATATATATATATTTATTAATTACAAATATCCCCTAGACTCTTTATGAGCACAGAAGCACAATAGTTAAACACAAGACAGTTTAAAATACACAAAAGTTGCACAATATGAATGAGCCCTAGGGGCCACCTAAACCATATACTAAGAAAGTGGTATAAGAGATACCAATCAGAAAGGAAGTAGGCCTAGGGCCTTGGGAATCGCTGGAGCTGATCGGGACTAGCAGTGACTTAGTCGGGAAAGGCCCGCGGGACTCGGGTGCAGTGTTTAAAGTACACGCACTCACCAATGCAAAGTCTATGGTGCGTAAAGAGTACAAAGTTAGTTAGATAGGAACCTTCCGGGTGACCTAGAAAGCTGAAACTTAAGACACAGGCCCTAGGAGTGTGTACCAGTGTGGGAACACCAGCGTTGCTGAGTTACCTCACCCACAGGACGCGGGTGCACAGGGTCCAAGTAGTGTCGGGTTTCGTCACGCTGGTCGATGGTGCTTGGAGCTGAAGATGCTGCAGGCAGCTCGACGTGAAGAGTTCCAGTGGATCCAAGAGTGGATCTGAAGATGTGAAGACCTGAAAGCAGAGGGGACAATGTTCAAAGTCACTAGCCAGTGACTACCGTGGAACCAGATTGGAACCAGGCGATGTCGGGTTCAAACAGGCATCGAGGTGTAGCTTCTCTCTGCAGCCACGTGAACACCGGTGGTCAAAGAGGTCCAGGAGTCGGTCACGAGCTGTCCCACGCAGGTTTCTCGCTGTTGGCGGTGTCGGCAACTTAATTGAAGCAAACAGGCCCTGGCTAATGCAAGCAACGCAGGAATCAAAAAAGGCTTGTTACTCGGACCAGCAAGGTCAGAGCGGGTGCTCCATTTTACAGGAACGAGGGCAATTCTGAAGCAACCAGACCCGCAGTGTAGTTCTTCGGTTTCGTCGCCAAGATGGCCGCTAACCACGTGGCTAGTGGCCGGGATGGCGCGTCGAGTGGCACAATGCAAAAGGGCCCCACGCAGTCAGGCCCAAGAAGGCTCTGACTTGTGTCTGGGTAGTTGGAGGAGCCCAGTCATGTATGGTCTGGATCTTGCTCTCCAATGGTTGAACCTGATCCCCACCTACTAGGTGGCCCAGGTACACAACCTTGCTCTGCCCTATCTGGCACTTGGTAGCCTTGATAGTCAGGCCTGCCTTTTGCAGGGCCTTGAGAACCTTCTTCAGGCAGATCAGGTGATCCTCCCAGGTGGAGCTAAAGACAGCAATATCATCTAGATATGCTGCACAAAAGTCATCCAACCCAGCAAGGACTTGATTCACCAACCTTTGGAAGGTGGCAGGTGCATTCTTCAAACCAAAGGGCATTACCACAAACTGATAATGTCCACTAGGGGTAGAGAATGCTGTTTTGGCTTTTGACTCTTCAGCTAACCTGATCTGCCAGTAGCCAGCTGTCAAATCAAATGTGCTTAGAAACTTGGCAGAAGCCAATTTATCAATGAGCTCATCTGCTCTTGGAATGGGATGAGCATCTGTCCTAGTGACAGCATTGAGACCTCTGTAGTCCACACAAAACCTCATTTCTCTCTTTCCATCTTTGGTATGAGGTTTTGGCACAAGGACCACTGGGCTAGGCCATGGGCTCTCTGATGGCTCAATCACTCCAAGCTCCAACATCTTTTGCACCTCAGCCTTGATACAATCCCTGACATGGTCAGGTTGCCTGTAGATCTTATTCTTCACTGGCAGACTGTCACCAGTGTCCACCTCATGGGTGCACCAGTTAGTTTGACTGGGTGTGAGTGAAAACATGTGTCTGTGGGCCTGCAACACCTGTCTGCAGTCCACCTGTTGCTGCTCAGTGAGGCTACTCCATCAACTGAACCATCATCAGGGTTCTGCGAAAGCAGGTCTGGGAGAGGGTGACTCTCTTCCTCCTGATCCCCATCTGTGGCCATGAGGAGACTCATGTCCTCCCTGTCAACAAATGCTTTCAAACAGTTCACATGGAGCACCCTGTGGGGGCTCCTAGGGGTTCCAAAGTCAACCACATAGGTGACTTCTCCCTTTTTCTTAATGATAGGGTAGGGTCCAGTCCATTTGTCCTGGAGTACTGCTGGGCTCACTGGGTTCAACACCCACACCTTCTGCCCTGGCTGGAACTCGACCAGAACAGCCTTTTGGTCATGCCAAGCTTTCTGTAATTCTTGACTGGCCTTCAGGTTTTTGGATGCTCTCTCCATATACTCAGCCATCCTGGAGCTGAGACCAAGTACATAGTCCACAACATCTAGCTTAGGCTTTTTGAGAGGTAACTCCCATCCTTCCTTCACCAAACATAGTGGACCCCTCTCAGGGTGGCCAAACAAAAGTTCGAAAGGGCTGTAGCCAACCCCCTTCTGTGAGACCTCTCTGTAAGCAAAGAGCAAGCAGGGTAAAAGGGTGTCCCATTTCTGCCTAAGCTTCTCTGGTAATCCTTTTATCATTCCCTTGAGGGTCTTGTTGAATCTCTCCACAAGCCCATTGCACTGTGGGTGATAGGGTGTGGTAAACTTGTAGTTTACTCCACATTTCTTCCACATTGCCTTTATGTATCCAGACATGAAGTTGGCACCTCTGTCTGAAAGAACCTCCTTTGGAAAGCCCACTCTTGAGAAAACTGCAATGAGGGCTTTTGCCACAACAGGTGCTGTTGTGGTCCTCAGGGGAATTGCCTCTGGGCACCTGGTGGCATGATCCACTACCACCAGTATAAATCTGTGCCCAGATGCTGTTTGAGGATCCCTGGGACCCACAATGTCTATTCCAACTCTTTCAAAGGGTACCCCCACCACAGGTAGTGGTATCAGGGGGGCCTTTGTTGTGCCACCTGACTTACCACTGGCTTGGCAAGTGACACAGGAGCGACATAACTCCTTGACATTTTCTGACATATGAGGCCAGTGAAAGTGAGGGACAAGCCTGTCCCAAGTCTTGTTCTGGCCTAGGTGTCCTGCAAGGGGAATATCATGGGCCAAGGTAAGAAGGAAACCCCTAAACTTCAAAGGTATGACCAACCTCCTGGCGGTACCAGGCTTGGGGTCTCTAGCCTCTGAGTAAAGGAGTCCATCATCCCAATAAACTTTATGGGCACCTTGAGCATTCCCTGCAGCCTCAGCAGCAGCTTGCTGTCTGAGGGGTTCAAGTGAAGGGCAATCTAATTGGGCCTGCCCCAGGTCTGCCCTTGAGGGTCCTCCTGTCCCCAGAAACTCAACTCAGGCTCAAGTTCCTCTGAGACAGTCTCCTCTTGGACTGCAGAATCAGCTTCCAGTGAAGTCTGATCCTCAACGTGGGGCAAGTGGGAAGGCACGGCCTTAACCCTCTTGCTCCTTCTCTTGGGTTGTGGTTGGTCTATTGTTTCAAGATCCACCACTGGTTCAGGAAGGCACTTCTTAGCCTGAGACCTTGTCACTGCAAGGACATGAGCTGAAATCCCTAGCATTTCTGCATGAGTCCTGTACTCAACTTCGGACCAAACTGAGCTTTCAAGATCATTGCCTAACAGACAGTCTACTGGGAGGTCTGCACTTACCACAACTTTCTTTAGGCCATTTACCCCTCCCCAGGAGAAGTTCACAACAGCCACACTATGTGAAGTAGTGGAGTTGCTTGCATTGGCCACTAGGTAACTCTCACCTAGTACAATCTGACCAGGGTCCACAAAGTCAGGTGTCACCATAGTGACACTGGCACAAGTGTCCCTGTAGGCCTGAGCCAGTTTCTCGTTGATTAAAGGCGTCTGCCTATATTTGCCCAGGTTACTGGGACTCACAGTAGTGGTCAAAGATAAGTCCACATCATATAGGAGAACTGCCTGAGTGGGGACTCTGACTAGGCCAGATTCCACCTCAGTACCCAAGGTTAACCCTACTATCCCCTTAGGTTGTGCACTGCCACTGCTGACTGTACTAGGGGGTGCAGTTGCTTTAGGAGCTGCAGTGGTAGGAACTGGATTTTTCTTGGTGCATTCACTGCCCCAGTGTGAAACTGATTTGCAGGTATTACACCAAGGTTTCTTTGGGCCATCATTCTTCTTTTTCTTTTTGTCATTTTGGGAACCACCCTCCTTATTACTAGTTTGGGGGCCTGAAGACGTCTGGTCCTTTTCTTTATCTTTCTGATTCCCACCCTTCTGGTCTGTTTTCTTCTGGTCACCATGGTTCTGGGGTTTCTGCTTAATCCTTTTTCAGACCAATTTGTCTGCCTTCTTTCCCAATTCTTGGGGGGAGGTCAGATCAGAGTCAATAAGGTATTGATGCAACAGCTGGTTCTGACAGTTATTAAGGATCTGCTCTCTTATTATAAGATTGTACATTCCTGTATAGTCTGAGACTTTACTTCACTGCAGCCAACCCTCCAGAGCCTTAGTGGCACAATCAACAAAATCAGTCCAGTCCTGAGTCTGTGCTTTTTGGGTGTCTCTGAACAACAACCTGTATTGCTCAGTGGTTAGGCCAAACCCTTCAATAAGAGAACTCTTCAGGACAGAGTAGTTTTTGGCATCCTCAGGTCTAACTGTTAGGAGACTATCTCTCCCTTTCTCTGAAAAGGAGTACCATAAAATTGCTGCCCACTGATCCTCAGGGACCTGCTGTACCATGCAGGCTCTCTCATGAGCAGTCATCCATTTGTTTGATGCCATCCCCTTCCTTGCAGGGGGGCACCATTTTTGTCAGGTTTCTATTGTCATAGCCCCTGTCTTTCTCTCTAGGAATACTGCTGCCACCAGTGGAATCTAATCCACACAACTTTTGCTCTCTTGCTAGAACAAGTCTAGCTTGAGCCAAGGCTATCTCTTCCCTCTCTATCTGGAGTTGGACAGCCCTCATCCTGGCCCTATGCTCTTTCCTCTGGGGGGAAGTCATTCCCCTTTGAGATTCCCTGGAGACACTAGAAACATGAGAGTCCCCTGAGGGAGATCTCACCCTTCTATTGCCTGAGGGAATTATGGTGTATGGTCTGGGGAGGTGCCGGCCCTCTCCATTCCCATGTAGGTTTAAGTAGCCCTGGTTAAGCCTGGCAACTACAAACTGGTTACCCTGCTGATCCTGGTTCTCAGGTTCATCTTCTTCTGAGCCCTCCTCCTCCTCCTCTTATTCCTCTTCTGGAGTGGTCTCATTCTCAGGGTGGGTCACTCCATCTCCTAAATCTAAGGGAGCTGCATTCGCCTTAGCTAAGTCATCCATTTCTAGGATGGCTATCAGGATAGGAATGGTGGGGTGTCTGCCGCTTTTTAGCCCTCTTGCAATGCACAAGGCACTCAAGTCTTTGTGGCTAAGTTTGTCATAGCTGGAAGTTGCCTTGGCAAGGTCAACTGTCACAAGAGCAGAGCCTGAGGCTCCACCTGCGTCTGACATGACTGCTAGTGAGGTGCAAGTGGTGCACTTGTTATGTTATGTTATGTTATTTAAAATGTGTAAAGCGTGCATACGCCCAGGAGCTTCTTGGCGCTGAAGAGAGATAAAACACATAACAAGGGATGTACCAACAAGAGTCTCTATTTCAAATAGGCCTGTGTGAAAAGGTGGGTCTTGAATGCCTTTCTAAAAGCAAGGAGATCCTTGCTCTGTCTGAGGGCCAGAGGTAATGAATTCCACAAGGTGGCTGCTAAAAAATGAAAACAGCTGCCTCCCTGTCGTTTTTTCTTGAACCGTGGTACCTCAAGTAGATCTTTATGGGCTGATCTCAAGCTGCGTGAGGGGATGTATCTTCCAATCAGCTGCCTGATGAACAGGGGGCCCTTACCTTGCAATGCCTTGAAAATGATGCACCCGGCTTTGAATTCGGCTCTTTGAGCCACAGGTAGCCAGTGCAGATTCTCTAAGCCTAGTTTTATCGATTCCCATTTGGGTACATTGTAGATCAGTCTAGCGGCTTGATTCTGCAGGTATTGCAATCTTCTGAGTTGACCTACAGGTAGGCCAAGATAGAGGCTGTTTGAAAAATCAATGTGGGAGAGGACTAGAGTCATGACCACCTGAATTAGGGCGGAATGGGTGAGGAAATGTGCAATTTTTCTAATTTTCCTTAGTTGAAAAAAGCCAGAACATACCACAGTTCCAATCTGGGATTTTAAAGTAAGGTCCTCATTGATGGTCACTCCCAAGATTTTTACTGTTTGCGATTTTTTAGGGGGCAGACCCATGTCAGAAGGCCAGATATTAGGGCTCCAGCTGATTTCACTCTTCCCGGGCAAAATCAGCTCGGTTTTCCCCGGGTTTAATTTGAGGTGATTTAAAAACATCCAGCTCTGAATTAAGGTCATGGTTGCCTGAAAATCCTCCACAGCATCAGGTGAATTGAGTACAAAGACTAGCTGCAAGTCATCTGCTTAATTATATACAGTGACTTTGTGCTCTCTTAAAGAAAAAAGAAGGGGCCGCATGTACAAATTAAATAATAAGGGAGATAAAGAAGAGCCTTGAGGGACCCCACAAAAAGAATTAATTTTAGGAGCTGAAAAAGATCCTAGGCAGACAGACTGGGTGCGTTCAGATATGAACGATTTCAGCCAGGCCAAGGCAGAATCTCTAAGGCCGGCCTGTTCGACACGGTTGACCAGAATGGAATAGTCAACCGTGTCGAATGCTGCGGACAGATCAAGAAGCACCAGAGCTTGGTGTAGATTTTTGTCGGCGTTAGACCTCAAGGTGTTCTGAACGGCCAGTATTACTGCCTCAGTAGAATGACCAGGCCGGAATCCTGCTTAGTTAGGTTGTAAATAGCCCGATTCTTCCACAAAGTTTGAGAGGCTATTGGTGACGTGAGCCTCCAGATTCTTAGATAGAAAGAGCAGGAGGGATATAGGCCGATAATTAGTGAGGTCTAAAGGGTCAATACCAGGTTTCTTAGTGAGGGGGATCAATAAGGCCTGCTTAAAACTGCTGGGAACTGTCCCAGATGTAAGAGAATTGTTAAGCAAGGATATCATACTGTTGGGGATGGCCCGGCCAATTTCCCTCATGATTTGAGGGGGACAAACATCCATAGGGGAGCCTGATTTGACTCTGGTCAGTAACTCTAAAAGGACTTTCAGATCAATGGGAGGAAAAGAGTGCAATGTTAAAGGATTAAAAAAGATATCATCCACAGGGGCGCAAACTGGAAGTGTGGATGTATTCTGTTTAATCAGTAGTATCTTTTCACTGAAGAAATCATTCAAGGAGTTACAGAGTGTTTGTGAAGGAACTACCGGAGGAGAGGTTCTGTCATCATTACATAAATCGTTTACTATTGTAAAAATTTCTTTCGACTTGTTGGTAGAGTTTAAAATTTTAGTTGAAAAATAAGCAGTCTTATGATTATGTAGAATTTTTTGGTATGCTTTCCTGGCTAGGCAGTAGGTAGCCCTAGCTTGAGGGCAGTACTGAGAACGCCATGCTCTTTCCTGTTGCCTCACTTCCAATTTTAATTTTTTTAGCTCTGGTGTGAACCATTTATGTGCGTCCGCGCTCCTAGAGCTACTAAGGCGCGTAGGAGGGGCATAGATATTGATCGCTGAAGTTAGCCATTCTTTAAACCTAAGGTCAGCTACCTCCACATTAGTACTCTCTAGGGGAAGGGAAGTATTTAAAAAGTTTAAGAAAGCTGACATATCCATGGAAGTCCATTTCCTAGTGGTCTTACTGGTTTGTAGCTTAAATTTAATGGTTTTATCTAGATGAAAAGAGAAACTTATGCTGTAGTGGTCAGACCAGCAGCAAGGTTTTATAGCAATAGAAGATATTGGTAAGTTCGAGGACCAGATTTGATCAAGACTATGACCTTTCTGATGAGTCTCGGAATGAATGTGTTGTATCAGATTGATGTCGTTAAAAAGGTCTTTCATCTCTGCTGCTTGAGGGTCTAACAATGTGTTATCTTACCTACACTAAGTGTTTTCCTACTGTACCTTGCTAGTGAGTTGTAGTCAGGGTGTGCTAATCCCTTTAATCTACAACTACTAAGTTCAGTAGAACTTAATATGCTAAGCTTTTGATTTATATGTACCTAAGGTACTTGATGTGATCTTTCAATTTGATAAAAAGATTGCAATGGTAAAACAACAGCAAGCTCAAATCTGCACTGCTGCGCACCAATGTGAGAAGTTGGCCTGATATATGATGTTTCCAATTCTGGAACCACCTTGTATCAGTCCAAACAACCCTTATGGTGTCTGGTTGTAAGTCAACCTTATTAGACAAGCTATCTTAATGGTAGCATAGACTAAGCAGCCTTAAAGGCTTAACTCAAGAGGTCCTGTTAAGCGAGCTGTTTTACCAATCACAGTCCTGTAATATCAAATGAAAGGACACCACACAAGTATCTATTATAAAAATATATGTATTCATTTCTAAAATAATCCCCAGTACTCTTTATGAGCAAAGGGGCACAAGCGTTAAATCAAAAGCACAGTATAACATACAAAGTTGCACAATTATGGATGAGGGCGGGCGGCCACTCAAACCATATATTAAAAAAGTGGTGTAAGATATAGCAATCGAACAGTGGTTAGGCCTAGGGCCTAGGGAATCGCTGGGAGCAGTCGGTACTAGCAATGCTGAAGTCGGGAAAAGCCCGCAGGATTCGGGTGCAGCGCTTAAAGCCCGGCTTGCACCAATGCAATGTCAATGGTGCATAAAAGTTACACAAATAGAGTTTAGGGATACTTCCGCTGAACCTAGAAGGACCAAACTTCAGACACAGACCCTAGAAGTGTGTACCAGTGTGGGAACACCGGCGTTGCAATGTTACCTCACCCACAGGAAGCGGGTGCATAGGGTCGAAGTGGCGCCGGGTTTTGTCACGCAGGTTCTTGGTGCTTGAAGCTGAAGATGCTGCAGGCGATGTGAAGGAGTAGTGTCCGGTGTGATCCAAGGGAGGATCAGAGTAGAAAAGTACCTGAAAGCAGAGGGGACGGAGTCTGGGTCACTCAGCAGTGACCAGGGTGGAACCAGGATGGAACCAAGCAATGTCGGGCGCAATCAGGTGGTTGTTGAGGAGCTTCTCTCCGCTGCCACATGGGCTCCGGGGCATCTGCGATGTCCAGGAGTTGGTCACGAGCTGTCCCATGCAGGTTCTCACCGTCGGCACTGTCGGCTTCAAGATCGCAGTCAACAACACTTGGCAAAAGCAATCCATGCTTGATTGGGAGATCGCTTCTCACTCGGACCAGGAGGGTCAGAGTGGGGGCTCCTTTTCAGAGGAGCTGGTGCAAGTCTGGAGCAACCAGAATCACAAGTTGGTTTTAGGTTTTCGTTGGCACAGGGGCCACAAGCCAGCTGGCAAGTGACCGGGCCAACGCGTTGAGCCAAAGAAAGCCGAAGGGCCCTACGCAGCACTCGTCGAGTGTAGAGGGGTGAGCTTCCGTGCAAGAGCGGCTCAGGGTTGGGGCTTCTCAAACCCCGGTGTACAGCTTCGAGGGTCACTCGTGGACTGCACAGTCAGCGTCTCATGGTCTTTTCAAGATGGCATGCCCCACGCTTCCGGTCACCTCCACGGGTCTCAGCTCTGCAGGGACTGTCGATCGGGCTGTAGGAAGGCAGGCAAGCTTAATCTCGTTGATCTCTGTCGTTCGAGTTCCAGCGGGAACTGCAACAAAGGAGACATCGAGGTGCTGGATGGTGCCTGTTTGCACAGGGTGGTCACTTCTTGACCACAAGGGAGATTCTTCAGTCTTCTACATTGAGTAGGATGTTGAAGGGTCCAGAGTTTCATTTCAAATGTTTCATCAGGATAATCTGAGTGCGTTGGCACTGCTCCCATTCTCATACCAATCTAGGGGGCTGGATTACCTTCTAGGTCCCCTCCTATGGGTGGGACCCAGGAAGGGGGTGGATATACCCCTTTCCCTTTGATCCAGGCCGCGCTGGGACTGGGGCTGGTGTGCCCCAGAACCGGTTTGGCCGGATTATGCAAGGGGCAGCCTTGTGCTCCCCAGGCAGTGTCTGGTTTCTTTCAAACCTCCCTGCTACAATCCACTATCTCCTGTCTGGGGTGGTGTAACACCGCCCTGCGACAGGAACGCCTTTGTCCAGGCCTCCTCTGCTGAGTTTCGGTCAGCAGCAGGAGGTCAGACTTATGTCTGTGGCAGAAGCATCCATTTTGTGGATCTGAGGCTCTTTTAAAAATCAACCGCGTTTCAGTAAAGTAACATGTCTTCTCCCTCTAGAGGGGTGGAATGCTATCCCCATTGACAGGACTGTCGAGGGGATAGTATTCCAAATCGTATGACACCTTACACGACATGTTTTGATAAAGCCAAACCAAAGTTGCTATATAACCGCGAGGATTATAATGCACTTAATAGTATATGGTATGGCATTATCCCGGAACAGCTTAGGGAGTTGTTCCCGACAGCTGCAGACAGGCTCAGCTCATGCTAGAGCTCCATCTCACATTAAACCACGCACTATGCCTCCAGGATTGATAAGGCCTTCCATAGGAGTGGCTCACAGGTTAATATGTGTCCAGATATAGGTTTAGATATAGGTATACTATATCTAAGCAAGGGGTGATTACACCCACGTGCCCCAGCTGATTGATCAGCCAGTTGTGTCAATGTAAGAACCAGCCAGGGGTGGCAAAAGCTATGCTTCAGCCCCTGGTAGGCCTTGGTGGCACCTATGCCCTGAGCACCTATAGTGCATGGTACAGGGGCTGACAAGGAGTCCATTTCCAATTGTGGTATGTACCTATAGCACATGTATTACGAATTTAGAGAGAGGACAGCAGGCTGGGGGTCTAATTAGCAGGCCCACAGCCTCAGTAAGTCGAAAACCAGTGAAGCAAAAAGCAAAAATTGGGGTGACCCTACTCTCCTACAGTGCCTCCAGATTTTGGTAAACTCCTGGTATGTGCACTGCCACTAGGAAGTAACAGGTGCCTCCAGACTCTGGTAAACTCCTGGTGTGTGCACTGCCACCAGTAAGTGAGAGGTGCCTCCGAATTCAGGTATAATCCTGTTCTGTGCACTGCCACCAGGAAGTGAGAGGTGCCTCCAGATTCTGGTAAACTGCTGGTGTGTGCACTGCCACCAGGAAGTGAGAGGTGCCTCCAGATTCTGGTAATCTATTGGTGTGTGCACTGCCACCAGGAAGTGAGAGGTGCTTCCAGATTCTGGTAAACTCCTTTTGTGTGCACTGCCATCAAGAGGTGAGAGGTGCTTCCAGATTCGGGTAAACCCCTGGTGTGTGTACTGCCACCAGGTAGGGAGAGGTTCTTACAGATTACGGTAAACTCCTGGTGTGTGCACTGCCAGCAGGAAGCGAGAGGTGCCTCCAGATTATGGTAAACTCCTGGTGTGTGCACTGCCACTAGGAAGTGAGAGGTGCATACATATTCTGGTAAACTCCAGGTGTTTGCACAGCCACCAGGAAGCGAGAGGTGCCTCTAGATTCTGGTAAACTCCTGGTGTGTGCACTGCCACCAGGAAATGAGAGGTGCTTCCAGATTCTGGTAAACTCCTGGTGTGTGCACCGGCACCAGGAAGTGAGAGGTGCCTCCAGATTCTGGTAAACTCCTGGTGCGAGCACCGCTGCGAGGAAGCGAGAGGTACTTCCAGATGATTCTGAAAAACTCCTGGTGTGTGCACTGCCATCAGGAAGTGAGAGGTGCCTCCAGATTCTGGTAATCTATTGGTGTGTGCACTGCCACCAGGAAGTGAGAGGTGCTTCCAGATTCTGGTAAACTCCTTTTGTGTGCACTGCCATCAGGAAGTGAGAGGTGCTTCGATGTTCTGGTAAACCCCTGGTGTGTGTGCTGCCACCAGGAAGGGAGAGGTTTTCCAGATTATGGTAAACTTCTGGTGTGTGCACTGCCACCAGGAAGCGAGAGGTGCCTCCAGATTATGGTAATCTATTGGTGTGTGCACTGCCACCAGGAAGTGAGAGGTGCTTCCAGATTCTGGTAAACTCCTTTTGTGTGCACTGCCATCAGGAGGTGAGAGGTGCCTCCAGATTCTGGTAAACTCCTGGTGTGTGCACTGCTACCAGGAAGTGAGAAGTACTTCCAGATTATTGCGAACACCTGGTGTGTGCACTGCCAGCAGGAAGCGAGAGGTGCCTCCAGATTATGGTAAACTCCTGGTGTGTGCACTGCCAGCAGGAAGCGAGAGGTGCCTCCTGATTATGGTAAACTCCTGGTGTGTGCACCTCTGCCAGGAAGTGAGAGGTGCTTCCAGACTCTGGTAAACTCCTGGTGTTTGCACTTCCACCAGGAAGGGAGAGGTGCCTCCAGATTCTGGTAATCCCCTGGTGTGTGCACTGTCACCAGGAAGTGAGAGGTGCCTCCAGATTCTGGTAAACTCCTGGTGTGTGCACTGCTACCAGGACGTGAGAAGTACTTCCAGATTATTGTGAACACCTGGTGTGTGCACTGCCACCGGGAAGTGAGCAGTGCCACCAGATTCAGGTAGAATCCTGTTGTGTGCACTGCCACCAGGAAGTGAGAGGTGCCTTCAGATTTGGTAAACTCCTAGTGTGTGCACTGCCACCAGGAAGTGAGCGGTGCCTCCAGATTTGGTAAACTCCTAGTATGTGCACTGCCACTAGGAAGTGAGAGGTGCCTCCAGATTCTGGCAAACTCCTGGTGTGTGCACTGCCACCAGTAAGTGAGAGGTGCCTCTAGATTTTGGTAAACTCCTGGTATGTGCACTGCCACTAGGAAGTGAGAGGTGCCTCCAGATTCTGGTAAACCCCTGGTGCGTGCAGTGCCACTAGGAAGCAAGAGTTGCCTCCAGATTCTGGTAATCTCCTGGTGTGTGCACTGCCACCAGTAAGTGAGAGGTTCCTCCAGATTTTGGTAAACTCCTGGTGTGTGCACGCCACTAGGAAGTGAGAGGTGCCTCCAGATTCTGGCAAACTCCTGGTGTGTGCACTGCCACCAGTAAGTGAGAGGTGCCTCTAGATTTTGGTAAACTCCTGGTATGTGCACTGCCACTAGGAAGTGAAAGGTGCCTCCAGATTCTGGTAAACCACTGGTGCGTGCACTGCCACCAGTAAGTGAGAGGTTCCTCCAGATTTTGGTAAACTCCTGGTGTGTGCACTGCCACCAGGAAGTGAGAGGTACTTCCAGATTCTGGTAAACCCCTGGCATGTGCACTGCCACCAGGAAGTGAGAGGTGTCTCCAGATTCTGGTAAACCCCTGGTGTGTGCACTGCCACCAGGAAGTGAGAGGTGTCTCCAGATTCTGGTAAACCCCTGGTGTGTGCACTGCCACCAGGAAGTGAGAGGTGTCTCCAGATTCTGGTAAACCCCTGGTGTGTGCCCTGCCACCAGGTAGTGAGAGGTGCCTCTATATTCTGGTAAACTCCTGGTATGTGCACTGCCACTAGGAAGTAAGAGGTGCCTCCGGATTCTGGTAAACTCCTGGTATGTGCACTGCCACTAGGAAGTGAGAGGTGTCTCCAGATTCTGGTAAACCCCTGGTGTGTGCACTGCCAACAGGAAGTGAGAGGTGCCTCCAGATTCTGATAAACTACTGGTGTGTGCACTGCCACTAGGAAGTGAGAGGTGCCTCAGATTCGGGTAAACCCCTGGTGTGTGCACTGCCACCAGGAAGTGAGAGGTGCCTCCAGATTCTGGTAAACCCCTGGTGTGTGCACTGCCACTAGGAAGTGAGAGGTGCCTCAGATTATGGTAAACCCTTGGTGTGTGCACTGCCACCAGGAAGTGAGAGGTGTGCACTGCCACTAGGAAGTGAGAGGTGCCTCAGATTATGGTAAACCCCTGGTGTGTGCACTGCCACCAGGAAGTGAGAGGTGCCTCCAGATTCTGGTAAACTCCTGGTGTGTGCACTGCCACCAGGAAGTGAGAGGTGCCTCAGATTATGGTAAACCCCTTGTGTGTGCACTGCCACCAGGAAGTGAGAGGTGCCTCCAGATTCTGGTAAACTCCTGGTGTGTGCACTGCCACTAGGAAGTGAGAGGTGCCTCAGATTCTGGTAAACCACTGGTGTGTGCACTGCCACCAGGAAGTGAGAGGCGCCTCCAGATTCTGGTAAACCCCTGGTGTGTGCACTGCCACTAGGAAGTGAGAGGTGCCTCAGATTATGGTAAACCCCTGGTGTGTGCACTGCCACCAGGAAGTGAGAGGTGCCTCCAGATTCTGGTAAACCCCTGGTGTGTGCACTGCCACTAGGAATTGAGAGGTGCCTCAGATTATGGTAAACCCCTGGTGTGTGCACTGCCACCAGGAAGTGAGAGGTGCCTCCAGATTCTGGTAAACTCCTGGTGTGTGCACTGCCACCAGTAAGTGAGAGGTGTCTCCAGATTCTGGTAAACTCCTGGTGTGTGCACTGCCATCAGGAAGAGAGAGGTGCCTCCAGATTCAGGTAAACTCCTGGTATGTGCACTGCCACTAGGAAGTGAGAGGTGCCTCCAGATTCTGGTAAACTCCTGGTGTGTGCACTGCCATCAGGAAGAGAGAGGTGCCTCCAGATTCAGGTAAACTCCTGGTATGTGCACTACCACTAGGAAGTGAGAGGTGCCTCCAGATTCTGGTAAACTCCTTGTGTGTGCACTGCCACCAGAAAGTGAGATGTGCTTCCAGATTCTGGTAAACTCCTGGTGTGCGCACTGTCACCAGGAAGCAAGAGGTGCCTCCAGATTCTGGTAAACTCCTGGTGTGTGCACTGCCACCAGTAAGTGAGAGGTGTCTCCAGATTCTGGTAAACTCCTGGTGTGTGCACTGCCATCAGGAAGAGAGAGGTGCCTCCAGATTCAGGTAAACTCCTGGTATGTGCACTGCCACTAGGAAGTGAGAGGTGCCTCCAGATTCTGGTAAACTCCTGGTGTGTGCACTGCCATCAGGAAGAGAGAGGTGCCTCCAGATTCAGGTAAACTCCTGGTATGTGCACTGCCACTAGGAAGTGAGAGGTGCCTCCAGATTCTGGTAAACTCCTTGTGTGTGCACTGCCACCAGAAAGTGAGATGTGCTTCCAGATTCTGGTAAACTCCTGGTGTGTGCACTGCCATCAGGAAGAGAGAGGTGCCTCCAGATTCAGGTAAACTCCTGGTATGTGCACTGCCACTAGGAAGTGAGAGGTGCCTCCAGATTCTGGTAAACTCCTGGTATGTGCACTGCCACCAGGAAGTGAGAGGTGCCTCCAGATTCTGGTAAACCCCTGGTGTGTGCACTGCCACTAGGAAGTGAGAGTTGCTGTTAGACGGACCGGGAGGGTCGGCCGAGGACAAGGGGAGAGGTCTCCGGGGAGAGCCGTCTCCAGCGATCGTACAGACAAGTAACTTCCCCCCGACAGATGTACACCACACAAGGATAAGGTTCAACGTTACTTTATAAGCAATTCTTTAAGTACGGTGGAATGGTACAAGGAGGTCTGGACTCCGGGGTCCCCTCTATTCTAGTCTCTTGGTTGGGAAAGGGGTAGCGGGACAGTCTCGTTACCAATCTGGTAGATGAAATAGCTCACAATCCTCGAGCTCGGCGTTCTAGATGATCGGGCCGCGGCGGAGCCAGCAGGTCCCGGGATGGTTGAAGGTAGCGACGGTCCGCGGCGGAGCCAGCAGGTCCCGATGAAGGTGGTGGTTACAAACGGTCCGCGGCCACGCCAGCAGGTCCCGACGACGATGAAGGTTTCAGAAGGTTGCGGCAGCGCCAGCAGGCAGGTCGATAGTTCGCAAGGCAGGGCTACGGCAGCGCCAGTAGTCCGTCAAGGATGAGTTCTTCACTGCGTCTCTCGACTCCAGGATACAACTGCCTTCCTGCTCTGGAGCTGCCCCAGTTATAGGTCTGGCGCCCTTTGATGTCCGGACCCTCGCACTTGGAGGTCGGGAGGTCCGGGATGAGGGAGTCCAGACACCCAGCAGGGGGGTGGAGCCAGCGCCTGAGGGAGCTGGGGGCGATCGGCACCTGGCGGGGGAGAGCCATCGACACCTCTTTCTCCCATTGACCCGCCAAGTAGTCTGCTCACCTCCTGGGTGGATGGTGGTGCCGGGATGTCGGGGCCTGGCCAGGCCCAGGGTTAGGGTCGATCGGAGGCCACGCGGCCTCGTGGTACTGTGTCCAAGATGGCGCCCGGGCCGGGCGAGAGGGCCGGTAGGGAATTGGACCCGTGATGGGGAGATGCCCAGGGGCAGGGGTCCCATATGAGACGGGAAACGGGTGGTTGTTGCGGGTAACACCTGAAGAGCCAGGCTCGGGCCTGGTCGTGCGGGGAGGGAGCAAGCCCTTCACGTGGCCTGTCCAACATGCGTCCCCCCCAGCTGAAGGCGGGGAGAGTCACCCATCCTCTTGGGGACTCTCTTCGTCGAGGCGGAAAAAGCGGGACAGGCCATCTGCGTTGGCGTGGTCTTGCCCAGGTCGATGTTCCACAGTGAAGTCCATCCCCTGCAGGGAGATGGACCAACGCAAGAGTTTCGGGTTTTCCCCCCGCATCTGCATTAGCCACTGCAGGGGCCGATGATCGGTCTGTACCCGGAAGTGGGTGCCGAAGAGATAAGGCCGGAGCTTTTTGAGGGCCCACACCACGGCGAAGGCCTCCCTCTCGATGGTGCTCCAGCGTTGTTCTCGGGCCAGGAGCCGTCTGCTGATGAAAGCCACTGGCTGGTCAAGGCCTTCGGGGTTCAGCTGGGAAAGGACTGCCCCAATGCCATGGTCGGAGGCGTCCGTTTGGACGATAAATTCCCGACTGTAGTCGGGGGCCTGGAGTACAGGGGCGGAGCACATGGCGGCCTTCAGCTTCTCGAAGGCCGCTTGACAGTCTGGGGTCCAGTTGACCTTCTTTGGTTGGTTTTTGGATGTGAGTTCCGTGAGGGGCCCCACAATGCTGCCATAGTCCCTCCGGTAGTAGCCTGTGAGTCCCAAGAAGGCGCGGACCTCGGTCTGGGTGATGGGGGGCTGCCAAGACTGGATGGCAGCGATCTTGAGTTGCAGAGGGGCCACCAGACCGCTTCCCACCTGGTGCCCGAGATAAGTCACGGACCCCTGGCCAATTTGGCATTTGCTGGCCTTGATCGTGAGGCCAGCTCGTTGGAGGGCCTGTAGCACCTCTCGGAGGTGGTGGAGGTGGTCGGACCAGTGGCGGCTGTACACAGCGATATCGTCCAGGTAGGCGGCGCTGAATTCTTCGAGTCCCGCCAGGACCTGGTTTATTAGCCGCTGAAATGTTGCTGGGGCATTCTTCATGCCGAAGGGCATGACCTTGAAGTGATAGTGGCCATCAGGGGTGGAGAAGGCAGATCGTTCTTGGGCCCGGGGTGTGAGACCGATCTGCCAGTAGCCCGCTGTCAGGTCGAAGATGCTGAGGTAGCGGGCAGCTCCCATGCGGTCGATCAGTTCATCTGCTCGGGGAATGGGGTGTGCGTCTGTTCTGGTGACCGCATTCAAGCTCCGGTAGTCGACGCAGAACCGGAGCTCAGGCGTGGTGCCGGGGGCGGCCGCTTTCGGGACCAGTACCACTGGGCTGGCCCAGGGGCTGTCTGAGGGCTCGATGACCCCGAGCGTGAGCATCTTGGCCACCTCCTCTTGGATGCAGGCCCGTACCCGATCTGGTACGCGGTAGGCCCGATGGCGGATAGGGGGACTCTCTCCAGTGTCCACGTCGTGTAAGCACCAGGGGGTGACCCCTGGGGTGAGGGAGAACAGGGTGGCGAACTGCAGCAGGAGGTCTCGGCAGCCTTGGCGCTGTTCCGGGGTGAGGGTCTCCGAGAGTCGGACCCCGTCCACGGAGCCGTCCTTCTCCCGAGTCTTTAGGAGGTCAGGGAGTGGTTCAGAGTCCTCCTCGGTTCCGTTGTCTGTTGCCATCAGGAGGCTGAGCTCTGAGTGCACAAAGTGGGGTTTCAGTCTATTGGCGTGGAGGACCCGGAGAGGGTTCCGTGAAGATTCCATATCGATGAGATAGGTGACAGGGCTCTTGCGCTCGACTACTTTGAAGGGCCCCGTCCATTTGTCTTGCAGGGCGCATGGTTCGGTGGGAGACATTACCCACACTTGTTGGCCGGGTTCAAATTCGATGGAGGAGGCATTTTGATCGTACCACCTTTTCATGTCTTCCTGACTGGCCTCCAAGTTTGCTTTTGCCATCTCTCTGAACCGTCTGGTCTGGTTGCGGAGGGTTAGGAGGTACTTGAAAACATCTGGAGGGTTCTTTAGAGGGGGCATTTCCCAGCCTTCTTTGACTAGGCTGAGCGGCCCTCGCACAGGGTGTCCATACAAGAGTTCGAACGGGCTGAAGCCGAGGGACTTCTGGGGGACTTCTCGGTAGGCAAAGAGGAGGCACGGCAGTAGCACATCCCACTGGCGACGGAGGGGCTCTTCCAACCCCCCAATCATCCCTTTGAGGGTGCGGTTGAACCGCTCAACTAGTCCGTTTCCTTGAGGGTGATAGGGGGTCGTGAATCGGTAGGTGACCCCACACTGTTGCCAGAGGGACTTCATGTATTTTGAAATAAAGTTTGTGCCTCGGTCGCTGATGACTTCTCGGGGGAAGCCCACCCGGGAGAAGATCCCCATCAAGGCCCGGCCGACTACCGGGGCTGTCACCGTTCGCAGGGGAACAGCCTCGGGGTAGCGAGTGGCGTGGTCCACCAGTACCAGGATGAACCGATGTCCTTGTGCTGTATGGGGGTCCAGGGGCCCCACAATGTCTATCCCCACCCTCTCGAACGGGGTGGTGACCACCGGAAAAGGTTGCAGAGGTGCTTTCAGCTTGCGGCCGCTCTTCCCGCTGGCCTGGCACGTGGGGCAAGACCGGCAGTGCTGGAGTACGTCGTTCCTCATCTTGGGCCAGAAAAAGTGGGTCACCAGGCGACTGTAGGTTTTGTCCTGACCCAGGTGGCCAGCCAGGGGGACATCGTGGGCCAGGTTTAGCAAGAAGTCTCTAAAGCGGAGGGGCACCACCAGCACTCGACTGGCCCCTAACTCTGCGATTCTCTGTTCGCTGTACAACAGGTCATTGTCCCAATAGACCCAATGGGTTCCGGAGGTATCCCCTGCACTCTGGGCGAGGGCTTGTTGGCGGAGTCCCTCGAGGGAGGGACAGGTCTTCTGCTCGTGGCGAAACTGTTCCTGGGTGGGCCCCCCTCCTGACGCCACTGAGCCAGGCTGGGAAGGTCCTGAGGCTGAACGAGCCCCTCGGGAGTTTGCTCTGGGGGGACGGCACGGTCGGTGTCTTCTACTGGAGCGACCGGGGGAGGAGGTGCCGGCCATTCATGCTCTTCGGGTCGAGGGATGGCACGAGCAGCCATGGACCGGGTGGTTACGCACGCCCAGTCCGGGATGCCCAACATCCCCAGGTGCTCTCTTCTCTCTACGGCGGCCCACGGGGAACTCTCAAGGTCATTTCCCAGGAGACAGTCTACGGGGGCATCATCTCGGACCGTCACTTTCAACATGCCGGAGACTCCTCCCCACTCAAAGGGGACGCAGGCCATCCGACATAGACTCTCCGAATTGTCGGCTGAACGGACAGGGCAGAGAACGTTCGGCAGGATCTGTTCTGGGGTTACCAGGTGACAGCGGACGGCCGTTACACTGGCCCCGGTGTCACGTAGGGCTTCGGCCCGGCGTCCATTAATGTTCACCCACTGACTGTACTTCCGGGTGTTGGCGGGTAGGGGGACCCGCGGGACCATGTCTTTTCCCCCTAGGCACGCTAGAACCATGGCGGCGGGTTCCCATTCTTGGTGTTCTTGCTCACATTCCTCGTGTTCTTCGGAGATTTGTTCTTCCCCTAGGGCGGCGGCAGCCATCTGGCGGGGTCTCGGAGTCTGGCTCTGTGGACAATTCGGGTCGTTTGCGTAGTGGCCGACTCGCTGGCATCGTTGACACGTGACATTGGCTCTGTATCCCGGCCACGCCGGGGTGTTGCCCCGGTTGGCCGGGGGTGGGGTGCTGGTAGCGGGAGCGGCCGGGGCGTTGTCTCTTCCTCGTCCCTGGCCCCCTCCTCCTCCTCGGGGACGGTGCTGACCGTGGTTGTTCCGGTTCTGTTCATGTGACCCATTTCGGCCCACTCGGGTAATTTCCCACCGGTCAGCCTCGGCGGCGAGCTGCCGTGGATCAGTCAGTTTACTGTCGAGGAGGTGCTGCCTGAGCTCGACGAAGCAGTTGTTTGATAGATGCTCCCATACCATGAGATTGAAGAGTTGCTCGTAGGTCGTTACGTTGCTTCCCTTGATCCAACCCTCGAAGGCTCGGCTGAAATAGTTCACGTATTCCACCCAAGTTGTACCCGGGATCCGTGTGCAGTCTCGGAACCTCTGGCGGTACATTTCGGGTGTGAGCCCATAGCGGGTGAGGAGGGTAGCTTTCATGTGGTCATAGGAGGTCATCAGATGGTCTGGAAGCTGTAGCAGGGCATCGCAGCCCTCATTGCCGAACCTCCCCCATAGACCGGCTCCCCAGTCGCTTCGATCGATCCGGTGGGAGGTCATAGCAATCTCGTAGGCCTTGAACCATTGCTGTATGTCGTCATCTCGGAAATATTCTCGAACGACATCCTTGGGGAGGTGTACCTTTTTTTCTGTTGCCCCCGGGGGGTGCGGTTGCTCGGGCACCCCTAATTCTTTGTTCTGCTTGCGTAAGTCTATCTCAGCTAGTTTGCG
This sequence comes from Lissotriton vulgaris, assembly GCF_964263255.1. Classification (NCBI taxonomy): domain Eukaryota; kingdom Metazoa; phylum Chordata; class Amphibia; order Caudata; family Salamandridae; genus Lissotriton; species Lissotriton vulgaris. The sequence goes on along the minus strand of NC_141692.1, from coordinate 2,090,959 downwards.
CTCGTGTTCATACGCCAGTCTCTTCTCTTCGAGCTCTCTTTGTCTCTGTTTCTCTTCCCGTTCTTCTCGGAGCCGCAGGTGTTCCAGGTTCAGTTTTTGTTCGGCTAATTTGAGTTCGCCATCCATTTTGAGCCGGGCCATTTCTAGCTCATGTAGTCGGTTTCTTTCTCATTCTTGGATCTCATCTTGCGAGAGACCCGTTCTTTGCTCCTCGGGAGCCGTGGTGTTTTTCTCTGCTGCTGCGACATTTTGGTCCGGGGGTCTGACGGCCCCGGTTTCTGCCCATGACTCAATGGCATGCTTGAAATCGTCTTTAGTACTCAGACCGGTGGTAGCGATACCTAGTTCCATGCAGAATTGTTTCAACTCACGATGGCTGTATTCTTCCAATTTCTCCATCTGGAATTTCTCAGTGGATCCGCTTTCTTTGGTTGACATTGTGGTTTTGTCGTGGGGTGAGCTACTCTCTGTACGATTACGCGTTGATTCGGATCGCGCCGCTGGCCACCAATGTTAGACTAACCGGGAGGGTCGGCCGAGGACAAGGGGAGAGGTCTCCGGGGAGAGCCGTCTCCAGCGATCGTACAGACAAGTAACTTCCCCCCCACAGATGTACACCACACAAGGATAAGGTTCAACGTTACTTTATAAGCAATTCTTTAAGTACGGTGGAATGGTACAAGGAGGTCTGGACTCAGGGGTCCCCTCTATTCTAGTCTCTTGGTTGGGAAAGGGGTAGCGGGACAGTCTCGTTACCAATCTGGTAGATGAAAGAGCTCACAATCCTCGAGCTCAGCGTTCTAGATGATCGGGCCGCGGCGGAGCCAGCAGGTCCCGGGATGGTTGAAGGTAGCGACGGTCCGCGGCGGAGCCAGCAGGTCTCGATGAAGGTGGTGGTTACAAACGGTCCGCGGCCACGCCAGCAGGTCCCAACGACGATGAAGGTTTCAGAAGGTTGCGGCAGCGCCAGCAGGCAGGTCGATAGTTCGCAAGGCAGGGCTACGGCAGCGCCAGTAGTCCGTCAAGGATGAGTTCTTCATTGCGTCTCTCGACTCCAGGATACAACTGCCTTCCTGCTCTGGAGCTGCCCCAGTTATAGGTCTGGCGCCCTTTGATGTCCGGACCCTCGCACTTGGAGGTCGGGAGGTCCGGGATGAGGGAGTCCAGACACCCAGCAGGGGGGTGGAGCCAGCGCCTGAGGGAGCTGGGGGCGATCAGCACCTGGCGGGGGAGAGCCATCGACACCTCTTTCTCCCATTGACCCGCCAAGTAGTCCGCTCACCTCCTGGGTGGATGGTGGTGCCGGGATGTCGGGCCTGGCCAGGCCCAGGGTTAGGGTCGATCGGAGGCCACGCGGCCTCGTGGTGCTGTGTCCAAGATGGCGCCCGGGCCGGGCGAGAGGGCCGGTAGGGAATCGGACCCGTGATGGGGAGATGTCCAGGGGCAGGGGTCCCATATGAGACGGGAAACGGGTGGTTGTTGCGGGTAACACATGAAGAGCCAGGCTCGGGCCTGGTCGTGCGGGGAGGGAGCAAGCCCTTCACGTGGCCTGTCCAACAGTTGCCTCAGATTATGGTAAACCCCTGGTGTGTGCACTGCCACCAGGAAGTGAGAGGTGCCTCCAGATTCTGGTAAACTCCTGGTGTGTGCACTGCCACTAGGAAGTGATAGGTGCCTCAGATTATGGTAAACCCCTGGTGTGTGCACTGCCACCAGGAAGTGAGAGGTGCCTCCAGATTCTGGTAAACTCCTGGTGTGTGCACTGCCACCAGGAAGTGAGAGGTGCCTCAGATTATGGTAAACCCCTGGTGTGTGCACTGCCACCAGGAAGTGAGAGGTGCCTCCAGATTCTGGTAAACTCCTGGTGTGTGCACTGCCACCAGGAAGTGAGAGGTGCCTCCAGATTCTGGTAAACCTCTGGTGTGTGCACTGCCACTAGGAAGTGAGAGGTGCCTCAGATTATGGTAAACCCCTGGTGTGTGCACTGCCACCAGGAAGTGAGAGGTGCCTCCAGATTCTGGTAAACCCCTGGTGTGTGCACTGCCACCAGGAAGTGAGAGGTGCCTCCAGATTCTGGTAAACTCCTGGTGTGTGCACTGCCACCAGGAAGTGAGAGGTGCTTCCATATTCTGGTAAATTCCTGGTATGTGCACTGCCACCAGTAAGTGAGAGGTGTCTCCAGATTCTGGTAAACTCCTGGTGTGTGCACTGCCACCAGGAAGTGAGAGGTGCCTCCAGATTCTGGTAAACTCCTGGTGTGTGCACTGCCACCAGGAAGTGAGAGGTGCCTCAGATTATGGTAAACCCCTGGTGTGTGCACTGCAACCAGGAAGTGAGAGGTGCCTCCAGATTCTGGTAAACTCCTGGTGTGTGCACTGCCACCAGTAAGTGAGAGGTGTGTCCAGATTCTGGTAAACTCCTGGTGTGTGCACTGCCATCAGGAAGAGAGAGGTGCCTCCAGATTCAGGTAAACTGGTATGTGCACTGCCACTAGGAAGTGAGAGGTGCCTCCAGATTCTGGTAAACTCCTGGTGTGTGCACTGCCATCAGGAAGAGAGAGGTGCCTCCAGATTCAGGTAAACTCCTGGTATGTGCACTGCCACTAGGAAGTGAGAGGTGCCTCCAGATTCTGGTAAACTCCTTGTGTGTGCACTGCCACCAGAAAGTGAGATGTGCTTCCAGATTCTGGTAAACTCCTGGTGTGCGCACTGTCACCAGGAAGCAAGAGGTGCCTCCAGATTCTGGTAAACTCCTGGTGTGTGCACTGCCACCAGTAAGTGAGAGGTGTCTCCAGATTCTGGTAAACTCCTGGTGTGTGCACTGCCATCAGGAAGAGAGAGGTGCCTCCAGATTCAGGTAAACTCCTGGTATGTGCACTGCCACTAGGAAGTGAGAGGTGCCTTCAGATTCTGGTAAACTCCTGGTGTGTGCACTGCCACCAGGAAGAGAGAGGTGCCTCCAGATTCAGGTAAACTCCTGGTATGTGCACTGCCACTAGGAAGTGAGAGGTGCCTTCAGATTCTGGTAAACTCCTGGTGTGTGTACTGCCATCAGGAAGAGAGATGTGCTTCCAGATTCTGGTAAACTCCTGGTGTGTGCACTGCCATCAGGAAGAGAGAGGTGCCTCCAGATTCAGGTAAACTCCTGGTATGTGCACTGCCACTAGGAAGTGAGAGGTGCCTCCAGATTCTGGTAAACTCCTGGTATGTGCACTGCCACCAGGAAGTGAGAGGTGCCTCCAGATTCTGGTAAACCCCTGGTGTGTGCACTGCCACTAGGAAGTGAGAGTTGCCTCAGATTATGGTAAACCCCTGGTGTGTGCACTGCCACCACGAAGTGAGAGGTGCCTCCAGATTCTGGTAAACTCCTGGTGTGTGCACTGCCACTAGGAAGTGAGAGGTGCCTCAGATTATGGTAAACCCCTGGTGTGTGCACTGCCACCAGGAAGTGAGAGGTGCCTCCAGATTCTGGTAAACTCCTGGTGTGTGCACTGCCACCAGGAAGTGAGAGGTGCCTCAGATTATGGTAAACCGCTGGTGTGTGCACTGCCACCAGGAAGTGAGAGGTGCCTCCAGATTCTGGTAAACTCCTGGTGTGTGCACTGCCACTAGGAAGTGAGAGGTGCCTCGGATTCTGGTAAACACCTGGTGTGTGCACTGCCACCAGGAAGTGAGAGGTGCCTCCAGATTCTGGTAAACCCCTGGTGTGTGCACTGCCACTAGGAACTGAGAGGTGCCTCAGATTATGGTAAACCCCTGGTGTGTGCACTGCCACCAGGAAGTGAGAGGTGCCTCCAGATTCTGGTAAACTCCTGGTGTGTGCACTGCCACTAGGAAGTGAGAGGTGCCTCCAGATTCTGGTAAACTCCTGGTATGTGCACTGCCACCGGGAAGTGAGAGGTGCCTCCAGATTCTGGTAAACTCCTGGTATGTGCACTGCCACTAGGAAGTGAGAGGTGCCTCCAGATTCTGGTAAACTCCTGGTGTGTGCACTGCCATCAGGAAGAGAGAGGTGCCTCCAGATTCAGGTAAACTCCTGGTGTGTGCACTGCCACTAGGAAGTGAGAGGTGCCTCCAGATTCTGGTAAACTCCTGGTATGTGCACTGCCACCAGGAAGTGAGAGGTGCCTCCAGATTCTGGTAAACTCCTGGTATGTGCACTGCCACTAGGAAGTGAGAGGTGCCTCAGATTATGGTAAACCCCTGGTGTGTGCACTGCCACCAGGAAGTGAGAGGTGCCTCCAGATTCTGGTAAACTCCTGGTGTGTGCACTGCCACCAGTAAGCGAGAGGTGTCTCCAGATTCTGGTAAACTCCTGGTGTGTGCACTGCCATCAGGAAGAGAGAGGTGCCTCCAAATTCAGGTAAACTGGTATGTGCACTGCCACTAGGAAGTGAGAGGTGCCTCCAGATTCTGGTAAACTCCTGGTGTGTGCACTGCCATCAGGAAGAGAGAGGTGCCTCCAGATTCAGGTAAACTCCTGGTATGTGCACTGCCACTAGGAAGTGAGAGGTGCCTTCAGATTCTGGTAAACTCCTGGTGTGTGCACTGCCATCAGGAAGAGAGAGGTGCCTCCAGATTCAGGTAAACTCCTGGTATGTGCACTGCCACTAAGAAGTAAGAGGTGCCTCCAGATTCTGGTAAACTCCTTGTGTGTGCACTGCCACCAGAAAGTGAGATGTGCTTCCAGATTCTGGTAAACTCCTGGTGTGTGCACTGCCATCAGGAAGAGAGAGGTGCCTCCAGATTCAGGTAAACTCCTGGTATGTGCACTGCCACTAGGAAGTGAGAGGTGCCTCCAGATTCTGGTAAACTCCTGGTATGTGCACTGCCACCAGGAAGTGAGAGGTGCCTCCAGATTCTGGTAAACCCCTGGTGTGTGCACTGCCACTAGGAAGTGAGAGTTGCCTCAGATTATGGTAAACCCCTGGTGTGTGCACTGCCACCAGGAAGTGAGAGGTGCCTCCAGATTCTGGTAAACTCCTGGTGTGTGCACTGCCACTAGGAAGTGAGAGGTGCCTCAGATTATGGTAAACCCCTGGTGTGTGCACTGCCACCAGGAAGTGAGAGGTGCCTCCAGATTCTGGTAAACTCCTGGTGTGTGCACTGCCACCAGGAAGTGAGAGGTGCCTCCAGATTCTGGTAAACTCCTGGTGTGTGCACTGCCACTAGGACGTGAGAGGTGCCTCCAGATTCTGGTAAACTCCTGGTATGTGCACTGCCACCAGGAAGTGAGAGGTGCCTCCAGATTCTGGTAAACTCCTGGTATGTGCACTGCCACTAGGAAGTGAGAGGTGCCTCCAGATTCTGGTAAACTCCTGGTGTGTGCACTGCCATCAGGAAGAGAGAGGTGCCTCCAGATTCAGGTAAACCCCTGGTGTGTGCACTGCCACTAGGAAGTGAGAGGTGCCTCCAGATTCTGGTAAACTCCTGGTATGTGCACTGCCACCAGGAAGTGAGAGGTGCCTCCAGATTCTGGTAAACTCCTGGTATGTGCACTGCCACTAGGAAGTGAGAGGTGCCTCAGATTATGGTAAACCCCTGGTGTGTGCACTGCCACCAGAAAGTGAGAGGTGCCTCCAGATTCTGGTAAACTCCTGGTGTGTGCACTGCCACTAGGAAGTGAGAGGTCCACTAGGAAGTGAGAGGTGCCTCCAGATTCTGGTAAACTCCTGGTATGTGCACTGCCACCAGGAAGTGAGAGGTGCCTCCAGATTCTGGTAAACTCCTGGTATGTGCACTGCCACCAGGAAGTGAGAGGTGCCTCCAGATTCTGGTACACTCCTGGTGTGTGCACTGCCATCAGGAAGAGAGAGGCGCCTCCAGATTCTGGTAAAATCCTGGTGTGTGTACAGCCACTAGGAAGTGAGAGGTGCCTCAGATTATGGTAAACTCCTGGTGTGTGCACTGCCACTAGGAAGTGAGAGGTGCCTCAGATTATGGTAAACCCCTGGTGTGTGCACTGCCACCAGGAAGAGAGAGGTGCCTCCAGATTCTGGTAAACCCCTGGTGTGTGCACTGCCACTAGGAATTGAGAGGTGCCTCAGATTATGGTTAACCCCTGGTGTGTGCACTGCCACCAGGAAGTGAGAGGTGCCTCCAGATTCTGGTAAACCCCTGGTGTGTGCACTGCCACCAGGAAATGAGAGGTGCCTCCAGATTCTGGTAAACCCCTGGTGTGTGCACTGCCACTAGGAAGTGAGAGGTGCCTCAGATTATGGTAAACTCCTGGTGTGTGCACTGCCACCAGGAAGTGAGAGGTGCCTCCAGATTCTGGTAAACTCCTGGTGTGTGCACTGCCACTAGGAAGTGAGAGGTGCCTCAGATTATGGTAAACTCCTGGTGTGTGCACTGCCACTAGGAAGTGAGAGGTGCCTCAGATTATGGTAAACCCCTGGTGTGTGCACTGCCACCAGGAAGTGAGAGGTGCCTCCAGATTCTGGTAAACTCCTGGTATGTGCACTGCCACCAGGAAGTGAGAGGTGCCTCCAGATTCTGGTAAACTCCTGGTGTGTGCACTGCCACTAGGAAGTGAGAGGTGCCTCAGATTATGGTAAACCCCTGGTGTGTGCACTGCCACCAGAAAGTGAGAGGTGCCTCCAGATTCTGGTAAACTCCTGGTGTGTGCACTGCCACTAGGAAGTGAGAGGTGCCTCCAGATTCTGGTAAACCCCTGGTGTGTGCACTGCCACCAGAAAGTGAGAGGTGCCTCCAGATTCTGGTAAACTCCTGGTGTGTGCACTGCCACTAGGAAGTGAGAGGTGCCTCCAGATTCAGGTAAACTCCTGGTATGTGCACTGCCACTAGGAAGTGAGAGGTGCCTTCAGATTCTGGTAAACTCCTGGTGTGTGCACTGCCATCAGGAAGAGAGAGGTGCCTCCAGATTCAGGTAAACTCCTGGTATGTGCACTGCCACTAAGAAGTAAGAGGTGCCTCCAGATTCTGGTAAACTCCTTGTGTGTGCACTGCCACCAGAAAGTGAGATGTGCTTCCAGATTCTGGTAAACTCCTGGTGTGTGCACTGCCATCAGGAAGAGAGAGGTGCCTCCAGATTCAGGTAAACTCCTGGTATGTGCACTGCCACTAGGAAGTGAGAGGTGCCTCCAGATTCTGGTAAACTCCTGGTATGTGCACTGCCACCAGGAAGTGAGAGGTGCCTCCAGATTCTGGTAAACCCCTGGTGTGTGCACTGCCACTAGGAAGTGAGAGTTGCCTCAGATTATGGTAAACCCCTGGTGTGTGCACTGCCACCAGGAAGTGAGAGGTGCCTCCAGATTCTGGTAAACTCCTGGTGTGTGCACTGCCACTAGGAAGTGAGAGGTGCCTCAGATTATGGTAAACCCCTGGTGTGTGCACTGCCACCAGGAAGTGAGAGGTGCCTCCAGATTCTGGTAAACTCCTGGTGTGTGCACTGCCACCAGGAAGTGAGAGGTGCCTCCAGATTCTGGTAAACTCCTGGCGTGTGCACTGCCACTAGGACGTGAGAGGTGCCTCCAGATTCTGGTAAACTCCTGGTATGTGCACTGCCACCAGGAAGTGAGAGGTGCCTCCAGATTCTGGTAAACTCCTGGTATGTGCACTGCCACTAGGAAGTGAGAGGTGCCTCCAGATTCTGGTAAACTCCTGGTGTGTGCACTGCCATCAGGAAGAGAGAGGTGCCTCCAGATTCAGGTAAACCCCTGGTGTGTGCACTGCCACTAGGAAGTGAGAGGTGCCTCCAGATTCTGGTAAACTCCTGGTATGTGCACTGCCACCAGGAAGTGAGAGGTGCCTCCAGATTCTGGTAAACTCCTGGTATGTGCACTGCCACTAGGAAGTGAGAGGTGCCTCAGATTATGGTAAACCCCTGGTGTGTGCACTGCCACCAGAAAGTGAGAGGTGCCTCCAGATTCTGGTAAACTCCTGGTGTGTGCACTGCCACTAGGAAGTGAGAGGTCCACTAGGAAGTGAGAGGTGCCTCCAGATTCTGGTAAACTCCTGGTATGTGCACTGCCACCAGGAAGTGAGAGGTGCCTCCAGATTCTGGTAAACTCCTGGTATGTGCACTGCCACCAGGAAGTGAGAGGTGCCTCCAGATTCTGGTACACTCCTGGTGTGTGCACTGCCATCAGGAAGAGAGAGGCGCCTCCAGATTCTGGTAAAATCCTGGTGTGTGTACAGCCACTAGGAAGTGAGAGGTGCCTCAGATTATGGTAAACTCCTGGTGTGTGCACTGCCACTAGGAAGTGAGAGGTGCCTCAGATTATGGTAAACCCCTGGTGTGTGCACTGCCACCAGGAAGAGAGAGGTGCCTCCAGATTCTGGTAAACCCCTGGTGTGTGCACTGCCACTAGGAATTGAGAGGTGCCTCAGATTATGGTTAACCCCTGGTGTGTGCACTGCCACCAGGAAGTGAGAGGTGCCTCCAGATTCTGGTAAACCCCTGGTGTGTGCACTGCCACCAGGAAATGAGAGGTGCCTCCAGATTCTGGTAAACCCCTGGTGTGTGCACTGCCACTAGGAAGTGAGAGGTGCCTCAGATTATGGTAAACTCCTGGTGTGTGCACTGCCACCAGGAAGTGAGAGGTGCCTCCAGATTCTGGTAAACTCCTGGTGTGTGCACTGCCACTAGGAAGTGAGAGGTGCCTCAGATTATGGTAAACTCCTGGTGTGTGCACTGCCACTAGGAAGTGAGAGGTGCCTCAGATTATGGTAAACCCCTGGTGTGTGCACTGCCACCAGGAAGTGAGAGGTGCCTCCAGATTCTGGTAAACTCCTGGTATGTGCACTGCCACCAGGAAGTGAGAGGTGCCTCCAGATTCTGGTAAACTCCTGGTGTGTGCACTGCCACTAGGAAGTGAGAGGTGCCTCAGATTATGGTAAACCCCTGGTGTGTGCACTGCCACCAGAAAGTGAGAGGTGCCTCCAGATTCTGGTAAACTCCTGGTGTGTGCACTGCCACTAGGAAGTGAGAGGTGCCTCCAGATTCTGGTAAACTCCTGGTGTGTGCACTGCCACCAGGAAGTGAGAGGTGCCTCCAGATTCTGGTAAACTCCTGGTATGTGCACTGCCACTAGGAAGTGAGAGGTGCCTCCAGATTCTGGTAAACTCCTGGTGTGTGCACTGCCATTAGGAAGAGAGAGTTGCCTCAGATTATGGTAAACCCCTGGTGTGTGCACTGCCACCAGGAAGAGAGAGGTGCCTCAGATTATGGTAAACTCCTGGTGTGTGCACTGCCACTAGGAAGTGAGAGGTGCCTCAGATTATGGTAAACCCCTGGTGTGTGCACTGCCACCAGGAAGTGAGAGGTGCCTCCAGATTCTGGTAAACCCCTGGTGTGTGCACTGCCACCAGGAAGAGAGAGGTGCCTCCAGATTCTGGTAAACTCCTGGTGTGTGTACAGCCACTAGGAAGTGAGAGGTGCCTCAGATTATGGTAAACTCCTGGTGTGTGCACTGCCACTAGGAAGTGAGAGGTGCCTCAGATTATGGTAAACTCCTGGTGTTTGCACTGCCAGCAGGAAGTGAGAGGTGCCTCCAGATTATTGTAAACTCCTGGTGTGTGCACTGCCACTAGGAAGTGAGAGGTGCCTCCAGATTATGGTAAACTCCTGGTGTGTTCACTGCCACTAGGAAGTGAGAGGTGCCTCAGATTATGGTAAACTCCTGGTGTTTGCACTGCCAGCAGGAAGTGAGAGGTGCCTCCAGATTATGGTAAAATCCTGGTGTGTGCACTGCCACTAGCAAGTGAGAGGTGCCTCCAGATTATGGTAAACTCCTGGTGTGTGTACTGCCACTAGGAAGTGAGAGGTGCCTCAGATTCTGGTAAACTCCTGGTGTGTGCACTGCCACTAGGAAGTGAGAGGTGCCTCCAGATTATGGTAAACTCCTGGTGTGTGCACTGCCACTAGGAAGTGAGAGGTGCCTCAGATTATGGTAAACTCCTGGTGTTTGCACTGCCAGCAGGAAGTGAGAGGTGCCTCCAGATTATGGTAAACTCCTGGTGTGTGCACTGCCACTAGGAAGTGAGAGGTGCCTCCAGATTATGGTAAACTCCTGGTGTGTGTACTGCCACTAGGAAGTGAGAGGTGCCTCAGATTCTGGTAAACTCCTGGTGTGTGCACTGCCACCAGGAAGTGAGAGGTGCCTCCAGATTATGGTAAACTCCTGGTGTGTGCACTGCCACTAGGAAGTGAGAGGTGCCTCAGATTATGGTAAACTCCTGGTGATGCACTGCCACTAGGAAGTGAGAGGTGCCTCAGATTATGGTAAACTCCTGGTGTTTGCACTGCCAGCAGGAAGTGAGAGGTGCCTCCAGATTATGGTAAACTCCTGGTGTGTGCACTGCCACTAGGAAGTGAGAGGTGCCTCCAGATTATGGTAAACTCCTGGTGTGTGTACTGCCACTAGGAAGTGAGAGGTGCCTCACGATTCTGGTAAACTCCTGGTATGTGCACTGCCATCAGGAAGAGAGAGGTGCCTCCAGATTCTGGTAAACTCCTGGTGTGTGTACTGCCACTAGGAAGTGAGAGGTGCCTCCAGATTCTGGTAAACTCCTGGTATGTGCACTGCCATCAGGAAGAGAGAGGTGCCTCCAGATTCTGGTAAACTCCTGGTATGTGCACTGCCATCAGGAAGTGAGAGGTGCCTCCAGATTCTGGTAAACTCCTGGTATGTGCACTGCCATCAGGAAGAGAGAGGTGCCGCCAGATTCTGGTAATCCCCTGGTATGTGCACTGCCATCAGGAAGTGAGAGGTGCCCCCAGATTCTGGTAAACTCCTGGTATGTGCACTGCCATCAGGAAGAGAGAGGTGCCTCCAGATTCTGGTAATCCCCTGGTATGTGCACTGCCATCAGGAAGTGAGAGGTGCCCCCAGATCCTGGTAATCCCCTGGTATGTGCACTGTCATCAGGGAATGGGAGGTTCCCTCAGATTCTGATAATCTCTTGGTGTGTGCACTGCCACCAGGAAGTGAGAGGTGCCTCCAGATTCTGGTAAACTCCTGGTGTGTGCACTGCCACTAGGAAGTGAGAGGTGCCTCCAGATTCTGGTAAACTCCTGGTGTGTGCACTGCCACCAGGAAGTGAGAGGTGCCTCCAGATTCTGGTAAACTCCTGGTATGTGCACTGCCATCAGGAAGAGAGAGGTGCCTCCAGATTCTGGTAATCCCCTGGTATGTGCACTGCCACCAGGAAGTGAGAGGTGCCTCAGATTCAGGTAAACACTGGTGTGTGCACTGCCACTAGGAAGTGAGAGGTGCTTCTAGATTCTGGTAAACTCCTGGTGTGTGCACTGCCACTAGGAAGTGAGAGGTGCTTCCAGATTCTGGTAAACTCCTGGTGTGTGCACTGCCACCAGGAAGTGAGAGGTGCCTCCAGATTCTGGTAAACTACTGGTGTGTGCACTGCCACCAGGAAGTGAGAGGTGCCTCCAGATTCTGGTAAACTACTGGTGTGTGCACTGCCATCAGGAAGTGAGAGGTGCCTCCAGATTCTGGTAAACTCCTGGTATGTGCACTGCCACCAGGAAGTGAGAGGTGCCTCCAGATTCTGGTAAACTCCTGGTATGTGCACTGCCATCAGGAAGAGAGAGGTACTTCCTGATTCTGGTAAACTCCTGGTGTGTGCACTGCCACCAGGAAGTGAGAGGTGCCTCCAGATTCTGGTAAACTCCTGGTATGTGCACTGCCACCAGGAAGAAAGAGGTGCCTCCAGATTCTGTGATGTGGGTGGGGCTCTGTCTCTCCTGTAACAAGAAACGCCATGGAGACCGGTGGTGTTTACACCTCAGACACACAGACAGAGTGAGGAGCAGCAAAGCAAGCGACAGGCTACTAACACCACAGAGCTCGTGAGTACCATTAAAGTGAACATCTTGCTCCTTGTGTTTCTGAGTGTGCAAGGAGGTGTTCTGGGGCGGCTCATCCAAACGCAGTCTTAACATGTGTCTGCTGGCTTCTCCAAACTCTGTAAGCGTTACCTGTGAGTTCTGTACTCTTCGTTTTGCCAGTGGTAACAGTTCAAGTACATCACTAAGGTGCAGTAGGGCTGTGTGCAGCAGAGTCTGAGGGCAGGAGTCAGTCCATTCGGTCCTTGTGGTAGTGGCTGTGCATGCGCAGGGGTCAGGGGCCAGGGGCCCCGCCTGCGCACCACTAAAGGGCCGAAACTGCTCCAAACTATTTCATTGTGAAGTTATTGTTTGTATTTAGACATGGATGCTATGACTATTATATGTTTTGTACGCTCGGTATCCTCTTTAATGTAACATATGTTAATCATGGTTTATTGCCCATGTCTTTGTAGCCACATAATGAGTCTGTTTCATTGTATTCACAGTATTTAATATGAGCTGCATTCTCTGTTCGACATTAATTGTTACTGAGTTACGATCCAAGTATCATGGAAATTGATAATTTAATTTCTTATTTACTATCATAATTCAAGGAATAAGAACACGTAAAAGGCATTTATTCTGAGCGATTTAGCGACGTCCAGATAATAGTATATAAGTTGGGAACAGAGTGCGAGGGGAAGAAGGGACATTCACGGCAGAGGATTGGGAAGGGACAGTCTCTGCAGAGTCCAGGACAGCAGACGATGGAATTGTACTGTGCAGCACAGTCACTGTTTAAAGCAGTGCTTAATTTGTAAAATATTAAGTGCCAGGGCTTTGACCAGGAGGTCACCGCAGCTTGCAGCACCCATCACTCTTGTCATTGCTGCCAAAACAACTTCTAACCATTTCTCTTGCGTGTAAATGCAACAATTTAAATTATTTCATGTCCCCAATACTAAAGGAATTGCTGAGGAGGCAGGTATTGGTATTTTCCTAAACAACTGCTATACTGCTCATCTTTAAATTACACGAGGAGCGCAACCTTTTGGCAGAGTGCCCTAAGTGTGGTGTTGACAAATAGGTGGTGGTGCCAAACACCGTAAACCAATTAAGTGCCAGTGCTCAGCACTGGAAAGCTCCGGTTCAAATTAAGCACTGGTTTAAAGCAAGTATGAGAAAGTGGGAGGATTATGTGGTGATGCTGGCTAGGCGTCACCACGCAACACTCCCAATATACCCCAAGAATGGCCCTTGGATTCACACTATTAAATCCTTAGTTCAGCCCTGGCAGAGCAGTCACGCTTTACTGGAGGAGCATATGTTAAGTAGGGGTGGGTGGTAAACTCCGATACGTTGGTGGAGTTCACCGAGTTTTGCACACTCAACACTCCACTTCGAAGACAGAGTTTCAATCAATCAATCACTGTCAAGTCAAATAACTTTATTCGGTTGTTCGAATTGACAACCATAAAAGTATTTACATTACAATTAATAACATGACATACACATAATCTTAAAAAAGCGTAATCAATTACAGATCAAAATCACAGAATTAAAAATACAGCACTATATCAAGATATTAAAGACCTTTTTTAAAAATAATGTTCCTTTGACAACAGTTATAAATAACAGTATCAGTATTATTATCCTTCCATACTGTTTCTAAATTTGATTGCCATTCTTAAAAAACTACATATAAATAAAGTGCAATCACAGTTTAGCAGCTGTAAAAAATGTTGTGCAGGACGGAATTGTTGAAAGTTCAATTTTTTCAAACAGGGTTTCAAGCATAGCTTCCTTGGTACAGCATAAAAGGGGCAAAAAAACAGAAAGTGTGCCAGATCTTGCGGAGACTTATCGTCGCAGCCGCAAGCTGGCAGCACTTGACCTCGATGAGAACCCCTAGGTACCGCCAGCAAGAAATGAAACAGGTTGAACCTGAACCTTGTTAACAGGAATCGGTCATAACTTGACATTTGCCATGTCAGGTAGGGTTCCATAAGCAAAGTGCTTTTAATTAGTATGTGATTGCGTACACTTTCTTTTTTTAATTCACATGATTCCCTTTCCTGTTGTCTCAAGTCAATAAAAGCATTTTTGACCGTAGTAAGATCCATTTTAGTGATGGATTCCGGGCATAAAAAGAGTTCAGGTCGGCCTAAATCAGTAAAACATTTAGATAGATATTTAAGCCAGGGAACCTCCAGCCTGTTATCCCATGTAAGTGCTTCTCTTAGAATAAGCTTGGTCAAGGGAATATTGTCATTTAACCAGCTATTCATCCAGCATAACATGGGATTCAATGCAACTTTATCACTGACATACGGAACCCCCAGTTCTTCATGCACAGAAAAATTTGCTGTGCCCCTTGGGACCCTTAAAATCTGTTTTAAAAAATTATTTTCAACTATCTGGAGTACGTCCAAGGGAACGTATCCCCATAATTCACTGCCGTAACAAGCTGTGGTTACACTTTTGGCCTTGTATAGTTGGAGTAGCGCGGCAACGGGGCTATTTCCCAACTTTTTTGAGAAATCCAATATAGCCGCGTTTACCCTTGAAACGTCTCCCTTCTTTTTCTGAATCACGGGTCCCCATTTAAGTTGACTGTCAAAGAGGACCCCGAGATAGGAGAATGTGTGCGTTACAGGTATTTCCACTCCAGCTACGTTTAGGTGATTTGGTTTTTTAAAGCCTTGGCCAACCTTCATTATGTAGGATTTAGTGTTATTAATACTTAAATCTCTGGTCTTCATAAAAGTGTAAAAGGAATCTAGTAAAATTTGGAGTCCATTGGCCATTCTAGATAAAAGGACTGCGTCGTCCGCATATAGTAAAACCGGCAGACCTTTTCGACCAATGTATGGATAGTCTGTGTTGGTACTTAAAAGGGTCTCTTCCAGGTCATTAATGTATAGATTGAAGAGGAACGGGGCCAGAATACATCCTTGCCGGACGCCCCGAAACACTCCAAAATCTTTGGTCACTTTTAGGTCCTGGGTATATCTGACATTCGCTTTGGTGTCTGAATGTATGTCTTCTAGTAAGTTTACTAGGTTTTTGTCCACGCCCATTTTTTCCATGGCGCCCCAGAGTTTCCCACGGTTCACACAATCGAAGGCCGAAGAGAGATCCATGAACGCCATATGGATCGTTCCTCTTCGTGCCTTGGTGTACTTCCCGGCTATAAGATACAAATTCAGACATTGGGAAATGGTAGAATGTCCAGGCCTAAAACCATACTGGATTGGAGATATTATATTATTTTCCTCTGACCAACTAGACAATCTATTTAAAATGACTCCTCCTATCACTTTTGCCACAGAATTTATTAGCGATATCGGTCTGTAGCAGGCCGGGCTGCTACGGTCTCCTTTCTTGAATATAGGGACTATTGTAGATACCCCCCATGATTTTGGGCATCCACATAACACAGCTGCATTAAGTACTGCTGTGAGTACCGGCGCCCATAGTGCTTCGCGTGACTTAAAGAGGTCAGGCGGAAGTCCATCGGGACCCGGGGCCTTATTATTTTACAGACCTTTAATTCCTTTAACTATTTCCTCATTTGTGAAGCATAGAGAGATATCTCTACCCTTACCTAAATTGTGTTCTGCCTGTGATTCATTATTTATAAAAATAGAACTGAAGTGGTCTATCCATTCGTCCTCTGATATGTTTGTGCCCACGTTTGGGATGGTAGGACAATCAAATATTGGTTTGTTGATTATCTCCCAAAACTTCGAGCTATTTTTTAAAGTCTCGGGCTCTAGGAGTGACTCCCATACACTTTTTTTAACAGCTCGCTTGCGAGTAGCCAGTGATTTCTTATAATCGTTCCGCAAACCCCTGATGATCAATGGATCTCTCGGTTTTGTTTTTAAAGCTTTCTTGAGCTCGCGACTGGCCTTTGAACAATCACTGTCAAACCATTTTGGATTGCAATTTGAATTTATCCTTCCCTTATTGGGTACCATTAGAAGAGCCTCCACCTTGTTAGCTATCTCCTTGAAGGATGTCAAGATTTGCGTCGGAGCTGATGCAGGGGAAGTACATATCATTAATTCTTGATTACAAACTGCACTAACAGAAGTATAAAATTGATCGCAATCCACCATTGCCCATTTTAAGCGACGCTTCCCATTAATGCATTTTAAATGGCCACGGTCCTCACGAGGAATGTATTTTTCAAGTAGACTCATGCCCATAGTAATGCATAAAGGGTTGTGGTCGCTGTAAGTACTCATGAGGATTCTAAAATCCTCGATGATGTTAACAAAGTCAGCTGAGATGAGGATGTGGTCTATATATGTACCTGTGGCATGGCCTTTGAAAGTAGGGATTGGGAATACAGTATGATCAGGTACTGTCGACATTGCCGTGAATAGATTGTTTTCATTCATTAACTCATTTAACCCTGTACCCCTCCGCGAGTGTTCAAAGTGTATTCCTTCCATACTGTTACAGCCCAATTGTCCAACAGGTCCCACACTAGGGTTCCCACATAAATGTGTGTTAAAATCACCCACTAGGATTTTAGAGCATGGCAGAGAACTATCAATTGCCCCTAGCAAATCACGTAAGATTTCTATATTGCATTCTCCAACCTGGTTCACAGAATTATAGAAATTAAACAGTGCAAAATTAGTTTTACCCCTTCTGAATTCCAAAACCTGTATGTTATTGTTACCAGATTTATGTTCAATTTTGTGACATATAAGCGACAAACTGACAAAGATGGCCAAACCCCCTTTAGCTCTTCCACTTGCAGATGGTATTGCCGGGATTATGAAACTCTGAAATCCCTCAATGTACAGGTTTTTCCCTACTACCCAGGTTTCTTGAAGACATATTATGGGATATTTTTTAACATAGTGCAGCCAGTCGTTATCTTGCATTTTATCAGAAAGTCCGGCTATATTCCATGATAACAATGAAAGTCCCTCCACACATTTTTGACGTCCACATTGTGATCTGTTCAAATTCTCTATTGCAGGGGGGTTAGTAGCAGGGATTACAGTATTACACGTATTCACATTCACTATGCCTACGTCTTCTGGTAGTCATTCTACCCCATCCAGCCCACCCTCTGCAGAAAAAATATCATACCTGTTGGAAGTGGGGATATTAAAGTAGTGGGGATCTGTATGATATGGTCGTGGTGGTTGGTCATATCCGTCCCTCCTATAACCCCAGTTATTTACTGGTACGTCAAAACCCCAACCATTTGTTTTTTCTGGCCATATTGGTCTAGTGTAGGTATGATTAGGCTTAGGGTATGACATACTCCTTTGTTTTTTACCAAAAAATTCCAAAGTGAGAGGGATGATAGTACCACTCCTTCGTTGTGGTGGTAGAATGTTTGGAAGGATATTTGGTAAGACTGCAGAGTTTGCAAAGTTTATAATTATGCAGTCGCCTTTAAATTTTTTGTGGTTTTGGCCTATCCAAGTGGCCCTTCTGGCTGATTTAATATCTCTAGCTAGCTGTTGCTTCCCCCAGGGGGCCAACCGCATATTGCCCGATAGCCAGTGCAGGGCTTTACTTGTTAGCGCCGTGGATGATTCAGTTTGGTCCGGTGTTAAAGGGGGAGCATTTGCTAAAACCAGCACTAAAGGAGCTGCATCCTCAATGAAGTGTAGTATATCTTCATCTACTCTTGGAAGGGTTATTTCTGGCGGTTGTGGAGGGAGGATGTCCCTTGTCGGTGACTTGTTGGATGCAGTATTTGGCGTCTGATCTGAGAGATTTACCCTTGTGGTGTTAGGAATTGTGCCTGTATCTGGCTGGAGGCCAAGTACCTCTTTTACAGGCATGGCCAGATTTTTAACTGAACCGGATATGTTGGACACTTCTTCCATTAACTTCTTTTGATCTCCTCCCAGCTTTTTCACATCTGCGGACAACTTATCCAGTTTGGCCACTACCGGTTTAATTAGGGCTCTAAATTTGGTGTCAATTAAATCTGCTATCCTGGATATAAGCTCTTCATCCATATTTAATTTTTCGTCCTCTTCTAATTTCCTCCTACCTTTTTCCCTGCTTCTCAGAGGTGACGCAGCCCTCTTCCTCCCTGTACTAACTCCACCGCGAAGTAGTTGGGTTTTTCTACACTTTCTAATCGCTCGAGGAGGTGGGGCTTGAACAGGGGGATCGGCTTCTATGGTTGTCTGCTCACTGTCTTGTGCAGTATGGTTTTCTTCAGGATCTACTATCTGTGAGTCTGAGACATTGATCGTAGCTATATCTTGATCCTGAGCTATATTGATACTCATGTTTGATGGACCATTTTCAAGTGTCTCAGAGTCTAAAATTACACTTCCCTCAGCCTGAGATGGAATATCTAACCATGGTGAGTCTGGTGATGGGCTTAAGGAGGATAAATTTGGGGAGTGACTAAGACCTAAAGATTGTCTCCTATCGTTATTGATCTTTGACACTACTTGTACCATATAGTTTTCAATGGAATTACCCCCCACCACAACATTCTTCTTTGGCATTTTAAAATGGGGTTGATGTTAAGTCCTAAAATTTGGCCAATTACCAAAACAAGCTAAATCACGGTAATACGGTGCAAAGTTAGCAAAGGGTGAACGAGTATTTCAGAGATTAATAGTCTTACTGTATGGTACAAATCAGGTTCAATAGAGGCAGAGTGACGTGCCCAGTCCAGTCTCAGCCTGTCTAAGACTGTCCGCCCTTTGTCCGGGCTTCGTCCGGCGTCCCGCACACGCGTCCCGCTATGCGTCAGAGGCACGTTTTTATAGGAGGGGTAGGGGCTGGAAGAGACTCCAGGTGCGCTGCGTTGATCCTGCGCGGAACCCTGGGTCTCGCAGTCCCGGCCCCTGTTAAAGACGCCTCACACTCTCCTTGCTGAAGGTAAAGGGTCGCTTACTCCACTCCACCGCTTCTGCAGGCAAACAGGCAGGATTTCCGAAGCAAGTACACGAGTTCAACAAACAGCTGCGAGCATTTCTAAAGCGCGCCACATACCTGTGAGTGTCTCAAGGCGCTGGGGGTGGGGCTGCTACTGATCGAAGAGCCAGGTCTTGCGGAGTCTTCTGAAGGCCAGTAGGTCTTGGGTATGTCGTAGGCTGGTAGGGAGAGCGTTCCAAGTCTTGGCGTCGGAGAAGGATCTGCCGCCAGCGGTGGTTTTCCCGATATGAGGAACTGAGGGGAGGGCAAGGCTGGCAGAGCGGAGGCTGCGGGTGGGGGTGAGGAAGCTGAGTCGGTTGTTGAGGTATGTAGGTCCGGTGTTGTGTAGCGCTTTGTGTGCGTAGATGAGGAGTTTGAAGGTGATCCTCTTGTTCACGCTGAGCCAGTGTAGTCCTCTCAGATGGGGTGTGATGTGGCTGCGTCAGGGGACATCGAGAATCAGTTGTGCCGAGGTGTTCTGGATTCGTTGTAGTCATCTCAGGAGCTTTGTTGTGGTTCCTGAGTAGAGGGCGTTCCCGTAGTCGAGTCTGCTGGTGACGAGGGCCTGGGTGACGGTTTTTCTTGTGTCGGGGGGGATCCATTCGAAGATCCTGCGGAGCATTCGGAGGGTGTTGAAGCAGGACGCGGAGATGGCGTTGACTTGCTTGGTCATGGAGAGGGCGGAGTCGAGGATGACCCCCAGGTTGCGTGCGTGGCGGGTGGGTTCCGGGGCAGTGCCTAGCGATGTGGGCCACCAGGAGTCGTCCCAGGCTGATGGGGTGGGTCCGAGGATGAGTACCTCCGTCTTGTATGATTTCAGCTTCAGTCTGCTGTCCTTTGTCCAGTCGGCGACGTCCTTCATTCCTCTGTGGAGATTGGCTTTGGCGGTGTTGGGGCCTTCGGTGAGGGAGATGATCATCTCAGTGTCGTCAGCGTAGGAGATGATGTTGAAACTATGTTGTCGTGCGACGTGGGCGAGCGGTGCCATGTAGATATTGAACAGTGTCGGGCTGAGGGAGGATCCCTGAGGGACTCAGCAGATGATCTTGGTGGTTTTTGAGGGGAAGGGTTGGAGGCGGACGCTCTGGGTTCTGCCTGAGAGGAAGGATGTGGTCCAGGCCAGGGCCTTCTCTTGGATTCCGGCGTCATGGAGGCGTGCTGCTAAGGTGCGGTGGCAGACCGTGTCGAAGGCTGCTGATAGGTCCAGGAGGATGAGGGCGGCTGTTTCTCCCTTGTCCATCAGGATCCTGATGTCGTCGGTGGCGGAGATGAGGGCGGTCTCGGTGCTGTGGTTGCTGCGAAAACTGGCTGAGAAGGGTCCAGGACGCTGTTGTCCTCAAGGAAGCGGGTTAGCTGTTTGTTGACAATCTTCTCTGTCACGCTCGCCGGGAACGGGAGCAGGGAGATGGGCCGGAAGTTCTTGAGGTCCTTGAGGTCCTTGAGGTTTGGAAAAAACGCTGCCACATGGAGGAGTTTTTCTCACACTTGGTCCACTAAGATAAAGTTGACAAGCGCAAGCGTGAAAAAAAGAGCGCTAGACCATCTCCTGGCGAGATGTCTCAATGCCGGGAGTCACAGCAGGTCGCTGCTACTCAAGTTGAGAAACTCATGTTGCTACTATTCAAGCAGCAGAGAGAAACAGTGCCCACGGACTATATAGCACAGGCCAAGGCCAAAATCAGCACAAGAACCTCGACGAACGGGAATTACTATGGTACAGTGACTACAGGTGCCAGAATAAAAAGAAAATCCCTGACTAGCTACACTACTTACTGATGGACCACCAAAAGCTGAGAACACTAGGCCACCCCATATTTGAATTCATTGTTTACCCATTAATCTCACTTCCAGTCTGATATTTCTTCTTTTATCAGTGGGGCCTAAACGTTATTTAATAAACCCATTCTATTTCATTCATTCAGAAGGGGATGTGTCGGATAATCAAAATGGCAGAGCAAATTTGTGTTGTGAAAGAGAGAAAAAATAAAGAACATAGAAAGAAGAGAGATTGGAGAGAGAAGAGGTTTGTGGAGAAAATGAAAAAGGAAAGGAAAAAATAAAAAGGACGAAAGTGAGGAGCTGGCAAAGGAAAGACATGTGGAGAGGAAAGAGAAAATGAGTAAGGATAAAGTGGATAAGCAGAAAGAGAAAGGAAATGGAGAGCGCACAGAGAAAAAAGAGAAGTTGCTATGAAAGAGAGAGAAAGGAGGAGAAAAAAGAAGCAGGAAAGGATGAGGTAGAAAAGAAGAAAAGATAGAAAAATGAGAAAAATGTAATAAAACAAAAGTTAATAGGGAGATTAAAAAGTGAGGGTGGAGGGAAATATGTGAGGGTCAAGTGATGAGAGTGCACAGGCAGAGGAAAAAAAGGGGCAACAATTATTCTGGCAGGGATACTAGGAGGAAGATAATAATTGAGTGAGAGATAAGTGAACCATAAATATGGATATGAAAGGAAGGTTGGAACAGAATGGCAGGAGGGCCCAGTGGATATTGATATAACTGGAGGGCTGGATTGACCTGCAGCAGGAGGGACTGGTGGATATTGATATAACTGGAGGGCTGGAGTGACCCTCAGCAGGAGAGCCCGGTGGATATTGATATAACTGGAGGGCTGGAGTGACCCTCAGCAGGAGAGCCCGGTGGATATTGATATAACTGGAGGGCTGGAGTGACCCACAGCTGTAGGGCCCGGTGATATTGATATAACTGGAGGGCTGGATTGACCTGCAGCAGGAGGGCCCAGTAGATATTGATATAACTGGAGGGCTGGAGCGACCCTCAGCAGGAGAGCCCGGTGGATATTGATATAACTGGAGGGCTGGATTGACCTGCAGCAGGAGGGCCCAGTAGATATTGATATAACTGGAGGGCTGGAGTGACCCTCAGCAGGAGAGCCGGTGGATATTGATATAACTGGAGGGCTGGAGCGACCCTCAGCAGGAGAGCCCGGTGGATATTGATATAACTGGAGGGCTGGAGCGACCCTCAGCAGGAGAGCCCGGTGGATATTGATATAACTGGAGGGCTGGATTGACCTGCAGCAGGAGGGACCGGTGGATATTGATATAACTGGAGGGCTGGATTGACCTGCAGCAGGAGGGACCGGTGGATATTGATATAACTGGAGGGCTGGAGTGACCCTCAGCAGGAGAGCCCGGTGGATATTGATATAACTGGAGGGCTGGATTGACCTGCAGCAGGAGGGACCGGTGGATATTGATATAACTGGAGGGCTGGAGCGACCCTCAGCAGGAGAGCCCGGTGGATATTGATATAACTGGAGGGCTGGATTGACCTGCAGCAGGAGGTCCCGGTGGATATTGATATAACTGGAGGGCTGGAGTGACTAGCAGCAGGAGGGACCGGTGGATATTGATATAACTGGAGGGCTGGAGTGACCCACAGTAGGAGAGCCCGGTGGATTTCTATATAACTGGAGGGAGGGCTGGAGTGACCTGCAGAATGAGGGCCGGGTGGATATTGATATAACGGGAGGGAGGGCTGGAGTGACACTCAGCAGGAGGGCCCAGTGGATATTGATATAACTGGAGGGAGGGCTGGAGTGACCCGCAGCAGGAGGGCCCAGTGGATATTGATATAACTGGAGGGAGGGCTGGAGTGACCCACAGCAGGAGGGCCCGGTGGATATTGATATAACTGGAGGGCTGGAGCGACCCTCAGCAGGAGAGCCCGGTGGATATTGATATAACTGGAGGGCTGGAGCGACCCTCAGCAGGAGAGCCCGGTGGATATTGATATAACTGGAGGGCTGGAGCGACCCTCAGCAGGAGAGCCCGGTGGATATTGAAATAACTGGAGGGCTGGATTGACCTGCAGCAGGAGGGACCGGTGGATATTGATATAACTGGAGGGCTGGAGTGACCCACAGCTGTAGGGCCCGGTGATATTGATATAACTGGAGGGCTGGATTGACCTGCAGCAGGAGGGCCCAGTAGATATTGATATAACTGGAGGGCTGGAGCGACCCTCAGCAGGAGGGCCCAGTAGATATTGATATAACTGGAGGGCTGGAGTGACCCTCAGCAGGAGAGCCCGGTGGATATTGATATAACTGGAGGGCTGGAGCGACCCTCAGCAGGAGAGCCCGGTGGATATTGATATAACTGGAGGGCTGGAGCGACCCTCAGCAGGAGAGCCCGGTGGATATTGATATAACTGGAGGGCTGGATTGACCTGCAGCAGGAGGGACCGGTGGATATTGATATAACTGGAAGGCTGGATTGACCTGCAGCAGGAGGGACCGGTGGATATTGATATAACTGGAGGGCTGGAGTGACCCTCAGCAGGAGAGCCCGGTGGATATTGATATAACTGGAGGGCTGGATTGACCTGCAGCAGGAGGGACCGGTGGATATTGATATAACTGGAGAGCTGGAGCGACCCTCAGCAGGAGAGCCCGGTGGATATTGATATAACTGGAGGGCTGGATTGACCTGCAGCAGGAGGTCTCGGTGGATATTGATATAACTGGAGGGCTGGAGTGACTAGCAGCAGGAGGGACCAGTGGATATTGATATAACTGGAGGGCTGGAGTGACCCACAGTAGGAGAGCCCGGTGGATTTCTATATAACTGGAGGGAGGGCTGGAGTGACCTGCAGAATGAGGGCCGGGTGGATATTAATATAACGGGAGGGAGGGCTGGAGTGACACTCAGCAGGAGGGCCCAGTGGATATTGATATAACTGGAGGGAGGGCTGGAGTGACCCGCAGCAGGAGGTCCCAGTGGATATTGATATAACTGGAGGGAGGGCTGGAGTGACCCGCAGCAGGAGGGCCCGGTGGATATTGATATAACTGGAGGGCTGGAGCGACCCTCAGCAGGAGAGCCCGGTGGATATTGATATAACTGGAGGGCTGGAGCGACCCTCAGCAGGAGAGCCCGGTGGATATTGATATAACTGGAGGGCTGGAGCGACCCTCAGCAGGAGAGCCCGGTGGATATTGATATAACTGGAGGGCTGGAGCGACCCTCAGCAGGAGAGCCCGGTGGATATTGATATAACTGGAGGGCTGGAGCGACCCTCAGCAGGAGAGCCCGGTGGATATTGATATAACTGGAGGGCTGGAGTGACCCACAGTAGGAGAGCCCGGTGGATTTCTATATAACTGGAGGGAGGGCTGGAGTGACCTGCAGAATGAGGGCCGGGTGGATATTGATATAACGGGAGGGAGGGCTGGAGTGACACTCAGCAGGAGGGCCCAGTGGATATTGATATAACTGGAGGGAGGGCTGGAGTGACCCGCAGCAGGAGGGCCCGGTGAATATTGATATAACTGGAGGGAGGGCTGGAGTGACCCTCAGCAGTAGGGCCCGGTGGATATGGATATAACTGGAGGGCTGGAGTGACATGCAGCAGGAGGGACCGGTGGATATTGATATAACTGGAGGGCTGGAGTGACTAGCAGCAGGAGGGACCGGTGGATATTGATATAACTGGAGGGCTGGATTGACCTGCAGCAGGAGGTCCCGGTGGATATTGATATAACTGGAGGGCTGGAGCGCCCCTCAGCAGGAGAGCCCGGTGGATATTGATATAACTGGAGGGCTGGAGTGACCCACAGTAGGAGAGCCCGGTGGATTTCTATATAACTGGAGGGAGGGCTGGAGTGACCTGCAGAATGAGGGCCGGGTGGATATTGATATAACGGGAGGGAGGGCTGGAGTGACACTCAGCAGGAGGGCCCAGTGGATATTGATATAACTGGAGGGAGGGCTGGAGCGACCCTCAGCAGGAGAGCCCGGTGGATATTGATATAACTGGAGGGCTGGAGCGACCCTCAGCAGGAGAGCCCGGTGGATATTGATATAACTGGAGGGCTGGAGCGACCCTCAGCAGGAGAGCCCGGTGGATATTGATATAACTGGAGGGCTGGAGCGACCCTCAGCAGGAGAGCCCGGTGGATATTGATATAACTGGAGGGCTGGAGCGACCCTCAGCAGGAGAGCCCGGTGGATATTGATATAACTGGAGGGCTGGAGCGACCCTCAGCAGGAGAGCCCGGTGGATATTGATATAACTGGAGGGCTGGAGCGACCCTCAGCAGGAGAGCCCGGTGGATATTGATATAACTGGAGGGCTGGAGTGACCCACAGTAGGAGAGCCCGGTGGATTTCTATATAACTGGAGGGAGGGCTGGAGTGGCCTGCAGAATGAGGGCCGGGTGGATATTGATATAACGGGAGGGAGGGCTGGAGTGACACTCAGCAGGAGGGCCCAGTGGATATTGATATAACTGGAGGGAGGGCTGGAGTGACCCGCAGCAGGAGGGCCCGGTGAATATTGATATAACTGGAGGGAGGGCTGGAGTGACCCTCAGCAGTAGGGCCCGGTGGATATGGATATAACTGGAGGGCTGGAGTGACATGCAGCAGGAGGGCCCGGTGGATTTTTATATAACTGGAGGGCTGGAGTGACCTGCAGCAGGGGAGCCCGGTGGATATGGATATAACTGGAGGGCTGGAGTGACATGCAGCAGGAGGGCCCGGTGGATTTTTATATAACTGGAGGGCTGGAGCGACCCACAGCAGGAGGGCCCGGTGGATATTGATATAACTGGCGGGAGGGCTGGAGTGACCCCCAGCAGGAGGGACCGGTGGATATTAATATAACTGGAGGGCTGGATTGACCTGCAGCAGGAGGGCCCAGTGGATATTGATATAACTGGAGGGCTGGAGCGACATGCAGCAGGAGGGCCCGGTGGATTTTTATATAACTGGAGGGCTGGAGCGACCCGCAGCAGGAGGGCCCAGTGGATATTGATATAACTGGAGGGAGGGCTGGCATGACCCGCAGCAGGAGGGCCCGGTGATATTGATATAACTGGAGGGAGGGCTGGCGTGACCCGCAGCAGGAGGGCCCGGTGATATTGATATAACTGGAGGGAGGGCTGGAGTGACCTGCAGCAGGAGGGACTGGTGGATATTGATATAACTGGAGGGAGGGCTGGAGTGACCCGCAGCAGGCGGGCCCGGTGAATATTGATATAACTGGAGGGCTGGAGTGACCCGCAGCAGGAGGGCCCGGTGGATAGTGATATAACTGGAGGGAGGGCTGGCATGACCCGCAGCAGGAGGGCCCGGTGATATTGATATAACTGGAGGGAGGGCTGGAGTGACCCGCAGCTGCAGGGCCTGCTGGATATTGATACAACAGGAGGGAGGGCTGGAGTGACCCGCGGCAGGAGGGCCAGTGGATAAGATTTTAACTGGAGGGCTGGAGTGACCCTCAGCAGGAGGGACTGGTGGATATTGATATAACTGGAGGGCTGGATTGACCTGCAGCAGGAGGGCCCAGTGGATATTGATATAACTGGAGGGCTGGCGTGACACTCAGCAGGAGGGACCGTTGGATATGGATGTAGCTGGAGGGCTGGAGTGACCCTCAGCAGGAGGGCCCGGTGGATGTGGATATAACTGGAGGGCTGGAGCGACCCACAGCAGGAGGGCCCGGTGGATATTTATATAACTGGAGGGAGGGCTGGAGTGACCTGCAGCAGGAGGGACTGGTGGATACTGATATAACTGGAGGGCTGGAGTGACCTGCTGCAGGAGGGCCCGGTGGATATTGATATAACTGGAGGGAGGGCTGGTGTGAACCGCAGCTGTAGGGCCCGGTGGATATTGATATAACTGGAGGGCTGGATTGACCTGCAGCAGGAGGGCCCGGTGGATATTGATATAACTGGAGGGCTGGAGTGACCCTCAGCAGGAGGGCAAGATGGAGATTGATATAACTAGAGGGAGGGCTGGCGTGACCCGCAGCAGGAGGGCCCAGTGGATATTGATATACCTGGAGGGAGGGCTGGAGTGACCCGCAGCAGGAGGGACCGGTGGATATTGATATAACTGGAGGGCTGGAGCGACCCACAGCAGGAGGGCCCGGTAGATAGTGATATAACTGGAGGGAGGGCTGGAGTGACCTGCAGCAGGAGGGACTGGTGGATACTGATATAACTGGAGGGCTGGAGTGACCTGTAGCAGGAGGGCCCAGTGGATATTGATATAACTGGAGGGCTGGAGCGACCCTCAGCAGGATGGACCGTTGGATATGGATGTAGCTGGAGGGCTGGAGTGACCTGCAGCAGGAGGGCCCGGTGGATATTGATATAACTGGATGGCTGGAATGACCCGCAGCAGGAGGGCCCGGTGGATATTGATATAACTGGAGGGAGGACTGGAGTGACCCGCAGCAGGAGGACCCAGTGGATATTGATATAACTGGAGGGCTGGAGTGACCCTCAGCAGGAGGGCCCGGTGGATATGGATATAACTGGAGGGCTGGATTGACCTGCAGCAGGAGGGCCCGGTGGATATGGATATAACTGGAGGGCTGGAGTGACCTGCAGCAGGAGGGCCCGGTGGATATGGATATAACTGGAGGGCTGGATTGACCTGCAGCAGGAGGGCCCGGTGGATATTGATATATCTGGAGGGCTGGATTGACCTGCAGCAGGAGGGCCCGGTGGATATTGATATAACTGGAGGGAGGGCTGGAGTGACCCTCAGCAGGAGGGCCCGGTGGATATTGATATAACTGGAGGGAGGGCTGGAGTGACCCTCAGCAGGAGGGCCCGGTGGATATGGATATAACTGGAGGGCTGGATTGACCTGCAGCAGGAGGGCCCGGTGGATATTGATATATCTGGAGGGCTGGAGCGACCCACAGCAGGAGGGCCCTTTGGATAGTGATATAACTGGAGGGAGGGCTGGAGTGACCTGCAGCAGGAGGGACTGGTGGATACTGATATAACTGGAGGGCTGGAGTGACCTGCAGCAGGAGGGCCCAGTGGATATTTATATAACTGGAGGGCTGGAGCGACCCACGGCAGGAGGGCCCGGTGGATATTGATATAACTGGAGGGCTGGATTGACCTGCAGCAGGAGGGACCGGTGGATATTGATATAACTGGAGGGCTGGAGCGACCCTCAGCAGGAGAGCCCAGTGGATATTGATATAACTGGAGGGCTGGATTGACCTGCAGCAGGAGGGCCCAGTAGATATTGATATAACTGGAGGGCTGGAGCGACCCACAGCAGGAGGGCCCGGTGGATATTGATATAACTGGAGGGAGGGCTGGAGTGACCTGCAGCAGGAGGGACTGGTGGATACTGATATAACTTGAGGGCTGGAGTGACCTGCAGCAGGAGGGCCCGGTGGATATTGATATAACTGGAGGGAGGGCTGGCGTGACCCGCAGCTGTAGGGCCCGTTGGATATGGATGTAGCTGGAGGGCTGGAGTGACCCTCAGCAGGAGGGCCCGGTGGATATGGATATAACTGGAGGGCTGGATTGACCTGCAGCAGGAGGGCCCGGTGGATATGGATATAACTGGAGGGCTGGAGTGACCTGCAGCAGGAGGGCCCGGTGGATATGGATATAACTGGAGGGCTGGATTGACCTGCAGCAGGAGGGCCCGGTGGATATTGATATATCTGGAGGGCTGGATTGACCTGCAGCAGGAGGGCCCGGTGGATATTGATATAACTGGAGGGAGGGCTGGAGTGACCCTCAGCAGGAGGGCCCGGTGGATATTGATATAACTGGAGGGAGGGCTGGAGTGACCCTCAGCAGGAGGGCCCGGTGGATATGGATATAACTGGAGGGCTGGATTGACCTGCAGCAGGAGGGCCCGGTGGATATTGATATATCTGGAGGGCTGGAGCGACCCACAGCAGGAGGGCCCTTTGGATAGTGATATAACTGGAGGGAGGGCTGGAGTGACCTGCAGCAGGAGGGACTGGTGGATACTGATATAACTGGAGGGCTGGAGTGACCTGCAGCAGGAGGGCCCAGTGGATATTTATATAACTGGAGGGCTGGAGTGACCCACGGCAGGAGGGCCCGGTGGATATTGATATAACTGGAGGGCTGGATTGACCTGCAGCAGGAGGGACCGGTGGATATTGATATAACTGGAGGGCTGGAGCGACCCTCAGCAGGAGAGCCCAGTGGATATTGATATAACTGGAGGGCTGGAGTGACCCACAGCAGGAGGGCCCAGTGGATATTGATATAACTGGAAGGAGGGCTGGCATGACCCGCAGCAGGAGGGCCCGGTGGATATTGATATAACTGGAGGGAGGGCTGGCATGACCCGCAGCAGGAGGGCCCGGTGGATATTGATATAACTGGAGGGAGGGCTGGCATGACCCGCAGCAGGAGGGCCCGGTGATATTGATATAACTGGAGGGAGGGCTGGAGTGACCCGCAGCAGAAGGGCCCGGTGAATATTGATATAACTGGATGGCTGGAGTGACCCGCAGCAGGAGGGCCCGGTGATATTGATATAACTGGAGGGAGGGCTGGAGTGACTAGCAGCAGGAGGGCCCAGTGGATTTTGATATAACTGGAGGGCTGGAGTGACCCTCAGCAGGAGGGACCGGTGGATATTGATATAACTGGAGGGCTGGATTGACCTGCAGCAGGAGGTCCCGGTGGATATTGATATAACTGGAGGGCTGGATTGACCTGCAGCAGGAGGTCCCGGTGGATATTGATATAACTGGAGGGCTGGAGTGACCCTCAGCAGGAGGGACCGGTGGATATTGATATAACTGGAGGGCTGGATTGACCTGCAGCAGGAGGTCCCGGTGGATATTGATATAACTGGAAGGCTGGAGTGACCCACAGCTGTAGGGCCTGGTGGATATTGATACAACAGGAGGGAGGTCTGGAGTGACCCGCAGCAGGAGGGCCCGGTGATATTGATATAACTGGAGGGAGGGATGGAGTGATCCGCAGCAGGAGGGCCCGGTGGATATTGATATAACTGGAGGGAGGACTGGAGTGACCCGCATCTGCAGGGCCTGGTGGATATTGATACAACAGGAGGGAGGTCTGGAGTGACCCTCAGCAGGTGGGACCGGTGGATATTGATATATTTTGTTCTCATTGTCTCACTTTGATAAAGTTGAGCTCCTTTCATAGATCTACATCTAATAATTTTCAGATTGTTTGCTGTGCATCTGTTGCCCTGGATTGCTGTTTTAATCAGAAAGTTGTTTGGGTGATGGGTTATATATGCTAAGAAAGAATTATTTCTATTAGATATATGTACAGAAGTGTGCTGGTACATCCATCCATGATTTGAATCGAATGTGACTTTTCTAACATCAATTTCACAGGAAGCAGAGAAATACAGAGAAGGAAAAGTAAAACAAAGAAAATCAAGAAAAGGAGGAGAAATGGCCATAGGTGCGGTAAGAATAATAGCTTCAATGTTGCGATAAGAAGTGAGACAGTAGAAATGATTGCATCAGAATGCTCACTGCAATAAGGACTGATGCATGGAAGATGGTTACATATCAGCTTCAAAGCACAGAGCCAATACCTCACCATGTAAAAGGAGCACACTTGAGCACTGTGCACATGGCTCATCCGATGCCAGACAGTGGAAAGTGTTTGTCATGATTTGTAAATAATGTCACTAGGTGCACAAAAGATGGCTGTGGAAACAGCTAGACGTGCAAATGATCACGCAAGCTTCAGGACCCAGCAGATATTGCTTTAAATCTCATGCACACAGTTCATTCACAAATGACAATAACAATGGGGCATATTATCAAAAAACTGCGTTAACATTATAGCTGCTTTAGTGACAGGAAACTGCCGCTAAAGCGGTGATAATGGGCTTCATAATATGCCCTTGTGAATTCCCATAGAAGCCCATGTTCTGCTGTGAACATGGGCTTACAAATACACATTATGTGAAACTGACAAAACATGATCAATGTTAAATTGGGGAAAGGGTATTCTCAAAGGCAGATTAAACTTTACAGTATCAGCATAGTGTATAGTGAAGCAACTATACCAATGGCAGGAAATTGAAATGTCACCTGGAAATTATAGTATATTTAATAGATCCATTGGGTACTTTGTGTGTAGATGGATTGCTGCAGAGTCTAAACCTGCAGTCTTACCTGTCAAAATAATATTGTACGGAAACCTTTTATAGATTAAGTGAGTCATCCACACATGGCCTTACAGCCCACAAGGTAGGGCCTCTAATATTTAGAAATGAAACCTTTAAACATTTAAGATTGGAATGCTCCTGTAGTGACGTGTCTCCAAAAGTTATTTTCACTCTTCAAGTGCTGTGGCACATCCAACTTGCTATTTTAGTAACTTTGATGTGAAAATATCTATCATTTAAAAAATATTTTTTAAAAATCCAATTCAAAAGTGAGGTTGATTTATTGCTTAATATACAGGAAAAGGGCATCCTAGGGCGTTATACTTTTCCTACCTGAAGCTCAAGTATTAGCGTGGCTGGGTTACCTTCCCTGACATTGCTTCACCTTTGAAATGTGAGCCCTGGTCAAGCAACAACAACAATTCATTGCAGGGTGAACCACAAAAAGCCACTAAATTAACCTTTGCTTAACCGTGGGTAACTCGGCACAAAAGCAGTCAGGCTGCTTAGAGGCAATGTGTAAAGTATGTATGCTGCACACAAACAGAACTAAAGTAAAAATATAACACAAAAAAATCCCAAACCAATTTAGAGAATTTTGATCAATTATTAGACACCAAACTTACAAAAATCCATTCAGTAGAACCGGAGTAATGAATTAAAAAAGTTTAATATTTAAAATAGCGATTACAATTTAAAAAGTGCTAACCGTGTGTAAGAAGTTAGCCTGGCATATGATGTCCACTAGTTCTAATGGGCACCTTCCACCAGTCTAATCAACCCTTATTGATGATGGTTGTAAAATCAACCTTATAGAAAGCTATCCTAGGGGTAGCAATGGTCAGCGGTGATCAGGCTAAGACTTCAGTAGGCAAGTTAAGCAAGTTGTTTTACCAATTATAATCTCTTGAATACCAAATGAAATTACGCCACTCAAGGTATATATCAAATATATATGTATTTATTCTAAACACAACCCCTCTGCACTCTTTATGAGGTCCGAGGTCAAAGTAAAATACAAGTTATTTAATTAGCATTTGATAAGTTGCACAGTATACATTTTACCCTAGGGGCCTAAAAAAAACATATACTAAGAAAGTGGTAAAAGAAACATGAGAGAATTAGAATGCAGGCCTAGGGCCTGTGGAATCGCTAGGGCTACTCTAAACAACCAAAGGTTAGGAAGTAGGAGGCCCACGGGAGACGCATGGAGTGTCTAAACACAACCGCGGGTTTACCATTGACTTTCTATGGGAAACAAACAAGTTACAATTTTACAATGTAAGGATACTTCCGAATGGACTATAATAGAACCCTTTTGGACTGAGACACTAGGAGGGCCAATACTCTTGAGACTACCAGGGTACTCTTGTTACCTCACCCAAGGAAGCCGGGTTCAGAGGTGTCTTTTGGTGTTGGGTTTCGTTGTCGATTTCAATGGAGAGCTGCAAAGAAGTGCTGCAGGCGACCTGAGGAAAAGTGTCTGGGTGGATCCAAGGGAGGCTCCAAGATCTGAAGAACCTGAAAGCAGAAGGGACTGAGTCTGGGTCACTTGGTAGTGACCAGGATAGCGATGGAAAGCTGCCAGCCAATGTCGGGTGATTTCAGGTGCAAAGGTGAAGTTTGTCTCTTCAGCCACAAGGTCCAGGAGGCATTGGCGACAACCAGGAGCTGGATTCGAGCTGCCCACAAAGGATCTAGTTGACTGCAGTGTCGGTATCCAAATTAGACCCAAAAAGCCTTGGCAAATGCAACCCATGCAGGATGTCAAGATTGGCTTCGGTGCAGACCAGCAAGGTCTGTGGCTCTTTTCCTTTGTAGGGAAACTGGAGCAATCCTAGTGCAACCAGGAAAGCAAGTTAGATTCAAAAGAAAGTCTTCAGGGGACTCACTAGCCAATGGACTAGGAACCGCAAAGATGTGTCAAGCTGAAATGCAAAAGTGGGGCCCAAGGGACACTTGTGGATTGGGGGCCTCTGAGCATCACTGCAAATGGTGCTTGGGTCTAGGGCTTCGAGCACCCCAATGCACAATTTCAAGATACCTCATCAAGTAGGTGCAGCTTGCAAAATGCAGGATGTCCAGGAGTTCTGGTCCCACGTCTCTCGTGCCCGCCATGGGTCTCAGATTTGCTGTGAGCAAAGTTCGGGTTCAGGGATGTCTGGAAGTTTGTGTCCTGTGTCGCAGATTCTTCAGGATCATGACCTCAGTTGGTGTTGGTGCTTGTTTGAATAGGCTGTTCACTCCTTGACCACAAGGGAGATGTCTTCCATATTCCATTCGAAATGGAATGTCGAAGGTCCAGGATTTATGTTTCAACGTTTCATCCAGGGTAATCTAAAGTACTAGGGACTGGGTTCCTATACTTATACTAAGTTTAGGGGCAGACTACCTTTAAGGTCCCTTCTATGGGTGGACGTGAGAATGGGGTGGTTACACCCCTTTACCTTTGTCCAGTTTCATGCCAGAGCTGGGGCAGAGTGTCCCAGCAACCGGTTTGAACTGGGAAATGAATGGAGCACCTAGTGTGCCCAGGCAGTGTCTGGAAAGCATTCACTGAATGCAACCCACCCTGCCCCAATACACAAAAGCCTGTCTGGGGAGGTGCCAGCAACAGGAAACCTATTGTCCAAGCCTCCCCTTCCGGGGTTTTGTCCAGCAGCAGGAGGGCAGTATTCCAAAGTGTTTGACACCTTATACGACATGTTTTGATAAGGCCAAACCAAAGTTAGCATTAACCACGAGGATTATAATGCACATAAGAGTGTATGGTATGGTTATATCATAGAACAGCTACAAGGAGATGGTTCCGAAAGCTGCAGAAGGGCTCAGCTCATGCTACGGCATCCTCTCACATAAAACCAAGCACTCTATCTCCAGGACTATCGAGGTCTGCCATAGGAGTGAGTTATAGGTGTATATGTGTCTATATATGTATATAGATATTGGGATACTATATCTAAGAAGGGGGTGATTATTCCACCTTACCCAGGCTGTGTGAACAGACCTGTGGTATCAGTTTGTAAGGCAAACCAGGGGTGGCACAATACATGCTGCAGCCCCTGGTAGGCCTGGGGCGCACTTATGCCCTGGGTACCTAGGGTACAGTATACAGGGGCTCAAAAGGGTGACCCAGTATCCAATCAGGTATGCACCTAAAGTACATGGTATCAATTTAGAGAGAGAAAAGCTAGGCCGTGGGCCTGATTACCAGGACCACAGCCACACTAAAGTCGAAAAAACAGAGAATCACAGCAAAAAACGGGGGTGACCATAGGAAGCAGACCCTACTCTCCTACACTGTGGACATCTGGTCATGTGAGACTGGGTCAAAATTAAAAGTTAAGGTTAGGATACAAGAAGAGTATTGCTCCCGGCCAGCGCTTACTTTTGGAGTTAGAAACATTTTGATGAAAAATGTCTGAAAAAAGTAGGATTTCAGCAGGGCAAGGCTGGAGAAGGGGAAACAACCTTTACAATTCAACTTTTACATCACACTACCATTGCAACGCAGTCATTACATTGCAACATCCCTTACATCGCATGCCATTACAATGCAACCATTATATCGCATGTCACTACAACGCATATCATTACAACGAATGTCATTACAACGCAGTCATTACAACGCATACTATTACAATGCATATTACCCTTACACTATCCAACACTTTCCCTACTGTTGAACTCACTGGAGTTAGAATAGTAATTTTTACCCCTATACTATCCAATACTTACCATAAATGCACTGTAATGGTATGCGTTGTAATGTAATGCTTTGTAAAGCTAGTATGCGATGTAATGGAATGCGTTGTAGAGGTAGTTTCTTTAAATGCGATGTCGTGTCATGCAATGTAATGGAATGTTTATAAAGGATGTTGCGATGTAAAAAATGCGTTGTAAAGGCATGCGTTGTAAAAGTATGCATTCCCAGATCAGCTCAGTAGTCTCCTCCTGTTTTTTTGCCCTCCGCACCATAAGGAAAATCTCCCGGTTCTTCTCTCTTCCTGCCCTAACACTGATCCTAATGGCAATGGTCCTATCTCGGCTGGACTACGGGAACATAGTGTACAACGGCGCCCCGCATATGCCCTCCGCTGCCTTCAGCTAGTCCAAAACCAGGCTGCCCGCCTGATTTATGGGCTGCCCAGATTCCACCATACCACTCCCCTACTTAAATCTTTACACTGGTTGCCAATTAAAGAACAAGCCCTCTTCAAGCTGTGCTGCACTACCTTCCAGGCCATTGCGGGGACTGCTCCAGCGTTCATTTCGGCTGCAATCAATGTTTACTGTCCCAATAGAGAACTCCGCTCATCTGCTAAATTCTTCCTTTTTGTACCCCGATTTAAAAAAAGCAGATCAGGGGGTTTGAAATTTGCTGTTCTCGCCCGACCTTTTGGAACTCTCTTCCCCTGCACATCAGATCTGTTCCCTCCGACCTCGAATTCCACAGGGCTCTTAAGACTTTTCTTTTTTCACATGCCTTCCCACCCCAGCAATTTCTCTTTCCCAAGCCTCTGGGCTAAGCATCCTCTAGCGCCATGAAACTGCTGGGTATACGTGCGCTATATAAATTCCTGGAAATTCAAAATTAAATTCAAACGTCATACAACCCTTGTGGAGGGTCCAAAAAGGGAGTGACATCTTTGGATCTTCTTAAAAATAATTACAATACAAAATCCATTTAAGAGTGAAACTTAATAATTCATATTAAGATTAAAAACATACTTTGTGCAAAACGTGCAATGTCACTGAGGTAGACAATATTTTCAATAGGTGACAATCATAGATTTTAAAACTAGAGTTAGCATGAACGTCATTGAAGTACGGCTGGTGTCAGGCTAAAGACCTAACGTGTTTTTGTAGCATCCAGTAGAAAAGAGGCCAGTGCCTAACAGACAAACAGAGTTTCTAATTGATATAATAAGGAGAGAGCTAATGCTGGAGGATGCAAGGTGAATTTTTTCAACAATGGGATAATAAAACAAATTCTCTCTACTGTATAAAAAGGTCAGTAAAATAGGATGTGCAAAGTTGGTAGGGTTGTCTTTTCATTGCATGGACAGACCGGCAGGTTACGTATTGAAAATAAGTTACTTGTGTGCCCCAACATTAGCGGAATGTAGTTTAGATGGAATCTGATCAGGATGTAATAGTGCTGTTTGTTTGTACAAATACAAGGTAAGAGCGACAGCCTTGGAGGAACTGAGGTAAGCTTTCATAAACCTTTACACATTATTTCTCTCTGTATCTTTTCCACCCATCAGTTGCCACTTTCTTATTAAATATATCTTTAAGTCTTGATTTGGTAAATTGTTGACAGAGAGTAGGTGTTTGTTATATAGATGCTCAAGCTCCAACGATACAAGGGTTTGTCTGATGTGTAGTATCCATGGATTTTTATAACCCTTGTCTGGATTCAATATATCTTCTAAAATCTTTTGATTCAGATCAAAAGTGCTCCAATTCTACGCGGGCAGCCACAGAGAATGAGGCAATTTAATACCATCAGTAATAAAGGGCAGACTTACTTTCTTATGTGCATTAAAATCATTGCATGTTTGTGGAACTGCTAATAATCTTTTAACAAATGTATCTTCTAAAACTTGGGGTGCTGTCACATCCCTTGTCCCCCATATTGCTGCCCCATTGGTGCAATTGATCTCGTGTTGGTGAAATACATGTTGGACATTTCCTGTATTGGATGCAGCCCAGTTTTTTGGGAGAATCTAAATATTTCAGCAATACTTTTGGAAAATGTGATTTGCTCTACTCTGTAACATCACCTTCCAGGTTAATTCAGAATCAAAGACAACCCCTATGTAGTTAAAACATTGAACTTGCTTTACTTTTTCCCAGCCAGATGGAGTCTTATCCAGATTTTTTATAGTACAACCTACCGCCTTGAAAAAGGTTTTAGTTTTATTTACATCTAGATCCAATTCAGTCATACCGGCCTAGTATTGTGCTAAAAGGTTTTGGAGGGCCGGAGGAGTCCTTACCAGCAAAAGTGTATCATCAGCATAAAGCAAAATTGGGAGGGAAGATGTTAGTTCTTGGCATCATTTACATTATTTGTAAAAAGGGCGAACACAAATGTGGCCAAGACACACCCTTATCTGATGCCTCTTTCGATTTTAAATTAATTTATGCATTCGCCAAGGCTCTTGAAGCAGATTATTGTGGCATTCACTCATATTTCCTTCATAATGCACCACAGTTTGCTGTGTACCACACAATCAAAGGCTTTAGACAGGTCCATAAAGGCCATATATAATAATCCCTTTTTTGCCAGGCAATACTTTCCCATTATTAATGACAGGTTGGGGCATTGATATATGGTTCCCCTGCCCTGTCTGAACCTCCACAGTCCTTCCGCTAGGATCATTTTTTATGCTGACCAGGGTTCAAATTTATTTAACAACAGCCTTCCCATAGGTTTGTCAGTACTGTCAAGCGAAGAAATGGGGTGATAGTTAGCAGGGATAGCAGCGTCCCTTTTTTTGTAAATCGGAATTATCACGGATTGTTTCCAGGAGGGTAGGGGTCCGGTCTTGGTTATTGAGTCAAAAGCCACAGTTAGCACTGAGGACCAAAAAGGAATGTTTGTTAGAAAGATATCCATCAGGCCCTGCTGCTTTCTGGGATGTTGGCTGGGATTTAGATTGCCTCAAGGTCGAAAAAGAGGTGAGTAAAGACCTTAGGGGCATATTATCAACAAATAGTGATATTCATCGCTATGTAGGCTTAGCAGCAATTTTTTTACCGCCGCACATCACCGGATTTTTATCGCTGCGATAACGTGCTATTAGCAACGTTTATCTCAAAAGTGATAAAATTCCCTGCGATAGCGTCAAAATGCGTGAATATCGCTGAGAATACAGCGATATTCACGCATTAGCGCTAACAGGGTCTTAGCCATGTTATCCCCCTCCCATTGGATATAATGGCTAAGAAATGGTATGAGCAGGCCTTAGTTTTTGGAGATATTCGCGCTTAGCGCAAATATTTCCAACGCTACGCCTGCTTTCAGTCACTAACAGGTTGGGAACGCCCACTTTGCATGTCATTAGCGATAAATACCGCTGACATGCAAAGTGGGCCCAAAACCGCTCGCTATCGCCTACAAGCTATCGCTAACTGCTGTTAGCGACAGCTTGCTAATAGGGCAATAGAATTATCGCCGCTTACCAGCCGAAAACAGACGCTAAAGCGGCGATAATTTCCTATCACCACCCGTGATAATATGCCCTTTAGTGTGGGGGCAAATATCCAATGAGTGCATCTCGCTTGGCTTTCAAAAGATAACTTGGAAGTACCTAATCCAATAATCTGCATCAATATGATCATCCAGAAAGGGGCCGCCCTTATCTGTCAGCAAAGGTGAATTAATCACCTTCCAAAAAGCATTAATGTTGTGGAGAGAAGAGGCTCGCTCTAAATTGTCCCAGGACTCGGATTTAATCTGCCTCAACCTACTATGCCTTGCTAATTTATAGAGGTTCCTCAGAGTACAAACATGGGGCCATATTAGCAAGAAAGGGCAATACATTATTGCCGATTTTATCGGCAGGAAACTGCCGCTAAAGCGGTGATAATGGGTTTGATAATATGCCCTTGTGAATTCCCATAGAAGCCCATGTTCTGCTGTGAACATGGGCTTCTTTGGGAATTCACAAAGGCATATTATCAAACCCATTATTGTTGCTTAACACCTTGCCTGCTGCCTTGATTCCTCCCCGGTGCTGCACATTCCTTAACTGGGTGTGGTCGTGACGGAACCATTCCGTCATCAGCACAGCTCAACCGTGACTGATGACGGAATGGTTCCGTCACCAGCATCGAAGGGGTTAAGCGGCAGTTTTCTGGCATTAATATATCGCCCTTTCTTGATAATATGGCCCTGATCTTTATCTCTGGGAGTTATTTTTAAGGCACTGCGGATGTTTAATGAGGCTAATGCGCAATTCTTATCAAACCAGCGATGCTGTGGAGAGTCTCTACCCAATATCAGATGGGTCTGTTGTGATTTAATTTTATCACTAAATGCACCAATCACCTGCATATGATTTAGCAATGGATCCAGGCACACTTGTATATCCCTGTGGTTTGCCACTATAAGATGAGTAAAAAATGTGTTCTCATCAATTTAATTCCATTTTAAAACGAAAGTGTTTTTCCTAGGTAGGGTTGGTTTTGGCACTCTGATGCCATTTCATATTTTTAAATGACCAGACTACTCAAAAGGTGGAATTCTCTACCTGTTTAAATATCGGAGTGCATAACATCACAACACTGCAAATGTCTGAATTTCTTGCCAAGTAACAAGGACACATCAATGTAGAAATATCAAACCATATCAAAATTATTTTATTATTTTTGATTCATAAATAGATAAAGAGTTTCAATAAATGACAACATACTAAAAATAAGGAACATCCTACACCGCACACACTCTGTCATTCAAACATCCAGTTTCATACCCACACATACTCATAGGTCCTGAAAATAAGGGATACAG
Source organism: Lissotriton vulgaris (assembly GCF_964263255.1). NCBI lineage: Eukaryota > Metazoa > Chordata > Amphibia > Caudata > Salamandridae > Lissotriton > Lissotriton vulgaris. The sequence continues at coordinate 2,051,768 of NC_141692.1, read as the reverse complement.
TAATGCATAGTTAACAATTGAGAAAAATTAGTGGACCAATTCCCCTCCTAGGCATAAGTAATTTCAATGTTTGTTACAATTGGACGTATAATAATATTTTACATAAAGAAAAAAACATGAACAATATAAACCATAAATAGAATGTCCATAGTGTTTCATCAGATTACAAATATTGCAACAATAACTCTCAAAAATGGGTAGGGGTGAGATTAATGGCTGAAATGGGTCCACAGATATATTTAAATGCAGAAGTGCGTTTCGGTGTTCGACCCAGGTTTGGGTCTCACCTTCCTCAGGGCGTAAACGTCACAAGAGAAATGGCGAAAGGACGTGCCTGAATTTAACAAGAAAGAGCATACAGAAAGGCAGTAGCAAAGATTCAACTGGGATAAATATGAACACGGGTCCAAACGATACCACTCTAGCCTGCTCGACCGTGAAGAAAGAGGTTCAATACTCCAAACAGCGTAGGATCCAAAATAAAAGATTCAGCTGGGTAAGGAGATTTCGAGTGTTTCGTGTCTGCATGAAAACACCATTACGCTGCTCTTATGATGCAAAGAACTCGGCAAACTCAGCCGCCTCAGAATGGCGGTGTCCGCGTAGTCCAATCAAACTCCGCAAAGGGTAAGAATGCCCCCTGTGTGGTTCCTCGTGAGGGGACATCTGCGTGTAAATGTATGGCAGCGTTGATTAAACGATAAAAGGCTCCAAAGTATTCTTCTCCAAACGCTCAGCAGGAGCTCCACCTGCGGGTAATCAGCCGATTGCCCCCATTTTCCTCTACCTTTATCATTTGTACGGGGGCCCCCACTTTTTTGAGTGGATATTTTTAAATCATGCCAGTGTAAGGCGCATGAAAGCAAAGCGTGATCGCTAAATGCTATGAAATTAACCTTTATCTTAGTAATACTTGTTCTGAGGGTATCAGTTGAAATTATGTAATCAATCGTAGATGAGCATTCTGCTCTTTGAAAGGTGGGGGAAAGTTGCCCGTAACTGGGTCTATTTCGTAACAGAGCTCAAGTTACCACCACCACCCTCTGCAGCTGGACCCCGATCAGCACCGAAGACACCACCCGCATGATGAACTCCATCCACTCCGGATCACCAACCGACCCCAGCCCACACCAGGTCTTCAACAAAGCCGACGGCATCATCGCACCCCATCTCTGGGACATCATCAACTCCTCCTTCCACACCGCCACCTTCCCGGAGAGCTGGAAGCACGCCGAGCTTACCGCCCTCCTGAAGAAACCAACGACGGACCCCACCGACCTCAAGAACTACCGTCCCATCTCGCTTCTTCCTTTTCCGGCCAAAGTCATCGAGGAGACCGTCAACAGACAGCTTGCCGCCTTCCTCGAGACAAACGGATCCCTCGACCCCTCGCAGTCCGGATTTCGGGCCAACCACAGCACCGAGACCGCCCTTATCGCAGCCACCGACGACATCAGAACCCTGATCGACAACGGGGAAACAGCGGCCCTTATCATCCTGGACCTCTCAGCGGCGTTCGACACTGTCTGCCACCACACCCTAGTGAAGCGCCTCAGCAACATTGGAATCCGAGAGAAAGCACTGGAGTGGATCATCTCGTTCCACGCCGGAAGAACCCAGAGAGTCTGCCTCCCCCCATTCAGATCCGAGGCCACCGAAGTCATCTGCAGCGTACCACAAGGATCTTCACTCAGTCCAACCCTCTTCAACGTCTACATGAGCCCCCTCACAGCCATCGCACGCCAACATGACCTCAACATTATCTCTTACGCCGACGACACCCAGCTGATCCTCTCCCTCACCAACGACCCCACCACCGCCAGAGCCAACCTACACGAAGGGATGAAAGATGTCGCCGACTGGATGAGGAACAGCCGCCTTAAACTGAACTCAGACAAGACGGAAGTCCTCATCCTGGGATCATCACCCTCCGCCTGGGATGACTCCTGGTGGCCCCCGGCCCTGGGCACCGCTCCCAAGCCAACGGACCACGCACGCAACCTGGGCTTCATCCTGGACTCCTCCCTGTCGATGACCAGACAAGTCAACGCTGTCTCATCTTCATGCTTCAACACCCTGCGCATGCTCCGCAAGATCTTCAGATGGATCCCCACTGAAACCAGGAAGACCGTTACCCAGGCACTCGTCACCAGCCGACTGGACTACGGGAACACCCTCTATGCCGGAACCACAGCCAAACTTCAAAAAAGACTCCAACGCATCCAGAACGCCTCCGCACGACTCATCCTGGACATCCCTCGACACAGCCACATCACCGGACACCTGAGAGACCTGCACTGGCTCCCAGTCAGCAAGAGAATCACATTCAGACTCCTCACCCACGCACACAAGGCTCTCCACGACCTGGGCCCAAAGCACCTCAACGACCGCATGACCTTCTACACGCCCACCCGCCAGCTACGATCGACCAGCCACGCCCTCGCCACCGTACCACGCATCTGTAGAACCACCGCCGGAGGAAGATCCTTCTCCTACCTGGCAGCCAAGACCTGGAACTCCCTCCCCACCCACCTTTGGCGAACCCAAGACCATCTCTCCTTCAGAAAGCAGCTCAAGACCTGGCTGTTCGAGCAGTAACATACCCCTTCCCAGCGCCTTGAGACCCTCCCGGGTGAGTAGCGCGCTTTACAAATGACGTGATTGATTACTGTTTCTTCAATATGCTGTTTAAAGTGTTCCACTGAGGTTATGATGAAACTGGGAAATAGGGACTTCCCTGTGATAAAAATTCCCACATATATCTGCATTTTTAAGTTAAAATTCAATTGTACAAGGTTAGGGTGAAGTGCCACTAGGTCCTGTAGGGTACTATCAAAAATGCTGAGCTACCACCTCAGGAGTTTAGAAATTGTTGTTATAATAATACACTACCGCTAGATCCCAAGTACCATAGCCTTTAATTACTAGGATGTGGAAATAGGGCAAGGTATTTATAAAGTTTAGGATATTAAGTGCAACCGTATTTGCTATCAGTGTGAATAGACCCCCCCCTAGCTCTACCCCCTTTAGATGGTGATTGAAGTGATCGGTAACCATTATTAAAGATTAGTGCGATCTCCCAATTTTCTTGAACACAGATGATACGGAAATCGACCATGACGTTAAACCACTATTCATTACTCCAGCTATATTCTAGGAAAGGAGAGTATAGAATAGGTTGTTTGTGCTGGAATTAGGGGGCATATTATCAACAACTAGTGATATTTATCGCTAACTAAGCTTAGCAAAATTTTTTCTATTGCCGTGCATCGCCGGATTTTATCGCAGAGATAACATGCTATTAGCAACGTTTACCTCAAATGCAATAAAATTTCTGGCGTTAGCGGCGAAATGCGTGAATATCGCTGGTAATCCAGCGATATTCACGCATTATCGCCAATGGGGACTTAGCCAGAATATCCACCTCCCATTGGAAATAATGGCTAAGAACTGGTCTGAGCAGGCGTTCGTTTTCAGCGATATTCGCGCTTACAACAAATTTTTTCATTGCTACGCGTGCGTTGATAATAGGAGATAGCGATGTTAGCGACTGCTTTCAGTCGGTAACAGGTTGGGTACGTCCACTTTGCATGTCATTAGCAATAAATATCGCTGACATGCAAAGTGGGCCCGAAACTACTCGTATCGCCTACAAACTGTCCCTAACTGTTGTTAGCGACAGCTTGCTAATAGGGTGATGAAATTATCACAGCTTTGCGGCCAAAAACAGCTGCAAAAGCAGTGATAATTTCATATCACCTGCCTTGATAATATGCCCCCAGATTCTTTAACATCCTTATAAGATAATTCTAAAGCGTGGGAGCCATTCCATCTGCTCTACCTTCACTTGGGATGTCCTCACCACACTATTTGCCTCGCTTCCATTACCCTTTTTTTAGAGAAGCATCTGGGATCTGTGGTTGTTAATCTCAAGTCAGTTGCAATAAGCCAGGCCTGAAGGTGTGGAAAACCAGTTAAATGTACAAAGGTTCATGTGTTCCTTCTTCAGTGGTCAGCTCTCACCTGCAAGTGGTTCCAAACCAGTGTTTAGTACCTTTTCCTTAAGGGAACTCTGAAGTTTGTAGAAAAAACCCAGGAGTACAAGGAAAATCCTGGTCGCTGTCTTATGAACTAGTGGGGGTTGGAAAAGTAAGTCACCCGCGATCCATGGACTATTGAAATTTAATACAATACAGTTGCCTTCATGTGCCTTTGAAGTTGGTCCTACTCAAGGAGTTCTCCTAGCCATTATAAGATGATTCTGAACTAAGTGCCCTGATCTGGTATGGCTACATGGCCAATGTCGATATTTGTCCATGAGCGTTTACAACGACTAAAACGAAAGGGCAGGCTGCAGGCAGGAGGTTGAGGGTTGGGTAATTAGTTTACCTCAGGTGTTGAATAGTTTCACTGTGTGTTAAATTAGTGAACGTTTTGTTAGAAGTAACAATACCGGGCAGCGTTCTGCTAGGAAAGGACCTATTTACTTTAGCGGTCAAGGATGAAAGGTCTGAAGGTGTTTCAACAATAGACCTTACTGGTAAGTTAAAATCTCTCCCCCATGATTGTGCCGTGCAGTTGTGCGACTGTACAATGGCTGTGCGGGTACCTTTTCCAGAACAAGCCTTGTTTTTTCAGCTTTAGTGCCCATGTCAACCAGGGAGTGTAGAGTTATTGCAATGGGGGTGGGGGGTTATTTTGAGTGTGGGTAGAATGGATGTTAGAAACTGTATTTTGTGTTTAGACTGGGCAAATCTTTAATAACTCTTAGAGTTTCAGTTTGATAGAGTCCAAACGTAACAGGATTGGGTATAGCATGGAAGATTGCTTAACACAAAAATCATCAGCAGGGGAAAGAGTCTGGGTAAATTAGAAATGCATTTTCACAGATCTGTAGTGATCGGTAAAAGTATTGACTTCCTTGGATTCTTTAGTTTTGAGAGGGCAGGTTCCTTAAGAGGGCCTCTTTTCCTCTTGCCACTTGCAGCCTTAGTAGGCATAGTCTTTGTTGCAACTGGCAAGAAATGGGAAGAAATGGAAATATCTAAGGAAGTCTTTTTTACTGCTATTGGTGAACTGGTAATCTCTGACCCCCCCCCCCCCCCCCCCCCCCCCCCCAGCTACAACATGAACAATTGCCCCGTCGGGAGACAGCGTGCCATTGTTAAAAATGAGAGCCTCATCCCCCCAAAAAAGTCTTCTCTATGCCATGGCAATCTCCTTGGAAATGGCATTGATAGCTTCGGTTAGGAAACAATCAAGAGTGGATAAAGTTACCCCTGTGGTGACCAGGGAAGTTGTCTTCTTCTTTCCCATCACAATCCTGTTTAGAACTGAAGCAAAGACCAAGTGGTCGGTGCCAGATGTTAGAGGGGGTGTGGACGGGCCTGCGCCGTAGGACTGGGTTGCGCTATTATACGCAGGTGAAGCCGAATAGGATCCTGGGACTGATAGTCCCCAGCAGTGGATGGCAGACAATGCGGAGGCGGCAACAGTAGTCAGTAGTGAGGGAGCAAAGTCACAGACCGGACAGTTAGGGCAGCAGCTGGCAGAAGAAGGTTAATCGCACCTTAAGAAGCTCATCTATCTGATGTTATTCCTAAATCAAACAAGTTTAGGTTGCGAAATGATTCACCAACTCAGGTGATCAATTCTGGGGACAGTGGCTCCTCTTCCCACCGCAACTATATCACAGCCAGTAAAACCCAGCCGAGCCCCTCCTTTAAAGCTGGCAGGTTCCAGTTACAGCCCTTGTGCCGCTACTCAGGGTTCAGACAATAAATCACATCACAGACCGATGGGGTTAAAAGGTTGCTTTTATTTCAGCAACAACACATGCAATACAATAATGCAATCATTAAACTTGCATGTAACCCCACCCCCACCATCCCTCCTTGATTCCCCATGAAATATCCCAATATCGATCCCACATGAATTTTCCCCATATCGATCCCTCATGAATTTTACCCCATATCGGTCCCCCATGACTTTTCCCCCATATTGACCCCCATGAATGTTTCACCCATATTGATCTCCAATTTTCCCCCACCTTGAACCTCAACTCCAACTAATTAGTTTGTCCCCCTTCCTACCTCCTGCCTCATTCCTCTGTCCTCTGTTTTCCCTCTGTCCTAAGCTATTCTGCATGCCCCATTCCTTCCTGTCTGCCTCAATCCCATCCAAATCTGCTTTTTTCCGGTCCAGGGAAGACATGTCTTGGCAGGTCAGGCTGGACTGTTCCCACAAGGCACAGGGTCAGGCTGATTTGCATATGGCCATGTCTGAACTGGGGTGGCGGAGTGAGATGAAGAATGATGATGGATTAAACCCAGATCAGTTGTCTGGGGTGAGTGTTTAATTTGCTCAAAGGCTCCATCCATCATCCCCTTTAATTCTTCTTTGTTCGCCCTAAGTTGGCACAGTATGCCCAGACGTGGGACCTTTTCTCACTTTGCGACTGGATTCAAGCTTGCCTGGCTGATTAGATAGAAACCGGTCCCAGGATGCTTGTTTCCAGTCCAGGAAAGACATGGCTTGGTAGTTCGGGCTGGACTGTTCGTATGAGGCACAGGGTCAGACTGATTTGCACATGGCCATGTCTGAACTGGGGTGGCGGAGTGAGCTAAAGATTAATGATGGATTAAACCCAGATCAGTTGACTGGGGATGAGTGATTTCAATGTTCAACACTCCGTCCAACATCCCCTTTGTTTTTGCTTTTTTTGCCCTAAGTTGGCAGGGTATGCCCAGACGTGGGTCCCTTGCTCACTTTGCCACTGCATTCAAGCTAGCCTGGATGATGATGGATGATTAGCCAGAAACCGGTCCCAGGATGATTGTTTCCGGTCCGGGGAAGACATGGCTTGGCAGTTCGGGCAGGATTTTTCCCATGAGACACAGGGTCAGACATGATTTTCATATGGCCATGTCTGAACTGGGTGGCCAAGTGAGCTAAAGAATAATGATGGATAAAACCATGATCAGTTGAACGGGGGTGAGTGCTTGCAATGTTCAACACTATGTCCATAATCTCCTTTGGTCTTGCTTTGGTAGCCCTAAGTTGGCACGGTATGCCCAGACGTGGGAACCTTGCTCATTTTGCCACTGGATACAAGCTAGCCTTGCTGATTAGCCAGAAACAGGTCCCAGGATGCTTGTTTCCAGTCCAGGAAAGACATGGCTTGGAAGTTCGGGCTAGACTGTTCCCCATGAAGCAGATTTGCATATGGCCATGTCTGAACTGGGGTGGCGGAGTGAGCTAAAGAATGATGATAGATTAAACCCAGATCAGTTGACTTGGGGTGAGTGCTTGCAATGTTCAACACTCCATCCTTCATCCCCTTTGGTTTTGCTTTGTTCGCCCTAAGTTGGCAGGGTATGCCCAGACTTGGGTCCCTTGCTCACTTTGTCACTGGATTCAAGATAGCCTGGCTGATGATGGCTGATTAACCAGAAACAGGTCGCAGAAGGCTTGTTTCTGGTCCAGGGAAGACATGGCTTGGCAGTTTAAGTTGGACTGTTCTAATGAGGCACAGGGTCAGACTGATTTGCTTATGGCCATGTCTGAACTGGGGTGGCAGAGTGAGCTAAAGAATGATGGGGTGAGTGCTTGCAATGTTCAATACTATGTCCATCATCTCTTTTGGTCTTGCTTTGGTAGCCCTAAGTTGGCACGGTATGCCCAGATGTGGGACCCTTGCTCATTTTGCCACTGGATACAAGCTAGCCATGCTGATTAGCCAGAAACCGGTCCCAGGATGCTTGTTTCCAGTCCAGGGAAGACATGGCTTGGAAGTTCGGGCTAGACTGTTCCCCATGAAGCACAGGGTCAGACTGATTTGCATATGGCCATGTCTGAACTGTGGTGGCAGAGTGAGCTAAAGATTGATGGATTAAACCCAGGTCAGTTGACTGGGGGTGAGTTCTTGCAATGTTCAACAATCCGTCCGTCATCCCCTTTGGTTCTGCTTTGTTCGCCCTAAGTTGGCAGGGTATGCCCAGACGTGGGTCATTTGCTCACTTTGCCACTGGATTCAAGCTAGCCTTGCTGATGATGGCTGATTAGCAAGAAACCGGTCCCAGGAAGCTTGTTTCTGGTCCAGGGAAGACATGGCTTGGCAGTTCTGGCTGGACTGTTCTGACAAGGCACAGGGTTAGACTGATTTGCTTATGGCCATGTCTGAACTGGGGTGGCAGAGTGAGCTAAAGAATGATGAGGGATTAAATCCAGATCAGGTGACTGGGGGTGAGAGCTAGCAATGTTCAACACTCCTTCCATCATCCCCTTTAGTTTTGCTTTGTTCGTCCTAAGTTGGCAGGGTATGCCCAGAATTGTGTGTCCCTTGCTCACTTTGCCACTGGATTCAAGCTAGCCTGGATGTTGACGGCTCATTAGACAGAAACTGGTCCCAGAATGCTTGTTTCCGGTCTAGGGAAGGCAGGGCTTGGCAGTTCGAGTTAGACTGTTCCCATGAGTCACAGGGTCAGACTGATTTGCATATAGCCATGTCTGAACTTGGGTGGCAGAGTGGGCTAAAGAACGGTGATGGATTAAACCCAAATATTTTGACTGGGTGTGAGTGTTTGATTGGTTCAGCTACTCCGTCCATTACCACCCCCTTTTGTACCGCTTTTGGCCGCCATTAGTGTGGCAGGGTATGCTCAGACGTGAGTCCCTTGCTTACTTTGCCACTGGATTCAAGCAAGCCGGGCTGAAGACGGCTGGAATGCCAGAAACCGGTCCTCCGAAGCTTGTTTCCTGTCCAGGGAAGGCATGGCTTGGCAGTTCGGGCTGGACTGTTCCCATGAGGCACAGGGTCAGACTGATTTGCATATAGCCATGTCTGAACTGGTATGGCAGAGTGGGCTAAAGAATGGTGTTGGATTAAACTCAGATCTTTTGACTGGGTGTGAGTGTTTGATTGGTTCAGGTGCTCGGTCCAATACCACCCCCTTTTGTACCGCTTGTAGAAATGAAATATAGCATGCAATGCGATATAGCAAGCATAAAATTAACTCAGCTTGTGAAAAAAACAAACTTTTAATGAGAAAAACCTTATCAATAAATACCAGAAAGCTCACATCAAATCCCCCAGAAAGGAAAGCCACGTATGCAATCCTTTAAGCCCACGGATGCAGGCTCAAAATGTAAGATAATTTGTCTTTAATATTCACCAGGTATTGTTCATTCACAATGAAAGACAGATGAACCCCATCCGGTCTGAAAAATTGAAAATTATCTTTATCAATGTCATCATGGGATAGCCAGCTAATATTGTTAATGATGCAGAACTGATGAAGCTCCATATTGAATTTGTGCCTGGCTCTGTCGATGGCAGAAAACTTATTGTCACCCCTCCAAACCCGCCTTGGGACCAGGGCAGTAAATATAATTTTTGTAGAAGGCCAGGATGTCACAATTTTTGCCAAGTCAGCTTTAACATCCAGCAGAAGACCCAGGCCGACAGTTGTACTAAATCATTCTTACCCAAAAGAAGCAACAACACCTTAGGGGATGGCTTAGAAGAAGCCAACTCAGATAAACTGGGCAAAAGCTGAACATAATGCGTACACTCTTACCAAACTAGAAAATGTTAGTGTCCACAAAACTAAAACTCTAATTTGAACCATAGTGGCTCCTCTCAGCTTGTTTGGCCATCCATTTCACAAATGAGTGCCCGATTATCCAGACACTTGCCATGTATGCCTGTGAAGAGAAGTGAGGACCTGGAAGAAATAAATGATGTCTAAGAGTCATTCAAATCTCCAACATATTTTAAACAGCAATTTGAAGTCCAGCAGCCTAATCTTCGCAGCTGCTGTAAAGAAAAAACCCACGTGACAGTTTCTGAGGCTGCTCCTATTCTAAAAGAATCGGTACCACATTCTAAGGGGTTAAGACCTAATAAAAGCAAAGATTTTCTAAGGACCACTAAAAGCTGTGAAGCAGTTAATGCAGATCCATCCTGATGCTGAAAGATAACATTATTATTTGGGTAATTTTCAAACTCTTTACATTTTAACCAAGCAGACCATGGACATAGCGGACCACCAAGCTACTGCAACACCACAGTAGCCCCTTTACCTTTTTGGTCCGTTTTAGATGATTCTAAATAAATACTTAGTGAATTTGGTTAGGTTGACACATTGGAATACTTTAGCCCTTGAATGAATGATTTACCTAACAGCTCAGATACCCTAAAGGCCCCAAAGAATAATTATAAATGCAGCTTTGAATTTGGAATAACAAAGTGTAGGCAGTGTTGGTAGAATTACCCCCGTAAGGAAAAAGATATAGGTTTGCGCAGTACTGTTCCACGTCTCTTTGCTTTAGACCAACATAGTAAAATTCTCCTTCCCAACTCTCCCAAGGAGGAATCATAACCACAAAAGCACCAACCATAGAAAGAAATGCCTGAAAGTGTTCCCGCAATGCTGGTAGCGGCTATATTCCTGTCAATGTTGCTCGAACAAAACGCATAATGTCATCTTTACGTAGTAAAGAGCCTATTTGACCATTGTTACCACAAGCCACACCTGACTAGAGAAATTCCGCCCATGTCCTTCTGTAAGCTAAACGTGTGCTGATAGCAAAGAGTGCTTCACCAACATCTTCATCTTCAGTCTGCTAGAAACCATACGTCTTGAGGAATTTTAGTCTTTTCTGGATCTGCTGTGGGTGCCAAACCACGGAATCTCTGCAACTGAGAACGAGATAATGCATCTGCTATATTATTATCCAGACCAGGAATATACTTCACTCTAAAAGTTATATTAAATATTAAGCAACCCAGCATAAATCTCCGCAACAATTTAAGCAGACGTTTCTCTTCTGCCTTCTGACCACTCACCAAATCAATGACAGCTTTATTGTCGACATGAAAAAGCACTGACTTGTTTGCCAAAAACTTGCCCCAAACTGACAAGGCTACTAACAAGGGTAAAAACTAAAACAATGCCATACTGCATTTCTCGTCCACCCACTTTTGAGGCCATGGTTCCGCGCACCATTTTACACCCCAGAAAAGTCCCAAACCGTTAGCTTTTGATGCATCGGAAAAATGTGCATTGACCATACAAAGTGTTCATCCAAAGCCTTGATAGGAACACCATTGAAGCTTTTAAGAAACATGAATCAGACCTCAAAATCGGACAGAGACACTCAAACCCTGTGATGAGATAATGAAACACCAGCCATAGCAAAGCCCAACCTCTGACAGAAGATATCCCAGCCTTTACTTCTTTGCAAGCAAAGTTTAGGTGCCCCAATAACCGCTGCATCTCGAGCAGAGTGAGTTTCAGTGACATCTTAGCATGATCCAAACATTTTACAATTTCCTGCACCGTAACAACTGGCAACCGGGCCTCTAATTTCACTGTATCAATCTCAATACCTAGAAATTTTACATATTTCTCCGGTCCTTATGTCTTCTCTTTTGTCAAAGGCATGCCTTTTTCTTGCATCAAAGCTTGGAAAAATTGGAGTGCCTAGCCACGCTGTTGTGATCCCTTTGTGCTAACAAAAAGAAAATCGTCCAAATAATGAGACACTTGTATGTGAACAGATCAGAATGAGAAAATCCATTGCAAAAAGGAGCTAAAGTCTTCGAAAAGCTGACAAAAGACTGCACAACCCATAGGTAACACTTTGACAACAAAGAAATGTCCTTGAAAATGTATGCCAAGCAATTCAAAGTCTTGTGGATGAACTGGAAGTTATCGAAAAGAGGATTTAATATAACATTTGGCTAACATTGCTCCTGAGCCAGCCTTCTTCCCCAGATCAAGAGCTACATCTACTGAAGCAAATTGCACTACAGTGTCTTCTTTGGCAATATAATCATTCACTGACAAACCCTGTGGCCTAGATAAATGTTGTATCATGCGAAATTCCCCATGAGTCTTTTTAGGAACCACTCCTAAAGGAGAAGTGATAAGATTGGGAAGAGACCAAGAAAGGAAGGGGCCAGCAATCCTAACTTCAGCAATTTCAGAGTGTAATTTGTGGGAATTGCTTTGCAGATTTCAAGTTTTGGGCAAACCTGCATTGCCTAGGACCCTGATATCCAAGCTTAAAACCCTCCTTAAACCCACACTCCAACTTTATTTTTTGTTTTTTTATTTTAGGAGTTTTATATAGCGCTGACCAGACCCGAGTGAATCGGAGCGCTTTACAGCATTGTTTCAAGGTAGTTAAGCATATTAGAGTAATCGTCAGCAAAAAGAAAAGAACGATTTTGTAGTCGAAGCATGCTAAGGCTTATGGAAGCGGTGGACGAGATCGGAGGTAGCCTTGTTGAATGTTGATTTCAGTAAACCTAAAAGGATCGGCAGACCAGGCAGAGTCAGGTCAGAGAACACTTTCCTCAGGGGTCGCGTGGCTATCCATTTGGGAGGGCGCGGTTCAGCAGGAGGATTTTAAGGTGTTTTTTTAATTTTGTGAAGGAAGAGATAGTTCTGATGTCTGCTGGGATGGAGTTCCAAATTTTGGGTGCGGTTCCGGCAAATGATTTTGCAGCTGTTTTGTGTTTGCGTGTTTTCAAGGGGATGAGAAGGAGGGAGTTTGAGCTCCCGAGGTTACTCGTCTGCCCAGCCCTCTTAAGTTTGGCAGCTAAATAGTCTGGTTTTCCAGTGTGGAGGGCTTTGTTGCGTGAGGCATGCCATTCTGAAGTTGGCCCGCTGTTCAACTGGGAGCCATTTTAGTTCTCTTAGTGCTGGTGAAATGTGGTCATATTTCCTGATTCCAGTGACCATTCTGGCTGCTGCATTGAGGGTTGTTCTGAGGGGAGCTAAGTTGGATTTTGAGGCACCAGTGAGGGTTGCGTTGCTGTAGTCGAGTCTGGATAGCACCAGCGATTGTGTGGCTTGTTTGAGCAGGAATGAATGGTTTGATTTTGTATAGAAGCCTTAGGTTGAGGAAGGCAGACTTTGCAGAGTTTTTGATGTGGTTGGTCATGTCCAGTTTGGGGTCTAGGGTGATTCTGAATGGTTTTACGGACTTGGCCAAGGTAAGGTTACCATTTAGAGCGTCCAAAGCTTTAAGCCACTCCGCAATTTGTGGGTTCTCTTCTTTGTTGGAGATGAGGAGGATCTCCGTTTTTACTTGGTTGACCTCTCTCTGGGGAGTACACTCACCGCGGGTTTGCCGCTACCTGGTGGGGTAATCCGCCGCTGTTCTGCTTCCTGTAGGGTACGTGTGCTTTGGGCCAGCTGTCTCCCCCGCCGCCGCTGCCAACAACCATCCAGGCGCGTACGCTGCCAGGGGAGACTACATTTCCCAGAAGCCCTGGCACCAACGCTCTGGGACACGCCCCCTTCGTGCTGAAATTCCGGACCCACCTTCGGCTGAGCGGGACCTCTCTTTGGGGAATACACTTCCCCCGGGTTTGCCGCTACGTGGTGGGGTAATCCGCCGCTGTCCTGCTTCCTGTTGGGAGCGTGTGCTTTGGGCCAACTGGCCCTCCCCCCCGCCATCGCTGCCAACAACCATCCAGGCGCGGACGCTGCCAGGGGAGACTACATTTCCCAGAAGCCCCAGCACCAACGCTCTGGGACACGATCCCCTTCGCGCCCGGTGGCGCTGAAATTCCAGACCCACCTTCTGCTGAGCGGGACCTCTCTTTGGGGAATACACTCACCGTGGGTTTGCCGCTACGTGGTGGGGTAATCCGCCGCTGTTCTGCTTCCTGTTGGGAACGTGTACTTTGGGCCAACTTGCCCCCCCGCCGCCGCTGCCAACAACCATCCAGGCGCGGACGCTGCCAGAGGAGACTACATTTCCCAGAAGCCCCGGCACCAACGCTCTGGGACACGCCCCCTTCGCACCCGTTGGCGCTGAAATTCCGGACCCACCTCCCGCATCACGGGACACGCGCGGGTGGTGCCAGGAGAAGCCCGGGACAAGGGCGGGACAGTCTGTGGCAGTCCGGGGCAGGATGAGGCTGGTCTGGGCCACCTCCCTGACACCTCATCTTAAAACTGTAAGACTCAAGACTTGACCAGCTGGTCATTTATATAACTAACTGTTCTTACTTCTAAACTAAAATATTAGTTATATTATCGGCCTTGCATATACACTGGGCTCTGTTTTAAACAGTCAAGCTTTTAGTTTTAATTCTTTTTTTGAAGTCTTCATGTAGAAAGGGGGTCTTACTGAGGTTATAGGTCCTCCCATTCCTTATCCTATTTGGGGGACAGTGATTGAGTCATTGAGGTATTCCACTCCGGGTATGAGCAGTATGGGGAAAATTACTAACCCCTCCCTTACATGCCCTAGAGCCAGGCAACAAGCCGCTACGACCCAACCACTCCCGACACTTACAGCAATTGATCTAATTCTACAGAAAACTATAGGGGCAGTAGCAACGGCCATTGAAGACACGGAAAGGCGTTTATCTTCAACCCCTGCACTAACCCTCCCCTGGCTAGAAGGTGACGCCTCTATGGCAATTGCCAATCCATTTGAGTCTACCGCATATCAAATGCCCTCCTTCTTTGAGTTACCGTGTGCACAGATCGCACCGGAGGTGATTGTTTCGGCTCCACCCTCTCCATTGGTTCCCCTCCCAACTGTAACAAATGACCCCAAGCCTAGTCCCAAAAGGAAAAAATCAAAAACTATGAGAAAATATGTGCGAAGGAAAATACATTCTCCTACTAGTGTGCAGTCCGAGCCAGTTCCTTCCCGCCCCTCCTCTGTACCACCTCTTTGGGTAACACACTTGATGATTGATCTGGAGGCCCACATAGAACAAGTAATTATTTCCTATGTAAAATCCCTATCATCAAGACTTGACTGAATCCTTTCTCATATTACTAACAAAGGACCGGGGAAGTCCCAGCTAGATAGCTCACAGGGGAACCACGATAGGGGAGAGGGTACAGTCTCCACCTTGGGTGCTTCTGCGGCCACAGGTCTGGTGGGTAGCACACAAACAACCAAACCACCACATTTTATGGTCCACGTAGTTGTGCAGAAATCCACCACTGTATCAAACACAGCTGCGTGTGTCCCTTGTCTCCCTGAGATGCCTAAAGCAATTGCTCCGACAACCTGTTCCCCGCACCCACCTTTGGCAGCACCCGTTAACCGGCCATGTGCCGATTGTAAACCCATGCCCACTGTCTCCCAGAAACGGCAGGTAGAGAGCCCAACCAAACTTGCTCCCCGTCCTCAGCTACCGCCTGAGGCTATGCCTTACGTGGTGGTGCTTAAGGGAGTCCCACCCTTGGAAACAAGTTCCACCAAATCATACCCAGAGCTCAAAAACAAAATTATATTCTGGCTAAATCGGCATAGACCTATAGTGGGACCTGGGCAGGGGGAGATCCTATTTGCACACAGAGTCATCTGGCTGGGTACTAGACACAAGAATATAGGAGGCGACTGTGTGATCATCAACTTTAGGGACACAGAGGTGGCTAAAACATATCTTAGGCAATGGTGGGCTGGAAAACACGAGTAAAATTTGTACTCACCACTTGAGGTATTTCTATCCACAGACCATGGATCAGACTCCTCCTCTTTACAGCGGGTACGACCTGGAGTATAATCTCCCAGTGGGCAACAGATACAGGGCCTTGAGCTATGTCGACTGACTAACTCCACATGGGGATGATAACATTATGTTTAGTTATTCTTTGGAGAGGCTGATCGAGGGAGGCTCTAGTAGTGAGATAGGGTCGGAGGATTTAAATCAGTGCCCCGCAGTAGCCGGTGTCCCATCCCCACTGTCACCTTTGATCCCAAATGCTTCTGGGGGGGGTCGGGAGTCGGGTGTATGTCAGGGTGGTCCCCTACCTCCCTATGCCATACACCCGGAATCTGCCATTGGTCAGGGATCCTATAGCCATTCTCTGATTGGGTCCTGGAACGTTGCAGGGTTGGGGGCAAACCTGACGATCCCGGAGTGCGGAGATCTGAAGGATGGCTACGATTTATGCCTATTTCAGGAAACCCGTTCCTGTCTGCCCCATTTAGGGTGGGATTCGCATCCTATCATATACCGGCAGTGCAGGGACCCAGGGGAAGACCATCAGGAGGACTGTGTATTTGGGTGGCAGTGCATCTGGGGGTGTACAGTGAAGATAGTTGACACACACAGCCCAGACATCCTCTGTATTCTCCTTACTCTTAAGGATGCCTCGGTGGTGGCCGTGATTAACATTTACTTACACCCGATTCCACTCAAGCTAGGATTATCAACTTTAGAGGCTCTGGAGGCATTACTCTCATCCTTTCCTTCCTCTTACAACACGGTGAAAGGTGCAGATTTCAATTGTCACTTTGAGCCACTCTGGGGGATTCACCAGGCAACGACGAGGAGGATGAGATTTGGTCAATCTCTGAATGCCCCATGTACCCAGTAAAGTGATTATCGCCACTGGTCCTTGCAATCAATAATTTGGTTGTATCTAATTCTCTTAGAGCATGCAATAGTAGACTGTTACCAGATATACCTGGTGCTCACACTTTTAATAGTCCATATAGAAGCACCACAATTGATTATATCGTGGTTAATGTGGAATTCTGGGTAAAAGTAAAAACATTTACGGTAATCCCCAGGGTTGAGAGCGACCACAATCTTTTAACATTGGAATTGGTCACCCACCTAGGGGCAGACAATATACAGACTGCAGTGGAATTTTCACATAATGAGAATGACCTGCAAACGGTGGGAGGCATACGAATTCACTGGGCGAAGGTGGCATTAGCCCCGGACTCGCTAGTGGAAATCTACAACCATGTAGCTTGGGCCCTATTAGTGGCTGGCGACATGACAGGGTCTAACTTAGATCCATCAAGTCTTCTGGCTCTCCAGCACACTCATAATGAGCTCCTCACTGCACTGGTAGATTACTTCTATACCACTAAGCCTGGTAGGTCTGGGGTCCGGAAGAATGAACACCAGTGGTTTAATAAAAATTGCAGGGCGGCAAAAATTATCCTGGTAAAAGAGGTAAAAACTGGATCACCCAGACGGATTAGGAAGGCAAGACAAAACTATAAAATTCTAATTACAGAGGCTAAATCTGAATCGGAGGCGGACAGATGGGACAAGGTGAGCAGGGCCCTCACTGCCCGGGACTACAGATCCTTCTGGAATTTGGTCCAGGGGGGATCGGTGGCAGAGATGTCAGCCATACTTCCCAACCTTTGTGAATATGTGGCTTGCCCATTTCAAGCCCTTATACTCACTTGGCCCCTTAGACCACTCTGTTGTGGCACAGGAATCATTAAGACCATTGACTACTGTGCCCTTGAGGGGTACGGCTCAAGACAACTATCCCTGCACACTGCTGGAAGTTAATGCAGCGCATAAAAACCTGGTTACAGGGAAAGCTCCAGGCCTGGACAGAATCCCTGGTGACCTTTATCGGTCCGAACAAAGGGTCTGGGCGCCTTACATCTGTGTTCTGTTTAATGCAATTATGCAGGGTTTGGATATCCCTACGACATGGTTGGGCGCTGAAATTATCCCCATCTATAAAAAGGCTTCCACCCTTGACCCTGCAAAATACCGGCCCATCAGTTTGATCGACGTATTACAGAAGCTCTTCGCTCGAGTCCTACTGTCCAGGTTGCAGAACTGGATGGATGACCATCACATCCTCACCTCCCTGCAGGCAGGATTTAGGGCGGGGGTATCTATGATCGACCAACTGTTCAGGCTCCAGCTTGTATACTGGAGGACTGTTGTTTTAGGGGCGGGTAGTTTGTTCCTAATTTTTGTGGACCTCAGGTCCGCATTTGACCTAGTCAACAGGGACAAGCTTTGGGCTCTGCTTCTGGAGTTGGGTGCCCCGACTTATTTGTGCGACCTCTTAAGGTGCATGCACGAGGGTAACTATGCCAGGGTCAGGTTTGGAAAAGGTGGGGAGCTGTCTGCCCCATTCCCTGTTGATAGAGGTGTGAGACAGGGGTGCGTTCTAGCCCCTACGCTCTTTTCCCTATATCTTAATGGGTTGATCTAGTGGGTGCTGGCAACTTGGACACCCCCAGCCTAGCAGGGCAAAAAACACGGGCCCTAATGTTCGCTGATGATACCCACTTATTGTCTAAAACATTTGGGGGTATCCAGAAAACATTGTAGGCTTTTTGTGGCTTCTGTAGGATGAGGGATCTGGAGATTAACGTCTCCAAAACCAAATTTATGGTGTATAACTGTAAAAAAACAAATTGTCCCCACCCCCACATGGATGGACTGCCGTTGGACCGAGTGTCCACATTTGACTATCTGGGGGTCACCCTTAATGATAAAATGGACTGGTCCTCACACGTAGCTAAGGCCAATTTGAAATGGTCTCAATCATCGGGTGGCATTTTAAAAGTTTTCAACAAAACGTCTCAGAAGCTAGTGGGGCCGCCGGTTGAAATATACAAAGTGCAGGCGTGAGGGGGTGCGATTTACGGAGCGAACCTTTGGGGGCATGTCAGCACCCCTTCGCTCTCCCTCACAGAGAACAGCTTCATTAGACGCATTTTGCGACTACCCAGGAGTACCCCCCTAACCCCCTTAAGGTTCGATCTTGTCTTAGTCCCTATACAGGAAATTGTTTTGAATCGTCCACTCCTGTATTGGAGACGACACTGGTCCACTCTGTAACTAGAGAGCTTCAGAGAGGACCTGCGTGATCTCCTGTCTAGAAGTGGTGCGGGAAAGATCCCATGGTTGAGCCACATTAAACACCTTACGCTAGCACTCGGAATGGGGGATCTGTGATCATCCCCTGAGGTGGCCTGCCCCCAGATCTCTAAAAAATCCTTGAGTCTGGCTCTAAATCAACATCGCCTTGCTAGCGTGCTTACAAATTCTGCCATGGGTAGGCTGACGGAGCATTTTCTTGATTTTAAGCCTCTACCCGGATTTGAGAAATTCCTGGACGATATCCAGCCTCCACTGGCTAAGAAATTATATATCCAATTTAGGCATGGATCACTGCCCCTTTGGGGCCTCACGTATAAGTGGGCTGTGACCTCACAATTAGTGAGTACTTGCTCCCGGTGCGGGTCGCAGAGGAGACTGATCAGCACGTTCTGCTCTTCTGCCCCTCGTACCATGGGGCAAGGGCCAAATGGATAGCCCAGTATTGTAGGTCCAGGGGTCTCAGAGACTTTAGGGAGGTGCTGAGAATCTTAAGCATGGACACTTCGGGCCTGGCTGTGTTCGCAACATCAATGTTGCTTTTATCTATGTGGTACATTAGGTGTGCAATTTTAAAGGGAAGCTCAAAAAACACCCCCCAATAGCTAAGGGATCTCCTTCTGTTTATGGTGGGGGTATTTTCCTTTTGGAAAACTGTGCGGGGCCTTACCAACTCTTTCTATGTCTGTCATTATGACATGGGTATGTGGTCTTATATTGCCTTCGTTCATTCTCTTGTATATTTTATGATATAGCTTTTATTGTGAACCTTTTTACTGTTTTAACTTGTATCTTTTAAAACCAGCTTATGAATTTGTAACTTGTCTTTTTATGGTTTTTAACCGAAAATAAACGCTTTTGACTTGGTTGAGTTTAAGGTGGTTTTGGGATAGCCAGCGTTGAATTTCTTTTAGAGTGTTCCTGAGTCTGAGGATGTCATCAGGGGAGGAGGTTTCTAGATAGAACTGGGTGTCATCGGCATATAGGTGGAAGGGGATCTTTGCCTTTTAAAGAATGGTTGTGAGGTGTTCCATGTATATGTTGAACAGTTGAGGTGAGAGCACTGAGCCTTGGGGTGCACCTCTGCTGACATGGTGGAGGTCGGAGGTAAAGTTCTTGATTTTCATCTTTTGCGAGCGGTTCTGGAGGAAAGAGATGAACCATCGGAGGACCTTATCATCGGCCCCTGCCCTTTCTTTAATGGCCTTGATGAGACGTTGGCCGTCTACTGTGTCAAAGGCTGCCGACAAGTCGAGGAGACTGAGAAGGCAGCATTGGCCATAGTCAAGTGACTGGTGTATGTCGTCTGTGGTGTTGAGGATCGCCATTTCGGTGCTGAACCCTTTTCTGAATCCCGATTGGTGGGAGTCAAGAAGGTTGATGTTGTCCATCTGTTGAGTTAGCTGTGAGAGGACGCATTTCTCCAGGATTTTTGATAGGAGGGGGAGATTGTAGATGGGTCTAAAGTTGTTCAGGTGCTTGCAATCAAGGCCTTGTTTTTTTAGTAGTGGTGTGACTTGGCCAACCTTGAGGCAATCAGGTATAGTGCCGGATTGGAGGGAGCTGTTGATGATTCTGCACCAGAAGGGAGCTATGGCGAGTTTGAGCTTTTTAGTCAGTTGAGTAGGTATAGGGTCTAGGAGGTGAGAGGGGGGTTTGGAGGTTGAGATTAGCTTGATAATCTCGGTTTCGGTGATGTGGGCAAAGGCCTTCCATGTAGTTGCGTTGTGAGGACATGCGCATTCTGTAGTATCTATGGGAAGGCTTTCGCTGTCGGGATTGTTGCTGGTGTCTAGCGAGTGTTCGATCTTTGTGATCTTTTCTTCGAAGAAGCTGGCAAAATTTTCGCAGAGTTCCTTGGAGGCCTGGGAGAAGGTTGTTGTGGGCTTAGTGGTTTGTTGCTTGATGATTTTAGAGAGTTCATTAGGCCTGTTTTTTGCATTGTCCGGGGCGGAGAAGAAAAAGTTGTTTTTTTCATTGTGGATGTGTTTTTTGTAGCTTCTCCGCGCTGCTTTGAGTTGTTCGAGAGTGCTAGCGGAGGGGTTGTTTCTCCAGAGACTATCTGTGGCTCTAAGTTGTCTCCTTTCGGTGTTGATGTCCGTGTTGAACCAGGATCTGGATGGAATGTTCCTGGGTTGGGAATAGTAATTGGTGTAACTGCTTTTGAAGTAATGCTGGAATGGGGCGCCTCTCCCTCTACCTTGACTAATAGTGAAACCGGACGCTTGTTCACTAAAACAATACAGAATGGCGTGTTTTTCTGCCGCATTTAGAACATTCATGCCTATATTTACATAGATTCTTCTGGCAGACACCCCTTTTAAAATTCCAGCAGGGTCCTGTAGCGAAAGCTGATGATTTAGCCCAAATGCCCAACCCTCACGGGGTGGATCTGTTAAGAAAGAGCCAGGGAGCATTAGCATGCCCATTAGTGGTACGCAATGTAGGGGGAGGCCTCTGGGTTTAAATCCATTGCACCCATAATTTGTTATCCACTTCATCCCAAGGTTTCTCTGGAACCTGCACCAGATAGGCTCTGAACTCTTTGTTGTCATGTAGCCAGGCAAAACCTCCAAATTCTACCTGAGCCTTTTCTAATTGTATCCAAGTATTTGAAAATTGAAACTGGATGATCTGGAAACTTTTCACAGTTAACAATTGCAAAAATAAGCAATGCTGAGCTCCAGGAATCAATATTAGTGGGAACCCTGGGCCTTTTCGCTAGCTCCCAAGCCTCCTCCCTAGAACCTTCCTTGGATTGGATCTCCCTATGCAGTAACTTGAAAACATCCACAAATTCCCCATTGCAAATGACTTTAGTATGCTTATTCAGATGCCGAACCAAAGGACATGGACAGCCTCATGTAGGGAAGTTGTTTTAAACTTGTGGTTTTGTTCTTACCATCTTTCTCTCCTTGAGAATTAGTGTCAGATGCCAACATTTTGTCTTGAACTGTATCGAGTTTAGGAGAAACTACATTCTGCAACATTGAAGGAGACGCACAATGGCAACAAACCTTAGCCTCAGCAACTCCATCTGCTTACGTTTACAAACATTTAACTTAGGATGACTATCAAGGATTAGCTCACCTGTGGAAAGGGCTTTTACAGCGTTGAATGCTTTTCATGTTGGTGCTGTCAGATGACCTGAAAAAACGCTCCAGCTCCTTCCAACTCCTTTCAGATACTTTAATCTGCAAAATATTAGCTCAGGAAATCTTGTTAGTTATCCCCCCTAGTTTGGAGAGAAAAAGGCTGTTAGACAAGTCATCCTTGCTAGCAAGCTTACCTTCTTTCAAATCAGATAACTCATTGTCACTATTATTGTAAAGCCCCCTGACGAACACCACTGCAGGATGGTTGAGCTCCATCACCCACACCACCATCAAATTGTCTCCAGTTTACCGCTTTTTTTAACTGAGAAAGTTTGTGGTTGGGTAATGAAATTTGGGAAAATCACTTCAGAATTTTTTGCATGGTTGCGACGAGGTGAACAGGAAGCTTGAAACCTGCTCAACGGCGGTTCGCTGCACCTGATGCCCTTTTGCAGCCTCGAAATAATGTTGGCCTGCTAGTCGCCATTACTTGTAGACATTGGGGGGCTACGTAATTTGGCCGAGCAACGCAGAGCTACCCCTATCCTCAGTATCAATCCACACCCACCTACCCATCCTAAGAGGTCCGCTACCTGCCCTGACAGAAAAAGCATCTACTCCACCAACGTCATAGGCTGAAGAACTAGCTTTGGTCATCAGATTTACAGCAAGCCCAAACCGTTTAGATCAGATTTTACCACAGAATGACTACTTGGACAAACCTTTTATGAAACTCAAGTCGATAAAGCTGCACTATTTAATGATAAATTGCTAGTATCAGAAGAAATGACAGGTGAAAGGAGCCTCTAACAAGAACCAGAAACCCCAGCTTTAGCCAATAAAATGTAGTTCCAAAAATAGGAATGTCAAGTCTGGTTGCCAAAGAGGAAGCACAATCATCCTAGACATCACCAAAACTGTTTAAATGTAATTCTCCACTAGCTGGCGCTAACACCTCATTGTCATCCAAAACAACTCCTTCAGAAATTCTAGATATCCCTTTAAGGGAGGCTGGTTTTCTAACACACTTGCCCCTGACTAAGTGTGTGCAAGCCCGCCCCCTCTCGTTCTCCACAACAGAGGAAGCTGGCTGCTGGACCGAAGTAAGAGGGAGAGTTTCCTTTGAAACTTTATTCCTGGCATTATTTTTTTTTTTTTTTTCTTTTTTTTTTTGGAAAACCTTTATTTATAGGAAAAAGTACACCGCTATTCAGCCATACATCCCGGAGGCCAGGCAGCATTAAGGCAATAGGATAGGTCCTGTACCATATCGGAAGCAGGAGCAATCAGGTTTAATTTTTAAATAACATCAAAGCTGAAACAAGTAAACCATAAGATAAGAGGGCCCAGAAGGCCAAGAAAAAGAAGTGTGCAAGAGGCACAGGAGAAAAAGAAGGGAAGAGAGGGTAGGCTGAGGACAATACAGATTCAGCGGACTTGCGTGGCGGCAGGAGGTCGGGTGCTGCACACCCAAGGTAACACACTGACAATGACAACAATGAGGCATGTGGGAAGTAGTACCGCAGGATAAACAATCTGGAGCCACAGGTAGGGGGCACTACGGGGAAAGCTGGATCTCGGGATCAAGTTCAACAGGGGGGTCGCAAATATCACCTCTATAAGTGTTCCAGGCACCCCAAACAGATCTCCACATTTTAGGTTTACCCCTGGCTACATACACCGTCTTTTCACGCAGCATGCACCAGTCCATATTAGTTTCCCATAGGCTGAGCGAGGGAGGAGCAGGCACACCCCATTTCTGGGCGATGTCTCTCTTAGCCACCATATTGCCCAGGGTGACCCAGCGGGTCTGTGCGACATTGTAGTCGGTCGGGCCCCAGATGTTAAGGAGGCATCTCCGGGCCTCTGCCGGCAGGGCCACACCAGTCACTTCTTCCATAACCTCATGCACACGTTTCCAATAACGGGCCACATCCGGACACTCCCATATGATGTGCAGGAAGGTCCCAAGCATACCACACCCCCGCCGGCACATGCCGTCCATAGAAAGCCCCATACGTAGAAGTCTCGGGCCGGTGACATACACTCTGTGCAGTATCTTCAGCTGCACCAGGCGGAGCCGTGCAGATATGGCCACCTCCCTGGGGGAGGAGATCGCCGATTGCCACTCCTCGTCATCCACCTCTATACCGTCATGCACCCACAGCTCTCTCAGTCGCACCAGCAAGTCCACTCGTACATTAATAAGTTTTTTATACGTTAGGGAGATAGCGCTGTCCGGCATATGGCCGTCCAGCACCCGATCCTCCAGGGGGGATGATTCAGGGATAGGCTCCCCTTCCACTACATAGGGAGAGAGGGCATGACTAAGCTGGGCGTGTCGGAAGTATTCCGTCGCCGCCAGTTGGTGTTCAGACTGCAGCACTTCAAATGACTTGACCCGTCCCCTGGCCACCATGTCCCCCACCTTGGAAATCCCAATGGTGTCCCACCTGTCGAAGCCCTTAGTATGCCACAGCTTCCCCAGTATATCCGAATCAAACAGCGGGGTGGCCATAGTAACCTTATTATGCCAGCCCAGAGTTTTAGTAATTGTGCGCCATATACGCACCATCGTCATAGTGGGACCTGTCAGCTTCCGATCCAGAGATCCGGAGTACAACGCTCTATAGTAATTCCCATCTCCCACTAGCCACCGATCCATAGCATAGCCCGGGTTGACCGCCGGGCCGTAGAGGCCATGATTGATTGCCGCCAGCTGGGACGCCCAATAGTAGCGCCTTATGTCAGGTAGGGCAATGCCCCCGTCATAACTTGGTATAGTCAACTTAGCCAACGAGATTCTCGGCCTACCATCCCACAGCAACGCCCGCTGCAGTGATTCGATATCAGTAAAGTATTTCGCCGGTACGGGATCCTGTGTATTCTGCAGGGCATATAAGAAGCGAGGCAGCGCCATCATCTTAAAAAGCGCAGCTCTACCCATCAGGGAGATCGGCAACTTCTTCCAGCCTTCGACGT
This sequence comes from Lissotriton vulgaris, assembly GCF_964263255.1. NCBI lineage: Eukaryota > Metazoa > Chordata > Amphibia > Caudata > Salamandridae > Lissotriton > Lissotriton vulgaris. The sequence goes on along the minus strand of NC_141692.1, from coordinate 2,027,048 downwards.
CCCGGCGCAATCGCTCCAACGGCGGGAGGAGGTTGTGCGAGTACCGGGCTCGGGAGTCCCGCGACACGTAGATGCCCAAGTACCGAAAGCCCTGCTGGGCCACCTGAATTGAGCACCCACGGGGGAGGCGCGGCGTGTCTCCGGACAGTACGTACAACGAGGATTTAGACCAATTGATCGCCAGGCCCGAATGGGTCCCGAAGGTCCGCAAGAGTTCAAAGGCCATTATGAGCGAGTGGCATGGAGAGGAGAGGTACAGAAGGATGTCGTCCGCATAGAGCGATATCCGGTCCTCGAAACCCGGGGACCACGGTATCCCAGAGATATCGGGGTGCGTTCTAATCCAGGCCGCCAGTGGCTCAAGTGCTAAGGCAAATAGGAGCGGGGAAAGCGGGCAACCCTGCCTAGTGCCCCTGTGCAGCGCAAAGGAGGCAGACAACCGACCATTGACCGTCACATTGGCCATTGGAGCGGAGTACAGCAGCCGGACCCAGCCGATGAAAGCGGGGCCAAACCCCAACTTGGCCAGAACTGCCCACAGGTAGTTCCACTCCAACGAGTCAAATGCCATAGTGGCGTCGAGGGAGGCGAGGACAGCGGGTTCTCGGAGCAGATGGACACGCGCCATTACTGCGTGAAGCCGTCTCAGATTGAGCGCCGTATTCCGATGCGGGATGAAACCGGACTGGTCCGGGTGCACCAGGTCCGAGATCACTCCCAACAACCGATTAGCCAATAGTTTGGCCAGAATTTTGGGTTCGGCGTTTAAGAGGGAGATGGGTCGGTAGGATCGACAAAGATCGCGAGGCTTCCCCTCCTTATGTATCACCACAATGGTGGCCAGCCGCTGGTCGGGGGGGAGTTCTCCCACCTCGCGGGCCTCAAGGAACATGTTTAACAGAGGTGTCGCAAGTGCGTCGGCCCTGAGTTTGTAGAGCTCAACCGGGATGCCGTTTGGCCCCGGCGCTTTGCCCGAGCGTAATGATTTAATAGCCAAGGCCGTCTCATCCACCGTTAGGTCCCTGTCCATATCGTCGCGCTCGAGGTCCGAGAGGCAGGGAAGCTCAATGTCCTCCAAGAAGGATGCCGACGCAGACTCCGGGAGGGGGTCCGCCGAGGCGTAAACCTCCCCAAAGTAGTCCGCGAAGGACCCAACTATAGCCGCCGGGTCCGTGAGGGACAGGCCCTCCGCACTGGTCAGCACCGGGACCACCCGAGACGCGAGTTCCCTTCTATCTAGCCACGCCAGGAGCTTGCCAGCCTTGTCACCCGCGTCATAAATTCTGCCTTGCTGTTCCCTGCTCAGGGCTTTCGCCGCGTCAGTGGCGGTCGCCCGAAGCTCAGACTGCTTGAGGGAGAGAGCGTGGAGTAGCTCGGGAGACGGGCCCAGCTCCAGCTGGGAGTTTAATGCAGCAATGTCAGATTCCAATCGAACTACGTCTTCGTCCCGCCGCCGGCGGACCTCCGCAATCAGGGAGAAGGCCTCGCCGCGAAGCACAGTTTTGAAGGCCTCCCAAAGGGAAACAGACGAGGCAACCGATCCTGTATTCTCGACGAAGTACCGATCCATAGCTTTAGCCAGGAGCGACCTGGTCTTCGGGTCGCGAAAATACCAAGGGTTGATGGGAGCCACCCGCGAGGACACGGGGGTTCGAAAGTCAAAGGAGACCCAAACCGGGGAGTGATCCGAAATGCCCCTAGCCAGGAGACGCGCAGTGGGCACGGACTGCGCCTGGGCAGCCGGAGTGAGGACGTAATCCAGTCTAGAAAGGCTACCATGGGCGCCGGAGAGGAACGTGTACTGTCTCTGGGAGGGGTGCAACAGACGCCAGCAGTCAACCATCCCCATGGAATCTAAGAAGTCAGACAGCCAGGACTGGGAAGGACGCAGATCTCTGGATGGGAAGCGGTCCAGGTCCCCGGAAATGACAGAATTAAAGTCACCACCCACAAGCAGCAGCCCCTCAGGGAGACCCAAAATGGCGCCAGCTAGATCCCTGAAAGTAGTCTCTTGTAGCCCCGGGGGAACATAAACCGAAACTAAAACTAGCGTGCGGCCCTCCCATTTGCCCACCACAGCAACATATCTGCCCCTCTCATCCGCAAGCACCGACTCCACCTCCAGCGGGAGGGACATGCGCACCATGATGCCCACCCCTCGTGATCCCGAAGAGAACCCTGAGTGTGCCACCATCTTGAAACCACGTCTGGTCAGAGCTTTACAAGTGTGCCCCACTAGGTGGGTCTCTTGCAGGAAAACCACATCTGGTGAACAACGTTTGAGCATTTGCAACACCACACCCCTTTTAATACGGTCCCCCAACCCGTTTACATTCCAGCTTAACAAGTTAAGAGTTCTACCCCCCATCATCAGGGACGTTCCGCCCCCTTCCCCCCACCCATGCCCGCAATGGCGCCCACAGCAGTAACATAGCAGCGCAATAAGACCTCAGCCAGGACAAAGAATAAGACAAGAAAAGAAGTAGAAAAAACACACCCCAACTACCCACCACCCTGCACCCCTGCATAAGACTAAAATCCACCCCAACTAGCAGTGTGCCTGTCGCCCCTTAACTAACCTACAAAAAGCCCACAGAGGAGAAAGGAGACATCCTATCACCCCCCGTCATCCCCCATATTATTGACAAAACGAGTCAAACCATAGCAGCAGTGTCTGAAGTGAAAGTCCCATACGGCTACCCAGCTCACAGAACGTCAAACAACAAATATTCATTCCTGCGCTTCCGCGCCCCGGGTGGAATCCTCCGTCTGGTCAGCCAGTTCGCGTCGTTCCTGTGGCAGGGTATCCAGCCAGTGCCCCACCTCGTCTGGATAGTCAAAAAACAAAGTCCGGTGGTCCCGCTCGATGCGGAGCTTGGCAGGGTAGAGCATGGAGTATCGCAGGCCCATTTCTCTCAGTCTTCGTTTCACCCCGGTAAAGCTCTGACGCTGTTTTTGCACCGCCTGGGTGAAATCCGGAAAAAAGTTCACGTCTGAGTTCTGGAATCGCAAAGGACCCGCGGCTCTCGACGCCTGCAGGATAGCGTCTCTGTCCCTGAAGTTAAAGAGCCGTGCGATGATGGGGCGAGGGAAAGTGCCAGACTTGGGTGGTCTCCCCGGTATCCTGTGTGCCCGTTCCACCGAGAAGAACTTACTCAGGCCCCCCGGCGCTAAGTTCTTAAGCACCAGCTCCTCCACGAAAAGTTCAGCCGAGTCCTCCTCGGCCTTCTCCGGTACCCCAGTAATACGGACGTTCTGGCGCCGCGCACGGCCTTCAAACACATCAGTGACCAGGCTAGTCGTCTTGAGATCCAACGACTTCACCCGGTCATTGGTTTTCCCGAGGTCCGTCCTGATGAGGTTCATATCGATCTTCAGGGAGTCGACCTTACTGGACAGTTCCTCCCGGAGTGCGTGCATCTCCGTCTGCACTCCCGTGATCGCACCCAGAACGTCCCGAAGCGTTATGGCAGAATCGTCCGGTGATCCATCCCGTTTCGAGTCAGTAGTGCAGCCCACCTGCACCGGCGAGCTCCTTGACTGGGAAAAGCGTTCCGGGATAGTAGACTGGGACTGGGACGGTTTTTTGGTGACCCGCTGGGATTTGCCTCTGTCCAGGTCTCCTTTGCCCGCCATGTTGGTACCTCGGGCCAGACGGCCAGCAGGGGTAAGGATCCTCTTGGTAGGCGCGCCACACACACGATGATAAAACCAGGGTCCGGTACGTTGGCCGAGTAGCGGGGCATGCAGATATCAGAGTTGCTCCCCGGTGGAACTAAGCTCAGACAAAGAGGCGCCCGTACGGAAGCACCGCTGTACCCCTCAATGATGTGCAATGACACGGGAGGAGCCTCCGGGCTTCGTCGAGCTAACTAAGTCCAGGAAAGTCCGATTTTCATTCCGAAAGCGGGCGCCGCATCAGGACCCACTCAGCAGTCGGTTCCCACCATCGTGGGACAGGATAGATAGCAGGATTATTGCGGAGGACCGGGAGGTCTTCGGAGCTCCGAGCTCACGCGGCCATCTTGATCGCCGGCGAAGCTCCTCCCTATTCCTGGCATTATTAACTTTTTCCAGGCACTACTTTAAGGCCGGACTTCCATATTGGGCATTGGGTGTTTCCAGGGGGAGGATGGAAGGCCGGTTCTGTTACTCGTAGGACAGTTTTACAGTGCTGCACTGTCGGCCCCCAGTAACAAAATCAGCATACCGGCATAACTAATACAGCAACCACTTTTGTTTTCATCCTCCCTTCGTTTTTAAAGCAGTAGCTGCAGAGTACTTTGTATATCAAGCATAATACACTTGTCACGATATCTCTAGAGATTAATTTATCTGCTGGGGTTTTGTCTATTTGTAGTTTTAACTCATCTATATGGTAGTTCAGAGGGCTATTATGTCTGCTGCAAGAATGTGTACCATGCAGATCACATAAATGTATGTTAAGTGCATAGCTCTGTGGGTTACTGCTTTTGTCACATAATATCCTTTTGTTCCTGTACAGTTCATATATTACAATAGTAATCTAGCTCAGTGAGCTATAAACTGCCATCAAAAAGAGCTGCATGCAAACTACATGGTACATGTTAGAAAGTTAAGTTATTTCCAGTCTTTCATTATCCTAATGTTGATAAAAAAGGGTTTCTTTGGGTAGAAGTAAAGTCTTATTAGCACATGTAACCCTAACCACTGTGTTACGTTTTGAATCCCAAGTTTGTGCTTCTCCAGCTCAAGTACCCTTAAGAAATGCCTACACATCATAGTGCCCTTGGTCTTATGTAACATTTTCTATACACTGACTTACACATATATTATTCATTGTCTCTATGTGTGTTTGATGTAAAGTGCTCCGACACCATAATCTGGTAAGAAGCTATAAAACAAATGAAAATACATGAAAGAGGGGCTTTGGAGAGAAGAGGGTCGCCCCTCTCAAGCTTATCCGAACTAAGCGCCCCCACGACGCACATCGCTGGTTCTCTGACAGCCTTAAATCTTTAAAACTTGGTCTCCGCCAAACGGAGCGTCGCTGGCGTAGAAGCTATGATCCCTTAGAGAAACCACCTTTTTTGAAATTACTGGGAGAATATAAACAAGCAATTTCAGCCGCCAAAACCACCTACTTCTCCGTCAAAATCCTCAACTCCGCGCAAAAATCCAAAGACATTTTCGCCATTGTAGAAGAACTCTCACATCCGGATAGGGTGACCATCAAACCCCTTCCATCCCAAGCACTTTGCGATTCCCTCAACTGCTTCTTCATAGAAAAAATTAGCAAAATCAAAAATAGTATTTCCTCCACACCCTCTACTACACCCCTCACTGAGGCTGCTCCCTCCACTAACCCTCACTCTCTGACCCAGTTCCCCCCCTTATCAGAAGACGTTTTCATCTCCTTGCTTAACAAAGTTTCCTCTGGCTCCCCCACAGATTGCTCCCCCCCCGCGATTCTCCGGGCTGCTTTCTCAGCCTGCCCCACTCTTCCACTGTCCCTCCTGAGCAGCTCCCTTCTGCTCGGTGAGGTCCCTTGCCAGTTTAAGAACGCGGAGGTAGTACCCATTTTAAAGAAACCCACTGCCGACCCTACGGTTATGGGCAACTTCCGTCCCATTTCCCTTCTTCCCTACCTAAGCAAAGTACTTGAGACGTATGTAACTAGTATCCTTAGTTCTTTCATTGAGGACTCCAACTTCTTGGACCCCCAGCAGGCTGGGTTTAGACCCGCCCACTCAACTGAGGCGGTCATTCTCTCTGTAATGGAGGAACTCCGTAGAGGCGCCGATTCTAACACTCATCAAGCCTTGATTCTCTTGGATCTATCGGCGGCCTTTGACACGGTCGACCACACCACCTTGGTCGACCGTGTCAAAGAGGCTGGTATCGGAGGGATGGCCCTTGATTGGGTCCGTTCATTCCTGACGAACCGCCACCAATCTGTCCGACTCTCCCACTTTACGGCTGACAGGATGAAACTCACCTGCGGTGTGCCACAGGGTTCGTCCCTGTCCCCACTTCTTTTTAATTTGTACCTCACCCCCCTGAACCGCTCCCTCCGGGGAAGGAATGTCGCTGCATTTAACTATGCAGATGACATTCAGCTCATTTTCAATCTTGACTCCTCGCAGGATGCGGCCCAGGACCTCCAGTCTACCCTCTGTCATATCAGCAATTGGATGGGCACTCACCATCTCAAACTCAACCCCGACAAGACGTAGCTTGTTCTTGTCAGAGGCCCATTCAACCCCTGGAACTCCACCTTCTGGCCCCCTGCCCTTGGCCCCTCCCCTCGCCCTGCTGACAAGGTAAAAAGCTTGGGGGTCTATATTTCACATGATCTTTCCATGCAACACCAGGTCAGTGCTACAGTGTCTTCCTGCTTCCACCAGCTCAGAAAAATTCGTAAAATAGCTCATTTTCTGACCACCGAAGCTCTCACCCTGACGTTGCTGGCATTAGTCATCTCTCGGATTGACTATGCCAACGCTTTGTACGCAGGTATCCCACAATACCAAATCAAAAGATTACAGCTGATACAGAATCAGGCAGCCTTCCTGATTTACCATCAACCAAAACACCATCACGTCCGTCCTCTACTCAAAGCCCTCCACTGGCTTCCTGTATCAGAGCGCTGTAAATTCAAAATAGGCTGTTTGACCCATAAATCCCTGGCCGGCATCGGCCCCTCCTTCATCTCGTCTCTTCTGCACCCGTACGTCCCTTCTAGACCCCTCCGTTCTTCCCACCATGCTCTCCTTCAGATGCCCAGGTTTAGGCGCAAAAAGCATGGAGGCCTCAGATTCTCTTTTTTGGCCCCTTCACTCTGGAATTCTCTCCCACTGGAACTTAGACTTTCCTCCTCTCACCCTCACTTCAGGTCGCTCCTAAAAACCCACCTTTTCCGCAGTGCTTACACATAAGCTCCCTCTCCCTCCCTCCTCTGTCTCTTTATGATTTAGTGAACAGCGCCAAGAAACCGTCCGGTGTATGTTGCGCTCTACAAATTTTTTTTTACATTACATTACATTGGAGGGTGATAGTGAAGGAACCATTGAAGGGCCCCATTAAATATTGTCCTAGCCTAGTGCATTGTAAGCTTTTCATTTGCTATGCTTTAAAAGCTAATATGATTGAATGTATATTGAAAAGTGTGATGTAGAATGCACCATTTTGCCATTACCCCCCGAATTTTCTTGGGGGAGAAACCCTCCAAACCCTACTTGTGGCCAGGCTCTCTCGCTACACATCCTTTGGGGGCTGGTCTGACTAAATGTGCCAGGGTTGCTTTGGGTTCCCAGTCCGGACCTGCTATGAACACGGCCGGATTTGGAAGGGGGGCAATTGAGCGATGCGCACGTGCCCAATGGTCGCCTGTGGGCTGTTTTTAGGGCCTCTGTAAACCAGCCCAGGAGACTTAGCCTGCCAGACCACTGTAATGTGTGCCAGAATCACATGCACCCCCATGCCTCGTGTAACTTTCCCTGCCAAACCTGTGTCATCCCCCACTTGACCATGAGCCATCCGGCGGCATCACAGGGACGGTGTACACAGCGAATCTGTACTCGCGCTGAGGTTATGGAACGTAGCATGGCTTCACATCAAGGTTGTGTTTGGGAAGCTTGATTCGATACAATACAGTTCTGATATGAACAAAAGGATCCTGCAATAACATTAATGACTGTTCAGGCTAAGATTATATGGTAGATCGACTGGATAAGGATACATGAGTAGCATTTTAATAATCGCATACAGATACTGGAACTGAGATACATGATCACACCATAAAAGCCTTGAGAAAGCCCGAAGGGGGCGAAACGCGCATCGGCTGTGGACCATAAAGTTGGCAAAATAAAGGCTTGAATTTTCTACACGTTCTGGTTCTGTGGAATTGACTTTTGATCAAGGATATGGACTATTGGTGAAACGCTAAAATAGCAAAGGGATCAAAGAGACTATTTTGGAAGTGCACTGGTGTGTTATTCATATTTAAAATAAATGTAGGCAGATTTGCGGATCTACCATGAATCCCACTGAAAATTTAAAAAACAAATGCTTTTTTTTTGGCCTTCTGTATCCCTGTGGGACCCCCTGCCCCTAAGCAGGCCTATGGGTCAAGGTGTTTCTACCCTGCCCCTTTTTTTAATTTTATTTTAAAAAATGTTGCTTGAGACTCGGTTCCACCGAGTAACAAGATGGCTTTAACACTTCCTGGTTTGAAGTGTTGGCAGCAAATCAGATCTCAGGCATGAGATCTGGAGGGTTCGTGGATACACCGCAGCCACAATTGTGCATCTGTGAAATCTTAAAATTTCTCTACAGAATGGATTTACACACAAAAAGAGTGCTTTCTGGACCAAGAGCTACCTTCCTGCCAAATGTGGTGTAATTCCGTTCAGCAGTTCAAACTGTAGCCCGTCAAAAGTTTCCTATAAAAATTAACATGGAGAAAAAGTGTTTTATTTTTTAGGAACCCTCTTTCTCTCAGCCCCTCTTGACGGATCACCCTGAACTTTACAAGACAGCAACTGACGTGACTGACCCATTACTTTTCAAACTTTCGTGAAGATTCAACAAAAGGTACCAAAGTATTTGACAAATCAAAAATCGCTCTTCCTATGGAAAAAAGGTCCTAACTATAACTACCCAGGCCCTCGTCACCAGCCGACTGGACTACGGCAACTCCCTCAACGCCGGAACCACCGCAAAACTCCAGAAAAGACTCCAGCGCATTCAGAACGCCTCAGCACGACTCATCCTGGACATCCCCAGACACAGCCACATCTCCGCACACCTGAGAAACCTGCACTGGCTTCCTGTCAACGAGAGAATCACGTTCCGACTCCTCACCCACGCACACAAAGCTCTCCACAACCAAGGCCCAAGATACCTCAACCACCGCCTGAACTTCTACACTCCTTCCTGCCAGCTTCGATCGACCAGCCACGCCCTCACCGCCGTCCCCCGCATCCGAAGAGCCACAACGGGAGAAAGATCCTTCTCCTACCTGGCCTCCAAGACGTGGAACTCCCTCCCCACCCACCTTCGACTGACCTAAGACCACCTCGCCTTCAGGAAGCAACTCAAGACCTGGCTATTCAAGCAGTAGCGGACCCCCCTACCCCAAGCGCCTTGAGACCCTCCGGGTGAGAAGCGGGCTATACAAATGCTTGATTGATTGATTGATTGAACTACCTACTGGCAACATTAAATAAATGACCCAAGTAATTAAAACAGACATTCACATTATAATTTATAAAAATGCAAAAAACAATACATTATAATCAAAACTATAAAGTTAAAACTATAAACATATAGTGGAAATAAAATATATTTAGCCAATTTTAGCAGATGTACTGGAGTCTGGGAATAATATTCCCACTCATTTTTAGACAAAGTGTAGAACTTCTGTAGGCCTAAATATATTATTACCACTCCAAACAGTACAACATTAGGGAAAGAGTTGGACTTCGAAAAAGTAATATTTACTATTCCTGCTCCAGACTGTGCAGCACAGGTAAAGAGTTGAACTTGGGAGGTATATGATTTATTATTCCCACTCTAGGCTGTGCAGTAGTCGGGAAAGTGTTGGACTTCAGAAGGGTTACATTTACCATTTCCAGTTTATGCACCAGCAGCCAAGGAATAGCACATTGGAGGGGTCATAATTACTATTCCTTCTCCAGGCTGAGTGACAGTAGGGAAATCATTGGACTTCAGAGGGCTTAAATGTACTATTCCCACTCATGTCTGTGCAATAGTAGGGAAAGCGTTGGACTTCGGAGGATTCAAAGGGGTAGGGTTTACTAATTCCACTCCAGTCTGTGCTACAATAGGTAAAGCGTTGGGCTTCAGAGGGGTTACATTTACTAATTCCACTCCAGTCTGTGCAACAGTATGGAAAGCATTGCACTTCATAGAGGTTGCATTTACTCTACCCAATCCAGGTGGTGCAACAGTAGGGTAAGTGTTGGACTTCAGAGGGGTTACATTTACTATTCCCACTCTACTCTGTGCAGATGCAGGGAAAGTGCTGGACTTGGGAGAGCTAATATTTACTATTTTTACTGCAGTCTAATCAACGGTAGAGAAAGTGCTGAACTTTGGAAAGTTAAGATTTACAAATCCCCACTCAAGTCTGTGCAACACTAGGCAAAGTATTGGACTTTGGAGGGAGTTACATTTACTCTTTACACTAAGCAACAGTAGGTAAACTGCTTCACTTAAAACACATTACATATTTGAAAACCATATTAATTTAGAAAACATCTACAACTCTTAATATAAACAATATTAGTTAACATAAAATACGTATGCATATTAACAATTTACAATATTCATAAACAATTTAATAATTAAGTATTTTCAATTTTCAATTACAAAATAATGGTTATTTCATTATTACCTAATGAACTAATTAACTCTCCACCCCAAGCTCCAACAAACATAGCAACCCACAACAAAATAAATGACTAAATAATAAGTGTAATACAATTAAAAAAACTAATAACTGTTTACACACAAAATCAACAACGCTAAAAACTCAACAGCCCACACCTGATATACATCTAAAATATATATTTTCAACATAATTAATACATTAAATATTTATTTATACCTTAATAATGTATTTTTTTAAATTATTATTTAATTAACTTCCCAACCTATGCCCCTACACAACTAGCAACATGCAACTAAATGATGTAATGTGCAGTATTACTTAATGCACATAATTAATAATCAATTTAATAATTAATAATGTATAAAAATTGAATTGTTAAACTATTGTCACCTAATTGATTTCCCACCCATATACCTACAAACGTAGCAACTCACGCCTATTGTATAAGTAAATTAAGCCACTGTTACATTTTATACACAATTAATATCAATCACGAATCTACATATTATTCCCTTGCGTGCGGGGCGTATTCCCCGCCTGTGCTGACTCCGCCTTGCGTGGGCGGAGTCATGATGGAACGGTTCCGTCATCAGCACAGCTCAACCGACGCTGATGACGGAACCGTTCTGTCATCAGCAGGCAAGGGGTTAATGATTAATTAATTACTAATAAATATTTACTTAATTAACATCTCACCCTATCCCCTTAAAACACCAACAACCCGTACAACACTACAAATTACTATTAGCAATTAAATTAAAAATTCTTACTCAAAGAAAATTGAAACTATACGTAGAACAATTAACAATTATACAAACAATAGTATCACATACAATTAATATATAAACTAGAACACATTGAAGAAATTAAAAACTATATTCTTTACAGCTATTTTATAGAAAACTATAATTAAAAAAAAAAAAATTCCTAACAAGGATATTACTTTTCCCAAAAAACAATATTCTTGGCAACGATATTTATGTATCACAATATTTTTGTATCAAAATATTTACACCTTGATATGTTGTCCACCTGCCTGTTTTGCCCACTGTAATCTTGCACATATTTTTTATTTTATGCATGTTTTGCCTGCTTATGGAGCGACACTGTAGGTGTGAAATGCTTATGATGACAAGCCAATGATAAAGGTTAAATTGCTCATTGATTATAATGAAAATTTACAATAAAGAAGTAATGCTAGCATATTGATTGTTGAAAGCATATGTTTAAGTCAATAGGAATTTAATGGTAGATTGTTATAATTCTGTACTAAAGCCTACGCATAGGATGTTTTGTTTCATGGAACCTCAGACTTTACAGTAGTAGTCAATTATATTGTTGCTGGTTATCCCCTCTAAGAAACTGGGCGTATAGAATATTTGTACTGTCATTGTCAGGCCCTCCTAGGAGAGGGACTGTTTTATTTTGCCAACTGCAGTCTGTGTACTATGTTTTTTGATGGGGAAACAGCCTTTGTAACGAAGTTTTAAAAACGACTGACTTGAACAACGAATCCTGAACAACGACACATCCATAACCACGACATTCTTAACTACGACTTACTCGAACAACAACTTCCCTTAACCACGAAAAAAAAGACATTGTGACTGGCCAGTAGATGGCACTGTTGTAATTAAAATGTAAATGTAAATGTATTTGAGCTTATATAGCGCACAGCTACCCACAAAGGGTTTCCCGGCGCTTGCTTAGGGAACCCGTCCTGGTATTCCCCTGTGAGATAACCCCGGCAGGGTATCCACAAGGTGAAAGCCAGGCATCCCGCCGCGAGGGGCCGTTGTGGAGATTAAGCAAGCTATTGCCCAGAGTCGCAGAGTGTGAACCCGTGAGTCGAGAAGGCACCGGAGCGAGAATTATCGAGTCCGTGGAATTTTTGAGCCCAAGACCCGCCGAGGCGGGGAATTGAACCCTGGTCCAGGGCCGATCTCAGCTTCCAGGTCTGCCGCCTCTAACCCCTGAGCCACAAAATGACAAGTCAGTTAATGTATTGCACGTTGATTGATTATATTTGATGTAATGTATATGATGTATAGGGATTTATAACAGCATATTAATATTTTGATGTATGAATTGTTAAGTCATGCTGAAAGCGAAAAATAAAATTATACTACAAGATCCCAAGCATTTATAATTGTGTTTGCTGTCTGACTGAATTTTAAAAGATAAATGCATTTTTTACAGAAAAAAAAAAAAATTTGCTTTCAGTCCCATTTGTTGTCTCATCCCGGCCAAATTCGTTGGGGGCACTAAATGAATTTGTCCATACCATGCTACTAATTTAAATGTAACAGACTAAGGCTGCTGTTCTCTTTAGTTTTAAAGACGTATGAATGGGAAAGTGTTATCTGCTCGCATGCAGTTCTATCCTGCCTCAGGACGGACAGGGAGCCTACCGGCCGGCCACATACTCCCGCTCACAGCACCCGGGGCCTGGAAGCATGTCATTTGCAAAGCGCAGAATGCTTCAATACATTTAAAATGTGTATATGATAAATATCCGAGTGGGCTTACTCGGAAGAAACTGGGCTGACTGATGCATTCCACTATGCAGCTGCAACACATAGCAAAATATGAACTAGGAGAGAAGGTTAAAAAATACATTTTTAAAGGAGCACATCCACTCTTGAAAAGGACGTTTAAGGAGGGAAAATAAAATCAATAGCACCATCTATTGGCCAGTCACGAGGTGTTTTATTTCGTGGTTGAGGAACTCATGGTGAAAAATTTAGTTGTTTGGCTATACTCGTTGTTTAGCCTTCGTGGTTTAGGAATTCGTGGTTTAATCAGTAGTTGTTCAATCATACATCCGTCTGTATTAAAGCCATAAGATAGGTATTTTTTTTACATAAAATGTTAAAATTACCTTTGTATGGAAGGATTTTGGAGTTGTATATGACCTCCAAAAAACCCTCGAGGAGAAGATTTACTTTGTGATATTTTTTGCAAGAATCTGGTAATAAAAAATAATTAAATAATACATACATCCTTTCTCCTAAATATGTAAGCATATAGATACCTAGAGACCCTTTTGGTCCACTTTATTCTCCAACTGGTCTGTTTGTGAGTCATTTATAATCTTCTTCCATCCATGATAGCAAACAGCATGAGGTAATGTTTCAGTCCACACCAGTCATTTGCTATGTTTACCTTGGAATTATGGTATATAAAGTGCTCATTTCATTTCTTTGCTTCTCATCTTTTTGTTTGACTGTTTCTAAAGATTATACGGCAGCTACCAGGCAGCGCGAATAGGTTGCTTGCTTGCCCCTCATTTCTCTGTGGTGCAGCACATTCCACTTGACTACTTACTCCTCAGAGCTGGCGAACCGGGTTCAAGTCTCGGCAGGGGTGCTCACCATCCAATGATTCTGAGAAAATCACTTAATCTCCCAGTGCCTAACAAAAATGAATGTGTCTATCTGGAAGCAATTGGTGCTCATGTAAAGCTCTGTGATACCTTTAAGTCTACTTCGCACTATTCAAAACTCCCAAAAATAAAAATAAAAATCCAGGCGATCATAATGGAATGCTATTGTCCATAGGGTATCGTTGTTTTACCATTCCAAGATGGCCAACAGTTGGTACTAAATATGGCAGCCATGCATGTATTTTAAAGCAATGATAGGACTATTTCAACTACCTTTGAAAGAAAGGCACCCACTGCTCTGTCTACATTAGTTATTGCAAACATATGTCCCTGTAGGAACTGGGGTCACCAGTTCCCCAGGGGTAGCATGACATGAGCAGGTAGGCACCCGAAAGCTTAGGTGTTTAGTGACTACACAGCACGCGCATCCACTGAGACAATAAATGCACACACAATGACTGAGACCACACCAGAATGCTAGATTCAAATCAATAAGTTATTTATGTAGGATTGGCATCAGGGTGATTAAAAATTCACAGGAGTATAACTTATTAGCTTCTCTTAAAACACATGGGCTGCATCACTCAGTAATAATAACCAAAATGAATTAATATTAAATATTAGATAGCTGTAGGCATTTCAATAAATACTGCATTAGTCAGAAGTACGCATTTCATCTGGGAAAGGTAAACATTTCAGTAAAGATCATGCAACATCCCATTCTAAGTGAACAGGCCTCTCATTAGGTAGGAATGGACTTTCATTAAATGTAGACCAGTTACTTAGCAGAAGTAAAAGTTTCAGTGGTCAGGCCAACCATGTATAGAGCCTAATGAACCTTTAACTTTACCCCAGGACAGTAGGTCAGAATCAGCAGTCCAGGGCCTATACTAAACAGGCATAAACATTTCATTAAGCATAAATGTCATCTCAGCACATAGGGATAACCCTTTTTGTAGGTAAAAGTACGAACCCTGAGGCTGGCAGAACAGTTCATTCAGCATAGGAAAACCACTTCATAAGCTTGGGGAAAACATTTCATTAACTGGGCTATTTTAGACCGGCAACAGTCTTCCCCCAGGGGAGGGGCGAACTCAGAGCCTCCTCGGGGCCTTCCTCCCTCCTCCCCGGGGGTTTACCTGAAGTCTCTGGTCCTCTTCAGCCCTTTGCGGAGTTCCTCTTGGGCTGGCGGAAGCTGGGGGGGGGGCTCTCGCTCAGAGGTGAGCCCCGCGCTAAGGTTTCGCCGGTCCCAGGCCTCTTGACTGCTCCGTGGGCCCAGGGACCAGCGAGGTCGCGGTGCAGTAGAGGCGCGACAGCCTCAACCATTGATAGGGCAGCGGACGCTGGTGCCGGGCACAGGAGACACTTAGAGACTCGCTTCCCGGGAGGCTCGGTCACGGCCCAATCAGGACGCGGCATTGGCGGGGGTGGCCCCCGTCACGTGATGTGGGTGAAGGGCCTCCAGGCCTAGTGCAGCCCAGCTGAAGTATGTGTCGGCCTACCTCAGGCTCCGGGGGCCGCCACAGGGATTCTCTACTCTTGGGCCGGACGGCGGCGGTGATATCGACAGCGGCGGCCCTCTCCTGCTACCGGGGGCCGCCACAGGGATCTCCACACTCCGGGTCGGGCGTGGCCCTCAGTGACGCTGCGGTGGCCCTCTCCTGCTACCGGGGGCCGCCGAGGGGGCATACATCAGCGCTTCGGGTCCCGCGCTTTACAGGGAATGTGGCGGTGAGTACTTCTAGGAGCGCTGCGAAGTCGCAGCGGCACTCCGGGGGCACCGTACTTATCCCGCACCACAGGTACAGCGCTGGGAGCCGGGACAGGCAGGAGGACGCTTGATGCACAATTACAGTGCTTCTCAGGTGGCATACAAGGAAGCGCTTGACAGTAAGAAGTCCACAGCGCTACTCAGGGGCATAGCAATTCAGGCAGTTCAGTCAGGGGGTGTTAGGCAGGACAGCATGGGGGCGCAGGTGCAGCACAGTTCAGTACCTGACTGATCCCCAGTAGTCCTGACTGGCGCAGGGGAGTTTCTTCTTGACGCTTGTTGGTTCTGGCGCCCTTTGGTTGAAGTAGAGTCTTGGTTTCTTGAGGGGGGGGTGAGTTGAAGGCTTTCCTCAGCAGGTCACTTCAGGTGGTCCCTGGGTTCCCCTCCCGCCGGGCCAGATCAGTGGGCTAGTTCAGGGTGCCTCACTCTACTTGGAAGGCAGCACCTAAGCCCTGTCACTCCCAGTGGCATAGATCCCTGACTAGGCCTTACCGCCTAAATCTCCTGCGTGGGTCCCCCAGGTCAGTGATGCCCCAACTGACTGGAAAGTTTCCCTCCCTTTCCTTATATAGCGACAGTTGGCGGTTGGCAGTGGCAGTTGGTGTTACCTCCCCTGTTCTAGAAGGTTCCAGGAGCTTCCCTCATTCTAGCTATGGACAGGCTGGCAGGCTGGTATCGCAACATTGTTTAAGGGTTCCGGCCAGCTCCTGGCTACTAGAGTGCGTCTACAAAGACCGCGCTGCAGTAGTAGTGGTCAGTGGCAGCCATCTTAGGGGAAGAGAGCGCCTGCATCTTAACATTGGGAAACAATGGGAAGGTGCCCAGAGACCCAAGGCCAACAAAAAGTAGGTGGGAAAAATGAGGCGAAGGTGAAAAAAAATAGGGAAAGAGCACCCTAGGGCTGACAGGTCTAATAGTCCCCATGTTTACAAGACAGCATTTTTTACCTTTTGTTTTTACTTTTTCTTGCAATGTTTTTGAGTTTCTTTGTAGGCCTGTCAGGGGGTTCAGTGACAAAGTACATATATGATGACTTGATGAGTGTCTACATTTATCAGTGACACAAAAGACACTTTCATTCATAAGCCAAAATATTTTGGATTTTATTTTTAAAGGCTTGTTGTGGTCTGTGACTGGAAGAAAAACACAGATTAATGAAAGTATGTTTTTAGATTATAAATCTGGTTTATATCAGCTTTGAAACTTGAGAACAAATGTTTGATCATTTCCTATAAAAACTTTCTCAATAGTTTTCTTTTATTTATTATGCCATTTATCATGCAGTACATCTCCCCTCCATGTATTTTACAAAGTGTATCTTCTTGGATTTAACACACTCTTACCTTTTCCATCCACAGATGGTTCAAACAGAGGGAGAGAGGAGCTGAAGTTACTTCTTATTGGCAGTGCTGGAGCTGGGAAGAGCGCCACCGGGAACAGCATCCTGGGGAGGAAGGAGTTTGAGTCCAGAGCATCAGCAGTGTCAGTGACCAGACAGTGGCAGAGAGGGGAAGGAGTGTGGGGGGACAGGCCTCTGGTGGTGGTGGACACTCCAGACTTCTTTTCTCTCATGTTCTCTGCTCAGGAGCTCTCCTCAGAGATAAAGAGTTATTCAGAGCTCTCCTCCCCAGGCCGACACGCCCTCCTCCTCCTGCTCCAGGCCGGACGGTTCACCATGGAGGAGCGGGAGTCCGTGCAGAGGATCCAGCGCCTCTTCGGGAAGGAGGCGCTACAGTTCACGGTGATCGTGTTTTCAAGGAAAGAGGACCTGGAGGGTGAAACTATAGAAACTTTTGTCTGTAAATCTGAGAAGGAGCTTAAAGAGCTGGTCAAGAGCTGTGGGTGGAGGGTCTGTGCCTTCAACAACCGAGCGACAGGATCAGAGAGGGAGGAGCAGGTGGGGCGACTCATGCAGGTGATAGACAAAATGATGGAAAGGAATGAACCGCCTCAGAGGCAATGGTTTTTAAATATGTTATGGCAAGCTCCAAGGCAGCTGATTAACTGGATTATACTTTCAATACATCAAGGGATGGCCCAATAATTGCTGCACCTAATACCTCTTTGTAACCAGTTTATGGCCACAGCCCTTTTTGTGTCAGAACATCTGCAATGTATCTGTGACTAAAGATAAGACTTTGAAAATGTTTGGATTCGGATTTCGTTGATGATATTTTATGAATATGCTCTTAAGGCTATATTTTCTTCAATCAATAGGTATTGTGTTATGTGATTCTGTCTAAGGTGTGGGTGCATCCTACACCCCCAAAACCTTAAATGAACTAATCATCATCATCAATATTTTGTTTGATTATTAAAAACCTTTACAATATTTGAATGGATAAAAACAGAAAGGAGAAGAGAGAGAGTTAAGATGAAAATAAAATGACATGTATTCTTAACAATAAAAAGTAAAAATGTTCTGCCCCAAAAGGACCTCTCTGGACATGTTTCTTTTGTTAAAACACAGTCAAAAGAGGGGAGGGCAAGTTCTTCCCTACCGGGTCACGTTGAGGCTCCACCGGAAGTCATCGAATTGATAGTCTACAGTGTTTCTGGATGTTTCAGACTGAAGCTGGCGACAGCATGAGAGCACAGTGTGTGTATCCGGGGCGAGATTTTCGCTAAATGGCGTTTCTACCACCAAGTTCTTCTTTCCCTGGCCACTGTTTGCACTAGATGGTAGGTGCCTTTGTCTGTTCAGTTTCCTGTAGCAGTTTTGTTACTTTGTTTTACTCCCCGGCATGACAGAATGGAAGAGGCACCTCCTAGCCAGCTTATCACCGCTTGTCTGCAAGTGCGGATCTTTAGTATGATAAAAATTCCCCGTAGATGCCTTCTTCTTAGAGCCAGTAGGGCCGGACACGTACATAACAAGTGCGTCAGTGTTTCCTTCTGGTATCCGCATAATCTGCAGTTGAAACTTTCGGTTTGTTGTTTCCAAGAGGGCATTACATCTTTTGATGGATGCATGCCCATTTGGTACGCTATAAAATCTTTTTTTAGATGTTGAATGTAGTGCGAGGCTAGATATCCTTGTGGTTTTTGGTTGATATATAGGAGTTGACTACTGTTTTTTGCAGTTGCCTGTATGTGTAAATTAGTGACTGCGCCTTGCCTCTTAGTACCAGAATGTGCCTTTTTTTGTGTTGCCCTGCTCAATGGTCATCCCCAGGTATTTATATGAGACCTGCTCTTTGAGGACTGAGTTGTTGATTGACCATCTGAAATTAAGTTTCTTCCCCTCCACTAGCCGGAGCACTTTTGTTTTGTCTTTATTCAGTTCCAGGTTTTCTTGTGCTAGGTAGGCCAATAACATAATTAGAAAGCGTTGCAGGCCTATTGGGGTTTTTCTTAGTAAAACTATGTCATTGGCGTACTGCATGATTGGTACAGAAACGTTGCCGAGTTTTGGGGCATGACTTTCCGTTACTTCTAAATTACGTCCGATGTCTGCTAGGTATAGATTAAAGTGACTGGGGGCAAGGACACAGCCTAACTAATCAATCAACAATATTTGTGACAATCTTGGAAGAAAGGAACTGCTTACATGGTTCTGATAGGACACAATTCACTGAGCATTCCCATATTGAGCAAATGAGTGGAATAAATGAACAATATGCATTCTAAATATATGATTCTGAGTTGACTCACACATATGTGCAAAATAAGTGTGCAGCATGCACACTTCTGGTCCTTGCAACTCTTCTCTGATTTACCCACAGTGAACGTCACATGCCTGAATGAGTGGACAAGCGTGTGGGACCCAGACCAAATAAAACCGTCCCAAACACTGGCCCTATCAATTGGTCCCATCTGACATTGCTAGACCGGCTGAAGTTTCAAGCATTTGAGTCCAAATGTGGGCATGGAGGCATTGCTACCTCATCCTAACGTAAGGAGATGAAGCTGCCATAGGAACTTTCAATGTTCTTTTTTAGAAGCTCCTTCCTATCAAGTATAAATTGAGCCCCTTCTACCCATGGTATCCTCAATTAATTGTACTATATGTTTTCTAGTGTAAAAAAATCATAATTTTAAGTTCTTCTTGTTCAATCATGTTCTTCCAATTCATGGATTTGTGATATTGCTCACATAATTAATGATGGTACAATTCTCCCTCCATACTGAAGTTGATTGAAAATAATTTGTGTGTTTTTGCTAAAAAAGAGTAATTGTATTACACAGATTGTGCTGAAAATGGTTGACCTCAATGATCAAGGCCAAACGCCTATAAGTACTATTGTGGACGATATGTTTTAGAGTCAGTAGCATTTATGGATTGATTATTTTTATTTTTACACTGTATTTCGACTTGTAGAAAAGTATTTGCTAATGTAGACCCCAGGTAAAATACAAGAGGAACAGGATTTGCATGGTTTAACCCAGTGACCAATACAATGAAAAGGAAAACAGCCTTTACCCAGCAGTCTTTCCCACACACACCCTTTATGATGCAGCCTTTACTGCACAATTAAGTATTTCTGTTTTCATCATGCAGTCCTTTACCAAGAAGTGTTTTTTTTAAAAGATAATTATATTATGACATACAAAATGGTTTAGGTGTAGGTAGAGGTAGAGGTTGCAATGATGATGTAAAGGTTTCAGGATGAGGTAGGATAAAAGGAGCTAAGGATGATTTTATGGTTTAAAGTTGGATGATCGTAAAGAGAAGAAGGGGTGATTATAGGGTATAGGGCGGAGTAGATATATAGGAAAGTAAGAGAACTGTTAGGGTTTAGAGGTGGGTAGAGGTAAACAAGGTGAAGCTACATTTAGGGTTCATGGATGGTTAAAGGTGAAGGGGGTAAGGGTAGTCTTAAGGTTAAGGCCAGGGTAGAGTAGAGTTAATGGGCGGTTAGGAGAAAAAGGGGGGGTTTGTTGGCCCCTCGAAACAAACAGATATATCCATATTTGTGTGGTAAGAGCTAATGATGTAATGATGTCATGCAACACCTTGTATTAAATATGTAGTTAAGGCATACATCCAAGCCGGAAGACCTTTACCTTCATTCGGAGCTCCCTAACAAATACAATAGGAAATGATTCTATATTTTAAAATATTTAACAAATAGACTAGGCATCAGTTTCACACCATGAATTCTCAGACAGAAGAATTTGAAGAGGGTTAAAATTGTCTACCATGTTGAAATATTTGTAAATAGAATAGGGGTGGGGTTCACGTTTTGAGCAAAAGCAGCAGGTGAACTTTAAGTACATACATGGTATATCTATATTTTACTTTCTATGTTCAGTCATGTTAAATGCTGGGTGTCTCCAAGGGAGGGTTAAGGTTATGACATTGCACACTTTGGATCTGCCTAAATTGTTTGTTGAGTATTTTTGTAGGCAGGTATGTTATGATGATTGTGTTTCTGTTCAAGTGCCACTAACCTGATTCCGCATCGTGAAGAGGAGAAACGCCGTTGCCTGTTCCCTGCTGGGGGAGAGCCGAGGGAGTGTTGTTGCTGCTGCAGACTGCAAGCCGCGCCGCGAGAGCAGAAACGCGGCTGCTGCCTGTTCTCTGCTGGAGGATTGTTCCTGCCACAGATCACCCGTGCCTGGAGTCCACCGCGTACCGCGCGCTGCCTGCCTACAACATCCAGCAGGCAGTGCGGTCTCGCGTGAGGTGCCGGCCGGAAGCCCCGCCCCCTGGGACCTTGAAAATCGGCACCGGTGCAACGCGCAGCGGGACGTGCCACTAACCTGATTCCGCATCGTGAAGAGGAGAAACGCCGCTGCCTGTTCCCTGCTGGGGGAGAGCCGAGGAAGTGTTATTGCTGCTGCAGACTGCAAGCCGCGCCGCAAGAGCAGAAACGCGGCTGCTGCCTGTTCTCTGCTGGAGGATTGTTCCTGCCACAGATCACCCGTGCCTGGAGTCCACCGCGAACCGCGCGCTGCCTGCCTACAACATCCAGCAGGCAGTGCGGTCTCGCGTGAGGTGCCGGCCGGAAGCCCCGCCCCCTGGGACCTTGAAAATCGGCACCGGTGCAACGCGCAGCGGGACGTGCCACTAACCTGATTCTGCATCGTGAAGAGGAGAAACGCCGCTGCCTGTTCCCTGCTGGGGGAGAGCCGAGGGAGTGTTGTTGCTGCTGCAGACTGCAAGCCGCGCCGCGAGAGCAGAAACGCGGCTGCTGCCTGTTCTCTGCTGGAGGATTGTTCCTGCCACAGATCACCCGTGCCTGGAGTCCACCGCAGACCGCGCGCTGCCTGCCTACAACATCCAGCAGGCAGTGCGGTCTCGCGTGAGGTGCCGGCCGGAAGCCCCGCCCCCTGGGACCTTCAAAATCGGCACCGGTGCAACGCGCAGCGGGACGCGCGCGGGTCTCGGACGGGGCTAAGCCCGGGCAAAGGGCGGGCCATCTGAGGCCGTCCGAGGTCGGCCAAGGTTGGGTTGGGCCAGGGACTCTGCCCTACTTTTCCTAAGCCCACAGACGGACACAGTGTTCCTGAACCACCGACCTCCAGGTAAAACAAACACCTTTTATTTCTTGCTGAGCCACGATCTTGCACCAAGATCTCATTCCATCTGTATAAATGCCTGGAAGAAGGTTAACTCCAGTTACAAACACCATGGAGAACTACCTTGTCCAAGTTGTGGCGAAAATAAATAGCGATAGAAGGTCTTCTTTGGGCTTAGACTCATCTACACAATCTCCACTCGCAGACAAGGAGGCAGAGGATTCTTTTGCTCTGCTAAACAGCAGCCTCTCTGGTGTGGCACATGCTTCTACTCAGGACACAGTTACTATTCAGCCCAGTGGCATAGTAGCTAGCACTGAAGAAAACAGTGACAATGAAGTAGTAACTGAGACCCCTACAAATAGTGAGTCCACAATCCCCACTGCTGTCCCTATTCCTGCACCGAGGGTTACAGGGGGCAAAAGAAAAGCCTTACAAAAATGGGGGGGATTAAGGTCAGCTAAAAATAAAGTCGCAACGCCACCAAGGAAAATACTTGATGAGGAGGAGGATGATTTGTCTGGGGAAACTTATGTGACCTTTTCCAACGCCCAATTTCAGAAATTTTGCAGCTTGATGGATACAAAAATCAAAGTGATAGTTAAACCTTTGATAAGTAAAATTGACAAACTATCTGCCGAGGTAAGCAAACTTGAAGGTTTACTTGGAAAAACTTTGGGGGAGGTGGGAAAACTCCCAGAAGTCATCACGTCCAGTGTTCAGCCATTGGTGAGTGAAATTCAATCGAGCAAATCCAACGGACTGATTCCTGCTGTTGTGCCAAACCTCCCAATGGCTCCACTGATAAATCCACCTGATAACACCTTTGGTGCTGTACCCTCTGCCCCTCTTAATGGCAAACCTAATACTTCGAAAGGGTCATTTGAGCTTGTGGTGGAAGCCTCGCCACTAGTTCTTGTACTAGCAAATGTACCCCCACTAGCTCCTGGCGAAGCAGAATCAACATCATCACTTCTAAATAAATCCTTATCATGGCTAACTAACAACATGGCCATATCTCCTTGGGGCAAACAGCAATTAGCTGAAGAACTGGTAAACGCTAGAAGAGTTGAGTGGATTGGGAACAGGGAAAAAAAGTTCAAGGGAGATTGCGTCGTGCTCAATCTTTCTGACCCTGAGGTCTTACCAAACATCTTGCCTAATATCTTCCCTCCACAGAGACGATCTACTTCTATTGTTCCACTGACTCTAGACTTCTTCTATCCCCAGAAAGGCAGAGGCCCCAATTCAAGCACCTTAAGAACAAAATAGAACGTTGTAACCAAAAGGGGCAGTAAGAATTTTGGCTCCGCTGAGTGGGGTCTAGGTCTGGAAAATAGATTCTCTGCCCTCTCCAATTTAGATGCTTGTGATTGACAAACAATTAAATGCATGCCTCTGTTGCAAATCCCTCCGGTTTCTTGTATAATAGGGGATCATAGTCGTTTTACAGGTACACAAAACGAGTCACGTAATCCTGTTGCCGCAGTAGGACTATTTTCTGCAAATGTAAATGATAATGTTAATGACGATGTAATGTTGAATGGGTCTGATCACAGTTCTGAATCAAATACGGTATATGCCACCGGGAACCTATTGTCTTGGAACGTTGCTGGGCTTTGTTCCAAAATGGACTGTGGAGAATTGTTTGGGTTTATCTGCCAGTATGATGTTTGTATTTTTCAAGAAACATGGGCCTGTGATCCCGTTTTTGCTTTGGGGTATTTAAATTTTCATGTACCGGCTACTAAGGGCCCCAAAGGGCGTCCGATGGGGGGACTCACCATTTGGGTCCGCCAGTCCCTGAAGATCATTGTGAAAAATCTGGAGCTTAATCAAAAAGAAATTCAGCTCATTAGACTTACGAGGGACTTATCCACCTCCATTGACATTTATAATATATACGCTAGAGGTGGAAGCGCAGGAAAATCAGTGGTCCTATCGTCTCTGTATAATTTCCTAGACATTCACTCTTCTGGGAATAACATTATACTGGCAGGCGACCTAAACCGCACTTTTGAACCGCTAGACACTGGTGAGGCTTTTTTTAGGTGCGGAGGAAGATAAGATTTGGGACATCCCCGCACTCGATACAACCCCAATAACTCGCTGGACCGAGGATATTCTAGGTTTAAATGCTATGTGCCTTGAACATGGGTTAAGGGCTTTGAATGGTCGTACTAAGTCAGACAGAGTACCAGCCATGACTTTTAACAATGGGAGATATGAGAGCCGCATTGACTACGTGATATGTAGTATGCCCCTATGGTCATCTGTTACTGATATGGTTGTTATGGAAAGGCCCGAGAGTGATCACAACCCTCTATGTGTTCTTCATAAATGGTGGCTGTCTGATGCTATTGCTCCTAGTATTTGTGCTGATTCCTTACCCCCGTTGATTGTGTCAACTAATGACTTACGCAGGTTGAGGTGGACTAGCGTTAGAACAGATCCGCTGGTTTTAGAAAAAAAAAGCATGGCAACCGATACGGCTATAATGGCCCTTGAGGGTGAGGCTGGGCATCCTCCTAGCCAAAACATTGTTACCAAGGTCCATGAAGATCTCTTTAATGAAATCAAATGCCACTTTCTGAAACCGGTAAATAAAAAGAGGATCTGTGCCTATAGAGCCGCTAGATGGTACAATCACGACTGTAGGGTGGCAAGAATCTCCTTGGGAGATGCAATTAAGAATAAAAACCTGGAGGCTATTAGATCAGCCAGGAAGCAATATAAGCAGAGCATAGCTAAAGCGAAAAAAGACTGGGATGAAGCCCACTGGAATAAGTTAAAAAGTGCAAGCGACCAAAATCATTCTAGGTTATTCCGGCATATAGTCAAATGGGGACATGACAGGCTAGAAGAGGCTAGTACTAACAATGTCCCCCAGGACGCCTGGGTTGAATTCTTTAGTGAACAGTACGCTTCCAGAGATCAGACAGTAGACAGTAGATGCCTGCCTTTTTTACTAGCAGACGATGACATTTTCACGCAGAGCGAAATAGTGACTGCCCTTAAAACTGTTCGAAGTGGTCGCGCCCCTGGTATCGACGGGGTTCCAGCAGATGTTTTTTTGAATGATACAGAAAGATGGTGCAAATACATCCATCTGCTAATAAACTATATTACCAGAGGTGCAGATATCCCAGTAACCTGGCGGGTGCTGTAATCATCCCGGTATATAAAAAAGGAGATCGAGCACAGCCCTGTAATTATCGCCCTATTAGTTTAATAGATTCTATACAAAAAATAGTGGGGTGAGTAATCGTTAATAGGTTGCTCGATTGGGCCGATGATAACAACATTCTATCTCCCTTCCAGGCTGGATTTCACAGGGCAACCAGCACTGTGGATCAAGTCTTTCGTTTCCAACTGATCCAGTGGAGGACCGTGGTTCTAGGCGGAGGCAGCCTGTATGCAGCATTCGTTGATCTGCGGGCTGCCTTCGACCTGGTACCAAGGGCAAAACTGTGGGAAGTGCTTGAGACACTAGGGGTCCCTGGGGACCTGTTGACTTTAATTATGCGATTGCATGAGGGCAACTATGCCAAAATTCGATGGGGTGGGTATGGAAATGACACTGCCGAATTCCCCGTTGAGCGCGGGGTTCGGCAAGGATGCTCAATGGCCCCTACTTTGTTCACCCTTTTTATTAATGGTATTGTTTCCCGCATGCAATCTCAGGTAGTGGATGCTCCCTTTCTTGCAGGTGAAAAAGTCCCTATTTTAATGTTCGCCGATGATACCTAAATTTTATCCAAAACCCCAAGTGGTCTGCAAAAAGCCTTGGCAATATTTGATGAGTTCTGTGTAGATCACGGACTGGAGGTGAACGCGTCCAAAACAAAACTCATGGTTTTTAATCCACACAGAAATTTTAAACCAAAAAGTTCCATGAGTGGTCGCATTCTGGAAGTTGTAAAATCCTTCACTTATTTGGGGATCCTTATCTCTAATGACAATAAGTGGCAGCAACATCTTAATATTGCTACATTAAGGCACAAGCAGCTAGCCGGCACTATTATCAAGGAACATAGGAAATCACTGACTAAACCTATCAAACCACCCTTGATAATATATGAGGCAAAAGCAATTGGGTCTGCTTTGTACGGTGCGGAGCTATGGGGGCATGAAAATCTTCAGGAACTCCAAACATCAGAAAATAAATTCTTAAGGTCACTGACAGGTACCCCACAGAGCAGTCCGCTATTGCCCCTGCGTTATGAGCTAGGCAGGAGAGAAATTTCGGAAATGGCAAAATTACGCCCGATTTTATACTGGCGTAGGCTCTGGACTACGCCAGAGCTCTCCCACTACGCGGACGGGTTCATAGATGTTATTAAAGCTGACCGTTATAATAAAATCAGATGGCTTAAAACATTAAAGATTGCATTGTTTGATTTAGGACTAAATTCTTTATGGACCGATCCAGCTGGGGCTTCATTTCCCGCTAAGTCCACTTTAAAAAACATTTTCTGGGAATATGTTGTTAATAGGAGTATGCTCAGTACTAATAGTGGGACCATGACCACCAGTTTCCTAGAAGTTAAGATGTACCCTATTTATGAAATGTATTGGGATTACATAACGAACCCCATGGACAGAAAACTGCTCTTCCAATTGAGGGTAGGTTCGCTCCCCCTCCGTAATTTAACATCTAAGTGGAAATCAGGGGGTGCAGCAATTTGTCCAGTCTGTGGGGTAGGAAAAGAAACTCTTGGTCATTTTTTGTTTTCTTGCCCAGTATATTCTGCCCCAAGGCGAGCTTGGTTGGCTTCTATGTGCTGGAACTTAGGCACAAAAAGTAGCATGGTAGCGCTGCGTATTGTAAAATCCACTTCTGTAAATTGGATCATAATTGCCACACAAAGTACTTGGGGTGGGCGTGGGTCATAAGGCAGAGATTGCTGGTAAGCTAATTACTCACTGCCAAGTTGATCAGAGACTGCTAGACAATTGTCTATTCTCTGTAACTGCTTACTAATAGTTCAGAGACTGCTAGACTAATGTTTATTCTCTGTAAATCTTATTTTAGCTGATCAGAGATTGCTAGACTTGTGTCTACTCTCTGTAAACGCTCATTTAATGTATCATCGGTATGAAATTTTAATGGTATGATTTTTTGAGGATTTTTTACTGTCATTGTGATTATCATTTCTTTGGTATTCTTAATAGTAATGAACTTTGCACCTGTATCTATGACGCGTTATAGTTTTTCTAAATTGTGTAATGTGCTGCGTCTAAATGACTGTAAATTTAATCGCTTTTTATTATATGTTTGTATGTCTGCTTTTATGAGTAATACTCGAATAAAGCACTTTTGAAATTGAAATTGTTCAAGTTACAGACAACAGATTTCGATGTATTGATTTAGTGCAGACAAGGGCATTGTGTTTTTTTTATATATTGGGAATGATATGGAGATTAAAACATTTGATTGTGAAAAAGGTCATGGTTTCCAGTAGGCCCCTATAGACCCATTGCTAGTTTTTATAATTAGAGAATGCTAATGCTCATATTGTCACACAGCAGTGCTTAAGTTGTAAAATATTAAGAGCAGGCGCTCAAACATTTGTAGGCAGCCACACCCACTTCCCTGGCTCCATCCACTTCCTTCATTGGCTCCACCCACATCCTCAACTGGGTCTGCTGAAAGCTAGATGAAATACGAAATGTGAATTCCTACCTTGGAAATATGATGGTTGACTTGAAACACGTATTGGTTTTCAAGCTCCTTGGGAAGGATATCTTATTGAAATCAAGGCAAAACCGCAAAAGAGACTGGATGTCATGACTTCTGGAAAAGAAGATAAAGACTCAAAAGTAATGCTGAAAAGACTATCTACTTCTGTTGTGTTTTGAGTCTCCCAGGTATTGCTTTTCAAATAGCACCCTAAGCTGCTCTGGACCAGACAGTTAGTAAAAGACAATACCACACCTTACACACTTCTCAACACTTTTGCTCTGAGAATTTAGGGAATTTACCACTGATATATGTACATTTTGTTGCCAAAGGATATAGGACATTATAGAGCTTAGATGCTCAAGCTCACTTTGAAGGCATCTATCACATGAAAAATATATTGGGCTCTGCTAGATGCACAATATGCACATCTCTGAAATATGCACAACCCAAACTGATTTATGCGCATCATTCAGCCCTGTATTATGCCAATATGGACTGGTAAAACATCTGATTATATGCATATATCAGATCTCTAAAATGTGCATATATCATAGGCTCATGTAAAATGTTATGTCACAGATATCATATGCCTATACTATGCAATGCAAACCATTTGCATATGCACAGTATGTAGTGCTGTGTAATGCTGTGGCATCTGAAAATTAAACTTTTCAGATTTGCAGATGATTTAAGCATTGCATTGCATATAATGGTGGTCTGCAAACTGGACAAACCCAAGTCAACCTGTCCACCTGTGCGGGCTTCTATTTGGACCACTCACACTGCACTCACAAAGGCACATCACTCTTCCTGCACTCATACAGGCACACCACTCTGCCCTCACTCATACAGGCACATTGACCAGCCTGTACTGATACAGACACACCCCTCATTATACAAGCAAACAGGCACATATCACTCACCCTGCACTCATACAGGATACAACACTCACCCTTCACTCATACAGGCACACTACTCACTCTGCACTCATACATACACAACACTCACCCTGCACTCATATATGCACACAACACTCATCCTGGCCTACACTCATACAAGCACACTATTCACCCAGCACTTATACAGGTACACCACTCACCCTGCACTCATACAGGCACACCACTCACCTTGCACTAATACAGACACACTGCTTGCTCTAATTTCATACAGGCATACTACTCACCCTGCTCTCATACAGGCAGAATAGCACTCACCCTATACTCATACAGTACACACCACTCAACCTACACTCATACAGGACACACACAACACTCACCCTTCACTCATACAGGCACACTATTCACCCTGCACTCATACAGGCACACTACTCACCCTGCACTCACACAGGCACACTACTCACCCTGCACTCACACAGGTACAAAGCACTCACCCTTAACTCATACATGAAGACAACATAAAGACTCATTGCATGCATAAAAATCTGTAGAATTTTGGATATACATTATCACACATTAAGTCCGTTTAATACCTTTAGAGGAACACCCTATTTCCAGTCACGGCCCCTATAGGGTGTGCCACCGGGCGGTGACGTGGGAGGGGAAGGGTGGATGATTGTACAATGTGGCAAACTGACATTTTCAGGTAAAAAAAAAGAATTTTGTTTCGTGCTCTGCATCGCCAAATGCGATGCAGCGCATGCAACAAAATTTGTTGTATTTTGTTTTCCAATACTTACCTGAAATTGTCCGTTTGCCGCATTTTACAACCCCCCACCCTTCCCCTCTCCCGCCCCACGTCAACGCCTCGTGGCACACCCTATACGGGCTGTGGCTGTTGATTTCTGAAAACAGAACATTTATGGTTAAATCAATCCATGCACTGAGAAACTAACAAGGAACACTCTGTGTTCCTCATTCCAGCAGCTGTGATTAATGGTATCTCTTCATTGCTGTGGGCAATAAAGATCTGGACACTACTAGGGGTTGTTGCTGCATTTAAAGAATCTGTACAGAGTAATTTTGCAGTTAAAATATTCACACTAGACACAGGGGAATGGGCATTTTTGTGAACTGCAAATGGTAGCTTCCCTTATTGATACACAAGTAAAATGCCAAAGACGAAATTGCACGTCCCTTCTTGTAATGGAAACCTTCTTCCATGTGCAGGGAGGCCAGGAGATTTGTAAGACGGAGTTTGGATGGCATCACCATATCAAACTTACAAAAGGCATCACTCCGTTTACAGCATTCATGCTGTGATGTGTTA
Source organism: Lissotriton vulgaris (assembly GCF_964263255.1). Taxonomy (NCBI): domain Eukaryota; kingdom Metazoa; phylum Chordata; class Amphibia; order Caudata; family Salamandridae; genus Lissotriton; species Lissotriton vulgaris. The sequence goes on along the minus strand of NC_141692.1, from coordinate 1,997,119 downwards.
ACTGCTATTATTATTACATACCTAATGAAAATGTCCCGCTCATCCAGTAGACAGTCATCTGGTCAATGGAGACATGCGGGGTGGGGCTGCAGCCTGGCTCCAATCCACAAAGGAACACTACAGCTCACAAGAGGTGAGGCATTTGGCAGCACGGATACGTCTGCTATCCTGCTGTTGGAGGCTACAGTGGTGACAGGAGCAAGGTACACCATGCTTAGTTTAAAAACAAGCATTAAAAATGCAATAGGTCTCGCCTTTAATTAAGTTAAAGTCATTGCTTTGCTATACAATATCATTAGCAAAGCAAATAGCTTTAACTGAATCAAAGGCGAGACCTATTGCATTTTCAATGCTTGTTAGTGTAGCCACCTGCTTTTAGGATTGCTGGATGTGCTCCTTGGCAGCCAATTTTAGTAGTTTAAATGTTTTCTTAAACCCATCTCTTCAAATAGAAGCAGCTCCCATCTCAGCAGACAAAGGGACGCATAACCTCTGCAACCCTTCTTTAGACCAATGCAACGAGTGACAAGGCACGTGATTAGTTGAATATCTTAATATCCACCAAGTATGAAGACCAACTAATTCGTGACATCTGCAATGAATATGTATGAGAAACTATTTTAACCCCTTCGCTGCTAGGCCTTTCCCTCCCCCTGCTAAGCCTTTTTTTGGCTATTTGGGGTAGTGCGTGCTTAGGCCCCTGTAACGTTTTGACCACATAAGGTATCCATGCCAAATTTGTGTCCTTTTCTTTCAACATGATGGGGATTCTAAAGGTACCCAGGGTTTCTGGATTCCATGGGAGGGGTCCCAGAAATTAGCCAAAATATAGCTACATTTTGTTTTTTTAGGAAAAATGGGAAAACCGGCTGCAAATAAAACCGTCTGGGTTTTTCCCTGCAAATGTTATCAATAAAGGGTTTGTGGGGCTGAATTCATTATTTCCTCAGCTTTTAGGGAATGACAGACTTTTGTCAGAAAACCTACATTTTTTACACAGTTTGGCATTTTTCTGGTACATAGCCTATTTTTGATATTTTTTGTGCTTTCAACCTCCTTCCACTTAATGGTAGAAATGGGTGTGAAAGTAATAATGGGTCCTAGAAAGCTATACATTTTAACCCCCATCATCAAATACTAAAATAAAGGACCCCCTGAAAATTCTAGACGTGCCTAGGACAGGGAAACAATTCCTAATAAAGTAACATTCTTAGCTAGCTAGGGACTATATGTAAATCAAATCTTAGACAAGGAACATAGACTCAGTGTACTACAAAAATATGGTAAAATAACATTTTATTCATATAAAAGTTTTTTAAAAAGTTGGGACATAAACAACCATAATAGAGCATAAACATGACATGTAAATCAAAAATGTAAAAACATTTGTCAAATTAATGAAATAATCAGTTTAGACAATACAATGAAACAAAAAACCCAAGGACAATACAAAGCAAAATGAATATTCTAGTGGTATGGACCACAAGTGGCTGAAAGTTGTAGATGAACGGTCTTGGAAAACTGATTCTACAAAAGACACTATGTGCACTTGATATGTAGACACCTTGTAATATGAACTGTTGTGGATAAGTAATTCTGCACAGGATGCTTCGTCCACTATAGTCGACTTATAGTTGAATGATAAAACGCAAAAGGCTCACAAAAATGGAGACTGGTACTTTAGTGGTGCTTTGGCCCTAGACACCTTATCAAAGAGTAACAAGTATCGGAAGAGCCTGATGTCAATTTCAGTATGGATGTGAAAGGAAATTGTCAATAAAAAAATGATAAATGTGTTGTCAAAGAAGGAAAAACGTTCACTTGTTGCATCTCTAAAAGTAGCGAGTATGTGGGGATGGCGTCTGCATGCTCTTTTTCCAGTGATCAGCCAGGCTAGCTTGAATATAGTGGTAAAGTGGTGAGCAAGGGACCCACATCTAGGCATACCCTGGAAAAATAGGGCGAACAAAGCAAACACAAGGAGATGATGGACGGAGCGCTCAAACTTTTCAGACAATCCCTCAGTCACAGATCTGGGTTCAAACCATCATAATTCTTTAGCTCACTTCGCCACGCTAAAGTGCACGCACTTTACACTGAACAGCAGTTCTAAAGTGCCCAGAGGCCTAAAACTACCGACACAATGTCAGAAATAAAGCTGGGAGAAATGCAAAAAGTTTTGGGATGACCCGGCAAAAAGGAACTAGTCCAACAGCTACTATAAGTGGTCAGTGGCAGAATTAAAGCAGAATTAACAGTGGTTCTTACTCCACACTATCATACTAACTACACACATACTTAGACATTCACACATCACACAACACTATGCAAGGATGGTCTTTGATGGAGTGGAGACCGATGGTTTGGTATCCTGGTTGGTTCTGTAAGTTCCAGGATAGGAACAGACGCCAACGCGCGTTTCGGTGTGCGGTCCCCGGGCGAAATATTCGATTTTTCCACAGGTATGATTTGATTCTTAACAATAAAGGGCCCTCTCTCTCTCCCCCCTCGTGCACAATATTAAAGAATCTCTAGGGGCGAGTACTTATGATGTTCAAATATCCTCATTACCCTATCCCCCCAGATGTTAAAAGATCTTGACACCCTGTTAATTCTGCTTTCCTACTCTTTCTTATATTTATGTATATATTTTTTCACTGGATTGTCTCAACCTATCTACAAGAAAAATGAACTTTAAATTAAAAAATAATTTTGATAAATTGGAGCCAATGTATTTTTGAAGTGTCCCTCGCGGGTTCTGGGTACGTCACATAATATAGTGGACCTCATTGAGGCCATCTATTAGACCATACAGGACAGGTTCTCCTCTCTTGTTTGATCTTTATTGTCCCCGTCGACCTGCCTTTAATTGATGTGGGGTCCCCCTCTGGTTTGAAGATATTATAATCTTAGCCTAGAAACACAGCCATTGCTTCCGAAATTATGCCCACAAATTTAAACCACACCCACAGTGAACTAGCACCTAGTCTTGTACAGATCTGGCCACAAGCTGAGGAAGTAGAAGCCAATAGTGCCCCAGTCCATGGCTTTTTGGATAGCTGTCAACCTGGGCTTGCCTCCTCTAAAGCGTATAGTCTTCCCAAAGTCATTGTTGTTGTGTTTGTAGTAATTATATTGTAAACACTATATTGCTGTCTGTCCCCGATGAGGCTTCAAAGCATAATTTGGGTGGGCAAGTAGTGGATTAACATGGACATGTCCACAGCCCAAGCTTATCAGTGGCCATCTCTTTATACGCCTTGCAGCTCCCACCATTGATGAAACATGTAGGACCCTGCTGCAGGGACTACCTTCCCGACAGTACAAGTAAGGAGAAAAAAACGATATTTCCCAAATACAAATAAAGTTGCTTTTGGCAGCTCCCAGGTCTCTTGTTTGCTGAACGTCTTGGTCACCACCTTGCCCAAATCCTATTCCAGGTGGTCACAAATCTTCTGGGATAGGTCCTGGTGAGTAATGCCACTGAAATTCCTGATGCTCTACATCCTAGGCGAAGGTTCATATGAAATACTCAGAGAGGCAATAAAAGATGAAACAGCCAGTGCTGTGGGACTGTAGTGTAGTTCCTATATTCCCAATAGGCTCTGCGCATTGGAATAATATATCCTATAGATTAGACGTAGGACTGAGGTCGACTAGGTCTCTATCGAATATACTAGACCTAATTGTGTGTGCCAGCTAGCTCAGAGGTCACTAGAAACTTTCTCGAATTCGCGAGAAGGGATTAGTTTCTTAGTTTCTGACAACCGCATAAACATGACAACTTTGTTTCCCCAAGATAAACTGATCTTCAGAGTCGTGGAATCAATAGATAGATATTTCACTCAGTTAATTGTGCATGCTTCGTTTCACCAGAGGTGCAGAGAAAGTAGAAAGACAGGCGTTTTCAATAAAAGGTTTTTATTGAACAGTCTTCTTTCTCAAGCAAAAGAAATTAACTGCTACAATCGTAATACTGGTTGCAAAATACAATGCGTACAGTACGAAGAGTAATATAAATGAATAATGTAAAAGCATTTTATGGTTTCCAAGCCATATAAAATAACACACATAAATAGCAATGACTAAAAGTATTCAACTGGTGCTTCTAAAATACGCCTACCCCGGTGTACCTAACCTAGGTCTAGTACAAGGGAAGAAGTAAGTGAGGTGTAGCCTTAGATTCAGTATTCTTTGCCAAGAATCTTCTCCAAGATTTCTCTAAGGGTCTAATCAGCTCCATACCTTGGTTTTAGAATGAAGGAGGTCTGGTATCTCTCTCTCAGGACTTGATTGCCCAGCAACCCGCGCAAGGGTAGCCTGGAAACACTGGAGCTGTATTTCTCGGCAGGAGAAAGGACAGCGTCTCTCAGTGCATCAGCTGGAGGGTCGGCTTCCCTCGGCACTTTCTGCAGTGAGATGCGTCGGGCAAGTAAATAGTCGAACTGCTCCAAACCACTGTGTGTTTGTTTGGGCATGTGTGGCATATTTATACCTTGAAGGTGCCGAGTTTGACGTAGGGTTTGACATAAAACGTCATCAAAGATTCTCAATTCTTTGAAAACTCCATGAGATCTTGGATAAATCAATATTCAAGCAGGAGGAAGTCCCTAACTGCTGAAGGCGGGGTTTTCCAAGAAATCGCTGTAGATTTTCGGAACTAGTGGAAGTAGCCATGCAGTATTAGGACTGCATGAGCCGTGTCTTAATATGGTTATGATTTCTATGCCTATATAAGGATACAGTATTTTAAATCTATATAAGGGCATGAATCGGGAAAATTACACTAGGGTCCTAAAACGCTATACAAGAGGGATTCCTTTATGTCCTGGCCAGATTTTGCTACCCTGATGACAATTGTAAACAGCGACAGCATCTGCAGAGAAGGCACTACAAATTGATGTTGTTGACAGCCGGAATCTACTGCAGATCGCAAGTCTCACTTTTGAACTGCCATCAGGCTTCACAACGCATGGGTGTGGTAAAGGGTTGATGATTTAATATTGTAAATTTCTTTGTCAAAGAACCAGTCTATATACAAGACCTTCACAATTTAATGTGACCTTAACCATGTTGACCATGGACTAAGGAATTCCCCTTGCACAGAGGACACTGATCCCTTTTTCCACACCCAACATGGTCAGTGTTTTAACAATGCAGTCTAGTATTTTAGAAATCCTTGACGCGCATGGAGAAGGCACACTGAGGCCCAGATTCTAAAAGCAGACAGGCAAAGCAGAGCAGCACTGAAAGATGCTACACTGCGTTGCGTGACAGGTAGGTAGCAGGACAGCGCCATATTCACATGGGCATGGCTCTCTCCTCCCCTCTCCCTAGCACCGGCACTGATTTGAGCTGCCAAGTGCAACACTCACACCTTAGTGCCATAGCGATAGGGTGTGTGCACTCGTTTAGCATAGGTTTTGTACAGGAAACGTAGCCTTCCTGTACAAAATGCAATTCTTAGACAAATGGAAAAGTTTTTCTTGATTTGTATGTGTGTTGTACAGAGCAGCACGCAGACACAGTTGGGAATGTTTATTGCCTGCTTTTCAGCTGCATACATTTTTGGCACTAAATCCTTTCTACTGATGTTAGTGAATAGGGTTTGCCATCAAAAAGCATGGGTGGTTCCATGTACCACCCATGCAAGGTCCCTTGATACAAAGTATTGCAAAGCAGCATTTTCCGATACTGTTACTTTTCCATACAAGCCAGCGCAAATACCTAATTGCTTTGGTTTGTAAATCCCAAAAATGGTTTAGCGTTGGTTTAGCACTACAAAAGTAACGCCGCCCTGATGCTAAACGTTTGAGAATTTGGGTCGTAATGTGCAGCTGTGGGGGGATTGTGGGGAGAAGGAGCCAAGGGCTGCTGGAGAGTTAGAGAAGGACCTGCTGTGGCGTTCTGGGTGAACACCCGGGGCGGATCAGGCCCTTCATAGACCTGTGAGATGGGAGGCGTCAGGGCCCGGGAGGGGCATTGACCTCGATCACTGTGAAAAGATGGGAAGGGGGAGGCACCAGTGTAAGTGCCACAGCCCTGTACAATACATGGATGTTGGGCTATGTTGGGGGGTGTGAGATTGTGGTTCATGTGCAATGAGGTCACAGCTAGTTCACACCTTCACAATTCATCTAATTATCCATGTGGGTCAGGGTCAAACATGCACATTGATGACATATACCAGAGTATACCTTTTTGTGCATTCAATGTCCCTACATTCATCCATGCTGGTACACGTGAGTGAACATATACATGACATACCTGTGTGGTTTGGAATGTTTTATTCCCATTCTGGGAAGTGTCTGAGCTGGAGGGGTGTGTGGCCAGTTTAAGACCACATTATGGGGTTGCACAGTGATGGGAAAACCAGAGTCCTTGGCGGGATTAATATGAAGAGGAAAGTTCATACCGCAGCCAGATTGCTGTGTAATTGGTACAAGAGCAGATATGGCCGTCTATGGCCGTCTATGTCGGGGTCCAGGTGAATGTTGCAGAGTGTTTCGGGGGACAGTGGGAGGTGTTGTTCCAGGGCATGATGCATAGTGCTGAACCAGACAGGCCATGTGTCAGGTATGGATGCTACTGCCTCCTTCCTCACACTCAACATCCTACTCCTCTGAGATGTCTTCTGTGTCCAGCGTGTCAGGTGTGTGTGGTGGTGTTATGGCTGCATCACTGTGGGGCACTGACACATCAGGGTGCAAATCTAATAGGGCTGCATCACTTTGTGCCAAAGAAACATCAGGGGGTGAGATATGTGTGTCGAAGTTTCAGCATCAAGTATCTGGGACAGGCTCTGTGGCAGCAATGGCAAGATGAGGATCTGCAAGGCCTGGAAGACCCCAGCTACATCGCCCTGGGGTTCAGCCGTGTCTGCCCGACTTCCAGCCTGCATCCGCTCCATGGCCTCCATTGTCCTGCGCATCTGTGCCAACTCCGTGCTGTCATCGCTGGAGTCTGTCTGACTATACAGTTCTTGTATCCGAGTAATGGCCATGGCGAGGTCAGTCAAGAATTGTCAGTGAGAATGGTGCAGACAGTGGCTGGCTGTTAGGGACTGTAAGTGGTCACTGATGGGACTCAGACACCGACATATGGCATCGAGTTTGGCTGCCACGAGCTCGAAACCCACCCTCAGATGATCAGCCATGCAGCGATTGAGTGGCACCAGGACCCAGGAGCACAGTGGTCACCAGCAGAGCAGCGGCCCCTCCCCCTTGACACCGGGGGCATTCAAGAACTCCTCGCGCATCCCGCTTCGCGGGACACGCAGCGATTGACCGGCACCAGGACCCAGGAGCAATGTGGTCACCAGCAGAGCAGCGGCCCCTCCCCCTTGACACCGGGGGCATTCAAGAACTCCTCGCGCATCCCGCTTCGCGGGACACGCAGCGATTGACCGGCACCAGGACCCAGGAGCACAGTGGTCACCAGCAGAGCAGCGGCCCCTCCCCCTTGACACCGGGGGCATTCAAGAACTCCTCGCGCATCCCGCTTCGCGGGACACGCATCAATTGACCGGCACCAGGACCCAGGAGCACAGTGGTCACCAGCAGAGCAGCGGCCCCTCCCTCTTGACACCGGGGGCATTCAATAACTCCTCGCGCACCCGCTTCGCGGGACACGCAGCGATTGACCGGCACCAGGACCCAGGAGCACAGTGGTCACCAGCAAAGCAGCGGCCCCTCCCCCTTGACACCGGGGGTGATTTAAACAAGAACTACTTCCGGCCCCACAGGACATGCGCGGGAGTGCGCCGGGCTAAGCCCGGGCAAAGAGCGGGCCGTCTGTGGCCGTCCTGGGCAGGAGGAGGCCGGGCAGGGCCAAGTCCTTTGGTTCTACAATCCAGGTACTTTGTGATTTACTTGCCACTAACAGTTCGGACTAGTGATCCGGAGTCATGGGGAAACTGAAACTGACAGAAGACTCTGGTGATTCAGTAGATGGAGTGCCAAAGGGTGGGAAAAAAGCCAAAAAATGTAAAACCAAGCAATTGGCCAAGCGAATGACTAACACAGGAGCCAACTGTGTTATGGATCGAATAGACGATCTGATACAAGATTGTGGGGATATACTGACCCAAGCTCCCAAAATTGTTGAGTAATCTGATGAGGGGACTACGAAAACAGGGTCTGATCTGCACAAAAGGCAGGAAAAGGGTGCGGTGAAAATTCCTGACATGTTTTTGGGTAAATCTGTAATGGGGACAGGGGCTAACACTGTGCCAAAAGTTGAGAATGAGTCATGTGTTGATCAACCGAATCCACCTGTGGAATCTGATGTCAGTGTTGTTGACTTAGAACCATTATTTAGCTCCAATAGGTTCTCTGTTTTGTCACAGATAGGGAGTGAGGACTCAGCTGGAGTCTTGTTGACGCCTACCATTATTGAAAATCCTATATCTGTGTCTGGGCACATTGATGTACCGGTGTCCCCCGAGCACACAACCAGTTCCCTCTGGGTAATTATCAAACAACTGTGTGGTTTGGTGGAGACGCTGCAAGTTAAAGTCGATCTCCTGACTGTTATAGTTAATGCCCAAAAAGATTCATCAGGACAAGGCACACCTAACCCTATAAAAGCTCGAATGACAGGCCAAGCAAATAACAGCACGGCTGGAGGAAAGATCTGTGTTCCACCTGCTCCCTTGCCAGCTACTCCACCTATATCTAACTTGCTGACAAGGAAAGAAAGGGGGAACACCCAACCAATAGGCAATCCCCATGCAAAGGGGAATAGCTTGATAAACGCGCCCAAAAGCGTCCCCACAAAACCTAATGTTTTACATATGGATAGAAATAGAAAGGGTGAGAACAAAAAGGAAAGTTGTCAACAAGAGCAGAGATCGAGTTCCCTCAAATCATTTAGTCTCCACCGAAATGATCACACTAATCACACACAGGCGGTTTATATGGTGAACGTTCCTAAAACACCTATGGGACGAGACCATGAGACTCCGGATTCCTTAACGAATAAGACAATCCATTGGATTAGGTATATCAGGGGATGTAGGTCTGTTATCAGGGAGGACATTCTAAAAACCACTAGAATTGCATCTCCTATGATTGTACCTATGATTGTATTGAGATAGTCCTAAAAAACCCGAAGATAGCAGAGGGTTTGCTAGCCGTGGAATACAGAACTTGTTCCCCAGATAACTCCCGGATACAAATGAGATCTCGACCCTATCAGAGAAGGGCACTGATTAGTGAAATGACAGAGAGGAATATAGGTATGCCCAGTTCTGGTTTGAACTGTAACGATTGACTCCAGATTCAGTATAGAGAAGCACCATCAAGGGAGATAAGTAGTGAGGTCTCAAATCATGCACTAATTGTAATGGACCCCACTTTCTCTACTATAGAACCCCCACTCTTAGGGTTGTTAACTGTACAGAATAAAGTATCAGACACCACCCAGGATATTAATAAATCTATAAATCCTCCTGTTCCCACTGGGTCACTTCTTTCCTGGAACATCGCCGGACTGAGAACACAAATGGACTCCCCAGAGTGGGCTTCTTTTATCAGCCGGCATGAAATATGTTTATTCCAGGAAACCTGGGCTCTGGAGCAGTTGCATTTCCCGGGGTACTTAAATTATGGAGTCTTGGCAGAAAAGAAAGGAAAAGGTCGACAGTCAGGCGGCCTGGCGATCTGGATTAAACAAGATCTTGCTGTAACTGTTAAGGTAATTTCTACCAAGCATAGGGATCTTCAAGCCCTCTTGCTGGAGTTCGCGAAGCGAGACCCTATTTACATATATAATGTATATGCCAGAAGTACCGGGGGAAAGAACTCGGAAATTCTAACACTTCTGGAGGAACACCTAGAAAGTAACCCTCTCCACCCTAACAATATTATTATAGGGGGAGATTTTAATGTAAATTTTGAACCTCTCCTGAATGACAATTGGGACCTTTCAGACGAAGAAGATAGGGCATGGGGGGTCCCTAAATTGGATTTAGCACCCATCAAAAGATGGACGCAAATTGCTATTCAACTTAATTCTCTCTGCTTAAACAAAGGAGTCAGATCTGCCAACGGTACAACACCGGGTGATAAAAGGGGGGCTAATACATATAAGACTGGCCCCCGGCAGAGTAGAATAGACTACGTCCTTTTCAGCCTGAGCCTGTGGAGGTATTTGCAGGATATGCAAATTGTAGACAGAGTAGAGAGTGATCATAATCCCCTATTGGCCAAAATATCTTATTGGGAATCATCAGCTCCTGCAAAAAGGGCGACTGAACCCTCTACTCCAGTGGATGTAGTTATCACTAATGATATGAGTCACGTCCGCTGGAATAAGGTCGCAGTCAATCAGGAGATTGTAGATTTTATAGCTGGTAAGCTTATTCGGGCAGCAAATGATCTGAAGGGGGCAGTGATTGAGGAGCGTTCAACTATTGGAAATGATAGTGTAACCAGGATACATGAGGCTTTTTTTAAGGACCTACGAACAGTGTTTGTCAAGCCTTCCCAAAAAAGTGATTCTTGTAAACAACTCCCTCCACACTGGTATTCAGCAGACTGTAGGCAGGCTCGCTTGGAGTTAGGTAGAGCCCTTAAAAATGGCTCAAGTTTAAATGTCCATGTAGCTAGGGCAGCGTATAATTCGGCCATTTTCAAATCCAAGCGTTTGTGGGATGAGCAGAGGTGGGCAGACCTGCAGGAAGCAGGACAACATAAAGACCCACGAAAATTCTGGAACATCTGTAGGAAGGGTCTGGATAGTAACTCTGACAAACCACAGAATTGGGTCCCGCAGGATAAATGGGTATCCCATTTCAAACCTCAGTTTGCGATGGCAGTAGGGCAAGATTCCTCTGCTAAGGTGTCTTTTACACCATTTTTGGAGGATCCATTTACCTTGGGGGACGTTCAGCTCGCACTGGATAACGTTGTTCCTGGTAGAGCGCCAGGAATTGACGGCATCCCAGCTGATCTATTCCTACAAGATAGGGATTCTTGGGGACCATATATACTACTATTGGCAAATGCAGTGGCAAGGGGAGCATCGGTCCCTTCTTCATGGAACGGGGCCGAAATAATTCCAGTCTACAAGAAGGGGGACAAATCCCAGCCTGGAAATTATCGACCAATTAGTTTGATCGACACTACCCAGAAGATCATTGGTAGGCTTATTTTAAATAAGGTTCAGGACTGGGAAAGGGAGTACAGCATTTTGTCCCACTTGCAGGCTGGCTTTCGAACTTGCGTTAGCACGGTCGATCAAGTTATGCATTTTACTATGCTATACTGGAAGACGGTCCTAATTGGCAAAGGCAGCCTCTATGCCGCCTTTATAGATCTAAGGGCAGCATTTGATCTGGTCCCTCGCCAAACGCTATGGAAAGTACTCAATGAAATGGGAATGCCAGGGGAACTTTTGTTTCTAATAAGTAAGCTCCACCAGGAGAACTTTGCCCAGAATAGGTGGGGTAGTCCTGGTAATGTCACACCACAGTTCCCGGTAGAAACAGGTGTCCGCCAAGGATGTGTCCTGGCACCAACATTATTTTCCCTATATATAAATGATGTTGCAAAAATGTTAATTGATTCTAATGTTGATGCTCCTATTCTTGCTGGAGGCAAAATCCCTATATTAATGTTTGCAGACGATTGTCTTATAGTTTCAAAAACACCGAGCGGGTTACAGAAGGCCCTGACAATTTTCGAGGACTTCTGTGTCGCCCGTGGTTTGGAAGTTAATGTTCTTAAATCTAAGTACATGTCTTTTAATGCACCTAAAGCCAACAGGGGTACTGTACACATGAGTAGCGGCCCACTTGAGAAGGTGCAGGCATTTAGCTATCTGGGTATCTGTATTCAACAGGACTTATCCTGGAGGCAGCAGATTGATTTGGCAACCCTGAAGCACCGACAACTTTCAGGAGCTTTGACTATAGAGCATTCTAGGTCTTTGACTAAACCGATAAGTCCGGTGTTAGCGGTTTACAATGGCAAGGTAGTTAGTTCTACTCTGTATGGTGTGGAAATGTGGGGAAATGAAAGGATAAAGGGGATGACTGTCTCTGAAAACACATTTCTTAGAAAACTAATAAGGTTACCACAAAGCACCCTATTGAATCCTCTGTTTTATGACATGGGTATATCACCAATAGCTCTAATTGCATCCCTGCGCCCAATATTATATTGGAGGCGAATCTGGACTACACCGGAACTGGAAACATACACCAGAGGGCTGTTGGACGTGATTAATAGTGACGGTTCCCGGAAAGTTAAATGGCTGGGACACATTCAAAATCTTTTGATTGAGGTAGGAATAGGTGAATTGTGGAAGGATCCATTGCACGCCAGGTTCCCACCAAAGAAGACACTCAAGACTTTGTATTGGAACTTGGTGGCCACAAAGATTTTTAGTACTACTCCTTCACAATCTCTTCTAGGTCTATTCTTAGAAATCAAGATTGTCCCAAACTTGAGGATTTCTCTGATGTCATTACTAAGCCCCTTGACCGTAAGCTTTACTTTCAGCTAAGAGTGGGAAGCCTGCCTGTAAGGGCATTCACTAATAGATGGACCAGCGGGGGCAAGGTTGGCAGTTCGGCTGGACTGTTCCCATGAGGCACAGGGTCAGACTGATTTGCATATAGCCATGTCTGAACTGCGGTGGCAGAGTGGGCTAAAGAACGGTGATGGATTAAACCCAGATCTTTTGACTGGGTGTGAGTGTTTGATTGGTTCAGATGCTCCGTCCATTACCACCCCCTTTTGTGCCATTGTGCCCATCTCCCGCCATCCCCCCAGTCCCTGGTCGTTACTCACCCTGTTGGGTCAGGTCATATCGAGCTGTGTCCATACCACCGACTCCATGCACCGTCTCTGCACTGATTACTGTGGCCACAATTTCCTCCAGCTCAACCAGGTCTTCCTGTGGCCCAGGAGTCCCACATCCAGTCGCCTTTGCTGCCTTCCTATTGGCAGTGAGTTTCTCCTTGGTTTGGCTGTACACTTCATGCCCGCGCATCTTGACCTCCTCCATTGACCTCCTCGCCACTCCGACTTCATTCACGTTGGGGACAATGTACTGCCATATTTCTGTTTGTGTTGCCAATGACGCAGAGGAGGTGAGTTGTTGTTAGTTTTCTATCACCTCTGTGACGATGATCCGGTCTTCCTGCGGACTGAACTCCGTCTTCCTCTTTCTCTTCTCCTTGCCCTTCTCTTGGGTTCCTGGCTGCTCCTCCGTGGGGTTTCTGGGGTTCGGGTTGTCCTTTGCACTTGGTCCGGGTGCATCCATGGTGCTACACAGTTTGGATTGGTTATGGTTTATTTTTTATTTTTGCTTTTTACAGTGCATTTTCCCTAAGATTTATGGAAGGGAACATGTGCAAGCTTCGTAAATGCTTTTAATTGTTTATGTTATGTATATATGTAAACTTTTATGATTCTATAGAATGAATAAAGGTATTTGATCTGAATGAACTTTACAGATAGCTCTGAAAGGTGTTATGTTTATGGAAGTCCAAAGAGAGGAGTCCAGGAACATTGTAGAATCTGCTCCTGCATGATAGAATGTAGCTATACAGATGTGTAAGCGGTTATCACAGTGTGTGCTCTTATATCTGTGCTGTCTCTCATAACTTTTACACTCTACTTACACAGCATACACTGCTAATATCAAGCAAACCACTCGCACAGCTTAAGTCACTGACAACGTATACACCGCTCACATAGTCTGTACTATTGAAGTTGAGCATATCACTCAGTGAGCATACACCACTGTTTTCATGCTCACCACTTATGCAACTGGCACCACGGAAACTACGTACATGACCACTAGGTTTACGTAACTGACCTGAAACACAGCTTGCAGCACTGAACTCACGAATACCACCCACGCAGCTTATATCGCAAGAAGACAACAGCTTGGAGCTTCTACCATGGAAATCACACAAACTGCCTAAATACTTTAAACACTGTATACACACTGCTAAGGTCAACAACATCAAGTACAACTCCTATGCATCTTATACTACTGATATAAGTAGTGGCCTAATAAAGCAGCTACCCTGATCTAAAAAAAGCTGTCATTTTCTGGAAATGGTGATGTCTCCTTATTGCATTTTGGGGCTTTTTGTGTTGCTGGAGTTAGGCTGAGTCACTCAAGTAGGGTAGTATTTTATTAGAAGATTTGTTTGAGCACTATGAGGTAAGAACTTTGTAAAGCTTATCAGAATATAAAAGGTTCATTTTGAGAAATATGAACACAATCCAAGTTTTGAGCCCAGGTTTAAGGTTTGCAGGGCACACCCCTGGATGTGTAGTTCTTAAAAATGGCTGAGTATGTTGGGTTTCCCGGGGTAGGGGCTGGGCTGTGCTGAGGCCCAAACAACACAGCCCCCCATCAATCTAACAGGTAATTTTGTGATAGGAAATGTAGTAGTATCCAGCATTTTGGGCTCTTTTTGTCACAGGAACTATGCAGAGCCACATAAGAGACGTTTTGTTTTTTTATCAGAAGTATGGAAACACAGAATAAAAGTAGATTTGTAAAAATGAATTACATTTCTCCCCATTATTGGCCTCCAAAGCCAGCGCGCAAGAAAGATCTAAATTTCACAAATTTCCCTCTGAATCGCATGATAGTAGGTGTAACATCAAATTTGCACTATTCCTAGTCTCAGTATCTTTTGCACATTACAAATGGATAACTTTCATTCTTATCCCTTTTTCATTCATCTAGGGGCCGATTCCGATTCGTAAGAAAAAAACGTTGCACGATTCGTATTCGTAGCTGTCTCCGTACGAATGAAAAAAGACTGTCTGAACTGCGTAGTATGATCCGTATCCCGAAAATACGTCCGAATATTAGCAAACCGTAAGAACCATAATCGAAGACCCGTACGAAATGGCATCGGAACTCAAACCGTACGATTTGTAAACATGCCGTACGACCAAACAAAGACGATCCGGATCGGGGACCGAGTACGCGATTTGTACGGGCAAACGTAGTCGCGCTTGAAGCATGATTCGTACGGAAAACATCGCGTATGAGCGAGCCGCACCAACAAATATGAACCGCACACCCCTCAATATAGCGTACGCGAACACCCCCCCAAACGGCCCGTATCAGCCAGCCGTACCAACAAATGCGAACTGCACACCACTCAATAAAGGGTACGCAAACCTCCACCCTGAAAACGGCCCGTATCAGCCAGCCGCACCAACAAATACGAACTGCACACCCCTCAATAAAGCGTACGCGAACTCCCACCCCGAAAATGGCCCGTATCAGCCAGCCGCACCAACAAATATGAACCGCACACCACCCAATAAAGCGTACGCGAACCCCCACCTCGAAAATGGCCCGTATCAGCCAGCCGCACCAACAAATACGAACCGCACACCTCTCAATAAAGTGTAGGCGAATCCCCACCCCAAAAACAGCTCGTATCAGCCAGCCGTACGCACAAATACGAACCGCACACCACTCAATAAAGCGTACGCGAACCCCCACCCCGAAAACGGCCCGTATCAGCCAGCCGCACCACAAATATGAACCGCACACCACTCAATATAGCATACGCGAACACCCCCCCAAACGGACCGTATCAGCCAGCTGTACCAACAAATACGAACCGCACACCACTCAATAAAGCGTACGTGAATCCACACCCTGAAAACGGCCCGTATCAGCCAGCCGCACCAACAAATACGAACCGCACACCCCTCAATAAAGCCTACGCGAACCCCCACCCCGAAAAAGGCCCATATCAGCCAGCCGTACCAACAAATACGAACCGGACACCAGTCAATAAAGCGTAAGCAAACCTCTACCCCGAAAAAGGCCTGTTTCAGCCAGCAGCACCAACAAATACGAACTGCACACTACTTAATAAAGCGTACGCGAACCCCCACCCCGAAAACGGCTCGTGTCAGCCAGCCGCACCAACAAATACGAACCGCACATCACTCAATAAAGCGTACGCAAACCTCCACCCCGAAAACTGCCCGTATAAACCAGCCGCACCAACAAATACGAACCGTACACCACTCAATAAAGTGTACGTGAACCCCCACCCCGAAAATGGCCCGTATCAGCCAGCCGCACCAACAAATACGAACCCCACACCACTCAATAATGCATACGCGATCACCCCAAAAACATCCCGTATGAGCCAGCTGCATTAACAAATACGAACCGCACACCACTCAATAAAGCGTACGCGAACACCCCAAAAACATCCCATATGAGCCAGCAGCACCAAAAAATACGAACCGCACACCCCCCACTAATAAAGCGCACGCGAACCCCGAAACCAGCACAAGGAGGGTGCAAACGAGTTGCACAAACCCACAAAACATGTCTCCTGTGTACACACCATTGGAAAACAATGTCCTGGCCACATCCAAACAGGCAAACAAAGGGCCCAAGTCACACCCACCCCTTATAACACACCCACCAAAAATTCAAAATAAGCCACACCCACTAATGGACCAATACAAGGGCCCACACATACAACCCATCATCCTTTGCAACATACCTATTTGCACAGACACTGACAGCACACCAACAACTGCACCCATACACCTTCACACATACACCCTATCTCATTCACACCCACACCACCCCCTTCACAATCAGACCCACACACCCCCATCCATACACACCATCACCCCAAATCACATACACCCCGCACCATGACCACACCAAAGAATCCAAAGTTCACTAACCCGGAGATGGAGATCCTTACAGATGAAGTCATCAGAGTTGAGCCACAGCTGTTTGGTGCATTGGTCAGACAGACCCGCATTGCAGAAAAAACACACCTGTGGGAGAGGATCGTCGATAAGGTCAATGCTGTTGCACCCATCAGGCGCACCTGGAGGGATGGCCAGGTGGTACGATCTGAGGAGGATGGTCAAGAGGAAGATGGATGAAGACTACGCCCATGCACACCACCCTGGCAGTGGGGGTCCCCGCAGACCTGCACAACACCATCCCAGGGAGGAGAAATTCATGGCCCTGCTACCACTCGTGGGAGTTCACGGAATCGAAGGAGCTGTGGAGTCTGGTGAGTATACAAACATCTCATGTAACATGGGGGGACTACCAGCAGTGCCTAACAGTATTGGGGTGGGTGGCTTTGACTCTCAGCAGTGCCTAACAGTATGGGGGTGCTATGTGGGTGGGTGGCCATGACTCCCAGCAGTGCCTAACAGTATGGGGGTGGGTGGTTATGACTCCCAGCAGTGTCTAACAGTATGGGGTTGGTATGTGGGTGGGTGCAGAGGACTCCCAGCAGTGCCTAACAGTATGAGGGTGGTAAGCTATGACTCCCAGCAGTGCCTAACAGTATGGGGGTGGTATGTGGGTGGGTGGCCATGACTCCCAGCAGTGCCTAACAGTATGGGGGTGGGTGGCTATGACTCCCAACAGTGCCCAACAGTATGGTGGTGGGTGGCTATGACTCCCAACAGTGCCCAACAGTATGGGGGTGGGTGGCTATGACTCCCAGCAGTGCCTAACAGTATTGGGGTGGTATGTGGGTGGGTGGCCATCACTCCCAGCAGTGCCTAACAGTATGGGGGTGGGTAGCTATGACTCCCAGCAGTGCCTAACAGTATGGGGGTGGTATGTGGGTGGGCACAGAGGACTCCCAGCAGCCCTAACAGTATGGGGGTGGGTGTCTATGACTCCCAGCAGTGCCTAACAGTATGGGGGTGGTATGTGGTTGGGTGCAGAGGACTCCCAGCAGTGCCTAACAGTATGGGGTGGTATGTGGGTGGGTGGCCATGACTCCCAGCAGTGCCTAACAGTATGGGGGTGGGTGGCTATGGCTCCCAGCAGTGCCTAACAGTATGGGGGTGGTATGTGGGTGGGCGGCCATGACTCCCAGCAGTGCCTAACAGTATGGGGGTGGGTGGCTATGACTCCCAGCAGTGTTCAACAGTATGGGGATGGGTGGCTATGACTCCCAGCAGTGACTAACAGTGTGGGGATGGTATGTGGGTGGGTAGCCCCGACTCCCAGCAGTGCCTAACAGTATGGGGGTGGGTGCAATGGGAGTGCCAGAAGGCTGGAAGGGGGAGGGTGAGAGGGTTCAAGGTTTAGGGTTGGGGGCTGCACTCATCCCATATGGCCCAGGTACACACCCATGCACCATGCTCAATGCACAGGGAGTGTGAAAGTACTGACAAGATAGCTGACACTGGGCCCTGGTGTAGGCAGCACAAGGCTCTGCTGTGACCAGTGCAAACACTAACACCAGGACAAGGTCAGATATCCTGCACAGGAACTTACAACCACCGGCTTGGCAGCATGCTTCATGGGGGGACAGACACACCACGAGGGACGTCCACTTGCAAATCACACTCAAAGTACTAGCATGGCCTGTCACACACACCCCTTACAGAAACAGAGCCCCTGGGGACAGGCAATGGAGAGCACCACTGTCACAATCATCATGTAACACAACAAAACAAATACTGATCTGATGATGCGTCCAAGCAAAAAATGCACAGTGCTGAATCACAAGTCCATTGTGCCTCTCACACAATGCTGTAGCCACAGCTTTTGGACGCTGTGGATGCACTTAAGTAGCACCATGGACCTGGGTATTGACAAGGTGATGCATCTTGGAGAAGTGCCACGTTCTAAAGCCCTGTGCCAGAAGTAGATGTACTGGTCCAGGGGGGTTGGCAGTGGGTGGCCGTCATGGCACAGCAACACCTCTCAAAAGTTGCTGACTGAAATCAGAAAAATACCACTCAGTCTCTATCATAAACATGCTGCATTTAAACCCTGTGCATGCTTGAACCAGGCATAAAGGTTGACGCTGCATTGTGCAGATTGGGCCACACAGAGCACAGCTGGATGGTATACAACTGTTACAACGAAGTTTTTACCACGCACTACCATTACAACGCAGGCATTACCACGCATACCATTACAACGCATTGCACTGGGGGGCGCTCTAGGATAGGGAATAAGTATAATTTTATATCCAACACCTTCCCTAGTATCCACGGGGACTGGAGTTGGAATATAAAATTATACTTACCACTATCCAGCACCTCTAAGCGCTATGCGTTGTAACGGTATGCGTTGTAAATACCGCGTTGTAATGGTATGTGTGGTAAAAGTATGCGTTGTAACGTCATTCATCCCAGCTGGATCTGTGTTGTGCTGGCGACACAAGTCACAGCAATGGCTGTGCCAGTCATTGTAAACAGTACCGAACATGTCAATGACCCCTGAGCACATGTCAATCTGATCCCACAACATGCCCATACACAAGTGAACAATGACAACAATCCAAAGCAGGTGGAACAGTGCTTACGACAATGGATATCAAAATTGGATGTTGCATGATAGTGCATTAACAGTGTCTGTCTCTCACACCCACAGGGCAACGTGTGGAAACTACCCCCAACCAGGGGGGAGATAGATCCCAGTCCCAGGCTCAGCAGGACCCTGACCCCACCAACAGCAATGCCTCTCAATACACCATGGATGACCCCAACCAACCTGGCCCCTCCGGATCCCTTACACGTGCAGCAGCTGGATACATCTGTGCCATCCACCACACCCATTTTCGCAACATCCCAGCAGACAGCTCGGAGCCCTGCCCAGAGCCGGTCTGACAATGAGGGACAAGGTTCGCCGGGCACCCAGGAGGTGGCAGACGACACCACCACTGCCATCACTCATGGGTCCCGTCGATCCGATGTGCCCACAAGCGCAGACCAGGCTCGTGTGGGCGGGGGTGGTGGGAGTGGCGCAAGGCGGAGGCGAGAACCTGACCAGCAAGCTGCAGGGCCCGGTATGTCTGAACTCTGAAACATCATGGAGGCATACCAGCGGGACATCAGGGAGTTCAGCCAGGTAGTGGAGGCCCTCAACGAAATAAAAAATCATCAGGCCGAGCAACATGCCAATCAACAACGACACCGGGGACGGATGGAGGCAAGACTGGATGAGCTCTTGATGGTGCATAGGGAAATAAGCCAATCACTCCGTCAGATTGCTGTCAACATGCAGCACCCTCCCTGTGTCACCAGGCCAGAAACATCAAGGCAAAGACCAACACCAGCCACAGGGAGGAAGGAGGAGGAGGAGGAGGAGGAATTGTCTGACGGAGCATCCCAGGCATCGTCAAGGCCTGCACGTGAGGGTCCCACAAGGAAGGTGGGTCGTCCACAGCTAAGACGTTAAGAGGCAGTGGGCTATGCTCAACTCCCAGGTCGCCTAGTCTGGCATCTTGCCTTTGTGTGCAGCAGCATCACCTTATTGACTTTATGGACTTGCTGGTCGCAGTGTGCCGAATAATGCCAAGAACTGTGGCCTGGACTCAAACTGTAAGGCATCACATCTCCTGCTGTGAACTTTGGATTCCCCCCTTTTTGTACAGCACCTACTCACATTTCCTGCACAAGATCAGAAAATAAATCAAAATAACATAATACGCATTGGTGGAGAAGTTTTGTACCCAGAGTCAAAAACATATGTGTGGGGATATGTATAAAATGCCAGAGTGTTGAACAAACTGCAGCCATCCACACATCTGAGTGTGGTTGAGGACACACATAGGTCACAATATTCCAACAACTACATACATGGATAGCAATACACACCCGTGATGGTTACAAAATGCTGAAAGGGGGGTTGGCTTGCAATACTGCAATTACAGACAGGTACAGAAGAGTCACTTGGAGGTGTACAGATGATGGGTAATATGTAGATGTCCACAGAGGGAGTACCAGGATATGTTTTTGGTGGTATGAGAACAATCAGCCGCATGCAGTTGTACTGTGGATGTGATGAATGGTGCCCAGGCTAAGGGTGGCAGGACGGACTGTGGGCAATGGGGTGTTGGATGGTAGACGTCTATATTAGTTTATTGGCCTGGGCCTGTGGAGTGCCTACTGAGTGTGGCTGAGGAATATGAAGGTGAACATGCAGTTGACTGTGGGACTATTGTAGGTATCTCAGGTGGACGGTCATGTGGCAGTAGCAGGGGATGTTGAGGATGAGGTGTGTGCATGCACCCTGGATTTGCACAAGTACTCCTGGAGTCTGGTTCTTGTACCTGTGTAGATGTTGTTGCTGTAGTTGGGCTGGCTGGTGTCATTGATGGCGACCAGGCTGAACACCACCTCGTCAACAGACATCGCCATAGCCATCCCAGAAGGCTATAAGACCTCCCGCAGACACCGCACCAACAGAGTGGGAGGCGGAATCCCCATCATCCACATGAACACTCCCAGAGTTACTACCAACACCAACAACACCCTCCCCACCGCCTAGCACATGCACTTACAGTACCACACTGATGCCAAAAACACCCTCAGAGGAACACTCATCGACAGACCACCTGGACCCCGACCACAATCCATCAACTCCATCGCTGACCTCATCAGCACGCACGCCCTCGGCTACACGGATTACTTCCTCCTTGGGGACATGAACTTCCAGCTTGAGAACAACAACAATGCAAACTCCACTGCCCTGATCGACAACCTCGTCAACCTCGGATTAAAACTACTTATGACGACACCCACCCACACCGCTGGACACACACAGGACCCCATCTTCTCCGCAACTCTACATGTCTCCTTTAACCACACCACCAAACACCACTGGACAGACCACAGATGCCTCTACTTCATCTTCAGTAAACCCACCACACCACCCCGCACACAGCACATGCCACGCCGCTGCTGGTACAAGGCCACCGTGGACTAACTGACCGCCACCCTCGCCCTGGGACCACCCGCCGCCTCAACTACCCCGACACCGCTGCCATCAACCTCAAACAGTGGATCAACGACTGCGCCAACACCCTCACCACACTCAAGACCTCTGCCACCTATCACAACAACAAGATAGCCGCATGGTTCACCGAAGAACTCCGGACCTCCAAGTGCACCTGTAGGAAGCTGTAGAGGAGCTGGCTCCACAACCAAACACCAGACAGCTACACCGCACACAAGAGCGCCACCCGCAGACACCACCAACTTACACCGTAAGATCATCGACATTCACAACAGCTTCCACTCCGCTACCCCCACACCCACAAACGAGTCCACCCCCCTTAGATCAACACCCACACAAATAACCTGACAACGTCAGCGACAAAGACACCATCAGGACCATGGACTCCATCCACTCCTGATCCCCATCTGACACATGGCAGCTCCACATTTTCAACAAATCCAGCTAAGCCAGCGCACCCCTTCTCCAAAAACACAATCAACATCTCCTTCGAGACAGCTACCTTCACTGGGAGCTGGGAGAATGCAGAGATCAACGCCGTAGTGAATAAACAAAAGGCGGACCCCAAATACCTCAAGAACTTCAGGGCCATCTCCCTGCTCCCCTTCACAGAAAAGGTCATGTAGAAGATCGCCAACAGACTGCTGACCTGCTACCTCAAATAAAACAACATCATGGGACCATCCCAGTCTGGATTCCGCAGCAACCACAGCACGGATACTGCCCTCATCTCCGCCAATAACAACATCAGCCTCCTCATGGACAAAGGAGAAACAGCCACCCTCATCTTTCTGGACCTATCACCAGCCTTCCACACAGTCTGCCAAGATACCCTAACAGCACGCATCCATGACGCTGGAATCCAAGAGATTGCCCTGGCCTGGGCCACATCCTTCCTCTCCCGTAGTGCCCAGAGCATCTGCCTCCCAACACTTCCGTTTCAAGACCACTGAGACCATCCGCAGCGTCCCACAGGGATCATCCCTCAGCCCAACGTTGATCAATATCCACATGGCACCACTCACCCATGTTGCACAACAACATAGCCTCAACATCATCTCCTACGCCAATTACACCCAGCTGATCATATCCCTCACCGATGAATCACAGACTGCCAAAGGAAACTTCCACAGAGGAATGAAGGTCGGTGCCAAATGGATGAAGGACAGCAGGCTGAAGTACAATACTGACTAAACAGAGGTCCTCATCCCCGGCCCCACCACCTCAGCCTATGACGACTCCTGGTGGCCAACATCGCTAGGAAAAGCCCCAGAACCCACCAACCATGCACGCAACCTGTGGGTCATCCTCAAATCCTTCCTATCCATGACCGAGCAGGACAACACCAACTCAGCTTCCTGCTTCAACACCCTCTGAATGCCCCGCAGGATCTTCAAATGGATCACCTCCAACACGTGAGAAACAGTCATCTGGGCCCTCTCAACGAGCTCACTGGATTACGGGAACCCCCCCTATGCAGCTACAACAACCAAACTCCTGAGACGGCTGCAACGCATCCAGAACGCCTCGCCACGTATGATCGTCGATTTCCCCAACACGGCCACATCACACCACACCTGAGAGGCCTGCAATGGCTCCCTGTTAACAACAGGATCACCTTCAAACTCCTCATCCACGCACACAAATCTCCTAACAACACCAGCATACCACAACGACCGACTCAGCTTCTACACACCTACCAACAGCCTCCGCTCTACAAACCTTGCACTTGTCACAGTCCTTCACATCCTGAAAACGACCTCCAATGACAGATCCTTCTCCTACCTCACCTCAAAGACCTGGAACACCCTCCCGACAAGGATATGACAGACCCAGGACCTGCTGGCCTTCAGAAGACTTCTCAAGACCTGGATTTTCAATCTCTAGCAGCCCCCCCAGCACATTGAGACCCTCACGGGTAGGTAGGGTGCTCAATAAATGAATTGATTGATTGACTGATAGATGGCTTAGCCAAATTGTGCGTGTAGGATTGGAGAGCTGTAGATGATAGTTACAATGAGGGTGGTCAGGCTGTTGGTGTGATACCAGATGTGCAGGTGTTTGACAATGCGGAGTGTGTCCTTGATGTTGTATGTGACTCTGAATTTGAATTTGAATTTAAAAACATTTATTTAGCGCACTTATACCAAGCGGTTTCATGGCGCTTCAGATTGCGAGGGGATGGCAAAACAAGGAGAAATTAGGCAGCAAAAGCACGAGAAAAGAGGAAGGTTTTGAGGTTTTTCCTAAATTCAGTGTAGGAGGGTGTTGTGCGGAGTGCCGTGGGCAAGGAGTTCCAAAACACAGGGGCCAAAACAGAAAACTTGGTGCCGCCAGCCTTTTTCTTTTTGAATCGGGGGACAGTTAAGAGGGCCAGGTGAGAGGAGCGAAGCTCTCTCCCTGGGGTGTAAGGCTTGATAGCCGAGCAGATGAACTCTGGTGCAGTGCCCATTCTGGCCTGGAAGGTGAGGCACCCAAGCTTGAACAGGGCCCGCTCTTTCACCGGCAGCCAGTGCAGTGCCTGCAGTAAAGGGGTGGCCAGATGATATTTAGGCAGGCCATAGATAAGTCGGGGCGCCTGGTTCTGCACTAGTTGCAGCCGGTGAATGGCATAGGCGGGCGCGCCATTGTAAATGATGTTGCCGTAATCGAGGCGCGACAGCACCATCGCCAGCACTATGATCTTTAGGGCGGGGAGTGAAAAGAACCGAGAGATCTTCCTGATGGTTCTGAGGGAGAAGAAACAAGAGGAGACAACAGAACTAACCTGTGAGTGAACAGAAAGTGAGGGATTAAGGAAGATACCAAGGGTTTTGACTTTGGGGACCGGGAGTGGGGGAGCACCGAGTGGGGAGGGCCAGTGAGAAGGGGACCAAGGACTGCAACCACCTCCGGTCAAGACTAGTTCAGTCTTGTCCGGATTGAGTTTGAGGTGGTTGCAGTTCATCCAATCCTGGATGAACAGCATGACAGATTGGACATTCTGGAAGGATGAAGGGGAGTGAGAAAGGTTGAAAATAAGCTGGAGGTCATCGGCGTAGTTGTACACCGTGACCTCGAGCTGCTGTAACATAAAAATGAGGGGGAAGATGTATAAGTTAAACAAAAGGGGGGAGAGTGAGGAACCCTGGGGGACCCCACACGTCACCTTGTGGGGGGCCGCAGTGAAACCGGTAAGATGGACTGCCTGAGCTCTGCCACTTAGAAAGGACTCGAGCCAAGCAAAGGCTAGACCCTCTATGCCCGCCGCCTTGACACGGGTGAGTAAGGTGGAATGGTCCACCGTGTCAAAAGCGGCGGACAGATCTAAAAGAATGAGGGCCTGAGGGAGATTGGTGTCGATGCCCTTGCGTAGGCTGTCCATAACTGAGACCACTACCTTTTCCGTGGAGTGGAGGGGGCGAAAGCCCGCCTGCCGAGGGGAAAGGCAGTGGTTGACTTCCACATGGGAGCTCAGGGTGGCGGTGACGTGGGTTTCTAGAACCTTTCCCAGGTAGGGAAGGAGGGAAATGGGACGATAGTTGGAAGGGGATGAAGGGTCCGCGCCAGCCTTTTTTAGAATGGGAATAACGGCTGCAAATTTGTGGGGGGCGGGAACCACTCCATTACTGAGAGAATCATTTAGAAGTGTGAGGGGTGGGGATGGGCATGTTAGAAAGATTTCTCTCAAGATGTGGGCGGGGGCGAAATCTAGGGGGGAGCCTGATTTCACCCTGTGAAGCAGGGGGAGAAACGTGGCTGTGGTCAAGGGGGGGATGGAGGTGAGCTTGGAGGAAGCGGGGGGGGGGAAGGATTGGTGAAAGTAGGGGATGGGGGAGGGATGTTGGCCTTGATCTTTATCACCTTGTCCACAAAGAAGTCGTTGAGCGAGTCACAGAGAGATTGAGAGGGTGGAATAGAGGTCGAGACTCTGTTGGATGACGCGAGCTCGTGCACTGTGGCGAAAATTTCCTTCGACTGTGACTCTGCTGACAATATTCTATTAGAGTAGAATAAGGTCTTGGCATCAAGGATGCTCTGCTTATATTCCTTGAGCACAGAGAGATAGATGGTTTTTAGAGAGGGACAGTAAGCTTTTCTCCATGCTCGTTCTGCCCTACGTGCGGCCAGCTTTTTCTCCTTAAGAGTGGGAGTAAACCACCGGTTGGCGGCGTGGGGTCGCTTGACTGTAATACACCTGAGGGGGGCGAAGGCGTCGCTCTGAGGGTGTACCTCGTTAAGTTAGACCAAACATACTCCTGGTTTTGGTGTGTGGTCCCTGTGGGTTTTGGACTATCCGTCTGTGATGGCTATGTAGAAGTGGCGTGCTGAGGTTGCGTACTACCACGTTACAATAATTAAGGCGATGTGTGGTGCTGTTGTGTTGACGAGGTAACAGAGTACAATGTGGTGCTGCTGGAAGTTGTGTGTGTGCTGTACGAGGCACATTACCTGGTTGTACGTAGACGCACTGTTATGTGGGGCTGCATCGTGTTGCCAGTATGAGTTGCACACAAAGGCTGACAAGCTGTCATGGGTGTGTTTGTTGTAGCCTGATGCCAGGTGGATGATTGTCTGGTGTTCACTCTGTGGAAGGTGGCTGAAGCATGAGTCTGTTGTGTCACTGTAGTGTAGTTCCTATGTTCCCTATAGGCCCTGCGCATTGGAATGACATAAACAGCAGTGTAGACATAGGACTGATGTCATCTAGGTCTCTACTGACTATGTAAGACTTAATTTAGGTTTGCACCAGCTAGCTCAGAGGTCACTGGAAACTTTCTTGAATGAATAGGAAGTGATCAGCTTCCCTGCCTCAGACAAGAAGGGATTCAGCTTCCGACAACCGCATAAACATGACAACTTTGCTCCTTCAGAATAAGAGTCAATCTCTAGAGTCGTGTGAAACAATAGACAGCTATTTCACTCAGTCAGATGTGCATATTTAATTTCACCAGGGTGCAGAGAATAGAGAGACGGGCGTTTTCAATAAAAGGTATTATTTATTGAGCCGTCTTCCTTCTCATGCAAGAGGCTAACGTGCTCAACTGGTGCTTCTAAACTACACCTACCCCGGTGCACCTGACCTAAGCCTAATATGTGGGAGGGAGTAAGTAAGTAGCAGTTTAAGTTAAGTAGGATTGTTGCCAAGGATCTGTTCAAGAATTCTCTCTAAGGGTTTAGTCAGCACTGTACCTTGGGAATAGAATGTAGGAGGTCAGGTATCTCCCTCTCAGGACCCGATATCCCAGTCACCCGCAAGGGTAGGCTGGAAACGCAGGAGCTGGATTTTCTCGGCAGGAGAAAAGACAGCGTCTTTCTCAGCACGTCAAAGAGGAGGGGCAGCGTCCGTGGGCTTCTCGCTGGGCTCTCAAAAAGTAGATTAGCTGCTCTGCTCCAGAATCACCACCTGGACCGCGCCCAGTGCCAGACCCCCCGGTCCCTGCCATACCCACCCCACTCGCTTAAGGTATGACGCCGCAACTCTCCTCGCCCTTAACCCCGGACACACACCACAATGCTACGAAGCTGCCCTGGGACGTACCCACGGTCCCTTCGCCTGCTGCTCCTGCAAATTTACCAGCATTAAGACCCACACCGCATCCACTAACCCCAAACACAGCTCCGACTCTAACCACCTGAAGTGCATCCTGCTGAACACCCGCTCGGTCCACAGACACGCCACTGAACTCTGGGATCTACTCGACACTACATCACCGGACGTCGCCTTCCTTACTGAAACATGGATGAACGCATCATCAACACCCGACATTGCCATTGCCATCCCGGACAATTACAAGATCATCCGAAAAGACCGCACCGTCCAAACAGGAGGAGGCATCGCCATCGTCCATAAGAACACCAGCCGCATCACGACCAGCTCCGACGATAACCTTACAACTGCCGAACACCTCCACTTCCAGATCCACACCGACCCTAGGACCACACTCAGAGGCACCCTCATCTACAGGCCTCCAGGAATCCGTAAACAATTCAGCGAAGACATCACTGACTTCATCGGCCAGCATGCCCTCGCCTCCGACAACTACATTCTACTCGGAGATCTCAACTTCCACCTGGAAAAGAAAAATGACAGCAACACCACCACCCTTCTTGACAACCTGGCCAATCTTGGCCTCAAACAACTTGTTGACACCCCCACCCATGTAGCCGGAGATACGCTAGACCCAATCTTCACCTCCATCAAACACATCTCCTTCGATCACACCACAGCTCTCCATTGGACGGACCACTGTTGTGTTCACTTCAGCTACAAAACCACCTCGACCCACAACCCCCCACAACCTATCCCCCGGAGAAAATGGAACAAAATCACCACCGACCAACTTCTCACATCTCTCAACCAGAACCCACCCGCCCTCTGATCGGACCCAAACCAAGCTGCCATCAAATTCAAACAATGGATCACTCACAGCGCTGACGAATTAGCACCCCTGAAAAACCATCACACCAAACAAGACAACAAAAAGCCCCCTGGTTCAACGATGACCTTAAGAAATCCAAGGAGCTATGCCGTACTCTCGAGAAAACATGGAGAAAAAACCCAACCACCAACAACATGACCACCTTCAAGTCAGCCACCCGCAAACACCACCAGCTGATTCGATCCACCAAGAAATCAGCATTCAAGAATCGACTCGACAACAACGCCCATAACAGCAAGGAACTATTCAACATCGTCAAAGAATTCACCAACCCCACCGCAGACTCAATGACATCACTCCCTCCCAAGACCTCTGCGACTCGTTATCCTTCTTCTTCTACAACAAAATTGCCGACATACATAACAGCTTCGAAAACAGTTCCAACAAACAATCCTCTCCACCCCCTCAGAACCTAAACCGCCCTCTAACAACCTCAGCGCCTGGAACCCAATCACCACTGAAGACACCATCCGCCTAATGAATTCCATCCACTCTGGCTCGCCAACCGACCCATGTCCCCACCACATCTACAACAAAGCAGACTCCATCATCGCACCCCATCTCCGTGATGTCATCAACTGCTCCTTCAACTCTGCTACCTTCCCAGAAAGTTGGAAACATGCCAAAGTCAGCGCCCTACTGAAGAAACCCACAGCAGACCCCTCTGAACTTAAAAACTAGCACCCCATATCCCTCCTCCCATTCCTGGCCAAAGTCATTGAGAAAGCCGTCAATAGCAAACTCGCCCCCTTCCTCGAATCCAACAACTCCCTCGATCCCTCACAGTCCGGCTTTTGAGCCAAACACAGCTCCGAAACCGCCCTCATCGCAGCAACAGACGACATCGGAACACTATTGGACAATGGAGAAACAGTGGCCCTCATTCTACTCGACCTCTCCGCCGCCTTCGAAACTGTCTGTCACAGCACCCTCATACAACGCCTCAGCAACATCGGCATAAAAGGAAAAGCCTTGGACTGGATCATCTCGTTCCTAGCTGGGAGAACTCAGATAGTCCAACTTCCCTCATTCAAATCAAAGGCCACCGAAGTCATCTGCGGTGTACCACAAGGATCATCACTCAGCCCCACCCTCTTCAATGTTTACATGAGTCGACTCGCTTCCATCGAGCGCCAACACAACCTCAACATCATCTACCTACGCTGACGACACCCAGCTGATCCTTTCCCTCACCAAAGACCCCAACACCGCCAAAACCAATCTTCACGAAGGCATGAAAGAAGTAGCCATATGGATGAAAAACAGCCGCCTAAAACTTAACTCAGACAAAACGGAAGTGCTCATCCTAGGATCATCCCCCTCTGCCTGGGACGACTCATGGTGGCTTTCGGATCTGGGCTCTGCACCCATACCCACAGACCACGCACGTAACCTAGGCTTCATCCTAGACTCCTCCCTCTCGATGACCAGACAAGTCAACGCCGTCTCATCCTCCTGCTTCAACGTTCTTCGTATGCTCAAAAAAATCTTCCATTGGATCCCCACCGAGACAAGAAAGACTGTCACCCATGCACTGGTTACGAGTCGACTAGACTACAAAACACCCTCTACGCCGGAATTACAGCCAAATTACAGAAAATACTCCGCATCCAAAACTCATCGGTGAGACTCATTTTGGACATCCCTCGCCAAGATCACATTACCGGCCACCTGAAAGACCTCCACTGGCTTCTCGTCAACAAGAGAATAACATTCCTTCTCCTCACCCACGCACACAAGGCCCTCTACAAACTAGGACCCGAATGCCTCAACACTCGACTATCCTTCCACACACCCACCCGCCAACTAAGATCCTCCAATCAAGGCCTCGCAGCAGTTCCTCGTATCCAAAGATCCACCATGGGAGGTAGATCCTTCTCCTACTTGGCGGCCAAGACCTGGAACTCACTCCCCACTCACCTCCGCCTTACACAGAACCACATCTCCTTCAGGAAAGAACTTAAAACCTGGCTATTCGATAAATATTGCACCCCCTCCCCAAGCGCCTTGAGACCCTCTGGGTGAGTAGTGCGCTATACAAATTCTTGAACTTGAACTTGAACTTAAGGCAACGTTGGTATATTTATACCTGAAAGGTGCCGAGTTTGATGTAAGGTTTGGACATAAGACGTCAATAAAGATGTCACTAAGAACTGGCCGTTCTTACATTGCTTGCAGGAGTTCTATTACAAATCAAAACAAAGCAAGCGGGGCTTTCCCAGGTTGCTGGAGGTTTGGTGTGTCGAAAGAACTTGGTGTGCTCTCTAAAAATCGAAGGTAGTAGCTTTTGCCATGCCTTGGACTGCAAGGGCGATTTACTGAAATATGGATCTGTTTATTATGCCATTATTGGGATATCATTGATTATAGCCGTATAGGGGCATAAAGTCACAATATTGAATCGGATTCCTAGATAAAACACATCACCCACTCCACGGTTTTATGTCCATCAATTACTAAAAACTAAGCAATTAAGATGCATGTGTATTCCAACCCATCCCAAAATACATTTTGCATTAGAAATGGTGTATGCGAAATACACAGAACATTTATAGGTACTGTACGTTTTTAAGCAGTGTAATCATTCAAAAAAATTGCATATATCTATAGCTGAACGATTTGCGAAAATTTCACATGAAATGTCTCCTAATTACAGAAAAAAGGTCTAGACTATTTCATCACTTATAAATGAAATTGCTTGTAAGTGTGCTAGAGGCTGCGGTAACATATTGTCTCTAGATTTGCTAAAAATAGAAGCTCTGTTCTTTATGAATAGTTCTACTGTAAGCAGAGTGCCAAAAAAAAGGTAAATATTTTGAAATTTTGGAGAAAAAAATATTTCGTTTCAGGGGAAAAAAATAGGTCCAAATGTTTTCAGTAGCTTTTGTTTTTCAAAGCTAAAGGCCAAATTCAGAGTTCAGGGGAACGCTGTGTGCCGGTTGGATTAAACGTTATTCTTTTGGTTCAGGGGAGAACATGACTTCGGGTAGATGTGCAAAAAAACAGTCTACAGCTTCAGGTGAAAGTTCAACCATGGTTGAAAAGGCTGTTACCGGGCAGTCGTGAGAATGATTGCTGTCATCGATTTCAGTATAAGCAATGCTCACAGAAGGTGGTACCTGGGTGATGTTGCTCTCATTCCTTGCTTCACTGCTACCACCTAATCTTTGTGCAGAAGTCTCAACGAATGCCGTCATCAGGATTGGTAACCGCTGGGGACAACACAATGCATGAGCCGTTACTGAACTTAGCAAAGTATCGACATCCATTGGCACTGCTGATTGTAGTGTAAGACAGGTGTCTAACACGCATTCTTCTCCGCATAGCATACATCGAAGCACAGGTAAGATGCAGTTCTGCCATATAGGTCTGAATGAAAGAAACCGGGTCATATTCGGATCTCTTAGACGGGCTAATCCAAGGATTTTAGTTATGCGGTCTCGGTAGCGTATTGCTAGGATCGTTTCTTCCATCGTTGCCGGAGTCATATCTGCATTTTGGCTTGCCATATCGGAGCAGAAGAGTCAAAAATAAGATTCCTGCTACGAGTCCCAAAAGTAGTGGTAGGCCACCAAAAACCGAATGGACAAAATTGGGAAAGATGCCCAGGACTGCTTCAAATGGTGTTAACAGTCTTGAAAAAATTGTCTTAAATACATTTGAGATAGCACTGGCATCTGACATATTTAGGATTTGGCTTAGCGTTTCTGCGAAATGCACGGGGCAATTAGTTGATAAAAGTGTATATATCTCTGCCGTTGTCCTTGCAACTTGAAGATCATACGCTTCTTTTGATGACGTGATGGGCACTGTTGTCTGTAAAAGCACAGACTTCATTCTGCTTAAAGTATCAATTTGTATAGAAGAGATATTCAACAGAGGCCAAATCGTCACCTCTGAGTCTCCAGGGCCGTTTGGATACAATGCTTGCATACAGCAAGTGACCATGGAACTAACGCTTACGAGATATGCTTTCCCTGGCACCATGCCACCACAGCTGTGGTCCGTTATTAGAAAGTAACTCCAGTTAGAAAGTTGTCTAAAGAATGGCTCTATCTGTGTTGCAGGTGTGCCGTGCTGGTGGCATGAAAAGTTATTTGAAGTCCCCTCACAGGCCCCATGTAAATTAATACCTTGGCACAGAAGTATACCGCTTAGTGATTGTTTACAATTATTGCCACTAAGAAATACATTCTGGTTTTTGTCACTATAACATCTGTGTGTATAAGGTAACTTCCATGATGACTTAATGTACCCTTTACCCAACCTTTCATACTGGCCTGCTGGTATATACTCTTGGCATTTTTTAAATTGGAAAGTTGTTATTGGAATTGTGATAATTCCGTGTATTATCCATTCAATGACAGGTCTTTCTTACAAAGTCAATGGTAATTTCTCAAGTTTTTCAATGCTCAGAATCGTATACTCCGCTCCTTTTTGTGCCAAACTGATTTGTTTATCAGTAAGGTTAAAGATAGAGAACAATGACGTTGTGTTGATTAAAACGCCAAGGCACATAGCCTAAACGGAGGTTTTGCAACGTCCAGCCTAGCTGTACAATAGAACGCAATTGGGACTGACCATGTTGTAACATTAGTAAGTCCTGATCTATTATATCTATAGCAGATGATACAATACTGTCCAGTGAGTATATTCTGGAGGACAGAGTCATTAACCCATTGTCCACAACAGAAAGCGATTTTTCCAAATTAATACGATCAATTTCTCGTATTTTCTTTGCTCTCTCAATTTGGGTCACTTTCCATGCCTCGTTGTAAGCAGCGTACATAGTGGCCGTAATGAAACGTTTTTGACGCTGTTTGCGTGGTCCCATTATGAAATCGCGCACGTCAGCACCATCTTTAAGTAAAGACAAGTGTTGCTTAATTTGTGCCAGTGTGGATGTTTGTAGCCATTCAAGGCATAGTTTCCCTACACTGTATGTTGTTACTATCCTTGGATGTTGTCTCTGGGAGTATCTAGGGTCTGGTCTGGTCATTTTTAACGCCTGTATTTTGCTCATTAATCTATCTTGACATTTATTTGTGTCTGTTGGCCAGATTAACCACTTATTCCAATCAGGATGTGTTCCTATTATGGTGTAAAATATGGGATACGTCTATTTCAATATCTGTGGTTGTGTTATCAGGTATTGGCTTAGGAATAGACGGGTTGTTTAAGTCTTTGATTTTGGCTAGGCCAACACATGTAGTTTGTTGAATGGTGTCATTCAAGAACATTATTTGTTCTGGTATCATACAGGTTCTAAATAATGCTTCTAGGCCTTGTACAAGCCATTCTTTTGTACCCCAGATGGTTTTTGTTTCAATGTTATTTTTCCAGAAATCAAAACCAAATGTAATCATTTTTTCATAAAATGTTTCCGAATAGATCAATTTAGTATTTGTCAGCATGGTTTGTGTCCCTGTTTTATCTAACAGTTTATAATAAAATGTTTCTGCATCACTTGTGTTAAACCCTGAGAAGTATTGGAATTTCTCATAGAATGTTTTTGAACTGCTTTTAGGTGGAGTAGCACAATGTTCCTATTGATTATATTTAAAAAACTTTCTAGGTTGAGCAGATTTATGCAAATAGTGGTCTGCATAGTTGGTATAGCAATACATCTGTTCATAATTCGATGAACCTTGCAAATAATCATGTTCTGTAAATTGTGCTGACATTACTAAATCTGACATCATATTATTTATGCTTTCAAAGTCCCAATCATCTGAGAATGTACTTGGTTTTACAAAGTCACTTAATGAAACCTTAAACTGATGAGGATATTTCAAGAGTTCGACCGGTCCATATATTTTGTATTCTGTTTTGTCCCAAACTACCCTGCCGGGTATTGGAATGGCTGTGACATTCTCTGATGATAGTTCTCTTTTCTCGATGTGAGATGACTTGTGTGGCTTCAGAACTAAGTTGAAGTTCTGTATTGATGTCCATTGTACTGTATTTCCTTCAATGAATTTTCCCAAACAAAGTACCATGATGAGCCAAAGCAGGAGGAAAAATACACCTAGCACAACCCAAAATTCTAACCATGGAGAAATGAGATAAGTTTCTTTGAGTTGCTTTGTCTTTAAAAGTCTTTGTTGCTGGCGTTACTTCAGGCTCGCTCTGATCTTCAGAAAAGTTATCGAAATTGATGAAGTAGCCAGATGCAGTTCTGTCAATTGTTGGAATTGTTTTTTCAATTTGCCTTTCATTAGCACATTCTGATGCTACATCATTGTAGACTGGTGTTTCTTGACGAACTGTTTCAATTTGGGTTTCAAGATGCACAAGTTCCATGGCATTGCTGCATAGCCCTTTTTTATTCACTGCAGGTTTATCAAATGTAATTAGTCTCTTAGTTTGAACCTCTTGGATTGTAGCAAATTTTGGTATTCTGCTTTTTCTTGGGAGTCCACTAGGCCTATGTATGTAGTATTGTGATAGTATTGTTATTGTTGTTCATATTTTCTTTATGTTTGATATCTCTTTAAGTGATCCTGTTGTTACTTGAAGTATGCCTATGTTCTAAGTTCTAAGATGCACTCGTGGCATGTGTCTGTTAGGGCATTCTTCTTGCTGACTACGAATCCATCTGACGTGTTCTTAGCTATGGAATAAATACCCATTTAAAGTCATTCTAATTTAATCTGAAATCATTTCTACGTCCATACTACAGCCTACTACTTATTATTAGCCACATGATTGTGGTTTTACCAGGTCGATGGATACAACTCGGTTCTCCTTTTTCCAGCAAGGGGCGGTAGTACAACTGATCTTGTTCCGTTGATTGCTAAGACAGGTACTGCTTTTCTGTAAGAAGGCCCAAATTCCTTCTTCACCGCAGTGGAGAAGTGTGGCTCACTGGTTAGAGCAGGCAGACCCTGAAGCAGAGGTCAGACCCGGGACCAGGGTTCAATTCCCGACGCGGCAGGGTCTTGAGCTCAAATGTCCACGGACTCGATAATTCTCGCTTCGGTGCCTGACCTAATCATGGGTTCACACTCTGCAACTCTGGGCATTAAGCTTGCTTAATCTCCACAACGGCCCCCCGCGGCGGGATGCCTGGCTTTCCCCTTGGGGATGCCCGTTAGGGGCTATCTCACAGGGAAAAGCCAGGACGGGTTCCCAAGGCAAGCGCTGAGATGCCTCCGGGTAGTCGAGCGCTATATAAGAACATACAAAAAAAAAAAATCTTCTCTCTGACCAGATCCCCAATCTTTGGAATCCAGACAGGTCTTGCTGGGACAGGTGGTGTGTCTTCAGTGGTTGTTGGCTGTTGTTTTAACTTTGTGTTGCTCAGGGCTTTTCTTGTTTCATTTAAGTCCTGTAAAACAGCCAAACGATCTTTGATGTCAAAGCATTTTTTCTTATCTTCTTCCACTGAAGCATGACTATCTAAGTCCTGAACATACACTCTAGTTCCGAACACTAGTTCGTATGGGCTGAAACCTTTTAGAGAATTTCGTGGCAGATTATTAAGACTACGTTTGACACTTGTTAAATGCTGGACCCACCCATCACCCGAACTTAATACCTTTGCCATTATAGATTGCTTTATGTCTCGGTTTTTTCTTTCCACAATCCCGTTTCCCTCAGGATGGAAGGGAAAAGAGTATCGCAACCCAATGCCCATGCTGGTCATGGCTTCCTTATAAGCTCGAGAGCGGAAAGAAGGACCCTGGTCAGAATGAAGCATGGCAATTGCATATGTGCCGATAAAGACTCGCAAATCTTTTATAACAGTTCTGGCGTCAGCCGAGCGCTGGGGCCACATTTTAAAAGTGAATTTAGTCTTAAAAGGAATTAATAGGATGCTGGATTTTAAGTATAGATAGCCTTATGCTAACTACAGAAATGGGCTGGCCATGGCAATACTCCGGTTGGCTCGTTACTTCGATCTCTGTTGCAGTTTGGACAGCTCTTCGCAAATTTATAATGTTGCAGGCTCATCCCCGGCCACCAGTATTCTGATTGTAATTCTGTCAGAGATTCCTTCATCTGTTTGTGCCTTGTACCATCACCCATGTGTGCGTCTCCTATTAATAAGACTCTCCGGTTCGTGTTTGGAATTACCCTATCCCCCACTCCAGGGATTCGAGCAAAAGGAACGGAGTTTGCATCAATTACGTATGCATAATTGAGTGGATAATTCACGGGTAGTGCTGCACAGTTACCTTTTGAAGACGTTTTTACTGCCAGCATGGTTTCCCCAACGCTTTTTTGTGGCTACGGAAGCCGTTTGAGTTGCTTCCGCTTTGGCTGTATTAGACAATGAATTCCCTGCAACGTGAACGCCATCAGGTTGATGACTCAGAGTGTGTATCACGTGAGTCTTTTGTAGTTCTTTCTGTAAAATAACTACCTGTTTCCAAAGCATTTTATGCTTGATTGTGGCACCTGTGTCGTCTTTGTAATCATTTTGAACCCAGTTCTGCAAATCATTATTGTAAGATTTGACGCAGGAATGCGAATCGCACAGTATTAGTGTCGGGAATTCACGTTTGGCATTTCAAGCGCCATCTTTAAAGATCTGATTTCAGCTCGCTGAGCCGAACAGTTTCTTAGTGATTTCGTTTTTGTTACTTTCGGTCTGAATTTACCGCAGAGTCAGCGACCTTTAACAATCGCGCAGGCTGCATTGTAGGATTTTTCATCTACATCGTAATGCTGTACAAATCTGTCTGTATAGATTATACAAGAGTACTGTTGGAGAGGCAGAATTTCGATTGACAGAGGATATTCTTCTTCATATTTCAAATCATTCAGTTTTTTCATGTTCGGGACATAATAGTATGTCACTTTTTCTGTATCAAGAGAATTTTCCCACTGTATCCATTTTGGATCTAGTGCCACTGTTTTTAGCTTTACTGGGCTGAAAAGCGCCTCGAAGGCTGATTCTGCTGTGAAAACAGTTATTCCTTTTCCTTGTGCTTGGGCTCGTTCTCTTGCTACAGCAGTTTGGACTGCCCATACAGTATTTTCTGTAAGACTGAATGTTTTTTCTGCTTGTGTGTACAAATGTGATTTGTAAGCTAGTGGTACCGTTTCTCACTCATTAGAGGTCAGGTACGTGAATGCGCATCTTCCTGGGATGA
Source organism: Lissotriton vulgaris (assembly GCF_964263255.1). Lineage (NCBI taxonomy): Eukaryota > Metazoa > Chordata > Amphibia > Caudata > Salamandridae > Lissotriton > Lissotriton vulgaris. The sequence goes on along the minus strand of NC_141692.1, from coordinate 1,959,843 downwards.
CTCAGATTACAATGTTGCGTGTATTGTCACGTGTTTCTAATTTTGTTTTAGCTAACATGTCTGTTTGCAGTGATCTCAAAATTTCTGTGTGTTTTTGAGTCCAGTTGATTGGTTTAAAATCAGGTTTTATTAATTCGTAGAGAGGTTTAACCCTCTCTGCATAATTCAGAATGTAAGATCTTCCAAAATTCAGGAAGCCTAGAATCGATTGTAATTTTTTCAGTTTTTGTGGTGCTTGGAGTACAGGGCATTTCTCTAAGAAGTTGTCTGCTAGGCTTTTGCCTTCACTTGATAATTCGTAGCCTAAAAATAGGAGTTAGATGGGCAATTCTTGACTTTTTTAAGTTGAATTTGTAACCCTCTGCTGCGAACCCAAGTATTATGGTGTTCACTCTTTTCAAGTGAGTATCCAAGTTGTCGTCTGTGAGATAGATGTGGTCGACATAGGATAATGCCTCGTCATTATAAATTTGTAGTAACTCTGTTACTCTGGCTGAGAATAATCCTGGGCTATTCTTGAATACCTGTGGGAGTCTACAGAAATTTTTCTGTGACCCCATTATTGAGAAAGCGGTGAAGTACCTTCTTTCTGGTGCAATATTTTGACAAAATAATCCATTAGAAATGTCTAATGTTGTTTTGTATTTTTTGCATACTATGTTATTCATTAGTGCCGCACTGTGCGAATTTTGTACCGCAAATGTTTTGCAACATGAGTTAAGATGTCTGTAGTCCAAGATTAGACGATATGAATCGCCTGGTTTGGAGACAGGAAACAAAGGATTGTTCATTTGAGAGGTGCATGTTTCAATCACCCCTTGGTATTCAAGTTGATCTAAAATCTCCCTGACCTGTTTTTTAGCTTCTTGCTTAATCGGGTACTGCCTTTGTGCAGTAGGTTGACATTTTAACTGGATTTTGTGAGGAGAAGTGTGGCTCACTGGTTAGAGGAGGCATACCCTGAAGCAGAGGTCAGACCCGGGACCAGGGTTCGATTCCCGACGCGGCAGGGTCCCGAGCCCAATTGTCCACGGACTCGATAATTCTCGCTTCGGTGCCCACTCTAAGCACGAGTTCACACTATGCAGCTCTGGGCAATAAGCTTGCTTAATCTCCACAACGGCCCCCCGCGGCGGGATGCCTGGCTTTCACCTTGGGGATGCCCAGTATGGGTTATCTCACAGGGAAAAGCCAGGACGGGTTCCCAAGGCAAGCGCCGAGATGCCCAAGGGTAGTTGAGCGCTATATAAGAACGCACATACATACATCATCCCATCCTACAAGAATCTTATATAATGCAGGGGCTTGAGCTACTGCTAATTTTCTTGCATATATATATTTTCTGTGAATTGGAATATGATTTGAGAAGGCAGGCATAATCCTTTCTTCGCCATGAGGGCACTCCCTAACAAACTCTGGGGGCCAATCTTTCTCAGCTAACAGGATGTCATAGCCTTTTGAGAGGTTATCCCAAAATAGACCCCTTATTTTCCTAGTCTTATCTCCCTCTATACGCAATGTTATTTCGTGTATTTTATGAGGTTCGCTAACTCTGGTATCTGCAGTTTCCACTTGAATGTATTCATTCATGTCCACTGTCTCCAGATGATTCATCAGGATCTTGTGAGCTATGCTGATTTCTGCTGCGCTGTCTAGCATTGTCTGTGCCCACTCTCCGTTTTTCAGCTGTGTCCTCAGTATCCTCGGCATGTTTGATTACTTTAATACTGGCTACCTTCTTTCTTGGAAATTGTAATTTTTTACTTAGAGCAGGTTCCTTGTCTTTGGACTTGGCGTGCTCTTCCCTTTGTTCTGACCGTCCTATTCTTTCCGATTTCTGCGAAAAAGATCGAGAGGGACGTGTATCAAATTCTTGATATCTATCAGGCTTTTTCAAATTATCCCTATTTCTAAGGTTGTATCTTTTTTCAGAGGGCTACCTTTGGGGAGACTGGTGTTCTCGGCTTGGAGTTCTTTCTCTTCGCCGAGGAGACCTTCCTCTGGACTGGAAACCTTTTTCTTTGGGAGTGGATTGGTTATTTCCATCCCAGCTCTTTTTAGGTGTGTTTAGATTTTTTTTAATAAATATCTTTTCAGGAATTTTCAAGTAGTTGGGGATTTACTGGTTTCCCACAAAAAAAATCTCTACCTAGTTCTTCATAGCATTTTTCTATGATTCTGGCAAGCTCAATTGGTTGATCTGTTATATCTGTTTCTTTCAAATATTGGCGGATCACCACAGATGCTGCTTCTCCTTTTATGTTGGCTAATAATATAGCCGAGACCTGCTTGAAGTCTTTCAGTAATTTCTTACCAAGAGTTAAAGCAGGTTCTGGACCCGTATTCATTCTGAATTTGTTTTATCACATCAGGTATTACCGCCATGGACGGAACACCATATGTTTTTGTGTAAATGGAAGCAAAAACTGTGCCCCAAGTGTCACAGTCCTCCACATGTGGTGCGACCCCCATTGGAAGGCAGATAGTCAGAATTCTGTGTTTCTCAATAGGGGTAGTATTCGGGAATACTGCCTCTATTTGAGTTATTTTTTGTGCCAGCCAGAATGGAATTTGTTCCCATTTTGCGGGTGTTTTTCCTAGACATGATTGTATGTTCTGTGGTGTGATTTTATTTGTGTTCCCCTGATGAGGTGTCAGCAGTGGAATATTAACAGCTGGTTGGACTGTTGCCGTCCGCATTACATATTGGACTAACTGTCTCTGAATTTTAATTAGTAATTTTAGCTGTGCTAAAATGATTTCTCTTGACATTTTATCAATGTCTATATGTGGTGTCTCGCTGGCTAGAACCGGCCACGTTGCTCCTGGTCTACCTAGTGGACAGAGCCTGGTGATGTGATCAGTATGTTTTAGGGTGCCTTTAAACCAGAGCAGGTGCTCTTGGTAATTTAGTGGTATTTCGATATCCTCGAAAGGTGTATATTCTTCCGGTGGTTCCTCTATTCTGTAATAGTGGAATTCGTGTGTTGTAGCGTTTGCCGCTGGAAAGTTTATCCATGAATAGAATACCTCTGTCTGCCGATATCCGTGTGCCTCTATCACGAAAATGATTGTACCACCTCGTGATGGCAGTCCGTGTTCTATAAGTTTTAGAGTTATAGTTTTTCTTATGTTGACCGGAATAAGGATAGCATTCCGGTCATTCTGAGGGAGACTTGTGTCATCCTCTAGTAGTCGAGCTGCTAATATAGCAGCATCCCTATCATCATCACTGTCTGGCATTTTACTGTCAGAAAGTTTTTTTTTGTTGCAGATCATGTTTCAAGGAGACAAAAGATTAGGTGCACAATATTTTGGAACACAGTATCCTTCAACGTTGATTATACCAAAAACTCGACATAGGAATCTCTTCCTACTAAGTTCCGTCGGACTTTAACCTTTCACCCACTCCAGACGTCTATTGGAGTATTTACGGGAGAAAGGGTCTGTGTGAAAAAGCACGACTGAGTTTCTCTAACATCTTGCGTTAGTTTTATCGCCTTACCAAACGTTAGGTGCCATGTAGTGTAGTTCCTATTTTCCCTATAGGCCCTGCGCATTGGAATGACTTAAACAGCAGTGTAGACGTAGGACTGAGGTCATCTAGGTCTCTACTGACTATGTTAGACTTAATTTAGGTTTGCGCCAGATAGCTCAGAGATCACTGGAAACTTTCTTGACTGAATAGGAAGTGATCAGCTTCCCTGGCTCAGACAGGAAGGGATTCAGCTTCCGACAACCGCATAAACATGACAACTTTGCTCCTTCAGAATAAGAGTCAATCTCTAGAGTCGTGTGAAACAATAGACAGCTATTTCACTCAGTCAGATGTGCATATTTAATTTCACCAGGGTGCAGAGAATAGAGAGACGGGCGTTTTCAATAAAAGATATTATTTATTGAGCAGTCTTCCTTCTCATGCAAGATAAATGAATTGCCACAATTGCAAAACTTAATGTAAAGTAAAGTACGTACAGTAAAAGGAGCATTATGAAATAATACTGTAAAAGCATTGATATGGTTTCTTAGCCATAAGACACTTTAAAATGGATAAAATATATATACATATATACATAGGCTAACGTGCTCAACTGGTGCTTCTAAACTATGCCTACCCCGGTGTACCTGACCTCAGCCTAATACGTGGGAGGGAGTAAGTAAGTAGCAGTTTAAGTTAAGTAAGTTTATTGCCAAGGATCTGTTCAAGAATTCTCTCTAAGGGTTTAGTCAGCACTGTACCTTGGGAATAGAATGTAGGAGGTCTGGTATCTCCCTCTCAGGACCCGATATCCCAGTCACCCGCAAGGGTAGGCTGAAAACGCCGGAGCTGGATTTTCTCGGCAGGAGAAAAGACAGCGTCTTTCTCAGGGCGTCAAAGAGGAGGGGCAGCGTCCGTGGGCTTCTCGCTTCTGCTGGGCTCTCAGAAAGTAGATTAGCTGCTCTGCTCCAGAATCACCACAGTGTGTTTGCTTAAGGCAACGTTGGTATATTTATACCTGAAAGGTGCCGAGTTTGACGTAAGGTTTGGACATAAGACGTCAATAAAGATGTCACTAAGAACTGGCCATTCTTACAGTGCTTGCAGGAGTTCTATTACAAATCAAAACAAAGCAAGCGGGGCTTTCCCAGGTTGCTGGAGGGTTGGTGTGTCGAAAGAACTCGGTGTGCTCTCTAGGAATCCAAGGAAGTAGCTTTTGCCGTGCCTTGGAATGCAAGGGCGATTTACTGAAATATGGATCTGTTTATTATGCCATTATAGGGATATTATTGATTATAGCCGTATAGGGGCATAAAGTCACAATATTGAATTGGGTTTCTAGATAAAACACAACATCACATGAGTCATGAAATGAGCTGAGTGTCTTGCAGTGTGCATGTTGCAGGTGCTGATGGACCAGCCAATATCATGGAGGTTGTGCAACAGTGGCACAGACAAGCTGCAGCATGCTTGTAAGAATAAATGGATGGAGGAGTATCTTGTAGGTGTGTGTGGCGCAGGATCTGGCCACTCGGTGCTGCGTTGTGGCTGGGGATGCAGCAGCAGGAATGTGTGAACACATGACGGCAGAAGGGGTAAGACAACATGCTAAACATGCTCACAAACCCAAGGATTCTTGCGAGGCACAAAGTGACATGTGTATGTGACTGCAGGAGTGTATGGTTACCCATGAGTCACAGCAAGCAAAATGGGTGAACAATCGCCAAAGATCATGGGCACAGGAATAGGCACCCTAAGGCCAAGCGGGGCACAGGACACACAGTGTCAGCAGGTGCAGCCTGCACGTCGTGTTTAGCAAGCTAAGCAACACATACACAACCATGTACGTCACACACAATATGGTATATTTGCCATTACCAACAGCATGCATGTTGTCGCTGTACACGTAACCGCATATGAACAATCATCGTAAACACTGCCATATTGAACGCATGCAGACTGGCAAGAGATGTGCGTTGCCAGCAATGAGGCACAATGTACTGTGGGAAACACACTTCCTACACAACAGGATAAAGTTGTTTGTGAGGCCATGCTGCATTAGTCAATGTACATGCCCAGTGGCATTGCTCTGAAGACAATAACAGTCATGCAATGATGTTACCTGTCATGCTGGTGAAAGATTCTCCACACGACTGCCAGGGACTGTCCGTACCTTTGATCATCAGAGTGGTGTGATGCTGAAAGGGTTCAATCTCCAAATAGCCCCTTGTTCTGAGTACAAATGACAGACACAAAAGGGAGATCATGCAAGGAAGGAGAGGATGGGAACTGCAAGGAGGGAGATCTGAATCAAAGGAAAACAAGCATAAGGATTCCATACTTTTGTCACAGAATTACAGAATATCTCCGGACCTGCACTGTACCCGTCACACCTGTGAAGTGTAACCACTGCCACTGTACCCTATGTGTGAACACAGATTTTGCAATGAGACAAGATCAGATGCTTGAACACGGATACATAAAAGGAAGCACAGTTTGTCACCTAAATGAAGCATGTGTAGCGCTCACAAGGCTGCTACTATACAATTAGATCTATGCGGCCATCTACTAAGTCACAGTGTATGATTGAGTGTCCTAATCTCTGAAAATGTAATGTATAGCAGTGCTACTGACACAAAGCTAACAATCGGTAGTTAGTCCTGTGAATCCGTAAGGGCCATGAAGGGAAAGTAGACATCACCCGCAAGAGCCGTAAGCAGCTCCTCCAATGAGGAAGGAAATGACCTAAACACAAGGAAACCCCACAGGAGCCAGTCATTGGCTCCTGCAACTGTGCCTCACTATGCTAAACATGACTAGCAGGTGGAACCAAACTCAACAGCGAGTAATGAGGAACTGTAGTGTAGTTCCTATGTTCCCTATAGGCCCTGCTCATTGGAATAACATAAACAGCAGTTTAGACGTAGGACTGTGGTCTTCTAGGTCTACTACTGACTATGTTAGACTTAATTTAGGTTTGCGCCAGCTAGCTCAGAGGTCACTGGAAACTTTGTTGACTTAAAAGGAAGTGATCAGCTTCCCTGGTTTAGACAACAAGGGATTCAGGTTCCGACAACCGCATAAACATGACAACTTTGCTCCCTCAGAACAAGAGTCAATCTCTAGAGTTGTGTGAAACAATAGCCAGCTATTTCACTCAGTCAGTTGTGCATATTTAATTTCACCAGGGTGCAAAGAATAGAGAGACGGGCGTTTTCAATAAAAGATATTATTTATTGAGCAGTCTTCCTTCTGATGCAAGAGAAATGAATTGCCACAATTGCAATACTTATTATAAAGTAAAGTACGTACAGTAAAAGGAGCATTATGAAATAATACTGTAAAAGCATTGATATGGTTTCTTATCCATAAGACACTTTAAAATGGATAAAATATATATACATAGGCTAACGTGCTCAACTGGTGCTTCTAAAATATGCCTACCCTGGTGTACCTGACCTAAGCCTAAGACGTGGGAAGGAGTAAGTAAGTAGCAGTTTAAGTTAAGTAGGTTTGTTGCCAAGGATCTGTTCAATAATTCTTTCTAAGGGTTTAGTCAGCACTGTACCTTGGGAATAGAATGTAGGAGGTCTGGTATCTCCCTCTCAGGACTCGATATTCCAGTCACCCTCAAGGGTAGGCTGGAAACGCCGGAGCTGGATTTTCTCAGCAGGAAAAAAGACAGCGTCTTTCTCAGCGCGTCAAAGAGGAGGGGCAGCGTCCGTGGGCTTCCAGCTTCTGCTGTGCTCTCGGAAAGTAGATTAGCTGCTCTGCTCCAGAATCACCACCGTGTGTTTGCTTAAGGCAACGTTGGTATATTTATACCTGAAAGGTGCCGAGTTTGACGTAAGGTTTGGACATAAGACGTCAATAAAGATGTCACTAAGAACTGCCCGTTCTTACAGTGCTCGCAGGAGTTCTATTACAAATCAAAACAAAGCAAGTGGGGCTTTCCCAGGTTGCTGGGGGTTTGGTGTGTCGAAAGAACCCGGTGTGCTCTCTATGAATCTAAGGAAGTAGCTTCTGCTATGTCATGGACTGCAGAGGTGATTTACTGAAAATATGGCTCTGATTATTATGCCATTATAGGGATATTTATTGATTATAGCCGTATAGGGGCATAAGGTCACAATATTGAATTGGGTTCCTAGATAAAACACATCACCCACTCCACGGTTTTATGTCCATCAATTACTAAAAACTTAAGCAATAAAGATGCATGTGTATTCCAACCCACCCCAAAATACATTTTGCATTCGAAATGGTGTATGCAAAATACACGGAACGTTAAGGTACTGTACGTTTTTAAGCAGTGTAATCATTCAAAAAAATTGCATATATTTTCAGTTGAATGATTTGCGAAAATTACACATGAAAAGTCTCTTAATTTACAGAAAAGAAGGTCAAGACTATTTCATCACATATAAATGAAATTGCTTGTGAGTATGCGCGAGGATGTGGTAACATATTGTCTCTAGATTATCTAAAAATAGAAGCTCTGTTCTTTATGAATAGTTCTACTGTAAGCAAAGTGCACATGCCAAAAAAAGGTAAATATTTTGTAATTAAAAAAAAAAAAAAAATAGTTTCAGGGAAAAATATAATTCAAAATGTTTTCAGTAGCTTTTGTTTTTTAAAGCTGAAGGCCGAATTCAGAGGTCAGGGGAACGCTGTGTGCCGGTTGGCTCAAAAGTTATTCTTTTGGCTCAGGGGAGAACATGACTTCAGATAGATGTGCAAAAAACATTCTAAAGCTTCAGGTGAAAGTTCGACCAAGGATGATAATGCTGTAACCGGGCAGTCGTGAGAATGATTGCTATCATCGATTTCAGGATCAGCAATGCTCACAGAAGGTCGTTCCTGGGTAATGTTGCTCTCATTCCTTGCTTCACTGCCACCACCTAATCGTAGTGCAGAAGTCTCAACGAATGCCGTCATCAGGATTGGTAATCGCTGGGGACAACAAGATGCATGAGCCGTTATTGGACTTAGCAAAGTATCGAAATCCAGTGGTACTGCTGATTGTAGTGTAAGACAGGTGTCTAATACGCATTCTTCTCCGCATACCATACATCGAAGCATAGGTAAGATGCAGTTCTGCCATATAGGTCTGAATGAAAGAAACCAGGTCATATTCCGATCTCTTAGCTGGGCTAATCCAAGGACTTTAGTTATGCGCTCCCGGTAGCGTATTGCTAGGATCGTTTCTTCCATCCTTGCCGGAGTCATGTCTGCGTTTTGGCTTGCCATATCGGAGCAGAAGAGTCAAAAATAAGATTTCTGCTACGAGTCCCCAAAGTAGTGGTAGGCCACCAAAAACCGAATGGACAAAATTGGGAAAGATGCCCAGGACTGCTTCGAAGGGTGTTAACAGTCCCGAAAAAATTGTCTTAAATACATTTGAAATACCACTGGCATCCCACATATTTAGGATTTGGCTGAGCATTTCTGTGAAATGCACGGGGCAATTAGTTGATAAAAGTGCTTGTATCTCTGCCGTTGTCCTTGCAACTTGAAGATCATACTTTTCTTTTGATGACGTGATGGGCTCTGTTGTCTGTAAAAGCACCGACTTCTTCTGCTTAAAGTATCAATTCGTATAGAAGAGATTTTCAACTGAGGGCAAATCGTCGCCTCCGAGTCTCCAGGGCCGTTAGGATACAATGCTTGCATACAGCAAGTGACCATGGAACTGACACTTAAGAGATATGCTTTCCCTGGCACCATGCTACAACAGCTGTGGTTCGTTATTACAACGTAACTCCCGTTAGAAAGTTGTCTAAAGAATGACTCTATCTGTGTTGCAGGTGTGCCGTGCTGGTGGCATGAAAGGTTATTTGAAGTCCCCTCACAGGCCCCATGTAAATTAATACCCTGACACAGAAGTATACCGCTCAGTGATTGTTTACAATTATTACCACTAAGAAATACATTCTTGTTTTTGTCACTATAACATGTCTGTGTATAAGGTAATTTCCATGTTGACTTAATGTACCCTTTACCCAACCTTTCATACTGGCCTGCTGGTATATACTCTTGGCATTTTTTAAATTGGAAAGTTGTTATCGGAATTGTGATAATCCCGTGTATTATCCGTTCAATGACAGGTCTTTCTGACATTGTCAGTGGTAATCTCTCAAATTTTTCAATGCTCAGAATCGTATAGTCTGCTCCTTTCTGTGCCAAACTGATTTGTTTATCAGTAAGGTTAAAGATAGAGAACAATGATGTTGTGTTAATTAAATGGCAAGGCACATAGCCTGAACGCAGGTTTTGCAACGTCCAGCCTAGCTGTAAAATAGAACGTAATTGGGACTGACCATGTTGTAACATTAGCAAGTCCTGATCTATTATATCCATAGCAGATGATACAATACTGTCCAGTGAATATATTCTGGAGGACAGAGTCATTAACCCGTTGTCCACAACAGAAAGTGATTTTTCCAGATTAATACTATCAATTTCTCGTATTTTCTCAGCTGTCTCAATTTGAGTCACTTTCCATGCCTCATTGTAAGCAGCGTATATACTGGCCGCTATGAAACGTTTTTGACACTGTTTGTGTAGTCCCATTATGAAATTGCGCAAGTCAGCACCATCTTTAAGTAAAGACAAGTGTTGCTTAATTTGTGCCAGTGTGGATGTTTGTAGCCATTCAAGGCATAGTTTCCCTACACTGTATGTTGTTACTATCCCTGGATGTTGTCTCTGGGAGTATCTAGGGTCTGGTCTGGTCATTTCTAACCCCTGTATTTTATTCAGGAATCTATCTTGACATTTATTTGTGTCTGTTGGCCTGATTAACCAATTTTTCCAATCAGATTGTGTTCTGTTTTGATGTAAAATTTTTGGATACGTCTATTTCAATATCTGTGGTTGTGTTATCAGGTATTGGCTTTGGAATAGACAGTTTGTTTAATTCATTGATTTTGGCTAGGCCAAAACAGGTAGTTTGTTGAATGGTGTCATTCAAGAATATTATTTGTTCTGGGATCATGCAGGCTCGAAATAATGCTTCTAGGCCTTGTACCTGCCAATCTTTTGTACCCCAGATGGTTTTTGTTTCAATGTTGTTTTTCCAGAAATCAAAACCAAATGTAATCATTTTTTCATAAAATGTTTCCTAATAGATCAATTTAGTATTTGTCAGCATGGTTTTTGTCCCTGTTTTATCTAAAAGTTTATAATATAATGTTTCTGCATCACTCTTGTTAAACCCTGAGAAGTATTGGAATTTCTCATAGAATGTTTTTGAACTGCTTTTAGGCGGAGTTGCACAATGTTCCCATTGATTATATTTAAAAAAATTTCTAGGTTGAGCAGATTTATGCAAATAGTGGTCTGCATAACGGGTATAACAATACACCTGTTCATAATTCGATGAACCTTGCAAATAATCATGTTCTGTAAATTTTGCTGACATAACTAAATCTGACATCATATTATTTATGCTTTCAAAGTCCCAATCATCAGAGAATGTACTTGGTTTTACAAAGTCACTTAATGAAACCTTAAACTGATGAGGATATTTCAAGAGTTCGACCGGTCCATATATTTCGTAATTTGTTTTGTCCCAAACTACCCAGCCGGGTATTGGAATGGCTGTGACATTCACTGGTGATAGTTCTCTTTTCTCGATGTGAGATGACTTGTGTGGCTTCAGAACTAAGTTGATGTTCTGACTTGCTGTGTCCATTGTACTGTAATAAATTTTCCTAAAATTAAAACTAAAATTAGGCAGAGTAGGAGTATGAGTACCCCTGATACAATCCAATGTTCAATCAACGGTGCATTTAGATATGCTTCTTTGAGTTGATGAAAGAGTTCTGTTGCTTTGTCTTAAAAAGCCTTTGTTGCTGGCGTTACTTCAGGCTCGCTTTGATCTTTAGAAAAGTTATCGAAATTGATGAAGTAGCCAGATGCAGTTCTGTCAATTGTTGGAATTGTTTTTTCAATTTGCCTTTCATTAGCACATTTTGATGCTACATCATTGTAGACTGGTGTTTCATGACAAACTGTTTCAATTTGGGTTTCAAGAGGCACAAGTTCCATGTCATTTCTGCATAGTCCTTTTTTATTCACTACAGGTTCATGAAATGTGATTAGTCTCTCAGTTTGAAACTCTTGGATTATAGCAAATTTTGGTCTTCTGCTATTTCTTGGGAGTCCACTGGGCCTACTACTTATTATTGGCCACATGATTGTGGTTTTACTAGGTCGATGGATACAACTCGGTTCTCCTTTTTACCAGCAAGGGGCAGTAGTACAACTGATCTTGTTCTGTTGATTGCTAAGACAGGTACTGCTTTTTTGTAAGAAGGCCCAAATTCCTTCTTAAACGCTATTTTCTCTCTGACCAGATCCCCAATCTTTGGAATCCAGACAGGTCTTGATGGGACAGGTGGTGTGTCTTCAGTGGTTGTTGGCTGCTGTTTTAACTTTATGTTGCTCAGCTCTTTTCTTGTTTCATTTAAGTCCTATAAAACAGACAAACGATCTTTGATGTCAAAGCATTTTTTCTTATCTTCTACCACTGAAGCATGACTATCTAAGTCCTGAACATACATTCTAGTTCCGAACAATAGTTCATACGGGCTGAAACCTTTTAGAGAATTTCTTGGCAGGTTATTAAGACTATGTTGGACACTTGTTAAATGCTGGACCCACCCATCACCCGAACCTAATACCTTTGCAGTTATAGATTGCTTTATGTCTCGGTTTTTTCTTTCCACAACCCTGTTTCCCTCAGGATGGAAGGGACAAGAGAACTGCAACCCAATGCCCATGCTGGTCATGGCCTCCTTATAAGCTCGAGAGCTAAAAGCAGGACCCTGGTCAGAATGAAGCATGGCCATTGCGTATGTGCCGATAAAGACTCGCAAATCTTTTATAACAGTTATGGCGTCAGCCGAGCGCTGGGGCCATATTTCTAAGTGAATATAGTGTTAAAAGAAATTATTAGGACGCTGGATTTCATATATAGATAGCCTTATGCTACCTACAAAAATGGCCATGGCATTACTCCAGTTGGCTCGTTACTGTGGTCTCTGTTGCAGTCTGGACAGCTCTTTGCACATTTATAATGTTGCAGACTCATCCCCAGCCACCAGTATTCTGATTGTAATTCTGTCAGAGATTCCTTCATCTGTTTGTGCCTTGGACCTTCACCCATGTGTGCGTCTGCTATTAATAAGATTCTCCGGTTCGTGTTTGGAATTACCCTATCCCCCACTCCAGGCATTCGAGCAAAAGGAACGGAGTTTGCATCAATTACGTATGTATAATTGAGTGGATAGTTCACAGGTAGTGCTGCAAAGTTGCCTTTTGAAGACGTTTTTACCGCCAGCATGGTTTCCCCGTCTATGTATTTTTCTGAACGCTTTTTTGTGGCTACGGAAGCCGATTTAGTTGCTTCCGCTGTGGCTGTATTTGCCAATGAATTCCCTGCAATCGTGAACGCCATCATGTTGATGACTCAGAGTGTGTATCACGTGAGTCTTTTGTAGTTCTTTCTGTAAAAGAACTAACTGTTTCCAAAGCATTTTATGCTTGATTGTGGCACCTGTGTCGTCTTTGTAATCATTTTGAACCCAGTTCTGCAAGATTATTATTGTAAGATTTGACGCAGGAATGCGAATCGCACACTATTAGTGTCGGGAATTCACTTTCGGCATTTTCAAGCAACTTCTTTAAAGATCTGATTTCACCTCGCTTAGCCGAACAGTTTCTTAGTGATTCAGTTTCTGTTACTTTCGGTCTGAATTTACCGCAGAGCCAGCGACCTTTAACAATCGCGCAGGCTGCATTGTAGGATTTATCATCTACATCGTAATGCTGTACAAATCTGTCTGTATAGATTAAACAAGAGTACTGTTGGAGAGGCAGAATTTCGATTGGCAGAGGATATTCTTCTTCATATTTCAAATCATTCAGTTTTTTCATGTTCGGGACATAATAGTATGTCACTTTTTCTGTATAAAGAGAATTTTCCCACTGTATCCATTTTGGATCTAGTGCCACTGTTTTTAGCTTTACTGGGCTGAAAAGCGCCTCGAAGGCTAATTCTGCTGTGAAAACAGTTATTCCTTTTCCTTGTGCTTGGGCTCGTTCTCTTGCTACAGCAGTTTGGACTGCCCTTACAGTATTTTCTGTAAGACTGAATGTTTTTTTTGCTTTTGTGTGCAAATGTGATTTGTATGCTATTGGTACCGTTTCTCCCTCATTAGGGGTCAGGTACGTGAATGCGCATCTTCCTGGAATGACGCAGATTACAAGGTATCGTGTATTGTCACGTGTTTCTAATTTTGTTTTAGCTAACATGTCTGTTTGCAGTGATCTCAAAATTTCTGTGTGTTTTTGAGTCCAGTTGATTGGTTTAAAATCAGGTTTTAATAATTCGTAGAGAGGTTTAACCCTCTCTGCATAATTTTGAATGTCAGTTCTTCTGAAATTCAGGAAGCCTAGAATCGATTGTAAGTTTTTCAGCGTTTTTGGTGCTTGGAGTACAGGGCATTTCTCTAAGAAGTTGTCTGCTAGGCTTTTGCCTTCACTTGATAATTCGTATCGGAGTTAGATGGGCAATTCGTGACTTTTTAAAGTTGAATTTGTAACCCTCTGCTGCGAACCCAAGTAATATGGTGTTCACTCTTTTCAAGTGAGTATCCAAGTCGTCGTCTGTGAGATAGATGTCGTCGACATAGGATAATGCCTCGTCATCATACATTTGTAGTAACTCTGTTACTCTGGCTGAGAATAATCATGGGCTATTCTTGAATCCCTGTGGGTGGGAGTCTACAGAAATTTTTCTGTGACCCCATTATTGAGAAAGTGGTCAAGTACCTGCTTTCTGGTGCAATATTTTGATAAAAGAATCCATTAGAAATGTCTAATGTTTTGTATTTTTTGCATACTATGTTATTCATTAGTGCCGCACTGTGCGAATTTTGTACCGCAAATGTTTTGCAACATGAGTTAAGGTGTCTGTAGTCCAAGATTAGACAATATGAATCGCCTGGTTTGGAGACAGGAAACAAAGGATTGTTCATTTGAGAGGTGCATGTTTCAATCACCCCTTGGTATTCAAGTTGATCTAAAATCTCCCTGACCTGTTTTTTAGCTTCTTGCTTAATCGGGCACTGCCATTGTGCAGTAGGTTGACATTTTAACTGTATTTTGTGAGGAGGAGAGTCCTCATCCCATCCTACATGATTCTTATATAATGCAGGGGCTTGATCTAATGCCAATTTTCTTGCATATATATATTTTCTGTGAATTGGAATATGATTTTAGAAGGCAGGCATAATCATTTCTTCTCTAAACAAATTTACGGGGGGTCAAGGGGAAATTATTTAAAGACCTGTCTACTCACGCCCCTTCCATCTAAGTGCACAAATACAGGAAAGAAGACCAGGTCTATGGTGGTGTGTTATGATGTGCGGTGAAGAAGGTCACATGGATGCATGTATCACAATAATTGAGTCGCACTGGGCTGTTACATTTCCCTTCAGACCACCCTCGTGGCGGATTTTCATCATGTGGGAATTAGCATTCGCTCCAAATGCCACCCAACCGACAACTGACGGTGCGAAGAAGGAAAGCGACGCATTTAGCCACAGTGTTGCTCTATGGGTAATGCTGAATGGATGCAGTGCTATAATGATAGTGCTAACTAAGATTAACTACCCAAACTCAGGATAAATTAATAAAGACAAGAGTGGGTGCCAAGATTAAAAACACGCCTCGCAGTAAAAAAGTAAAACTGCATTTCGGCGCTGTGCAGAGTGGTCAACTAGTTTCAGCTACATGGAAAACTATTCCAGCTTTCGTCAGGACCTAATGAGTACTAAGCTACTGCAACAAATTTATACTAAATATGTGAAATTACAATCAAATGTTTGTGTCAAAATAACATGAAGTGTACTTGGAAGGATCAGTATCTGCCAGGAACTTGGAGCCCCAATGTCCACTGGAGACAGGAAGGTAGTCTTCTGCCTATTAACAAAATACAGAAAGTACACACCGTACATTAAAGTGTACATATAAAACCACATGACCTCACAGACACCACACAAACACAACACACATGCAGAGACAATTTACGTTCCACATAACAACGAACATACTAGCTCAATGAACATACTAGCTCAATCACACGGAGGCATTTCCTCCTAGTGATACTCACCCAGCTTTATGTGGGTGACGACCTCACCTCGCCCGGCAACCGCTCGGGAAGAAGAGGCCCCGCTCTGATGTGTAGGAAGAAGAAGGCACAGTAAACGCACAGAGCTTCTGTACCCCGCCACATTGTACTACACATCTACCCCAAAGAACGTGTGGTAGACACCAAACTACCCCCAAACATATATACCTCAGAAACACGGCACATACCAGTAGCTCAGAAATGACAGTTAGCTCTGGTCAAGTAGTAAATATGGCCATTTACAGGCCTCTAGGTCACATAGTGCAGCAGTCTATAAGGCACAGCATAATTGTAAACATGTGCCAGAAAATCAAAGGGATACCATGTCATTATGAACAGAGTGGACCCTAATCAATTAATTATATTGCAAGAGCTGAGAGATTAAACACCTTAATATCCTTTACTTACATTGGGATTTAGATGTACATATCAGGCTCAAAGCGGCGCTGTAATATAATTATAAAGTACAATAAACAGCGCGTCCGCTGGCTTACCTATCCGTCGGTGCCCCATGTTGAATTCGAGCGGAAGGGAAGGTACCGGCGGGGTCATCCACCTGATTTAAATATCCGGATAGTTAAGCTCTACCGCCTATCACGGTGTTAGGGACTTAGATACTATTGCACGCCCCTCCTTCACAAACGTTGCGCACTAGGATGCTGTCATGCCGAGGATTACCGTCGCGGCAAAAAACACGGTGCTGATCCTTAGCGCATGCGTACATGTAACCTACTTATTGCAGTAGTGTCCGTGTCATACGCATGCTCTATAGCGTCTTATGTAAAAATGGGCAACCAAGGCAGGATCTACCATCGACACCAAAAGGCGGAGGCTGATAATGAAAAAGTCACATGTTATGTGTGAAATCATCACGGCACTAGTCAGAACTCCCCCGATGGACCGGTGAATAAGGAGGAGAAAAAGAAATATTCTGTTATGCATATGGAAGGTGCCCAGTATGCACGTATAAAAATAACGCACACAGAGAGAATGTGTCTGCATACAATTGTAAGAGGTAGACGAATAAATGACCGCAATTAAGCTAATCCCAGGTGACGCCCGCCGTGTAAGGTGGAGCTAACAGAACCACCTCAACACATTACTATGGGCAATAAAACCAGAGTCCCAATAGGAATATGTCAATGATTGTTTACGTCTCCATTGTTACAAATGAAGAGGTTTGAGCCTTTTAAAAATAGTGCTAAGTAGGAGACAGGACCACGTAGTGAGATGTCTCCTATTCTGTTGTATACATCTTATTGTCCGCAGGACTAAGGCAGAATATTGAGGGCAGAATGAGTCAAACACAATTTGATTGGCGAGAGCAATTCATGTAAACAAAAATCTAAGTTTACAACCAAAACAGAGACCCGCAGCCAGACAGCTGCTCTAAATACTCTAAACAAATTTACGGGGGGTCAAGGGGAAATAATTTAAAGACCTGTCTACTCACGCCCCTTCCATCTAAGTGCACAAATACAGGAAAGAAGACCAGGTCTATGGTGGTGTGTTATGATGTGCGGTGAAGAAGGTCACATGGATGCATGTATCACAATAATTGAGTCGCACTGGGCTGTTACATTTCCCTTCAGACCACCCTCGTGGCGGATTTTCATCATGTGGGAATTAGCATTCGCTCCAAATGCCACCCAACCGACAACTGACGGTGCGGAGAAGGAAAGCGACGCATTTAGCCACAGTGTTGCTCTATGGGTAATGCTGAATGGATGCAGTGCTATAATGATAGTGCTAACTAAGATTAACTACCCAAACTCAGGATAAATTAATAAAGACAAGAGTGGGTGCCAAGATTAAAAACACGCCTCGCAGTAAAAAAGTAAAACTGCATTTCGGCGCTGTGCAGAGTGGTCAACTAGTTTCAGCTACATGGAAAACTATTCCAGCTTTCGTCAGGACCTAATGAGTACTAAGCTACTGCAACAAATTTATACTAAATATGTGAAATTACAATCAAATGTTTGTGTCAAAATAACATGAAGTGTACTTGGAAGGATCAGTATCTGCCAGGAACTTGGAGCCCCAATGTCCACTGGAGACAGGAAGGTAGTCTTCTGCCTATTAACAAAATACAGAAAGTACACACCGTACATTAAAGTGTACATATAAAACCACATGACCTCACAGACACCACACAAACACAACACACATGCGGAGACAATTTACGTTCCACATAACAACGAACATACTAGCTCAATGAACATGCTAGCTCAATCACACGGAGGCATTTCCTCCTAGTGATACTCACCCAGCTTTATGTGGGTGACGACCTCACCTCGCCCGGCAACCGCTCGGGAAGAAGAGGCCCCGCTCTGATGTGTAGGAAAAAGAAGGCACAGTAAACGCACAGAGCTTCTGTACCCCGCCACATTGTACTACACATCTACCCAAAGAACGTGTGGTAGACACCAAATTACCCCCAAACATATATACCTCAGAAACACGGCACATACCAGTAGCTCAGAAATGACATAATCATTTCTTCGCCATGAGGGCACTCTCTAACAAACTCTGGGGGCCAATCTTTCTCAGCTAACAGGATGTCATAGCCTTTTGAGAGGTTATCCCAAAACAGACCCCTTATTTTCCTAGTCTTATCTCCCTCTATACGCAATGTTATTTCGTATATTTTTTGAGGTTCGCTAACTCTGGTATATGCAGTTTCCACTTGAATGTATTCATTCGTGTCCACTGTCTCCAGATGATTCATCAGGATCTTGTGAGCTATGCTGATTTCTGCTGCGCTGTCTAGCATTGTCTGTGCCCACTCTCCGTTTTTCAGCTGCGTCCTTAGTATCCTCGGCATGTTTGATTACTTTAATACTGGCTACCTTCTTTCTTGGAAATTGTAATTTTCACTTTGAGCAGGTTCCTTGTCTTTGGACTTGGCGTGCTCTTCCCTTCGTTCTGACCGTCCTCTTCTTTCCAATTTCTGCGAAAAAGATAGAGACGGATGTGTATCAAAATCTTGATATCTATCAGGCTTTTTCAAATTATTTCTATTTCTAAAGTTGTGTCTTTTTTCAGAGGGCTCCCTTTGGGGAGACTGGTGTTTCTCGGCTCGGAGTTCTTTCTCTCCGCCGAGGAGACCTTCCTCTGGACTGGAAATCTTTTTCTTTGGGAGTGGATTGTTTATTTCCACCCCAGCTCTTTTTAGGAGTGTTTAGATTATTTTTAATAAATATCTTTTCAGGATTTTCAAGTAGTTGAGGATTTACTGGTTTCCCACCCAAACTATCTCTACCTAGTTCTTCATAGCATTTTTCCATGATTCTGGCAAGCTCAATTGGTTGATCTGTTACATCTGTTTCTTTCAACTTTTGGCGGATCACCACAGATGCTGCTTCTCCTTTTATGTTGGCTAATAATGTAGCCGAGACCTGCTTGAAGTCTTTCAGTAATTTCTTACCAAGAGTTAAAGCAGGTTCTGGACCCGTTTTCATTCTGAATTTGTTTTGTCACATCAGGTATTACCGCCATGGACGGAACACCATGTGTTTTTGTGTAAATGGAAGCAAAGACTGTGCCCCAAGTGTCACAGTCCTCCACATCTGGTGCGACCCCCACTGGAAGGCAGATAGTCAGAATTCTGTGTTTCTCAATAGGGGTAGTATTCGGGAATACTGCCTCTATTTGAGTCATTTTTTTGTGCCAGCCAGAATGGAATTTGTTCCCGTTTTGCGGGTGTTTTTCCTAGACATGATTGTATGTTCTGTGGTGTAATTTTATTTGTGTTCCCCTGATGAGGGGTCAGCTGTGGAATATTAACAGCTGGTTGGACTGTTGCATAGTGGACTAACTGTCTCTGAATTTTAATTAGTAATTTTAGCTGTGCTAAAAGGACTTCTCTTGACATTTTATCAATGTCTGGATGTGGTGTGTAGCTGGCTAGAACCGGCCACGTTGCTCCTGGTCTACCTAGTGGACCGAGCCTGGTGATGTGATCAGTATGTTTTAGGGCACCTTTAAACCAGAGCAGGTGCTCTTGGTAATTTAGTGGTATTTCGATATCCTTGAAAGGTGTATATTCTTCCGGTGGTTCCTCTATTCTGTAATAGTGAAATTCGTGTGTTGTAGCGTTTGCCGCTGGAAAGTTTATCCATGAATAGAATACCTCTGTCTGCCGATATTCGCGTGCCTCTATCACGAAAATGACTGTACCACCTGGTGATGTCAGTCCGTGTTCTATAAGTTTTAAAGTTATAGTTTTTCGTATGTTGACCGGAATGAGGATAGCATTCCGGTCATTCTGTAGGAGACTCGTGTCATCCTCTAGTAGTAGAGCTGCTAATATAGCAGCATCCCTATCATCATCACTGTCTGGCATTTTACTGTCAGAATGTTTTTTTTGTTGCAGATCATGTTTCAAGGAGACAAAAGATTAGGTGCGCAATATTTTGGAACACAGTATCCTTCAACGTTGATTATACCAAAAAATCGACATAGGAATCTCTTCCTACTAAGTTCCGGCGGATTTTAACCTTTCACCCACTCCAGACGTCTATTGGAGTATTAACGGGAGAAAGGGTCTGTGTGAAAAAGCACGACTGAGTTACTCTAACGTCTTGCGTTAGTTTTATCGCCTTACCAAACGTTGGGTGCCATGTAGTGTAGTTCCTATTTTCCCTATAGGCCCTGCGCATTGGAAAGACATAAACAGCAGTGTAGACGTAGGACTGAGATCATCTAGGTCTCTACTGACTATGTTAGACTTAATTTAAGTTTGCGCCAGCTAGCTCAGAGGTCACTGGAAACTTTCTTGACTGAATAGGAAGTGATCAGCTTCCCTGGCTCAGACAAGAAGGGATTCAGCTTCCGACAACCGCATAAACATGACAACTTTGCTCCCTCAGAATAAGAGTCAATCTCTAGAGTTGTGTGAAACAATAGACAGCTATTTCACTCAGTCAGATGTGCATATTTAATTTCACCAGGGTGCAGAGAATAGAGAGACGGGCGTTTTCAATAAAAGATATTATTTATTGAGCAGTCTTCTTTTCATGCAAGAGAAATGAATTGCCACAATTGCAATACTTAATGTAAAGTAAAGTACGTACAGTAAAAGGAGCATTATGAAATAATACTGTAAAAGCATTGATATAGTTTCTTAGCCATAAGACACTTTAAAATGGATAAAATATATATACATATATACATAGGCTAACATGCTCAACTGGTGCTTCTAAACTACGCCTACCCCGGTATACCTGACCTAAGCCTAATACGTGGGAGGGAGTAAGTAAGTAGCAGTTTAAGTTAAGTAGGTTTGTTGCCAAGGATCTGTTCAAGAATTCTCTCTAAGGGTTTAGTCAGCACTGTACCTTAGGAATAGAATGTAGGAGGTCTGGTATCTCCCTCTCAGGACCCGATATTCCAGTGACCCGCGCGGGTAGGCTGGAAACGCCGGAGCTGGATTTTCTCATCAGGAGAAAAGACAGCGTCTTTCTCAGCTCGTCAAAGAGGAGGGGCAGCGTCTGTGGCCTTCTCGCTTCTGCTGGGCTCTCAGAAAGTAGATTAGCTGCTCTGTTCCAGAATCACCACTGTGTGTTTGCTTAAGGCAAAGTTGGTATATTTGTACCTGAAAGGTGCCGAGTTTGACGTAAGGTTTGGAAATAAGACGTCAATAAAGATGTCACTAAGAACTGGCCGTTCTTACAGTGCTTGCAGGAGTTCTATTACAAATCAAAACAAAGCAAGCGGGGCTTTCCCAGGTTGCTGGAGTTTTGGTGTGTCAAAAGAACTCGGTGTGCTCTCTAGGAATCCAAGGAAGTAGCTTTTGCCGTGCCTTGGACTGCAAGGGCGATTTACTGAAATATGGATCTGTTTATTATGCCATTATAGGTGTCAGAGTGCTCCAGAAGGACTTCCCAGAAGCAGCATAGAAGACTTGTCCCAATCGCCCCTTTCGCTACTCTTCTTGTGTGAGAAAACTCAATGAATTTTGGCTAAAAGACAAGGGTAACTCAATTACTCTCTCTGTACTGTTTAGGACTTCTCTCTTACTCCCTCTCTCCTATGATAACTTGAATACCTGAGTTTCTCTCACTCCAGCTGCATATGGGGGTTCTGTTCTTGGCAGTTATACAGTTTCACAAGGCTCAAGTGCTTAGCTGCTGGCCAAGAGAATTCTTTAACGCGCAAAAAGTGTGCCAAGGTAGGAACAAGAGGTAGGAAAGGAGAGGAAAAGCGCAAGGGAGGTAATAGGCCAACTGTCGCAGCAACGATAAGGCAATGGTCTTACTGAATTGAATTCCTGAAAGCCTCTCGTTGTTCTCGCTGTCACTGACTGCTTCCTCTGTGAAAGTCTTTCTTGACGTTGGAGGAATTATCTGCTCACACACTGCAAGTATGTCAATATTCCTCAGAACGTCGACAAATTCTGCCAAAAGTTGTTTTGTCCTCTGTAAGGACCGAAGGTTCACTGGGCGAGACACGGAAAACTAGGAAACTAAGAATTTTCCTCAGAACTCCCGCCGTGAATAATAGACGCGGAGTTAAAAGAAACAGATGCTTCTTCAGGTGAATCTTCGTTGAAGTGCGCCACACGCAGGTCTCGCAATTCCACAGGTAAACTAGAGCAAGGCTACGCTAAAGCAACTGTGCGCCCCGGTACGGCGGCCATCTTAGGAGGAGCGCCCATACAGGATTGCTATTGTACTTAACTGAATACTATATGAGAACAGTAATCACTTCAGGACTATTTACAAACAGGATTCCCTAATAGCCTTAACAAGGGAACCACACATTCAACTGTCTAAGCCTAGCCTGTACTCCAGTTCTCTCTCTACACTGGGGAATACATGTTGCTGCTAGGCGCTGAATCCTGATAGTAGCCCCTCTCAACGACCGATTTATCGGTCTTGGTTTGTTGGGGTAACGGGCATGGAATCTCTTAATTAAGTGAGGAGCATGGATATTAGAATCTGGTTCCCACGATCTTTCTTCAGGACCGTAACCTTTCCAGTCCACCAAATAATGAAGAGTGCCTCTTCTAAACTTGGAGTCAAGAATGTCTTTGACTACATATTCCGCATGACCTTGAATCTGTACTGGTTCTGCTGGTTTAGTTAAATGTACTTGTGGCTTAGATTTCTTCAACAAGGACACATGAAATACAGGATGAATCATTATTGTAGGAGGTAATTTCAATTTCACAGTCAACGGACTCAAAACTTTTTCAATAGAGTAGGGGCCCACAAATCTTGGTTGGAATTTCCTATTCCCTTTCAAACGGAGGTTCTTGGTAGATAGCCACACTAACTCTCCTACCTTATATTGTGGGGGAGCTCGTCTACTCCTGTCAGCAAACTTTTTATAAGATGTTTTAGCTTTAACTAAATTCTGTTTTGCACTTGTGCAGGGAATGAATGTCAGAAAGTAAATTCTTAACAGCAGGTACTTGCAATTCTTCTCTCGTTACAAAGGGGTTAGGATGACGACCAGAGTTTAAATAAAACGGAGAGTAGCCAGTTGATGCACTCCTCGCATTTTTACATGCAAACTCTGCCATCCACAACCGTTCTGCCCAATCGCCACCCTGATCGATCAAAAACAATCGGAGGTATTGCTCTAACTCTTGATTAACCCTTTCAGTCTGGCCATCGGACTCTGGGTGATAACTGGTGGAAAGTCTACTCTCTACATCTAGGCCTTTGAGGAAAGCTTGACAAAAATGAGAGATGGATTGAGGGCCTCGATCAGAGATCACTAGTTTGGGAACCCCATGGAGTCTCACAATGTTCTCACTGAAAACCCGGGCTAAGTCTGGAGCTGTTGGAACCCCCACCAAAGGAATGAAATGGCTCATCTTGGAGAATGTGTCTACCACCACTAAAATGGTATCAAACCCCTTGCTAACATGTAAATCTACTATAAAATCCATGGAGATAGTATGCTAAGGATGAGGTGGTGTGGGAAGTGGCTGCAAAAAACCCTGAGGAGACTGTCTACTGTGTTTACTTTGGGTACATAAACCACAAGACTGCACATACTCTTTGACTTGAGTGGACAACCCAGGCCTCCAGAAGTATCCTTGCACCAAATCCAGAGTCTTGGATATTCCCTTGTGTCCAGCTAAGGGGTGATCATGACAAAGCTGCAGAGCTTTCTGCTGAAGAGCCGTCGTGGGAAGATACAGTGCTTCTTTGAAATAGGGTAACTGTTGTTGACAGTGTCTCTCTTTTCCAATCGAACTCCATTGTTGAATTTCCTCCTGAGTCAGAATTTTACGAACTTCTTCTTGGAAGTCTGGGATGGAAAGAGTGCAAATGATCTTGGCTTCCGGAATGATGGGTTGCGGCTCTACTGCATGTTCACAATCTTCAGTATCCAAGCGGGACAAGGCATCCGCCTTCCCGTTTTTGGGACCTGGACGATACGTGATTACAAAGTCAAAATCTGCAAAGTAAAGAGACCAACGAAGCTGCCGAGGTGTCAAGGTCTTAGCTGTTTTCAAAAACTGAAGATTTTTGTGATCAGAGAATACCGTCACCTTGTCTTTGGCCCCCAACAAATAGTGCCTCCAATCTTCAAAAGCGTCCTTTACTGACAACAGTTCCTTTTCCATGATGGTGTAATTTAATTCAGCAGAATTTAATTTTCTTGAGCGGTATGCCACTGGGTGTAGTTGACCAGTTCTTGAATGCTGCTGCGACAGAACTCCTCCCATTGCTTGATCGGAAGCATCCGCTTCCACAAAAAATAGTTCCTCCGGGTCGGCGTGAAGCAAAATAGGAGCTGACACAAATTTCTGCTTGAGATCTGAGAAGGCCTTCTCAGTTTCCGAATTCCACTCGAATTTTACTCCCTTTCTAAGCAAACGAGTAAGTGGGGAGATCAACTGAGAAAAACCTTGGATAAAGCGACGGTAGAAATTGGCAAATCCTAAAAATCTCTGAATCTCCTTGATGTTACATGGAGCTGGCCATTTTTCTACTGCTTGCACCTTTCCAGGATCCATAACGATTCCAAGAGGAGAGATGACGAATCCAAGAAATTCCACCTTACTGACATGAAAGACACATTTCTCCAATTTCACATACAAATGATGGGCAAGTAGTCGTTCCAGCACCAATCGTACATGTTTCGTATGATCCTGCGGATTCTGAGAATAAATCAGAATATCATCTAAATAGATTATAGCGATGTTATCAATCAAGTCAATCATAATGTCGTTTATAAAATGCTGAAAAACTGCTGGTGCATTGCACAACCCAAATGGCATCACACAATACTCAAATAGACCAAAACGGGTGCGAAAGGCAGTTTTCCATTCGTGCCCTTCCTTCATTCGGACAAGGTGGTAAGCACCCTGTAAATACAGTTTTGTGAAAATCTGTGCTTCTTTAATTTGATCCAGCAAAACAGAGATCAAAGGCAAAGGGTATCTGTTTTTGATGGTAACCTGGTTCAATGCTCGATAATCAATGCAAGTTCTCAGGCCTCCCTCTTGCTTCTTTGGAATGAAAAACAAAGGGGAAGATACCGGCGACAGAGAGGGACGAATGAATCCATTGGCAAGATATCGATCCAAGTATTCTTTGAGATGAGCATTCTCCGTTTCGGTCAGGGCATAGATACGACTACAAGGGAGGCTGGCTTCCGGTTCTAAATCAATGGCACAGTCATATGAGCGATGAGGAGGTAAGGTTTCTGCTTCTTGCTCACTAAACACGGCTTCCAAATCTCGATATTCTAAAGGAATATCAACAGAGGTGATCACTCCGATAGATTGTCCTCCAAATGACAAAAGAGATGCCTTAGTGGGTTCTTCTACGTGTTCATGAGGCCCATAACAATGTTCAGAACAAAAAGGTGATTGCATGCTTACTGTACGCCTCTCCCAATCAATTGTGGGGTTGTGAGTGGTCAACCAAGGTAGACCCAAAATTATTGAAACTGAGGTGCGTCTATCAAATTGAATTGAAGGGATTCCAAATGACCATCAGCTTGAATCAATGTAATTTCTTCGGTATGACTGGTGATGGGTCCAGAGGTCGAAGTGGAGCCATGCACTTTTTTCACTGGTTCTTGTTTCTCCTTGCGAATGGCTTTAATACCCATTCTACGAGCGTATTTGATGTCGCAAAAATTTCTAGTAGCCCCTGAGTCAATCATAATAGCCACTCCAGAAATCTGTGTCTCTCGTAAACGAATGGTCACTTGTAAGATAACATGCGGCGTCAAGGTTTGCAAAGTGTTCAAAATGGAATGAGAAACAGGAGTTGTCTTATCCTCTTCTACCACCAGAGCGACTCCGCCTACTGATGGTGGGTCTCGTTTCCCTTCACTGGAGTTTTTGGCCGCTTAGTACATTCTTTCACAAAATGACCCGCGCCACCACAATACAAACATAATTTCTTTAGTCTTCTCTGTTCTTTTTCTTCTTGACTCAAGGTTCCACTGACCGCCCCAATCTGCATCGGCTCTACCTCTGAAGATCCTCCTGAGCCTTTCTCTAACCGAGTTCGATCGAAGCGAGGTATCGGAGCCTTCCAATCCTTCCTTCTTTCACCCTTACGCTCAGATTGGCGGAAATCCAACTCTAAAACCAAATCCACCAATGCAGACAATTCTGTAGGGCGATTTGGAACCTGAGCTAAAGTATCCTTAATTTCGTCTCTCAATCCTCTGTAAAATAGCGCCGATCTCTTTTCTTCTGGCCAATTAGTTTCCAAAAGCAATTTATTAAAGTGTGTCAGATACAAAATCAAATCCTTAGATCCTTGACGTAGTTCTAGCAATTCATTATCGGTGGCCTGGGAAATCCTTCTCCTATCAAAGATTCTAAGGAATTCACTCCTAAAACGGTCAAAATCACTAAGTAGGGGATCATCCTTACTAATAAAAGGCATGGCCAAATTCGCTGCATCCCCACCCAGATAGGAAAGGATAAACGCAACCCTGGATTGAACATTAGGAAAAAGGGTAGGTCTACACATGAAATGTAAGGAACACTGAGTGAGGAAAAGCTGAGCCTTCTGGGGATCCCCTGTGAATCTTTCAGGAGCTGCTAAAGGTATCAACGGAGAAACAGAGTGAAAAACCTGTGCTACGGTCTTGGGATCAGAGCTGGGGTTACTGACACTGGGCAAAGGAATACTCTGAGTAGGATTACCCATAACCAGACCATCCCCCTTCTGTGCTAGCACTCTATTCTCCTCGCGAACTGCGCCTAACTCTCTTTGAATTCCCTCTAGTATGTCACCCAGGGTCTTCATATCCACCCCTTCAGCCATACCGCTCGGGCGAAGAAAAATACTTGGGCACTTTAAACTGTCAGAGTGCTCCAGAAGGACTTCGCAGAAGCAGCATAGAAGACTAGTCGCAATCGCCCCTCCACCAGTGACCCCGCTACAAGAGCAGAACTCACTAACAGAGGGAAGAAGGGGAAAGGGGAAGTGGAAGAGAAGAGACTTCCTGCGCTGGGAATTCACTGGCACTCTCTGGTTAACCCCGGGCGTCGTCTGACTGGAATTCCTTGAATGCCTAATGCACAGAAATGGGGGAACAGAAATAAACAACCACTACAGTCTACTTATTCTTACACTGTATGTAATAAAAAAACGTATCCTACCAGTGAAGCGCAAGGTTTTCGCTACTCTTCTTGTGTGAGAAAACTCATTCAATTTTGGCTAAAAGACAAGGGTAACTCAATTACTCTCTCTGTACTGTTTAGGACTTCTCTCTTACTCCCTCTCTCCTATGATAACTTGAATACCTGAGTTTCTCTCACTCCAGCTGCATATGGGGGTTCTGTTCTTGGCAGTTATACAGTTCCACAAGGCTCAAGTGCTTAGCTGCTGGCCAAGAGAATTCTTTAACGCGCAAAAAGGTAGAAAGGTAGGAACAAGAGGTAGGAAAGGAGAGGAAAAGCGCAAGGGAGGTAATAGGCCAACTGTCGCAGCAACGATAAGGCAATGGTCTTACTGAATTGAATTCCTGAAAGCCTCTCGTTGTTCTCGCTGTCACTGACTGCTTCCTCTGTGAAAGTCTTTCTTGACGTTGGAGGAATTATCTGCTCACACACTGCAAGTATGTCAATATTCCTCAGAACGTCGACAAATTCTGCCAAAAGTTGTTTTGTCCTCTGTAAGGACCGAAGGTTCACTGGGCGAGACACGGAAAACTAGGAAACTGAGAATTTACCTCAGAACTCCCGCCGTGAATAATAGACGCAGAGTTAAATGAAACAGATGCTTCTTCAGGTGAATCTTCGTTGAAGTGCGCCACACGCAGGTCGCGCAATTCCACAGGTAAACTAGAGCAAGACTACGCAAAAGCTGCTGTGCGCCCCGGTACGGCAGCCATCTTAGGAGGAGCGCCCATACAGGATTGACATTGTACTTAACTGAATACTATATGAGAACAGTAATCACTTCAGGACTATTTACAAACAGGATTCCCTAATAGCCTTAACAAGGGAACCACACATTCACCTGTCTAAGCCTAGCCTGTACTCCAGTTCTCTCTCTACACTGGGGAATACATGTTGCTGCTAGGCGCTGAATCCTGACTATAGGGATATTATTGATTATAGCCGTATAGGGGCATAAAGTCACAATATTGAATCGGGTTCCTAGAAAAAAACACATCATCACATGAGTCATGAAATGAGCTGAGTGTCCTGCAGTGTGCATGTTGCAGGTGCTGATGGACCAGCCATTATCATGGAGGTTGTGCAACAGTGGCACAGACAATCTGCGGCATGCTTTTAAGAATAAATGGATGGAGGAGTATCTTGTAGGTGTGTGTGGTGCCGGATCTGGCCACTCGGTGCTGCGTTGTGGCTGGGGATGCAGCAGCAGGAATGTGTGAACACATGACGGCAGAAGGGGTGAGACAACATGCTAAACATGCACACAAACCCAAGGATTCTTGCGAGGCACAAAGTGACATGTGTATGTGACTGCAGGAGTGTCTGGTTATCCATGGGTTACAGCAAGCAAAATGGGTGAACAATCGCCAAAGATCATGGGCACAGGAATAGGTACCCTAAGGCTAAGCGGGGCACAGGACACACATCGTCAGCAGGTGTAGCCTGCACGTCGTGTGTAGCAAGCTAAACAACACATACACAACCATGTACGTCGCACACAATATGGTATATTTGCCATTACCAACAGCATGCATGTTGTCACTGTACACGTAACCGCATATGAACAATCATCATAAACAATGCCATATTGAACGCATGCAGACTGGCAAGAGATGTGCGTTGACAGCAATGAGGCACAATGTACTGTGGGAAACACACTTCCTACACAACAGGATAACGTTGTTTGTGAGGCCATGCTGCATTAGCCAATGTACATGCCCAGTGGCATTGCTCTGAAGACAATAACAGTAATACAATGATGTTACCTGTCATGCTGGTGAAAGATTCTCCACACGACTGCCAGGGACTGTCCGTACCTTTGATCGTCAGAGTGGTGCGATGCTGAAAGGGTTCCATCTCCAAATGGCCCCTTGGTCTGAGTACAAATGACAGACACAAAAGGGAGATCATGCAAGGAAGGAGAGGATGGGAACTGCAGGGAGGGAGATCTGAAACAAAGGAAAACAAGCATAAGGATTCCATACTTTTGTCACAGAATTACAGAATATCTCCGGACCTACACGGTACCAGTCACACCTGTGAAGTGTAACCACTGCCACTGTACCCTATGTGTGATCACAGATTTTGCAATGAGACAAGATCAGATGCTTGAACACGGACACATAAAAGGAAGCACAGTTTGTCAGCTAAATGAAGCATGTGTAGCGCTCACAAGGCTGCTACTATACAATCAGATCTATGCGGGTATCAACTAAGTCACAGTGTATGATTGAGTGTCCTAATCTCTGAAAATGTAATGTATAGCAGTGCTACTGACACAAAGCCAACAATCGGTAGTTAGCCCTGTGAATCCGTAAGGGCCATGAAGGGAAAGTAGACATCACCCGCAAGAGCCGTAAGCAGCTCCTCCAATGAGGAAGGGAATGACCTAAACACAAGGAAATCCCACAGGAGCCAGTCATTGGCTTCTGCAACTGTGCCTCACTATGTTAAACATGACTAGCAGGTGGAACCAAACTCAACAGCGAGTAATGAAGAACTGTAGTGTAGTTCCTATTTTCACTATAGGCCCTGCACATTGGAATAACATAAACAGCAGTTTAGACGTAGGACTGTGGTCTTCTAGGTCTCTACTGACTATGTTAGACTTAATTTAGGTTTGGGCCAGCTAGCTCAGAGGTCACTGGAAACTTTCTTGACTGAAAAGGAAGTGATCAGCTTCCCTGGCTCAGACAAGAAGGGATTTAGCTTCCGACAACCGCATAAACATGACAACTTTGCTCCCTCAGAATAAGAGTCAATCTCTTGAGTCGTGTGAAACAATAGATAGCTATTTCACTCAGTCAGTTATGCATATTTAATTTCACCAGGGTGCAGAGAATAGAGAGACGGGTGATTTCAATAAAAGATATTATTTATTGAGCAGTCTTCCTTCTGATGCAAGGGAAATGAATTGCCACAATTGCAATTCTTATTATAAAGTAAAGTACGTACAGTAAAAGGAGTATTATGAAATAATACTGTAAAAGCTTTGATATGGTTTCTTAGCCATAAGACACTTTAAAATGGATAAAATACATATACATATATACATCGGCTAACATGCTCAACTGGTGCTTCTAAAATACGCCTACCCCGGTATACCTGACCTAAGCCTAAGACGTGGGAAGGAGTAAGTAAGTAGCAGTTTAAGTTAAGTAGGTTTGTTGCCAAGGATATGTTCAAGAATTCTCTCTACGGGTTTAGTCAACACTGTACCTTGGGAATAGAATAAAGGAGGTCTGGTATCTTCCTCTCAGGACTCGATATTCCTGTCACCCTCAAGGGTAGGCTGGAAACGCCGGAGCTGGATTTTCTCAGCAGGAGAAAAGACAGCGTCTTTCTCAGTGCGTCAAAGAGGAGGGGCAGCGTCCGTGGGCTTCTCGCTTCTGCTGGGCTCTCGGAAAGTAAATTAGCTGCTCTGCTCCAGAATCACCACTGTGTGTTTGCTTAAGGCAACGTTGATATATTTATACCTGAAAGGTTCCGAATTTGACGTATGGTTTGGACATAAGACGTCAATAAATATGTCACTACTAACTGGCCGTTCTTACAGTGCTCGCAGGAGTTCTATTACAAATCAAAACAAAGCAAGCGGGGCTTTCCCAGGTTGCTAGGGGTTTGGTGTGTCGAAAGAACCCGGTGTGCTCTCTAGGAACCTAAGGAAGTAGCTTCTGCTGTGTCATGGACTGCAGAGGCGATTTACTGAAAATATTGCTCTGATTATTACGCCAATATAGGGATATTTATTGATTATAGCCGTATAGGGGCATAAGGTCACAATATTGAATCAGGTTCCTAGGTAAAACACATCACCCGCTCCATGGTTTTATGTCCATCAATTACTAAAAACTTAAGCAATAAAGATGCATGTGTATTCCAACCCACCCCAAAATACATTTTGCATTCGAAATGGTGTATGCAAAATACACGGAAGGTTAAGGTATTGTACGTTTTTAAGCAGTGTAATCATTCAAAAAAATTGCATATATTTTCAGTTGAATGATTTGCGAAAATTACACATGAAAAGTCTCTTAATTTACAGAAAAGAAGGTTGAGACTATTTCATCACATATAAATGAAATTGCTTGTGAGTATGCAAGAGGATGTGGTAACATATTGTCTCTAGATTATCTAAAAATAGAAGCTCTGTTCTTTATGAATAGTTCTACTGTAAGCAAAGTGCACATGCCAAAAAAAGGTAAATATTTTGGAATTTAAAAAAAAAAAAATTTGTTTCAGGGAAAAATATAATTCCAAATGTTTTCAGTAGCTTTTGTTTTTTAAAGCTGAAGGCCGAATTCAGAGGTCAGGGGAACGCTGTGTACCGGTTGGCTCAAAAGTTATTCTTTTGGCTCAGGGGAGAACATGACTTCAGATAGATGTGCAAAAAACAGTCCACAGCTTCAGGTGACAGTTCGACCAGGTTCGGTAATGCTGTAACCGGGCAGTCGTGAGAATGATTGCTATCATCGATTTCAGGATCAGCAATGCTCACAGAAGGTCGTACCTGGGTGATGTTGCTCTCATTCCTTGCTTCACTGCCACCACCTAATCGTAGTGCAGAGGTCTCAACGAATGCCGTCATCAGGATTGGTAACCGCTGGGAACAACACGATGCATAAGCCGTTACTGGACTCAGCAAAGTATCGACATCCAGTAGTACTGCTGATTGTAGTGTCAGACAGGTGTCTAACACGCATTCTTCTCCGCATAGCATACATCGAAGCACAGGTAAGATGCAGTTCTGCCATATAGGTCTGAATGAAAGAAACCAGGTCATATTCAGATCTCTTAGCTGGGCTAATCCAAGGACTTTAGTTATGCGGTACCGGTAGCGTATTGCTAGTATCGTTTCTTCCATCCTTACCAGAGACAGGTCTGCGTTTTGGCTTGCCATATCGGAGCAGAAGAGTCAAAAATAAGATTCCTGCTACGAGTCCCAAAAGTAGTGGTAGGCCACCAAAAACCGATTGGACAAAATTGGGAAAGATGCCCAGGACTGCTTCGAAGGGTGTTAACAGTCCCGAAAAAATTGTCTTAAATACATTCGAGATACCACTGGCATCCGACATATTTAGGATTTGGCTGAGCATTTCTGTGAAATGCACGGGGCAATTAGTTGATAAAAGTGCATGTATCTCTGCCGTTGTCCTTGCAACTTGAAGATCATACTTTTCTTTTGATGACGTGATGGGCACTGTTGTTTGCAAAAGCACAGACTTCATTCTGCTTAAAGTATCAATTCGTATAGAAGAGATATTCAACTGAGGCCAAATCGTCGCCTCTGAGTCTCCAGGGCCGTTAGGATACAATGCTTTAATACAGCAAGTGACCACGGAACTGACGCTTAAGAGATATGCTTTCCCTGGCACCATGCCACAACAGCTGCGGCCCGTTATTACAACGTAACTCCCGTTAGAAAGTTGTCTAAAAAATGGCTCTATCTGTGTTGCAGGTGTGCCGTGCTGGTGGCATGAAAGGTTATTTGAAGTCCCCTCACAGGCCCCATGTAAATAATACCCTGTCACAGAAGTATACCGATCAGTGATTGTTTACAATTATTACCACTAAGAAATACATTCTTGTTTTTGTCACTATAACATGTGTGTGTATAAGGTAATTTCCATGTTGACTTAATGTACCCTTTACCCAACCTTTCATACTAGCCTGCTGGTATATACTCTTGGCATTTTTTAAATTGGAAAGTTGTTATCGGAATTGTGATAATCCCGTGTATTATCCATTCAATGACAGGTCTTTCTGACATTGTCAATGGTAATCTCTCAAGTTTTTCAATGCTCAGAATCGTATAGTCTGATCCTTTCTGTGCCAAACTGATTTGTTTATCAGTAAGGTTAAAGATAGAGAACAATGACGTTGTGTTAATTAAACACCAAGGCACATAGCCTGAACGCAGGTTTTGCAACGTCCAGCCTAGCTGTACAATAGAATGTAATTCGGACTGACCATGTTGTAACATTAGCAAGTCCTGATCTATTATATCTATAGCAGATGATACAATACTGTCCAGTGAATATATTCTGGAGGACAGAGTCATTAACCCGTTGTCTACAACAGAAAGTGATTTTTCTAGACTAATACTTTCAATTTCTCGTATTTTCTCAGCTGTCTCAATTTGAGTCACTTTCCATGCCTCGTTGTAAGCAGCGTATATACTGGCCGCTATGAAACGTTTTTGACGCTGTTTGCGTAGTCCCATTATGAAATCGCGCACGTAAAGACAAGTGTTACTTAATTTGTGCCAGTGTGGATGTTTGTAGCCATTCAAGGCATAGTTTCCCTACACTGTATGTTGTTACTATCCCTGGATGTTGTCTCTGGGAGTATCTAGGGTCTGGTCTGGTCATTTTTAACCCCTGTATTTTATTCAGGAATCTATCTTGACATTTATTTGTGTCTGTTGGCTAGATTAACCAATTTTTCTAATCAGAATGTGTTCTGTTTTGATGTAAAATTTTAGATACGTCTATCTCAATATCTGTGGTTGTGTTATCAGGTATTGGCTTTGGAATAGACGGTATGTTTAAATCTTTGATTTTGGCTAGGCCAAAACAGGTAGTTTGTTGAATGGTGTCATTCAAGAATATTATTTGTTCTGGGATCATGCAGGCTCGAAATAATGCTTCTAGGCATTGTACCTGCCAATCTTTTGTACCCCAGATGGTTTTTGTTTCAATGTTGTGTTTCCAGAAATCAAAACCAAATGTAATAATTTTTTCATAAAATATTTCCTAATAGATCAATTTAGTATTTGTCAGCATGGTTTTTGTCCCTGTTATATCTAACAGTTTATAATATAACATTTCTGCATCACTCTTGTTAAACCCTGAGAAATATTGGAATTTCTCATAGAATGTTTTTGAACTGCTTTTAGGCGGAGTTGCACAATGTTCCCATTGATTGTATTTAAAAGCATTTCTAGGTTGAGCAGATTTATGTAAATAGTGGTCTGCATAATGGGTATAACAATACACCTGTTCATAATTCGATGAACCTTGCAAATAATCATGTTCTGTAAATTTTGCTGACATAACTAAATCTGATATCATATTATTTATGCTTTCAAAGTCCCAATCATCAGAGAATGTACTTGGTTTTACAAAGTCACTTAATGAAACCTTAAACTGATGAGGATATTTCAAGAGTTCGACCGGTCCATATATTTCGGAACTTGTTTTGTCCCAAACTACCCCGCCGGGTATTGGAATGGCTGTGACATTCACTGGTGATAGTTCTCTTTTCTCGATGTGAGATGACTTGTGTGGCTTCAGAACTAAGTTGATGTTCTGATTTGCTGTGTCCATTGTACTGTAATAAATTTTCCTAAAATTAAAACTAAAATTAGGCAGAGTAGGAGTTTGAGTACCCCTGATACAATCCAATGTTCAATCAACGGTGCATTTAGACATGCTTCTTTGAGTTGATGAAAGAGTTCTGTTGCTTTGTCTTAAAAATTCTTTGTTGCTGGCGTTACTTCAGGCTCGCTTTGATCTTCAGAAAAGTTATCGAAATTGATGAAGTAGCCAGATGCAGTTCTGTCAATTGTTGTAATTGTTTTTCAATTTGCCTTTCATTAGCACATTCTGATGCTACATCATTGTAAACTGGTGTTTCATGACAAACTGTTTCAATTTGGGCTTCAAGAGGCACAAGTTTCATGTCATATCTGCATAGTCCTTTTTTATTCACTGCAGGTTTATCAAATGTGATTAGTCTTTCAGTTTGAACCTCTTGGATTGTAGCAAATTTTGGTATTCTGCTATTTCTTGGGAGTCCACTGGGCCTACTACTTATTATTGGCCACATGATTGTGGTTTTACCAGGTCGATGGATACAACTCGGTTCTCCTTTTTACCAGCAAGGGGCGGTAGTACAACTGATCGTGTTCTGTTGATTGCTAAGACAGGTACTGCTTTTTTGTAAGAAGGCCCAAATTCCTTCTTAACCGCTATTTTCTCTCTGACCAGATCCCCAATCTTTGGAATCCAGACAGGTCTTGCTGGGACAGGTGGTGTGTCTTCAGTGGTTGTTGGCTGCTGTTTTAACTTTATGTTGCTCAGGGCTTTTCTTGTTTCATTTAAGTCCTGTAAAACAGCCAAATGATCTTTGATGTCAAAGCATTTTTTCTTATCTTCTACCACTGAAGCATGACTATCTAAGTCCTGAACATACATTCTAGTTCCGAACAATAGTTCGTACGGGCTAAAACCTTTTAGAGAATTTCTTGGCAGGTTATTAAGACTACGTTGGACACTTGTTAAATGCTGGACCCACCCATCACCCAAACCTAATACCTTTGCCGTTATAGATTGCTTTATGTCTCGGTTTTTTCTTTCCACAACCCGTTTCCCTCAGGATGGAAGGGACAAGAGAACCGCAACCAAATGCCCATGCCGGTCATGACCTCCTTATAAGCTCGAGAGCTAAAAGCAGGACCCTGGTCAGAATGAAGCATGGCCATTGCGTATGTGCCGATAAAGACTCGCAAATCTTTTATAATAGTTCTGGTGTCAGCCGAGTGCTGGGGCGATATTTCTAAGTGAATATAGTCTTAAAAGAAATTATTAGGACGCTGGATTTCATGTATAGATAGCCTTATGCTACCTACAGAAATGGCCATGGCATTACTCCGGTTGGCTCGTTACTGCGGTCTCTGTTGCAGTCTGGACAGCTCTTTGCAAATTTATAATGTTGCAGACTCATCCCCGGCCACCAGTATTCTGATTGTAATTCTGTCCGAGATTCCTTCATCTGTTTGTGCCTTGGACCTTCACCCATGTGTGCGTCTGCTATTAATAAGATCCTCCGGTTCGTGTTTGGAATTACCCTATCCCCCTCTCCAGGGATTCGAGCAAAAGGAACAGAGTTTGCATCAATTACGTATGTATAATTGAGTGGATAGTTCACAGGTAGTGCTGCACAGTTGCCTTTTGAAGACGTTTTTACCGCCAGCATGGTTTCCCCGTCTATGCATTTTTCTGAACGCTTTTTTGTGGCTACTGAAGCCAGTTTAGTTGCTTCCGCTGTGGCTGTATTTGCCAATGAATTCCCTGCAATCGTGAACGCCATCACGTTGATGACTCAGAGTGTGTATCACGTGAGTCTTTTGTAGTTCTTTCTGTAAAAGAACTACCTGTTTCCAAAGCATTTTATGCTTGATTGTGGCATCTGGGTCGTCTTTGTAATCATTTTGCACCCAGTTCTGCAAATCATTATTGTAAGATTTGACACAGGAATGCGAATCGCACACTATTAATGTCGGGAATTCACGTTCGGCATTTTCAAACGCCATCTTTAAAGATCTGATTTCAGCTAGCTGAGCCGAACAGTTTCTCAGTGTTTCAGTTTTTGTTATTTTTGGTCTGAATTTACCGCAGAGCCAGCGACCTTTAACAATCGCGCAAGCTGCATTGTAGGATTTATCATCTACATTCTAATGCTGTACAAATCTGTCTGTATAGATTATACAAGAGTACTGTTGGAAAGGCGAATTTCGATTGGCAGAGGATATTCTTCATATTTTAATTCATTCCGTTTTTTCATGTTCAGGACAAAATAGTATGTCACGTCTTCGGCCGCCAGAGAATTTTCCGACTGTATCCATTTCAGATCTAGTGCCACTGTTTTTAAATTTACTGGGCTGAATAGCGCCTCGTAGGCTGATTCTGCTGTGAAAACAGTTATTTTTTTGCCTTGGGCTAGGGCTCGTTCTCTTGCTACAGCAGTTTGCACTGCCTTTACAGTATTTTCTGTAAGACTGAATGTTTTTTTCTGCTTTTGTGTACAAATGTGATTTGTAAGCTATTGGTACCGTTTCTCCCTCATTAGTGGTCAGGTACGTGAATCCGCATCTTCCTGGGATGACCCGGATTACTAGGTTGCGTGTATTGTCACGTGTTTCTAATTTTGTTTTAGCTAACAGGTCTGTTTGCAGTGATCTCAAAATTTCTGTGTGTTTTGCAGTCCTGTTGATTGGTTTAAAATCAGGTTTTTTTAATTCATAGAGAGGTTTAACCCTCTCTGCATAGTTTAGAATGTAAGTTCTTCCGAAATTCAGGAAGCCTAAAATCGATTGTAAGTTCTTCAGCGTTTTTGGTGCTTGGAGTACAGCGCACTTCTCTAAGAAGTTGTCTGTTAGGCTTTTGCCTTCACTTGATAATTTGTATCCTAAAAATAGGACCGTTAGATGGGCAATTCGTGACTTTTTAAAGTTGAATTTGTAACCCTCTGCTGCACACCCAAGTATTATGGTGTTCACTCTTTTCAAGTGAGTATCCAAGTCGTCGTCTGTGAGATAGATGTCATCGACATAAGATAATGCCTGATCATCATACATTTGTAGTAACTCTGTTACTCTGGCTGAGAATAATCCTGGGCTGTTTTTGAATCCCTGTGGGAGCCTACAGAAATTTTTCTGTGACCCCATTATTGAGAAAACGGTCAAGTACCTGCTTTCTGGTGCATTTTTTGACAAAAGAACCCATTAGAGATGTCTGATGTTGTTTTGTATTTTTTGCGAACTATGTTGTTCATTAGTGCCGCACTGTGCGAATTTTGTACCGCAAATGTTTTGCAACATGAGTTAAGGTGTCTGTAGTCCAAGACTAGACGATACGAATCATCTGGTTTGGAGACAGGAAACAAAGGATTTTTCATTTGACAGGTGCATGTTTCAATCACCCCTTGGTATTCAAGTTGATCTAAAATCTCCCTGACTTGTTTTTTAGCTTCTTGCTTAATTCTGGTACTGCCTTTCTGCAGTAGGTTGAAATTTTAACTGGATTTTGTGAGGAGGAGAGTCCTCATCCCATCCTACATGATTCTTATATAATGCAGGTGCTTAACCTACTGCCCATTTCCTTGCATATATATATTTAGTGTGAATTGGAATATGATTTGAGAAGGCAGGCATAATCATTTCTTCGCCATGAGGGTACTCCCTAACAAACTCTGGGGGCCAATCTTTCTCAGCTAACAGGATGTCATAGCCCTTTGAGAGGTTATCCCAAAATAGACCCCTAATTTTCCTAGTTTTATCTCCCTCTATACGCATTTGTTATTTTGTATATTTTATGAGTTTCGCTAACTCTGGTATCTGCAGTTTCTACTTGAATGTATTCATTCGTGTTCACTGTCTCCAGATGATTCATAAGGATCTTGCGAGCTATGCTGATTTCTGCTGCGCTGTCTAGCATTGTCTGTGCCCACTCTCCGTTTTTCATCTGTGTCCTCAGTATCCTCGGCATGTTTGATTACTTTAATACTGGCTACCTTCTTTTTTGGAAATTGTAATTTTTTACTTTGAGCAGGTTCCTTGTCTTTGGACTTGGCGTGCTCTTCCCTGTGTTCTGACCGTCCTCTTCTTTCCGATTTCTGCGAAAAAGATCGAGGGGGAGGTGCATCAATATCTTGATATCTATCAGGCTTTTTCAAATTATCCCTATTTCTAAGGTTGTATCTTTTTTCAGAGGGCTCCCTTTTGGGAGACCGGTGTTCTCAATTCAGAGTTCTTTCTCTCCGCCGAGGGGACCTTCCTCTGGACTGGAAACCTTTTTCTTTGGGAGTGGATTGTTTATTTCCATCCCAGCTCTTTTTAGGAGTGTTTAGATTATTTTTAATAAATAATTTTTCAGGATTTTCAAGTAGTTGGGGTTTTACTGGTTTCTCACCCAAACTATCTCTACCTAGTTCTTCATAGCATTATTCTATGATTCTGGCAAGTTCAATTGGTTGATCTGTTATATCTGTTTCTTTCAATTTTTGGCGGATCGCCACAGATGCTGCTTCTCCTTTTATGTTGGCTAATAATATAGCTGAGACCTACTTGAAGTCTTTCAGTAATTTCATACCAATAGTTAAAGCAGCTTCTGGACCTTATTCATTCTGAATTTCTTTTAGCACATCTGGTATTACCGCCATGGACGGAACACCATGTGTTTTTGTGTAAATGGAAGCAAAGACTGTGCCCCAAGTGTCACAGTCCTCCACATGTGGTGTGACCCCCATTGGAAGGCAGATAGTCAGAATTCTGTGTTTCTCAATAGGGGTAGTATTTGGGAATACTGCCTCTATTTGAGTTATTTTCTGTGCCAGCCAGAATGGAATTTGTTCCCGTTTTGCGGGTGTTTTCCCCAGACATGAATGTATGTTCTGTGGTGTAATTTTATTTGTGTTCCCCTGATGAGGGGTCAGCTGTGGAATATTAACAGCTGGTTGGACTGTTGCTGTCCGCATTACATATTGGACTAGCTATCTGTGTATTTTAATTAATAATTTTACCTGTGCTAAAAGTTCTTTTCTTAACATTTTATCAAGTTCTGGATGTGGTGTGCAGCTGGCTAGAACCAGCCACGTTGCTCCTGGTCTACCTAGTGGACCAAGCCTGGTGATGTGATCATTATGTTTTAGGGCGCCTTTAAAAACAGAGCAGGTGTTCTTGGTAATTTAGTGGTACTTCAATATCCTCGAAAGGAGTATATTCATCCGGTGGTTCCTCTATTTTGTAATAGTGGAACTCGTGTGTTGTAGCGTTTGCCGCTGGAAAGTTTATCCATGACGATATTTGTGTGCCTCTATCACGAAAATGACTGCACCACCTTGTGATGTCAGTCCGTTTTCTATAAGTTTTAAAGTCATAGTTTTTCTTATGGTGACCGGAATGAGGATAGCATTCTGGTCACTCTGTAGGAGACTTGTGTCTTCCTTTTTTAGTCGGGCCGCTAGTCTAGCTGCTTCCCTTTCGTCTTCACTATATGGCATTTTACTTTCAGAAAGGTTCTTGCAGATCAAGTTTCAAGGAGATAAAAGATTAGGTGCACAATATTTTGGAACACTGTATCCTTCAACGTTGACTAAACCAGAAACTCTGCATAGGAATCTCTTCCTACTAAGTTCCGGCGGATTTTATCCTTTCACCCACTCCAGACGTCTATTGGAGTATTTACAGGAGAAAGGGTCTTTGTGAAAAAGCACGACTGAGTTACTCTAACGTCTTGCGTTCGTTTTATCGCCTTACCAAACGTTGGCCGCCATGTAGTGTAGTTCCTATTTTCCCTATAGGCCCTGCATTTTGGAATAACATAAACAGCAGTTTAGACGTAGGACTGAGGTCTTCTAGGTCTCTACTGACTATGTTAGACTTAATTTAGGTTTGCGCCAGCTAGCTCAGATGTCACTGGAAACTTTCTTGACTGAAAAGGAAGTGATCAGCTTCCCTGGCTCAGACAAGAAGGGATTCAGCTTCCGACAACCGCATAAACATGACAACTTTGCTCCCTCAGAATAAGTGTCAAACTCTAGAGTTGTTGAAGTACCGGGTTTTTATGGACACAGCGGTGCCAGGGAGAACACCCAAAGACTTCGAGTCCTTCCTGTTTCAGACTACAGAAACACAGAGTCTTCTTGGTGAAGTCAAAGATCTTATTTATTGGCTGCAGCCAGTAACAGGTATCCTAGAAGTACAACAGCATGTATGTTCTCAGGAGACTGCTCTAAAATTACAAAGCCAGACTTCTCCTTATATACAAAATAGTATGCTTCAGGCAAAGATTCCTTATTTTACAATAGACCATTCACATATTTTTGCTGCAAAGGAAAAGCAGAGTCATGATGACAAGCCCACATTTCAGTTTGTCACGTCCATAAATAATTACCCGGCAAGGCCCAGAATTTTCATCAGATATGGACGGACCCCTAATAAAAATGGGCACCTCCTCTTCGTAAAACAGGCCATAAAGAAGAAACAGGGACAGGTGTATGTGGATTAGTCATGGTTTGTGTGTGGTGATTGGTTTATGACATGTTGTGCCTTGATTCTGATCTCGCTCGGCCACTGGGAAAGAACCTGGCCGGACAGGTTTGGTTTCAGGCAGTGGAGTCAGCTTGCCCAGGTCACAGCAGAGTCAGCAAAGGTGTACGTGTCCTTCAGGTTGGTTTCGGCCTTTAGTCATTGCCTTATGTGAGGGCAATCATTCCATTTTGTGATCAGCAGCCATTTTGTGACAGTCGTAATGTCATATATCTCATCAAATGCCCTTGTGGACTGGCATATGTCGGAAAAACTGAGCGTAAAATTAAGACACGCATTATCGAACACAAGAGCAGTATTTGAACAAAGAATCTTAAATCACCATTGGCAAGCCACTTTCACAACAATAACCACACTCCCAGTCAACTTCGCTTCTTGATCTTGGAAACTGTTCCCATACTACCAGGCCGAGACAATTCCCATCACCTCTTGCGGAGAGAAGTGTTTTGGATATCGTATTTGAATACTTGTCAACCAAAAGGTCCTAATGATCGTATGGATCTAAATTGTTTTATCTAAGCAATGTAAGATATGTTAATCATGATGTACAGATTACCTCAAGGTTGTATTTCCTAAATAATTGTTGCATTCATTTTTCACTTTTTTTAAGGTATTGACTATTGCCTTTGAGGGTAGATAATTGCACTTACACCTTTTTGGTACAATTCAACCAGGATTAAATTGACCCGAATTCATAATCATTATACTTTGCGAATATATTTGTGGCCCGTTACTTGTGTCACACTCCATTCCGGAGTTCCGCCATCTTAGAATGGTATAATTCTCCCATGAAGTTGTCCGTTGTCTATGCCCATACTCACAAGCGTCTGCTTGTTTGAATGGAACTTCCGGGTTAAATACGACAGTTCCATGAGTCGTTCTCACCGCGTTTTCTGATGTAGTCCGCATCCAATTCGGACCTCGATACCTGCATCGTTGAAATTCATCACCTTCACGGTAAGAATTTTAAAAACCAGCTACACGCTAATTGTGTATTTCCAAGCTGTTAATGATACCGTTACTCAACTTCTGGTTTTATTTTGCATTTTAGAAAAATGACTGACTAACTCTGTAAATATCCCACAAGCTAGTCATTGATACCGGTATGTAAACCTTTGAATTTGTAATTCACGACACTGTTTTATAATCACCCTTTGCAATTCTGCAAAGGGTGAATTTGCCTGCAAATTCACCTGCATCCGGACCTGCCTCGCACCAGCACCCGCCAAGTCGAACACCAGCAGCACCCACCTCAAGTGCATCCTGCTCAACACCCGCTCCGTCCACAGACACGCCATCGAACTCTGGAACCTCCTAGACGCCACAGCCCCTGACGTTGCCTTCCTCACAGAGACCTGGATGAACGCCTCTTCAGCTCCCGACATCGCCATCGCCATCCCAGAGGGCTACAAGATCGTCCGGAGGGACCGCAACGCCAACCAGATGGGAGGAGGCATCGCCATCATCCACAGGAACACCATCCGTCTCACGACCAGCACCGACAACACCCTGACCACCGCCGAACACCTACATTTCCAGATCCACACCGACCCGAACACCACCCTCAGAGGCACCCTGATCTACCGACCCCCGGGACCACGCACACAATTCAGCGAGGACATCGCCGACTTCGTCAGCCCGCATGCCCTCCCCTCCGCCGACTACATCCTCCTGGGGGACCTCAACTTCCACCTGGAGAACAACAATGACCGCAACACCAGCACCCTGCTCGACAACCTCGCCAATCTTGGACTCAAGCAGCTGGTGTCCACCCCCACCCACCTCGCCGGACACACACTCAACGCAGTATTCTCTTCCAGCACAGACATCGACTTCAGCCACGCCACAGAGCTTCAATGGACGGACCACAGCTGCGTCCACTTCACCTTCAAGAGAACGACGACCCACCACCACCAGCAACAGGTTGCCCGAAGAAGCTGGAACAAGATCACTGCCGACCAGCTCGCCACCTCCCTGAGCCAGCACCCTCCTGCCAGCTCAGCGAACCCCAGCCAGGCCGCCGACAACCTCACGAAGTGGATCAGCAACTGCGCGGACGAACTCGCCCCGCTGAGGACCCCGCCCAGCAGACCCGGCAGCAAGAAAGCCCCGTGGTTCACCGACGAACTCAAGAGCTCCAAGAAGAACTGCCGAGCACTCGAGAAAGTCTGGAGAAGGGATCCTACACTGGACAACAGGACCACCCTCAAGCTGGCCACCCGGAAGCACCACCAGCTGATCCGCGCCGCCAAGAAAACTGCGTTCAAGGACCGGCTGGACAACAACGCACACAACTGCAAGGAACTCTTCAACATCGTGAAAGAGCTATCCAACCCCAGCGCAGGAAACAACGACATCACCCCATCGCAAGACCTCTGCAACTCCCTCGCTTCATACTTCCACAACAAGATCGCGGACATACACAACAGCTTCAACAACCAACCAACGCACACCAAGACCGAACAACCACCCCCCACCACCACCCTCCACGCCTGGACCCCGATCAGCACCGAAGACACCATCCGCACGATGAACTCCATCCACTCCGGATCACCGACCGACCCCTGCCCTCACCACGTCTTCAACAAGGCTGACGCTGTCATCGCACCCCACCTGCGAGACATCATCAACACATCCTTCAACACCGCCACCTTCCCTGAGAGCTGGAAGCACACCGAACTCAGCGCTCTACTCAAGAAACCCACAGCGGACCCCACCGAACTCAAGAATTACCGCCCCATCTCGCTCCTCCCTTTTCCTGCCAAAGTCATCGAGAAGACCGTCAACAAGCAGATGGCCGCCTTCCTCGAGACGAATGGATCCCTCGACCCCTCACAGTCCGGCTTCCGAGCCAATCACAGCACCGAGACCGCCCTCATCGCCACCACCGATGACATCCGAGCCCTGATGGACAACGGAGAAACAGCGGCCCTCATCCTCCTAGACCTCTCCGCGGCATTCGACACTGTCTGCCACCGCACCCTAGTACAGCGCCTCAGCAACGTCGGAATCCAGGACAAGGCACTGGAATGGATCATCTCCTTCCTCGACGGAAGAACACAGAGAGTCCGTCTACCACCGTACAAGTCAGAGGCCACCGAAGTCATCTGCGGTGTCCCTCAAGGATCCTCTCTGAGCCCCACCCTCTTCAACGTCTACATGAGCCCCCTCGCGGCCATCGCACGCCAACACAACCTCAACATAATCTCCTACGCCGACGACACCCAGCTGATCCTCTCCCTGACCAACGACCCCGCCGCCGCCAGAGCCAACCTGCACGAAGGGATGAAAGAGGTAGCCGAGTGGATGACAACCAGCCGCCTGAAACTGAACTCGGACAAGACGGAGGTCCTCATCCTGGGCTCCTCACCCTCCGCCTGGGACGACTCCTGGTGGCCTCCCGCCCTGGGCACCGCACCCAAACCGACAGACCATGCACGCAACCTGGGCTTCATCCTGGACTCCTCCCTCTCCATGACCAGGCAAGTCAACAACGTCTCCTCGGCGTGCTTCAACATCCTACGCATGCTACGGAAGATCTTCTGGTGGATCCCCACCGAGACCAGGAAGACCGTCACCCAGGCCCTCGTCACTAGCCGACTGGACTACGGCAACGCCCTCTACGCCGGTACCACCGCCAAGCTCCAGAAGAGACTCCAGCGGATCCAGAACGCCTCAGCCAGACTCATCCTCGACATCCCATGAACCAGCCACATCTC
Organism: Lissotriton vulgaris; assembly: GCF_964263255.1. NCBI lineage: Eukaryota > Metazoa > Chordata > Amphibia > Caudata > Salamandridae > Lissotriton > Lissotriton vulgaris. Next base: position 1,915,002 of record NC_141692.1, on the reverse strand, counting down.
CGGACATCTGAGAGACCTTCACTGGCTCCCCGTCAACAAAAGAATCACCTTCCGCCTCCTCACCCACGCACACAAAGCCCTACACGACCAAGGCCCGAGCTACCTCAACAGCCGAATCAACTTCTACGCTCCCAAACGCCACCTCCGATCAGCCAACCACGCCCTCGCCGCCGTCCCCCGCATCCGAAGAGCGACTACAGGAGGAAGGTCCTTCTCCTACCTGGCCGCCAAGACCTGGAACTCCCTCCCGACCGACCTGCGCCTGACCCAAGACCACCTTTCCTTCAGGAAGAAGCTGAAGACCTGGCTGTTCGAGCAGTAGCGGCACCCCCCCACCCCCAGCGCCTTGAGACCCTACGGGTACGTAGTGCGCTCTATAAATGTCATTGATTGATTGATTCTAATCGGGGATCACGTATACTTTACAGGTCACTTACAGGTCGATTTTCAAAACCACCACTATAAAGATTCAATTGATGCGACAATTCAGGTATTACTACCCATATAACGTTTTCTTCTTTTTTATTAACTTCATAATTCACGACAATGGACGGATAGTGAACTTAGCCACAAGACTGGTTCTCACTTATCAAAATATACTCTTTACTAGCAATTTACAGACTTAAATGATTCTTTTTCATGGGTCCACAAAAATCGAGTTTTGGATTGTATATATTGCACTAAAAAGGGAAATAAGACACTTCAAATGAGAAACCTGATTTAAAAATGTCTGTTTGAAACTGTTACTTCGACGATTGCAATACAGTTTTTTTTTTTGTCCTCAACAGAATACTATGCCCCTGAAGAAGGGCACATTGCCCGAAATGCATTGGGCATTCGATTATTTGATTTGTTAAAATGATTATAATGTTGAAGAAAGTATGATTTATCAACAAAACGAAACTTTTGAATAAAACTTTATTGAAAAGAATTGAACTTTAAGGAACATTATTTTCTGAGTGCTCTATGAGGACGTCGTTCCCTGCCGGAATAACGCTACCATATTTAGCTATTTGACTCCCACGACCCAGAAGGGGGATCTCATTCAACACCAACATACATTCTACTTACTGGTATAAACTTCATACGGAACACGAGTGCGAGGATTATGCCTATACAGAATTCAACCCAACATCCATTTTCATCCAATTTACCCGTACTTTCTCTCCACACACTCAATTCTTTCTCTGTAGCTTCAGCTTGAATGGATTTCACACTCTCAATCGTATCTTCACACATACCAACGTCACCAACCCATCGTGCAGGGCCTGCAACATACATTCGACTCATTACATTCCTAGCAGTTTCTTTTGCGACTTCATCCGCAAACGCATTTCCGCGACCAACATCATCAGTAACCTTTTTGTGAGCACTGCATTTCACAATCGCAACTTGTAACGGCAAGGTCAGTGATTCGAGAAGCTCATTCACCAATTGACCATGCTGGATCTTACCACCATGCGAAGTCAGGAACCCACGTTCTTTTCACAATAGTCCAAAACTGTGAGCCACACCAAATTCATACTGGCTGTCCGTGTACACATTCACTCGTTTTCCTTTCGCCAACACACACGCTCTTGTAATTGCAATCAATTCTGCTGCTTGTGCTGAATTGTGTGGGATGCGTGCAGCTTCAACAATCGTATGCAAAGTCGTCACAGCATATGCTGCAGTCGTATCACCGTTCGGAAACTTGAAACACGAACCATTAACCCACAAAGTACCATCACATTCTGGAAGAGGAGTATCTTTAAGATCTATTCTCCCTTTTGTTTCTTCTTCTGTCCTGAGACAGCAATCATGCTTTTCAACCTCATCTGTCTCTACTGAAATCGGCAATAACGTGGCTGGGTTCAAGGTATTGCACCTCTTAATGTGCACATGACTCACTAACAGTGTCAGTTCATAACCTGACAATCGAGCACTAGTTAAATGCTGTGTCTTTGTTCTGTTTAACAGAGTGTCCACTGCATGCGGGACCATCACAATTAACATGTTATTCATCACTAACTCAGCAGACTGTCGAATAGAAACAGCTGCTGCCGCAGTGGCTCTCAAGCAACTCGGCAACGCCTTAGCTACCGGATCTAACGTCGACGAAAAATACCCGCATGGACGTTGCTTGTTCCCAAAAGACTGTGTCAACACTGACAATGCACAACCTTCCTTCTCATGGACATACAATGTAAAGGGCTTACTGTAGTCGGGGGTACCCAACACAGGAGCTGAACACAATGCATCACGCAATTCGGAAAAACTTTTCTGACACTCTTCAGACCATGAAATGGGATTCGGTGTATCTTTACAAGTTAATGCCACCAAAGGTTTGTCCAATAAGGAAAAATTCGGTATCCATTGTCTGCAATATGATGTAATTGCCAAGAAAGCACACACTTCTCTCTGTGTCCTTGGCACACTCAATTTTGCAATTGCCTGAATTCTTTCTGGGGTCAGTTTCCTTCCCTCCTTCGATAAGAGATGACCTAAGTAGGTCACTTCTTGTCGACAATATTGTAATTTAGAAAGAGAGACTTTGTGATGTAGATCGCACAAATGACGCAACAACGACAGTGTGGCTTTCTTACAAATCTCCTCAGTATCTGCAGCGATTAGCAAATTGTCGACGTACTGAATAAGAGTAGCGCCGTTAGGTAAAACAATCGTGTAAAGCTGTGTTTTCAATGCCTGACTGTATATCAATGGACTTTGACAGTAGCCTTGAGGAGCGCATTTGAAGCGGAAGCTTTGGCCTCCTAGACTGAAGCCAAAAATATCCCTGCTCTCCTCGGCAATCGGGATGCTGAAGAAAGCATTCTTCAAGTCAATCACCGAGAACCAAGTCGCGGAAGCTGGAATCATAGTCAATAGGGCAGTGATATCAGGGACAACTGGAAATTGTTGCACAACTATTTTATTGACCTCCCTAAGATCAATCACAAACCTGTAAATAGGTGGCTGAGAAGGATCAGTACGCTTCCAAACAGGCAGAACAGGACTATTACAAACGTTGCCTCTTGTCTCTTCAATTACATCCTTTTCAATCAGATCATAAATGATCGCTAACAACGCCTTTTCACCTTAGCTAGAGATCTTGTATTGAGGAATGTGCGGCATTCTAACATTGGCTTTCAATGTTACAACATATGGCGGTATTTCCAAAAGACCCACATCATTAGGACCAGTGGCCCAAACAATATCCGGAAGAGAAGACAATTCTGTTGGAAGTTTATCCTTCGACAAATACATCGGAGAAACCACTTTCTTACCCAGTGTAAGTTGTACTGCCGAAGGAGAACGAACAGTACAAAGTCTCATATAATCTTTTCAAAAGATCCAATCCCAACAAGTTTTCCCCACAACCGGTTGTAAGAATAAGGGGTGCTTCTATTTCACAGGGCCCAACGGAAAGGGACATAGGACTAGAAATCGGGTTCCTAACTGGGGCGCCAGAAAAACCTACTGAAACGTTCATTTCGCCACACAAAGGTGCGCCAGGGAGTTTTGAGCGCATTATAGAACTCTTTGTAGCACCAGTATCCAACAGAAAAGGTTCTGACACACCTGATGTAATCACCTCAACATAAGGTCCACTCTGATCTACTGGAACTGAAACAACTCCCTCTCTTTGTCGAAGGCTGTCCTAGCAATCATTACCTCCCATATTCTCATCTTCTGCATAGTAGTCATCAGCATAGTACTGAGCCGTTCTACCAAACGCGTTATTCTGCTGGACAAAACTATTCATTGAATTCTGAGGCGGAAAGGAACAAGCGTTCTGGGGGAAATTTCCACGACCCTACCTCTAGGAGCTTGTTGAATACCTCGACCTCTTGCACCAGAAGCACCATTCGTATGCTGTAACAAAACCGGACAACTACTCTTGAAATTACCTTCTTCCTTACAATACGCACACTGATTGGGTCCATACGGTAAACGTTGTTGAGAAGACTCGTTTCTTTACGAGTTCCTCGAATATTGCTGAGGTTGCTGATAATCGTGTTGATTATTAGTACGTGGTGGATAAGCTTGTTGTAGAAGAACTTTAGTTTTTAATTCCTTAGTCTTTTTATCCGCTTTCTCTAACTCATCTTTGCGCCTATTCTCATATTACTGGGCCGTAGTCAAAATCTGCGCTGACGTGGAAACAGCCTAAGCACTCTCAGAATCCTTGAAATTATTGCACAATTCGGGAAGCAAATTATGTACAAATTTGTCAACGAACAATCTCTGGCCATCCTCAGTAGCCATATCCTGACCACTATGATCTACAAAAGTCTCTTAAAACCGTGTGAAGAAATCGGACACAGTATCATCTTTCTTCTGCTTACATGCAGACAACTTGTCTCAATTAACACGCAATTCGGGCATTAAAGTTTTCATGTAAGTAATAATTCTACCAGGGAGTTCAGCAATCAAATCATCAGGCTTAGCACTGCCTACTTGCCCTTTGTCGGCATCTCTAAGATTAAGCCATGTTTCACCCAATTCCTGTGCATGATCTGTGTGACGAATCTTACTCCAAATAGGTTGTGGAACAACATTTCCAAACAACATGTCGATGTCCGCCAAATTCATAATACATGAACTCACAGTCTGAGTCAACTCTTTATGGTACCCAGCCGGATTTGTGCGCGGGTCAGGCAAAGATTGCTTAATAGCTAAGACTTCAGTGCGTTTCCAGGGGACATGCACCATACACGCTGGAAATGGGCTGGTACAGCTGGTGGATTATTACCTGCACCAGCGACAACCGCTTCTTTCCACACCGGAGGGACCTCTCTCATTGGATATTGTCGTGCTTTTCTCCTAGCTTGTGGTAAATAAAGTATTACCCTGTCATAATTTCTATACTTAAACAAAGGGTCATGCATATAATGAGAGGCAGAGTCCGTGGTGTCCGATTCAAAAAGGGATTTATTTCAGTAACTCGAGTTAAGGGAGAATCGGGTTCCATCACCACTAAGGTTCATGAAGGGTCTTCTGAACTTTATTCACAGAGTACAATATTTATACATTACATTGCATAGAGAAGGTGGAGCGCTCCAGGCAGAGCAAGAGAAAGAAAGAGATAAGAGCATGTGGGCGTGCATGAGTCATAGGTGAGTCATAGGAGGGTGGATACATGAAGGGGGTCTGCATGGTCAGCTGAAACCTTTGCCCTACTTGTGTGCGCAACTTGATCATGACGTGCAATTGACGTGTAACTGGGGGAAGCTGGGGGGAGCTGACTTTCGATCTAGTAGAGAGGCCTTCAGTGTCAGGATGACCTGCACGTCTGGTATTATCTGATATTTTAGGTCCGGGGATGTATTATCTGAAGTAAAGGTCGCTCAAGCAAAGGTTGCTCATCACCAAGAGCCAGTGTGGGCATATATTTCTTCGTTCATTGCGTGGGGGCTTTGAGCTTTCTATGGATGCGAGCTGTGCAAATCACTTAAACGGAGACAGAAAGGCTAGGCCCTATCTGTGCAGACGGGTTCTGTTTACCTTCTTCACCAGGCAAGAATGTGATTCTGTAGAGCAAGCAGATAACTGTGTGCAAAATACTGTCTTGGCACCCCGGGCTGGGCCCCTCTCGGCTGAGCCAAAAGTATGCAAGAGGTCAGGGATACGTAGCTGAGCTGCAGCTCTTAGAGTGTCTGGAGGCATGAAAACCTTAATTCGGGTCCTGGCTCAGGCTGAGCCACAAAATGGGTTTATCTTGATTTTAAACGTGCACAGTGCAAAAACATGGACAACATGGGCCTCAATGCAATATTAACGTTTCTTTCATGGAAGACTTGGTAACTGACATCCTAGTGTGGGACGTAAATGCAGAGGCATCATTATTACAGACATGGGAGGGAAAATGCATGGATGACATGCAAGTACACTAAACGTGGGGTACACGCAGGGGACACATTGGCCATGTAAAATTTCTTTTTCCTCATTCCCTCCTTGTCCCCTACTGTACCCTTCAGGATACATCTATATTCATGAGACCGTATATCTGATCATACAGCATCATTTGTTCGTCTTTGATCTTTTGTATACGTGGATGGGGAATACAGGCAGTGGCACACAGGCCGCAAATCGCCGGGCCACACTGCAGACAGAGACAGCAGCCGAATATCATAAGCAGTATCATTCCTAGGAACGACAACAATTTCCATCCCCATGCTGATATTACACCCCAGAGCCAACCGGACCAAGTCCATGTGCCTGGGTCTTGATGTATATCATGAGCAATCTTGTGGAGTCTTGTTATTGCTGCGTACACAGATGGCGCGTTATTAGGAATGAAAACGCAGCAACTGGAGCCAATCACTCTACAAGCCCCGCCCCTATCTGCCAGAATGACGTCAAGAACAAGGCGGTTCTGAAGAACAACAAGTCGCATGGCAGACTGCTCCTGGGTCAAGTTAGCCAGGGCAGATGCAGTCTCATTTACTACTGCTTCCAGAGTTCTTGTTAACCTGCGTATGAGTTTACTGTTTTGGACGGGACCTATGAAGAAAAAGAATCCTCTATTGAAATCTGTATATTGCTCCCAGGCTGTCTCTGTCTGATCAATCTCGGAGGAATCGGACTTTCTTCGGTGTCTAACATGCTCTAGTCGTGAATCTCGATGATAATGGGATGGGGCTAGAAAGACGGGTGGCAGCAGGAATGCAATATAACATGTTCCACCCCAGTCTAAGGGCAGATGTACATAGGCTGTCTGACCGCAAATGAAATAGGTATGGCGTGATGCTTTGAAAGAAGACTTTCCTTTATCATTAAACTCGACTACAGCATTACACTCGCTGTGTCCCATATGTACTGATCCTTTCTTTCTAACGCACAAATCACCTTTTGCTGGTAGGACTGTAATAGATCGTTGACCTGCATTTTGCTTGGGCTGAACTTTCAGAATCATAAAGCTAAGGGAAGCATTTCCTTGCGCGTACTCTTCATTTTCTAGATCTGTTCCCTTCCCTTGGGGAAGTCCGTCATCGTCTGGAAAACATGCCTCATTCATTACTTTATTCAAATTACCCCATATCCAGTCACCCTTGTAAACTGTGGACTTCCTGTCTAGTGATGACATTAAAGCAAACCATGCTCCGCACGAACCATTGTGGGAGAACGGAAAAGGGAAGAAGGGCAGAACTCCCTCCGTCTTTTGATAAGGTGGCAGTTGGACACATACCCAGCAATCTGTTGCATTGGGTCTAAATCCTGCTTGAAACATCGGGATCAGGCCTGATGAAAAAGCCCATTCTTTCAAACGGTGTAAAATTTCTGCAGCGAATACCTTGCCCACGGCATCTATGAGTGCTATTTGGCGGTAATTACATGCGTGAGTTTTACTTCCCTTTTTGTGGATGGGGATGATGATACTTCCCTGCCATGATTTTGGGACCTGGCCAGTATCCAAAATATAATTAAAAAGGGGATATAGGAATCGACTCCATTCCCTCGGGGCAATTTGCAGTGCTTTGATGGGAATCTGGTCAGGGCCAGAAGCACCCGTGGTTCTTGCTTTGCGTATGTTTAGTTCAACCGATAATGCTGTTGTTTTATATATTGGACTTTTGTCTTTGCCTTTGTTATTATCCTTGCTATTTTCAGATAGAGCAGTAGGATTTGACTTATAAAGATCTGATAGGAAAACTTCCCAGTCATTTGGAGGGACCGGGATAGGTTGTAAGTTCTTTTTTGATCCAGTGAGTTTTCCTATTAGATACCAATATTTTCGTTGGTTGTTATTTTTCGCTGCGATCTGAATGTCGACCCAATTGCGATCCTGTAGAGTTTTTTTATTTCTTTGATTCTCGCGTCTCAGTTGATTTTTTAGTTTATTTATTTCCTTTTTTAAGTTTGGTGTTGGACTCATATATTGGGCGCGTATATATCTATTTAATTTTTTCTTTACTTCAGTGTTCTTGGAGGTGCGCCTATTGTTATCATCTTTCTTCTTACTGGTACCCGCTACGTCCTTTGTTGTCATATTTAGAATAAGAGTTCTAAAATCATTTATGATGTATTCAAAGTTTTCTACAGGATTATCAGAAAATGATTTCATCAAAATTTGGGAATGATCAATCTGTGATGTGATTTTGTCGATGGTTGAGGAATTCCAGAAAATACGTCTTTTTTTGCTGTTTATCACTATATTACTTTTGTGGTAGATAATGTGACAGGCTGCGGAGGATTTGGGAAGCCAATCTGTTGTCAAATGCATTAGAGCGTGGTCGCTTTCTTGGCAAAACTGGCTATGCAAGTGTGTGACAGAGTCTAACAAGTCCGCACTGCTGATTATGTAATCAATAATAGATGGAGTCCCATTGCCCCGCCTGGTGTAGTTTGCTGGAGTATCCCCTTCCATATTGCCATTCACTATTACTCCATTAAGTTTTGTCAATGTTGTCAGTAATAGATTCCCTCTTTTATCACTAAGTATACCCTCCGGGAATTGCGGGGTTGTGATTTCCTTGCCTTCTTCTAACTGTTGTTTTACCCAGTTATTTATTGCTGAGTTCGAGATTTTACTGTTGAAGTCACCGACAATTAAAAAGGATGAGTGAGGGTAATTTTCAGTTATAGATTCAATTTTTTCCATGATGTTTAGGAATATTATGTCATGCTTTTTACCAGGGGGAGCGTAAACGTTGAAGAGTAGAGTTGTATTGGGGTGGGCCGTACTGTGTTTCATAGTGGAGATCTTAATGCACTGTAGATTTTCTAGGTTAGTTTCAACTAATTCCTGTGCCCAGAGAAATTCTTCACACAGTAGAATGGCCAAACCACCTTTAGCATGACCTCTATAAGAATTTGTTGCCGGGATTTCATAAACAAAGTAATTTTTGCAAGTGATAGATTCGACTGCCCACGTTTCTTGTAAGAACAGGATATCCGGAAGACTTCCCATGGCTGTGGACAGTTTGTTCTTTATGCCACCAGCGATATTCCAGGAGGTTATTTTTGTGCCAGTGCTAAACAGAATGTTGATGAGTGATTTTGGTTTTGTTACTGTTCAAGGTTTCTGACACCCAAGCCCAGGATTTGATATTATTGTCATTGTCGGAATTTTTTGGAGCTTGGTACCATACTGCTCGCTGTCCTTTATTCACCAGAATTTTTAGTTTTTCTTGCCCTGTAGAAAGTAGATCGGAATGTGTCGTTACTTGATCAGCTGTCGCTTCAAAATTTCTTTGAAATTGCTTCCCTTGTGAGTTGGAGAGTGCATAAATTTGAGCATTGTACCCAGTTATATCTTTACCGACCATTTGTTCCTTTTTCTAGATCTGTTCCCTTCCCTTGGGGAAGTCCGTCATCGTCTGGAAAACATGCCTCATTCATTACTTTATTCAAATTACCCCATATCCAGTCACCCTTGTAAACTGTGGACTTCCTGTCTAGTGATGACATTAAAGCAAACCATGCTCCGCACGAACCATTGTGGGAGAACGGAAAAGGGAAGAAGGGCAGAACTCCCTCCGTCTTTTGATAAGGTGGCAGTTGGCCACATACCCAGCAATCTGTTGCATTGCTGGTCTGATGAGAACGGTGCAACATCCGAATAAAAGTATTGTTGCGCAGGGCTAGTCGATATGACAGTTCATGGGGAGGCAGATCACTAAATGTATGCTCTACAGTGTCATTAAGGGAAAAATGCATATGTGAGGCAATAGGAGGAAAGAAAACATGTAGTGTCAAACTGATACATATTATAGTGATGCACAGAAGAGACAGAAAAATCAGAGTTACTATACATCTACTGCGTAATATCTTGCAGTATTTTTCTTTCATTTTGCTCTTTTTACTATTCTGGTCTACGATCTTATACATGTCAGGAACCTGTCTAACCAATTCACCACCTAGTGGACTTAAACAATTAAATGCTGTCTGACTTTCTAGATCGTAACTTGGACCTGTATTCTTGCTGCGGAGTCTTTTCTAGCAAAGGGGGCTCAAAGTCTGTAATGTCTTTAGTACTGTCTGTACTGTCTTTTGTCTTTATCAAAGTTCCAGAATCTCCAAAGTATTTTTTACAATGATGGGCATGAAGCCATCCTTTTCTTCCTTCGACCTTGATGGCTGTCCTCGTGGTCAGTAATACTAATTTCAGTGTCTTCCAACGCGGCTCAAGGGGACTTGATCGATCAAAATTCCGCACGAAGATGAAATCTCCAGGGACTATGGCATGCTCCTTGACTTGGGTGTTGTCAGGGAAGGTGGCGGCAACCTGTGAACGACAAGAGAGTAGTGCAGACATCAAGGAAGCCAGGTAATCTGTCAGCATGTTACTGTCAACATCAGTTATTTTCTTAGGCATAGGCGTACCCCACATATTCGGCGGTCTACCAAAAACCACTTCATACGGAGATAGGCCTGTTCTGGAATGGGCTACCATACGCATGTAAAAGAGGGCAACCGGCAAGGCTACCATCCAATCCACACCTTTTTCTGCACAGATCTTTGCTAGTTTCGTCTTTATTGTCTGATTATGGCGCTCGACAAGTCCTGCTGCTTCAGGGTGTCGTACACAATGAAACCTCCACTGATATCCTAACAGAAGGGACACTTGTTTCATTAATTCAGAAGAAAAAGGCTGACCATTGTCTGAGTACACGACACGGGGCAATCCATATCTTGGGAAAAATTCACGCACCAATTGCCTGGCGGTGGTCACAGCAGTATAATCTGGGACTGGATACGCTTCTAGCCATCTAGATAGTGCACACACAACTACCAGGACATACTTGTAACCTCTACATCTGTCCATTTGGATATACTCCATCTGGAGGACCTCAAAAGGCTGGTCAGGAGGATGAAATCCGCCTTGTTCCACCGGAATGCCTTTACCTGGATTGAACTGGCAACAGATCATACAGGTTCGCACGTTTTGCTTCGCTGCTGCACGCAGGTGCTTGTTAAACCAGATATTCTATAAGCTGTCTAACATTGCCTTCTCTCCCAAGTGTGCTGGACTATGTGCTGTGTTTATGATCACTTGTACCATGGAGTCTGGAAGAAACCATGTAGCTTTGCCCTTAGTCATCCAACCTTGGTCGGTCTGGACCCCTCCTTGTTCAGTCCATTTCTTTATTTCATCTGAAGTGGCATGTGTCTGTATGTCGAGTACATCTTGTGAAGGATCCCTGACTGTCATACTTTTTGTCAGTAATGGTCACTCTATGTTTGTCATGTCTGTTGGTGTCTGGGCTGTAAGTTTAGCAGTTCGGTCTGCCAGGTCATTACCCTGGGAAATGGTGTCTGTAACTTTGGTGTGTGCTTTGCATTTCAGGAAAGCTATGGCTGTAGGTGAATGTATTGCTTCTAACAGAGCCTGAATAAACAGGGCGTGCTGAATTTTGGCCCCATGGGAGGTCAAGAAACCTCTCTCCCTCCATAATACTCCGAAATCATGAACAACGCCAAATGCGTATTGTGAATCTGTATAAATGTTTACTTTCAAGTTCTTAGCTCTTATGCAGGCTTGTGTCAGAGCGATGAGCTCTGCTGCTTGTTCTGACAGTATGTCTATTCTTTGTGTCTCTATGACTTCAGTAGCAGTAGTCACGGCATATGCTGCCACTAACTCTCCCGTGCTTGTTCTCATGCATGATCCATCTACATAGAGTGTCAGGTCAGGGTCTGGCAGTGCAATGTCTGTCAGGTCTTGTCTTGGTTTCGTTACTGTATTCATTACTTCCACACAGTCATGTGGTGCGGTGTCTACAGTACTTGAGGGCAAAAGTGTAGCAGGGTTAAGAATATTGCATCGTCTGATCTCTATGTGTGGCTGAAATAACGTCAGTCCATATCCTGTCAGTCTCGCTACAGTCAAGTGCTGTGTCTGTGTTCTGTTCAAGAGAACTTCCACTGCATGTGGTACCTGGACTGTCAGGGGGTGGCCCAGCACTATGGAGTCACTTTGTCTTTTGGCTAGGGCTGTTGCTGCAACTGATTTCAGGCACGCAGGCATAGCCTGGGCCACTGGATCCAGTGTACTAGAAAAATAAGCACAAGGCTTGTGTTTTCCTGCTTGATCTTGTGTGAGGACAGATAATGCTGTTCCATCCCGTTCAGTTACGAAAAGCATAAAAGGTTTGCTGTAACTAGGAGTCGCTAAAACTGGTGCTTGACATAAGGCTCTTTTTAATTCCTCAAATGCCAAGATATGTTCTTGTGTCCAAGGGAGGACAGTCGAAGACGCTGCCTCCTGTGTTGTCAACTGTATGAGTGGTTTGGCTAGATAGGCATACTGGGGAATCCATTGTCTGCAGTATGAAGTGAGGCCAATGAAAGCCCGTACTTCCTTTTGTGTCTTTGGCTGTGAAAGGTTAGCAATTAACTGAATACGTTCTTGTGTCAGCTGTCTACCCCTCTTGGACAGCAAGTGTCCAAGGTACACCACTTGCTGTGCACAGAATTGTAACTTCGAAGGGGACACTTTGTGCCCCTTGTCTGCCAGAAAGTATAAAACTGTCAGTGATGCATTTTCACAGTCTGGTTCTGATCGTGCTGTAATTAGGATGTTGTCTACGTACTGGAGCAGTGCAGTGTTGGTAGGCATGCTAATACTGTCCAGCTGTCTTTTTAATGCTTGACTGTAAATGCTAGGACTCTCTGTAAAACCTTGGGGAGCTCTCGTAAATTTAAAGCTGCGTCCATTTAAACTGAATCCGAAAAGATACTGGCTATCTGGATGAATGGGAACACTAAAGAAAACATTCTTCAAGTCAATGACTGTAAAGAACGTTGCCTCAGAATCAATAGCAGTCAGTAATGAAGAAATGTCTGGAACTACTGGGTATTGAGGGACTACACATTTGTTCAATTCTCGAAGGTCAACAACTAATCTGTAAACTGGTGGTGCATTAGGGTCTGTTCGTTTAAGGATAGGAATTACAGGTGAATTACATACATTCGAGTCAGTCTCCACTACCACCCCATGTACAATGAGTTCGTCAATAATTTTCAATAAGGCCACTACGGCATCAGGTGGTAACTTGTATTGTCGTATACGTGGTAGTACTACTCCTGCTTTGAGAGTGACACAGTGTGGTGTTATGTCCATGTAACCTACGTCAGTCGGACCTTGTGCCCATAGGTGCTGTGGTACATTCTGGAGTCTTTGGTCAAATTCTTTCAACACATAATGTCCCTTAAAATCACGTAAAAACAATCGCACTCCTTCCGGAGAACAACATATAACTGCTCCTAGTTCTTTTAGTGTCTTTATACCAAGTAAGTTTTCTGGACATGATTTAGTAAGTAGCAAGTCTGTGGTACGTGACAATGGACCAACTCCTAGGGAGACTGGTTTCGATACTTCATTAAAAATAGGCTTTCCTGAAAATCCCAGGGAAACATTTTGTGAGCCCAAGAGGGGTGCCCCTGGAACCTTGTCATGGCTGATGGTAGTTCTGCTCGCCCCTGTGTCAATCAGAAATTTTCTGTCCTTTTCCAATACACGACTATGTACATAAGGACCTTCTTGATCTACAGGAACCTCAATAAGGGGCAAGCCAACTTCCCTCTCAAGGCTGTTTCATGAGTATGCTTGGTATTCTGGATAGTCTGACTGTGTGTACTGATACATTTGTGTCGGGGCATTAACAGGCGGTGGTGGGGGTGGAAAATTCGCTACTGTCTGTTGTGTGTTCTGTGGGGTGCTATTCTGCCTAGGAGGGTGTGGTCGTTCTTTGGTTCTGCCTGTAGCTATATTGTGTTTCAGGACAGCACATTAATTTACATAGTGACCTGGTTGCTTGCAATAATTACAGTTCCCTTTGATCTGTGTTGAGGTAAGTATGCCATTTTTGTTTGTGTTCGCTGGTACTGATTGGGCAGCCAGCACCTTAATTTTTGTCTCTTTCATGCGTCTCTTTTCATGATCCTGCTCTTCTCTAATTCTGTTTTGGTGATATTGTAGCATTTGCAACATTTGTGAAGGGCTGTTTGCTTGCCAAGTACTCTCAACCTTCAGTACTATATTCTTGATCTGGGGTAGGGAATTCTCTACTAGTTTACTCACAAAAAGATGAGGATATGACTCGCTACTGGGCTTAAGGCCACTATTAATAGAAACACATTTCTCAAATCTAGAATAGAAATCACTTGTGTCCTCGTCTTGTTTCTGTTTACAGGCTGAAATAGCATCCCAGTCTTCCTTTTTAGTAGTCAATAGTCTCGGCAAAACCTGTATTAGGAGCTCAGGTAGCTCTCTAGCTTTGTCCCCAAGACCAACCCCCGGGAGCCTGGCTTTATCCTCTGTTTCCAATTCTGTCCAACTTAACTTTTTCTCTCCCACCTCCCAGTCTTTATCCTTAAGCTTTTCATAAATACCAGCAGGCAACAGTACTTTCAATAGTTTCAGAATGTCAGCGTATGTATAATCTCCGATGCGGAGAATGTCTTTTAATTCACGGTGAAACCCCCCCGGGTCCTTATCATGGCAGGGCAGCATCTTTTTCATTTCCAGTATTTCTAATTTCGTCAAGGGGGTGTAAACATACACTCGTTGAAGCTCATCGGATGTACTTTTGACTGGATGTACCTCTCGTAGGGGATTCTGTCTGTCTATGTATAGGTGCTTTCCGTCGTGGTGTGGGGCGGGAAGCATGCATGTGGTCAGAGAATTAAAGTACTTATGTCGTTGATCCATGATCACATTAATTAAGTCAGTACCCAGGCCTGTCCATCTTTCTAGAAGTATGTCGTCCAGTAATTTATACAATGGACCGGGATCAGAATATTGACTTTCATACAACGTTATCAAATGTTGGACCATGTAAATACCAGCCAAATGCTGTTCGTTCGGCGGAAGGCTCAAGAAAGTCTGGGCTACTATATCATTACTATATATATTAGAATTGGACACCCACTGGATGGCTGACCGGGCCAATTCCTTTTCGTGTGGGGTGTGAGATCGCTCGCTCTCTATCTGTCGTTTCAGGGCCTTTTCAGTAGCTTGGAACAGATTTTCAAGGGAATATCTTTCTTTTATAGCCGGTCCCTGTTTATGGTAGTCGAGGCACTTGGGCCTGTCAAACTGTCGTGCTTTGCCTACATAATTCATTTTGTCCTTTGCCTCGTTTTCTGACTCTTCCGGTGATGACTCACCCTTCTCGTCAGACCACACTCTGTGTATTGCTAATATTTCCTTTCGTATTTTCATCGTCATGCTTTCTGTCTGTCCCTGTTTATCATGCCGACCGGCATCTATGTTATCACTCTATTCTGTCAAACCATGCCTTACATCTCCGTCTCCTGGGTCTTGTTCCCTGATCAGACAGTTAATCATAAAACGTAGGATGTAGTTCTTGACCACTACCTTTCTGTGTTCCATGGCCTTTTCTATGCACTCGGGTCCCTCCCCCGTTCTAATGAAACGGTATATTTTATCTAGGTGTTCTTTCATGTCTGGTAGTGTGACCAAATAGTCGACGGCTTTTCTTAGTCTTAGTGAAAACACGAGCATTCAACCCTTTCCTGGTACTGGATCGTAAATACAGCGGGCTATTGCTACATCTACAGTAAACTTATATGGCGTTGACGTTGACGTTGGCGTTGGCATTGTCCCCCCTCCCCCTACGGCCCCTTGTCCTACGTCGTCTTTCACGGTCTGCTGGACCTGTTGGAGCTGAGCCGCTGATGGGGGCGGAGGGAAATCTGCGTTTACGTAGTCCGGTGCGGACTCTTCTAGATAGGATGAAATGAAAGCCTCTGAGGCTGTCAGCTTTTTCCTACGTACCCTAAAGGGTACAGGTGGTGGCGTTCGTGACCTACGGGGTGTTTCTGAGGGGGTCACTCTAGCTAGTTCTTCTGAGAGGACGGGATAAATACCAGTAACGACGGCATTTCTTTCTCTATCAGCCTGTTCTGCCTTGACCCGTTCCACCTCCTCCCGCAGTTCTTTTTCTTTGGCTTTTTCCGCTGCTTGTTTACTTCTCTCTGCTTGGTGAAATTCTTTCTCTGCTCTCCTATGTGACTCTTTGCGCCATAACTCAATGGCATCTTTCTGTGAAGGTCTTGCTTTCCTTTTCCATAGCGCTTCCTCTACTTTCATAATGCATTCAGAATCCCATGTTCCCGAAATAGGCCATCTGTACTTCTCCTCTAAATCCTTCGTGTAATCTACCCATAGTTCTAAATACAATACGGCATCTAGCCCGTGTTATTATACATGTAATGACCAGGTGTGTCTCTAGGCGGGATGTTAACTGGCTCTTCTAATATGCCTTTCCTGGTCTCTATCTGACGTAATTTCGAAAACAGTGGCATGTTGAAACCAACTCAATGAAAACACAATACACACAAAAATATTCTGACTGAAACAATCATTCACACTAGAACACTAAAACATTAAAACAGATAACAGTTTGACTAGATACATGTACTTGAAAACAGTTAACTTCATGCACTGGAATACAGTACAACCATACCGGTCTCGTAAAGAGACACATCTTTACCGTGCCCACCGAAATGGACCCGTCTTTACCGTGCTCGTGTGAACGGGCACGTCTTTACCGAGCTCAAATAAATGAACCCGTCTTGAACTTTATGCGTTCCCCATAGTGGTACTCACCGGGAAGCAGAACTTGAAGGCCTCGGAAACTTGATACTGCCTGCGCATGCGCCACGGAACAGGTGGACCTTCGGAAACCTCGGACCTTGCTCTCTCACGGCTTGGGCTCTGGTTGGGATGATCCGCGATCCTCACCGCCTCGTGTGGATGCCTGGTCGCAGTCCGTCTCCTCCGTGGGCCTGAGGAAGTAAGCAGGAAGTCCCGCTGGCGTGTACACTTTGAAGTCCGTCTCGGCTGTAGAAGGGGGCAAGGGCTGGACCTACATCTCCGGCGCGTGGGGAAGGGGATTTGTCCCTGTTCGGGCGCCAGATTTATGTGGTAAATAAAGTATTACCCTGTCATAATTTCTATACTTAAACAAAGGGTCATGCATATAATGAGAGGCAGAGTCCGTGGTGTCCGATTCAAAAGGGCTTTATTTCAGTAACTCGAGTTAAGGGAGAATCGGGTTCCATCACCACTAAGGTTCAGGAAGGGTCTTCTGAACTTTATTCACAGAGTACAATATTTATACATTACATTGCATAGAGAAGGAGGAGCGCTCCAGGCAGAGCAAGAGAAAGAAAGAGATAAGAGCATGTGGGCGTGCATGAGGAGTCATAGGTGAGTCATAGGTGGGTGGATACATGGAGGGGGTCTGCATGGTCAGCTGAAACCTTTGCCCTACTTGTGTGCGCAACTTGATCATGACGTGCAATTGACGTGTAACTGGGGGAAGCTGGGGGGAGCTGACTTTCGATCTAGTAGAGAGGCCTTCAGTGTCAGGACGACCTGCACATCTGGTATTATCTGATATCTTAGGTCCGGGGATGTATTATCTGAAGTAAAGGTCGCTCAAGCAAAGGTTGCTCATCACCAAGAGCCAGTGTGGGCATATATTTCTTCGTTCATTGCGTGGGGGCTTTGAGCTTTCTATGGATGCGAGCTGTGCAAATCACTTAAACGGAGACAGAAAGGCTAGGCCCTATCTCTGCAGACGGGTTCTGTTTACCTTCTTCACCAGGCAAGAATGTGATTCTGTAGAGCAAGCAGATAACTGTGTGCAAAATACTGTCTTGGCACCCCGGGCTGGGCCCCTCTTGGCTGAGCCAAAAGTATGCGAGAGGTCAGGGATACGTAGCTGAGCTGCAGCTCTCAGAGTGTCTGGAGGCATGAAAACCTTAATTCGGGTCCTGGCTCAGGCTGAGCCACAAAATGGGTTCATCTTGATTTTAAACGTGCACAGTGCAAAAACATGGACAACATGGGCCTCAATGCAATATTAACGTTTCTTTCATGGAAGACTTGGTAACTGACATCCTAGTGTGGGACATAAATGCAGAGGCATCATTATTACAGACATGGGAGGGAAAATGCATGGATGACATGCAAGTACACTAAACGTGGGGTACACGCAGGGGACACATTGGCAATGTAAAATGTCTTTTTCCTCATTCCCTCCTTGTCCCCTACTGTACCCTTCAGGATACATCTATATTCATGAGACCGTATATCTGATCATACAGCATCATTTGTTCGTCTTTGATCTTTTGTATACGTGGATGGGGAATACAGGCAGTAGCACACAGGCCGCAAATCGCCGGGCCACACTGCAGACAGAGACAGCAGCCGAATATCATAAGCAGTATCATTCCTAGGAACGACAACACTTTCCATCCCCATGCTGATATTACACCCCAGAGCCAACTGGACCAAGTCCATATGCCTGGGTCTTGATGTATATCATGAGCAATCTTGTGGAGTCTTGTTATTGCTGCGTACACAGATGGCGCGTTATTAGGAATGAAAACGCAGCAACTGGAGCCGATCACTCTACAAGCCCCGCCCCTATCTGCCAGAATGACGTCAATTATAAGGCGGTTCTGAAGAACAACAAGTCGCATGGCAGACTGCTCCTGGGTCAAGTTAGCCAGGGCAGATGCACTCTCATTTACTTCTGCTTCTAGAGTTCTTGTTAACCTGCGTATGAGTTTACTGTTTTGGACGGGACCTATGAAGAAAAAGAATCCTCTATTGAAATCTGTATATTGCTCCCAGGCTGTCTCTGTCTGATCAATCTCGGAGGAATCGGTCTCTCTCCGGTGTCTAACATGCTCTAGTCGTGAATCTTGATGATAATGGGATGGGGCTAGAAAGACGGGTGGCAGCAGGAATGCAATATAATATGTTCCACCCCAGTCTAAGGGCAGATGTACATAGGCTGTCTGACCGCAAATGAAATAGGTATGGCATGATGCTTTGAAAGAAGACTTTCCTTTTTCATTAAACTCGACTACAGCATTACACTCGCTGTGTCCCATATGTACTGATCCTTTCTTTCTAACGCACAAATCACCTTTTGCTGGTAGGACTGTAATAGATCGTGGACCTGCATTTTGCTTGGGCTGAACATTCAGAATCATAAAGCTAAGGGAAGCATTTCCTTGCGCGTACTCTTCATTTTCTAGATCTGTTCCCTTCCTTTGGGGAAGTCCGTCATCGTCTGGAAAACATGCCTCATTCATGACTTTATTCAAATTACCCCATATCCAGTCACCCTTGTAAACTGTGGACTTGCTGTCTAGTGATGACATTAAAGCAAACCATGCTCCGCACGAACCATTGTGGGAGAACGGAAAAGGGAAGAAGGGCAGAACTCCCTTCGTCTTTTGATAAGGTGGCAGTTGGCCACATACCCAGCAATCTGTTGCATTGCTGGTCTGATGAGAACGGTGCAACATCCGAATAAAAGTGTTGTTGCGCAGGGCTAGTCGATATGACAGTTCATGGGGAGGCAGATCACTAAATGTATGCTCTACAGTGTCATTAAGGGAAAAATGCATATGTGAGGCAATAGGAGGAAAGAAAACATGTAGTGTCAAACTGATACATATTATAGTGATGCACAGAAGAGACAGAAAAATCAGAGTTACTATACATCTACTGCGTAATATCTTGCAGTATTTTTCTTTCATTTTGCTCTTTTTACTATTCTGGTCTACGATCTTATACATGTCAGGAACCTGTCTAACCAATTCACCACCTAGCGCTGTCTGACTTTCTAGATCGTAACTTGGACCTGTATTCTTGCTGCGGAGTCTTTTCTAGCAAAGGGGGCTCAAAGTCTGTAATGTCTTTAGTACTGTCTGTACTGTCTTTTGTCTTTATCAAAGTTCCAGAATCTCCAAAGTATTTTTTACAATGATGGGCATGAAGCCATCCTTTTCTTCCTTCGACCTGGATGGCTGTCCTCGTGGTCAGTAATACTAATTTCGGTGTCTTCCAACGCGGCTCAAGGGGACTTGATCGATCAAAATTCTGCACGAAGAAGAAATCACCAGGGACTATGGCATGCTCCTTGACTTGGGTGTTGTCAGGGAAGGCGGCGGCAACCTGTGAACGACAAGAGAGTAGTGCAGACATCAAGGAAGCCAGGTAATCTGTCAGCATGTTACTGTCAACATCAGTTATTTTCTTAGGCATAGGCGTACCCCACATGTTCGGCGGTCTACCAAAAACCACTTCATACGGAGATAGGCCTGTTCTGGAATGGGCTACCATACGCATGTATAAGAGGGCAACCGGCAAGGCTACCATCCAATCCACGCCTTTTTCTGCACAGATCTTTGCTAGTTTTGTCTTTATTGTCTGATTATGGCGCTCGACAAGTCCTGCTGCTTCAGGGTGTCGTACACAATGAAACCTCCACTGATATCCTAACAGAAGGGACACTTGTTTCATTAATTCAGAAGAAAAAGGCAGACCATTGTCTGAGTACACGACACGGGGCAATCCGTATCTTGGGAAAAATTCACGCACCAATTGCCTGGCGGTGGTCACAGCAGTATAATCCGGGACTGGATACGCTTCTGTCCATCTAGATAGTGCACACACAACTACCAGGACATACTTGTAACCTCTACATCTGTCCATTTGGATATAATCCATCTGGAGGACCTCAAAAGGATGGTCAGGAGGATGAAATTCGCCTTGTTCCACCGGAATGTGTTTACCTGGATTGAACTGGCAACAGATCATACAGGTTCGCACTTTTTGCTTCGCTGCTGCACGCAGGTGCTTGTTAAACCAGATATTCTGTAAGCTGTCTAACATTGCCTTCTCTCCCAAGTGTGCTGGAGTATGTGCTGTGTTTATGATCACTTGTACCATGGAGTCTGGAAGAAACCATGTAGCTTTGCCCTTAGTCATCCAACCTTGGTCGGTCTGGACCCCTCCTTGTTCAGTCCATTTCTTTATTTCATCTGAAGTGGCATGTCTCTGTATGTCGAGTACATCTTGTGAAGGATCCCTGACTGTCATACTTTTTGTCAGTAATGGTACCTCTATCTTTGTCATGTCTGTTGGTGTCTGGGCTGTAAGTTTAGCAGTTCGGTCTGCCAGGTCATTACCCTGGGAAATGGTGTCTGTAACTTTGGTGTGTGCTTTGCATTTCAGGATAGCTATGGCTGTAGGTGAATGTATTGCTTCTAACAGAGCCTGAATAAACGGGCCGTGCTGAATTTTGGCTCCATGGGAGGTCAAGAAACCTCTCTCCCTCCATAATACTCCGAAATCATGAACAACACCAAATGCGTATTGTGAATCTGTATAAATGTTTACTTTCAAGTTCTTAGCTCTTATGCAGGCTTGTGTCAGAGCGATGAGCTCTGCTGCTTGTGCTGACAGTATGTCTATTCTTTGTGTCTCTATGACTTCAGTAGCAGTAGTCACGGTATATGCTGCCACTAACTCTCCCGTGCTTGTTCTCATGCATGATCCATCTACATAGAGTGTCAGGTCAGGGTCTGGCAGTGCAATGTCTGTCAGGTCTTGTCTTGGTTTCGTTACTGTATTCATTACTTCCACACAGTCATGTGGTGCGGTGTCTACAGTACTTGAGGGCAAAAGTGTAGCAGGGTTAAGAATATTGCATCGTCTGATCTCTATGTGTGGCTGAAATAACGTCAGTTCATATCCTGTCAGTCTCGCTACAGTCAAGTGCTGTGTCTGTGTTCTGTTCAAGAGAACTTCCACTGCATGTGGTACCTGGACTGTCAGGGGGTGGCCCAGCACTATGGAGTCACTTTGTCTTTTGGCTAGGGCTGTTGCTGCAACTGATTTCAGGCACGCAGGCAGAGCCTAGGCCACTGGATCCAGTGTACTAGAAAAATAAGCACAAGGCGTGTGTTTTCCTGCTTGATCTTGTGTGAGGACAGATAATGCTGTTCCATCCCGTTCAGTTACGAAAAGCATAAAAGGTTTGCTGTAACTAGGAGTCGCTAAAACTGGTGCTTGACATAAGGCTCTTTTTAATTCCTCAAATGCCAAGGTATGTTCTTGTGTCCAAGGGAAGACAGTCGAAGACGCTGCCTCCTGTGTTGTCAACTGTATGAGTGGTTTGACTAGATAGGCATACTGGGGAACCCATTGTCTGCAATATGAAGTGAGGCCAATGAAAGCCCGTACTTCCTTTTGTGTCTTTGGCTGTGAAAGGTTAGCAATTAACTGAATACGTTCTTGTGTCAGCTGTCTACCCCTCTTGGACAGCAAGTGTCCAAGGTACACCACTTGCTGTGCACAGAATTGTAACTTCGAAGGGGACACTTTGTGCCCCTTGTCTGCCAGAAAGTATAAAACTGTCAGTGATGCATTTTCGCAGTCTGGTTCTGATCGTGCTGTAATTAGGATGTCGTCTACTTACTGGAGCATTGCAGTGTTGGTAGGCATGCTAATAGTGTCCAGCTGTCTTTTTAATGCTTGACTGTAAATGCTAGGACTCTCTGTAAAACCTTGGGGAGCTCTCGTAAATTTAAAGCTGTGTCCATTTAAACTGAATCCGAAAAGATACTGGCTATCTGGATGAATGGGAACACTAAAGAAAGCATTCTTCAAGTCAATGACTGTAAAGAACGTTGCCTCAGAATCAATAGCAGTCAGTAATGAAGAAATGTCTGGAACTACTGGGTATTGTGGGACTACACATTTGTTCAAATCTCGAAGGTCAACAACTAGTCTGTAAACTGGTGGTGCATTAGGGTCTGTTCGTTTAAGGATAGGAATTACAGGTGAATTACATACATTTGAGTCAGTCTCCACTACCACCCCATGTGCAATGAGTTCGTCAATAATTTTCAATAAGGCCACTACGGCATCAGGTGGTAACTTGTATTGTCGTATACGTGGTATTACTACTCCTGCTTTGAGAGTGACACAGTGTGGTGTTATGTCCATGTAACCTACGTCAGTCGGACCTTGTGCCCATAGGTGCTGTGGTACATTCTGGAGTCTGTGGTCAAATTCTTTCAACACATAATGTCCCTTAAAATCACGTAAAAACAATCGCACTCCTTCCGGAGAACAACATATAACTGCTCCTAGTTCTTTTAGTGTCTTTATACCAAGTAAGTTTTCTGGACATGATTTAGTAAGTAGCAAGTCTGTGTTACGTGACAATGGACCAACTCCTAGGAAGACTGGTTTCGATACTTCATTAACAATAGGCTTTCCTGAAAATCCCAGGGAAACATTCTGTGAGCCCGAGAGAGGTGCCCGTGGAACCTCGTCATGGCTGATGGTAGTTCTGCTCGCCCCTGTGTCAATCAGAAATTTTCTGTCCTTTCCCAATACACGACTATGTACATAAGGACCTTCTTGATCTACAGGAACCTCAATAAGGTGCAAGCCAACTTCCCTCTCAAGGCTGTTTCATGAGTATGCTTGGTATTCTGGATAGTCTGACTGTGTGTACTGATACATTTGTGTCGGGGCATTAACAGGGGGTGGTGGAAAATTCGCTACTGTCTGTTGTGTGTTCTGTGGGGTGCTATTCTGCCTAGGAGGGTGTGGTCGTTCTTTGGTTCTGCCTATAGCTATATTGTGTTTCAGGACAGCACATTCGTTTACATAGTGACCTGGTTGCTTGCAATAATTACAGTTCCCTTTGACAGGTGTCGTGGTATTTTTGCCATTTTTGTTCGTGTTTGCTGGTACTGATTGGGCAGCCAGCACTTTCATTTTTGTCTCTTTCATGCGTCTCTTTTCATGATCCTGCTCTTCTCTAATTCTGTTCTGGTGATATTGTAGCATTTGCAACATTTGTGAAGGGCTGTTTGCTTGCCAAGTACTCTCAACCTTCAGTACTCTATTCTTGATCTGGGGTAGGGAATTCTCTACTAGTTTACTCACGAAAAGATGAGGATATGACTCGCTACTGGGCTTAAGGCCACTATTAATAGAAAAACATTTCTCGAATCTAGAATAGAAATCACTTGTGTCCTCATCTTGTTTCTGTTTACAGGCTGAAATAGCATCCCAGTCTTCCTTTTTAGTAGTCAATAGTCTCGGCAAAACCTGTATTAGGAGCTCAGGTAGCTCTCTAGCTTTGTCCCCAAGACCAACCCCCGGGAGCCTGGCTTTATCCTCTGTTTCCAATTCTGTCCAACTTAACTTTTTCTCTCCCACCTCCCAGTTTTTTTCCTTAAGCTTTTCATAAATACCAGCAGGCAACAGTACTTTCAATAGTTTCAGAATGTCAGCGTATGTATAATCTCCGATGCGGAGAATGTCTTTCAATTCAAGGTGAAACGCCCCGGGTCCTTATCATGGCAGGGCAGCATCTTTTTCATTTCCAGTATTTCTAATTTCGTCAAGGGGGTGTAAACATACACTCGTTGAAGCTCACCGGATGTACTTTTGACTGGATGTACCTCTCGTAGGGGATTCTGTCTGTCTATGTATAGGTGCTTTCCGTCGTGGTGTGGGGCGGGAAGCATGCATGTGGTCAGAGAATTTAAGTACTTATGTCGTTGATCCAGGATCACATTAATTAAGTCAGTACCCAGGCCTGTCCATCTTTCTAGAAGTATGTCGTCCAGTAATTTATATAATTCTGACCGGGATCAGAATATTGACTTTCATACAACGTTATAAAATGTTGGACCATGTAAATACCAGCCAAACGCTGTTCGTTCGGCGGAAGGCTCAAGAAAGTCTGGGCTACTATATCATTACTATATATATTTGAATTGGACACCCACTGGATGGCTGACCGGGCCAATTCCTTTTCGTGTGGGGTGTGAGATCGCTCGCTCTCTATCCGTCGTTTCAGGGCCTTTTCAGTAGCTTGGAACAGATTTTCAAGGGAATATCTTTCTTTTATAGCCGGTCCCTGTTTACTGTAGTCGAGGCACTTGGGCCTGTTAAACTGTTGTGCTTTGCCTACATAATTCATTTTGTCCTTTGCCTCGGTTTCTGACTCTTCCGGTGATGACTCACCCTTCTCGTCAGACCACACTCTGTGTATTGCTAATATTTCCTTTCGTATTTTCATTGTCATGCTATCTGTCTGTCCCTGTTTATCATGCCGACCGGCATCTATGTTATCACTCCATTCTGTCAAACCATGCCTTACATCTCCGTCTCCTGGGTCTTGTTCCCTGATCAGACAGTTAATCATAAAACGTAGGATGTAGTTCTTGACCCCTACCTTTCTGTGCTCCATGGCCTTTTCTATCCACTCGGGTCCCTCACCCATTCTAATGAAACGGTATATTTTATCTAGGTGTTCTTTCATGTCTGGTAGTGTGACCAAATAGTCGACGGCTTTTCTTAGTCTTAGTGAAAACACGAGCATTCAACCCTTTCCTGGTACTGGATCGTAAATACAGCGGGCTATTGCTACATCTACAGTAAACTTATATGGCGTTGACGTTGACGTTGGCGTTGGCATTGGCCCCCCTCCCCCTACGGCCCCTTGTCCTACGTCGTCTTTCACGGTCTGCTGGAGCTGTTGGAGCTGAGCCGCTGATGGGGGCGGAGGGAAATCTGCGTTTACGTAGTCCGGTGCGGACTCTTCTAGATAGGATGAAATGAAAGCCTCTGAGGCTGTCGGCTTTTTCCTACGTACCCTAAAGGGTACAGGTGGTGGCGTTCGCGACCTACGGGGTGTTTCTGAGGGGGTCACTCTAGCTAGTTCTTCTGAGAGGATGGGATAAATACCAGTAACGACGGCATTTCTTTCTCTATCAGCCTGTTCTGCCTTGACCCGTTACCCCTCCTCCCGCAGTTCTTTTTCTTTGGCTTTTTCCACTGCTTGTTTACTTCTCTCTGCTTGGTGGAATTCTTTCTCTGCTCTCCTATGTGACTCTTTGCGCCATAACTCAATGGCATCTTTCTGTGAAGCTCTTGCTTTCCTTTTCCATAGCGCTTCCTCTACTTTCATAATGCATTCAGAATCCCATGTTCCCGAAATAGGCCATCTGTACTTCTCCTCTAAATCCTTTGTGTAATCTACCCATAGTTCTAAATACAATACGGCATCTAGCCCGTTTTTATTATACATGTAATGACCAGGTGTGTCTCTAGGCGGGATGTTAACTGGCTCTTCTAATATGCCTTTCCTGGTCCCTATCTGACGTAATTTCGAAAACAGTGGCATGTTGAAACCAACTCAATGAAAACACAATACACACAAAAATATTCTGACTGAAACAATCATTCACACTACAACACTAAAACATTAAAACAGATAACAGTTTGACTAGATACATGTACTTGAAAACAGTTAACTTTATGCACTGGAATACAGTACAACCATACCGGTCTCGTAAAGAGACACGTCTTTACCGTGCCCACCGAAATGGACCTGTCTTTACCGTGCTCGTGTGAACGGGCACGTCTTTACCGAACTCAAATAAATGAACCCGTATTGAACTTTATGCGTTCCCCATAGTGGTACTCACCGGGAAGCAGAACTTGAAGGCCTCGGAAACTTGATACTGCCTGCGCATGCGCCACGGAACAGGTGGACCTTCGGAAACCTCGGACCTTGCTCTCTCATGGCTTGAGCTCTGGCTGGGATGATCCGCGATCCTCACCGCCTCGTGTGGATGCCTGGTCGCAGTCCGTCTCCTCCGTGGGCCTGAGGGAGTAAGCAGGAAGTCCCGCTGGCGTGTACACTTTGAAGTCCGTCTGGGCTGTAGAAGGGGGCAAGGGCTGGACCTACATCTCCGGCGCGTGGGGAAGGGGATTTGTCCCTGTTCGGGCGCCAGATTTATGTGGTAAATAAAGTATTACCCTGTCATAATTTCTATACTTAAACAAAGGGTCATGCATATAATGAGAGGCAGAGTCCGTGGTGTCCGATTCAAAAGGGCTTTATTTCAGTAACTCGAGTTAAGGAAGAATCGGGTTCCGTCACCACTAAGGTTCAGGAACGGTCTTCAGAACTTTATTCACAGAGTACAATATTTATACATTACATTGCATAGAGAAGGAGGAGCGCTCCAGGCAGAGCAAGAGAAAGAAAGAGATAAGAGCATGTGGGCGTGCATGAGGAGTCATAGGTGAGTCATAGGTGGGTGGATACATGGAGGGGGTCTGCATGGTCAGCTGAAACCTTTGCCCTACTTGTGTGCGCAACTTGATCATGACGTGCAATTGACGTGTAACTGGGGGAAGCTGGGGGGAGCTGACTTTCGATCTAGTAGAGAGGCCTTCAGTGTCAGGACGACCTGCATGTCTGGTATTATCTGATATCTTAGGTCCGGGGATGTATTATCTGAAGTAAAGGTCGCTCAAGCAAAGGTTGCTCATCACCAAGAGCCAGTGTGGGCATATATTTCTTCGTTCATTGCGTGGGGGCTTTGAGCTTTCTATGGATGTGAGCTGTGTAAATCACTTAAACGGAGACAGAAAGGCTAGGCCCTATCTCTGCAGACGGGTTCTGTTTACCTTCTTCACCAGGCAAGAATGTGATTCTGTAGAGCAAGCAGATAACTGTGTGCAAAATACTGTCTTGGCATCCCGGGCTGGGCCCCTCTCGGCTGAGCCAAAAGTATGCGAGAGGTCAGGGATACGTAGCTGAGCTGCTGCTCTCAGAGTGTCTGGAGGCATGAAAACCTTAATTCGGGTCCTGGCTCAGGCTGAGCCACAAAATGGGTTCATCTTGATTTTAAACGTGCACAGTGCAAAAACATGGACAACATGGGCCTCAATGCAATATTAACGTTTCTTTCATGGAAGACTTGGTAACTGACATCCTAGTGTGTGACGTAAATGCAGAGGCATCATTATTACAGACATGGGAGGGAAAATGCATGGATGACATGCAAGTACACTAAACGTGGGGTACACGCAGGGGACACATTGGCCATGTAAAATTTCTTTTTCCTCAAGCTGAAGCGTCAGGCTCAAACATCGGCTGAGAAGGAGTGTCACTACGAAACGACAAAATAGTCGCAACTGCTCTCCCAACATCCTGAGGACTCACAACAGTCCCTTTCACAAACTCAGAACGCACACGATACAACTCATCTGGAGCTTTACCTACTTCTGCATTCTACTGTTCATGGAGAAATCCACACATCGTCTCAAAAACGTACCGTTGCTTCGGTTCTTCCCATTGAAGGAAGACATCCATAACACCCTTCAGATCATACTGAGAAGCACACGTAATCCACTTAAGCGCCAAATGATCCAAAACTGTAAGTTCATTTGTGTCAGGCAACTGACTACGTGACCGTCTATACTCACTAACTGGAGACATACTCAAATGTCCCCATAAAGGAGAAAGAAAACCAGACAAGGCAGCAGTCATTTTCTGTCTTGTAGAACGAGAAGATGAAAGAATAAGAGAAGACAGAACATTAGTAGTAGAATCCAAGGTCGAAACAGAAGGAGTAGTGTGAATAGGCGTAGGAGTAGAAGACGAAATAGGAGGCAAAGTTGGCGGCCCTTGAGAAGGCTGCGCCAAAGTAACAGTAAATGAGACGGATAAGGGTAAAGGAGACGAACGAGGCAAAAGCTTAGGACGCCAGATCGACAGAACATATCCTGTTTAAAAGTCGAATAAATGAAATCGATATATGCCCGTTCATGAGAGCGTTTTATCTACAGAAAGACTTTTCTCGTCGTTTGAATTTATAACTATCGAGAAGAGAGGGAGAATCATAGTCTGCCCATACAAAGGAAGGATCCTCCTACCTTGAGCAGGAAAACTAAACTTAAGGCACAAGCCATAGCAACTGACTGAAATTGTTCATAGAAGTCTCCTTGAGGACGGATGCCCCAGGGGAATCTATATACACTTAAAGGAAATTACTTAAATATAAGTGTAGAAGCCGGTGACCCCAAAGAGACGGCATGTTCTGATGAAGGTGTTACAACATCAAGTACAATAACACCGAAATGCGTCAACACTTTTTCTGGCTAGAATCCCATAAAGGTCAAGGAGGTAGCGGATATCCATAAATTATAGATACTGTCTACTGTACCAACACCATTAAAGAAAAGACCTGAGGATCTATAAGAGTAGTGGCAAAAAATATCAGGACAATAAGTTGAGGGTGTTTGTGAAAATAATCCATTTGTCTTTTCTCTGTAAAACTGTACTGATTGAATTTTTTCTCCTTTGTTTTATTATTCCCATGAATGTGATATTATGTTTTTTATGTATTATGAATTATTTTTAACTGTTTTTTGATATTTTATTGTACTTATCCAAAGAATTGTACTTTGGTTTTTTAACCTATTTTCGTGCGACAAGAATTTTTCTTTCTATAAAATATTAAAAAGATTGTTAACGTTTACTTTTAGTGTGGAACTCCTTATCTAAATATTTCACTTTGTTTAAATATTTCTCCTCTGTACCTTTATAAGGAATGTCTGCATGAGTGATTAGAACCCATTTAGTGCACACAATAGATTCAGTTTAATGTACACCCAGGGATTTATCTTTGACCAAAGGATCAGTAGCCAACAGAAGAGGAGCTGGCTGTGGAGGAATCGCAGGTGGCACAACAACTGGATGTTGCGCAGCTAAAGGTGGCGGTGGTGCCGTAGCACTCTGTGCATAAAGGGGTGGCGAACTCAATAGATGTGACATTAAAGGATCTTTTTCAAGAACTTTCCTCGTTTCCTGTTCTTTAGTTGGCAAAACTGGGTAGCATTTATCTATCGCTAACTTCCTAATCCTATGCATTTGTTCCCTCTCTTGCTCTTTCTCATTATCCCTAAACGCTATAGCAGTTTGCACCATTGACAAACCTCAGTTATTTTTCTTCGCTAATTTTATGCGAAAAGAGTCAAACATTTCCAGCCGGGCTTTCTTCTTAAAAAGTTTAACCTCAAGATTATCCAAAATCTCGGTGTCAAAACTACCGTATTGGGGCCATTTTAAAACACCATCTTTTCTGGTGTAACGGGTCCATATTTCATTATATGCAATGGGGCCTATGCCCTGTTTCACATATAGTTCGTAGGTTGGAGTTCCAATCGGAGGAACCGGACACGAGTCCTCCAATCGGGAATCCCTATTACAACCAAGACAAAACAAATTTCCAAGTCTGCTAAGACCAGGCATCTTCGCTCTCTAGTCTAGCTTCAAACTTCAACGGATTATCGAATACGATAGTCTCGTGAATACACAAGTCCTTTGGTTTTGGCACTTGCAAGTTCCAAACAAAGCGTTCCTCGAAGGGATACCAAACAAAACTAAGGACTGGGAGACGCTCCACTTATACTTAACTGAGGTATCGATGACATCACCAGAAGACTCGTCTATCGTTTCGCTCTACCAATCATCAACGGTCCAAAACAGGGCGATAGTCAGGGCAGCAGTCCTTCGTAGCCGTCGGGACGCGGGGAACCTCGCAGCAAAGACTTTCGGACCACGTCAACATGCAGGGGTTGTTGAAGGGGACGGCCTTCCTCCAGAATTTTCACACGAAGCTCCTCACGAACCTCTGGCTTGGACCGGTACCGCTGATACCGCCCCACGTTGGCCGCCAACTGAAGTACCAGGTTTTTATGGACCCAGCGGTGCCAGGGAGAACACCCAAAGACTTCGAGTCCTTCCTGTTTCAGACAACAGAAACACAGAGTCTTCTTGATGAAGTCAAAGATCGTATTTATTGGCTGCAGCCAGTAACAGGTATCCTAGAACTACAACAGCATGTATGTTCTCAGGAGACTGCTCCAAATTTACAAAGCCAGACTTCTCCTTATATACAAAATAGTATGCTTCATTGAAACATTCCTTATTTTACAGTAGACCATTCACATATTTTCGCTACAAAGGAAAAGCAGAGTCATGATGACAAACCCACATTTCAGTTTGTCCAGTCCATAATCAATTACCCGGCAAGGCCCAGAACTTTCATCAGATATGGACGGACCCCTAATAAAAACGGGCACCTCCTCCTCATAAAACAGGTCATAAAGAAGAAACAGGGACAGGTGTGTGTGAGATTAGGCATGGCTTGTGTGTGGTGATCGGTTTATGACATGTTGTGCCTTGATTCTGATCTCGCTCGGCCACTGGGAAAGAACCTGGCCGGACAGGTTTAGTTTCAGGCAGTGGAATCAGCTTGCCCAGGTCACAGCGGAGTCAGCAAAAGTGTACCTGTCCTTCAGGTTGGTTTCAGCCTTTAGTCATTGCCTTATGTGAGGGCAATCACAAAATGGCTGCCGATCACAAAATAGAACCCGAGGGTTCCGGATGAAAAATCTGATTTCAGGGTGATTCCCTCACTCGAACATGACGGAAATGCTTGTGCTTAGTATTCAAACCATTACCGGTCTGCTGATACCAAAATCGTCATGGTACGATGATGTTTATGACACGGGTCCAGAATTTTCAGTACCACATCGTGTGAAACAATAGACAGCTATTTCACTCAGTCAGTTGAGCATATTTAATTTCACCAGGGTGCAGAGAATAGAGAGATGGGCGTTTTCAATAAAAGATATTATTTATTGAGCAGTCTTCCTTCTCATGCAAGAGAAATGAATTGCCACAATTGCAATACTTATTATAAAGTAAAGTACGTACAGTAAAAGGAGTATTATGAAATAATACTGTAAAAGCATTGATATGGTTTCTTAGCCATAAGACACTCTAAAATGGATAAAATATATATACATATATACATACATAGGCTAACGTGCTCAACTGGTGCTTCTAAAATACGCCTACCCCGGTGTACCTGACCTAAGCCTAATACGTGGGAAGGAGTAAGTAAGTAGCAGTTTAAGTTAAGTAGGTTTGTTGCCAAGGATCTGTTCAAGAATTCTCCCTAAGGGTTTAGTCAGCACTGTACCTTGGGAATAGAATGTAGGAGGTCTGGTATCTCCCTCTCAGGACTCGATATTCCAGTCACCCGCAAGGGTAGGCTGGAAACGCCGGAACTGGATTTTCTCGGAAGGAGAAAAGGCAACGTCTTTCTCAGCGCGTCAAAGAGGAGGGGCAGCGTCCGTGGGCTTCTCGCTTCTGCTGGGATCTCGGAAAATAGATTAGCTGCTCTGCTCCAAAATCACCACCGTATGTTTTCCTAAGGCAACGTTGGTATATTTATACCTGAAAGGTGCTGAGTTTGACGTAAGGTTTGGACATAAGACTTCAATAAAGATGTCACTAAGAACTGCCCGTTCTTACAGTGCTCGCAGGAGTTCTATTACAAATCAAAACAAAGCAAGCGGGGCTCCCCAGGTTGCTGGGGGTTTGGTGTGTTTGAAAGAACTTGGTGTGCTCACTAGGAATCTAAGGAAGTAGCTTCTGCTGTGTCATGGACTGCAGAGGCGATTTACTGAAAATATGGCTCTGATTATTATGCCATTATACGGATATTTATTGATTATAGCTGTATAGGGGCATAAGGTCACAATATTGAATCGGGTTCTTAGATAAAACACATCAGAACAAAGCCACAAAAATAACCCTATTGTGACCATGAGATGCTGCAGGGCACAAGATAATCCTGTGAATAACCTCACTCGACTGGTGCCAGGGAGATTTAACATTTGCTACAGCCCAACTTTGTGATGTCATCAGTGCAACATACCTGTCATCATGGGAATGGAAAGTTAACTTCAACTCACAGAGAAGGCTAGTGAAGCAGTGTTCTCCACCTGCACTGAGGTAACGACATGACAGTGACATGACATACTGGCCCAAGGGGCAATACATCCATGCAAACAGACTCACAGGACTGTTGATTGAACATGTGGGACATACACTGGCCCACACCTACACAACATGGTTTTTGGGAAATCAAACTGTACTGGCCCACAAGGTTTTTTTTTTTTTTTTTATTATTTTATTTTTGGCATATCATGAAATCAAAAAACAAAGCAGATTACATTCAGGCTGACAGTAACTTCAACAGACACATCCAAGTGGAGCAGGTATACATTACAGTTTTTGCATTTTTATCGTGACCATGACTCTTGTCCCGTTTTCGGCATTCGTGGGAATACCCCACAAATCAAATCTTCACATGTAATGAGTGTATACATTGTCAATACATATTCCTCCCCCCATCTCGCCCTCCCCCAGCGCCACATTCAGCTGTCATAACAGAAGTGTATTCGATAACTGATAGTTTACCATCACGTCCCGTCATGTAGGTCATCGTTAGATTTCTAGTTAGGTGCTTATGTTTTATCCCTCCCTCTTTCAATTGTCCCTAGGCCAGTATTTTTACATCAGTGTCGGCCTCTTTCGCCACCGGCCTTCTCTCCAGATACAACGCCCAGTAGTTTTTCGGTCTACTGCGAGGAGGTAGTAATTTGCTGTATAATCCTGTTTGTGTGCAGCAATAAGTCATATCCCTGGTCCGGATCACTGACAAAATATCGATCACCAAAATATCGACCTACAGGAATATCGAGTCAAAAATATAGAGGGCAAGAATATCGACATCCTATCTACAACATGGTAAGTACAAAAATATCGAAAAAATGATATAGATGTTAAAAATATCGATGTTAAAAATATCATTTTCTTTTTTAATATAAATGTAAAATAAAGTAAATACCATTAATAAATACAATATACATAGTTAAAAGAATCTAATTATGTTTAAAATTAATAAATAATACAAATATAATAATAATACATTAATTAAATATATAAGTACATATATAATATATATGTACTGAACAATAAGTAGTAATAATTATTTTACTAATTTTTACATTAATAAAACATTTTCTAATTTACTAATACATTTAAAAACATAAAACAATAACATAAAATGTGAAAAATATAAATAATTAAATATACTTATAATATTTTTAACATTAATTAATTAAAACATTGGATAGCGTAAGGGTAATAATTACTATTCCCACTCCAGAGAGTGCAACAGTAGGGAAAGCGTTGGATAGCGTAGAAGTATAAATTACTATTCCTACTCCAGAGAGTGCAACAGTAGGGAAACCGTTGGATAGCGTAGGGGTAAAAATTACTAATCCCACTCCTGAGAGTGCAACAGTAGGGAAAGCGTTGGATAGCGTAGGGGTAAAAATTACTATTCCCACTCCAGAGAGTGCAACAGTAGGGAAAGCTTTGGATAGCGTAGGGGTAAAATTACTATTCCCACTCCAGAGAGTGTAACAGTAGGGAAAGCGTTGGATAGCGTAGAGGTAAAAAATTACTATTCCCACTCCAGAGAGTGCAACAGTAGGGAAAGCGTTGGATAGAGTAAGGGTAAAAATTACTATTCCCACTCCAGAGAGTGCAACAGTAGGGAAAGCGTTGGATAGCGTAGGAGTAAAAATTACTATTCCTACTCCAGAGAGTGCAACAGTAGGAAAAGCGTTGGATAGCGTAGGGGTAACAATTACTATTCCCACTCCAGAGAGTGCAACAGTAGGGAAAGCGTTGGATAGCGTAGAGGTAAAAATTACTATTCCCACTCCAGAGAGTGCAACAGTAGGGAAAGCTTTGCATAGCGTAGGAGTAAAAATTACTAATCCCACTCCTGAGAGTGCAACAGTAGGGAAAGCGTTGGATAGCGTAGGGGTAAAAATTACTATTCCCACTCCAGAGAGTGCAACAGTAGGGAAAGCTTTGGATAGCGTAGGGGTAAAATTACTATTCCCACTCCAGAGAGTGCAACAGTAGGGAAAGCGTTGGATAGCGTAGGGGTAAAAAATTACTATTCCCACTCCAGAGAGTGCGACAGTAGGGAAAGCGTTGGATAGCGTAAGGGTAAAAATTACTATTCCCACTCCAGAGAGTGCAACAGTAGGGAAAGCTTTGGATAGCGTAGGAGTAAAAATTACTATTCCCACTCCTGAGAGTGCAACTTTAGGGAAAGCGTTGGATAGTGTAGGGGTAAAAATTACTATTCCCACTCCAGAGAGTGCAATGGTAGGGAAAGCTTTGAATAGCGTAGGGGTAAAATTACTATCCCCACTCCAGAGAGTGCAACAGTAGGGAAAGTGTTGGATAGCGTAGGTGTTAAAATAACATACTTATAATACATAATTATTAAAGACATGATTATCAAAATATTTTTAACCAAAAATAAATATTTAAAAATACCATTTTATAATATGTCATTACCAATTAATAATTAATTATCAATTATATTATTAAAAAAACAATTAGTTTAAAAACATTATTACTTAATTACATTTAAATTAATTACCACCATATTCCCCTATAAACCCACTACCCACAACAGAACACATTCATCTATTTATGAATTAATTAAAATTATTTACTAATTAATTAAAATGTATTACCAATTATTTAAAATTAATTATCAATTAATTGAAATTAATTAGCAATTAATTACAAATAATTTATAATTCCTACTAATTAATAATTAATTAAAACCCTATTCCCCTATAAACACACAACCCGCTACAGAACATATATATCAATTAATCAATATTATATATATATATCATATATATCAATTAATCAATTAATTTAAATTAATTACCAATTAATTACATTTATTTTCCAATGTTCTAAAATTATTTATTAATAACTACTAATTAATAATTATTTTTTTTATAATTAAATGACTTCCCACCCTATTTCCCTATAAACCCACAACCCGCTACAGAACATCTTTATCAATTAATTGAAATTATTTTCTAATTAATAAAAATTAATTAGCAATTAATTAAAATTAATTTATTATTCTAATTAATTAATAATTAATTAAACATAATTAAATTACTTCCCACCCTATTCCTCTATAAACCCACAACCCGCTCCGGTACTAAAGCATATAATTTGCTTATAAATAAATATTTTAATATATTAAATTAATACACATATAATATTATTTATTTTAAATACTTAAGTAAAACATATAACACATACAATAAAAAAACAAAAAAATTATACAAATATCGATATTAGTGTCATCGAAATTAGTGGCATCGATATATATGCTATCGATATTACTAAATTCGATATTACTTACATCGATATGAAGAATTTCGATATTACTTACCTTAGGGTCGATATTCTGTTCAACGATATTCTTGACATCGATATTCTACACCTTCGAAATTTCAAACACAATATTTTGGTAGGTCGATATTTACAACTCGATATTTTGAATGTGTACCCCCTGGTCCATCTATTAAGTGTGGGAAAGGGCCCTCTAATCCAGGTTAGTACTACGCACCTCTTTGCCACCAGGAAGGCAATATCAACTAGATGACAATATTCCGGTGCAATTTCCTTGGAGTATCCAAGCAGTGCGAGCATTGGTTCAGGGGATAGTGTCCGGTCAGTGACCCTGTTCACCTCCAAATAGACCTCCCGCCAAAAATCTGCCACCTTAGGGCACAGCCAGGCTAGGTGTAAAAAATCAGCCGATTGCGCCCTGCAACGTTCACAGTTGGGGCTGTCTCGCAATCCATATCTGTGCAGGCACTCAGAGGTGTAGTATACCCTGTTAATAAATTTAAAATGTAGTAACCGGTGTCGGCCATTGAGGGAGATCTTCCTAACGTTGGCACAGCAGTACTCCCATTTATCCTCCGGTAGTTCTATTTCCAAATCCGTCTGCTAGGCCAGTCTGGGTTTAGCGTAATGTGCTGTTTTCTCCTTTAATGTGTCATAATAAAGACGTAACACCAGCCGTACCGAAGATTTAGCCGTTATTACATAGTTGTATGTCTGCACCGACGGTGGTTCCTCCATATCGTCACCCAGCAGCTCTCTCAGGGCAAGCTGCACCCTGTGGAATTGAAACCTGGCCAGGGGATGAGCACCTTGATCCTCACCAGCGGTCACCTCCTCCCACGTGCGAGCTTTGCCATTATGAAATAGATCCCCCATGGTAGTTAGTTTTAATTTCGCCAGAGCCGATAGAACTCCTTTGTCTCTGCATGGGCCCAACCATGAGCACCACTCCAGTTTGGCTCCCGACGCATACAATAGTGAACAGGCTTGGGCGTCCATAAGATGGTACCAAGCGTGTGTGACAGCGTTAAGGGAATTAAGCAGGCCCGTGCGCTTGTCTCTGGGTCGGGCCATGAGTGCTGGCAATGGAGTTGGAGCAGCAACTATTCCTTCAATAAATATGTGGGGGGCGTTAGCTGGACGGTGAATCCAACTATACGCGTGAGCTCCCTGAGTGGCCCGATAATATAGTACTAGGTCGGGAGCCCGTGACCCTCCGCCCACATCCCTACCCCTGCATCTCCTACGCCTCCTCCTCTGCCTCCCCCAAATACTAGCACCTTGACTAAATTCCCACCGATCTCTCTACAAGAGTTCTCATCACTTCTTCATAAAGTCAGTTCGGGATCCCCTAATGATTGCTGCCCCCCGCATGTTCTTAAAGGAGCCCTTCTTGCTTGCCCGGGCCCCCCGCTAGCATTACTCAACAACTCTCTTGCTACCGGAGTGGTCCCATCCTCCTTCAAGCAAGCTGCCGTTTTCCCAATTCTGAAGAAACCCAATGCAGACCCTACTATACTCAGTAATTACAGACCCATTTCCCTCCTCCCCTACTTAGGCAAAATTCTGTAAACTTACGTGACCCGCTGTTTGAGCTCTTTCATAGAGCAATCATCATTTTTAGATCCTCAACAAGCTGGATTTAGACCCCTCCATTCCACCGAGGCGGTCATAGTGGCAGTCATGGACACCCTCAGGAAAGGAGCTGACAAAAACATCGCTCAAGCCCTTGTCCTATTGGATCTCTCTGCGGCATTCGACACGGTCGATCACACCATCTTGATCGACCGTGTCTCCAATGCCGGCATCCAAGGAGTGGCCCTTGACTGGCTCAAATCCTTCCTCCACCAGCGCTCACAGTCCGTCCACCTCTCCACTTTTTCCGCGCCCTACACTCCCCTTCACTGTGGTGTCCCACAAGGCTCGGCATTATCCCCTCTTCTTTTTAATTTATATCTCCAACCACTGTTAGCCACCCTCCGCAACTTCCTGGTCACAATTTATAATTATGCCGATGATCTGCAGCTAATTTTCCCTGTCGATTCCCTCCCTTCTTCCCGCACTAACTTCCAGTCCACCATGCTAACCATAGCAGAGTGGATGTATCACAGCCACTTAAAGTTAAACCCCACCAAGACCGAGCTCGTCTTGGTGGGTGGCCCCAATCACCCATGGAATGCCTCCTTCTGGCCTACATCTCTGGGGACGGCACCCACTCCTGTGAGCTCCGTCAAAAGCCTGGGGGTGACCATCTCCCAAGATCTATCAATGAGACCCCACATCAATGCGGTAACTTCTGCCTGCTTCTTCCACCTCAGGCGAATTCGCAAGATCAGCAGGTTTCTTAACAAAGAAGCCCTGACCCAGGTTGTCATTGCGCTCATCACCTCCAGGCTTGACTACGCCAACATCTTGTACGCAGGAATCCCTGCATGTCACCTCCATCGACTTCAGTTGGTGCAGAATCAAGCTGCCCGCCTGATTTTCTGCCAGCCCAAACACCAGCACGTCACCCCCCTACTCCGTAGTCTGCATTGGCTCCCTGTCTCAAAACGCTGCATCTTCAAACTAGCATGTACCACCTTTAGGGCCCTCGAGGACGCAGCTCCTAGGTTTATCTCATCAGCCTTGTCCCGTCATATTCCTGCCAGAGCTCTGCGCTCAGCATCTTTGAATCTCCTTGAGGTCCCCAGATTTAAAAGAAAAAGGCACAGTGGCCTGAGCTTCTCTGTCCTGGCTCCCGCCACCTGGAACTCCCTACCCCTCTCTCTTCGTCTCTGTCCTAAGTACGATAGCTTTCGTACTCTCCTAAAAACTCTGCTCTTTCAAGCAGCATATGACTAATCCCCTTCCGTGATCACCGCAATCTTTATCAAGAGCGCCAAGAAACCGATGGTGATAGTGCGCTGTATAAATAATTTTAATAGAATAGAATAATAGAATAGAGGATATCCCAGGCAATCCTGGGATGTTTACTGGCCCAGACCAGCCTCAATATCAGGGCATGTAGCTGTTTAAAAATTGTGGTAGATAACACCATGGGGATATTACTGAACAGAAACAAAAAGCGGGGAAGTACGATCATTTTCAACAGGAGATACGTCCCATTAAGGAGAGAGGAAGGTCGATCCATTTTTCTATGTCGTCTTCCAACTTAGAGACCGCAACGCAGTAATTTTCTCTTAGGACCAACTCCGCGTCTGTGTGGAGCCTTATTCCCAAGTATCTGACAGCCTCCGTTGACCATTGTATGGGGTAATCGTAATCCACCCTCCTACTGGCGGGGGTAAGAGGGAACAATACAGTTTTATTCTAGTTTACTCTGATCCCAGATAGTGACCCGAACAAGAATACCTCATGTAATATTCTCGATAAATTCGAGTCTGGTTCGTGTATATAAAGTAGGGTGTCGTCGGCATATGTGGATACTATCAGGTTTTAACTAGGAAATCTGATCCCTCGGTGTCCATGGTACTCTCTTAAGTCACACGCTAGAGGCTCAGCCACCAGCGCGTACAGAAGAGGGGCTAGGGGGCAGCCTTGTCTGGTGCCTCTCTCAATCCCAAAGCGTTCTGACATGCACGATCCCACATAAACCTGCGCTGTAGGTGAGGTATATAGTGTATTTATCAATTGTATAAATAGTTCACGACACCCATGCGCCGCAGTACCGCCCGTAGAAAAGGTCACTCGACCGAATCAAATGCTTTCTCCATATCCAGGAATACCACAACTGCTGGTACTTCCAGTCTTGTATGTTGGAAAGCTTCGATTACTGTTCCGAAATTATAGGTCAATATACAGCTGGGTACAAATCCCGCCTGCTCGTGGGCTACAAGGGTCAGTAACAAAGGATTAATGCGATTCGCGATCACCTTTTCAAAGATCTTGGCATCTACGTTAATGAGAGATAGCGGCGATAGGAGGCACAGTCCTCCGGGGATTTTCCTGGCTTGACCGCTTCATGCATTTTTGGGGGCATCCGCCCATCCTCTGCAACCTGTTCGACCAGCTTTAGCAGTTTGGGGAGTAACAGCTCAGAGAATGTTTTATAGAACGAGGCAGGAAAACCATCGATGCCCGGTGCACTACATGCCCTCATGGATGACAATGCCCAGACAATCTCTTCCCTCTCAAATGGGCGTGCCAGAAACTCACAATGAGAATTTGCGAGCCAGGGTAATTAAATATGTGTCAGATAATCCATGATGTTTTCTTCCGGCATCGGGCCCCTCGACGCGTATAGTGTAGCAGAGTAGTCGCAAAAACGTGCCCCCGCTGTTGGCTCATCTATCTTCTCTCCTGTTAGAGGGGAGCTAAGGGTTGACTCCGCTGCGTTCTGTCTTCGTTGTTTGGCCATCTTAGCCAGAACCGCTCCGGGTCGCTCACCCTCGCCATAAGATCTGGCAATAACGTATTTACCTAGGTGTTTGACCTCGGCATCCGCCTCTTCATTATATTCTCGAATCGTTTTTGCTAGTTCCTGCGTCAGATCTACACTTGGGTCTGAAATTTGATGCCTTTCTATGTCTTTAAGCCTGCGCTCCAAAAGCGATAGTCTATCACGGATAGATTTAAGACTCCAGCGTGTTTAGAAATCAGGACACCACAGATATATGCTTAAAGACCTCCAATATCATGGTGAATGAGTCTACCGAGCCCTCAGTACTAACAAAAAATTCTTTGATTGCAGTAGCTACCTCCTCGCGAAAAACATCATCTAGTAGCGCGTATGGGGGTAGTTGCCAGGAAAAAGGTGGAGGCTGGCGCGCTGGAGCTTCAAGGGCAACTAGTACTAGGGAGTGGTCCGAATAAGTGCGCGGTAGCGTCTTACATGCTCGTACTCTGGAGAGAAGGTGTGCAGAGAGGAGCCAGTAATCAATGCGTGTTGTGACGAGTAGTGTGTGTACCCCCCTTGCGTCGGGTATTTAGTCCCCTAAACGTCTTCCAGTCCAAATCTTGTCATTTCCGCATCCAGAACACGAGCTGAGGTTGATGGGCGTCTGCTAGGTCCATCTGACCTGTCCAGGGCGGGGTTCCTAGTCAAATTTAAGTCCCCTCCCCACAGGATTTGTTCCTCGCCAAGGTCTCTCATCTTACGCTCTTGGGTTATATAAAAAGAGGGGTAGTCAAAGTTTGGGCCATACGTGTTAATCACGTATAGTGTCATGCCCTTACCAGTGCATTTTCGTGATGACGTATCTGCCTTCCGAGTCCGTGGCAATCGGTTGAAAGACAATCCTAGACCTAGGGTTAACCCAAGTTAGCACCCCCCTGGCACTGGTGGTAAAGCCTGCTGCGTGTGCGTGGGTGTGGAGACCTCTATAGCGTAATGTTGAGCTGTCCGCACGCCAGTGTGTCTCTTGCAAGAGAGCGATGTCCACCGCGTGTCTTTTAATGTATTGAAGGACCTTCCGGACCTTCCTGTGGTCGTTCAGTTTCCTAACATTCCAAGTCAGTAGCGTAATAGAGTCATCATCTTGTGGCTTTTGTGGTATAGCAGGGGACGGGCGGAAGAGAGGGGTCATGTCATCGTCTCTTACGGGACTGGTCATATTGTAAATGGTGTGATCGCATTCCTGCAAACACTGCTTCTGTTGTGATAAAGCATTGCATGTGTCGTTCAACATCCCTGCCAAGAAGAGTCACTAGCGTAACTTTAACACATTTGCATTCAATCAGTTGCCCAAACATTAACAAGAAAGCATCCTGCAGTAATACCTTTCCCCCTCCCACTCATGCCCAACTCCAACATGGCCGCATCTAAATTCCTGCTGCCCTCAACCCCCACTCCCTCTCCCCACCCACCCAAGAAATCTCCTACTTTGCCTCCCTCCGCTACCCACATGTCTTGGCAGGGTTTTTGGCTCTATTTAGCAGTGATATAGACTTTAATCTTGCTCACATCTAGGATAGGTATTCTTAGCTTGTGTTGGCCCTTTTAAGCCCTTTCTTCCAGACCTAGAAGAGGCCATCTATTGCCTATTGGCTTTGGCCTGTTACTTTTACTTATAGTAGAGGTTGGATCCTGTGGTCTTGACTTTATATTACACATTGGTATGGTTTATGTAGGTATTCTGACAGAGCTAAGGGGTATTTCATCCTTTTCAGGCCTACAGGCCTAGAACTAGAGGGACTCCATCTTGATGGAGCTGAGAGGCTTATAGAGTAAAGGTAAAGTTTATAGTTAAAGCTGTTGTTCGCCCTAAGCGAACCGGAGAGAACCGGCCAGAGCTGAATCAAATCAGGAAGTGTTCCTGGGCTCAGGTCTCTAGACGAAACAAGCAGACTGGTCACTGTGGGAGCGTCTAGCGCAAGGAGCCTGGTGCATGGGATTGGTGGGAGGAAGCTGCTGGCTGGAACTTTCCATGAGGAAACAGCATTCTATATCAGTGAAGTGCAGAGGCGGAGTCAGTGAGTCGAGCTGAGTTGGAGGAGCGGTGAGGAGTCAAGCTGGAGAGGTAGAAGAGTGAGGAGCTGTTGGAGTAGGAGAGAGAGAGGGTTCAAGCTAGAGAGAGCTGAGATGAATTGGAGGAGCAGAGAGTGTTGGTAGAGTTGGAGGAGTGGAATTGCAAGAGGAGAAGAGACAGGACATGCTTGGAACAGAGAGAAGACAAACAGACAGTCAGTGAGCTGGAACTGAAGGAAGCAGTCAGAAGCAGTTACTTATCAGGAGGAGGTGTGAATAGCTGGAGTCTGAAGTAATGCCTTTTAGAAGAGACTGAGGAGAGATCGTGGATTAACCTGTGGGAGCAGCTGGAGTTAATTGGACATTGGCACAGAGACATTTAAAACAGAGTGAACAAGCTAGTGGAATGAAGAGTATCAGAGCGGCAGAAACCATTAGACTGAAGCTGGAAGGTGGAGACAGTTCATGGGGGAGAGGAGTCCAGTGCAAAGTGATCAGCGCAGAGGTGTATCCAAGAGTGCAGGAGAGAGAGAGAGTCTGAGATGAGCCAAGGCACAGACGTTTATCCAGTCTCTCCGCCATGCGGTCCATGCGGTATGTCAAGGCGTCCCTCTTTGTACCTAAAGACGCGATACCGCTCTGCAAATTCTTTTCCATGGCGAGCAGTATGTGGCGTATATCCGACACGGCACCTTCACCTCCTGTCGCATTTTCTGGTCCGGTGTCCTCTTCTTAGGGTGGATTGTCCGAGTTTTTGGGATTTTTGCTGGTGTCAAATGATATCTTGGGTTGCATTCTATCCGGGCATCCCATCTTGAGGTCCCAGGGTCCCAGCCTCACCCCATGCAGTCGCTACAGCCCTCTGCTGCGTCGATGAGTTGCGTTGTCTGCGCGGCGTCTCAGTCTCGGTGCCCGCAAAGTACTCCCGCAGCCAGGTCCGGCCGTGCCTGCAGCTAGCTCCATACGTCGGGTGGTGGACCGATCAGTGTCACACTAGTCCCCATCAGTGTAGTGGTCTGCTCTCTACAGGGTACTCTCCAGTAGTGTTGACGATTTTATCAAGATTAAAGTGCGGAGGGGGGTGGTCCTCAACTATCAGCAATGCCAGTCCGATAACAGGCAGCGTAGAGGTGCACACTACTGTCCAAAGCACTCTTCCCTCTATCCAGAGAGTGTGGCGTCACAATCATCGATATAGGCCAGATCGCAAATCCCTAGTTAGCCCCCACAGCATTACCCAGAGCAGGCTTCAGAACTCCTCACTTGTCCCGCCGGATCTCGTGTTGCGTATCCCTCCGTTAGTGCTGGCGATGGGGGTTTGTCTCGTGTTTCAGGGTGCTTGCCCCTCGTGGCAAAAATGGCATCTTCTGTACTGCACTCTGTTAAATCGGGACTCCACTCCTGAGTGTAAGCAGCCAGTTCGCCTGCAGTGCCGACCCCGGCAAGTGTGAGAAAGGGAGAGTGATGGAGGGAGCGGGGGGGGCAAATCCCGGTAGGGCAACCAGTTATGTGACTTTTGTGTCTATTGGGCCCAACTCGACATCAGTAGCACGTCTTCTGGGGACTGCAGGGGCAATTGGTGCTATCTCTCATATGTATGTGTGAAGCCCCGCTGCCTTAGGGTGTCTCCACTTGATCGTCTCTCCTCAAGCGGAGGTTCACGTGTGTCAGTCCTCCCGCTGCAATCTCAATAGACCCATAGTGAAGCCCGGGCCTAGCGCGGCCTAAAAGCCGGGCGCTCCCGTAGTGGGCCGAATCCGCAGTAGAGCTCCAGGGCCCGATGTCCTGCCCTAAGACAGCCGCTCCACGTACCGGAACTCATCCGTCCCACTCTCCAGGCGCTGTGGTCTGTTAAATTTGCGGAGAGCCGCCGTCCTAGTCTCCGGTCATGTTCTCCACTTCAGTTGGGTCTCCGGGCCCAATCTCTCGGCAACACCGCCCTCTGATGTCCCACAGCTCTACTCTGGTCATGGCGCTGCGAGGCAGGCCGTCAGCGTCTCCTCACAGGGTCTATGCCGGCCGGACCCAGGCTCGTGTCCACGCTATACCTTACGGACAGTGTTGGGGGTGTTCTTTTCCTTTCGTAGGCACCAGAATACCAAGGATAATTAAATGAATAGTTGTTCAGGCGAAGGAACGCGCGCTTCAGGCGGCCATCACCGTTGCTGGCTAGCTCTGCCCCCCTACTGGCCCACAAGGTTGAGGGGAGGATCAAGACACATCCTGCTGCACACAGTGAGGTTGCAATTCCCCAAGGAGGCCGTGGTTGTGATGTCCCACACAATGTCAAACCGTGGTATCTGCAATGTGTCAGGGTCAAGGTTTACACACATTGATGCATTCACCAGAGTCAAAACCCAACTACAGATGACTGTCAAGAAGGGTGACTGTCCTGTCATGGGAGTGGGGCAACATGAATTTTGAGACATGGTAATGTGACATGTATGCATGGTCCTACACCATGCGCATGAACATTTACCACTCAATTGAAACCATACCAACACAAAACAGCTTGTTTGGAATCCTT
The DNA here is from genome assembly GCF_964263255.1 of Lissotriton vulgaris. NCBI lineage: Eukaryota > Metazoa > Chordata > Amphibia > Caudata > Salamandridae > Lissotriton > Lissotriton vulgaris. The sequence continues at coordinate 1,870,310 of NC_141692.1, read as the reverse complement.
ACCCAAACTGACATTTCAACATGTCTGTGCATATACCGCTGATTCGGCTGACTTTGCTATCATCATGAGTAATATCATGAGGACCAAGAGGACACCAACGGACAACAGGCAGGGCGACCTGGTGAAGAACCAGAGCCTTAAGGGCCCGGCGGCGCAGGGTATGCCTAAATCTTCGATTTCTCCTGCCTGGTCGAACAGAGACACCGGACACTCCGTTGGCGTAGAAGATCGTATTTTATTAGCTGCAGCCAAATAATAGACACTTGGGATATTTTAGCCAGACTCAAATATATATCACATCTTGTATATATTTTCTGTATAACTATTAATGTAAAATCTCAGACTGTGTCATACCATGTACATATTTTTACTGTATAACGTTTAATGTATAATGTCTATCTATTGCTACTTTATGTACCTACCTCTTAATATTGAAAAAATCTACAAATTCTTGTCTATAACTACCTCATATAATGTAAAGCGCTGTGATATCTAAGGGTCTTGTTCGCGCTATAGAAAACTCTTAAAATAAAAAAATAAAATAAATAAAATAAAGAACAAAAGGTATGTTCGAAGGAGACTGTTCTCTAACTCCGTGGCACATGGGTTTATATACCTTTTAGATACACAATGAACAATCCCAAGACATACAAATAAGACAAATGCAAGGGGCTCGGAAAGCAAAGTATTATGTAACTTCAAACAAGCTTGGTTGTCAGCTGTATTTGTTACCCAACCCATTAAGCTATTTGCAAATGAACCCACACAATCCAACTTGTAGGTGAGGAAACACATTTGTATGTTTAAGAAGGACATTTGTGGAATCAGAGAATCCATAAAGGGAATGGTGAAGGACAGCAGATAAGATAGCCTCAGGAAAGAATGGTGCAAACCTACAGATAGTCTGGACGGGGATTAGTTAATGAGACATGGATTGTTCTACTCGGTCAGACCCTGACACTAGACTAGTAAATAGAGGCGAAAAGGTTACTTAGTATGTGAATGCAGGAAAACGAAAAAGAAATACCTGTCTGGCTGTGCTGCCTGAGTGAGGGCAACACAAAATGGAGGGAAATCGCAAAATGGCAGCCGAACACGAACAAAGTTGCAAAATACAGAACCTCAGTCCCTCCTTTTGCCATTACTCAGGCAAAAATACCAACCTCATGTTAGTCTGAGTCGGAGTCGACCTCAATGGCCATAAGGTCATCAAACTGTTGCTGTACCATCATCCTAATATTCTCTGTCTTCTTGGACACAGGTGTTGGGACACACATTGTGGCAAGTAGACCACAAATGACGGGACCACACTGTATACACAGGCAACAAGAGAATATGATGGCTAGTATCGTTCCAAGGAAAATTTGTATCTTCCATCCCCAAACAGACAATAATCCCCAGAACCATCCTACCAAAGACCATTCTCCTTCGTCCTGATGAATCGTCTTGGAGATGGTATGCAATTTGGAGATGGCCTGGTATATTGTTGGAGCGTCATCAGGAACGTAAATGCAGCATCTAGATCTAATCAATCTACAGACCCTTCCTCAGTCTGCTAGGATAACGTCTAGTGCAATCCTGTTCTGCAATGTCATGAGATGATCAGCCTAAAGTTCTGCTGGAATGTTACTTAAAGCACCTATAGTAACATCTATGGTGGTCTCGACCACACGGGTCAGCTGCCTGATATGCCTGCTGTTGACCATTGGTCCCCAGAAAGGGAGAAATCCCTTAAGGAAATCACCTATTTCTTGTCCCGCTGTATCTTTGGCATCAATTATCCCTCTACCATATCTGTTTCCGTGATGACCTGAAGGGGCAGTGTATGTAGGGGGAAGCAAAAAGGATATATAGCATGTTCCTGAGAAGTCAGACGGGAGCCATGTATAGGCTCTGTCCTCACAAGACAAAGTATGTACCCTGGGATGGAACCAATGGAGGGGAGTTCTGGGATGTGAAAACATACGTATGGGAACAATTCTGTTGTATATCAGTCTTCTCGCTGTTAATCTGAAGGCAAAAATTACCTTGATGGAGTACTGTCCATACTGGGGGAGACTTTCCCTGCTTTGTTTAATCACTAAGGCTAGTGATATAGTGACTCACTTTCCAACCTTCAAATGCTCGTATCTCATCAATGGGTATCTTATTCTTATCTACAATCTTAGCCATTGATACTATTCCTTTTATCAAGCTACTATGCCTAAAATCCATTCTGCTCCCAAACGAACCAATGGGGTATCTTAGTCGATTATGGTATGTGGCCGAGAACATAGGCAAGTATGCCCAGGCTGATCCTTTATAGGAGAAGGGAAGGACTAGGTAGGGCATGCCCTTATGCGTGCTATGAGGCATGAGTCCACATACCCAACAATTAGTTATGTTGACAGCTAATTGGTGTTGGTGTAATAGTTGAATGAACAAGTTATTCAGGTATTCAATCCTTCTTATCTGCTCATGCGGGGGAAGGTCATGTGTCTAATGTTGAGAAACAAGGAGGCGAGAAGGCAAAGAAGTAGAATCAGAAAGGGGTTTTGGCTATAGAAGATGAACAATCCAACCTGCAGATACTAATAAAATGCATAAAAACATCGAAATACACAAAGTAACGCCCAATTGACTACGCAATAATTTACAGTATTTCTGCTTCATCTTTATCTTCCTATTTTCCCTACTTGATGTACCATCAATCCTTTCTAAAAAAAGTTATTGCCCACGGCAATCTTCCTCAATCATTGGCTGTATTTATTTGCTTTTATGACACTGCAAATCCTGGGGGTCCTAGCCACAGAAACAGGGTACAGTCCAAGACTCCTACCGTGACCCTGCAACAGGGACAAATGGCACATCCATAATCTCGTAAAAAATTGCAACAAAAGGAACACAAAAAAATTCAATTGTCTTTGGTAGTTCTAGGCCTGAGGTTATAGCGTCTCTTATTCGATATAGTCTGGTCTTGAAACAATGTTTCTGGATTTGTGGTGCCTATTCGGAGATGTGGTGGTATAGCTTCTTGAAGAATATCATCATCTTCTTTCTCGGACTGAGTTCCATTCAACCGGGCGCTACTAAAAGGTTCGAAATGGGGAATCTTCTCTCTTTCGGACTCACCTATGCCCCTGCGGACCCACTGGTCTAAGGGCAAGGGCAAGGGTACCTTTTTGCAGTGCACGCCGTGAACCCAGTTTTTCTTCCCCTGGACTTTCACCGCCGTGCGTGTGACGAGGAGTACTAGGTGAGGGGCTGTCCAACGGGGCTCCAGGTTTTTGGTTCTCTGAAAGTTCTTCACACAGACCCAATCCCCAGGTTTGATCGAGTGACCTGGGTCTGTGGAGGCTTCTGGCAAAGCACTTTGAACCTGTTGACGAAAAACACTCAATTTAGTAGTCAAATCATGTAAGTAATCAACCAACATTGGGTATGGTATGTCGGAATACTTTTTTGGACGAGGGACTCCCCAGATATTTGCTGGGCGTCCGAAAACCACCTCATAGGGGCTAAGTCCCACTCGAGAATGCACAGTGGTCCTGGTAGACAAGAGAGCTAAAGGTAAAGCGTCAGGCCAGGCGGGACCTGTGCTGGCCTGAATCTTTGTTAATTTGAGTTTGAGAGTGCCATTATAGCATTCTACCAAAACCGCTGATTGGGGATGGTTTGCCGCATGGAATTTCTGTCTAATACCAGACACATTTTTTGCATCATTTGGCCCACTAATTCACTCCCGTTGTCACTCCAGACACATTTGCGGCAAACTGAATCTAGGGAAGAACTCTTTAAGCAAAATTTTAGCAGTTGATAAAGCAGTGTTATCCTTCAAAGGATAGGCCTCTATCCATCGGGAGAAGGCACATACCACCACTAAGATATACTTGAGGTTGTTGCACTGATACATGTGAATATAGTCAATTTGCAAGACTTCAAAAGGATATGTTGGGGGAGCCAAATGACCTGCTGGAGTTGGGGTTCCCTTTCCTGGGTTATGCATTAGACAAATAATGCAGTGTTTCACCACATTTTCCTCACACTTCATTCTGCCATACCGGAGCCAAAACCTTGCATATACCCTTTGCACTGATGTGGGCTGGACCATGTGCCATAGTAACTACAGGCAACACATAGGCGTCTGGCAACAGCCAACGCTGGTGTTCTGACAACTCCGTCCAACATCCCATTGCATCTAACATTTCCATGCCTTCTTTCCACTTACTCAATTCTTTCTCTGTAGCCTCTCCTTGAATTGGTCTTACACTCTCTATTGTGTCCTCACACATTCCAGCTTCTCTGACCCAATTTGCAGGGCCAGCAACATACATGCAACTTGTGGCATATCTAGCTGTAGTTTTTGCTACCTCATCCGCAAAAACATTCCAACAACCAACATCATCCGTGACCTTCTTGAGTGCGCTACACTTTATGATTGCATTTTGTGTAGGCAAAGCAAGCGACTCAAGAAGGTCAGTCACCAATTGACCATGCTGTATTTTCGTTCCATGAGATGTAAAAATCCTCTCTCCTTCCACAAGCGGCCGAAACTATGCGCCTCGCCAAAGGCGTATTGGCTATCTGTATAGGCATTCACTCTTTTCCCTCTTGACAACACACACGCTCTGGTCAAGGCTATTAACTCAGCTGCCTGGGCTGAATTATGTCTAATCCGTTCTGTTTCAACAATCGTATGCAGGGTAGTAACAGCATAGGCTGAAGTTGTTTCTCCATTAGGGAGTTTGAAACAGGAACCATCTACCCATAGGATCCCATCCAGGTCCTTAAGTGGAGTGCCCTTCAGATCAATCCTGCCTTTCGTTTCCTCCTCTGTGCGGAGAAGACAATCATGCTGCTCCTGAGCATGTTTTTCATCTGGGAGTGGTAACAATGTGGCTGGATTTAAAGTGTTACATCGTTTAATATGCACATGACTTGCCAAGAGTGTTAGCTCATATCCAGATAAACGAGCACTCGTGAGGTGTTGTGTTTTAGTTCTGTTCAACAAAGTGTCCACTGCATGTGGTACCATAACAGTAAGTGTGTTATCCAATACTACTCCAGCAGATTGTGGAATAGAGATTGCTGCCGCTGCTGCAGCTCTAAGGCAGCTAGGCAATGCTTTAGCTACTGGGTCTAAGGTGGCTGAAAAATAGGCACATGGCCTCTGTTTATCTCCAAACTGTTGGGTCAAGACTGACAATGCACAACCCTCTCTCTCATAGAAATAGAGCCTAAAAGGCTTACTATAATCTGGGGTACCCAACACAGGAGCAGAACACAGAGCAGTACGTAAGTCAGAGAAACTCTTCTGGCACACCTCAGTCCAAGGAAGCAGATGAGGGGTATCCTTCAATGTAAGTGCTAACAAAGGTTTAGCTAATAAGGAAAAATTGGGGATCCACTGTCTGCAATAAGAGGTAATGCCCAAGAAGGCACGCACTTCTCTCTGTGTGGATGGCACATGCACTTGTGCAATAGCTTTAATACGTTCATGGGGTCAAACGCCTTCCCTCCTTCGACAAGAGATGACCTAAGTAGGTAACCTCTTGGCGGGCAAACTGCAACTTGGAAGTTGACACCTTATGATTGAAATCAGACAAATGGCGCAGCAGTGCAACAGTCACGTCCTTACAAACATCCTCTGAATCAGCAGCCCCCAACAAATCGTCCACATATTGAATAAGGGTAGCACCTGAAGGCAAAAGGAAAGTATCAAGCTGGGATTTAAGCGCCTGACTATAAATAGAGGGACTCTCACAATAACCTTGTGGTGCTCTTTTAAATCGGAAACTTCGACCTCCTAAAGAGAAGCCAAAAATATCCCTACTCTCCTCAGCGATGGGAATGCTGAAGAAAGCATTCTTCAAATTGATCACAGAGAACCAAGCTGCCGAAGCAAGTATCATCGTCAGCAGGGCTGTGATGTCCGGGACGACAGGAAACTGTGGGACAACAATTTTGTTTACTTCTCGTAGATCAATCACAAATCTATAAACAGGGGGCTGGGAAGGATCTGTTCTTTTAAGAATCAGCAACACAGGACTATTGCACACATTTCCTCTCGTTTCCTCAACCACACCCTTCTGAACCAAATCATGAATAATAGCCAAAAGCGCTCTCTCACCATCACTAGATATTTTGTATTGAAGAATACCTGGCAATTTGACATTGGGCTTAAGTGTAACAACATAAGGTGGAATTTCATTTGGGCCTGTAGCCCAGAGCTTTTCAGGGAGAGAAAGCATCTCAGGTGGAAATTGGTCTTGGGACAAGTACATTGATGAAGTGTGAGATGCACACCAGAAGGAGAACAATGTAATGTTTCATATAACCTTTTAAAAAAAAACAAACCCAATAAGTTCTCACCACAACTAGCTGTCAAAATAAGTGGAGCATTCAAGTTATAAGGACCAATTGTGATAGGCAGTGGGCAAGAGACCGGAATACAGACAGGGGCGCCAGAAAATCCTACAGATGTACTCATTGCGCCAGACAAAGGTACCCCAGGGAGTTTAAAATGAATGATAGAACTTCTCGTCGCACCAGTATCCAAAAAAATGGTTCTAGAACACCCATAGTATTGACAATAACTTAAGGCCCATTCTGGTCTACTGGAATCGATACAACTCCCTCACTTTGTCCATGGCTGTCATATTTAGTGTGGAAATCTTCGTACCCATTGTCCACATAACAATCATCAGTGTAGTATTGTGCAGACTGAGCTTTCTGTTGATCGAAATAATTCGTAGCATTTGGAGACGGGAAAGAACGCTGTTCTTGAGGGAATACACCTCTTCCTCTACCCCTGGATGGTGACAGAAAACTACCGCGACCACGTTGAACAGACATCCCATTACTACGCTGTAACAGAACTGGGCAACTATTCTTAAAATGGCCATCCTCTTTACAATAAGCACACTGGTTAGGACCCAACAAAGGTCGTGGAACAAAAGGCCCAGGTTTTTGAAATACCTTCTCAAATCGCAGAGGCTGGGGGAACTGATACTGAGCAAAACGTGGAGGATAAGTCTGTTGTCAAAGGACCTTAGTTTTCTGATCTCTATTCTTCTACTCTTGCTTATCTTTCTCCTCCTTATCCCTATTCTCATAATATTGTGCAGTGGCTAATATCTGGGCAGGAGAGGAAACAGCCCATGAACTCTCAGAACTTTTTAATTTGTTGGATAACTCGGGAAGTAAGTTAAATACAAACTTGTCCACAAACAAACGTTGGCCACCCTCAGTAGTCATGTCCTTCCCACTGTGATCAATAAATGTCTCCTCGAAACGAGTAAAGAAATCGGAGACACTCTCATCTATCTTTTGTTTACATGCAGCCAGCTTATCCCAATTTACTCGTACTGCGGGCATCATTGTCTTCATTAGAGTAATAATTCTACCAGGGAGTTCCGTAATCAGAACATCGGGCTTCGCACCGCCCACTTGCGTTGCTTCTGCGGCGCGTATAGCAGCCCAATCACCATCTAATTCTACTGCTTGGTCCTCTCTACGAATCCGAGCCCATAAGGATTGCGGGACTACATTCCCAAATAACATATCGATATCGGCTAAGTTCATAATACAAGCCTCAACCGTCAGGGACAATTCTTTATTGTAACCTGTAGGGTTTTTGCGAGGGTCCGGCAGAGTCTGTTTAAGAGCCAAAACTTCAGATCTTTTCCAGGGGACATGAACCCATTCACACTGAAAGTGGGCTGGTACTGGATGGGTGCCACCTACTGAGTCTCTCCATACTGGAGGGACTTCACGCATTGGATAGTGCTTTAATTCCAGGCCAACAATAGGATCACAATCTGGAAGAGTCAAGGAATAAAATGTCATTCTAAAAGCAACAAGCGCATTTATAGCCTCCTCGACTTTTGGTCCTACTATAAGACCCTTGTCAAAATCAACCTGAACTCTCAACAAATCCGGGGGAACTGTATCCAACTCCATATCCTCCCATCCCTTAACCAGAGTGTCACACATAACATCGAAAACATATCTGTGGGTGGGCTCGGTCCATTGGCGGAAAGAACTCATAATATCTCGTGCACTATATATTGCACCTTCCTTAATCCACCTGCGAGCGAGAGAACCCAACACCGTTTTCTCGTCTGAAAGCGGAATTTGTCGACGGGATTGCCGTCGAGAAAGAGCCGGAGACATATTCAACGATCCAAGTAAAGGAGAAAAGAAACCTGAGACAGCGTCTACCAGTCGCTTATGCGTAGTCGGGGTATCACTTAAAAGAACAGATGACATAAGGGAAGTGGAAGGCGACACCGGTGGATGCGTAGTAGATTGCAGAGGCAAAGAAGTTGACAATGAGGGAGGTGGGGGCTGAGTTACAGTGAGGGGCAAATGTGGGGGAATAGGAACAGGCAAAGCAGCAATGATCGGTTGTGCAGGTGGCTGGACAATCAGCAACTGAATGGCCGCTGGCTGAGCGGGAGGTGCTAATGGGGGTGCAGTAGCCCCTTGTACATAGGGTGGAGGCAAACAAATAAGCGGGCCATTAAAGGATCTTCCTCAGGATCCCTACTCTTCTCTGGAGGGGAAATAGGCAACGCCGGATAACACCTATCTATCGCCATACGATAATGTCTTTCTGTTATCTCCTTCGCATAATCAGACTCATTATTCGCAAACTGTTCGGCAGCCTGTGTAATCGTCATACCTTGCACTTTCCTATCTCTTTTTGCCTGCTTTATTTCTCTCTGTTTGGCTTCTTTTCACCAGAGGGGGAAAGAGTCAAACATTGCCGGACGGGCTTTTCTTTTAAATAGACTTGTTTCTAAATTATCTAATATATCGGTATCAAAGCTACCATTCTGTGGCCACTGCAGAACACCATCCTTTTTAGTATATCGGATCCATGTCTCATTAAAGGTAATGGGGCCGATACCATGTTTCGAATATAACTCATAAGTGGGAGTTCCAACCGGAGGGATCGGACATGAGTCCTCCAGCTGGGAATCCCTATCACAAGAACAACAACACCAACGTTTAAACTTACTGAAACCAGGAATCGTTATTTCACTGGTCTCTTCTCAATCATCAAGGGGTCAATGCCAATAACACTGCACAAACGTACTTACCCCTTGGCTTCGGCCACTGCAGTAGCCGAATAGAAACCCAAAACAGAAAAAAAACAAATTTGTGGGAGCGACCCACCAAATACTTAACTAAGTGTCTTCTTACACCACCGGAGGTCCGCCCACTATCTCGCAATAGCAATTATCACCGAAAGGACCAAGGCAGGGCGGCCGTCATGGCAGCAGTCGTCAGCAGCCGTCAGCAGCCATCAGCAAAAAGGGGGAAGCCGCGCTGTATAGACCTTTGGTCCACTTACGACATGTAGGGGCCAATCGTGTGGTGCTCTTCGTCCGGAATTTCTTGCGGAGCTCCTCACAATACTCAGGCTGAACCGCTCCCACTGAAGCCGCCCCATGTTGTGCGCCAATTGAAGAACTGGAGCCTTACGGGCCCGGCGGCACAGGGTACGCCTAAATCTTGGAGTTCAAGTAGAGAAAACTGTCATCTTCGGGATAATAATATAATCACGAGAAGCAGGGGAGTGCAAATAGAGATGGCTGTTGGGAGATGACCTCTGTCCAGTTCCTATCTTTGAATGTCAATGGTCTGCACGTGCGAGGCAGAAGAGAACGTATTCTACAATATTTATGAGACTCCCCAGCGCAGATCATAGTCATCCAAGAATCACATCTTTTAAAAAGTGAGGCCCACATAATATTAAAAAAGCAGAGATGGATAGACACATTTATCAGAACTGATCATGATGCTAACATAAGAGGAATTCTCCTAATATGCAAAAAATCCGCAAAGGTTCAGATTCTTCATTATAATGAAGATCAAAGTGGTAGATGGCTCTTGGTGAATATGTCTATCCATGGTTGGGTGTGTAATCTAGTTGGATATTACGGTTCTAATATAGATGACGCGTCCTATTTAGAAACAATAACGAACCATTTGACAACCTCTTTGGATAAAATAACATGGACAGGGGAATTTAATGTTGTTTTAAATCAAAAATTGGACAAATCAACCCACCATAGAGGTCATAGAGGTCATAGAGTTCATTTTCCTTCTAAATCTAGACAGTCCCTTAAGGGGATAATGGAACAATTAGGATTGGCAGATTTATGGAGAGAAAAAGCGGATAATAAACAAGGGATATCCTATAGAAACTTAAAATACAAACATACCTCAAGAATTGATTTTGCGTTATTCAGTTATTGCCTCCAAAATTCCCTAACTAGTATTAATTATATCCCCTCTCATCTATCGGACCATTCAGCAATCTTATTTTTTTTTAAAACTTCCAGCTCAAACTAAACATCCTTCCTGGTCATTCGACCGCACTATCTTGTTAGATCAAGAGGAAGTGACATATTTGATGAATGAAACAAGTACGTTCTTGGATATATATTTGAGCTCAGCTTCCCTTGACACAGTATGGGAGACTATAAAAGCATTTTTTAGAGGCTGTATAACAAACAGATCCTCCCACCGGCATAAAATATATCGATTGAAGATTAAAAACCTTGAACAAGAACTAGGAAAGATTGAGCAGAGGCTTGGAGCGTCAATCGGTTCACCTCAAGATCAAAAAAATATGCATGACCTGAAAAACCAACTAGAAAACATATTACAAGAGAGAGTGACGAAGAGATGGGAGGCGAGTAAAATCTCTCATTTTGAATTTGGCGAAGCAGTGGGTAAGATTTTAGCTTGGAAGGTCAAGACCGATCAAGCCAAAAATTATATTAGAGAAATCAATGTTGACGGCGAGAGCGCCGCCAGGACCTCTAATCAAGAGATAAGTACTGCCTTTAGCGAGTTCTTCGAGGAAATATACAGGGAAGATACCCCAGACGAACAGCAGACAAGGGACTTATGGTTAAATCAGATATCTCTACCGTCCCTTTCGTCCATACAGAGTGAAGGGATCGAGATGGAAATCTCTGAGACGGAAGTGAGAAGTGTCATTAGGTCACTCAAGCATGGTAAGGCCGCAAGTCCTGATGGGCTTCCAAGTGAATTATATCGTGCCCTGGCAGATGCTATTGCCCCTATTTTAACGGCCCTCTTCAATGGAATCTTGAGGGAGGGACAAGACCCCCCTAGATCTTGGGGTGAGGCTACGATAGTATTGATCCCTAAACCAGGTAAAGACCTAACTTTCTGTGGGTCTTACCTCCCGATATCATTACTGAACAGCGATTATAAGATCTTTGCTTCCATCATGTCATCAAGATTGGGTTCAGTAGTGGGGGAAATCATACACCAGGACCAGAAGGGATTCATCAAAGGTCGCCCGCTATCGATCTGACGTATGATCTGGTGGGGGCAATCGATATTGCCTCATCCTTTTCCCTTCCGTTGGCAACACTTACTTTAGATGCGACTAAAGCCTTTGATAGGGTCAATTGGCCCTATCTTGGTGCTGTTCTGAAGAAGTTTAACTTTGGTGAGAAGTTCTGTCGTACTGTATTACTTATGTTCAATGCACCATCTGCACGGCTATTAATTAATGGCACACTGTCTGACTCATTTAAAATCTTGAGAGGTACAAGACAGGGCTGCCCGCTCTCCCCTCTCCTCTTCAATCTGTACATTGAACCATTTGCAGAAGTTTTAAGGGGAGATGTAAATATTCTATCATTCAGATTTGGGGAGTGGGAAAGGCGGGTAGCTCTTTATGCAGACGACATTTTAATCCTAACATCGGATCCTGAGACTTCATTCCCAGAGGTTATTAAGAGAGCTGAAGAGTTTAGCCGCATCTCGGGGTATGAGATAAATGCAAGTAAAACTGACATGATGGCATGGAATATCCCCAACTTACAGCTGGATGTGACCAACTCAATGCGATATCTGGGTATCCGAGTGGTACAAGAAGTCTGTAAAATTGCTAAAGTCAATCTAGAGAGAGTGTTTAATGAGAGTAGGAAACTGTTAACATCTTGGTCCAATCTTCCATTTACTATCCTGGCAGAGTTAGTCTGATAAAGATGTCTATCCTCCCTAAATTTACTTTTATCTTTAATACAATCCCCCTGGCATTCGACAACAACATCTTGGAGAAGTGTCAGAGAGAGCTAAACTCCTTTGTCTGGAATTATAAATCGGCGAGAGTGGCATGGAAAAAACTGAGGAGGAGGAGGTAAAAGGGGGGACTGTCCTTGCCTGACTTGCAGTATTATGCATGGGCCTTTCAGTTGTCCCATTCCAGAATGCTTTTAAAAATACCATCTAATACATCTACTGGCGTAATGTTTAAAGCATTGTTGGTTGGAGCTGTAATACCAACTAATGGTTTCATGTTTAAATTCGGGGATCAAAAATATTTAAAAAAAGTAAAGTTAAAAATTCTTATGTCCCAGGCGAAGGTCTGGTGTCAAGGTGCCTGAAACATCCACAGGAGCCGACGATGTACCCAACGCCCCTCCGCCTCAGACACCACCCGAATGTTTATAATTCCAGGTAATGTCTAAAACAGGGGGGAAAGGGAAAGTGGAGAGACAAAAAGAGAGACGGCCTCAATGGAATCGGATGACGATCCCTCTGTTGTAGGTTGGGGCGTCTTCTTGACTGTACCTGAAGAAAACAATATTTTATAGAACACACTTTCCTGGAAAATACTTAGTCTGTAAACGTTATACTTTAAACTACAATTACCCCTAGAGTTTTAGGCCTTTGCTTCTCTCTTGTATTTTAATGGCTGTATTAATTTCCTCTGGCTACTTCATTGCTGCATGGAAAAAACAGATTTACATGAATTTACCCCTTAGAAAACTAGTGCGTGAAATTCTAAACTCTCTTAGGTTTTTCTACCACTCATTACCTGATTGTAGCGTGAAGGAGCTTATAAGTTCAACTGCGCTTCTGCGGATTTCTTGACTGACAACTAAATAAGAACCATTGACTGAGGAGAATGTCAAGTTCTGAATGTCACAGTTTTTTCGTTTTCAAAAGTACTTATTCAAGAAAGACTGTCTGGAAGCCTTAACTAAAAGTTTTCTCAGATATTCCCACTTAAATGAAGAAATAAACAAACAAGCCTGACTCGATTCTTCTTCTTCTCAAGTCAGCTGCAGAGGCGTCCCTTGTTGCGCATGCAATACTAGGTTGCTTTGGAAACACTGTAGCTATTTTCGGAAAGACTGTGGCAAAGTTCCTGAACTTTCGATTTTGATTCCGGCACGGAGCTCAAGGCTGACGTGCTCTGTCCGCCGGAACACAGCTGAAGTGCGCAGTTCGAATTACGAACACGCACCTTGTTCGCATTGATGCTCACGCGTTGAGCAGACACTAGACTGCTGACCTGTAATGGCTGCGTCCGTTCTGCTCCACCATGCTGGGTTTCCTGCTGAGTTCTGTATATTCTTAAAGCATTGGTTGAACATCAGGGTGGATATCCGGTGCTTTTTCTTCCACCTTAAGGATGTGAAACCCTTGTGTCGGGGTCGGTGTGGCCTTTTCTGAACCCTAACTAGAGGAATCCTGACAGTACCTCCCTCCAAAGGGGGCCCTCCCAATGTGGGTTTAGTAAGATTTGCCATATAGAATTGCTTTACCAATCTGGGTGCATGCACATTGGAAGAGGGCTCCCACGATCTTTCTTCTGGCCCATAACCCTTCCAGTCAACTAAATAATGCAGAGACTTTGGAATCTAAAATTCTACTCACTTCGAACTCTTCTTCTGACTCTATGGTGATGGCTAACGGTTTTTTCTTGAGTCTAACATTGGGTGGGTTTTTCTTTAGCAGTGATACATGAAAGGTGGGATGGATTTTTAGTGAGTTAGGAAGCTGCAATTTTACCGCTACAGGGTTTATGATTTTTTTAACCTTAAAAGGACCAATAAATCTGGGTTGGAATTTCCTATTTCCCTTCAATTTCAAGTGTTTTGTAGAAAGCCATACCTGATTTCCCACTTCAAATTTGGTTCCCTCTCTTCTTTTCTTATCAGCTTGATTTTTGTAGGACACTTTTGCTTTTGACAGATTCTCTAGAGCCTTCCTGTAAGTGTTTTCTAACTCGTGCATTAAATTGGAAATGGCAGGAACTGAGTTATCTTTTGTCCCTAACACTAAACTAGGATGTCTCCCAGTGTTCAAGAAAAAAGGGGTGTAACCCGTGGAGCTGTGTACTGCGTTATTGTAAGCAAACTCTGCAGTCCACAACAAATCCGACCAATTACCCTCCTGCTCCATCAAGTAGAGTCTCAAGTATTGTTCCAGTTCTTGATTGACTCTCTCTGTCTGGCCATCTGTTTCAGGATGGTAACTGGTAGAATAACGAGAGTCAATACCCAAATTTTGCAATAATTTTTCCAGAATTTTGATACAAATTGTGTCTCTCTATCAGAGATAACTATTTGAGGGATCCCATGAGCTCAAACCACATGTTGGTTAAATACCTGAACTAACTGATAAGCAGTGGGCACAGCTTTTAACGGAGCAAAATTACTCATTTTGGAAAATGAATCCACCAACACCAATATAGCGGTGTGACCCTGACTGCTAGGGAGATCTACAATCAGATCTAAAGAGATCGTATGCCATGGGTAGGGTGCATTAGGCAAAGGTTGTAACAACCCTTGTGGGGCTTGCCGATTGGGTTTCCCTTTTTTGATCGAAAAAACAGAGGCGATGACACCGTAGATTGGGAAGGCCTGATGAACCCAATCTTCAGATATTCATCCAAATACTCCTTCAGATGAACATTCTCTGACTCTGTTAAGGCGTATATGCGACTGCATGGAAGTTTGGCTCCGGGGTCTAATTCAATTTTACAATCGTATTCTCGATGCTGAGGAAGTTTCTCCACATTTTTCTTATCAAATACACTGGCTAAATCGTCATATTCCTTTGGAATTTCTCGAGTTTCCAACACACAAATGCTGTTCGTGATTTGGGCGAGTTCCTTGGCAGGTGACCCCTCTGATTTTCGACTAGTTGCTTGGAGACAATTATTCTGGCAGTATTCCGAATTCATGGTGATAGTTCTTCTTTCCCAATCTATGGTCGGATTGTGTTCGGACAACCACGGAAGGCCCAGGATCAATTGAAACTGTGGTGCGTCAATAAGGTTAAATCTTATGTACTCACTATGGCCCTGTAACCCGATCAATTCAAGTGTCTCGGTTTCTTCAGTTATCGGACCAGAGGTGAGGTTAGTACCATCCACCGCCTTGACTGCTTTACACTGTTTCTTCCTTACTGCCTTTATGTCAATTTCTTGTGCGTATTTTATGTCACAAAAATTTCCTGTGGCGCCCGAATCTTTCATGACCGATGCTCCATGGTTTTCTCGAGCTCCAAATCGTATGGTACATGAAACTATTAGATGTGGTGTGGCTGATTGTAGGGTGTTAACTAATTACTGAGGCTTTTGCGTAGGTCCCTCAGTACCTCCCACCAGGGCAACCCCATTCACTGGTGGGACCTGTCTTTTAAACCAACACTGATTTTGGATCTTTTTGGGCATTCTTTCACATAATGACCCGAACCGCCGCAATACATGCACAAATTTTGGGTCCTCCTCTTCTCTCTTTCCTCTTTTGTAAGAGGGCCTCCGATGGAGCCAATCTGCATTGGCTCTTCTCCTGTAGTTTGATCCGACATAACACTTTCAGATTTGATGTGGTCTAATATGGGAACAAAAACTCAGAAGTCTTTTTTCTTTTCAGAACGTCTTTTAGACAATCGATGTTCAATCTGAAGAACCAAATCAATTAGCTCGGAGATTTCCGGAGGTCATTTTGGTATCTGCGCTAAAGCATCTTTCAACTCATCCTTTAGACCTCGATAGAAGATAGCAGACCGTTTTGCCTCTGGCCAGTCGGTTTCCACAATTAGTTTGTTAAATTGTGCAATATAAGCAACCAGGTCACGGCTCCCTTGCTTGAGGTCTAGTAACTCGTTGTCCGTTGCTTGATTTGCCGTCCTGTCAAAAATTCGTAAGAACTCCTTCTTAAAACGTTCAAAATCGTACAAAGCTGGGTCGTTTCGAGATACCAATGGCATTGACCATGCGGCTGTGTCACGGCTCAAGTAAGACAGCATGAACGCAACTTTGGCCTGATCTTCTTTAAAAACCACTGACCTACATAGGAAGTGTAAGGAGCACTGGGTCAGGAATATCTGAGCCTTGTGGGGATCCCCTGTGAACCTTTCGGGGTTAGCTAATGGGACAATTGGGGCCACTGAATGTATCACCTGCGTAGCCGCCTCTGTGGCAGTTCTACAACTAGGATCCAGTCCTGGCAATGGAGTAGTACCGGCCAGGAGTTCATCCATTTTTAATTTAATCTGATGAGTTTCCTGTTGGGATCTTTTAATTTCCTCCCTAAGGCTTCTGTTCTCCTCTGCGGACCGGGATAATTGACTCTGTAACCCCTCTAAAATTCCTACTAGAGTTTTTAAATCTAACCCCTCTGCCATCTCGACTCGGGTGGATATGCGTTGGCACTTGAATCTGTCAAGGTGCCTGAAACATCCACAGGAGCCGACGATGTACCCAACGCCCCTCCGCCTCAGACACCCCCCGAATGTTTATAATTCCAGGTAATGTCTAAAACAGGGGGGAAAGGGGAAGTGGAGAGACAAAAAGAGAGACGGCCTCTATGGAATCGGATGACGATCCCTCTGTCGTAGGTTGGGGCGTCTTCTTGACTGTACCTGAAGAAAACAATATTTTATAGAACACACTTTCCTGGAAAATACTTAGTCTGAAAACTTTATACTTTAAACTACAATTACCTCTAGAGTTTTAGGCCTTTGATTCTCTCTTGTATTTTACTGGCTGTATTAATTTCCTCTGGCTACTTCATTGCTGCAAGGAAAAAACAGATTTACATGAATTTACCCCTTAGAAAACTAGTGCGTGAACTTCTAAACTCTCTTAGGTTTTTCTACTACTCATTACCTGATTGTAGTGTGAAGGAACTTATAAGTTCAACTGCGCATCTGCGGATTTCTTGACTGACAACTAAATAAGAACCAATGACTGAGGAGAATGTCAAGTTCTGAATGTCATAGTTATTTCATTTTCAAAAGTACTTATTCAAGAAAGACTGGCTGGAAGCCTTAACTAAAAGTTTTCTTAGATATTTCCACTTAAATGAAGAAATAAACAAACAAGCCTGACTGGATTCTTCTTCTTCTCAAATCAGCTGAAGAGGCGTCCCTCGTTGCGCATGTGATACTAGGTTGCTTCGGAAACACTATGGCTATTTTCGGAAAGACTGTGGCAAAGTTCCTGAACTTTCGACTTCGATTCCGGCACGGAGCTCAAGGCTGACATGCTCTGTCCGCCGGAACACAGTTGAAGTGCGCAGTTCGAATTACGAACACGCACTTTGTTCGCATTGATGCTCATGCGCTGAGCAGAAACTAGACTGCTGACCTGTAATGGCTGCGTCCGTTCTGCTCCACCATGCTGGGTTTACTGCTGAGTTCTGTATATTCATAAAGCATTGGTTGAACATCAGGGTGGATATCCGGTGCCTTTTCTTCCACCTTAAGGATGTGAAACCCTTGCGTCGGGGTCGGTGTGGCCTTTTCTGAACCCTAACTAGAGGAATCCTGACATCCGGTCACAAATAAGGAAAAATCTAGGTTTGCCGTATTTCTCAAATTGTGCACCTTTCTGGGAATCTCCCAGGTTACCGCTGTGTTTGAAAGATAGACTGGCAATACCGGTGAGAGATGGAGGAATAACAACATGGGGTGATCTGCTTGTTGGAGAATCACTGAGGTCCTGGGAGGAGCCACGGGAACAACTGGGCCCAGAGCTTTCGAGATTCAAGTTTATACAACTAGATAGTTGGGTGAAAGCACTGGCTAGGTCAGGGGTAACACTTGGGAAGAACAGCATCATAGAACAAAAGTTGGTAGAACGACAAGGGGGGGTAAAGAAGTTTCGCAGTGGTATTGGAATCTGCTAGAGGAGATAGATGGTGAATTCACCCTCCCAGAGAAACTATGGGGAACAGAGCTCGGGCCCAAAGTATAGACATCTGGCAGAAATCTTGCACCCTGCTATATAAAAGTGTTAAACCTGCATGGCTGTGGCGTAATCATTTTTTTACGATATATCGAGCCTATTTCTCCCCTTTAAAACTGTCTAAATTCATTCCAGGAAAGAAATGCAATAAGTGCAATTACATCGCGGCCACGGACATCCATATGTTCAAGGAGTGTCCTTGTATAGCTCAGTTTTGGAATGAAGTGAAAGAGACTCTGGACTCCATTCTCAATATCTCGGTGTCCATCACATTACCACTTATTATATTTGGATGGGACAACAGTATAAAGGGTCATGCAAGGACATTCTTGTTTTATGCAGTATTACTTGCCAGAAGACAGATATGTAAAGTTTGGACAGAAAATACGGCACCAACACACGCAAACTGGTTGTCATCCCTGTATGAAACATCCAAGACAGACATGTTGAGATCTTGCAGCACACGTAATGTGGCTTTTTGGGACTTTTTGGTTCAATGGAAACAGTAGCTGGGTTTTTTTTTTCTTTCCCCGGTCCAATGATTATGCCATAATACTCCAAGAACTAGGTCCCCCCTCTTGGTTTCATGGCTGGTTCTACAGGTTTCAACACCAAGTCTGGAGTCATCCCCTGTACCTCTTCGGGTCATCTCCTGCCGATTCCCACTAATCGAGTTTTCAGGTGCAGTAAAAGCTACGCACTTGGATTTATGACGCGCATGGCAGTTGGAGGCTAATCTAGAGGAGGGCAAGGCAAATGAGGTTTAAAAAAAAAGAATAAAAAAACAAAAAAAAGAACAACAACACCAACGTTTAAACGTACTGAAACCAGGCATCGTTATTTCACTGGTCTCTTCTCAATCATCAAGGGGTTAGTGTCAATAACACTGCACAAACGTACTTACCCATTGGCTTCAGCCACTGCAGTAGCCGAATAGAAACCCAAAACAGAAACAAAACAAATTTGTGGGAGCGACCAGCCAAATACTTAACTAAATGTCTTCTTACACCACCGGGGGTCCGTCCACCATCTGGCAATAGCAATTATCACCGAAAGGACCAAGGCAGGGCAGCAGTCAGGGCAGAAGTCATCAGCAGCCATCAGCACAAAGGGGGAAGCCGTGCTGTATAGACCTTCGGTCCACTTATGACATGTGGGGGCCAATCGTGTGGTGCGCTTCCTCCGGAATTTCTTGCGGGGCTCCTCACAATACTCAGGCTGAACCGCGCCCACTGAAGCCACCCAACAATGGGCGCCAATTGAAGAACCGGAGCCATAAGGGCCCGGCGGCGCAGGGTACGCCTAAATCTTGGAGTTCTCCTGCCTGGTCGAACAGAGACACCGGACACTCCGTTGGCATAGAAGATCGTATTTTATTAGCTGCAGCCAGCACAGTTGTCCCTGAAGTACAGAAAGTATGTTCAAAGGAGACTGCTCTCTAACTCCGTGGCACACAGGTTTATATACATTTTAGATACACAATGAACAATCCCAAGACATACAAATCAGACAAATGCGAGGGGCTCGGAAAGCAAAGTATTATTTAACTTCAAACAAACTTAGTTGTCGGCTGTATTTGTTACCCAACCTGTTATGCTATTTGCAAATGAACCAACACAATCCAACTTGCAGGTTAGGAAACACATTTGTATGTTTAAGAAGGACAGTTGTGGAATCAGAGAGTCCATAAAGGGAATGGCGAAGGACAACAGATAAGATAGCCTCAGAAAAGAATGGTGCAAACCTACAGATAGTCATGCCCGATGATTGCGCAGCTGCAGCATCATCTGTGGTATCCTGCTACGCCTCATGATGAATGCATTGTGGCACCATCCTTTAAATACGTGCACAAACATGTGAAATCAGCATGTTAGCAAGACACACCACCAGGGCATTTATAGAGTGGTTTTGTTTACTGTTGCGGTAGGCCTGCTACTGAGCTTGTGGTGGCACCAAAGAAACATGTGTTCCATCAGTGGACCCAATTACATGTGGCATGTGTCCCAGGGCATAGGAATCACACTTGACACCTGTCAACTCGTCTGGAGTAGGGATTTTGAATAATTCATCAATGTGCCTCAACATAGCAGCTAACACATCACATAGGACATGGCTGAACATGGTCTGTGACATCCCCCCCACATCAGCTATGGTAAATTGGAACGTACCTGTGGCAAAGAAATGTAGGGCTGCCATGACCTTTACCTTGGGTGTCAGCGCAGTTGCATACCTGTATCGTGGTTGGAGATGTGGTTCCAGCCTGTCCGTCAAGTCCTGAATCAACTGTTGAGTGAATCTGTAACGGCGGATGCAATCACGTTCCCTCATGGCATCCAAGTCTGGCAACGGCCTTGGCAGAGGGGTTGTCCTGCACGCCATATTTGGGAAAAAAGGTGTACAACTGTCAGCCAACGACAATTACAATGTACATAGCACAAGCAACACTGCTTCAACATATCAAATCACTATTGAGTCTGGCATGGCCTATACATCAAAGACACATATGCCAGCTCCTGGCACTCCTCCATAAGAACTGATAGACCTGTTGTCTGTGAAATGGACATGACATGCACACAAATGATCTGCTGGGCTCGTCTGAGTGAGCAGAACAATGTATCACGTCAGTGACACACGTCACGTGACCTGCATGAGAAGGTTGTCAACACATCCAGACAGCTGACTGCAAGGCACACACCCACGTCACATGTGCTATCTATTGCACATATCTGTAATATTGTGAATGAGGTGTGCATTTGACTAAACTACACCACAGTCATTCTCAGAATGCAGACCTGTATGTTTGGAGACAAATGATCTATGATGCCATCACACACATGATCAGTTGAAATGCCCCTGTGGCATGCTGTGCGTTAATGTAAAACCCTTGCAATCACGGCACAGACCCATCATAGATGCACCTACAGCAGATTAAGTTTACGGGATACAAACAGCATGCCTAATCTTTCACATGGCATGCATATGACATTGTCACACAGGGTCATGCTGGGCGTCAATTTGACAAGTGAGACAGTGCCCCTGTCCCTGGCATCATGCGGCAGATGCCCTTACTGAATAGTGTTCCATCCCAGTGTTGATGTGCATCACAACATGTTTAAGATATTACTTATGTGACAAGTATAAAGGTTATGTGAACCACATAGTGCCCCATCACAAATGACATGTCTCAACAGCTCATCACACATCAACTGTCCCACATGATCACATGCCCTGTGCTATATCACTGTCTGCCACACCTAGGGCCTGCTGATGTAAGGATGCCATGCCAATATGTACATCGGCATCCTCATTATGACCTTACACCTACATCCCTGCCATGTGTTTTCTATTGTAATGGTGCCATGCATGAGCTTGTAAAACGCACTGTACACATGCATTCACTAGAGCGTGTCAAACGCCCAGTACCCCAATAGTATGTGCGTATGCACGGGTCATTTCACTATTACATTCGAGCCATACGCGAGCGGACCGTACCCCAATAGTACGTGCGTGTGCACGGGTCGTTTCACTATTACATTCGAGCCATATGCGATTGGACCATGCATCTGTATGGGTCGTTTCACTATTACATTCGAGCCAAACGCGATTGGACCGTACCCCAATAGTACGTGCTTGTTTATGGGTTGTTTCACTATTGCATTCGAGCCATACGCGAGCGGACCCTACCCCAATAGTACGTGCGTGTGTGCGGGTCGTTTCACTAATAAATTCGAGCCATACGCGATTGGACCATGCGTGTGTACGGGTCATTTCACTATTACATTCGAGCCACATGTGATTGGACTGTGCGTGTGTACGGGTCATTTCACTATTACATTCGAGCCATACGTGATTGGACCATGCGTGTGTACGGGTCGTTTTACTATTACATTCGAGCCATACGCGAGCGGACCCTACCCCAACAGTACGTGCGTGTGTACGGGTCGTTTCACTATTACATTCGAGCCATACGCGAGCGGACCCTACCTTAAAGGTACGTGCATGTGTACGGGTCGTTTCACCATTACATTTGAGCCATACGCGAGCGGACTGTACCCCGCCATTGCGTGTGTGTGTGCGGGACATTTCACTATTGAAAAAGATGCATTTGCGATGGAAAACGCACCGTACTTGTGTGGGGATCCCAGAAAATACATAGGGAACATCTAGGGGATGAGTAGAATGCCCAGAATGCAGGCTAGTTGTCAAGGAAACAGAGATTTGAGTGTGTTCTACAGGTGTTCTGAAAAATTCAGTTTGCCAAAACTATACAATGTTGCAAAATTTGTTGTGGAGCTCAAGCTCAATTTTTAAACCATGCAAATGTGTGTCATGGCCTTATGTGTAATGGGATTGGATGAAACATAGGATGCAAAGCAATTTGGCCTATCAAACTGTACTCCTGGGACTGATAGCCCCTCAGCAGCGCTGATTTAAGGCTGCATGTGGCTGTGAGAGGGCACTTGCCTGCACAACATTGGAGTGGACAACACTGCTGCTGTCTCTGCATTCCCTGGACTCTGATTTTGCTGACCATGGAGAGGGCACCTGCATTCGGTGAGAAGGAGAACCAGACCCTACTGGATGCCCTCCTCCCAAACTTCAGCAAGCTGTATGGGAAACCAAGGGATTAGGTATGTGATGAATGTGTGAGTGTCACTACAGCCATTGTGTATTTATGGAACAGAGATGCAATGTTGTTTGGAGTGAGTGCCGGGTGTGTACATTGTGGTATCTCCCATGCAGTGAATAATGTAGTTAAATAGTGTTTACTGCTTACCTGCATTGTGCTAACTGTGACATTCAATGCAACGTGAATCACAATTTCTGCGTTGCCACACCTTGCATGTTTTTTAGCCATGATTTACTGAGGTGTAACAGTGTTCCCCCCAGAGCGACAGATGAATGTACTCACTGTTGTTAATTGTTTTTCGTGACCTGTGTGGGTGTTGGACAAATGCATGCTTTGAAGTCATGGACATTGAAGAGTGTGAATGTTCTTTGTCACCTGGCTATTTGTGTATGTGATGTTTGACAACACTGATGCATGGCGTATGCCACAGCTGTACCCATCTGATGTGGCAAGTATGCAGTGCTGTGTGCATGACTTGGACAGTTAGCATGACCCCTGTGTCACATCTTTGTAAAGTGTGACATGTGCAAAGTGAGGTTGTATACACTGTTGACAATGACAAGCAAATGATCTGTACCAGGGTGTGTATGTGTGGTCTGCTGAGGGTTCTTAGGTGTAGTGTGATATGTGACAACATGTCACGTGCTGTCCACCACCCTGAAGTTGCATATCTTGTTCAGTGCGTGCCATGCTCAGTGAGTGGTTTGCACCCCTTATGGCATCTGTTGCCTTTCAAAGGCATGCAGTGCATTGGTGTTTGCTTACAGGACACATTCACATGGACAATGATGCAAGTCCTGTCAGCATCCTATGCCCTGTTGTCATCGTCAATGTGGTGCAAGTGCGTGTCTTTGGGACATGGAGCAGGTGTAGTGATGTTGTTTCACTTTGTCTTCCTCACAGGTAACTGCCTATGAGAAGGGGGAGATCTGGCTAGACATAGCCAGGGCTGTCAGGTCTGTGGGGGCCCTCGCCGAAGGATCCAGAACATCTGAAAGAGGTGGCAGGACATCCAGTGCTGGACCCGCCGTATCGCCCGGTTCCAGCTGAAGCTTGGAGCTCCACGCTGGCATGGCGGCACCGGTCACCTCACCCCCCACATGCTCCGGGTCCTGGAAGTGGTTTTTCCTGACCTCCATAGGCAGTTGCAGGAGGGACAGCAGCAAGGAGGGGGTAGGTACATGTCTGTTTGTTGTCATGTGTGTCACATGCTACCTGCAGTGCTCAGAATCCTAGTAACATTACCAAAGCTGGGGTGGTGTGGTCAGACTGGCAATTTATGCATTGTCATTTCAATGCCCCATATTGAGCTGATGCTCTTTTACATCCCTAGTTTAGGACACCCCCTGCACCGCACGGCCACCAGCTGCTGCATGTGCCCCCAGCCTGCCTGCCTCGCTGCCCCGGCTGCCGCCGTGTGACCACGCCCCCTGCCATCGAGCGGCGTGGTCTGTGCTCGCCTGACCTGCAGGCTCCTGTGCCCCGCTTTCTTGCCTTGTACCCCCGTCGGCATTGTACTTTTTTGTAATTTTGTTCATCTTTTGTGCCTGTTTGCCTTTTTTCGTTGCCCCCGTCTCTTCCCTCCCCGCTCCCCGCTTCCCGCCACCGCCGTTAACCCCGCCCCTTTTTTCCTTCTGTACCCTCCCCGCTCCCGCCTCCCAGCTGCTCCGCCCTCCCTCGCACTTGGCCATATATGGCGACCGTGCGACGCAGGTGAGTGTGACCTAGTTTAGGACACCCCCTGCACCGCACGGCCACCAGCTGCTTCGTGTGCCCCCAGCCTGCCTGCCTCGCTGCCCCGGCTGCCGCCGCGTGACCACGCCCCCTGCCATCGAGCGGCGTGGTCTGTGCTCGCCTGACCTGCAGGCTCCTGTGCCCCGCTTTCTTGCCTTGTACCCCCGTTGGCATTGTACTCTTTTGTAATTTTGTTCATCTTTTGTGCCTGTTTGCCTTTTTTCGTTACCCCCGTCTCTTCCCTCCCCGCTCCCCGCTTCCCGCCACCACCGTTAACCCCGCCCCTTTTTTCCTTCTGCACCCTCCCCGCTCCCGCCTCCCAGCTGCTCCGCCCTCCCTCGCACTTTGCCATATATGGCGACCGTACGAACGCGCAGCGGTCACGCGCAGCGGGCACGCCGATTGTGCGCTGAAGGCGCGCCAAAGGTGAGCCCGTCTGCGCCCGCCCGCGCCTGGACCGCGCCCAGTGCCAGGACCCCTGGCCCCCTCCGACGGAAGACGACCCGCAGGACATACGACGCCGCCACCCTCAACGCACTCAACGACGGCCGAATCCCGGGATGCTACCGTGCCACCCCGAGACACACCCACGGACCCTTCTGCTGCACCGCCTGCAAGTTCACCTGCTTCCGGACCTGCCCCGCACGAGCACCCGCCAAGCTGACCAACAGCAGCAACCACCTCAAGTGCATACTGCTCAACACCCGCTCCGTCCACAGACACGCCATCGAACTCTGGAACCTCATTGACACCACAGCTCTGGACGCTGCCTTCCTCACGGAGACCTGGATGAACGCCTCATCAGCGCCCGACATCGCCATCGCAATCCCAGAGGGCTACAAGATCACCCGGAGGGACCGCTCCGCCAACCAGATGGGAGGAGTCATCGCCATCATCCACAGGGACACCATCAGCATCAGGACCAACACCGACGGCATCCTGACCACCGCCGAACACCTACACTTCCAGATCCACACCGACCCGAAGACCACCCTCAGAGGCACCCTGATCTACCGACCCCCGGGGCCACGCACAAAATTCAGCGAGGACATCGCCGACTTCGTCAGCCCGCATGCCCTCCCCTCCGCTGACTACATCCTCCTGGGGGACATCAACTTCCACCTGGAGAACAACAACGACCGCAACACCACCACCCTGCTCGACAACCTCGCCAACCTCAGACTCAAGCAGCTGGTGTCCACCCCCACCCACCTCGCCGGACACACACTCGACGCCGTCTTCTCATCCAGCAAAGACATCGCCTTCACCCACGCCACTGGACTCCACTGGACGGACCACAGCTGTGTCCACTTCACCTTCAAAAGAACGACGATCCACCACCACCAGCAACAGGTTGCCCGTAGAAGCTGGAACAAGATCACAGCCGACCAGCTCGCCGCTTCCTTGAGCCAGCACCCTCCCGCCAGCTCAGCGAACCCCAGCTAGGCCGCCGACAACCTCACGAAGTGGATCAGCAACTGTGCGGACGAACTCGCCCCACTGAGGACCCCGCCCAGCAGACCCGGCAGCAAGAAGGCCCCATGGTTCACCGAGGAACTCAAGAGCTCTAAGAAGAACTGCCGAGCCCTCGAGAAAGCCTGGAGAAGGAAGCCAACACCAGACAACATGACCACCCTCAAGCTCGCCACCCGGAAGCACCACCAACTGATCCGCGCCATCAAAAAAACTGCATACAAGGACCGTCTGGACAACAACGCACACAACAGCAAGAAACTCTTCAACATCGTGAAAGAGCTCTCCAACCCCAACGCCGGAAACAACGACATCACCCCATCGCAAGAACTCCGCAACTCCCTCGCCTCCTACTTCCACAACAAGATCGCGGACATACACAACAGCTTCAGCACCCAACCGACGAACGCCACGACCGACACGACCGAACCAACGCCCCCCACCACCACCCTCCGCGCCTGGACCCCGATCAGCACCGAAGACACCGTCCGCATGATGAACTCCATCCACTCCGGATCGCCGACCGACCCCTGCCCTCACCACATCTTCAACAAGGCCGACGCTGTCATCGCACCCCACCTGCGGGACATCATCAACACCTCCTTCACCACTGCCACCTTCCCTGAGAGCTGGAAGCACGCCGAACTCAGCGCTCTACTCAAGAAACCAACAGCGGACCCCACCGAACTCAAGAATTACCGCCCCATCTCGCTGCTCCCGTTTCCGGCCAAAGTCATCGAGAAGACCGTCAACAAGCAGCTGGCCGCCTTCCTCGAGATGAATGGATCCCTCGACCCCTCGAGGCCAACCACAGCACCGAGACCGCCCTCATCGCTGCCACCGATGACATTCGAGCCCTGATGGACAACGGAGAAACAGCGGCCCTCATCCTCCTAGACCTCTCCGCGGCCTTCGACACCGTCTGCCACCGCACCCTAGCGCAGCGCCTCAACAACGTCGGAATCCAGGAGAAGGCACTGGAATGGATCATCTCCTTCCTCGACGGAAGGACACAGAGAGTCCGCCTACCACCGTACAAGTCAGAGGCCACCGAAGTCATCTGCGGCATACTTCAAGGATCCTCACTGAGCCCAACCCTCTTCAACGTCTACATGAGCCCCCTCGCGGCCATCGCACGCCAACACAACCTGAACATTATCTCCTACGCAGACGACACCCAGCTGATCCTCTCCCTGACCAACGACCCCCCCGCCGCCAGAGCCAACCTTCACGAAGGGATGAAAGAGGTAGCCGAGTGGATGTCGACCAGCCGCCTGAAGCTGAACTCGGACAAGACGGAAGTCCTCATCCTGGGATCCTCGCCCTCTGCCTGGGACGACTCCTGGTGCCCCCCCGCCCTGGGCACCGCACCCAAACCGACAGACCACGCACGCAACCTGGGCTTCATCCTGGACTCCTCCCTCTCCATGACCAAACAAGTCAACGCCGTCTCCTCGTCATGCTTCAACATCCTGCGCATGCTACGTAAGATCTTCCGGTAGATCCCCACCGAGACCAGGAAGACGGTCACCCAGGCCCTCGTCGCCAGCCGACTAGACTACGGCAACGCCCTCTACGCCGGAACCACCGCCAAGCTCCAGAAGAGACTCCAACGGATCCAGAACGCCGCTGCCAGACTCATCCTCGACGTCCCACGACACAGCCACATCTCCGGACACCTGAGAGACCTGCACTGGCTCCCGGTCAACAAGAGAATCACCTTCCGTCTCCTCACCCACGCACACAAAGCCCTTCACGATCAAGGCCCGAGCTACCTCAACAACCGCATCAACTTCTACGCTCCCAAACGACACCTCCGATCAGCCAGTCACGCCCTCGCCGCCGTCCCCCGCATCCGAAGAGTGACGACAGGAGGAAGGTCCTTCTCCTACCTGGCCGCAAAGACCTGGAACTCCCTCCCGACCGACCTGCGCCTGACCCAAGACCACCTCGCCTTCAGGAAGAAGCTCAAGACCTGGCTGTTCGAGCAGTAGCAGCACCCCCCCTAGCGCCTTGAGACCCTCCGGGTAAGTAGAGCGCTCTATAAATGTCTATGATTGATTGATTGATTGCTTCCCCTACTCCACATGTGTCTCCTGCTTTGGGTATTTCATTTTTGCGCATGTACTCCTAGGGTGCAGTATGCATATTGTTTGGCAAATCATCATGTCGGAGGTAGGTCTGTGACACATGTTGGTACCTTACCTGTTCCACGACCTGTGCACTGCGTTTGCCCTTCATGATTTTTTGGCAATGATCATGAGTCTCAACATGGAGTTCAGCACGGGTCTGCCTCAGTGGCCTTTGTCCCTGGTATACTTTGTATTTCGCATGTGTTAGCCACATGTGCACACTGTCCATGTATACAATGTTTAGCTTGTGCATACTCACACTGGGCAGTGCGTGTGTGCATATTCACAAGAATATGTTGCTGGTTGTTTGTGAAAAATATGGATGGGCAGCCACACGAGGTGACCTTGGGTTTATTTAAATCGCTGCACAGTTATTGATACCCTGATACTGAGTTTTCACTACTTGAGCTGTATCACTCACATTGACGGGGTGATGGGGGTATTGTGCAGGGGAGATGTGATGGGCCTACCTTTTTAGCCTGGTCAGTGGTGAGCTGTGTATGTAATTTCTGATGTGAACTCATCACTATGCACTTACCCTGTGAAGCTGGACAATGCTGTCATTGTTGGATTTAGAGGCTATGTTGTTGGCTCACAGAGATGATTGTTCCACATAGATTTGTGCAACATGTATGTACTGGTGGTGCAACGCAGTTTTGTCTTGGTGTGCACACTACTGTATTCACATTTCCCATGTGGTTGAGGGTTTTTAATAATCACAATTCCAGGCACATTAGCTTAGGCATTTTCAGGATTTTGGACATGTGGGCCACTTCACTTGACAGCCAGTGTGTGTTATGTGCTAGCAACTGTATGATCTGGCGATAGATGCCCCTGTGAGGAGTGTCACAATAGTGTGTGGTGATGGAGGGAGCCTCTTTACCAAACATATACTCACACCCAGTCAACAGGTCAGGGTTTTATCCATCACCTTTCTGTTGTACACTCTTCCCCCCAAGTTCAAACATGGTCATGTGCAAATCTGTCTGTCCATGTGCCTCATGGGAACAGTCCAGCCAAAAATGTCAAGCCATGCCTTCCCTGGACTGAAAAGAAGGTTCCTGGGACCACTTTCTGGCAGTACAGCCATCTTCAGCCATGCTTGTTTGTATACACGTCTGTGTTTCACGCAAGCCTGGCTGTAGACGGCTGTGATGCCAGTGAGAGATGATAGAAAGCTTGTTACAGGTCCAGGGATGGCATTACATGGCAGTTCGGGCAGGACTGTTACCATGTGGCACAGGGTCCAACAGATTTGAACATGACCATGTCTGGACTGGGGTGTCAGAGTGGGCAACAGAACAGTGATGGATCAACACCTGACCTGTTGACATACAGTGGCTCATCATTATGACTCTCATTCAAGTAGTGGCCTGGTCTGCTACTTGTATCTTTCTATACGAGGAGCGTTGTGTCTATTACAATTGCGCAGTACTAGACTTAAATATGTGCTGAGTTATTTGGCATGTGACTCATGATGCATGCCATGATTAGATATGTCCCCAAATGACTTGTTTCTCATATGTGTGATGTGTATAGGTGACTGATATTTATTTTTACTTTCTCGTTGCCAACAGCATCATCACCCGAAAGTGGATGAGACACAAGCACGGACCAGGCAGAGGGACCCAGCCACAGTGCCACCAGCTTTGAGGTGTTGGAGGGAGGCAGTGGAACAGAGGGTGAGGGGAGTCAGGCGGCCAGACCTCATGAGCAAGACACATCCTATCATGCGGACGGCTCGGCTTCGGACTCCCAGGAGGAGGGGGAATACCCAGCAATGGCATCTGCACCCACTATGTCTGTCCCCTCCTCCTCCAGACCCATCTTCACCCTCCCATTTGCTAGGGCCCCTTCTGTCCATGCTGCCCCCGTGTCTCCTTTGTCCCCGGCACTGCAGCCCCTGCCCCTTTCTCCCCTGCTGCCCTCAGTGCTGAGTCTGTGGACCTACTCCAGCAGATTCAAGTTGGTAAGACGTCAATGCTGACTGTCCTCCATGGCCAAGCACAAATCATGACACAGTTGTTGTCATTCATGGAGGGCATGTCATCTGACATGTCTGATCAACATCTGAGTTTGGCGTCCATAAACTCTACACTGATGGCATCACATGCCATCCTGCAGCGTCAACCCCCCCCCCCCCCTCCTCCGGACCCATCCACATCCCCCTCTCCCATACCTGTCCACCATACACGCAGACGCACCAGATCACACACCCCAACAGAGACACCCAGCACACCCACACGTAAGTCAAAGCGCAGACCTCCAGGCACCCAATCTCAGGGGGATGTACGCACACCCACAGGGACAAGGGACAGACATCCCACATCCACCCACAGACACACTACACCTTACTCACAGCCCCCTACCTCCACTCCCATTGTGTCCCCGGGTTCAGGTAGTAGCTTGTCAGAACTGGCAGCAGTGTACAGGGCTGAATATGTTGCATCCTTTTGCGCTGCACCTGCCACTGTGGAGGAATCCTCCCCACCTGCACCCACTACACATACCCTTCGCTCTCCTGTTCCTGCGGTGCCAGACACTGTCTCCGATGATGCCCCTGTGGGTCCACAGACCTCTAACTCCACCATGTGCAGGCAAGTTTGGGGGTGACAACCTCCACAAAGTCACCACTGTTATGGACTCATTTATTTATTCATTTACATTATGGCGCTGAATAAAGCATTTTATTTTTCTTTCTGAACTATTGCATTTCAGGGAATTGCTTTAGGTGCTGTGTGCCTACGAGTTGGTGTAATGTTAATGTTTTGGTATTGTGAAAGATGTCTATTTTTCTCATGGGAATAAGGTGGACCATGGTATCTCTGTGCTATCCCAATGTTGCAACAAATTATCTAGATTGGTGTGTGTGCAGTTTGCATACAGACATTATCCGTAAGAGTGTCCCTTCCTCAGTGACACATGAGATCTTCACTACAGACAGTTGCACAATTGTTGTGGTGACTTTTGTATGGATTTCCCATAGATTTGTACATTCCCTTCGGCAATGGCCATGCCTGCTCACAAATGAAATCAGATAATTGGTCAGTGCCATCCATGCTACTCACTGTGCTTGGGTTTGTAATGTGTAGTACTGCCTTCAGGGAGTCCATCATAGTTTTTCACACTATGCATGACAATGTTATACGCCTTGACCTCATGATTCATATAGTAAAATTTGAAATTTGTGCACACAAAACACATTTGGGTGCTTTGTATCTAGGGGTTTTCTACCCTGTTCCTTCCATGAGGGAGTACATGTTTCACCACCTGGACCTTCACATCATGTCCGGGATGTACATGACACTTTATTAGTCCATTTGTGCTTCATTTGTTTGGTGGTCTGTTACATGACTACACACTATTGAGTCATGATGGAGGGGGGTAGGTGTGTGCTAGCAAACTACATGGGTGGACATGCATGTGGGATCTGACAAAAAAACCACATGTGGTGTGTCACCCAGTGCGTGATAGGATACCATTCTACGTGGAGTAGGTCACTGCTGTGAGTGATGTGTTGATATGCAACTATCATGAGTGTTACAGGTTAGGGATGTACACATACAGGCAGGTAGTTGTTGTATGATGTTGGAAATGCACACCCCTATGACTGAGCACTGCTGGGAGTCCTCTGCACCCACCACCATACTGTTGGGCACTGCTGGGCACTGCTGGGAGTCCTTATCACCCACCCCTCCTATGTCTGGGCACTGCTGGGAGTCCTCTGGACCCACCCCCATACTGTCTGGGCACTGCTGGGAGTCCTGGCACCCACCATCCTATGTCTGGGCACTGCAGGGAGTCCTCTGCATCCACCCCCATACTGTCTGGGTACTGCTGGGAGTCCTGCGCACCCACCCCCTATACTGTTGGGCACTGCTGGGAGTCCTCTGCCCCCACCCCCTATACCAGGGGTCTCTAAACCGGTCCTGGAGGGCCGGATCCATATCAGATTTTTAAAACAACTACATGTATCTCAATGGGGATATCCAAAAAATCTGGCATGGATCCGGCCCTCCAGGACCCGTTTGGAGACCCCTGCCCTATACTGTTGGGCACTGCTGGGCACTGCTGGTAGTCCTGTGCTCCCACCCCTCCTATGTCTGGGCACTGCTGGGAGTCCTCTGCACCCACCCCTCCTATGTCTGGGCACTGCTGGGGGTCCTCTGCACCCACCCCCATACTGTCTTGGCACTGCTGAGAGTCCTCTGCACCCACCCTCCTATGTCTGGGCACTGCTGGGAGTCCTCTGCACCCACCCCCATACTGTCTGGTCACTGCAGGGATCCTGTGCACCCACCCCCTATACTGTTGGGCACTGTTGGGCACTGCTGGGAATCCTGTGCACCCATCCCTCCTATGTCTGGGCACTGCTGGGAGTCCTCTGTACCCACCCCTCCTATGTCTGGGCAATGCTGGCGGTCCTCTGCACCCACCCCCATACTGTCTGGGCACTGCTGAGAGTCCGCTGCACCCACCCCATAATGTCTGGGCACTGCTGGGAGTCCTCTGCACCTACCCCCTATACTGTTGGGCACTGCTGAGCACTGCTGGGAGTCCTCTGCACCCACCCCCCCTATGTCTGGACACTGCTGGAGTCCTCTGCACCCACCCCCATACTGTCTGGGCACTGCTGGGAGTTCTCTGCACCCACCCCTCCTATGTCTGGGCACTGCTGGGAGTCCTCTGCACCCACCCCCTATACTGTTGGGCACTGCTGGGCACTGCTGGTAGTCCTGTGCTCCCACCCCTCCTATGTCTGGGCACTGCTGGGAGTCCTCTGCACCCACCCCTCCTATGTCTGAGCACTGCTGGGTGTCCTCTGCACCCACCCCATACTGTCTTGGCACTGCTGAGAGTCCTCTGCACCTACCCTCCTACGTCTGGGCACTGCTGGGAGTCCTCTGCACCCACCCCCATACTGTCTGGTCACTGCAGGGATCCTGTGCACCCACCCCCTATACTGTTGGGCACTGTTGGGCACTGCTGGGAGTCCTGTGCACCCACCCCTCCTATGTCTGGGCACTGCTGGGAGTCCTCTGTACCCACCCCTCCTATGTCTGGGCAATGCTGGGGGTCCTCTGCACCCACCCCCATACTGTCTGGGCACTGCTGAGAGTCCGCTGCACCCACCCCATGATGTCTGGGCACTGCTGGGAGTCCTCTGTACCTACCCCCTATACTGTTGGGCACTGCTGAGCACTGCTGGGAGTCCTCTGCACCCACCCCTCCTATGTCTGGACACTGCTGGGAGTCCTCTGCACCCACCCCCATACTGTCTGGGCACTGCTGGGAGTCCTCTGCACCCACCCCTCCTATGTCTGGGCACTGCTGGGAGTCCTCTGCACCCACCCCCTATACTGTTGGGCACTGCTGGGCACTGCTGGGAGTCCTGTGCACCCACCCCTCCTATGTCTGGGAACTGCTGGGAGACCTCGGCAGCCACCGACTATACTGTTGGGCACTGCTGGGCACTGCTGGACACTGCTGGGCACTGCTGGACACTGCTGGGAGTCCTCAGCACCCACCCCCAATACTGTTAGGCACTGCTGGGAGTCTTTTCCTCCCACCACTAAGTTGTGACGCACCCTACACAAACATTACAGACATGTGTGTGGCACTTATCACTATTGCAATGGTCACATGCGCTAGCGTGTGGGACACCGTACCCTGACAATAATGGCGTATGTGCTGCAAGTATCACTATTGTAATGGTGATATGCGCGTGCATGTGGCGCAACGTACCCCGACATTAATGGCATATATGTGGCACGTTTCACTGTTGCAATGGTGATGTGCGCGTGTGGTGCACCGTACAGGTATACTTCGGTTGTTGTGGTACGTTGTACTCATCGTCTGCGCCGTCGTCGGTTTCTATGTACGAGGTCGTAGGTGTACAGGACTGGGATGACACGGACAATGGGGTTCATGTTGTGTATGTTGCGTACCGGGGTGCGGTTCGGGCAGGACTCTGCTTTTATGGCTGTTTTCAGCTCCCGTAGCAAAAGGGCCGTACGGAGTGTTGTCAACACGGATCGTACTTCCTAGTCCGGAAAGAGCGGCCTATTTACGTTCGGACGTCGCGTACCGCGTCACCCGGATACAATCTGTATGTACTTTCTAGTTGTACAGTGTTTGGTACGAGTCATACGGAGTGGCGCTTTGGGTTAGGATCGTACTTGCTCGTACGTAAGGGGACGTTGTAGGTGTGCGATTAGTACGGGAAAAACGCTCCATACAGCTAATCGGAGCACTTTTTCCCGAATCGGAATCGACCCCTAGGTGTTGCCATCCGAATTGGTGTATGGCCAGTAAATAAAGAAAATCTTTACAAGCTACTGCTCAGTAGTTTTCTCAGAGTATTGCGTGCTTTAATACAATCAATACCCGATAACCACTATATATTGTTGCAACCAGAAGTGTCTGAGGGACATAACAGTTTGTTATTTCTGAAAATTAGCCATAGGTAGAAAAATTACAGCTCAAAACGTTGTCAGCAATTGCTCTTTTATTTCCTTATTGTCATTCTTTTTTTATTTCAACAATAGGTTTCTTTTGGAAAACATGCAATTTTCTGAGCCATTGATTCAAATGATTTAATGCAGTGATGGGATAACATACCGTCATTTATACATCGAATCCTTTTCGATACATGCTAAGATTAATAATAATAATCAATCATTGCAACAGAGAGTGCGTAATGCTTTGTCTCTGGAATCGCAAGGTTTGCGTTGATAGTCCATATGTGTCTTATTTGTTTACTACGAACAAGTAAATAACCATCCATAAATGTAGCCATCCTTTAAAAGACGCTAGGCTTATCAATTCAATAGTTATTAAAGATTCA
Source organism: Lissotriton vulgaris (assembly GCF_964263255.1). Classification (NCBI taxonomy): domain Eukaryota; kingdom Metazoa; phylum Chordata; class Amphibia; order Caudata; family Salamandridae; genus Lissotriton; species Lissotriton vulgaris. The sequence continues at coordinate 1,835,469 of NC_141692.1, read as the reverse complement.
GATCTCCAATGAGGTCCACATAAACTATACATGCAATTATTACATAATGAATATAATAAAATATAAGCTGAATTAATTGAAAAATGTTGAAACCCTTAATAGCCAGTTTTAGATTTGCTCTAAATAACATATACTGATATTATCAATTACCCCAATGGGCGAGATGCAAAGTGTACATCACATCAGTGGCTTGGTAAAACAGGAAGATGTTCTAAAACAACCAGAATATTTGAATAAACAGTACTTTTTCCTTAAACAATAAAAAACAAAGCCTGAACATTAACTTTATTCTAATTTTGTGCAAAAACGCTTTAAATAGAAGCAACTACATGTGTGAATTTCAAAACAGTATACATCTATGCATAACAACAGCTACTTAAGAAAATCAGGTTTTAAATAGCAGCAAGAGAGTGGGAGTACAATAAATCACAATTGTGCAAAGAACAGTTGAATAGCAGCCATAACATGTGCAAAATACAATCTAAAAAGAAATGAATACTAAGACTCTTTTGAACTTAAAGACACCGAGGCCCTGCTATTCACTGACATAATTGGAAGCAAAGCCATGTATCAAAAAGGAAAACATATTAAAAGGATAAAATGCAGGTTAAAGTATGTTCATAAACTCCTTAAAAAAGTTACATACATTTACACCAGCTGCTTCATTCTTCGGACAAGAGAAATTCACGGGCTGATGTTACATTTCTGATGCAGTTTTGTAAAAACATTGAACAAACACAAAACCAATACTGAGCAGACAAACAAGGCATGATCTAGGATCTGAATGCCCGAATCTCATCAGTTACAGATTTTTCTATTTTTCATGCAAAGATACTGATTTGCTATTAGGTCATTTAGAGGTAAAAGGTTCATGCGACATAGGGTAAGCTATCGCTGAATACTATTTTTCTGGGTTCCAAGCTAGGTATTTCTTTGGAATTCTCAGTGAATTCGACCTGGATATTATCTTTAGCCTTTCTTTTGAATTGCAGAATGTAATATCTCTATCATAGCTAATCTTACAACTTGTAGTTTTTAAAAAAAGATTTAAATTTTAGAGGCCAGAGAAAAGTCACGAGAAAAAAAAATGTACCTACCATACCTCCCAAAACTTTTTGACACATGAAATCTCTTAGTGTACATTCCTCACTGGGGGATATTATCAAGAACGTGTGATTAGTACCGCAAATTGAGCTTAATGCAACTCTTCCCATCGCAGTCTATCCCGGGAAAATAACGCTTTGTTAACTAAGTATTTACAACGTGGAGGTACCATGTGATAGGCCCACGACAACGTGTCAAACGTCCGCGATAAAGTCAAAGCGACGCTGCAAAAATGAGAAAAACTAACGCTAAATAAGTTGCGATGAGGCCAATCACGATACAAAAAGCAGCAAAAACCATCGACAGGCATGTAAATCCCATGCATCATGCAGGAAAAAAAAGCAACAAAAAGAAAACACCAAAACAATCCAAAAGTGCGTAGCAACATGGATGTACCCGGACCAAATGCTGAGGCTAACGCGAACCACACTAGCCCCACAGACCACCAGCAAGGAACTTCGGGGTCGGGAAAGGGCAAGGAGTAGAGGAAGACGGGGTGCAGTCCGCAGCAGAACCAGATCAGCATCACCGAGGTAACAGAACACTACCATCAACTGACCCACAAGTAGACCAAAGCGAATGTAGTCGGAGTGTCGAGCAGGCCAATGGAGGAGGCCAAGAGGAGCAGGCATGATGTGAAAATTTAAACAAAGCACAAACCCGCTGCCAACAGGAAGGCAGCAATGGCGACAGGTGGTGGGAGTCCGGACACAGCTCGAGAGGACCTGACACAACATCAACAGGGTGAGCAATGACCTGGGGCTGGGGGGTTGGCGGGAGATGGGCACAATGGCATACATGCACAACAATGTGTAGCACACTGCACACCCACAATGACCCTGTATCATATCCCTGAAACATGTGGCACACTGCAGCAGACACATAGCAAGAACAGCACATCCACATTGATAACAATGTGGTAAAATGTGCAACCCCGACACTGCAGAACAGAGGACACAACTGGCATCGCACATGCACAGAAACAGGCCAACTACATCTAACCGAGCATGAAACTGTGAGATGGAAATGAACTCGTATAACCTCACATCCGTCATGTAGTTCAAATGTACACTGGCCCGCATCAAAATCATGCACCTCCCACACAGTCACAATGTACATTGTCATACAGTCTGCATGTAAAAAAGAACAAGGTGCCAGCATTTGTGTCAACACAATGTCAGCATGCATCTCCCCCTCACATTGCAGAGGGACTAACAACACCTCCAGCAGAGCAGAAAACTCATCAGTGATGCTGGAGAGGACCGCCATACCTTCGACACCGACCCCCTACAACAGCTCAAAGACATCCCAGGAAACCCACCTTGAGGGCCAGGGCAGCTAACCTACATAGAGGAGAACCCAGCCCCTGCACAGACCACACAGCAGGAAGCACCTGCCAGCACAGCTGGCCCCCAAAAACTTCACAGAACCACACCAAGAGGCACATAATTATAATTCACACACCCACGCTGGGCCTGCGTACGATGGCCCAGTCCACTCCTCTTACATATTGAGTGGGTGACAACAAAGCTACATGTCCAAGGTCTAACTCGCTTCCTGTGGTGAAATGTTTGCATCCGCTGCACACAGCACAATGTACTGTTGTAGGGCCCGGGACCCACATGCATACATTATGACCACACAGACACACGCAGATAGTTTGTGGAACTGGCTACCGGCCCCTTTATTGTCAGGGACACATGTACAGTGACGCCTGTGCTGGATGTGTGTGGGTGAGTGTAAGCCAGCGCTCACGGAGTCATTGGTGCTGACGGAAACAGAACACACCAGCATTACAGAAACAACTGCGGAGCATCATGGATGTAGCCACAGCAAGTACAGAGGTCACCCAATATGCAAACAGAAGTGTCCGTGAGTTGCAGTGCACTGCGTTTTGGGCACTGCAGCTGAGCGCGCTCATGTGATGAAAATGTCTAGGATTGTGTCCCTTTGGGATATACCTGATGCAGCTGCATTGGGATGTGTTACACCTGCATCATCTTCCTCATCATCGTCCCTGCTCTCCCACACTGCCTGAGGTGCCATTTTTGCGTAACGTCTCCATAGTATAAAACTCAATCAGTAACAGTCCATGGGTTGTGGTGCACTGAGTTAGTGGCCCCTGGAGTGCTGGGCAGGGTTTTAGGCAGATGATGGCATCCGCGACAGGTGTGACCATCTCTGTTAGTCTGCCAGTACCACTGTTTCAACACTGGCAGTTGGAGGTGGTCCTGACGGTGGTGGCGTGTGCCTCGTGCGGTGATACGACGTCCGGGCCGCTCAAGACTCGATTTGATGTGTAAGCCTTGGTGTACCGCAGTTGAGGCCGGCTGGCAGAGGACAGAGCAGGGCCACAGCCACATGGCGCTGATGAGCCCAAGGCCATCATCTCAGAGACCATCTAATATTCAATCTAACCGGGTGCCTGACTTGAGCTGCACAGAGTTATTGGCCCCGGATGCACAGTGGCCAGCACAGGCACACCGCCATGGGATGGTAACTTGCAGTGCACTGGGGCAGGGCCACGCTGACTGAGCGGGTCCTCGTCGATGTCCAAGGAGCATGTGGAAGAGTGTTGCGGGGGACAGTGGAAGGTGTCCTCGTGGGCATGACTTAGAGAGGAGAGGCTATCCAGAAGCAGCAAATGGAGGAGTACAATTCTACAGCCTTGTTTTCACCACCAATTCAGAATCAGCCACATGAAAATTAAGACCACCCCCAGTTCATAGACTCATATGCCACCAAAGTGCAACCAGAGATTGTCCATGGATGTCGGGGACACTTAGTGGCACAGACTTAGTGGCAGCAGACTGAGAGAGGATGCAGTCTGCGATGATGCTGGTACAATGATATGGACTCAGCCATTGCTAAATCAAGTCCAAAATATGTGGTCAACTCGATCGCCGTGTAGGCTGGAGGCGGCGGTCAGCAGTGGCCCACAGCCATGTGTCGTTGGCTCACGATGCACAGAGTTAGTGACACCAGAGCAGCTGTCAATAGTGTTCGATCACCTCTGTAACAATGATCCCTTTTCCTCCTGACTGAAACACATCATTCTCTTACACCTATCCTTGTGTGAAATGATATGTACTATGCCATTGAAAGATCAAGACTCAGTGTAACCTACTCGAGCGCAGTGTAGCACGATGGCAGTAGTCTGCGAGTGCCCACAGACATATGTGGTTGGAATGCTATGCACAGACTTGGTGGCACCACGTCAAAGGGAGCATAGTGACATAACATCTGCCATGAAAAATGTACTCTGCCATAGTGTAATCAAGACTCAGTTCCAAATGTGTGACCTACTAGTCCCCTGTGTATGCCGGTTGAATACGTCAATGAGGAAGAAGTACTGTGGGCCTGTGCTGCAGAGGCCAGCGATGTTCTGAGGAGGCTGCCAGGGTCATATCCCTCAGGCTTGGAGATTGCACCGGCACATGGTCGGCCCCCTTTGACACACACCGGTGTTCATTGTCAGGGGAGCAGTGAGACCTGGGTGCGCAGGGGTGGACAAGACTGGTTCGGGGACCAGCAGCCAGGGGTGCAGCAGGCACACAGGATCGCAGGCAACACCGCTCACGGCAACGGCCTCGTGGTGGGGTGTGAGTTGCTGCCCTGGCAGAGACATTGGGCATTTTGGAAGAGGACCACGCAGAGTTACATGCCTTTTATTCACACCCATATGCTGGCCTGGGGTACGACGGGCCAGCACACTCCGCTCATGGTTACGGGGTGGACATAACAAGCTACATGTCACCCTACCCACTCGCTAGGGTGACATGATTGCATCCACTGTCCACTACACTCCAAACAGCAGCAGTGTATGTTGACATGGATTTGTGTGTGGTCTGCATACTGCAGTCAGGCCATCACATCCACGCCACACTTGGCATTGTGTACATTTTTATTCATGGGTCACTTGCCTCTTTCGCACGTGCCTGGTCCTCACCATCTGCTATTGAGTGGCGGAGGTGCCAAGCCGTTGATTGCTTATGGGCATGGCTGGCCCAGTTATCCACAGCAAGTGCTGCTGTCGAGTCTGGTGGGTGGTCATGTTGTTTGGCATGTTGTATGTGAGTTTGTAACGTGTGCATTCCCAGTGTTGTGAGTTGCATGATTGTGGAGTTGAGGTGTGTGGTGTGTTAATTTGGTACTTGCCAACGAGCAGTGCATTTCCGTAGGTGCCATTCTGGAAGCGCTGGTTGATGATGCACTGTTGTCAGATGTGGGACACATGCACACTGCCTGGGTGGTTGGCATCAACATTGGTGGAGATTCCCGGGTGGTCCACTGTTGCCTGCACATTGATGGAATATGTGCGCTTTCTATTGCAGTTTTTATGTGCAGTGTTTCCAGGGGGTACAAGTGGGAAATGTGTGCAGTCAATTGCCCACTGACTCGTGCAAGTAGCAAGCTATGGCATAGACACCTTGCTTGATCTCCAGCTGTCCCTAGGCAGTGTGGGGGAAGTATAGATGTGTGGAACCAAGATGATGATGTCATCCATGACCGTTGTGAGGAACTTGGATTAAGCTGGCGGTGTGACTCCTCCGACTCAGGCAGTTGTTGGTTGGAGGGTACCGGATGCCAACACATGCAGCACGGCCAGCAGCTTTGTCTGAGGTGGGATGCTGGTTGTCCGCTGTGTTGGTACAGTCAGTCTGTGTGGAATGGTGGTCAGGATGCGGAGGATGGTTGTCCCTTTGAGCCAGTAGTGGGCAATTACATTCTCTGGTGTTGGGTCTGTGAGGTGGGTGCGTTTTCTGAAGATTGCTGTCTTTGTCTGCGCTACCTCAGTGGGGGTGGGTGGGGTGGGTGGGGACCTGGTTAGTGGTGGCGGTGGGTGTTGTGGCCCTCTTGGGTGTCCGACCTGCATGATCAGTGGCTCCATGGCATCTGTTGCCCTTCAGGTGTGGTTCTGGGCTGGGCTCCCTTTTCTGGTTCAGGCTTTCGTCCTACTTTACACCAGGTTTGAGCAGGTGTTAGTTTTCTGCTGCTAACTCACCTTATTACCTGTTTTGTGATCGTATCACCGATCTGGCTGGTCGTTGTGAATGTTGCGAACTGGTGGTGTTGTTTCTTTTTGCAAGGGAATGCCTACTCTGCATCTCCTAAGCGATAGTTGCCGGGGTCATCTGTGGCGATGTTTTTGTGACTGCTAACGCAGGTAAACTGGTGATGTGGGATGTTAGCACCAGCTTGTGAATGGGGAGTTAAATTTATCACTACTTTGGCTGTGATAAAGTGCCAATAACTCATCAAAAGTTCCTTGGGAATATGCCCTTCCATTTTTTAACTGATATCCCCAACTGAGAATCCTGGATAAACCTTGAATAAAGGAGCTTGTCAAGCCAAATTCCAATTTAATAGCAGCTATTGGTAAAAGAGTGTTACAATTTGATAATTTGCAAAAGATCTGGCCTTCAGTCTTACCTAAAAAACTCCAGTCCTTTACTGGAATTGATTCAATAGCATAAAGCAGAGTCAGAGTTTTTTTTTGCTTTAAAAACAGTAAGCAGATGTAAAAAATGTATTCGACCCATTGCGCTATAAAAAAAATACAAAGACCATTTGCATTAGATGCTGCTTTACAAGAACTATTTTCAATATGGTGTTTATTCTCCGTATTGCCTGCTAATAATTTCCCTAACTAGAGTAAGGAATCTACCACCTCCAGCTTTTCATGACCAATTTTCCACGTAAAATTACGTAATTTTCTGCTTCTATTACCTTTCATAACTTTACATTTGGAAACATTGATCTTCAAGAAGTGTTCCAACGTGTATTTCTGTAATGACATCAGCCTTTAATTCAGCCCATTAGGGGTTAGATCCATCACTGCTATGTCATCTACATGCAAAAGGACAACTGCCTATATTTTGGTGCATATCCCTCTAAATGAGAAAAGCATTCAGGAAGATCTGCTATGGGCATTTCGGAAGCTAATAGTCACCCTTGTTTCAGACCATTTTCTGTATGTATTATAGATAATGAGCCTTAATTTCCTCCTATTCCTACCTGGCACCATGTTTGATAGTGTAGGGCAGCAATTAAAGATAACAGAGGAGAAGGCTCTCAATTTTATATAATTTTCTCCACAATAGTGGCCGGTCCACCTTATCAAAGACCGTTGAAAAATCTATAAAGGCTGTCTATACATTTGACCTACGAAAAATAGTGTATTTCTCCTCAATTAATTTCAACATGGAGATGTTTATCCAGTGATTTTTCCTAAAACTTGCTTGTTCTATAGGGAGAACCTTCTTCTCCACCACCCATTCAGTAAGGTGATCAAGAATACTATGAGCAAATATTTTTCCCACCGCATATAATAGAGCTATTTGCCGATAGTTACCTGGATAATGTCTATGGCCCTTTTTATACAGAGGGATTAGAATACTTCCAGAGCAAGATGGTGGTCTCTTCCCCTGCGAATAGCAAACATCAAACAGTTGAGTGAGATAAGTAGCCCAAAACATAGGTTCCTTTTTAATTGATGTCATGGGAGTTTCATCAGGATCGATTGTTCCCGAGGCTCTCATTTAGTGTAATAAATCCTACCAATTCACTCATTGAGGGTACATAGCTGAAATCAGGAATGTTAAACAAATAGGGTAGGGCAGAGCCAAGGTCGATAGAGTTAAGATTCATTGACTAAAGTTCTACCAGATGGGATATCCATTCCTCTTCATTAATAGGAATGGTGAGTGATTTTATTCTCAGGCAGCAGCAATCAGCAATTATTTCTAAACACCTTTTAGAGTTATTTCTAGGGGCCACCCTTTTTACCATTTGTAATCTTCATTTGTTTGCTTTAAGGACATTTTTTCCTCTGTCTTTTCCTCTTTTGCAGATTTATTAATTTTCTACCGTTGAGAGGAACATTCAGGAACAGAGCCCTTACTAATTTATTTATATCCCTATTTAAAGAGAGTATTGGGTTAGAATGCGGACTCCGTTTAGCTGGAATGTACGAGGATTTACAAGATGTAGCCAAAGTACTTATATTGTGACAAAAGGCTTCAAATAAATTGGATTGAGGAGAATAACATGCGGCCATCAATCAATCAATTAGGACATTTGTAGAGCGCACTACTCACCTGTCTGGGTCTCAAGGCGCTGAGGGGAGGGGTGCTGCTACTGCACGAACCGCCAGGTCTTGATTAGTCTTCTGAAGGTCAGCAGATCCTGGGTCTGCCGTAGGAGGGTGGGGAGGGTGTTCCAGGTCTTGGGGGTGAGGTGGGAGAACAATCTGCCGCTGGAGGTTGCTCTTCAGATGCGGGGGACGGTGGCGAGCGCGAAGTCGGCGGAGCAGAGCTGGCGGTTGGGGGCGTAGAAGGTGATTCGTCTGTTGAGGTATGCTGGTCCTGTGTTGTGGAGAGCGTTGTGTGCGTGGGTGAGAAGCTTGAAGGTGATCCTCTTGTTGACGGGATGCCAGTGCACATCTCTCAGGTGGGTTGTGATGTGGCTGCGCCAAGGGATGTCGAGGATTAAGCCTGCAGAGGAGTTCTGTATGTGTTAGAGTTGGCTATTATGAAGTGCTGCTGGTCTATCAAAACTTAATTTCTCCTTAAATTCAGAGGTAGCTAGGGTATTCCAATGGATTCTACCATTTGTTGTATTAGACCCTACTGTGCTTTCTTTAATTTCCGGGAACCTACCTTATCACAAGTAGACTCAAATTTAGAGCATATCAACATATGATCGCTAAAATAATTTTCCATACTAATAAGTTTACAAATAAAATCTAAAGAAACAATTAGATATTCTATATTAGTTCTCCCAGTAGGCGCCTTCTGGGTATGATTTGCTGGTATATCGTTTTCTAGCCTCCCACTGGCAATCATAAGATCCAAACGTCTCAAACCTACAAAAGCTCCTATTTTATCAGTCTGGTTATTGTTCGGGAAGTGAGCAGGGGGGGATTTTTAAAGCTTTGTTTTTTTGGGGTGTTAGCAAATAGCCTCATGCTATAGGAAGAAACTTTCAAATTAAAATCTCCAACCAACATTAAAAACCTGCAATCTTCAATTTCCAAAGTAGTGGGGATAAAAACAAATATATATTTTAGTAGATAAGAATAAGATGCATTGGGAAGTAAATATGTAATTACAATCAGCAAAGTATTTTTATGATCTTGATCACCCTTAAAATCTAGCTTAATTGCCTGAATTAAGTTAGAGGCATGAAAGATTACTTTATATGACCATCTAAAACGTGTTGTTAGCAATATAGTAATACCTCCTTTAGCATGTCCTCTATTCACAGTGGTACAAAAGGGGGTGGTGATGGACGGAGCATCTGAATCAATCAAACACTCACACCCAGTCAAAAGATCTGGGTTTATTCCATCACCGTTCTTTAGCCCACTCTGCCACCCCAGTTCAGACATGGCTATATGCAAATCAGTCTGACCCTGTGCTTCATGAGAACAGTCCAGCCCGAACTGCAAAGCCATGTCTTCCCTGGACCGGAAACAAGCTTCCGAGGACCGGTTTCTGGCATTCCAGCCGTCTTCAGCCCGGCTTGCTTGAATCCAGTGGCAAAGTGAGCAAGGGACTCACGTCTGAGCATACCATGCCACACTTATGGAGGCCAAAAGTGGTACAAAAGGGGGTGGTGATGGAGGGAGCATCTGAATCAATCAAACACTCACACCCAGTCAAATGATCTGGGTTTAATCCATCACCGTTCTTTAGCCCACTCTGCCACCCCAGTTTAGACATGGCTATATGCAAATCAGTCTGACCCTGTGCCTCATGGGAACAGTCCAGCCCGAACTGCCAAGCCATGTCTTCCCTGGACCGGAAACAAGCTTCCGAGGACCGGTTTCTGGCATTCCAGCCGTCTTCAGCCCGAGTTGCTTGAAAAGAACAGTGATGAATTAAACCCAGATCTTTTGACTGGGAGTGAGTGTTTGATTGATTCAGATGCTCCGTCCATCACCACCCCCTTTTGTACCGCTTTTGGCCGCCATAAGTGGGACAGGGTATGCTCAGACGTGAGTCCCTTGCTCACTTTGCCACTGGATTCAAGCAAGCCGGGCTGAAGATGGCTGAAATGCCAGAAACCGGTCCTAGGAAGCTTGTTTCCGGTTTCTGCTTGTTTCCAAGTTTACTTGGATCATTTTCTGCCTACCCCAGGAAAACCCAAAAATTTTGATAACTAATTGGTAGCAATTGGAGCAGATGAGTATTCTCATAAAAGAAAACTGGCGATTTTATATAGTCATTTGGGTACTGCTGGAAGGCAAATTTTCAATAGTCTTCCAATTTTACAACCTCCATCTGGTAATGGAGAAGGATGGAATGAATTTACAGGGGCAGTTTTAAGACTAAACAAAACATTTTTAGAAGAACCCAGTGTTATGATGGAACATTTTACTTTTATGAAAAGAAGACAAGAACAACATGAATCTGTTGAGGAATTCATATCGGCATTAAGGAATTTAGCAGCAGAATGTAATTTTGGCCTATATTTGGATACTGTTTTACATGACCAGTTAGTTTATAAATGCTTCCACAAGAAAATTCAAGAGAGGATACTTAGTTGTCGGGATCCTTCATTAAGTGAGGTTATAGATATGGCAAAAAGTGTGGAAAGGTCTATAGTTTCTTCCAGATGGATTTCTGATGGCAATTTATCATGTACTGATAATGAGATAAATATTAATGCCTTATTAGCGAAGAGCAAACCAGTGAAGCCTTTTCAGAAAAAGTCAAATGCATATTGTTTCAGATGTAGCTCTAAAGCTCACCTCAGTAATAGTCCTATTTGTCCAGCTTTGGGTAAAAAATGTACTTTTTGCAACAAATTTGGTCATTTCAACATGTTTTGTAAAAATAGGAAGTCAATTAATGTTAACATGCTTTCCACACTTGAAAATGATAATGTTGATATTTCTGATGTTGATATGTGTTCTCTTGAGTCGAATTTACATGATGTTAACATCAATACTGTTGATAATTTAAATAAGAAAATATTGTCTATTAATTTAGTGGAGACATCAACAGACAATATTCGTGTTAAGGATCCAACATGTGATGTATATGTTGATCCTATGAAGATAGATATGGTGGCTGACTCTGGGGCTCCCGTTACCATCATTTCAGATATTTTATTTAATACACATTGGTGCAAAAATATACAACTTTTACCTCTAGATATTGTTCCAAAAGGATATGGAGGTAAGGACATTGATATGTTGGGATATTTTATTTCCAATATTTCATGTCTAGGTAGGTCTACTTCCACAAAGGTTTATGTGGCCATAGATGGAAAGTGTATTGTAGGATGGCAAGATCTGGCCAAAATGGGATTAAATTTAGTACCAGGTTCAAATACTCCTGTACAAATAAATAATACCTCAATCTTTGAGATAAATGACAATGGGAATAAAGAAATTCATGATTTGATCTCTGAATTTCCAGAAATTTTTAATGAATCTGTAGGACATATTACAAATTTTGAACATTTAATCAGATTAAAACCTAATGCAGTCCCTATTATCCACAAGTTAAGAAACATACCACTGAATGTCAGAGATGAATTGAAAAAGGTATTAGATAATTTGGTATCTGAGGGCATTATTGTGCCCACCAATTCATCGCTTTGGATCAATCCCATAGTCGTTGTTAAAAAAAAGGACTCAAGTATCCGCTTCTGTGCGGATTTACGGTCTCTAAACCAAAATATAATTGTGGACTGTCATCCGTTGCCCAAAATACAAGAGTTGCTTACAGGTACTTCTGAGTCGAAGTTCTTTTCACTTCTGGATCTCAGAAGTGCGTATCATCAAATTCCACTCACAAAGTCATCATCTGAGCTTACTACATTCATAACTCCATTTGGTGTGTTTAGATATCTACGACTTCCCTTTGGTTTGGCATCCGCTGCCAGTGTATTCCAAAAGTTCAAGGATACAATATTGAATGACATAAAAAAATGTGCAGGCTTATCAGGATGATGTCCCAATACATTCTAAGGATAGGTCTTAACATTTAAAAATTTTAAAAAGCTATTATCCTGGTTAAAAGAAGTTGGCATAACTCTTGCAAAAAAGAAATGCAAATTTATGGTGAAAGAGTTAGATTATCTCGGACATAGCATTTCTGTAGAAGGAATTAGACCAAAAGTTTGTTTAACAAAAGCTATTTCTGATGTTCCTGTTCCCAAAGATAAGGATAATTTGAAGTCATTCTTGGGTTTAGCAGAGTATTATTCTTGCTTCATACAAAATTACTCACAAATAGTTCAACCTCTTCGCATTTTACTTAAAAAAGAGGCAAAGTTCATATGGTCGGATGAAGCCAACTCTGCTTTAATTGTAGTGAAAAAAGTTATTGTTGAAGCTCCGGCGTTGTCTTCTTTCAACCCAAATTTGAAATGCATCATTTCAGTAGATGCCAGTCAGAGAGGTTTGGGGGCAGTACTTTGTCAACAGGATGGATGTTGGAGAAGTGTGGCTCAATGGTTAGAGTGGCAGACCCTGATGCAGAGGTCTAGCCCGGGACCAGGGTTCAATTCCCCGCCTCGGCGGGTCTTGGGCTAAAAAAAAAAATTCCACGGACCTGATAATTCTCGCCTCGGTGCCTATTCCAATCATGGAGTCCCACTCTGCAACTCTGGGCAATAGCTTGCCTAATCTCCACAACGGCCCCCACAACGCTAAGGATGCCTGGCCTCCACCTTGGGGGTGCCCAGGAGTGGACGCCTCACAGGGAAAGCCAGGATGGGTTCCACAGCGTTATTCGTACAAGCGCCTTGAGACCCTTGCGGGTGAGTAGTGCGCCATAGAAGTATCAATTTACATGGATGCAAAGAATATACTGTGGGCTTTGCATAAAAATCTCTTAATAGTGCTGAGTCAAATTACAGTACTATATAGAGAGAGGCTCTTGCCTGTTCCTGGGCCATAGAAAAGTTCAAGATGTATATTTGGGGTTTGCATTTTATACTTCTTAGTGACCACAAACCACTTTTACATCTTCTTAATGGAAACGGAACAGGAAAGGCTTCTGCGAGATTGGTTAGGATTTTGTCGAGGCTTCATGAGTATGATTTCACAATTAAACATATTTCAGGAGGAAAAAGTTTAAGAGCAGAGGCTCTCTCGAGACTTAGTTTTGAGGATGTTGATGTTGGGAAATGTGAAGAAGGTGAAATAGAATGTGTAGTAGCTTCAATAGAGGAATTAGTGTTGTCATTTTTTTCTATTACTGAAGCTGATTGGCTTAAAAGCTATTCTGAAGACACAGTTTTAGTTTCTGTAAAAAATTTGATTGTATCAGGTTGGCCGAAAATTAGTGCTCTACCTGCTTCCTTAAAAGTATATGCACAAATTTCAATTACAAATGATGTTATTTTCAGGGATGATCCATGTGTCCCTCCCTATAACTTAAGGAAAATAATTTTTGAATCAGCTCATCAGGGACATTTGGGCATTGGGGGGACTTCAAGGAAGATAAAGGAACATTTCTGGTGGCCTGGTCTTGATAGAGATGTTACATCATGGATTGATCAATGTTCCACATGTGTAGTATCGGATAAACATTGGAAAGTACCTCAATTGCCCTTGCATACTGTTCCTTCGCCAAAAGAAGCTTGGCATAATTTGGCAATTGATTTTTCAGGTCCCTTTGTTGTTTTACCCAATAGCAAACCATACATCATTTCAATAATTGATTATCATTCTAAATGGTGTGAATTTGATTTTTGTGAAAACCCAAATTCGGTAACAGTTATTCAATTTTTAAAAAGAATATTCCTTTCAGAAGGCCCACCTAGAGAAATTGTGAGTGATAATGGTTCACATTTTTGTTCATCCATGGTTGAAAGTTTTCTTAAATCCTATGATATTAAACATTTGAGGGTGGCTCTTTATTCGCCTTCCTCAAATGGTTTAATAGAAAGAATGAACACATTTATTAAAGAGGGAATACAGACTGCTATTGCTTCTAATGTGGATGTGGAGGAATTTCTTAGAAGCAAACTATGGTCTTATTTGGTCACTCCTCATTGCACCACAGGCATTTCTCCTTTTAGGCTGCTTAAGAAACGCAATCCTAATGGGAACATTTGCCGTCCTGGATCAAAGATCTTAAAACTAGTGACAGTTTATGTTTGGCTTGTCATGACAAGGATGTCATTAAGAAAAATGTATCATCCCAACAATTTATCCCAAAAAAGAATTTCAATTCAAAAGTTATTTCGCCTAAACAAGATTTTGAAGTGGGAGATTGGGTTATGGTAAAATTTGATGACAAGGTTAAAAAAGGGATGTCAAACTTTTCCTTACCCACTCAGGTCTTGAAAGTTTCAAAAGGGTCCCTTTTTCTGGATAGGAAAGGGTGGTGGAATAAATGAGTAATTGTTAAGCTTTCGTCTGAACAAGCCCAAAAAATTTGTACATCTAAACATGTTGATTATGTTCCTTCTTGTTCTTATTTTCCCCTAGGTACATCTTCAGATGATAATTACTTAGTTGTTTCTAGAAATGTCTGCACATCTGGTGTTAATACTGGTCAAGATGTTGAATCAAATGTTGATTCTCACTTTACACCAGGTGCCTCTAATGCTTACATTACTTCTAGCACCTCCAATGCTTCTTTAACCATTTCTCCAAGGTTACATAGGAATTGCTCCTTTCCTTCACGTTTTAAGGACTATTATTTTTCATAAGCTTCTTAATTTTTCATTTTCCTCATTTTCTTTATGTAAGGATACAATATTGAATGATATTAAAAATGTGCAGGCTTATCAGGATGATGTCCTGATACATTCTAAGGATAGGTCTGAACATTTAAAATTTTTAAAAAAAGGTATTATCCCGGTTCAAAGAAGTTGGCATAACTCTTGGAAAAAAGAAATGCAAATTTATGGTGAAAGAGTTAGATTATCTCGGACATAGCATTTCTGTAGAAGGAATTTGACCAAAAGTTTGTTTAACAAAAGCTATTTCTGATGTTCCTGTTCCCAAAGATAAGGATAAATTAAAGTAATTCTTGGGTTTAGCAGAGTATTATTCTTGCTTCAGATGATGTAGAGTGCAAGTTAGTATTAGTATTAGTATTTCTTTTATGTCGTTTATTTTTATGATGTCCACATGTTCTGTGGCGCACACTTTTGAAGAGAATATTTCTCTTCAAAAGTGCATCGCTCGAGATGTTACTTGGGCTTTCAATGTAAACTGTAATCTTAGGTGATTGAGTACTTGGTCTTCTGTGTATGCAGACGTGCTCCTGTTTATTGCTGCTGACTTTATCATTAAACTTCATAAGGATTTATTTCCACCAACTCATCTATAAGGATCTGTATTTTGTTGGGAGTTACACTTTACACCTTCCCCGGATTGGGCTCACAAGAAGGAAGTAGGTCGCCTTTAAGGGGGGAGGGTCTTCGTTCAGAGACTATGAATTTAGTCAAAGCCAAAAATGAACCCAGGATATAATGAGAATTAGTTACTGATTTCTCCATTAAGGTTAAGATAGAAGACAAGTCTCTTTACATACAAAGTAAGGATTCAGACATCAACATTTTTGACTCTGGATTATTAATTAAGGGATGAAAGCTTGAAGAAAAGTCAGGAGTAGCAGACCCCCTGGAGTTTAATGTACTTGTTCCGCTTGGTGTGCTACTAAACAACTGCATCTTAATGGGGAGATCCTGAGGGAAATCCTGTGAATTTGGGGAAGGCGAGATGTCAGGATTAAGAATCCTGGAAGGCTCCAAAATAGGTGCATGGGAGAACTTTGGAGTCGTATTTATATTAATATTAACATCTGGGGGCTTTAAGTCTTCCAACATAGGGTCTCCCTATTTTGTGTCTGGGCAAAATCCACCTTCAGGCTGGGTAACTCCGCTAACAAGGGAATAGATGGTGAGATTTGCCAGCAAAGAGTCTTCCGACCTAGATTCAGAACAAGGCACATCACTATGCTGGGATTCTCCGATTGTAGGAGAAATGATAGTAGGTTTTAGTGGAGATGATTTTCCAGGATCCACTTTAACCCTAAATAGAACATTACTCCAATCAATCCCATCAACTTGTATCTGCTCACCTGTAACAATAGTGTCCTGCTGATCAGGCTGATTCTGACTAAGCTGCTTTTTCCCTCCTGAGGCTGGAGCCGGGAGGTCTCTCTCTATACTTTGCTATTTTGCACAATTTTAATAGACTTCTGCTGATCGTTCGACAGACTTGATTTTAATAAGTGTGTGGGACTTCCTAGCGCTCCTTGGCGCTCTGTGCTTATTCCCCCCTCCCTTTGCCTCCCTCCAGCTCTCGGCTGAGTGTTGACGCCGAGGGCTGTGTCCTTCGTTTTTTGGGCGTCATATTGGGTGTGGGTCGGGCTGGTGACGCGCTCTAGCAGCGCTTTAAAAGGGACTCGCTGATTCTAGCGTTTGATTCTGACTACGCTGATTTTTCCCTCCTGAGGCGGAAGCCGGGAGGTCTCCCTCTATACTTTGCTATTTTGCACGATTTTAATAGACTTCTGCTGATCGTTCGACAGACCTGATTTTACTAAGTGTGTGGGACTTCCTAGCGCTCCTTGGCATTCTGTGCTTATTCCCCCCCTCCCCTTGCCTCCCTCCAGCTCTCGGCTGATTGTTGACGCCGAGGGCTGTGTCCTTCATTTTTTGGGCGCCATATTGGGTGTGGGTCGGGCTGGTGACGCGCTCTAGCAGCGCTTTAAAAGGGACTCGCTGGTTCTAGCGTGTGATTCTGACTAAGCTGCTTTTTCCCTCCTGAGGCTGGAGCCGGGAGGTCTCTCTCTATACTTTGCTATTTTGCACGATTTTAATAGACTACTGCTGATCGTTCGACAGACTTGATTTTACTAAGTGTGCGGGACTTCCTAGCGCTCCTTGGCGCTCTGTGCTTATTCCCCCCTCTCTTTGCCTCCCTCCAGCTCTCGGCTGAGTGTTGACGCCGAGGGCTGTGTCCTTCGTTTTTTGGGCGCCATATTGGGTGTGGGTCGGGCTGGTGACGCGCTCTAGCAGCGCTTTAAAAGGGACTCGCTGGTTCTAGCGTGTGATTCTGACTAAGCTTCTTTTTCCCTCCTGAGGCGGAAGCCGGGAGGTCTCCCTCTATACTTTGCTATTTTGCACGATTTTAATAGACTTCTGCTGATCGTTAGACAGACTTGATTTTACTAAGTGTGTGGGACTTCCTAGCGCTCCTTGGTGCTCTGTGCTTATTCCCCCCCTCCCTTTGCCTCCCTCCAGCTCTCGGCTGAGTGTTGACGCTGAGGGCTGTGTCCTTCGTTTTTTGGGCGTCATATTGGGTGTGGGTCGGGCTGGTGACGCGCTCTAGCAGCGCTTTAAAAGGGACTCGCTGGTTCTAGCGTGTGATTCTGACTACGCTGCTTTTTCCCTCCTGAGGCAGGAGCCGGGAGGTCTCTCTCTATACTTTGCTATTTTGCACGATTTTAATAGACTTCTGCTGATCATTCGACAGACTTGATTTTACTAAGTGTGTGGGATTTCCTAGCGCTCCTTGGAGCTCTGTGCTTATTCCCCCCTCTCTTTGCCTCCCTCCAGCTCTCGGCTGAGTGTTGACGCCAAGGGCTGTGTCCTTCGTTTTTTGGGCGCCATATTGGGTGTGGGTCGGGCTGGTGACGCGCTCTAGCAGCGCTTTAAAAGAGACTCGCTGGTTCTAGCGTGTGATTCTGACTAAGCTGCTTTTTCCCTCCTGAGGCGGAAGCCGGGAGGTCTCCCTCTATACTTTGCTATTTTGCACGATTTTAATAGACTTCTGCTGATCGTTAGACAGACTTGATTTTACTAAGTGTGTGGGACTTCCTAGCGCTCCTTGGTGCTCTGTGCTTATTCCCCCCCTCCCTTTGCCTCCCTCCAGCTCTCGGCTGAGTGTTGACGCCAAGGGCTGTGTCCTTCGTTTTTTGGGCGCCATATTGGGTGTGGGTTGGGCTGGTGACGCGCTCTAGCAGCGCCTTAAAAGGGACTCGCTGGTTCTAGCGTGTGATTCTGACTAAGCTGCTTTTTCCCTCCTGAGGCGGAAGCCGGGAGGTCTCCCTCTATACTTTGCTATTTTGCACGATTTTAATAGACTTCTGCTGATCGTTCAACAGACTTGATTTTACTAAGTGTGTGGGACTTCCTAGCGCTCCTTGGCGCTCTGTGCTTATTCCCCCCCTCCCTTTGCCTCCCTCCAGCTCTCGGCTGAGTGTTGACGCCGAGGGCTGTGTCCTTCGTTTTTTTGGGCGCCATATTGGGTGTGGGTCGGGCTGGTGACGCGCTCTAGTAGCGCTTTAAAAACGGATAGGGATGCCTCCGCGCAGAGGACGCGTACAGCAGACGCGCCAGACCTGCGCCGGAGTCGTGCCAGAGTCCTGCCCGTCTGCGCCCGTCCGCGTCACGGCAGCGGACGGTGCGGCGGGGGGGGCTGGCTACAGGCTCACTTACACCGCAGCGGACCTACTATCTTTCAAGACTAATACTGCCACCTGTCGGCATGTCTTCCCTGGCCGACATAACGGTAAATGCTGCTGTCCAGGATGTGGGTGGTACCCTAACATATATCGGGCCTCTGAGGGGCCCCATATACTCCCCATTAACAACTTCAAGTGCCTATTACTCAACACCCGCTCTCTGCATAGGCACGCCTTAGACATTTTTGAACTGCTGACATCAGAAAAACCACTATGTCTTATGCTCACGGAAACCTGGCTCAATGAGTCTTCTAACCCAGATATCGTGGCAGCCATTCCTTCCGACTATATACTTCAGGATAGGGCACTGGGTAAGGGTGGTGTAGTCGCACTTGTAGTTCAAAGACCTTTCGCCTATTTCTGGTTGCGAATCCCTTGCCTTTTCCATCACTCTGTCCCCACACCAATCGTTTTCTGGGCTCCTGATTTATAGACCTCCTGGCCTGCGGGGTTCTTTCTTTGATGAGTTTCAATCAGCTGTTACCACTCTCTGCCTGAAGGTTGAACACTGTATAGTGTTAGGGGATTTTAACATCTATATGGATGTCGAGTCAGACAGTGAAGCTATCAAATTCAATGACATCACCGCCCCTCTAGGTCTAACTCCTTATATCTCGAGTGCGACTCATGACAAGGGTCACACTCTTGATCAAGTTTTTTCCTCCATTCCCCTTATTACGACCTGTTCCATCCCTGTTCTCTGGTCTGACCACTCTTTGATCAGTTTTTTAATTCAGGGCAGAAGTAAATCATCCTGCATAAACTCTAACCATCTTAGGCACCCCAGTAGACCTTACCATAAAGTCACTCTGAAAGCCTTGCTCAAGCGCATCAGGAACATCCCTGCATTCTATCTGGTCATCTGGAGAGGGACCTTGATACGTTTCAGAATTGGCTGACTGAGAGGCTTGATGATCTTGCCCCACTCTCTACGCCTCGTTCATCTACCAAGCGTAGTTCAGCTCCTTTGTTCTCAGAGTCACTTGCTCTGGCTCGGCGTAACTGCAAGTTAGCCAAAAGACTCTGGCGGAAGCAATACGATGCGGAAGCCAAGTCCGCCTACAAATCATCCATCAAGTCCTATCACGCCGATATTTTGGAGGCAAAAAAGAACTATTTTGCCAACAGAATTGAGTCAGCATCAAACTCCTGTAAAGAAATCTTCACCATCGTCAAGGAGTTTGTCTCTCCTAAATCCAGTGCAGTTCAGCACAAGTTTTCTGAACCTTGGGTAAAGGAGCTGGCTATTTTCTTCACCACTAAAATCAAACTGATTCAAGAATCCCTCCCTCCCTCTGTTCCAAGCTCATCTCTCACTGATTGCAATCCATCATCCTTTCCATCTGATTCCTGCCCCGTTTTATCGGAGTTTCCAGTTCTATCGCAATCTATCACTCTGGATCTCCTACTTAGGATCAAATCAGGCTCTCCATTGGACCCCTGTCCGGTGACCTTTCTAGCTAGCAACGCCAAGATTTTGAACTCGTTAATTAATCCTGTTCTTAATCTGTCTTTGACAAATGGCATTGTCCCGCCGGCCTGGAAGAAGGCAATGGTTGTTCCACTCTTGAAAAAACCTGGCCTTGATCCGGAGAAACATGCCAATTACAGACCCATATCTCTCCTGCCCGGTTTAGCTAAGATCGTCGAGAAGCACGTCCACTCTGTGCTCTCCTCCTTCCTGGAAGACTATGGGTTACTCCACCCTACCCAGTCAGGCTTCCGCTCCAATTTGAGCACTGAGACCGCTCTATTGGAAGTAAATGAAGCCATCTAGGAAGCTCTCGACTTAGGCGGAAGAGCTATGCTGGTGATGTTGGATCTGTCGGCGGCCTTCGACACCATCCCTCATGAGGCCCTCTTGAGGAGACTTCACGAGATCGGTCTCAGTGGGACGGTGTTGAGCTGGCTGAGATCTTACCTAGCGGGTCGTCGACAAGTGGTCTGGGCCCCCCCATACTCTGCCGAGGTGCCGCCGATGGATGTTGGAGTCCCACAAGGGTCGGTGCTTAGCCCGACCCTCTTTAACATCTTTATGACTTCATTGGCTGTGCTGGGGGAGTCTCTGGGTGCCCAGATCATATCATACGCTGACGACACCCAACTTCTCTTCACCTGTAAAAAAGGCAAGGAGTTCGACGGGGAGAGCATCCGTGGTTGCGTTGGGGCTGTCTTCGACTGGTTTCAGCGAAGCAGCCTCAAGTGCAACCCCGACAAATCGAAGGTGCTCTTCTTTGGCTGTCAGGTAGACCCGCCTTGGCAGGA
Organism: Lissotriton vulgaris; assembly: GCF_964263255.1. Lineage (NCBI taxonomy): Eukaryota > Metazoa > Chordata > Amphibia > Caudata > Salamandridae > Lissotriton > Lissotriton vulgaris. The sequence goes on along the minus strand of NC_141692.1, from coordinate 1,814,650 downwards.
ATGGTGGCCTGTGAGTATGTCACCCCCTTCTTCTTCTTCCACGGTTGCTAAAAATCTTGGGATTAAAATTGATAACACCCTCTCACTGAAATCCCAAATTACAGGTCTCACCAGTACTTGTTTTGGTCTGTTAAAAATGCTGCGCAAATTTCTTCCTCTGCTCCCCTTGGTCCACAGGAAGCTGACAGTGCAGGCTTTAATTTGTTCCAGGCTTGATTACTCCAATGTCCTCTACCTTGGCTTGCCAGACTACCTCCTGCACAGACTTCAGGTAGTCCAGAATTCCGCGGCAAGGGCCATTTTTGGCCTACCCCGCCATGCTAGGGCATCGGAGTTGCTTTTTTCCCTTCACTGGCTTCCTATCAGGAAGCGGATTACATTCAAGGTTCTTACATTGGCCCATAAGGCACTCCATTTGGTAGGTGCCTATTACATTCAGAAACGGCTTTCTCTCTATAAGCTCAATCGATCTCTTAGATCTGAATTCCTTGGCCTGGCAACTGCCCCATCCATTACGAAAGTCAGGATAGGCGGACGCTCGTTCAAATATCTCGCCCCTAAACTGTGGAACTCCCTTCCCGTCGATCTGCGCCGCATTCCCAATCTGTTGGCCTTTAGAAAGGCCTTGAAAACATGGCTTTACAATCAATAACTGGTATGTCCCGTTTCCTTATCTCTCTTTTCAGCCATGGGTCAGAAAGCGCTGGGACACTCCTTGGAGTAGCCGTGCGCTATATAAGACACCCATTAACATTAACATTTAACCTCTACAGGAGCTGTAAGCTTAATCTCCAATATCCTTATTGAGTGTAGATGGCGTTAAATCCTTTCAAAGTATTTATTTGTACTGAGTTATTCCTTAGAGGATTAGCCCTTATTTTTTTTGCACACTCTTATATATATTAATCTTCCAGAGCGTATTTTCTATGCAGACATATCTCAATCAAACCTGGGTGGCAGGTGCACTTGCGATAAAGGCCCCAAGCAGGCGCTTGCGTAATCCTCATGGAGGATGGAGGAAGCATGTGGGATGTGCTAATATACAGAGGTGGTCTGGAAAGATCTGAAAAGGTGGACCTGATATTAAGAGTGTTGCACCCGCTGGCTGATCATAGTGAGTCTCCACCACTACCTGACCAGTGGTGGAGACTCACCCTATCTCTACCATGGCTCTCTCGTCCTTCCTTCTTCAGCTCCTTTTCATCCCCTCACCTCCGTGTTTGTACTTTTGTTTGGTAGGCAGAAGCTATAAAATTGGGCCTCAGTGAGCTCTCCCGGTGGGGGGTAGCAGTCAGGCAAGCATGGACAACACAGTACAACTACAGGCCGTACTGAACCATAGTCTGTCTGCCTCTGGAGGCTTCCGGGTTACACACTGAGCGACCACTCTCTAATGGTGGCTCCGCTTGCTAAAGCCTCTGCTCCGGCTGCAATGTTGACCCACCTCTACAAAGTTTCTCACAGGTTTGTAACTCATGGGAGCCAAATCAGTGGTCTCTCCGACAGTCTCTGTGATTGAGGAGCCTGAGGGGGCGCGCTCACTCATTCCTCTGCTCCTCTGTGCTGTCTCCACCCACTCAAGTCCCAATGTCTCTCACATCTCTCACAAGCACTACCCTGCTTGCTCCGCACCTGCAACTACAAAACAGCGCTTCAAACAGCAATGATGCTGAATGTTCTTTGTTGGTGCAAGGGCTCACGAACACTGCCCTTCTCACTCTTCACCTGTAGCACAAGTATACAATGCCCCAAACGGCGTCAGTGCTCAGTGCTCTCCACTGACACAAGGGGTCATAGTACCGGCTGCAACATGAGGCTCCGAAAGGCTGTGAGTGGCGGTAGCAAACCATGGCTGGCACTTGAAATGAAAAGCACCGGCAGCCCCAAAAGCAGGAGCATTCAATGCGGTCCTCAGTGGAGTTACGGCTGTCTTATTGCCACTTTCCCAACTGCTGCAACATCGCAACACCGCAGCCCAGCTTGCTCGTTCGCTCGCTGCAAAATACTCCTAGCCGAAACATTGCTTACCTTTACAGCTAAGCTTATCCAAAATGTGAATTGCACTCCGTAAAACAAAAAGCTGCATGTTCTGTCCTACAGCCCATTTCCGGGGTATATTCACAAGAACGTGTGCTAAACATCACCAAAAAATGCTAACACAACTTTACACATCGCAGCCTATCACAGGAAAATAACCCTGTGTCAATGCAGGATTCATTACAAGGCGGTACCATGCAATAGTCTGCCAAAACCGGGGCCAATGTCCGCGATACAACCACCTTGACACAGATAAAAACACAAACCTCAATGCAAAAAAACATGCAATGGGCCATAGCGCGATAAGGAAATAGGTGATAAGCAGCACCAGGCTTTCAATACACACATGGCAGTTGGGAAAAATCACTATAAAAGTTAAAAAAAACACTCAAACCCAAAGTGACCAACACCCAAGCACCATGGAGGCAGCCAGAGCAGGTGCAGAGGATGAGCGCCACCCCACAAGCACCCCGCACGACCAGCCTGAGACCCCGGGGACAGCGAAGGGCGAGGACGAGAAGATGAGGAAGATGAAGTTCAGTCCGCAAGAAAACAGGATCCAGATAACGGAGGTGATGGAACACCATCAAAAACTGTTCTTCATCTCCAACTGGTCATTGGGCACCAAAAATCGGATATGGCGGGACATCGTGGACAAGGTGAATGCCGTTGGAGAGCACAAGAAGTCAATGGACGAGACCAAGAGGCAGTGGATTGACATCAAGTGCAAGACCAAGGTGAAACTTGCAGCCAACTGCAAGGTAGCAATGCAGACTGGAGGTGGGAGCTCAGCACCACAGCTCGTGCTGGATGACATTGTAGAACTGGTGTCGACAGTCTTCAGTGTGGAGACTGTGGCTGGAGTCGGGGGACCGGACACTGCTCAACAAGACACAATACAACTGCAACAAGGTGAGTGAAAACCAGCTACTGTGGGGATGGGTGGAGAGTGCCACGTTGGCACACATGCACAATCAAGCAGAGCACAGTGCATACCCACAATGATTCTGGGTCATGGCCCTGATCTACAGACTGTCACAATGTACAATGCCATGCTGTCTGAATGTCAAAATGTACCATGCAGCTACATACATGTGGACACATTGTAATACACAATATCCCCTTCAAATTGAAGAGGTACCATCAACACCCCCTGCACAGCAGTCCCAGCCACTCTTCACTGATGACGAGGAGGACACCCCCAGCATTGACACCCAAGCATCCAAACACAACATTGACATCATCCGCAACTCACCTCCAGGATCAGGGCAGTCCAGATGCATCGAGGAGACCCCACCCACTACCCAAACCACCCAGCAGGAGGTACCTACAGACCTGTCAGTCTCCAAGACCCCCAAGAACAAAACATGGCCTTCCAACGCCAAGTGCTTGAGGGCCAGAGGGAGATGGCTGAGCAGCTGCGGCTGGGGGTTGACCTCATGGCTACCAAACTTGACGCCATCCATGGGTCTCTAGGTCCCATCAGGGACGTGCTCCATTCCCTAACGGACACCCACAGCCCGCTACATGGTCTCCAACAAGCCCTGACTGACATCGCCGGAGTCATGACGCGGAGAGAAGAACACCTGTCCATTCAGACTGGCTCCAGCAATCCCAGCAGTGAGTTGGCACACATGCGGAGGCTCATGGAGGTCATGGTGCCAATAGAGGCAGAAAGTATGGCAATCACTGCTGCATATCAGCAAAATGTAGCTGGGATCTACCATGCCCTGCAGATCCTCATCATGGCATTGCTGCCACACGGTGTTGTGCTGGTAAATGCTACTGCCCCCACACCATCCACATCTCCACCCCTGCTGTGTCAGTGCCTCACAGTGTGGCAGGCCTATCCACTCTGGCACTTGATGTGTCACTGCCACACAGTGTGGCCGACAATCCTCCTCTGGCCCCTGATGTGTCAGTGGCACACAGAGCCATAGCTGGTACTGCAGCACCTACAGGTGGGGCAGAGCACACATCCGAGGACGAGGATGTGGATGGGATTGTGTTCAGAAGTAGGCACTAGCAATCATTTTGTCACCTGACCTGTTTCTGCTTGGTGCCGCACATGGCCCCAAGACCTTCCACTGACCCCCAATACACTTCGCTGCACTCACCTTGGACTGCGGCATGGACTGTCATATCCTGTTTGATGACCAATGACACGGCGACCAGGCAGTGGACTGTACCTTTCCTCTTCCTCAGTACTTGTCATCCCCAGATGGACTTTGGCTGGCCCTCCATGGGCCCATATAGTGTAGTGTGCTTGGAATTGCCCTGTACTGCTCAAGCTGCAAAACTCCACTTGGATGTGCAATAAACAACCTGTAATGCACGGCTCTGTCATGTCTTTCAAAATTCATGTATGAATGTGTGGATAAATGTACGGACATGGTTTTCCCTTACATCAATGATGCTCATCTAGTGGGATGCCAGTCACAGTGTGCTAAATTGCCTATTGTGCCGTGGACACTAATACAGGGACACTTGCATTAGTCACTTCCTTTTCCGGACGTGGACTGAACAATACCCAGAGTTCCGAGTCATTGTTGCAAGCCCTGCACTGATCCGGCGTACGGCCGGCCAGACCACTCCGCTTATGCCCACATAGCTACATGTCGCAGGGGTACACGCTGGTGGTGTGCAGGTCACTGATCTAGTTGTCAGGATGTCACAGCCACACCCTCAGGGCAGGTTTCACACACAGGCCATGTGTCCCTGCAAATATAAGGGGCTGACAACATCACATTCCCCTCTGCTGGTGGTAACTGGATGACAGATGCTCCACGGTTCTCAATCACAAAGGGCCCATTAGTTGTTGCGCACTGGGTTAGTGGCACCCGAAGCCTTGCAGCCATCACAGGCCTGCCACCACATGGCGCTGACTGGCATTGCACAGGGTTAGTGGCACCCAAAACCTTACAGCCTTCTCAGGCCTACCACCATGTGGCGTTGACGGGTGTTGCACAGGGTTAGTGGCACTTAAATAGCTGAGTGGGTGTGCATCCTGCATTGATGACGTGTGCACTTATGTAACCTCTGTCATTGATGACTCAGGACTCAGCATCATATTTGGGACATGCTGGGCCGCCAGGCAGGCCCACATGATGTGGACCATGCCATGGTGGCTGGACTGGGCCTGGAGCTTGCACGGGCATGTGGTGTGCCTACTGGTGGACACACTGGTGGCAGCAGGTGAACAGTGGGACCTGTGTGTGCAGGGGCGGCAGTGTCTCCCTCTCTCTCTCCCTTCCTTTCCTTCTCTCTTACTATCTTTCCCTTCCCTCTCTCTCTTACTTCCTTTCCCTCCCTCTCTTTCTCTCTCTGGCTTACTTTAATTCTCTGTTTCTCTGCGTCTCTCTCCTTTGATGTGCGCATGACACACATCCTGATTTTGTCCTTTACGTCGAGATTGTCCCTGACTGGCCACGACAGGTGTCTTCCTATTTCTTATGGATTTTTCTGAGATTTGGAAAAATATGACATATTTTCCTATCATGCCGCTCATTATCTACATCTCAAGAATCCTATTCTTCTATTTCTCTCTCAAAACTCTGTTACTGTCCCACATAATCAGATTCCCCTTCTCACATTGGATTGTTCCCCCCAAACGAAGACATCTGGAATTTATATGAGTTTGTGTTGTTCTTCTGATTTGAGATCGAAGTCCAAGGTAGAAATCTTGTGGGATACTGATTTTCAACAGCTGTTCTCTTTCCAAAACCGGGGCTCCATATGGACTAAGGTTGATACTTCCTCTCACTGAGAAAGCACAACCAAAATGTTATATTACTTTTACAATAGATCATTCCTGACTCCTGAGGACTTGCATAGATTGAAACTTACTAAAGATGCAAGGTGTTGGTCTTGCTCTAATGATAAAAGTGATTTTCTATATATGTTCTTTTTTGTTCATTTGTACAAATATTTTGGTTGCTCATATGGGATCAACTGAACAAAATGTTGCCCAGTACTATTCCTTTTGATATCTTACACATGTTCTGTAGGAGGCTCCTCTCCATGATGGTACTCTCAGGGTATAGTAGGAAAGTTTATCGATTTGACTGGCCTTTATACATGTATACATCGGGATAAAGGAATTCAAGCACTAAATCACTATCTAGGCAGTAGAAGTGTGAGTCTGAGGGAACACTCCAACATGCTGGTAGAAATGGCAGGTTTCATTTTGACAAACAATTTTTTCTTATTCGAGGACACTTGGTTTCATCAGGTTAGGGGCACTGCAATGGGCTCCAGGTTTGCTCCCTCTTACACCAACCTATTTATGGGTTGGTTTCAAAGGGGGGGTGGCACTCTCAAATTTGAGAAATGTCCTCCGGGCTCCTCAAATGTCCTTATATAAAGGTTTCATTCACAGTTCGTATAGAATAAATAGCAAAGTTCAAGTGTTGATGATGCTCAAATTTTTAATCTTATGGTTTCAAAGGGAGCATGCCTGGGGTCGGGGTGACAATATCTGGAAAAATCATATTCTTTTCTGGACACATGTTATTGACGATGTTTTCATGATTTGGAGAGGGTCCCCTGATGAGTTACTGGAGTACTTTGATTATCTGAATTGTAATGAATTCAATGTGGCCCTGACACTCAATCACAGCCATACCAACATTGTGTTTTTGGATATGGAACTGTTTGTAGAAGAGGTTATAAGAAACACGATCTTGCTAAGGCAAGATCAAGGATCATGAATGTAAATAGACAGTCCACTTTAGTACAAAAACATAGGGACAAATCTAGGGAACGCCTAGCTTTTGTGACTAAGTATTGTGCACAGAAAGAGGGCATTTTTAGAGCCTTAAGCAAGAACTGGAACATTCTGAAGAGCGTTCCTTCTCTCACACCACTGATAGGTGAGAAACCTGAAGTGGTGTTCAAGAGAAGCCCCAACGTCAAACAAATGATCACCAGTAATTACTTGGAACCCGAAAGAGTAAATGATACTAAATGGCTACGTAAACCACCCATGGGCTTCTTTGTCTGTGGATTGTGTATTGTTTGTAGTTTAGGAATAAACAGAACAAAAGATTTCAATTTCAACACTAATCAGAAATATGTTATCAAAGAATTTATCAACTGTAACAGTACAGGAGGGGTATATGTGGTGATTTGCGACTGTAACAAGGTCTATATAGGCAGCACTAAACAAATGTTAAAAACTAAGAATTCAGGAACACAATAGATCAATCATCAATCAGGATGAGAGATCACCCTTGTACCAACACATTAAGGCACAACATCATTCACAAAATAGGATTACATTTATGGTATTCAGAAAATTAAGCCACGGAAAAGAGGTGGTGACTGGGAACTAGATCTCAGACAACCGTAAGCTAAATGGATTAGCAGATGCAGAATTTTTTTGGGGGATTAAACACTGACAACGAGTTACACTACTTTCTCTAAAATATATGTGTATGAATATACTTTAGTCTAGTGTAGTCTCTTTTCGTGAGTATCTGGCTTGGATGCGCCTTGTTTTCTATATAGAGTGTGATCGTGCTCAGTATTTCTTGTTGGTCTAAAAAGATACACGTTAGAATTACCTTGGTTTGCACCCTTTTTTTATACTAATGGTTTTGGGATTTTGTTTTTTGAGCATTTGCACTTAGTTCGTCACTTGTAAATACTACTGGAGGAATTGAACCAGTCTAGTGAACCGTATTTCGTTTTATGTGAATGGTATATTGAATTATTGTCTAGAAGAATAACTGTACCAATTTGGGTTTATTAACACACAAAAATGTTCCTCCGCGGACAGCAGGTAGAGAATGGTGGAGTTAAATGTGTTAAGTGAACCACATCGCGTCTCATGTGAGTGCTTTATAAAATTAAAACTCGTAGAGACAACGCTATTCATCTGTGATCAATGGTACACAGAATGCTCTTCCGCGGACTGCAGCAAGAGATGGGTGGAGCTAAATGTGTAGGCAACCGCGATGTGCAGTACGGAACCTAATTCTTGCAACTTTGGTAACTTTGAATATTCATAGCACACAGAATTATGCGTAAATATTGTTTATATACGTGACATGGTTTCTTTGTTTATGCACGTGATATGCGCCAAAGGTCAGTATGAGGGGTTTGGAGAACAGGGATTGTTGCATATTGTAGTGTTTCCGCCACCCAACCGGAAGCAATACTTGCGAAGAAGACCATAAAGGAAACTGCAGCGTTTTTAATAGGAGCACGCTGATTGGGCAACACAGTAAAGCCGCAGAGGACCAGATAGGGAACAGCGAGGTGTTCAAACAGGAGCATGCTGATTGGTTGATACGGAACAGGAAACTTTTTCAATATCTATTCATTGGATATTCATGAGTATGTGTCCGTGCATGGCTATGATTGGTCGGACCCGGTTTGCGGACCGAACAGAACACTGTATACTTTCTGGTGCAGCGGGAATGGAAGGTTTTTATGATTGGTCGTTTTTTCTTTTTAAAGGAATCAGCGAGATACAGACCGGTGCACAGTTGAGGTTACCATACCCAGTGTCGCCGGCTTGGATCATGCACAGAAGACTACTTGCTCGAATAAGAGGTAAATGGGATTGAGGGTCAGTGTAGGTCAAAGCTGCCCAGTATTGTTAGGCCATTGCAGTTCATTGATTGACTATGTTTTGTTTTTTAAGGGAATTGTCAATAATTATGTGTAAAGACACCCAGAGATTGTACACTTCAAACTTTGCATTGTAAGGTAAGCTGAATGCTCCAACCAGATTGGGTTTTGAGGGATAGTTGCAAGGCTACAACCTGATCCGAGAGTGAAAATGTTTAGTTACTCTCTCTTTGCGTACAGATTAAATATTGGATACTGTATCCAGGCCTGATTCAGGTTTATAAGTGATAGTTTAAAGGTGAGACTTTTTCATGTATTGAGTTCTAGTAATTGCAAGGGTCTACATGAGCGTGCTATTGTGGGGGACTACTGATATGGAATCTTGAAACATTAAAAGATTGTTCATTAGAGGTAAGAATCAATTTAAACCATGTTAGTGAGACTTTGTGAGCACTAATTTGGGATAGAGGGGAACATGTGCTAAAAATTGTAGCACATTAGAATATTTGATTTACATTACGTTTCACACACTTTACTCCTTTTTTCCCCCTTTGTGTCATTTTTTTCCTTAGAATATACACCCGTATTGTGAGGGTTGAATGCGTTAAATTCTGGAATGTAGTACTGGTCTCCATTTCACCAGGTCATTTATTATCCCTTGGAGGTAGGCAGATTTTGCTAATAAATATTGTTTTTAAGTAGTGCATACCCTTTGCTTGACAATGGTGGAATAGAGTAGGGGACAGTGACATGTTGATACGAAATGTAGGCCACTGCAATTATTTCATTATATACTACACTATATGTAAGATTTGTACTTCTGGCTCCAAACTTTTGGTTTAGATGTGTTTCCATGACAATGTTGTACACATCCTAAGTCTTGATTATAATTAGAATGGCAAATAGGCAGGTGTTAAGGGATGTAATATCATCATCTTAGATTTATTAAGTTATCATCATGTAGAATCTCATGTTATAATGTTCGACTGATATCGTTTTTTAATATTTATTTTTGCAGCCCTGATGATGTCCATTCCGGACGAAACTCGTTGGCTGTATTACACTCTGTACATTTCGTTACTTTGGACTGATTCTGAACTATTTTGCTTAGATGGAAAGGAATCACTGTCGCTAATTTTGTTTTTTTTAAAAAAAAATTATTGATTCAGTTCAAAGTCATGTATACAAAAAAAGAAACAAATATTCAACATACATAGAGATAGTAGAATCAAGAAATGGTCTTAACATCTAATATATACAATCTAGGCAACGTCTTCATATTATTAAATAACATAAATCATAATCGCTAATGATCCAAATAATCTATCAAAGTCTGCCAAATTTTGTACCCTCTTCTCTTTTTCCCAATAGATTTAATGCAATAGAGGTTAAACTCCAAATTAAAGATATTATAACATTTTGCTCGCCACATTTCATATGTAGGTGCCTCAGGTTTTAACCACATTGAACATATACAGAGGCGAGCTACAGCCATGGCCATGAATATAACATATCTATTCTCTTGATAACCTGGGAACAATTCATTATCATTCGACAAACCAAAAATAATCATCTCTCTAGAGATTTTTACATCGCATTTAGTAATATGTGCTAGAAAGCGTTCTATAGAAATAAAAAGAGGTTTTAGTATAGGGCAGTCTGAAAATATATGTATAATATCTGCCAAATCACATTGACACCTATAACATTTCCCGTTATATGCATTACTCCATTTTAACATTTTAAGTGGTGTGTGATAAAGATTAAATAAAGTTTTGTAATGTTGAGAATATAAATTGGCAGAAAGAATAATTTTATCAGCCATGAATATTGATTCTTGAAATGGTACTGTTATTGTGCCTAGTCTCGTACACCATTTTGATGCCTGTTGATCCATATCGTCCTGATGTAAGTTTAACAAAAAGTTGTAAATAGTCCCTATGCGTGTTGGTTTTTTTAATATTTCCATAAATTCATTAGAGCATAATGGTACAATATGTGGGTGTGCATGGAAAAAATTCCTTATTTGCAAGTACTTAAAGAAGTCGTGTTTCGACAGGCTAAATTGGTCTCTTAACTCCTGAAATGAGGCAATAATGCCATTTTTAACCATGTCACCAATAGCTATTATGCCCTTCTCCCGCCAGATGCCCATAGTGCGATCCCTAAAGATTGTCGGGAGAAGTTCTATAGAATTACACGGTGTGTAAAAATTAATACAACCCAGTGAGATAAGCTTCCGAATAGAACGCCATCCTTTGAAAGCGGACAATATAAGTTTGAATCTAGTTCTTTTGTAAAAGCTAGGTTCTGTAAAACGAAGTAGCATTTGACGAGATTGTGGACCTAATAAAAGAGAGAAAATATCAGGGCTTTCACATGAGGGTGGAGTTCCGCCAATTGAAAAATATTTAATGTTTTGTATAAGGCATGCCAAATAGTAAAGTGTGAAGTTTGGGACTCCCCAGCCTCCCCTTAAGATTGGTAAAGTCATACATTTAGATGCTCTCCGTGTTGCTTTCCCACTCCATAAAAATCGATCAGTTATAGATTGCAATTTTTTCAGTTCTAATGTGGTTATTTCCAGTGGTATTGCTCGGAAATAATATAACACTTTTGGAAGAATAGTCATTTTTAAGACATTGCGTCTCCCTACTAACGATAAATGCAGACATTCTATTTTGTCAAGTTGGTTTTTTACTGACGTTAATATATCTGCCCAATTTGACGAGACTAACTGTTGTGGCATGAGTCTAATTTTAATACCTAAGTATTTAGCCTCTATCGTAACCCTGCTATCATTAATACATAGGCCTGGTGAGCATATGACCTGGGTTTTTTGGCTATTAAGTTTGTATCCGGATACATTACCGAACACGCCTGTCAGATTTTCTATTTCAATTAGTGCAGATTCCGGATCAGAAGTTACCACTGCAATATCGTCAGCATAAGCTAACACCTTTATATCGCCTCCTGGTAGAGCCATGGACTGGATTTGTTGAGATGACATTAATGCCTTTAACAAGGGTTCTATATAAATAGCAAATAATAAGGGTGAACAGGGACAACCCTGTTGTGTGCCCCGTGTGATATTAACTGCCGTAGATTCTTGTCCAGATATACAGATCTTAGCCCTCGGGTGCCTGTACATAATTTGTAGCGAAGATATAAGTTGTAAACCAAATCCCATTTTCCTCATAACTGCCCACAAAAATGCCTATGACACGCGGTCAAATGTTTTTTCAGCATCTAAAAGCACCAGTCCGACGTCTTTATGTTGTGCAGAAGCATAGTCTAGTGTTGCAATAACCCGGTGTATATGGTTAATAGTGCCGCGTTCTGGAAGAAAGCCGTGTTGTTGTTGAGAAACTAAGGTTGGGACAATTTGACTCAATCGATTAGCAAAGATTTTAGAATATATTTTTGCGTCCGCATTTATAAGGGAAATGGGGCGGTATGACCCAGGTAAATGCGAGGGTTTGTCTTTTTTATGAAATATAACTATACTAGCATCTTCCCATGATGGTGGAGGATGGCCCTTTTGAGCTTCTAGAAAGGTTGCAAGCATATCTGTTTTAATTATAGGGAATAAGATTTTGTAAATTTCTAAAGGCAGTTTGTCAGGGCCAGAGGCCTTCCCGAGGGCTAATTCTTTCAATGAGGTCTCAAGTTCTTCAATTGTAATAGGCAGCTCTAATTGTTCCTGCTGTGCTGAATTTAAATGGGGCAGCTCCGAATTATCTATGTAATGATTAAGTAAATCAAAAGAGAAATCTTCTTGGGTTTAGAGATTTGTATAATATTCATAAAACACTTGTAGTATCCCATCTGGTGTTTCTACATGAATTCCCTGATTATTTTCTATAGAATTTGTGCGCTGCATATTTTGTCTCCTGCGCATTCTCTGTGCTAAACATCTGCCTATATTTTCCCCATATTCATATCTTTCTGCGTGAAACGCCTTATATTGTAATGCTATATCCTGGCTCCAAATCCCATTTATCTTCGCTTTACGTTTCGCGACTTCATTTTGGGATATTTCACTGTTACGTTGTAATTTAATATCGTGGATTAGATCATGCTCTGCATTCGCTAAGTCTCGTATTAATTCTATCATTATATTTTTCCTTTTCTTTTGTACGCTCCAACTATATCTAGAAGTTTCACCGCGTAGCCCTGCCTTAAAACAATCCCAAACCATTGCATACGAAGTAGAAGCTCTGTTATGATCAAGAAATTGCTGGGCCCAATCCATAATTTGATTCACATATGTTTCATCTAATAACAATTTCTTATTAAAAGTGAAGGATCTTTGTGTTCTATGTGTATTAGATATAGGTAACTCCATAACAATTGGGGCATGATCAGAGGTGATGCGTGGTTTAACAGACATATTGGATCCTTGTGCAATATATCTAGGTATGAAAATATAATCTATTCGGACAAATTTCTTATGTGGTGAAGAAAAATAAGTATATCCAGGATCATTCAAATGGGTCACAGGCCAACCATCAATCAACCCTTGTTGGGATAATAGTTGACGTAGTGCCTTGAAGACCTTGGGCTTCCTCCCTAGATATCTAGAGAAGTTTGGATCCCATGTGTTCAGTTCCCCATGGATATTGAAATCACCCAATACAATTAATGGAGTACTCCATAGGGCTAATTCTACATTTAAATATTCTATAACTGCAATGTCATCCACATTGGATCCATGAACTGTACAAATCGTTGTCACAACATTACCAATTACACATTCCACAATAGCCCAGCGTCCTAAACTATCTACTTTAACCTTCCCCGTCGTGGTTACAGAGCGTTGGCCTAAGATAGCCACCCCTCTATTCGTGGTTGATTGTTGTGAGGCAGCCAGCACAATGAATCCAAGATCTGTTAATACATGTCTTTTCACCCATGGTATATGCGTCTCTTGAAGACATATTATGTCAGGTTGTATTAACCAAATTTCATGCATCACACGTTTACGTTTTTGCGCATTATTGAGACCACATACATTAAAAGAACATATTCGGAAATTAGAATTTGCCATGAGAAAAGTAGAAGTTCATTGCAGATATTAATTTATACCACTGTACCATTCCAGCAACATCAAAAAAGCTATTCATTTCAACATGATAATCCATGACTTTGACTGAGTTTTTTCCCCTTTTTCCCCCCAAGCACACCCCCCATGAACAACCCACCCCCCCCGAACCCCCCCCCAACACTGCTACCCTCCCCCCGTGACCCTTCCCTAACATTAAGGCAAAGGGGCCTATTGCCCCGGTGATGTATGTGAGAGCGCCACAGATGTTTGGGCGTGACCAAAAAGTCCAAACATTAGATAGAGTGAGTCTGTACCATACTATACATTTGAACTACTAATCTTCAAATCTTACTTCTCACTCTAGTGTATTCAGATAAGCCTTTGCTAGAGCCTCGGCGGTAAAGAATCTGTTTTGACCTTTATACACAATTTTGAGCATAGATGGTTGGAGCAAGAAAGCTTGCGCACCCTTTTTCTGAAATGGTTCAATAATTTGGCGCATTCTCCAGCGATTTTCCACAGTGGAATGACAATAATCAGGGCGTACAAAAAATTCTATACCCTTCCCGGAGCGCTTCCTGTCCGGCCTAGCCAGATCATACACTTTCTGTCTTGCCAAAAAGTTATTCACAGAAATCAAGATGGCTCGAGGATATTGCCGTGTTTGGGTGTTCCGTGCAGTTTGTTTGCGGAAAGGGAAACAATGTGCCCTCTGGATCTCCAAAGACCAAACCCACTCTTTGACTTCTGGAAAGGCTTCTTCGAATAGTTCAACAACAAACTGTCGTACATCTTGCCCCTCGCTTCCTTCTGGAACTCCCAGAACTCGTAGGTTATTACGATGGAGTCTATTCTCTAAATCAACCAGTTTAGAGTTCACGTCTTCTTTCAGCCCTTTAGAGTCGTCAAGACTGGTTTTAATGTGTGTCACTTGATCCTCTAATGAGGATATGCGTCCCTCTGCTTCTGCCATCCTATCTGTGAAATCATTACATGATTTGACTAAGCGTCATACCGTGTTCTGCAGTTTTTTACATGCATTATGCGTTTTCAAGTGCTCGGCTTTTGCCTCTAGTTGTTGCTCCGATATAGCTTTCAGTATAATATCAATGGGCATTTGATTGGGTGGTCCCGGGCTAGAACTAATTTGTTGAATAGAATCTGCGAGGTCCAGCTCTATTTCTTGATCTATGATGGTAGGATCTCCTTCTGAGGTTTCCTCGCTCCAGGACCTAGTTGTACGCGTTTCATCTGTAGCATTAGCATGTGCTTCCTTGCTTGTGTTCTCCTTGCTCACATTTTCGATCTCCTCATCCAAATCCTCTTCCAGGTCGGACCCCTCAGAGTGTTCAGATAAAGAATAAAATTCGCTATCTTTACTGCCAGTAGGATCAGGATCACCTTCCTCTTCTACCCCTTCAACTCGGGGTGGATCAGATTCCGTGGTCCCTTCATCGTGACTATTGAGAGCGGCATCCTTTTGTATTTCTGATGGTGCGTGGATGTCAGCAGATGAGGCACATATGGATGGAATAGCAAAAGGGGTTGTTGGAGAAACAATCAGCAGTTCGAGTGCAGCTACTAGCGTCTCATCTTGGTCATTAATCGAAGATACACCGCCCTTTCCCTGACTTCCTCCATCATTCTGAGGGTCAGTATTAATGATTGTTGGTGCTTTTCCCTTGGAGAACATTTGTGGAATTTTTGGGGTGCTCAGTTGAGTGTTATCCGGGTCGTTATTGCTATTATCTTGTCTTGACTTTGCCGCAAGTGCAGCACGAGTCCCAATCTGATTGTCGCCACTAGGTCTAGTTTTCCCGCCGCGTGCAACTTTTGGGGGCATTTTTGAAATATCCTAACGTTATACTGTTGTGCAATTTATAACCAAAATTCCAAAAAGCCACTTTGCCACAACTTCTACCGTTTGTTCAGCCACTCGTCAAGTCTCTCTGAGCCTGGGATCCTCTGAGACCTCCTTAAATCCCTTTAGCCCCTTCAGGTGTGTATGACGTTTGACTCCACTAAATTAAGTCTGCTTTAGTTTACAGCCTTTTGTTACATCCACAGAGGCTGCAGAGGTTATTAATGGATCTTACTTGGCAGTTTTCAACGTTTCCCGCTGTAAAGTCTCTGTTTTCGTGGCATTCCGCAGTTTTGCTTAGCCTTTTGTCCTCCGTCCTCTGCTGCACCAAGAAAGAGCGTGTAGTTTTTCCCCTAGGCACCGCTGCAACATCCACGTCCGATCCGGCGTACCAGAAGCCTTCCAGCCGATCAGCCGAGCAGCCGCTGCACCAAAATCAGTGTGTGATTATTCGAGGCTTTCGAGGCTTTCCCCAAGCGCCGTAGCGGCTTCCCCGCCTACCCCAGCACAACAGGAGTCGCCCAGCCGGGCGGGGGTTGCGGCAAGCGTAGTCCAAGGCGTACTCCAGGAATACTACAGCTACAGCTGCGGGTCTCAAGGCGCCTCCACACGGCCACAGACTACAATGAGGAAAAGCAGCGGCCAGCCATCAAAGATACATCCCAACTCACTCGGCAACCACCAGAAACGCCACCGTTGAAGCTCAGGTACGACTTGTCAGAAACGCCCAAACGGAGCTCTCACAAACACGCCTGACGTGCAGGCGCCATCTTGCCTCCCTTTCTATTCACTGTCGCTAATTTTGGATGAACTTTGCTACAATAAAAATCTGTGGAAATCAATATTTGAACCTGAAATTTTGTGAGAAAAAACGGCGCTCCTTTGGTTGAGATTTTGATTGGCTGGATTATATGGGGCCCTAGCGGTGGAACCCTGGAAGTTGAGCGCATGGACTATGTGTACTTGTGTGTAACTACAAGCATTTATTATTTTTTCTCTGTGCTTTTTCTTCTCACCGGTACCATTATCTTCAGAATTGTAGTTTATCGATTTGATTGTTGCTATTGCCTTACAGATATTTACCACAAATTGGAAAGACCCCACTAAAATTACTTTTATTGGTTGGTGGAATATTTTATGTCATCATCACTGAATGCATGGAGCGCATGCTACCTCTGTTCCTTCAATGATCAAAAAAGATGTATTACATTCACCTCTAACCTTCTTCCTATATAGGCAATCTGTTCAATCCACATTTAATGTTACCGGTTATGAACTTCCATAAATATTGGAAAATGTAATAGTTGATACTGTTATTACGGCATTACTCGTTTAGTCTATTCTGTCTCTCTTCTCTTTCTTTCTTTTCCCCTATTCTTAAAATGGTTCAAATGCATATTGTTTAATAATATTTTTATCATTCTCAATTCAAGCTCCTTGATCTCTTTTGTTAATACATCAGTTTATGTATTATTAACTTTGGCTGGTTTTTATTTTTACTTTTTGCTTTTCTGGTTCATTAGACCTAATAAGAGTTCATACTTAATTTTTTCCCACTCCCTTTGATTAGTTTGGATTGATTGAGTATTACTTTTCACAATTGTAATTGTTTATTTACATATTCTTAATAAAGCATTTTAAAGGAAAAAAGACTAGTGTGATGTATTAAATGTGTGAAGTGGCTGGCTTTCAGTTTAGCTAGATTATTTTTGCTGCACAAAACCACTCTTTTCAATTGGCAATATTCTCTAAACACATCATATGAGCAGTGTTCGAGCTCCTCAAGGCTTTTTATTTGAGGAACAAGAATTACATTTGTTAAAAATGTAAAATAATAGCTGTGATTTTACTTTAAACATGTTATTTCCCCCTTCTGTCCTTGTTATTTTGACCTGTGACCAGGCTCAGATTAGTAAGGTGGGCACTGTGGCAAAGGGCTGGTATCTGAGTTGCAGCTTTGGGCTGCTTTTCTGGCCAGCGTGGTGGCTGAGTTGGGCTGTGTCTGTGCTGTTAAGGTGCTGCTAGTGACACAGTCAGGCCTGAGTGACCTATCTGGAAGCAGAGAAGCCTCTGTTACCTTTCTTTTACCAACAAAGCAGAGGTGTCATTCCTTGTCTGTCACTGGGCCGGCCATTAATGTACTTAATGTGCGCAGATTGATCCGGGGCAAGGCACCAGAGCAAAAGTGGCATCACATACTCAGGTGTGGTTCAGCAGTGTGAACTAATCAGTGCACAAAGA
Organism: Lissotriton vulgaris; assembly: GCF_964263255.1. Classification (NCBI taxonomy): domain Eukaryota; kingdom Metazoa; phylum Chordata; class Amphibia; order Caudata; family Salamandridae; genus Lissotriton; species Lissotriton vulgaris. The sequence continues at coordinate 1,796,888 of NC_141692.1, read as the reverse complement.
GTTCTGGCAATATTTGCCTTTTTATCTCTGTGAAATTAAGAAAACATGCCTCTTTCAGAGAAATGCGCATACTTTTTTTCATAATACTTACAATACTGAAGCATTTTTTTGCGAAAAGACACAACCCGCAAAAGTGGGTCAACTTTTTTAGGGTGCCCGGGCCTATTTTTTAACCTCATCCAACCCTGACTGTTTCACTTGGTGCCACACAATTATACTCAGGTGCTTCAGTACCACCCCAGAGCTCACAGAACTTTTGGAGCACGACACTTGACCGCCCACATCTTGTGAATTATGAATGTATTTGGAACACCTTACCGGGGCAATGTGTGTAATGCAATTTAGGTGATGATTTAACACTTCTATATAGTAGCTCTTCTATAGTAAGACAGCACATTATCCCTGCAAATGACATACCTGTGCACACAGGGATGTAAAAATGGCGACTATAAATATTCAGATGATAATGGGTGGGTTGCAATCTCTTACACTCGAGCACTGACTAGTTAATCAATGTAAATCTATTTTAAGATAGGATTTTTTTTAAAGGTTACACATTTTTCTTTATGTGATGAAAAGAAAGTTTTTTCTAAAACAAAACAAAAAATTATATGTGAAAAGAAAAGGTTAGAGGAGGCATACCTGGAAGCTGAGGTAAGACCCGGGACCAGGGTTCAATTCCCGAAGCGGCAGGGTCTGAGCCCAAGTGTCCACGGACTTGATAATTCTCAATTCGGTGCCTACTCGAATCACGGGTTCACACACTGCAACTCTGGGCAAAAGCTTGCTTAATCTCCACTACGGCCCCCCGCGGAGGGATTCCTGGCTTTCACCTTGGGGATGCCCAGTACGGGTTATCTCACAGGGAAAAGCCAGGACGGGTTCCCAATGCAAGCGCCGGGACACCCCGTTGGGGTAGCCGTGCGCTATATAAGACACACTAAAAAAAAAAACTAAAAAAAACTATGCACAAAAGATATATTGACATTTTGTGGGGAAAAAAATTCAAGTTTTAACAAGCATTGGTAAATACCATAGGTTTCGCCTATGTGATAAACAATACACTGCTTTTTGTTGTAAGTTGTAGCTTTGTGAGCAGCTGTGCAATATAACTTACTGACTGGACATTGCAACGGGACATGTTACAAATAAATACATTTAAGAACATGTATCCTGGCAAATTTTAATAACATGTTCATTTTCACAGTCTGCACTAACTCAGCCTTGCAGTCCTCTTGGACCCTTCTTTCCTGTGAAGGCTCCACACATATTCTTGGCTCTTGAACCACTCCGTACAGTGAAGTATGTGGATCGCAACTGCCCAGCAGCTGATTTTATGGCAATAAAGCATGCGTTCACAGGCTCTTCGCTTCCACAGGTGTTTCTTATAAGTTTCATGTTGGGTCAGGCACTGTGAAGAGACTGAAGGAATTCAGATACAGCTGGGGCATGGAGATTAACAGACAAAAATGAGAAACACCAATGCAAAAAAAGTTGAGATGAGGCAAATCGCGATAAAAAAAGGTGCAAAAACCAGCAACAGGCCTGCAGATCCCACGTGTCTGGCAGGAAAATGCACTATAAAAGCAACAAAAAGAATACACCAAAGACAATTCAAACTATGTATTGTATTGTATTGTATTGCAATTGCATTTATATAGTGCTTACTACCCCTGACGAGGCATCAAAGCGCTTTGTAGCACCATATATGCACCCGGTTCTAGTGCATAGGCCAATGGGAACCCCACAAGCCGCACAGTCCTCCAGCAAGGAACCTCGGGCTCCGGGAAGGTCAAGGAGAAGAGGAAGAGGAAGACAGGGTGCAGTCTGCAGCAAAACTAGATCAGCGTCACGGAGGTAATAGTACACTACCATCAACTGACCCACAATGAGACTAACGTGAATACAGTCAGAGTGTCCAGTAGGTAAAGTGGTGCTGGCTTGATGTGAAAAGCTACACCAAGCACAAACCCACTGCCAACAGGAAGGCAGCAACAGCGACAGGAGGTGGGAGTCCTGAGCCAGAGGAGGAGCTGGAGGGAATGGAGGCCACAGTCATCAGTGTGGAGACTGTTCAAGGACTTTGGAGTACGGACACAGCTTGATATGACCTGACACAACATCAACAGGGTGAGTAACGACCAGGGACGGGAAGAGGGGGGAGATGGGTTCAATGACACACATGCACAACGATGTGTAGCACACTACAAAACCACAAAGACCCAGGATCATGTCCCTGACCTTCGTGGCACACTGCAGAACACACACATAGCAATCACAGCACATCCCACTACAATGTGGTACAAAGTGCAACACCGACACTGTAGAACAGGGGAAACAACTGGGTCTACTCATGAGCAGAAAAAGGCCAATCACATCTAACATAGCAGGAAACTGTGAGATTCAAATGTACGTGTACAACCTCACATCCGTCACGTAGTCCAAATGTCTAGTGTCCTGATCACATTGCCAGCCCTACCCAAACAGTGACAATGTGCATTTTCATACAGTCGGCATATCAACAAGAACAATGCACCAACATACATGTCAACACAATGTCAACATGCATCTTCCCTTCTCATTGCAGAGGGTAAAATACCACCTCCAGCAGAGCAGACCAGACAACTCATCATTGATGCTGGAGACGACCACCACACCTTCGACACCGACGCTCTACAACAGCTCATGGACATCCTAGGCAACCCACCTCCAGGAGCGGGGCAGCCAAGCCACAAAGAGGAGACCCAGCCCCTGCACAGACTGCACAGTAGGAAGCATCAGCCACCACGGCTGGATCCCAACACTCCACTGAGGCACTCAATGCATTCAGAAGCCAGCGGGAGCACAGATGCATCCGTTGTACACAGCACAATGTAATGTGGTAGGGCACGGGCCCTAATGCATACATTATGACCACACGGACACACTCATATGGTTTGTGGAACTGGCTACGGGCACATGCGCCCAGCCCCTTTATTGGCAGGGTCACATGTACAGTGACGCCTGTGCTGGATGTATGTGGGGTGAGTGTAAGCCATCCCTCACAGAGTTGTTGGCGCTGGCAACAAATACAACAGTGAACACCATTAAAATGGAAACAAAAAACAGTAGCATTACAGAGACAACAGCAGAGCATCATGGTGGTAGCCAAAACAAGTACAGAGGTCACCCAATGAGCTAACAGAAGTATCCGTGAGTTGCAGTGCACTGAGGTTGGTGCACTAGAGCTGAGCGAGCTCATGTGAAGAAAATGTCCAGGATTGGGTCCCTTCGGGATATTCCTGATGCAGCTGCAGTCAGGGGTGTCACACCTGCATCATCATCCTCATCATTGTCCCATGTCTCCCACACTGCCTGAGGTCAAACTGTTGCGTGAGCTCTCCACAGCACATAACTAAAACATGAAATGGATGGTGACTCGTGGTGCACTGAGTTAGTGACACCTGGAGTGCTGAGCAGGGTACCAGGCTGATGATGTCATCCATGACTGTTGTGTGGAACTCGGATAGGGTTGGCTGTGATACTCCTCTGACTCTGGCAGTTGTTGGTTGGAGGGTGCCAGTGGCCCACACGTGCAGCACCGCCAGCAGCTTTGTCTGAGGTGGTATGTTAGTTGTCCCCTGTGTTGGTACCATCAGCCTGTAGGCAGTTGGGTCTGTGAGGTTGGTGCGTTTTCTGAGGGTCGCTGTCTTTGTCTGCGCTGCCTCAGTGTTGGCCTGGGGGTTTGGGAGGTGAGGGGTGGTCCTGGGAGTGGTGGCGTTGGGTGTTTTGGCCCTCTTGGGTGTCCGGGTTGCATGATCAATGGCTCCAAGGCATCTGTTGCCCTTCAGGTGCTGCTCTGGACTGGGCTCAGTTTTCTGGTGCAGGCTGTCATCCGACTTTACACCAGGTCAGAGCAGGTGTTAATTTCATGAAGCTAACACACCTTTTTGCTGTTTTGTGGTCTTATCACTGATCTGGCTGGTCATTGAGAATGTTGCGGAGTGGTGTTGTTGCTGCTTTTTGCAAGGGAACGCCTACTCTGCATCTCATTACCGATAGTTGCCAGGGTCATCTGTGGAGATGTTTTTTGCGGCTGCTATCGCAATTAAACTGGTGATAAGCGCTGGACAGGCGAAACCTAAAAAGTTGCCCATTTCCATCATTTAGAAGACGGTGGGCTCATCCCCTTTCAATGACTGAATAAAGTGCGAAAATTTTAAAGGAGAGGAAGACAGCCACATTATCTGATTAACTCAAACATATTTTCTAATTTACTTACCTTATTTCTTTTTTTTAGATTAGTTTGCTATTAAGCTTTACTGTAAATCTAGTTTAACACGTGTGATTTTTTGAAAGCGAATGCACTTTCTCTTATTATCTGAATAATACATGTAAAGCTTTCTCTAAAAATAAATGCATATACTAAAAGAAATGTTTTAAGTTAGCACTCAGAAAATGCGCAATAGAAATACTGACCAGTTGTATTACATCTTTAAAATTAATGATAATAATTGTTACTTTTGTCTTAAACCAGGATTAAAGAGAAACAAGGGTTTTCAAGAAGCATCATTACATTTAACATTGAACCTACTGAATCCTTAGATATTACTTCTTTGTTGCTTCCTGTTTTCTTTTAAGGGATTCATCTCGTAATGTTTTCCATTATTCCTTTCTACCATTTTGTCAATCACCTTAATGAGTTCCCCCACCTGCTCCTCCCTCTCTGCTCCGGTCGCTCGGTTGTTGAAGGCGCAGACCCTGCCCCCACAGCTTCTGACCAGCTCTTTAAGCTTCTCCTCGGATTCACGGACAAAGTTGTTTATATGTTTACTTCCCAGGTCCTCTTTCCGTGTAAACACAATCACCGTGAACTTCAGTGCTTCCTTTCCGAAGAGACAACATATCCTTTGCACGGACTCCCGCTCCTCCGCGGTGAACCGTCCGGCCTGAAGCACCAGGAGGAAGGCATGTGGGCCTGGGTGGGAGAGCTGTGCACACTGCTCTATCGCTGCGGAGACCTCCTCTTCAGGGACTGTATGGGAAAGGAAGGTAGGAGTGTCCACCAGCACCAGAGGCCTTTGCTCCCACACTCCCTCCCCCCTCTTGCAGGCTCTGGTAACTGACACTGCTGAAGCTTTGGACTCAAACTCTCTTTTCCTCAGGATACTGTTTCCAGTGGCACTTTTTCCAGCTCCAGCACTGCCGACAAGGAGTATCCTCAGTTCACCTCTCCCTATGTGACTACCATCTGTGGAAACAAACATTCACAAGTTAGTCCATACAATGCAAAGGAAATATTACTATGAACAACATAAAGCAAGACTCCACAGCCAGATACATAGAGCACATCAATGTACCTGATAAGTGATGACTTACAACATCTTATTTAGTCCACTGTACACATATGCTGAGAGGTTTTAAGTAGAGATACCAAGGAATATGAGCATTTTAATATTCTACCCAGCCTAGTAGCATGCAAATGAATATGCCACACACGGAGCTCTGTACTGGACGCCTGTATTCAACAGAGTGCAACTATTTTCTCAACTCGCATTGCGTCAACTTTAATTAAATACACATAGACACCCTCTTAGCTTATGTCATTCCTATGTGTTATTTGGGGCCAGAGGGTCCCACTGTGCAACTATAAACAAGACACTACATACATGATTTTCTCTAACGTGATTGATTGGATATAAATCTTCAATCAATCAATCAATCAATCAAAGCATTTGTATAGCGCGCTACTCACCAGTAGGGTCTCAAGGCGCTGGGGGAAGGGGGTCCGCTACTGCTCGAACAGCCAGGTCTTGAGTTGCTTCCTGAAGGAGAGGCGGTCTTGGGTTAGGCGGAGGTGGATGGGGAGGGAGTTACACGTCTTGGCAGCCAGGTAGGAGAAGGATCTTCCTCCTGTTGTGACCCTTCGGATGCGGGGAACGGCGGTGAGGGAGAGGCTGATCGATCGGAGCTGGCGGGTGGGTGTGTACAAGGTCAGACGGTCCTTCAGGTATCTTGGGCCTTGGTTGTGGAGCGCTTTGTGTGCGTGGGTGAGGAGTCGGAACGTGATTCTCTTGCTGACGGGGAGCCAGTGCAGGTTTCTCAGGTGTTCGGAGATGTGGCTGTGTCGGGGAATGTCCAGGATGAGGCGTGCTGAGGCGTTCTGGATGCGCTGGAGTCTCTTCTGAAGTTTGGATGTCGTTCCGGCGTAGAGGGTGTTGCCGTAGTTCAGTCGGCTGGTGACGAGGGCCTGGGTGACCGTCTTCCTGGTTTCGGTGGGGATCCACCGGAAGATCTTACGTAGCATGCGGAGGATGTTGAAGCATGACAAGGAGACGGCGTTGACTTGTCTGGTCATGGAGAGGGAGGAGTCCAGGATGAAGCCCAGGTTGCATGCGTGGTCTGTGGGCTTGGGTGCGCTGCCCAGGGCAGGGGGCCACCAGGAGTCGTCCCATGCAGAGGGTGAGGATCCCAGGATGAGGACTTCCGTCTTCTCTGAGTTCAGTTTCAGGCGGCTGTTCATCATCCACTTGTCTACGTCTTTCATCCCTTCGTGTAGGTTAGTTCTGGTGGTGGCGGGGTCAGTGGTGAGGGAGAGGATCAGCTGGGTGTCGTTGGCGTAGGAGATGATGTTGAGGTTGTGTTGGCGTGCGATGGACGCAAGGGGGCTCATGTAGATGTTGAACAGCGTGGGGCTGAGGGATGACACTTGGGGTACGCCTCAGATGACTTCGGTGGCCTTGAATCTGAATGGAGGGAGGCGGACTCTCTGGGTTCTTCCGGAGAGGAAGGAGATGATCCACTCCAGTGCCTTCTCTTGGATTCCGATGTTGCTGGGGCGTTTACTAGGGTGCGGTGGCAGACCGTGTCGAACGCCGCAGAGAGGTCCAGGAGGATGAGGGCCGCTGTTTCTCCGTTGTCAAGCAGGGATCTGATGTCGTCGGTGGCTGCGATGAGGGCGGTCTCGGTGCAGTGGTTGGCCCAGGAGCCAGACTGTGAGTGGTCGAGGGATCCATTCGTCTCGAGGAAGGCGGACAGCTGTCTGTTGACGGTCTTCTCGATGACTTTGGCAGGAAAAGGAAGGAGCGAGATGGGCCGGTAGTTTTTGAGTTCAGTGGGGTCCGCTGATGGTTTCTTCAGTAGGGCACTGAGTTTGGCGTGCTTCCAGCTCTCGGGGAAGGTGGCGGTGACGAAGGAGGCGTTGATGATGTCCCGCAGGTGGGGTGCGATGATGGCGTCGGCCTTGTTGAAGACGTGGTGAGGGCAGGGGTCGGTTGGTGATCCGGAGTGGATGGAGTTCATCGTGCGGATGGTGCCTTCGGTGTTGACCGGGGTCCAGGCTCGGATGGTGGTGGTGGGGGGTGTCGGTGCAGTCGTAGGGTGTGTTGGCTGTGTGCTGAAACTGTTGTGTACGTCTGTGATCTTGCTGTGGAAGAACGAGGCGAGTGAGTTGCAGAGGTCTTGCGAGGGGGTGATGCCGTTGTCTTCGGCGCTGGGGTTTGAGAGCTCTTTGATGATGTTGAAAAGTTCCTTGCAGTTTTGGGTGTTGTTGTCTAGTCGTTCCTTGAATGCGGTTTTCTTGGTGGTGTGGATCAGCTGGTTGTGTTTTCGAGTGGCGAGCTTGAGGGTAGTCATGTTGTCTGTAGTAGGGTCTCTGCGCCAGGCTTTCTCGAGGGCTCGGCAGTTCTTCGTGGAGCTCTTGAGTTCGTCGGTAAACCAGGACGCTTACTTGGTGCCGGGTCCGGCGGGGGGGTCTTCAGTGGGGCGAGGTCGTCTGCGCAGTTGCTGATCCACCTCGTGAGGTTGTTGTTTCTTGGTCGGGGTTCGTTGAGCTGGCTGGAGGGTTCTGGTTCAGGGATGTGGCGAGCTGGTCGGCTGTGATCTTGTTCCAGCTTCTGCGGGGGACATGTTGTGGACGGTGGTGGATCGTGGTCCTTCTGAAGCTGAAGTGGACGCAGCTCTGGTCCGTCCAGTGGAGTCCGGTAGCGTGGCTGAAGGAGAGGTCCTTGTTATGTTATTAAATTGTTATGTTATATTATTAAATTATTTATTGAGCGCCCTATCACTGATTAGTTTCTTGGCGCTGTGATCGACAGTAGTATAGGCCAGGGTGAGTGGTGGAAAGTTAATTAAAATGCTTGTCTGAATAGTCAGGTCTTCAACGCTTTCCGGAAAGATAGGAGATCATGGCAATACCGGATCTCCAAGGGGAAAGTGTTCCACAGGCTTGGGGCAAGTATTGCAAGGTTGCGAGAAGGAACATATCTGGTGATTAATTGGTTGATGAATTTAGGTTTTTTTGCTGTGCAGGGACTTAAAGATCATGCAACCTGCTTTAAAAGCACAGCGTTGCATGACCGGAAGCCAGTGCAGTTTGATGAGAAGGGGAGTAGCTGCATGCCACCTTGGTTGCTTTAGAATCAGCCTTGCGGCATACTTCTGAACCATGTGGAGACGCTTGAGTAGATAGTTGGGAAGACCCAAGTATATGGCATTCGCGTAATACAGATGGGACAGAACACTGGCGATCACAACCTGGGTGACTGCTTCCGACGTTAATAATCGTCGGACTTTCCGAATTTTTTTTAGCTGAAAAAAGCATTTGGAAACCACCTGGCCCACTTGTGCTTTTAATGAGAGATCGCTATCCACAATGACTCCAAACGTTTTGGCCGATGGTGAGGGTGACAGAGCTTGACCCAGATCTGATTGCCAATAGTGGGGGCCCCAGTACTTAGCGCAGTCCCCAGTCAATACCAATTCGATTTTACCTGGATTTAATTTCAGCTGGTTTTGGTCCATCCAGGATTTAATAAACCTCATGGTTGACTGGAAATGGAGTTTTCAGAGTTATCGATGGTAAAGAGTAGCTGTAAGTCGTCAGCATAATTAAAGACTCTCACCTGTTTGTCTTTGAGGGTTTGAATGAGAGGGAGTATATATATGTTAAAAAGGTGAGGAGACAGGGAGGAGCCCAATGGCACACCACATGTGATGGGCGGTTTAACACCGGTTAGGTCTCCCAGGTGGACCGCTTGACAGCGGTTCTCCAAGAAGGACCTCAGCCAGCAAGCCGCTGTGTCTCGTATGCCGGCCCGTCCGACACGGTCGATCAGAATGTTGTGATCGACCGTGTCGAACGCGGCCGACAGGTCTAGGAGCACCAGGGCCTGGGGGGAACGTCTATCGGCATAGTCTCGCAGTGTGTCCAAAACTGTGGTGACCACTGCCTCTGTTGAATTTGCTGGCCGGAATCCAGCCTGGTGGAGGTCAAAACAAGAGGACTCCTCAAGAAAATTAGAGAGGCATTTCGCCACGTGTGCCTCAAGGACTTTTGCCAAGTAAGGCAATAAGGAGATGGGCCGGTAGTTCGCCTTACCGGCTGGGTCAGCCCCAGGTTTTTTCAAAAGAGGTATGACCGTGGTGGCTTCTTTAAAGGCAGATGGTACTATGCCCGAGGTGAGGGAGTCGTTTAAAAGTGCAAGGGCAGGGGCCGAGTAGGTGGAAAAACACTATTTTAGGATGCGGGTGGGGCAAATATCCACTGGGGAACCGGATTTGACTCTTGTCGTAAGTTCCAACAGCTGGACCTGAGTTATGGGCTGAACATTTGTAAGGGTGGCAGTACTGGTCTTGATTGCCATACCAGTCGTGATTGGGCTCACAGGTTGAGGAATGCTGGTTTTAATGTCTGCAATTTTGCCGTCCTTGCTGGTGGAGAAGACGGGGTCAAGCGTGTGGCCGGAGTAGTGGGTGGGGGTGGTCACCAGTTACTTGAGTCCGAGGTTGGCGAGGTTGTCCATCAGGGTGGTGGTGTTGCGGTCATTGTTGTTCTCCAGGTGGAAGTTGAGGTCCCCGAGGAGGATCTAGTCAGCGGAGGGGAGGGCTTGCGGGCTGATGAAATTGGCGATGTCTTCGCTGAATTGTGTGCATGGTCCCGGGGGTCAGTAGATGAGGGTGCCTCTGAGGGTGGTCTTGGGGTCGGTGTGTATCTGGAAGTGCAGGTGTTCTGCCGCTGTGAGGGTGTCGTCGGAGTCGGTCGTGATGCGGATGGTGTTCTTGTGGACGATGGCGATGCCTCCTCCTGTCTGGTTGACGCGGTCCTTCCAGGTGATCTTGTATCCGTCCGGGATGGCGATGGGGATGTTGGGCGCCGAGGAGGCGTTCATCCATGTTTCTGTGAGAAAGGTGACGTCTGGAGATGTGGTGTCGAGGAGGTTCCAGAGTTCCACGGCGTGTCTGTGGATGGAGCGGGTGTTGAGCAGGATGCACTTCAGGTGGTTGCTGCTGGTGCTCGTCTTGGCGGATGCGGTGCAGGTCCGGATGCAGGAGAACTTGCAGGATTGGCAGGTGAAGGGTCCGTGGGTACGTCCTGGGGTGGCTCGGTGTCAGCCGGGGGTCCGACCGGTGTTGAGTGCGTTGAGGATGGCGGCGTCGTAAGTCCTGCGGGAGGCATGGCATCTGCGGGGACCAGGATTCCTGGCGCTGGGCGCGATCCAGGCATGGACGGGCGCAGACGGGCTTGCCTTTGGCCCGCCTTTGGCGCACAATCGGCGCACCTGCTGTGGCCGAGCACTGCGCGTACGCGTGGACTCTGCCATAAATGGCATAGTGGGGGGGGGGGGCTGAGTGGGAGGGAGGAGCAGCTGGGAGGCGGGAGCGGGGTGGCATGGGGAGGGGAGGGGAGGGGATAAGGTAGAGAAGGCAAGAGGGGGGCGGGTCTGCACGGGAGCAGTGGCAGGGAGCGGGGAGGGCGGGAAGACGGCGAAAGGTGGCGAAGCGGCAAGCACAGGTAGCGGGCAGAGAAGGGCGAGAAGACGGCGAAGGTGAACAAGAGCAGGAACTAGGGAAGCGGCAGGCACAGGTAGCGGGCAGAGAAGGGCGAGGAGACAGCGAAGGTGAACAGGAGCAGGAACCTGAGGAGCAGCAAGCACAGGTAGCAGGCAGAGAAGGGCGAGGAGACGGCGAAGGTGAACAGGAGCAGGAACCAGAGGAGCAGCAAGCACAGGTAGCGGGCAGAAACGGCAGGCAGGGACACCGGGCACCCTCAAGGAGAGCTGTGCGGCGGGTGGAGCGACCGTCACCGACCAGAGTCAGGTCAGGTCACAGCTCCCCGTCGCGCTATCAATCCTTAAGTATCCGGGGGGGGAGGAGCAGCTGGAAGGCGGGAGCAGGGTGGCGTGGGGAGGAGAGGGGATCAGGTAGAGAAGACAAGAGGCGGGGCGGGTCCGCAGGGGAGCAGCGGTAGGGAGCAGGGAGGGCCGGAAGACGGCGAAAGGTGGCGAAGCGGCAAGCACAGGTAGCGGGTAGAGAAGGGCGAGAAGACGGCGAAGGTGAACAAGAGCAGGAACTAGGGAAGCGGCAGGCACAGGTAGCGGGCAGAGAAGGGCGAGGAGACGGCAAAGGTGAACAGGAGCAGGAACGTGAGGAGCAGCAAGCACAGGTAACGGGCAGAGAAGGGCGAGGAGACGGCTAAGGTGAACAGGAGCAGGAACCAGAGGAGCAGCAAGCACAGGTAGCGGGCAGAAACGGCAGGCAGGGACACCGGGCACCCTCAAGGAGAATCTTAATCATTAAAACAAGCATGATCCTTTTTTTACTATGTTAGACATCCCTGATTTAAAGCTTGCAGAATGCAACATTGCTGAAATTTTCACTAGTGTAAAACATATGCTAATGCTAGATTTTGTGAAGGACAGGTTTATCATAGCAATGTATTCTAACATCACACAAAAATGTTTTGGGCGCAAAAATATTTTCAGATTAATGATGTAAGCCATATCCAAATATGGCTCAAATTAGGCACACCCTCTCTGTTTGCAGTACAGAACTGAAGTACCTTGTGGGCCCAGGCAGAGACCAGGGAGTGAACTTGATTACACTTCAGAATGTGCTGACTGACATGTCAATGAGAGTAAAGCAACGACTTCCAACTGCAACTCCGCCCTAAATCCAGGCTCATCCCACTGAATGTCTGGAGCTCTTCCTCAGTGAAGAGACTTCTTGGAGTTGACCAGGGCTAGCACTGACAAGGAGACTCGTAAGATGTCGAGAGGAAAAAGCTCCAGAATGATGACTAAGGTGCTGGTTATGGTAGTCCTTAGGACCCCCGTAGCTATGGTGGTAGTGGGGGCACCCCACACCAGCAGTCCGACTGCCCTATTACGGCCTTATTTCTGCTCAATAAGTTTGGCAGTATGAACCCCAAAGGACCGCTGCCATGGGAAGTGTGAAAGTGAGGGAACTAAGGGGGCCAACTGGGCCCCATGGTGCCTCTGTTCATGGGGGTGCATGCAGGGGGGAACGTAGTGTGCCCCCAGTCTTTCTGGACCCCCTGTTCCTGCACTGCCTGGACTTCTCAGTCCATGCCATGCAGCAACTTGCATTGGGGTTCCCATTGTGGTGCCTTGCTAAGGCCCACATATGAGCTTTAGCTCTGCACCTGCATGGGTCAGCCTCTGCAGGACCACTTCCCAGATTTTAACACATAATCTTTTTGTGTTTTATCTAGGACCCTGATCAATATTGTGCCCTCATGCCCCTATACGGCTATAATCAATACATATCCCTATAATGGCATAACAATCAGAGCCATATTTCAGTAACTCGCCTCTGCAGTTCATGACAGTTCATGACACAGCAGAAGCCACTTCCTTAGATTCCTAGATAGCATACCGAGTTCTTTCGACATACCAAACCCCCAGCAACCTAGAAAAGCCCCGCTAGCTTTGTTTTGATTAGTAATAGAACTCCTGCGAGCACTGTAAGAACGACCAGTTCTTAGTGACATCTTTATTGACATCTTATGTCCAAAAACTTACGTCAAACTCGGCACCTTTCAGGTATAAATATACCAATGTTCCCTTAAGCAAGCACACGGTGGTGGTGAATACAGGAGCAGAACAGCTGTCCCCTTGCAGAGCCCAGCAGATGCGAGAAGCCCACGGACGCTGCCCCTCCTTGACGCGCTGAGAAAGACGCTGTGTTTTCTCCTACCGAGAAAATCCAGCTCCGGCGTTTCCAGCCTACCCTTGTGGGTGACTGGGATATCGGGTCTTGAGAGGAGATACCAGACCTCCCGCCTTCTATTCCAGAGGTACGGTGCTGACTAAACCCTTAGAGAGAATTCTTGAAACAAACTCTTGGCAAAACCAACTTAACTTAAACTGCTACTTACTCCCTCCCATGTATTAGGCTTAGGTCAGGTACACCGGGGTAGGCGTAGTTAGAAGCACCAGTTGAGGTCGTTAGCTAATGTATATATGAATGTATATATTTTATTCATTTTAACTATCTCATGGCTAAGAAACCATATCAATGCTTTTGCAGTATTATTTCGTAATACTCCTTTTACTGTACGCACTTTTCATAATAACAAGTCTTGCAATTGTGGCAATTCATTTTTCTTGCATGAGAAGGAGGACTGCTCAATAAATAATATCTTTTATTGAAAACGCCCGACTCTCTATTCTCTGCATCCTGGTGAAAGTAAATCTGCACAACTGACTGAGTGAAATAGCTGTCTATTGTTTCACACGACTCTAGAGATTGACTCTTATTCTGAGCAGCAAAGTTGTCATGTTTATGCGGTTTTCGGAAGCTGAATCCCTTTTTGTCTGAGCCAGGGAAGTTGATCACTTCCTATTCAGTCAAGAAAGTTTCCAGTGACCTCTGAGCTAGCTGGCGCAAAACTAAATTAAGTCTAACATAGTCAGTAGAGACCTAGAAGACCGCAGTCCTACGTCTACACTGCTGTTTATGTTATTCTAATGCGCATGGCCTATAGGGAAAATAGGAACTACACTACATGGCGCCCAACGTTTGGTAAGGCGATAAAACTAACGCAAGACGTTAGAGTAACTCAGTCGTGCTTTTTCACACAGACCCTTTCTCCCGTAAATACTCCAATAGACATCTGGAGTTGGTGAAAGGTTAAAATCCGCCGGAACTTAGTAGGAAGAGATTCCTATGTAGAGTTTCTGGTTTAGTCAACACTGAAGGATACAGTGTTCCAAAATATTGTGCACCTAATCTTTGTTTCCTTGGAAACCTGCTCTGCAAACCTTCATTAAAACAATGTCAGAAAATGGCAATAACAACGGAACCAATGAAGTCGCAGTAGACGCAAATCAACAGGGTCCCGATGTTACAGGGATTAATGAACCGGGTGCTATTATCATCCCGGCAAACATAAGAAAATCTATAACTTCAAAACTTATAGAAAACGGACTGACATCACGAGGTGGTACAGTCATTGTCGTGATAGAGGCACACAAATATCGGCAGACAGAGGTATTCTATTCTTGGATAAACTTTCCAGCGGCAAACGCTACAACACATGAGTTCCACTATTACAAAATAGAGGAACCACCGGAAGAGTATGCTCCTTTCGAGGAGATTGACATACCATTAAAATACCAAGAGCACCTGCTCTGGTTTAAAGGCGCCCTAAAACATAATGATCACATTACCAGGCTCGGTCCACTAGGTAGACCAGGAGCAACGTGGCCGGTTCTAGCCAGCTACACACCACATCCAGACATCGAAAAAATGTCAAGAGAAGAACTTTTAGCACAGCTAAAATTATTAATTAAAATACACAGACAGTTAGTCCAATATGTAATGTGGACTGCAACAGTCCAAACAGCTGTTAATATTCCACAGCTGACCACTCATCAGGGGAACACAAATAAAATTACACCACAAAACATACAATCATGTCTTGGAAAAAATCCTGCAAAACGGGAACAAATTCCTTTCTGGTTAGCACAGAAAATTACTCAAATAGAGGCAGTATTCCTGAATACTACCCATATTGAGAAACACAGAATTCTGACTATCTGCCTTCCAATGGGGGTTGCACCACATGTGGAGGACTGTGACACTTGGGGTACTGTCTTTGCTTCCATTTACACAAAAACACATGGTGTTCCGTCCATGGCGGTAATACCGGATGTGCTAAAACAAATTCAGAATGAATACGGTCCAGAACCTGCTTTAACTCTTGGTATGAAATTACTGAAAGACTTCAAGCAGGTCTCGGCTATATTACTAGCCAACATAAAAGGAGAAGCAGCATATGTGGCGATCCGCCAGAAATTGAAAGAAACAGATATAACAGATCAACCAATTGAGCTTGCCAGAGTTATAGAAAAATGCTATGAAGAATTAGGTAGAGATAGTTTGGGCGGGAAACCTGTAAAACCCCAACTACTCGAAAATCCTGAAAAATTATTTATTAAAAATAATCTAAACACTCCTAAAAAGAGCTGGGATGGAAATAAACAGTCCACTCCCAAAGAAAAAGTTTTCCAGTCCAGAGGAAGGTCTCCTCGGCGGAGGGAAAGAACTCCGACTCGAGAACACCAGTCTCCCCAGAGCGAACACTCTGAGAAAAGATATAACCTTAGAAATAGGGATATCTTGAAAAAGCCTGATAGATATCAATGTATTGATACACGTCCCTCTAGATCTTTTTCGCAGAAATCAGAAAGAAGAGGACGGTCAGATCCAAGGGAAGAGCACACCAGGTCCAAAGACAAGGAACCTGCTCAAAGTAAAAAATTACAATTCCCAAGGAAGAAGGTAGCCAGTATTAGAGTAATCGAGCATGCCGAGAATACTGAGGACACAGCTGAAAAATGGAGAGTGGGCACAGACAATGCTAGACAGTGCAGCAGAAATCAGCATAGCTCACAAGATCCTGATGAGTCATCTGGAGACAGTGGACACGAATGAATACATTCAAGTAGAAACTGCAAATACCAGAGTTAGCGAACCTCATAAGATATAGGAAATAACACTGCGTATAGAGGGAGATAAGACTAGAAAAATAAGGGGTCTATTTTGGGATAACCTCTCAAAAGGCTATGACATCCTGTTAGCCGAGAAAGATTGGCCCCTAGAGTTTGTCAGGGAGTGCCCTCATGTCGAAGAAATGATTATGCCTGCCTTCTCAAATCACATTCCAATTCACACTAAATATATATATGCAAGGAAATGGGCAGTAGGTTAAGCACCTGCATTATATAAGAATCATGTAGGATGGGATGAGGACTCTCCTCCTCACAAAATCCAGTTAAAAAGTCAACCGACTGCACAAAGGCAGTACCCAATTAAGCAAGAAGCTAAAAAACAGGTCAGGGAGATTTTAGATCAACTTGAATACCAAGGGGTAATTGAAACATGCACCTCTCAAATGAACAATCCTTTGTTTCCTGTCTCCAAACCGGACGATTCGTATTGTCTAGTCTTGGACTACAAACACCTTAACTCATGTTGCAAAACATTTGCGGTACAAAATTCGCACAGTGCGGCACTAATGAATAACATAGTTCGCAAAAAATACAAAACAACATTAGACATATCTAATGGGTTCTTTTGCCAAAGTATTGCACCCGAAAGCAGGTACTTGACCGCTTTCTCAATAATGGGGTCACAGAAAAATTTCTGTAGGCTCCCACAGGGATTCAAGAATAAGCATGGGCAAATTTTGCGAATTCGCGATCCGTGAATTTGCGGATTTGCGAATTCGCGATTCGCAAAATTCGCGAATTTGTGCGAATTTGTGTATTTTTTTTTTAACGTGTTGGCGGGGTTTTTTGCGTGTTCGCGGGTGTTTTGCGTGTTCGTGGGGATTTTTGCGTCTTCGTGAGCCGCTTGCATAGCGAAGTTACCCATGCAGTCGTTTATGGGAGACGGAGAGATAGATAGATAGATAGATAGATAGATAGATAGATAGATAGATAGATAGATAGATAGATAGATAGAAAGAGAGGGAAAGAGAGAGGGAGAGAGAGAACGAGAGAAAGAAAGAGAGGCCGTATCTCTGAGGGGCCAGATTCCAGAGTTGCCCCTACAGAACATACAGCTTTTTATTTTTAGTAAAATGCATATGAAAATTGTGCTGTAAAGGTCTCTTTTAGTTTAACCCCTCCTGACAACTCAAAATGGGTGTATTTGCCATCCTCTCCCTTCTTCCTGTTTTTTATATCTGTAAGTGCTTCCTGATGAGGTTTAATTCCTTGGACAGGTGCCTCATTGCCTACTTGTAACTATTCTCTGACCCTGCTTCAAGGGTCAGAGCAGGGTCAGAGAATAGCTGCAAGTAGGCAACGAGGCGCCAGGAAGCAATTAGCAGCAGGTGTCCAAGTTGAAGTTAATTTGTTTGTAACCCTTTTGTAAAAGGTTACAAAGAAATTAGGTTCAACTTTTGCACCTGCTGCTGTAACCCTTGCTTTGCTGAAAATTCGTCCCCGCTGATTCGCGGATTTTACCACGATTTCGCGAGATTCGCGGATCGCTAAATCACGGAAAATCCACAAATTCGCCCGCGAAACAGATTTTACGGCCACCCTTATTCAAGAACACCCCAGGACCATTCTCAGCCAGAGTAACAGAGTTACTACAAATATATGATGATGAGGCATCATCTTATGTCAATGACATCTATCTCACAGACAAAGACTTGGATACTCACTTGAAAAGGGTGAACACCATAATACTTGGGTTCGCAGCAGAGGGTTACAAATTCAACTTTAAAAAGTCAAAAATTGCCCATCTAACAGTCTTATTCTTAGGATACGAATTATCAAGTGAAGGAAAAAGCCTAGCGGACAACTTCTTAGAGAAGTGCGCTGTACTCCAAGCACCGAGAACGCTGAAGAACTTACAATCGATTCTAGGCTTCTTGAATTTCAGAAGAACTTACATTCTAAACTACGCAGAGAGGATTAAATCTCTCTACGAATTAATTAAACCTGATTTTAAACCTATCAACTGGACTCAAAAACACACAGAAATTTTTAGATCACTGCAAACAGACATGTTAGCTAAAACAAAATTAGAAACACGTGACACTACACGCAACCTTGTAATCCGGGTCATCCCAGGAAGATGCGGATTCACGTACCTGACCTCTAATGAGGGAGAAACGGTACCAATAGCTTACAAATCACATTTGTACACACAAGCAGAAAAAACATTCAGTCTCACAGAAAATACTCTAAAGGCAGTGCAAACTGCTATAGCGAAAGAACGAGCCCTAGCACAAGGCAAAAGAATCACTGTTCTCACAGCAGAATCAGCCTTCGAGGCACTATTCAGCCCAGTAAACCTGCCTACAGTGTCACTAAATCCAAAATAGATACAGTGGGAAAACTCTCTTGCTGCAGAAGACGTGAAATACTATTTCGCCCCGCACATGAAAAAACTGAATGACTTAAAATATGAAAAAGAATATCCTCTGCTAATCGAAATTCTCCCTCTAGAACAGTACTCCCGTATCATATATACAGACGGATCGGCACAACCCGCAGTTGGGGGTAAACAAGCTTACAGTGCTGCGTGCGCGATTGTTAAAGGTCGTTGGCACAAAGGAAAATTTAGACCAATGGTCACTAAGACGCAATCTCTAGGAGATTGTACAGCTCAGCGAGATGAAATCAGATCCTTAAAGATGGGGCTGGAAAATGTCGAACGTGAATTCCCGACACTAATCGTGTGCGATTCGCATTTTTGCGTCAATTCTCACAATAATGATTTGCAGAACTGGGTTCAAAATGATTACAAAGTTGACACAGGTGCCACAATCAAGCATAAAAAATGCTCTGGAAGCAGGTAGTTCTTTTTCAGAAAGAATTACAGAGGACTCACGTGATACACACTCTGAGTCATCAACGTGATGGCGTTCACGTTGCAGGGAATTCATTGGCTAATTCAGCCACAGCGGAAGCAACTAAACCGGCTTCCGTAGCCACAAAAAAGCGTTCAGAAAAATACATACACAGGGAAACCATGCTGGCGGTAAAAACGTCTTCAAAAGGCAACTGTGCAGCACTACCTGTGAACGATCCACTCAATTATACGTACGTAATTGATGCAAACTCCATGCCTTTTGCTCGAATCCCTGGAGTGGGGGATAGGGTAATTCCAAACACGAATCGGAGAAAGTTATTAATAGCAGACGCACACATGGGTGAAGGACCAAGGCACAAACAGATGAAGGAATCTCTGACTGAATTACAATCAGTATACTGGTGGCCGGGGATGAGCCTGCACCATTATAAATTTGTAAAGAACTGTCCAGACTGCGACAGAGACCGCAGTAACGAGTCAAGCGGAGTAATGCCATGGCTATTTATGAAGGTAGCATAGAGCTATCTACACATGCAATCCAGCGTCCTATTAATTGTTTAAGACTACATTCACTTAAAAATGTGTCCCCAGCGCTCGGCTGACGCCAGAACTGTTATAGAAGATTTGCGAGTCTTTATCCTCACATACCCAATTGCCATGCTTCATTCTGACCAGGGTCCTGCTTTTAGCTCTCGAGCTTATAAGGAGGCCATGACCAGCATGGGCATTGGATTGCGATTCTCTTGTCCCTTCCATCCTGAGGGAAATGGGGTAGTGGAAAGAAAAAACCGAGACATAAAGCAATCTATAACGTCAAAGGTATTAGGTTCGGGTGATGGGTGGGTCAAGCATTTAATAAGTGTCCAACGTAGTCTTAACAACTTGCCAAGAAATTCTCTAAACGGTTTCAGCCCGTACAAACTATTGTTCGGAACTAGAATGCATGTTCAGGACTTAGATAGTCTTGCTTCAGTGGTAGAAGATAAGAATAAAGACGTTGACATCAAAGTTCGTTTGGCTGTTTTACAGTACTTAAATGAAACAAGAAAAGCCCTGAGCAACATAAAGTTAAAAGAACAGCAAACCACCACTGAAGAAACACCACCTGTCCCAGCAAGACCTGTCTGGATTCCAAAGATTGCGGATCTGGTCAGAGAGAAAATAGCGGTGAAGAAGGAATTTGGGCCTTCTTACAGAAAAGCAGTACCTGTCTTAGCAATCAACGGAACAAGATCAGCAGTAACTTGATTCCCAGTCCTGAGGCGGAAGCCGGGATCTGGTGGTACGCTATAATTGACAATTGATTTTAAAAATTGTGTGTGTTTATTGCATTGTGACTTGTTTTTAAAAATTTGAAAGCCTACCTGACCTCTTTTGGGAGGATATTCCACTGCCCATACACCACTCAGCTGCCTAAACGCTGCAGCGGTAATTTGTTTGTTTAGCGGCCGCCATCGCCGGCGTGCTCGCTAACCACGCCCCCTTGAGGCCACGCCCCCTTGAGGCCACGCCCCCGCCCTGTTAAAAGGCGCTGATACACGAGCGACCTTAGAAACTTGATTCCCAGTCCTGAGGCGGAAGCCGGGATCTGGTGGTACGCTATAATTGACAATTGATTTTAAAAATTGTGTGTGTTTATTGCATTGTGACTTGTTTTTAAAAATTTGAAAGCCTACCTGACCTCTTTTGGGAGGATATTCCACTGCCCATACACCACTCAGCTGACTAAACGCTGCAGCGGTAATTGTTTGTTTAGCGGCCGCCATCGCCGGCGTGCTCGCTAACCACGCCCCATTGAGGCCACGCCCCCTTGAGGCCACGCCCCCCACCCTGTTAAAAGTCGCTGATACACGAGCGACCTTAGAAACTTGATTCCCAGTCCTGAGGCGGAAGCCGGGATCTGGTGGTACGCTATAATTGACAATTGATTTTAAAAATTGTGTGTGTTTATTGCATTGTGACTTGTTTTTAAAAATTTGAAAGCCTACCTGACCTCTTTTGGGAGGATATTCCACTGCCCATACACCACTCAGCTGACTAAACGCTGCAGCGGTAATTGTTTGTTTAGCGGCCGCCATCGCCGGCGTGCTCGCTAACCACGCCCCCTTGAGGCCACGCCCCCCCCCCTTTTTCATCTCTTATCATGTGCCTAGACAGGAAGCGCAGCGGACGAGCGCAGCGGGAGCGCCGTTTGCGCGCCGAAGGCGCGCCTAAGGCAAGCCCGTCTGCGCCCGTCCGCGCCCCGGCAGTGCCCAGGGCCAGGAACCCTACTGATTCAACACTGCATGGAACTACTCCCCCTATCACTTACAACTCAGACGAATTGAGAGCTCTAAATCACAACCTCTTATGTAATGAAGCCCACTGGGATGTCTCAGACTCCATCTCACGAATCTGTCCTAACTGCTCCTTCAAATTTAGCCACCTTAATCCCTCCTTCCCCCAGCTTACCACAGCGGATGACCCACCTATTCAGGCTGCCCTTATCAATGCACGCTCCCTATCAAAACACTCAGAGGAAGTATATGAATTCATCATTGTGAGGTAATATAAATTTTATGGTCAAGTTATGTTCCCTAGCGCGTACCCCACCGACTCCATGTACGAGTTAAAGTGCATGTAACTTCCCTCCTGTACCAGCTATGAAGACGCAAATACATTTGCGTCCAACGTTAACATGTCCTCTTTCAGACCCACCATGAATGGGTTGAATGGTCCGTTCCTAAGTATGCTATGCCAACGTCTTTTTGTAGTGTACTCCTACGTTTTTCAGCCCTGGCTGAAGTAGGCCCTGAATCTCTGCCACCGAGCCTCTTTTCTGGCTTCTGACTCCGAGAAATCTCTGCCCAGGCAGCCCCCGTACCCGTGAACTCTGACTTACTTCTAGCGCGGCCCTCCGTGCTCAGCTCAGCCTGCTGCCTGCCAAGATTGACTATAACCTTCGAGTTATCTGTTTCCCTCCCCGAAAATACATTCCTTTCTGCTAGCTTTAGTAAACATCCTTCCTCAGCTACAGGGCTAAAGGGCCGACCTGTCTCTGTGCAAGTAATTCATAGCTCCGTTGCCATGCTTCCATGGAAGGCCCCATGCCCCCACGCTTCTCATACAGACACTCAGGCGCTTATACACGCACTCACAGCAAGTATAGAATAGCTTCTGCTCTAGAGACCTTTCTACCCAGATAGCTTAGTTCCTAAACATCAGATATCAGATATGATAGAAGCACAAGTTGATCTGACATGCCAGACTTCTGTCTCTTTCCGTCAGTGTAAATGTCAAGTCCCCTGCACCCCTCCAATCACACGTCATGCAGCTGCGCGCGCATCCAAGCTTCCGATTTCTGCTGACATTGCCACATTTTCCGTTAGTGCCACCCCTTTGTGACACCTATCAGTGACGTTTCCAGAACACTCCTCTAGTTCACGCCTCTTGATTACGCACATGCACCACGTGTATATTGTTATCTTGTCTTCTCTCAGCTGTTACGCCTCTTGCACTGTTACTTATGGAATGAAATAAGTATATAAGCTATGTACTGTTAATAAAATGTAGCGCGCTCACTCTATCCCTTCTGACACCCTGTGTGGTGGTCAGAACATGATATCTTGGCCATGACCATTCCTTTTTAAGGAATAAAACCCCTTAGAAACTCTAACACCACGGACTCTGTCTTTTTTCATCCGATTTGAGTTATTATTGATTAAGTACTTACCTGCATAGAAATTAAGAGAGTAAATTAATTATTTACGTCATTTTGGCGCCCGAATAGGGACCCCTCCCCCACCTCACGCGCCGGTTGGCGCGTTGCATACTGTGTCCCCTGCCGTCAGTTAGATGGAACACACGTGTACTGGCAGGATTTCCTGCATCTCCCTCTGACCCACGGAGGTGACGAAGACTGCAACCAGTGCCCAGACGAGGCGGTGAGGAGTGCGGAGGATCCCGACCAGAGCCCAGCCGAAAGAAGCAAGGTCCGAGGTGTGAAGAGGCCCACCAGTTTTCCGAAGTTTTCCGAAGTTTTCCGAAGTTTTTCCGAAGTTTTCCGAAGTTCCGAGTCGAGTCCAGTCGAGTTTTCCGAGGCCTTCTGTTTTCCGTGCTTCCCGGTGAGTACCATTGCTGGGTCGTATCTAGACGGGTTTGGGTACGCAAGTCCGGTCTGCACTGTTTTTAGGCAGTGTATCTGTACTGTTTAGCAGTATATCTAGTATTCCGAATTTCTGAAATTCTGCACTGTTACAACAGTGTATCTGTACTGTTGAACAGTACATCTAGTATAGAGGGGTAGTCATCTATGTTTTAAATGTTTTTGTAATTAATGTCGTGGTATGAATGTGATTGTTTTTGTGCATTATTGTGTTTTCTTGTATAAATAGTTACAGTCGAAATTAAGTATCAAGGATCGAGCATTTCAGTATCAAGTAGGCGCAATGCCGTTTTTCAACAAGTTAAAGCAGATAGGAACTAGGAAAGGGATGTTAGAGGAAGAAATTCCAATCCCCCCTAGGGACACTCCAGGTAATTTTATGTATAATAAGCATGGCATAGACGCCATCCTGTATCTAGAGTTATGGACCGATTATATCAAGCACCTAGAGGAAAGATACCGATGGCCAGTTAACGGAACATGGGATGCCGAGTGCATCATAAAGGTAGAAGAAGTATTACGGAAAAAGAAAGCCAGACAATCTCAGAAAGACGCCATAGAATTTTGGCGTAAGGAATCACATAAACGTGCTGAAAGAGCACTCCGTAGAGAAGACAGACTTAAAGAATCAGAAAAGGCTCAAGAAAACGAATTAGTTACTGAAGGAATTCGAGTAAAATCAGAACAAATAGATCGCATCCGAAATAGCCAAGTGAACAACATGTATCTTTTGGCCGAAGGTACCCCTGACGCCATTTCAGAAATACCAAAAAATTTGCCGTCACCATTAGTTCCAACTAAAGTAATGCATAAGACTACTAAAGACATATTCCTAAATTCATACTTAGACGATGTAGCACCAGCTTACACCAATCTGCCTGTTCGTGCCCTGCCTACAGACAGGGACGGGGGTGGCACTCCACCCCCAGGTCACGTTCCGCCGGTACCGCAACAGACTTCCCCTGTTCCGCCAGCCCCGCCACTTCCCGTACTCAAAACTGACCTACCGAAACCACGTTTGCCTGATCCACCTAAACGACAAGTTCACGTTCAGATACAGACTCCCCAGGGAGGTAATGTACAAGCTTCCGCTCCAGGAGGTGCGACCGCGGGCCCTCAGACCCCGCCACCAACTCACAGATTCAATCTCAAAGATATGCAGAGTCCTCTCACGTACAGGTCTCCCCACTCCTCTAATTCATCCCGCCTTGACACATTAAAAGAAAACATGTCAGTTTGCAGATATGATCCAGTACCCGGAAAAGACGATTTAATGATATTGGCATCATTACGGTTAAGATCTGCTACTGATAGTTTGTTATGCTATGCAGGAATGAAGGATCGTCTAGACAGAATATATGAGTTCGTTCAGACAGGAAAGGACTCTGACAGTATTAAGGATGCCATGGAGAAACAGAAAGTTGGCATGCAAGCACTGATACTACGATTTTTCATAAATTGTCTAATAAGAGAACGAGACAGGCCCGGAACAGATCAGAGTGAATTAGACGCATTGAACAAGTGGGGTCAAAATATAGCTGATGGAAGACATGACAGACAAAATTGCATAGACTCTATGTACAAGAAGATTAAGAAAGCAGTAATAGCAGTACACCAGAAAGAGAAAGAAAAGGCTTCCTCCGAGGAGGAAGAAGTACCGGAAGAATCCGAAAGAAATATAGGAACAATAGCATATGTAGGTAAGGGAACTTACCTTAGGAAGGGTATCCGTCCGGAGAGCAAGAGAGTTTTCTTCTCTGCCTTAACAAATCCGAATTCTGCTGAGCATCAGTTCCAGGAAACTGATAAAAGGCTTCGAGATCGAGTTGGGTACCATGTACTCAATTCTATGGATGAACAAGAACTAGCCCGATCAGCTGTATCATGGGCCGAAAACGCAGACATATATAATGATGATACCGTAGCACAGACATTTCTGAACCTCTCCCCTGACGAACAGAAATTAGCAGGTGTATACATGCAAGTTTCACAGCAGATGTACCAGTATGCCCAGTCTGCTTACCCTGAATATTCCCGATATACATGAAACAGCCTAGAGAGGGAAGGTGGCTTGCCTCTTATTGAGATTCCTGTAGATCAAGAAGGTCCTTATGTACACAGTCAAGTATTGGGAAAAGACAGAAAGTTTTTAATTGACACAGGGGCAAGTCGCACTACAATAAGTCATGATGAAGTTCCAGGGGCACCCCTCTCAGGCTCACAGAATGTTTCCCTGGGTTTTTCAGGACAGCCTATTGTAAATGAAGTATCAGAACCAGTTCCCCTGGCTGTGGGTCCATTATCACGCGTTACAGACCTGTTACTCACGAAATCATGTCCAGAAAATCTGTTAGGAATTAAAACATTGAAGGCTC
This sequence comes from Lissotriton vulgaris, assembly GCF_964263255.1. Lineage (NCBI taxonomy): Eukaryota > Metazoa > Chordata > Amphibia > Caudata > Salamandridae > Lissotriton > Lissotriton vulgaris. The sequence goes on along the minus strand of NC_141692.1, from coordinate 1,771,754 downwards.
TAGGAGCTATAATCTGCTGTTCCCCGGAGGGAGTTAGACTCTTTCTGCGGGATTTCAAGGGCCATTACGTTTTGCGTGAGTTTGATGTCAGATTAAAAAATGTCAGCAAATCAAAACGGAGAGAGAGGACTAGATAAGCCAGTCCGAATCCCCAATTTAATATGTAAATATCAAAAAAGGACTAGCTAGGTTGTGTTTTACCAGTGGAGACTCAGTACGTATGACGGCAAACCATTTGGTTTGGTTGTTAAGCCCTCACCCACCGACCTAGTCGGTGGCATGCTTCATCATCGGGCCCACCACAGTAACGCCGAATGCGTCCCGGGTGTGCTTCGACTCCAGATTACTGAGGAGCTGGTATACTTCTCTGAGTGTGCTGTGAGGGGGTGTATAAAAATGTGATTTAAAAGCTATGCTGTAGGTCCCAGTGCCCGAGGGTATATAGAACTTTAATAGCTGGGCCCACGCTAGCGTATAAAAAGGCAAGCGGACGCGATGGAGCGGGTTATGAACTCCCGCGTCCTATGTGGTCGACATGTTTCAGCCAGGCCTTTTCTATATAAAACTGGCTTTCCTCAGGACCAATGAGAGTGTGGGTGAAAAAAATATTATTAAGTGAAGTGTTTAAAAATGTGTCGCACACGCTAAGGTGCTATACGTGTTCCATGAACCAGTAGTCCTGCTCGGGACACCGCAGCAGGACTACAGGTTCATGGAGCACGGAGGCCGGTAATCTCGGTCCGCTCTTCCCTGCCTGGTGACCTTTGAGGCTTTAACAGCAAATAGCATGTTAAAGCGGAGGGAACCCCCCTCCACACACGTATAGCACCTTAGCGTGTGCGACACATTTTTAAACACTTCACTTAATAATATTTTTTTCACCCACACTCTCATTGGTCCTGAGGAAAGCCAGTTTTATATAGAAAAGGCCTGGCTGAAACATGTCGACCACATAGGACGCGGGAGTTCATAACCCGCTCCATCGCGTCCGCTTGCCTTTTTATACGCTAGCGTGGGCCCAGCTATTAAAGTTCTATATACCCTCGGGCACTGGGACCTACAGCATAGCTTTTAAATCACATTCTTATACACCCCCTCACAGCACACTCAGAGAAGTATACCAGCTCCTCAGTAATCTGGAGTCGAAGCACACCCGGGACGCATTCGGCGTTACTGTGGTGGGCCCGATGATGAAGCATGCCACCGACTAGGTCGGTGGGTGAGGGCTTAACAACCAAACCAAATGGTTTGCCGTCATACGTACTGAGTCTCCACTGGTAAAACACAACCTAGCTAGTCCTTTTTTGATATTTACAGATTAAAAAATGTACCAGATTACTTGTGGGCAAAAGGCCCAACTGATGTAGGATGTATGCACATTACACCATACCGTGTTACACTCAAGGCAGGTGTTGTATTACCCAGAATCAGACAATATAAGTTACCACCCGATGCTGCAGTGGCTTTACTGAAAATCATTGAAGAGCTCATTGCCCAAGGAGTGGTCGTCGAAACCGACTCCAATATCTGTAACTCACCCATCATTCCGATTCTTAAACGTACTGATCCCAATGCACCGCCAGTATACCGGCTGGTGATTGATCTTCGAGAATTAAATAAATGCATTATCCCACAGTATCCTGTGGTCCCCGATATCTCATCCTTATTGACTGCCATTGATTCAGAAGCAACGTTCTTTACTGTAATTGATCTCAAGAACGCCTTCTTCAGCGTGCCTATTGATCCAGAGAGCCAATATCTCTTCGGATTCTGTTTAAATGGACGCAGTTTCAAATTTTCGCGCGCACCTCAAGGATTCACAGAAAGCCCCAGCATCTATAGTCAAGCACTGAAGAGACAACTAGATTGTATTCAAATGCCAGTTAACACCGCTTTACTGCAATACGTCGATGATCTGCTGATCACCGCACGAAGTGAGCCCGAATGTGAAAAAGCATCACTGACCGTTTTACACTTTCTGGCCGACAAGGGACACAAGGTGTCTCCTTCGAAGCTACAATTCTGTGTTCAGCAAGTTGTGTACTTGGGTCACTTGCTGTCCAAAGTGGGGAGACAGCTCACTCCCGATCGCATTCAGCTAATTGCAAATATACCCAGTCCCAGACTACACTGCTCCTACCACTGCCAGACAGTTGGTTCGTGAATTCTTCCCACGGTACGGTTTGCCCCGTGTCGTGTATTCAGATAACGGACAGCCGTTCTCATCCGAGTTGATGAAACAGGTTTCCCTTTTGCTAGGATATCAGTGGAGGTTCCACTGTGTCCGACATCCCGAAGCAGCAGGCCTTGTAGAAAGGCATAATCAGACACTAAAAATCCGCCTTGCCAAGATCTGTCAGGAAAAAGGGGTCGACTGGATAGTCGCCCTGCCCGTGGCACTATTCTACATGAGAATGGTCGCCCACTCAAGATCAGGGCTATCCCCGTACGAAGTGGTCTTTGGCAGACCACCGAATATGTGGGGGACGCCCATTCCGAAGAAAATCACTGATGTTGATTGTAATATGTTGACAGATTACCTTGCCTCCTTGATGTCTGCACTCCAATCATGTCGTTCACAGGTTGCCGCAGCCTTCCCTGACAACACCGATGTAAAGGCGCATGAGGTCCGTCCTGGGGACCTGGTACTCGTCCGGAATTTCGACCGGAAAAGTCCGCTGGAGCCCCGTTGGAAGTCTCCGAAGACCGTCCTCCTTACAACCAGGACCGCTGTGAAAATCGAGGGGAGAAAGGGGTGGGTCCACACGAGTCACATCAAACTTTGCAATGAACTAAAAAATGGACTGAAACAGGACTCAGACTCGTCCACCCCCACCGAAGACTGTGTTGAAACGAAAGACTTTACCGTTAGCGAACGAGAAAAGACTCCCCAAGAACTATATCGAATGAAGCTCCGATCTAGCAAGTCAGACAGTTTAATTGTTTAAGTCCTCCCCTAGGTGAATCGGTTAAATAGTTTCTGACATGTATCCCCTAGATCGAGATAGAGAGAGAGAGAGAGAAGCAAAGAAACGTACATACTGCAAATCACTGCGTAGTCACTGTATAGTGACGTTGTTAATAATGTTTTTTCTAAGTATTCTAATTATTATTGCCAGCCTTCTGCTACCTATATATTGGCCTATTTTCAGGCGTGAACAATCTGCTTACAATGTCTCTGCTGAACACACTTTTAGTGAACTTCCTGCACATGAACTCTCTTACAGACTTGCGCTGCGCAACAATACATTCATTAGTATGTTACACCACTCCCATCAGACAAATAATGCTACCGACTGTTGGATATGTGGCCGACTCCCTCCCTACCAGAATTACAAGGGAGCTCTGCCCCTCTTTCCGTACCCGTTCACTCACAATGGCTCCTGTGGAGCATGGTTTAAAATAATTAATTCCTTAGATCCTGATATTGCTGTTTTTGATGGGGGCTGGGTTTGGGGAAACTTGAACTTAGTCCTGCTCAACGTCTGTTACCCGGATAAGGAGGGACTTCCCACTCGAATAGGAACTGATCTAGAAAATGAAGTATATGGATTAGGTAATTACACAATTAGCCTTACGATCCTTACTGTTGAATCCGAAACTGTTCCAGTTCTGCCCCATATGTTAGTATTACCAGTCACAGGTGAACTATGTGTTAGCAAGAAAGGTTCAGTACACGTAGGTCATAGTAAATGCACTACTGTGGTCGAATTCAGTGACCATGGTAAATCGTCCTTTAAAGCTACCAGTCATTCCTATTTTGTTTGTGGTCATACCGCATACATACGTTTGCCTCCAGATTGGGATGGTACCTGTTATATTGCATTCCTTCTGCCACCTGTTTTCCTAGCTCCCCCTGATTACCATAGAAATACGAATCTAGTACCAAATAGACCCAAAAGAGATATTCCACTTGTCGACTACACAGAAACGGCATGGGAACAGTACACTGATTTCAATAAAGGATTCTTTTTCTTTTTAGGACCTGTCCAAAACAGTAAATTAATACGCAGATTAACCAGAACACTTGAAGCAGTAGTACACGAAACTGCCTCCGCCTTAGGTAACTTAACAGAGGAGCAATCTGCTATGCGGGTTGTTGTCCTTCAAAATCGTCTTGTGATTGACGTCATCTTGGCAGATAGAGGTAGAGCCTGTAAGGTCATCGGGTCAAGTTGCTGTGTTTTCATTCCACAAAACGCACCATCTGTCTATCAAGCTATTACCCGTTTGCATAAAATTGCAAATCAGATACATCAGAATCCAGGCACCTGGACTTGGTCCGGTTGGTTCTGGACTACGTTAACAGCTTGGGGATGGAAGATCTTATCATTCCTAGGCATTGGCCTTGTTATAGTATTCAGTTGCTGCCTGTGCCTACAGTGTGGGCCAGCGATATGTGGACTGTGTGCCACATCCTGCATTGAGCATTCCAGTTGTCTCTCAAACAGTCAAAGAAAGAAAGATGAACATATAATGTTACAAGAACAGACTGATCGATTCATGAGGATCGATATATCATGAAGGGTCCGTAGGGAACAAGGAGGGAATGAGGTAATATAAATTTTATGGTCAAGTTATGTTCCCTAGCGCGTACCCCACCGACTCCATGTACGAGTTAAAGTGCATGTAACTTCCCTCCTGTACCAGCTATGAAGACGCAAATACATTTGCGTCCAACGTTAACATGTCCTCTTTCAGACCCACCATGAATGGGTTGAATGGTCCGTTCCTAAGTATGCTATGCCAACGTCTTTTTGTAGTGTACTCCTACGTTTTTCAGCCCTGGCTGAAGTAGGCCCTGAATCTCTGCCACCGAGCCTCTTTTCTGGCTTCTGACTCCGAGAAATCTCTGCCCAGGCAGCCCCCGTACCCGTGAACTCTGACTTACTTCTAGCGCGGCCCTCCGTGCTCAGCTCAGCCTGCTGCCTGCCAAGATTGACTATAACCTTCGAGTTATCTGTTTCCCTCCCCGAAAATACATTCCTTTCTGCTAGCTTCAGTAAACATCCTTCCTCAGCTACAGGGCTAAAGGGCCGACCTGTCTCTGTGCAAGTAATTCATAGCTCCGTTGCCATGCTTCCATGGAAGGCCCCATGCCCCCACGCTTCTCATACAGACACTCAGGCGCTTATACACGCACTCACAGCAAGTATAGAATAGCTTCTGCTCTAGAGACCTTTCTACCCAGATAGCTTAGTTCCTAAACATCAGATATCAGATATGATAGAAGCACAAGTTGATCTGACATGCCAGACTTCTGTCTCTTTCCGTCAGTGTAAATGTCAAGTCCCCTGCACCCCTCCAATCACACGTCATGCAGCTGCGCGCGCATCCAAGCTTCCGATTTCTGCTGACATTGCCACATTTTCCGTTAGTGCCACCCCTTTGTGACACCTATCAGTGACGTTTCCAGAACACTCCTCTAGTTCACGCCTCTTGATTACGCACATGCACCACGTGTATATTGTTATCTTGTCTTCTCTCAGCTGTTACGCCTCTTGCACTGTTACTTATGGAATGAAATAAGTATATAAGCTATGTACTGTTAATAAAATGTAGCGCGCTCACTCTATCCCTTCTGACACCCTGTGTGGTGGTCAGAACATGATATCTTGGCCATGACCATTCCTTTTTAAGGAATAAAACCCCTTAGAAACTCTAACACCACGGACTCTGTCTTTTTTCATCCGATTTGAGTTATTATTGATTAAGTACTTACCTGCATAGAAATTAAGAGAGTAAATTAATTATTTACGTCAATTGATAAAAACATTGACATCCTATTCATCACGGAGACATGGCTGAATAAGAGCTGCGCCCCAGTAGTTGAGCTGGCTGTCCCCAGAGGGTTTAAGATCACCAGACAGGACCGCAATAAAGGCAGGGGAGGAGGCTTGGCCGTGATCTATAAGGAGAAATGGACTCTGAGGATAGAATGCACAGGAAGGATTGAGGATGGAGAAGCAATGGAATTTTCCCTAGCATTATCCCCGAAAAATTCACTCTGGGGGGACTATTGATCTATCGCCCTCCGGGTCCTCTAGGCAATTTTATCAAATCCCTGGAGGAGATCACCATCCAACGTGCACTCAGATTTCCACACTTCCTAATGTTGGGTGATTTTAATCTACATATGGACACAAGCTCTGCTCCCGGAGTTAAAGAGCTGAAAGGAATCTGCAGTTTGGCTCAGATGGTTCATCAGGTGCAATCTGTCTCTCATGAAGGGGGGCACTGCTTAGATCTGGTATATTCCAACTTTAACATTTCTACCGATCTACCATACCCCATTTCATGGTCAGACCACTTTCCGGTTCACTTCTCCTGGTTCATTAACAAAACTCGTGTGTTACCCTCACTTAAGACTGAGGAACGCCCTAGAAGAATTAATATTCCGGATCTAGTGGAGGCCCTCACCCACTCCACCCCTATGAAAGCACAAAACTTGGATGAAGCTGTAGACAACTTCTCATCCTGGATAGACTCCTCCATTAAGTCACTACCAAAAAGCAAAGGTAAAAACAACCATAGGATCACCCCCACTGCCCCCTGGTATACTGAACAATTAAAAATTTTAAAAACAGGATGTAAGGCGCTAGAGCGAGTATGGAGAACGAATTATTGTCCCACTGCTAAAACTGAACTTCGTGCAGCCCAAAAAAGTTACTACGCCGCGATTAAAACAGCTAAAGGGGAATTCTATGCGTCTAGAATTCAAAAAGCCAAAAACAACAGTCGAGAAATTTTCTCCATAGTTAAAAGCTTTACTGCCCCGGTAGCAGAGAAGACGGCAATTCCGCCTTCCACAGACTGGTGCGAACAACTATCCACTTTCTTCATCGAGAAAATTCAAAAAATTCAAGACAGTTTGAATAACCCTGACCAGCCACTTGCCTCGCAATCGGATCTAGCTTTAAATTGCCAACCTCTTCCTCCTCCACTTTTTCTAATGTCAAGGGTTAAAGCAGAAATGACCAAATTCACTCAGGTTGAAAGTACAGATGTTATGGCCATATTAAAAACTCTGAAGTCAGGGTCACCTATAGATCCTTGCCCTGCAAGGGTCTTGAATGGAATAGCTGAAGTAATTACCCCCATGGTCACCACCCTGGTTAATGAATCCCTAACTTCAGGAGCTGTGCCCACCAAATGGAAACAAGCCAAACTTCTCCCTCTGATAAAAAAAACCTCCGCAGATCCTTCGATCACCTCCAACTACAGGCCCATATCACTCCTTCCAGCCCTCGCCAAAGTTTGCGAGAAGGCGGCATTCCGGCAACTTGAGAGATTCGTGGAATTCTCTGAAGCTCTTCATTCGGCCCAATCAGGGTTCCGCACCTCTTTCAGTACTGAAACTGCATTGGTGGAAATGGCTGAGGCCATTAGGGAATGCCTTGACGGAGGCGGCAGAGCGGCCCTTATTCTTTTGGACCTCTCTGCCGCGTTCGACACAGTCCCCCACCGCCAGCTTTTATCTAGGCTGGAGGACATTGGCATCTCGGGCACGGTTTTAGATTGGATCAGGTCTTTCCTATCTGACCGTTCCCAACAGATTTGGTTACCCCCATATCATTCCTCCAATAGAAGGGTAGAAACTGGAGTACCCCAGGGGTCGACCTTAAGTCCCCTTTTATTTAATATTTATTTAACTCCTCTGATCCGGCTGGCAGAGAGCTGGGGGGCTAAGATAATGGCCTACGCCGACGACACCCAGCTTCTCTTCACCTGGAAAAAGGAGAACTTGTGCACCTCTGGAGTACGCCAATGCCTATCCTCTGTATTTGCCTGGCTAGCTAAATCATGCCTCAAATGCAACGAGGAAAAAACAGAAATTCTGCTCTACGGCCAATTCCCCACTGACTTTAAGGAGTCTATTTGGCCCAGCGAATCAACATGCCCGACGGGAGAGAGTGGGATAGCCAAGAACCTGGGTATCTGGTTCGGAGCCGACTTATGTTTCCGCGACCAGATCTCGCGCTTGGCGGGGACGTGTTTTGGAACCCTGACCACTCTGCGCAAATTCTTTCCCCTCCTCCCACAAACGGCCAAAGAAACTGTAGCCAGAGCTCTGGTTCTCTCCCGTCTGGACTACTCAAACGCCCTTTATATAGGGGCTCCTGACTATATGATCAGAAAGTTACAGGTAGTCCAGAATGCTACGGTGAGACTCATTTTCAACATCCCCAGGAGACTCAGCGTTCGCAAACAGTTGAAGGAGCTTCACTGGCTTCCTGTGGCACAAAGAGTGCGCTTTAAATCTTTGGTCATCGTCTATAAGGCCCTCAATGGTCCGTGCCCTTCCTATCTAGCCAAAAGATTCACTCTCTACCTCCCGACCCGTCAGTTGCGATCTACCTCCAGAAAGCAGGTGGTCGTCCCCAGATTCAGAAGAGTCCGCCTGGGTGGACAATCTCTAATGGTAAAGGGAGCTCAAATGTGGAACGCCCTACCAGACGCTCTTAGACACGCTCCCAATCTGACCAATTTTAAAAAACTGCTTAAAACTCACCTCTTTCAAGTTCATGATTAGCATACTCCTTTTTTCCACTCTGATCCAGTTTCTTCCCCGCGCCAGGACAGTCTTGACTAACGGAGCGCGTTATAAATCCGCATATAACATAACATAACATAACATAACAGTACTACCGCCCCTTGCTGGTAAAAAGGAGAACAGAGTTGTATCAATCGGCCTGGTAAAACCACAATCATGTGGCCTATAATAAATAGTAGGCCAGGTGGACTCCCAAGAAGTAACAGAATACCCAAATGTGCTAGTATCCAAGAGGTTCAAACTGAAAGACTAATCACATTTGATAAACCTGCAGTGAATAAAAAAGGACTATGCAGAAATGCCATGGAACTTATGCCTCTTGTAACACAAATTGAAAGAGTTCGTCATGAAACACCAGTCTACAATTATGTGGCATCAGAATGTGCTAATGAAAGCCAAATGGGAAAAACAATTCCAACGATCGACCAGAACTGCATCTGGCTACTTCATCATTTTCGACAACTTTTCTGAAGATCAAAGCGGCCCTGAACTGATGCCAGAAACAAAGACTTTGAAAGAGAAAGCAACAGAACTCTTTCAGCAAATAAAAGAAGCATATCTGAATGCACCATTGATTGAGCATTGGATTGTATCAGGGGTACTTATACTCCAACTATGCCTAATTTTAGTTTTAATTTTAGGAAAAGTTATCACAGTTCAATGGACACAGCAAGTCAGAACATCAACTTAGTTCTGAAGCCTCACAAATCATCTCACATCGAGAAAAGAGAACTATCATCAGTAAATGTTACAAGCCATTCCAATACCCGGCGGGGTAGTTTGGGACAAGACAGACTATGAAATATATGGCCCGGTCGAGATCTTGAAATATCCTCACCAGTTTAAGGTTTCATTAAGTGCCTTTGTAAAACCAAGTACATTCTCTGATGATTGGGACTTTAAAAGTATAAATGATATGATGTCGGATTTAGTGTTGTCAGCAAAGTTTACAGAACATGATTATTTACAAGGTTCATCTAATTATGAACATATGTACTGTTTTTCACATTACGCAGACCACTATTTACATAAATCTGCTCAACCTAGAAATGTTTTTAAATATAACCAATGGGAACATTGTGCTACTCCACCTAAAAGCAGTTCAAAAACATTCTATGAGAAATTCCAATACTTCTCAGGGTTTAACACGAGTAATACAGAAACATTTTATTATAAACTGTTGGATAAAACAGGGACGAAAACCATGCTGACAAATACTAAATTGATATATTCAGAAGCATTTTATGAAAAAATGATTACATTTGGTTTTGATTTCTGGAAAAATAACATAGAAGCATTTTTTCGAGCCTGCATGATCCCAGAACAAATAATGTTCTTGAATGACACAATTCAACAAACAACCTGTCTTGGACTAGCCAATATTAAAGACCTTAACAAACCGTCTATTCCAAAGCCAATACCTGATAATGCAAGCACAGATATTGAAATAGACGTATCCCAAATTTTAAATGAAAACAGAACACATCCTGATTGGAAAAAGTTGTTAATCTGGCCTACCGACACAAATAACGGTCAAGATAGATTGCTGGAAAAATTACAGGGGTTAAAAATGTCCAGACCGGATCCTAGATACTCCCAGAGACAACATCCAGGGATAGTAACAACGTAGAGTGTAGGGAAACTATGCCTTGAATGGCTACAAACATCCACACTGGCACAAATTAAGCAACACTTGTCTTTACTTAAAGATGGTGCTGACTTGCGCAATTTTGTTATGGGTCCATGCAAACAGCATCAAAAACGTTTAATAGCGGCCAGCATTTATGCGGCAAACAACGAGGCATGGAAAGAAACTCAAATTGAAACAGCCGAGAAAATATGAGAAATTGATCGTATTCATTTGGAAAAATCACTTTCTGTTGTGGACAATGGGTTAATGACTCTGTCCTGCAGAATATATTCACTGGAAAGTATTGTATCTACTGCAATTGATATAATAGACCAGGACTTGCTAATGTTACAACATGGCCAGTCCCAATTGCGTTCTATTGTACAGCTAGGCTGGACGTTGCAAAATCTTCGTTCGGGCTATGTGCCATGGCGTTTATTCAACACAACATCATTGTTTTCCATCTTTAACCTTACTGATAAACAAATCAGTTTGGCACAGAAAGGAGCAGACTATACAGTCCTGAGCATCGAAAAACTTGAGAGATTACCATTAACAATGTCAGAAAGACCTGTCATTGAATGGATAATACACAGGATTATCACAATTCCGATAACAACTTTCCAATTTAAAAATTGCCTTGAGTATATACCAGCAGGCCAGTATGAAAAGTTGGGTAAAGGATACATTAAGTCATCATGGAAATTACCTTATACACACACATGTTATAGTGACAACAACAAAAATGTATTTCTTAGTGGTAATGAGTGTAAACATTCACTAAGCGGTACACTTTTGTGCCAAGGTATTTACTTACATGGGGCCTGTGAGGGTACTTCAAACAACCTTTCATGCCACCAGCATGGCACACCTGCAGCACAAATAGAGCCATTATTTAGGCAACTTTCTAATGGGAGTTACGTTCTAATAACGGATCACAGCTGTTGTGGCTTGGTGCCAGGGAAAGCATATCTCTTAAGCGTGAGTTCCATGGTCACTTGCTGTATGCAAGCATTGTATCCGAACGGCCCTGGAGACTCAGTGGCTCCGATTTGGCCTAGTTTGAATATCTCTTCTATATGAACTGATACTTTAAGCAGAATGAAGTCTGTGCTTTTGCAGACAACAGTGCCCATCTCGTCATCAAAAGAGACGTATGATCTCCAAGTTGCAAGGACGGCGGCAGAGATACATACACTTTGATCAACAAATAGCCCGATGCATTTCACAGAAATGCTCAGCCAAATCCTAAATATGTCGGATGCCAGTGGTATCTCGAATGTATTTAAGACAATTGTTTCGGGACTGTTAACACCATTTGAAGCAGTTCTGGGTATCTTTCCAAATTTTGTACATTCGACCTTTGGCGGCGTACCACTACTTTTGGGACTCGTAGCAGGTATTTTATTTTTGACTCTCCTGCTCCGATATGGCAAAACAAAACGCCGACATGACTCAGGAACGGATGGAAGAAACGATCCTAGCAATACGCTACCGGGACCGCATAACTAAAGTCCTTGAGATAGCCCGGCTACGAGACCTGAATATGACTTGGTTTCTTTCATTCAGACCTATATGGCAGACCTGCATCTTACCTGTGCTTCGATGTATGCTATGCGGAGAGGAATGCATGTTAGACACCTGTCTTGCACTACCATCAGCAATACCAATGGATGTTGATACTTTGCTTAGTCCAGTAACGGCTCACGTATCGTGTTGTCCCCAGCGGTTACCAATCCTGATGACGGCATTCGTTGAGACTCCTGCACTATGACTAGGTGGTGGCAGTGAAGCAGAAAGTGAAAGCAACATCACCCAGGTACGACCTTCTGTGAGCATTGCTGATCCTGAAATCGATGATAGCAATCATTCTCACAACTGCCAAGTTACAACATTATCGAACTTAGTCGAACTGTCACCTGAATATGTAGACCAATTCTTTGTGAGCCTGTCTGAAATGATGTTCTCCCCGGAACTGAAACAATAACTTTTTTGAAAAACATTTCGGCACACAGCGTTCCCATGAACTCTGAATTCGGCCTTCAGCTTTGATAAACAAAAAGCTACTGAAAAGCATTTTGAACTATTTTTCCCCGCTCACCATGAAATTATTTTTACCAAAATATTTACCTTTTTTCTGGCACACGTCCTTTGCTTAAAGTAGAACTATTCATAAAGAACACAAATTCTATTTTTAGTAGATCTAGAGACAACATTTTACCTCAGCCTCTAGCACATTTTACAGCAATTGTATTTATATGTGATGAAATAGTCTCACCCTTCTTTTCTGTATTTAGAGACATTTCATGTGTAATTCTTCGCAAAATCGTTCAACTGAATATATATGCAAAAAAAATTTTGAATGATTACTCTGCTTAAACACGTACAGTACCTATTATAATTTTCATGTATTTCATGTACACCATTTCAAATGCAAAATGTATTTTGGGGTGGGTAGGAATACACGTGCATCTTATTGCTTAAGTTTTTAGTAATTGATGGACATAAATTCGTGGAGTGGGTGTTGTGTTTTATCTAGGACCCCGATCAATATTGTGACCTCACGCCCCTATACGGCTATAATCAATACATATCCATATAATGGAATAACAATCAGAGCCATATTTCAGTAACTCGCCTCTGCAGTCCATGACAGTCCATGACACAGCAGAAGCCACTTCCTTAGATTCCTAGATAGCACACCGAGTTCTTTCGACATACCAATCCCCCAGCAACCTGGGAAAGCCCAGCTAGCTTTGTTTCGATTAGTAATAGAACTCCTGCGAGCACTGTAAGGACGACCAGTTCTTAATGACATCTTTATTGACGTCTTATGTCCAAAAACTTACGTCAAACTTACGTTGGTATATTTATACCTTTTAGGTATAAATATACCAACGTTGCCTTAAGCAATCACATGATGGTGGTGAATACAGGAGCAGAACAGCTGTCCCCTTGCAGAGCCCAGCAGATGCGAGAAGCCCATGGACGATGCCCCTCCTCCTTGACGCGCTGAGAAAGACGCTGTCTTTTCTCCTGCCGAGAAAATCCAGCTCCGGCTTTTCCAGCCTACCCTTGCGGGTGACTGGGATATCGGGTCCTGAGAGGAGATACCAGACCTCCCGCATTCTATTCCAGAGGTACGGCGCTGACTAACCCTTAGAGAGAATTCTTGAAACAAACTCTTGGCAAAACCAACTTAACTTAAACTGCTACTTACTCCCTCCCGTGTATTAGGCTTAGGTCAGGTACACCTGGGTAGGCGTAGTTAGAAGCACCAGTTGAGGTCGTTAGCTAATGTATATATGAATGTATATATTTTATTCATTTTAACTATCTTATGGCTAAGAAACCATATAAATGCTATTACAGTACTATTTCGTAATACTCCTTTTACTGTACGCACTTTTCATAATAACAAGTCTTGCAATTGTGGCAATTCATTTCTCTTGCATTAGAAGGAAGACTGCTCAATAAATAATATCTTTTATTGAAAACGCCCGTCTCTCTATTCTCTGCATCCTGGTGAAAGTAAATCTGCACAACTGACTGAGGGAAATAGCTGTATATAGTTTCACACGACTCTAGAGATTGACTCTTATTCTGAGGAGCAAAGTTGTCATGTTTATGCGGTTGTCGGAAGCTGAATCCCTTTTTGTCTGAGCCACGGAAGCTGATCACTTCCTACTCATTCAAGAAAGATTCCAGTGACCTCTGAGCTAGCTGGCGCAAACCTAAATTAAGTCTAACATAGTCAGTAGAGACCTAGAAGACCGCAGTCCTATGTCTACACTGCTGTTTATGTTATTCCAATGCGCAGGGCCTATAGGGAAAATAGGAACTACACTACAATCTGACAGGCAGTGAGCGGCAACTTCAGCAGTCACGGAGCAAAGGAATAGAGTGGTGGTCTGCTTCAAAACGGGCAAAGTGGTAATCAGGACCTAAGTACAAAGGTCAAATTTTGACTGAGGCCTCCCAGTTATTGTTTCTGACCAGGGCTCCATCACAGTTGGCTTAAAACTCTGATGTTGTTCCACTCAAGTGCGACCAGATGTCTCAAGTTTTTGCTATTGGTTTTTGAGCACTAGAGAGAGTTTACTCATAAAAAATCATATCTCTGGCTCCCTACATTGGAGTTTTGATATTTCAATGCCATTTTAAAGATATAAATATTTCCTATATTTATTAATTGATGTTGGATTTTTATTATGTGTTGTGTTTTACTTATTTGATTGTATTGGTGTTTTATTATTGCTTTCCCCACCTGTCTCCTAAGTAAATCTTGCCTGCTTGTTGAGCACAGGAATACATTCTTGAGACCTTGACTCAAACTTTTATTGAGTTTGTGGCCTTATTTTTACTTATCCCTAATGATAAAAAAATTCTACCATAAAGCAAGTGCATTAGTCATGACTCAATCTTTCACTGGAGATGAACCAGTCTCACATTGGAGGTGAAGCAGGAAATCGGGGTGAATGCTTTGTTCTACTGAACCCGCCTTGAAAGAGCTGTGCACACAATCTATGTGGCACACAATATTTGTGATTCTAGGATAGATTTTTGTGCAAAATGCTTCCTCATGCAAATTTGATTTTGTGTGAAGATTTAGTTTGAGCAAAAAGTTGCACAAACATTATAATTCCGTTGAACAAAAGTTGATCTAGATATGGTGGTTGTTGTTGTGGTTGTTGTTCCCATGCTCCTATGCTATAATTTAATAGCGAACTGCTGAGTAATTATGTATCGTGACGTAGAGGTATAATTTTGGGAATATTACTAAAGCAAAATTCCAAATTGACACAAGTTGTGCTGTTGATACTGAAACTTTGCTCATGCCTAGTGCTGATCAATCACCAGTCCTCCTGAATTGGTATGAGGAAGCTAGCAACCGCAGGCATGAGTCACAACTGCTTGGAAGGGAAGAAACTGCTGGAAAACTCATTCAAGGTTAATAATTTCAAGGGCAGAGTTAAAGCCAGCTGCGGCCCATGCAGGTAAGAGCGATGGGGCGGTGTGGCCGTTTGGGGGAGGCCCCAACGCTCTTACCTGCACGTGCCACGGCTATTCATTTATTTATTTAAATTTATATAGCAGCGCACAGCTACCCCCCAGGGTTTCGCGGCGCCAACAGAGAACAACATAGGGTGAAAAGGTCTTTTGGCTGAAAAGCCATGTTTTAAGGGATCTGCGGAAAGACAGAAGATCGGGTTGTAGGCGGAGAGACAGTGGAAGAGCATTCTATAAAATGAGGCCAAGATTCTAGTTAAAGCTAGAATCTCAGCTCCCCTGCCAAGTCTGTATCTATGTCCTAAAGTTACCACAGTGAAGATAGAGTCACAAGAAACTAAGGAGGACATATCGGGTGTATTTATCTGCCCCATGCTGGCTGCAGGTGTCAGAAGTGTCCCAGTGATAGGGCCTGGAAACAGGGCAAGGCATGTTGAGGAACCAGTGGAAGGGTTCCAAACATTTTTTTAATGCAGGCATAGGAAATGCAACACACGCAATGGACTTAAGGAGATGTTACAGAAAAGAGCAGCATGCATCAGACATGAGGTTGATCCTATAAAAGTGCAATCTGCAACTTCAACTCATTCTTGCTTAAGTCCTCATTATTGTAACGCAAGCCATCAACACTCTTAGATGCACTGTAAGTCAGTAGGCAACATAATGAGAACAAAATACCCAAAACGATAGACAAACCCCATCTTTTAATGATATTGTCAGTGACAATTCCCAGAATGCCCTATTTCTCGTAGGAGACTACCCACTACCAGGTATGGGAGGTTGACTAACAGTTCATGTCCAGAAGACCACTTAACCATCTAGATTCAAAATCATGTCCTAATATATTTCATATTCCTTTAAAGTTCTGTGAGGAGCACTAGACAATGGGCCATATTTAGAGTTTGAGGGAAGGGTATCCCATCTGATTTACTATACAATTATTAGGATATGTGACAGGGTATCTGCCTGCCAAACTCTAAATCTGGCCCCTAAGTTCAAATATTAGAAACCTGAATCAATTGTTAAGATTTGTGGGCCCCCAGTGAAGTTATAGAAAGGTACTTGACCTGAACAGACTCCAGATGATGCTGAAGCTCTAATAGTTGCACAGAAACATTTAATGAATGCTGTGACTATGGTGTGTCCAGTCAATCCTAATTGGTCTGAAATTAGCAATTATAAACAGAGAAGAGCCGAATCAACACCAATTTACATAGACTGGTTTAAAGATATCTTTGAGAAATACTCAGGCATTTTGCATCCTGCTGAAAATACTCAGGGAGCTTCTGTGCAGGATTTGTTGCCCGAGGTAAGGCACTAGAAAATCTATACCCAGTGGAAAATAAAGGAGATGCAAGTTGATTGTGGTAGTCGACTGGAAAATAGAGAAGCAGGGGAGAAATGTACAGGTAACATTTTGAGGGGTGTGTTGGGGATGGGCAATACTGCAATGTCCACGTCTCGGTCCACCTCAGATTCCTGTTTGTGTGGAAGGGGTGAGGCTACTGCAGTTTCTCCCCACTTCCTGGTCACTATTGTGTCATTCCTCATTCCTTAATTAAGGGTATCACAATGCCGGTGCCCAGCCGGCACATCTCTGGTGCATCACAAGCATGCCAACCCATCGGACCCTGGATGGCAACTGGGGCCAAAACCTTTGGTGGTTTGGTATCAGCCCCTACCAAGTACCATAAGCAGGTACTATTGGATCTTGCAAAGTCCCTGCCTATATCCAGCCATAAAGTGTTAGACCCAGTAAGCCTCAGTGTAAAAGCTGTGGCTATTTACTCTATTATTCTGGTCAAAGAGTAATACAGTGGGTAACTCAGCCTTTACACTCCAGCCCAGGGCAATATTGTTTTTCATTAATTTCAGGGCTCTAGTTAAGCATACATTAATGCTGGACAAAATAGCCCCATTAGAGAACTAGATCTTTCATAGATTAAATCCACCAGCCGATTGGCTCAATGAGGATTTGCTAGTCCGCTGCGCTTCCGGAAGCACAGCGGACGAGCACCGAGGTAGCGCCATGGGCCACCCTCTCTTCCGGACTTGACCCCACATTTCAGGTGCATCTACCTCCCGGACCACCCTATTCTGGAGAGCAGCTCATTCAATTGGGGCAGCTATATGCAGACAAAGGAATAGTTTCTCTAGCTCCTACGTCTTATCCCCGAGCTGATATACTATGTGACGACTTTCTGAACTGCGGCCAACTAAACGTTAGGTCCCTGCCCAAACACTGTACGGAGATCCAGGTTCTAGTGGAATCTCATGAACTAGACATTCTGTTCATGACAGAAACATGGACCCGGCCAGACTGCTTGGTCGATCCCGGCTTTGCTTGCCCTGACGGGTTCAAATTTCTCCACTCTCCTAGGCCTATTGGCAAAGTTGGGGGCGTAGGAGTGATCTTTTGATCCTCCTGCAACATTAAGGTCCTTAACTTAGACCCAACCCTGGGTACTGAGATGTTGGGCTCTCTATTATGACTCGCCCTGGGACATTTGTCACTGGCTTAGTCTGCCACCGCCCTCCAGGTTCATTTAACCTGTCACAGCAACAAGCGTTAATTACCACCCTGACCAATATCGCCATATCCCATCAAAAGTTACTTATCATTAGGGACTTTATTCTTTGGCGTAATGGTACACTTGACTCAGCTCTTGGAAACCTACTTCAAACCTGTGTCAGATGTGGTCTCTCCCAACGGGTTTTTACAGCCACCCACAAAGCTGGTCACCTATTGGATTTGGTCTTTGTGGGACCAGATTTGGTGGTTATGGGAGACACCTTGCCAATGGACTGGACAGACCACTCCTTAGTTCAATTCTTCCTACATAAGAAACTGGATTCACATAATGTACCGGCCCCAACTAGAGAAATTAAATGTAGAGATTGGAAAACGCTCTCACGATTGCACTCATCTGGTGAACTGTTCCATCTGGAGTCGCTTTTTGATATAAACAAGGTTGCGGATGACAACTATAATTCCTTTTACACCAGTATTTCATCGGTCGTTGACTCACGTGCTCCCCTAAAAAATCGTATCTTTAGAGGTAGAGACTCTGCTCCTTGGTTCAACGATGATCTGAAAATTGCAAAACTGGACTTTAAACAAGCAGAGAGGAAATGGAGACGTGAGTACAATGAATCCTCTAAAGAAATATGGAAAAATAAGATTCTTGCCTATAAAAGTCTCATTAAAAGATCGAAAGCTGACTATTACTCCTCTTTGATCTGTAATACCACCAATAATGCCAGGAGTATTTTTAACATCTTAAACAGCGTTACCAACCCGGACGCGTGCAAGAATGTGATTGTCCCGTCCCAAGATCTCTGTGACAATCTTGCCATATTCTTTAAAGAAAAAATTGATTTGATTCTTAAAGACTTAGACAGCCCCCTTGACACTAACTGCCCCCCGGAATCTGGACCTGTTCCACCGGTTACCCCATTACCAAGCTCGGCTTTGACTCTGGAAAGCTCGTGGCTCAGGTTCCTGCCGCTCACTTTTGAAAATTTTTCTAATAGAGCGAGAGGGATTGTTTCCTGCTCTCCTTTGGATCCGCTCCCCCCTAAAATTTGGAAGGAATTTGCAGACAAGCTTTTCCCCTCACTCCATCTTATCTGCAATCAATCCCTGGTGACCGGCAACGTCCCTGCTCACTGGAAACGGGCGTTAGTCTCCCCCCTGCTAAAAAACCCTCGTTGGATCCTGAGTGTTCAAAAAACTACCGACCGATTTCACTGCTGCCATTCCCCGCCAAGATAGTTGAGCGGGTGGTTAGCAACACTCTTTCCACCCACTTGGAACAACTTCTCCTACTTGACGAGGATCAATTCGGCTTTTGGCTGGCCCATGGGACCGAAACAGCCCTCATCACCGCTATGGATGAACTTCAGAGGCGTGCAGACAGAAATCAGGCATCTTTCTTGATCCTGCTTGACATGTCTGTCGCCTTTGACACAGTTAATCATAAGATCTTGCTGAAGCGGTTGACTGAGGCAGGGGTGAGAGACTCGGGATTGAGTGGGTTCCATTCTTTTCTGCAGGGCAGGCAGCAGGCGGTTTCAATGCCTCCTTTTCAATTACCCTTCTCCCCGGTCCTGCATGGTGTGCCTCAGGGCTCTGCCATCAGTCCTGTTCTTTTTAATGTCTACCTCAGGCCACTAATCTCGCTTATTAAAGGTTTTGGCATTCGAATTGTTAATTATGCCGATGACACGCAGATGATCCTCTCCTTGGAAGGAGAGGAGTCCTTCTCTGCGGAGGTTCTACATAACTGCCTAAGGAACACTGCAAGCTGGTTAAAGGCAAACTCGCTTCAGTTTAATGCCGGGAAAACTGAAGTGCTTTTCAGCGCTGGAACAAGGATCCCTCGACCGTTTCCCAACAATTTCTTGCCCCCGGAATCCGGTTTCACCGCACGGCCTGCAGACTCTGTCCGCAACCTAGGAGTCATGCTGAACCATGGGCTCAGTATGGATACCCATGTACAGAAAACATCGGCCTGTTGCTTTGCCATCCTTCGCTCACTCAGGAAGGTTCTGCCTCTTTTACCCTCCCATGCTCGTGCCCAGGTGGTTAGATGTACCATCCTGAGCAGGTTGGACTACTGTAATGCCCTCCTGCTCGGGTCCCCTGAGTATCTACTGGACAGACTCCAAAGGGTCCAAACAGCAGCGGCTAAATTGCCGTTGGGGCTGCCTAGGAGATCTCATGGACCATTTGCCTTGGAAAAACTACATTGGCTTCCTCTTAGACAGAGGATCCAATTTAAAGCCCTCTGCATAGTGTTCAGGGCTCTTCACGGATGTGGTCCTGCTCCTCTTAGGTCCAAGTTTGTCTGGTACACTCCTTCCAGACACCTTCGCTCATCGGATGCTAAACTGGTAGTCGTTCCCAGATTTAGGCAGGTTAGAGCTGGTGGTAGATCCTTTCAGGTGGCTGCCGCCAGACTCTGGAACACTCTCCCCATCGAGATTAGGGCTATGAATGAACTTATGCAGTTTAGGAAGAGGGTAAAAACCTGGCTCTTCCCTGGCTAGCCTTTCTCCCCGGATCTACTCTGATGCCTCTGATTCTATCTGGTTTGGATTTCTGTTAGCGCCAGGATGCCTGCAATGGTGACAGTCGCGCTTTACAAATTCTTAAAATGAATAAATAAATAAATAGTTCTAAAAAAGAAGTGTAAGCAACTTGAGCTGAGCTGGTACCAGAGAGTAGAACCCTGCCTGTAAGAAGGACTAAGTGGCTGCATAAGTAATTAACACTATCAGAAGAATGCTCACTGCAAATTATACACAAATAAAATTCCATCTCTGCAGTAGTGTAGTCACTCTCATCACTATCTCGAGTTTCAGAGTCAATTGCAGCCTTTATGGAAAAATTGGCCAAAAATATCTGAGACTTGTTTCAAATGCCTGTGCTTGAGCTCCTGGTTCAATTGCCCAGAGGATAGCTCTAAGCTATTGAATTACAGTTGCATTGAGCTTGAGGAGCTGTTCCTGCTTTGTGCTGCTGTGAAATCAGGGTAGCCGTTGGACCCGGCCTCTTCATCCATTCAGGAAAGAGGGGTGGAAGCAATTCTACCTGAAGAAGGTGAATTGATTACCAACCTCTGGACAGTTTCCTGAGTGATGGAAGCATCCTGGGGTGGTCCCACTATTAAAAAATTATTCTGAATTACGCTAAGCCAGAGAATTACTGTCCATTTTCACTCCTACATTTTTTTTCTGAAAATCATGCAAGGTTTGTCAATGGCTCTGAACCTTCACAGATAGTCACAACTTACTACACATGACGCAATCAGGCTTTCACCCACCACACAGCGCTGAGTCTGCCTTGTTGATGGCAACAGAGTTGATCCATAAGATTTTGGACTTAGGTGATTCGGTGACTTTGCTATTATTAGATCTTACCGCAGCCTCAGATACTGTGTCCTGTAACTCTCCAAAGGAGAGACTCTGGAACTGTGGAGTGGGCAATAAGGGATTGAGCTGAGTAACCTCCTTTATGCAGGGTCAAACTTTTCAAGTTGAAATGGGTGACCATACCAATCAAAAATGTTTCCAGTGAACCAAGGAGTGATGCAGGACTTATCTTTCAGCCCTACACTGTTGAATGTGTACATCCAACCACTGGTGGAGGCCCTGAAACGCTCTGGGTTTACCATCATTTCATATGCAGGAGACATGCAGCTTATCATTGTGTCACAAAACTCCTTCAACATGGCCTCGTCCTTATGCCCCTGCCTTGCAGAAATTGGGTGGACTGGAACTGGCTTACACTTAATGCTAGAACGACTGAGATGCTGGCTGCGGACATGCAATCTAATATCTGGTCTATGGCTTGGTGGCCTATAAAGCTAAGGTTAGGAACGTGGGCATTTGGTTTGCCACTAAGCTATCTTTTGACAGCAACTTCATTGCAGTGGCGGAGAAATGCTTTGGAATTCTTAAGATGATAAGAAACATTCTCGACTTCCTGCCAGAGCCAGCTAAATTAAAAGCGGTCCAGGCTTTGATTGTGTCAAGGCTTGATTACTGTAACGTGCTGTGCCTGGGATGACACAAGGTCAGATCAAGAAACTTCAAAGAGTGGTAAACTCTGCTCATCTTCTTTTGAACTATTGTAGCCGTGCATCGATAGGGAATGCACTTAATTAGCTGCACTGGCTGCCAGCTAGCCATAGGTTCTCCGTTGAAGTCTTGAGCTATTGCAAAAAAGGCATCTGCAAAATAAACACCACAGTACCTTCAATCTCACATCAGACCATACATACCAGCTGGAAATGTAAGATCAGCTGGGGAAAAGTTGGTGGGTATTCCTAACATTAAAAGGACACACGCAGGTGGAAGCTCCTTTGACTGCCTGGCACCGAAACAATGGAAGTCTCTGCCTCTGATGGTTCATCAAACCTAGTCAGAGTGTGTTTTAGAAAACAACTCAAACCTTGTTTTTTTTAAGGGTCGTAGAAGGGAGAGCCGAATTACTAGATGTTGAGCTGTGGAACCTTCACCTAGCGCTGGGACATTTCTTACTCGATATTTTGACTGTGTACCATCAGAGAAAGAATAAGAACACATTTTGTAAAGCAAGAAGCTACGTCAATGAGGTGTCCCAGCGCTAGGTGAAGGTTCCACAGCTCAACATCTAGTAATTCGGCTCTCCCTGCTACGACCCTTAAAAAAAACAAGGTTTGAGTTGTTTTCTAAAAACACACTCTGACTAGGTTTGACGGTACACAGTCAAAATATCGAGTAATAAATATCGACCTACCAAAATATCGTGTTAGAAAATTCGAAGGTGCAGAATATCGATGTCAAGAATATCGTTGGACAGAATATCAACTCTAAGGTAAGTAATATTGAAATTCTTTATATCGATGTAAGTAATATCGAAGTTAGTAATATCGATAGCATATATATCGATGTCACTAATTTCGATGACACTAAAATCGATATTTGTATTATTTTCTTGTTTTTAATCATGTATGTGTTATATGTTTAACTTAAGTATTTAAAATAATTAATATTATACGTGTATTAATTTTATATATTAATAAATGTATTTATAAGCAAATTAAATGTTTTAGTACCGGAGCGGGTTGTGGGTTTATAGGGGAATTGGGTGGGAAGTAATTTAATTATATTAAATTGATTATTAATTAGTAGAATTTATTAATAAATTGTAATTAATTGGTAATTATTTTTAAATAAT
The DNA here is from genome assembly GCF_964263255.1 of Lissotriton vulgaris. Taxonomy (NCBI): domain Eukaryota; kingdom Metazoa; phylum Chordata; class Amphibia; order Caudata; family Salamandridae; genus Lissotriton; species Lissotriton vulgaris. Next base: position 1,748,834 of record NC_141692.1, on the reverse strand, counting down.
AGGAAAATCATTTTAATTAATTGATTAATTGATAAATATGTTCTGTAGCGGGTTGTGGGTTTATAGGGAAATAGGGCGGGAAGTAATTTAATTATGTTAAATTAATTATTAATTAGTAGTTATTATTTAATAATTTTAAATAATTGGTAAATAAATTTAATTAATTGGTTTTTCATTTTAATCAATTGATTAATTTATATATATGTTCTGTAGTGGGTTGTGGGTTTATAGGGGAATAGGGTGGGAAGTAAATTAATTATGTTTAATTAATTATTAATTAGTAGGAATTATAATTTCATTTTAATTAATTGGTAATCAATTTTAATTAATTGGTAAATATTGTTAATTAATTGGTAAATAATTGTAATTAATTCATAAATAGATAAATGTGTTCTGTTGCGGGTAGTGGGTTTATAGGGGAATATGGTGGGAAGTAATTTAAATGTAATTAAGCAATAATGTCTTTAAAATAAATATTTTGTTAATAATATAATTGTTAATTAATTATTAATTGGTAATTAAGTATTATAAAATGGTATATTTTAATATTTATTTTTAATTAAATATATTTAGCTAATCATGCTTTTTATAATTAAGTATAGGTATTGTATACGGTTTATATTTATTTAATAGTTTATATATTTATTATTAAAAAAAGCTTTGTAATTTTAACCCCTATGCTATCCAACGGTTTCCCTACTGTTGCACTCTCTAGAGTTGGAATAGTAATTGTTACCCCTACGCTATACATCGCTTTCCCTACTGTTGCACTCTCTGGAGTGGGAATAGTCATTTTTACTCCTACGCTATCCAACGCTTTCCCTCCTGTTGCACTCTCTGGAGTTAGAATAGTAATTGTTACTCCCACGCTATCCAACGCTTTCCCAACTGTTGCACTCTGTGGAGTGGGAATAGTAATTTTTACTCCTACGCTATCCAATGCTTTCCCTACTGTTGCACTCTCTGGAGTGGGAATAGTAATTTTTACCCCTACGCTATCCAACGATTTCCCTACTGTTGCACTGTCTGGAGTGGGAATAGTAATTTTTACCCCTACGCTATCCAACGCTTTCCCTACTGTTGCACTCTCTGGAGTGGGAATAGTAATTTTTACTCCTAGGCTATCCAACGCTTTCCCTACTGTTGCACTCTGTGGAGTTGGAATAGTAATTTTTACTCTTACGCTATCCAAAGTTTTCCCTACTGTTGCACTCTCTGGAGTGGGAATAGTAATTTTTACTCCTACGCTATCCAACGCTTTCCCTACTTTGCACTCTCTGGAGTGGGAATAGTAATTTTTACCCCTACGCTATCCAACGCTTTCCCTACTGTTGCACTCTCTGGAGCGGGAATAGTAATTTTTACTCCTACGCTATCCAACGCTTTCACTACTGTTGCACTCTCTGGAGTGGGAATAGTAATTTATACTCCTATGCTATCCAACGCTTTCCCTACTGTTGCACTCTCTGGAGTTTTATATAATTAATTTTAAAAATATTAAAAGTATAATTACATTTTTATATTTTTTACATTTTATTTATGTTAATGTTTTATGTTTGTAAGTGTATTTGTCATTTAGAATATATTTGATTAATTTATAAATTAGTAAAATAATTATTACAACTTATTGTTCAGTACATATAATATATATTTACTGTATATATTTAAATAATGTATTATCATTATATATGTATTATTTATTAATTTTCAACATTATTAGATAATTTTAACTATGTAGATTTTATTTATTAGTGTTATTTACTTTATTTTACATTTATATTTAAAAAAAATGATATTTTTAACATCGATATTTTTAACATCTATATTATTTTTTCGATATTTTTGTACTTACTATGTTGTAGATAGGATGCCGATATTCTTGCCCTCAATATTTTTGACTCGATATTCCTGTAGGTCGATATTTTGTAGGTCGATATTTTGTCAGTGATCCATATTATATCACTGATGACATGTTCCATGACATCACTGATGACATCTCAAATGACATCATTGATACAACCACAGATGACATTATCCCAGTTCAAGTGCAAGTTAAGGGCACTTTGTGTAGATTGCGGAAATGTAGGTGTCTGGGACCAAGAATGCAACAAGTAGTGTCCAAACACTGAGCACCTGCATCTGCATCTTGTATCTGCACAATGTAAAATCACTGACCCAATGAGGGTGATGTCACCACCTCCTCGAGAGAAACAGTGAGAGAAATGCTTTTTAGCGTGGTCATCCATTGGAGGACTGTACCAACGACCTACCCCCTTCTCATGTGCGTTGGGAGTGAGACCCTCATTGGGTCAGGGATTTTACATTCTGCAGGTACACTAATAGGGCACTTAGTGTTTGGACACTACTTGTTGCATCCTTGATCCTAGACACTGTGATGATTAGTTATACATTTTATGGTGCTGAAGAATTGCCCTAGATCACATCTTGACTAATTGATGGCATGAAACATGTTGACCCTATAAGTCACCAGGGCTCATTGTCAGGCATACTCATAGATTCAAATTTGATTTGAGACTGACCTAGCCTTTTTCAAATTACTAATCACTACATTGACAACTATGTTTACTCAATCTATACAAAGGGCCCTTAGCTCACACTTCACATCACAGCTTTGGAAAAAGTTTTCCGATTAAGAGCCCCTTTGAGACAACCCATCACTCATAGCAACACTGGCTCGAAAAGGAGCAAGTCTGATGATGAAGCATGACACCTTCAAGGGTGTGTGAGGGCCCCATTTCCAAAAAGGATCTATTCCCCCTTGTAGTGGCTTATTTTCTCTGACCTACTTGGGTAATTTGTCCCCTTTAGGAAGAGCATAACTTTTGAGAATTAACAGTTGAGCATGTATGTTGGACCTCTATGTGCTCTTGGTCCCTAATTTTCTGTGATGGGCTAAAATAATAATACCTGCCTCCTTCATACTGTGGTGAACACTTTACAGACAGCCCATCCTCTGAAGCAAAACAAGTACATGTACGCAGGTTAGTACCTGCTGCACACAGTCTGCTATGTTAAGGAGAAATTGTCATTCTAAGACAATTCTTTCTAATTACTCGATGATGCTTACAACACTTACTCAGTCACCAGTAGGTAGTTCTAGTTAGGGCCTAATTTCTATAGGAATTATTTTTTTTATTTTGTCGCAGTTTGACAAATCCTCACAATCTTTTCAAAACTAGTTTGCCACTCACTTCAGCATCTGTCCAATTGGGGCCAAGAAGAAGAGATGGTGGGTCCAAAACGCATTTACTAAATGCAATTTCCCATACAGGTATAAAACAAGACTACAGTTCGAACTGCTAAACAAATTTCCACCAAAAAGCCCTGTTTGTTATTTGATGTGAATCCATTTAGTAGTTTGGGAAATGTTATTTATGTATTTAAAAAGTTTTATATAACCCAAACATGACCCAAGTGAGCATTAGAGTGCTTTACAAAGATTCTGGAACATATGTGTAGGAGACAAGTGAGGCAAAACAGCAAAATGGATATAACACATACAGGCATTTGCCTCCATATTAATGGATAGGATAGATATAACATAAAATAATAAAGGAGAAACTAATTTATTTATCTAGAGGTGGGGATCCTTTGCCAATCCTTCTCGATAGGTTATGAATGTACTTGCATATGAATACCAGGGTTGGCTGCCCGCAACCTGTGAAGAAAGTTGCAGCTGGCTTTTTGTGTAATGGGACACGGTCCCGGGTACCTCAAAATATTATTTCAAAGTACTGAATTCCTGACCCCATGACTGGAATATAGGGGTCTTTCAGAGACTTCCTATGTGTTTAACATTTTGAAAATCATTTATGTTCCCATGTATGATATTTGGAAATCCGATACGATGCTCAGTGTGCACCCATGTAACGGCGCAATGGATTAGCGAATGTTGCAAAAATAATAAAAGAAATACATTCACACACTCACTTAGACATTAAATCAATCTTTCACAGACCCACTCACACTCTCGTATTGCCATTCACTGAACCATTCAGACACACATAATCCTAGTCACAGACCTACTCAGAGACCACCAACTCACATATGCAGACACTCACACACCCACTCACGTACTCAAATACGCAGACACACACACCCACTCACGTACTCAAACAGACACTCACACACCCACTCAGACAAAAGACAAGGCTCCTACTTTGTGACCAGAGAGAAACATACAGTGTGCAAAGCTGCATGTATCAAACAACACTTGTATTAACTATGCCACCTTGAGACATCCAGTAAAAGTGGGTACTTAAATGGCACTCTAAATAATGGGTTATTTTTGATTTACTAAGAGAATTGCCTTAAGTTGTCAGATGCTTTACCTTTTGCACTTTGGTAGATCAGAGCTATTCCAATGCAGAGAGCAAGCATGGCCCACATGAGTCATCCAATGTTACACATGCCTAGCTATCCAGTGCCTCTAGCTTTTCTTGATTTGAATTGGAATGGCGGTACAAGTCCTCCAATGCTGCCTTGGTAGCTTCTGTTATCTGGTCCTGGCTACCCTTCCATCAGCCCAACTCAAGTCTATCCTATCTTAAAGGCTGGAGAATGGATCCACAGGTTGATGCACCAGGTCTGCTCTCCATCCTCGATAGTGTGTGCCTGCGTTTTTTGGACCCTGAACTCAAGGTCATTTTTCTGTGCCATGGTCAGTGATTCTAAGTGGGGTTTCATCTAGCATTCTATAACAGCCTCAAGTGCTGCACAAGTGCTGCACATATTGTTGTGTAGGTGTGTGTGTGTGTGTGTGTGTGAATTCTGAGATGGGTCTGGCCAGTTTTACTTTTTCAAATTTTAGGTGTGGCCCTTAGTCATCATTGGTACCTTATCTGCTGCTCACAAACAAGAATTTCATTCTCAGTACAGTGACAACACTTAAGTTTCCTTGAGCAGAACCAACAAAGTTTAAATTGTTCTTTATGGTAGACTTTTACTCCTTTGTCCACTTGTTATCAATGGGGGTTATGCCTATGATTCCCGTGCCCTGGAAATATGCTGCAGGTGAGTATTTGGCAAGGTTGAGTAAATGATGCACTACGAAAAGGCGAAATATGTGGCATAATGCAGCATGTTTTATGATTGTATTACATCATTAGTTTGACATTTTTGCACGTTAACACTCTATGGGTATTGGTTGTACCTCCTTTGTTACAGTTTAACACTCTAATATAGCAATAGAAAAGCTGAGAGGTGACCAGTCAATCTTCACAAAGGGGCTTTCACTGTTTTTGGTTGAAATCTGTAGATTATGCAGCATATGTTGAAATATGTGGCTAATGCGGCAAATCTATATTTATATGAAAAACGCTGCACAATCTCATAATTCCAATGGCCCTGCCTTTAAGGGACAAACAGAAAGCCGCTACCTGTACCTATGTGGCCACTACAATGACTGAGGGGCATATGTATCAAGCCCTTTTCCCATTCGCAAATGGGCCGATTCTCAGAATTATCCCATTTGCATAAGGGAAAAGGCTTTTGGGGATGTTTCTTCCCAAAAGGGCATCGCAAATTAGAGAATGGCAAAATTTGCCATTCTCTATTTTGCAATTGCATTTAAGGAATTGCAAATTGCGATTCTTTAAATGCAATGTAGGAAGCACAGAAAAAGTGCGATTTGGCCTTAAGGAATAGCAAATTACCACCAACTTCAAATTGGTGGTAATTTGCGATTTCTTTGCAAAATGCAATTTTTCCATTTCTCAAAGTGCCATGTGGCACATATCCATGCCCTTAGGGCATGTATGCGCACAACATGTGCACACATGCTTATTTCAGGGGTACAACAGGGTGTTCTTTTGACACCCTGCCACCCTTGAAATTGCATTCTCGATTTGCGATTCTCTAATTGTGAATCGCAAATCGTCTTCTCATTCCTTCCTATGGGCCTCCTAGCCCATAGGAATCAATGGGAAGGTATTCCTTAATTGTGAATCACAATTTGCGATTTGCAATTAAGGAATAGTAAGGAATTGCAATTATTATTGTGATTCCTGCATACATAGCTTTTACTGAGTCCTTAATAGCAATTCGCTGAAAATCACTATTAAGGACTCGCAAACTGCTACGATGATACATCTGCCCCAGAGTCTTTAATTTTCCTGATCATAATATTCTGCTAGGTGATATTCATTTTGCTGATACTGCTCCAGTACTAGTCTGTAAAAGCTGGTACTATCAGAGAAAGTCAGTGTAAGTTTCCCGTCCCACCTCGGCCTGAGCCAGAACTAAGCCCTTTTGATTTCCAGCAATAAATAGAATGGAACTTACTTTGCATGTGGTAACAGGGTGTATTCTTGTTTACCAAGAGAGTAGTTTGGAAGGTGCTATCCTGCTTACTTCGTCCCCCTCATACCTCACACTACTTCTAAATTCCTTCATGGAAAGAGACTGGCTTTAGCTGTTTCTGAAACTGCTAGATCTTTCTTTCTCCTATTTCAAATGTAGGATCAATGACACACCGAGTGCAGTTGTTAGCAAAGGTAACAGAAGAGGTGACAAATTCAACTGGACCAAGTGTGGGAACAACATCAGAAGAACTAGAAAGAAGCTCACAGAACTGTTAGCCTGCAGAATAGAATGGCTGTTGAGTCCGTCAAGTTGTAAAGGGAGGAGTAAGTTACATAATAGCAGCAAAATGCTGATCACATATAACAATAACAAAAGTTTCATTAAGCATGCACATACACGCACCACATATGAACTAGTGTTCAAAACCTACACAAAATAAATGAAGGATTTGATATTGATAGATGAAACATTTGATCATGGTTTAAGGAAATATTGGGAGGTTTTGGCAAGACAATATTTGAGATTATTATTGTTGATTTTATACTATAACATCAATGTATGGTGGAGGCACAAGCATGTTGTGTGGCAATCACTGCACCCGACACAAGAAACACAACTACTAGACAACTACTTTCTGTGACTTATTAAACATAAGCATGGGCGAATTTTGCGAATTCACGATTCGCAAATTTGCGTATTTGCGAATTCGCAATCCGCAAAATTCGCGAACTTGTGCGAATTTGCTGGTTTTTGTTTTTTACGTGTTCACGCGGTTTTTTGCGTGTTCGCGGGGTTTTTTGCGTGTTCGCGGGGCTTTTTGCATCTTCGCGAGCCGCTTGCATAGCGAAGTTACCCATGCAGTCGTTTATGGGAGAGGGAGAGAGAGATAGATAGATAGATAGATAGATAGATGGATAGAAAGAGAGAGAAAGAGAGGGAAAGAGAGAGGGAGAGAGAGAACGAGAGAAAGAAAGAGATGCCGGATCTCTGAAGGGCCAGATTCCTGAGTTGCCCCTACAGAACATACAGCTTTTTATTTTTAGCAAAATGCATATGAAAATTGTGCTGTAAAGGTCTCTTTTAGTTTAACCCCTCCTGACAACTCAAAATGGGTGTATTTGCCATCCTCTCCCTTCTTCCTGTTTTTTATATCTGTAAGTGCTTCCTGATGAGGTTTAATTCCTTGGACAGGTGCCTCGTTGCCTACTTGTAACTATTCTCTGACCCTGCTTCAAGGGTCTGAGCAGGGTCAGAGAATAGTTGCAAGTTGGCAACGAGGTGCCAGGAAGCAATTAGCAGCAGATGTCTAAGTTGAAGTTAATTTGTTTGTAACCAATTTGTAAAAGGTTACAAAGAAATTAGGTTCAACTTTTGCACCTGCTGCTGTAACCCTTGCTTGGCTGAAAATTCGTCCCCGCTGATTCGCGGATTTTACCGCGATTTCGCGAGATTCGCGGATCGCGAAATCGCGGAAAATCCGCAATTTTGCCCGCGAAACGGATTTTACGCCCAACCTTAATTAAACAGAGAACCTGTGACAATCAGGCAAAGCTAGACATCATTAACTTCTTTTTTTATGAAACACCTTGTTAAAGTGTTACAATGTTTTGCACACCTTGAGCATAAAAGTGTTGCATGTCTAGCACAGTGCCCGCAACTAGCATTACATTAGCAGGTAAAATTAGGAAGATGAAAAACACACTCGAGGAATTCAAGCCTTTTCAGTAGGATCTCCACAAGTGAGAAACGAGAGAGACAATCATCATCCAGGCATATATATTCACAGAAAACATAATTTACCAAACAGTAAAAACCAAGCAGTACTGTTGTAATTTTGTCCTTCTTTTCACCTCATCCTCTTGGTACGTTCCGCCACCTTTTTCCCCCCTCCCTGTTGGTATGTTCTGCCAGAGCTTGCCATGGAATGTTGGCATCCCTCTGGCAGTCTTGGAGAGTGGGTGACAGAATAAATACTGTTCCTACCTTCGCTTGCTTCAGAGTGACTTTTTTTACAACACTGGCGACAAAAACTGCGCAGGGGGCCAAGCTGTTGCCTCCCCTTTCAGTGCTCTCTCTGACCTGTGCTTGAGTGCTGTGATGATGTTATTGCTGTAACGCTGATGAAGTGGAGAGTTCCGGTGGAGATCCATGTTCGACGATTCCAGCAGCAGGGGTTCATGGAAGTTAAGTCAGTCATTTCGGAACTGATTTCTGAATCCTCTTCTGAAGCAGGAGGCTGTGCACGTGTGTGACAAGCAGTGTTCTCCTCATCATCTCCTCATTACTTTGAAGTTATCTTTGCAAACCCGGTCGGCCCTGGTGCTCGGCTGCTGTTGGGCTCTTGATCCAGTTCATGTGGAGATCGTAACTTTTCTGTCACCAGCCGCCCGAGGTAATGTGAGGACGTGTGCGCGGCAACTGCTGACAAAGATCCGGTCTTCTAATTCCTGTCATCAGAGGGCATGCTGCTGGTATCCTTCCTACTCCGGCGTCCTTCTCTCCTGTGTCTGGCGGAAATTCTCACCTTCATGGGTTCCATAATGCTGCCTTCAATACGTGGGTATTTCCTGTCAGACAAGGTTATTGTTCCTGGTACACGATGGAGGCTTCGCAATTGATTGGGGTTTCAGTGTGTTCTCATCTCATGCCCCGGTAGCTAACCCAGTCATAGGCGTGCCCTACGCCCCAGCCGCCTTTACGGAGATCTGTGGTTAGACGCTCCGCATTCATGTTTCCTCAGGGTCGCTCTGAGAGCTCTCCCCAAGGTCCTGCTTACTTTGTGGGTCATCTGGCGGCTGGCTGCATGCCTTTGAATCCATCATCATTCTGCAAGTAAGACTGTTCTAATTTGTTTTGCAGATCTGCTTTTCATTGGGTTGTCTTCCGTTAGTCTCTGTACTTTCCCCTGTAATGAGAGGCTCATATTGGCAAACTTTTGGCTGCGCAGTTCTTATTCGTCTTCCTCCTCCATTTTCAACACTAAAAATATAATTGTTCAGTATGGTTGTCGAGCTTCTGGCCCAGGACTTTCCTTCAACTGACTCTGTGCTGCCAGTTTGAGTACTTTCGTGGGGACATGCACATATGTCGTGTGTGCTAGAAATTTTCCTTCCAACATGCATGTACCTGTGCGTGGCCATCGGTGATACACATACCTTCATTTGTGCCCTTATTAACCCTATCTATATTCTAGCCACCTCTGCGTACCATTTCCTCCAGTGTGTCACTGTACTCTTCACGGTGATACACACACTAGTTGACTTCAGTGCCCGTTCTAGTGAATACACTCCTGCGCACTGTCCTGTTTCCTACAATGACATGTACACCATTCGTCCTCAAGAAATGTCACCTGGCCGTGTGTTCTTCATGATGGTCCAACAATAAATCCTCTTTTCTATATCAGTCTCACCCTTATATCCTTGTACTCTCAGTCCACCCTGTGTGTTGTCAACTGTTGCGTTGTTACTACGTTTCTACAGTAATTTAGTACATATTGGGCAAACCTAATGGTTATTGTGTACCCAAGTTTGTACAGTTTTTTTTTTACTGAAGCTAACATTGCATTTGCATTTTCTGCTTTTGTGAGTATCCAGTACATTCTTAGTGTTGTTTTGTTCAGGTGAGTAGTGCTTTCCAGTGAGAATTACAAGGGAACCCTCCCTTTATCTTCTATTTTATTGTAAGAAGCACCTGCACTATATTTTCCTTCCCCATGGCTGCGTCATCCATGAGTCAACCGCCTTCCTTTTTAAACGAAATTAGGGATCCAGTAATCCATTGGTAGGATTGGATCAATTTGTTTGACTCTTACCTTATTGCCATTGGGGGGGAAAAGTTTTCTGCTGTTCAAAAACAACATGTCTTACTTCATAACCTAGGTGTTCAGGGGAGGAAAATTTATGATACCCTTCCCTATCCTGAATTAGAGGATGATGAGGTTGATTTAGATGTATTTAAAATCACTCTGTTGAAATTAGAAACTCACTTCGGTGACAAAGTGAACGTAGTCCTAGAACGTCACAAGTTTTTTACTCTTTTTCAGGGCAAACACGAGTCAGTCACTAATTATATAGCTGCACTCCGCGGCCTAACACGGTTATGTGAGTTTGGTGAGTTGAATGACTCCCTTATCAGGGATCAATTGGTAAGATGTACTCACAACCCACATATAAAAGAAACCTCTTTCTAAAAATCCCTCATTAAGAGAAGCCATTAGTATGGCTCAATCCGTTGAACACACTGCTAAGTGTATTTTGGAAATGAACCCTCCAAAAGAACCAGTCTGTGCTGTAAACAATATTAAAGGCACTTTTGAGGATAACGGTGACACTGAGGTTCTTAAGATCAGGTTCAAAGAAATTAAGGGTGAAAAACCTGTTAGCATCACTGAAGGGTTAAAATGTTTCAGGTGTGGGAGCAGCAATCACCTTGCGAACAGCGTTCATTGTACTGACCGTAATTCTACTTGCATGAAGTGCAATAGAAAGAGCTATTTCGCAAGAATGTGGAGAGAAGGGGAGATGAATCAAGTAAAAATAGTATGCAGCGAAGAAGAACAGTCTCCTAAGTATGTATTTTAAAGGGAATGGTTGGGAGAACCTTCTTTTAAATTCCCTCACAACACAGTATATGTAATGCTCCTTTTATTAACACAAGAAAAAAATCTGCCTTAACAGAATGAACGTAGGTATTGTTCCTCTATGGGAGATTATATATATGATTGCATTCAGTAGTAGGGTATCTATACTTTTGTCACGGGTAATATGGTGATGCTCTTCTATTGTTATGTAATAGTTCATAGGAAATTTCCATCTTACAATAAGTATCCTGCAATTGTGCCTCCTTATCGAATGATATTTCTTGTCTAGTATGTTCAGACGTTGTCAAATGTTATTCTTACATTCTTGCCATCAACCTGTTGCGGAATTCTGGGAGATGGGTTGTGTCTTTCTCCATTTTAATGACTTTGAGTATTTCCCCTGTTCTCCTCCAGTGAGAGGGGGGCTTTTGTCTTCTTGTCCCTCTTTCACCCCATTTAATTTCTGATCTACTCCTGTGGCTCTTTTAGTTGCCATATCACTGTTAGCTTTAAGACTGTATTACATGTGCATAGGTCCCTTCTTTCGCATGTATTGTGTAATATTCACTGTTAGTGTTAAGACTGTATTGCAAGTTACATATGTCCACTATCCTTCACATGTATTGTGACTTGGGACGTTTTCGCCTTTCTTCTTCTTCTTTCTTCCTTTTGGGTTTCCTTTCTCTCTTCTCTTCCTTGGCTTCCCCTTTTGTTGGCGATGGGAGATGTGTTGTAATTTCGTCCTTCTTTTCACCTCATCCTCTTGGAACGTTCTGCCACCTTTTTCCCCCCTCCCTGTTCTGCCAGAGCTTGCAATGGAATGTTGGCATCCCTATGGCAGTCTTGGAGAGTGGGTGATAGAATAAATACTGTTCTTACCTTCGCTTGCTTCAGAGTGACTTTTTTTTACAACACTGGCGACGAAAACGGCATTACATTAGCATGTAAAAAAAGGAAGATGAAACAGACACTTTATGAAGTCTAGCCTTTTTTCAGTAGGATCTCCACAAGTGAGAAACAAGAGAGACAATCATCATCCAGGCATATATATTCACAGAAAAGATCATTTACGGCACAGTGAAAACCAAGCAGTACCTTTACAACTGATGGAGCAGGGAAGTGCCAAAAATGTTTCTGTACCCCTTGTGAAGTCAAGTTCACATAACCATAATGTATTAATCGTGTGAAGCATGTTAAATTAGCCAATAAGAAGCAATATACACAGATAAAGTACATGCGGGAAACTCACTGGCTTATTTTGCAAAACACTAATGTACTAATAAAGTGGAATCAGTCTTACTAATAAAGTGCATTAAGGCTTAAACTTAAATAGAACTAGGCATGTATGCTTATTGTGAGTATTTTCGTGGCAAAACAAATGAATTTGGTAAGTAAACAATGCATTTATGTAGCTTTCCGCTAGCTAACAGCTAATAGGGTGAAATTTGATTTGTGGGAGTTAAGCAGAAGGGCTTTATTTCTAAAAACTAACTTCTGTTGTGTTTGTTTTCATATTAGTTCCAATGAGGCCTGCGAGGCCTAGCTGAAAAATGGCTGCCTATGCGAGACTCCCAGAGAGTATGACACTACGCATGCGCGACTGTGCGCGAGAGATGCATGAACGGCCTGTGCTCGAACTACTGATGTCAAGGTCAGCATGGCCTAGGACGTTGGAGAAAGGCCAAAGGATGCTCAAGTTTGTGAGCCTGGGAAAGTTGAGTGTGGTAACTACACGATGTTTAAACCTACAAGGACAGGATGACGAGTTGCAATATGGACAATTTTGACCGTATGAGAAACATGGAAATGACAGTGCCAAATGTGGACAATAAGGAGATGAGGTGATGTTCACCACCCCTTGAATGAACCAATGCGAGATGAGAATGGACCCTAAAAGTTTCGAAATTTAGTTAGATAGTTAGAGAAAATGGGTATAAAAGAGCCGGGGCAAAAGAGAGAAAAGGCTGTTTAATTTAATTTAAATTTATTTTATGCACCACGACATGCTGTCGGACTGAATGATTTTTTAGGTGCAGAAAGACTTTGAATTAATTTTTAACTTTAACTTTAATTGGTACAAATTTGAATGCAGAGTCCTGATGGGTGGTTAACATCGAGAAAGATAGAGAGGCAGATTTGCAAACCTGTGTCATCTTATCCTGTGTTTCTTGTGCGCAACAAACTTGGTAATGTATTTTCGAAAATTCTTTTTTCTTATTGTTAGTATTATTTAAATGTTAGATTAATGAAAATGTATTCTCCTTTTTTACTAAATATTAGATACATGTATGAATAAGAATTTCATTAGTCACATCATTTGAATAAAATAAATAAAGTCATGACAGAATTATAAAATTTAAAAGAAATTCAATAAATGGGAAATAGTAAAATTAAGCTGGTCTTAATTTGTCCATCAACTAATTTCTACTAGTTGGTTCATCGACCAAAACAGTGGAGTGCCTTGATTTTATTTTCCTATGTATCTAAGAGAAGAGAACTAGTTCATATGTGCATATGTATATAATGTATAAATTTGAAGTCAGATTAATAGGGTGCTCCGCTGTCCGGCAGCTCGCCTTCTAGTCTCACTGTTATTGGGAGCGGTATGATTGTGTGAATGCGTGGCTCACGGTGCTATGGGCCCCACTGAGGAGTAAAGTAAGTCAGCTCCTGAGCAAAAACATGAGATGAACTGGGAGGGTTGTTAGAGAGCCGCCCTGGATCACAACACAATCACTATCATGACTGTGACGTTACCACGCATTCCCGTAGCACTCAACTTGGCAAGACTTGCTTTAGGGACCGCGGTTTTGGAGTTGTATTGGACTGGAGTTGGAATTTAAGTCCAACTCCGTCCCTACTGATACACCGACTGGAGTTGGAATAGTATTTTATACTATTTCAAAATTCAGCGCTTCCCTAAACCAAGTCATTGTAATGAGTTGCATGCTAAAGTAACGTGAGGTAATGACACTGTTGTGGTAGTGGCTGCTTTGTTAAGCCACACATGGTTTATGTGTACCTCGTTCCCTCACACCCAATGTTCACCTTTGTCTAGAGAACCATGTTTGTGATACTACATCAGTCTAAATTTCATTATTGGTTAGAAAAGCTTGAATAGTATTTCATGATGTGGTTTCATTTTATCCTTACCCAAGACTGAAAAGCCAAGTAACCAGTCTTGTCATTAGCACAATGCACAGTTAGAGCTTCTTGTGGGATTCCGCTGTCTGATTTAAGGCAGGGGACCTTAGGTAATTTCAAAATGTTGGGAGGTGTTATCTTCTGTGCATAGAGCACAAAAGAAGTCAAACAACATCTAAATACCAAGTGGACAAATACAGAAAGGAGAGGTTGTAACTTTTCAGGAAAGTGCTTTAAAGGTCACAACACTCCCCGGTTGGAAACAGCTCAGCCAATTCTAATAAATTGCGCATAATATTCCACCTCTGTTTTTCAGCAAACAATTCATTTAGTGGTGCTATGCTTAAACGTGAAACATCTATTGCAGGCTGCCATGCTGGCAGCTATCAACATGGAACTTTCTTCTCTCGCACCTTCAGATTAGCCCATGATTCACCCTCCCCCGACCTAACACTCAGTCTAAACAGAAACATGCAACAGGGGTCTCTGCAAACAGGGATAACCATCCCTTGGCTCCTGTTTCCATTATTGGGCATTCTGGGCCCTGTCCACTAAAGCAGCAGGAGCCAGGCCAAGCAGAGAATTTCATGAATGAGGTGATGACAGCAGACATGTATGGAATACTCTTCACCTGTGCTAAGTGGAATAGATTTCATATTCCATAAGTGAGGGTAATAGGTAACTTTACCACAGGTCTTGTAAACCTTGACTGCATACATTTGACTTTATTTAAACTGCACAGTTCTACTCCCCTTCTGATATAAGATTTGACTCTTTAGCAGCATCCGGTACTTACTTTCTTCAGCATCATCATGAATTTTCTGTTTGCGCCCACAACACAGGAACATTCTTCTCTTCTTGAACAGAAATAAGTCAAGGTTAGTGGTTGCGCACAAGCCCTTTAGTGACATAGTCAGTTTAAGCAATTAGCAAGGAGTATATTTGCAATCAAAGAAGGACAGGCCCAATCTCAGACATTGTCATGGAGCAAGAGATGGGAAAGTAAAACTGACTGCATACAAAATGAGGCACTTCAGGTCCAATCAAAGAGACATTTCACAAATAAAGCGGTAGTTATCCTACACACAGGCGCAGATTTACTTATTTATGTTATCCAGAAAAGCTCTGTCAGGCGCAGGTTCCAGGCACACAACTATCCATTTAAATCAACATATAACCTCGGTTTCTATTTCACCTACGAGAAGGGAGTGGAGCCACTGTGCAAAAGTATTTTTTTTTTCTGGAGGCAATGAAGTTGCAGAAGAGTTTGGGAATATCCATGCATTGATACATTTGAGGGTATTCACAATCCTACAAGGCTAACCAAACCTTACATGACATGTATTTATTTCGCTTTCTCTGTACCTGGTTGCAGTAGTAACCAGTTTAAGCTTCTCAAGTGCTTTGTGAATTGTTGCCAATTATTCCCTTGCTCACCTCTTGGTAGCTGCCAACGAGGAGGCAAGCTTAACTTCGGAGACAGGTGTTTAAAGCATTTAGAAATACCAACACATTAAATAAGTAGGACACAATCCACAATAAAAAAGCAACACTAATTTGTAAAAGTAGGTTATATTGGTCATTTTTCTGGAGCTTTTTCTCTTGATGTCGAGCAAGGCTCCTCATCAGGCAGGGTTTTGAATCAACAATGGTGGCTTGGTTCAACACAAGGCCTCGGTCAACTCTTTAAAGTCTTGCGCTCTGGAGCTAGCTGAAAGGGGAACCTGAAATCCAGGTCAGGGTGTAGTTCCATGACAGCAGCTTATGGAGCTTTTTACCAAAAATTGTCCAACCTTCTCCAAACGTCTGGATCTTCTTCCAGAAGGGCATTCTGGGATTCCAAAGTGTCCACAACAAACATCCAAGGGCCTAGAATGTCTGACATGGTCATTGTGATTTTTGGAACTATGTTTCCCAGAGTGCACCTGAGCAAATGCTTAAAATTCCACTGGGCACACTTCGGGCTGGGTACACAAAGCGTAAGCAAAACCTCTTAGAAGACCTATATTACTTTTGACAAGGCAATAAATCCAACAGATATTTTCACATACAGGGATGCTATAGATAGACAAGACTTTAAGGTATTACAAACACATTATTTTATTTTATTTTTCTTTAGTCTTTTTACTTTTTAAAGGTTTATACAAATATGCATTATATCATACAACATCACATATAAAGAGTCATAAATAGTCCTAATAAATTAAATAGATTGCCAATAGTGCAGTTAAATAAAGTGCAGTATAAAGAAGATTTTTTGAAGAGAAAATGTGCCCCTATTGCTAGTATATCTTGGTAACATACACACTTTCACACATACCAATCATACAACCACATTCATAATTGTTTAAAACAAACAGAAAAAAGAAACATACAAACACACTAAATAGGATGGAGTAACAAGCCAAAGGTGCAGATGGTAATACACTTTCCACAGATGATATAAAAATAAGGATTCCACCGGTTTTAAACGATGATCTGTGTGGTATTGATCATTCTTTGATACATTATTCAGATCTTGTTAGGATGTACGGCCTACGTACGTTTCGGTGAAACAATCACCTTCCTCAGGGCCAAGATGGTGAAACAGACAAAACTAATACAGGCGATCAGTGAACAAAGTTTAAAAATAAGGGGCAAAAAGTTTTTTCTTTTTTTCTGAAAACAAAAAAGAGACATGTATAAACATTTATACATCCTGCATGATATTACTTAGTCATTTACAAAATTTATGCATTTTTCGCATTTATGCATTTATTAAACAAGCATCCTGTAAAATCTATGATCTGGCAGATCAAATTGTTTAAATTTACAAGAAAGGACTGCTATAGTATAGAGAAGAAAAGATCCGAAAATGAAAACATGGAGGGTATAGAGAAAAGTAATCATATACCACAGCCGAGGCGGTGAGACATATAAACACCCAGTGTAGTTATAGAGAATAACATGATTGTGAGAGATGAGCTGTGCTAAGACTTCAAAGGATCCCGGTGTATGCACGCAGGTGAAGGAATAAAAGTAAAAGGGTTAACATGTGTGGTGATTACCTATTGCAATTCACATCGGTGTGCAGTAGAAGGGATATGGGTCATCACTTGAGGCTAAAGAGTGGGATCCGAAGGAAAAAGATAAACCTAGTAAGGTGAGTTGGGATGGTGCGCAAAAGCTGTGACAGCGGCGAGCTATAGGGGCATTACCTGCTGTGGCTATAGGGATGGATAATAGTATTATTCCATGATGTTCTATATAGTTTCATTGCATGTTAGAGAACCGGTACTGGTATGATATAAGTCCTCATAGGGTGCTGCATGGGATGAGATGCAAACATAGTTTGTAAAAATGGGACACAAGGATAATTTGCAATTGATGATAGCAAACAATAAAAGTGCGTGATATACCTGGTCTTGTATTTAGAGTTTGCTGTTGACCAGAAAGTAGTAATGTTTCATTCTACCTGTAACAAGCGTGAGAAAAGTGAAGGTAAATACCTGGAGTGTGATAATATATTGTACCATCAAAATGCAGATCATAGAAAAAATACACAGGACCTAACTGAAGCGTCAGAGTAGCTAAAACGGTTTTTATAATGTATCATACCTAGTGATGTATAAGGTTAGTCGTGCTACGCAATAAAAGCGTGCACAGAAGATAGTAAAGCTACCAGCCAGCTTGACGAGTGTAAAAACGCTGACTGTTAAGGTAATATATATACATCAATGAGGGGGAGCGCTGCTCAATAGGCATTTTGAGGAAATGGCCGGTAAACGGAGACAAACAAACAGCTTACAAAGCCTGTTTGAATTGGCTGAACCGTCCTATGAACCTGGGATGGCAGAGCGCACCCAGTGAAGAGATTTTAACTTTGCGCAAATGAAATAACTGATGGCGCAGCCGACCTATGTCGTAGAAACTTACTTTTAAATGTAGAAAGTGATGGCCGTAGCAGGGGGTCCCAGACGCGTTCGCACAGCAAGCGTGTGAAAGGATGTGAAAGGCGTCGGTTATATATATGCCGATCGCCAGCAGTAAAGATGAAATGGACTGCAGCTGAGTTTCAGCACAGGGAGGAGCAACATAGTTGTAGGACTGCGAAGAGCAGCTCGTAGGAAAGCTTAGTGAGGAGGTAAAGTGTAAACATAAAAAGTGGACTATGGTTTCGCCGGCAAATACTCTAAAAAAACATGGCAATAGGACTATACGAAGAAAAGCCACGACAGAATTAATGTAGGCAGACGAAAAAAAGAGAGAAACTATTTGGGGGATGCTGAGGTTCCGTGACGATTTGAACCCGTGTTTTCAACATTGTCGGAAATACATAATATTGGTATCAGCGAACCGCAAATGATCCATTTAGTATATCCTGGTGTTTTCGCTACGCTACGAGCAAGAGCACTCCTTTTATAAACACATTTCTGATCTACCCACGGCATCCATCTTAGATCATGGCCGCCATTTTGTGTTTCTTGCCCTCACATACGCAATAGCCTTTAATCACTCCATTTCGATTAAGGACACGTAGCCTTAGCCGGAGATTCACCTCTTACAGGACACGTACACCTTAAACCAGATCACGCTGTAGCTGCATGACTCGACAAAGGCTGTCTCCTCTGCCCAAGGCCAGTCCTGCCAAACTGGTCTTCGTATCCATTGTCCTGATCACGATTAGGAGGCAGAAGCCGGTAGCCTTGCCCATTTACAACCCACAAACATCTCTTATCCTGCTTTTCTATCTTCTGCACCTGGCTCTGCTCCTTTCCTTCTGGGCCTTTATTAGGGGGAGGTAACGAAATTTACGATGAGGCGGTCCGGTTCTTGAATGAAAATTTGACATGGGATTATGATGGAAAGGTGGGAACCCCTCGTTCGTAATGTTTTGTCATCAGATATTGTCGATGATTCCTGTGTACGCCAAATATTTATTGTTCATGACACAAAGGTTTGGGAATGTGCTAACATGTGAAGAATTCGCCTAAAGGCCAAAATTTAGTATATAAGGAGCAACCCTCTTTGTACAATTTGAACAGGCTCCTAGATTCTGCCCGTGTGTAGTATCTGTGACTTCTGTGTCCCTGCAGTAATAAACCTTTGGTCTTTGACGCCACCATCGAGAAGCCCGTGTTTCTGTTCATTTGTGCACCAAGGCAGGTGGAACTCCGGGGTCTTTGGGTGTTGTTCCCTGACACCTCTGGACGGAACCAAAAAGTCCAGAACTCCAATTGGCGCCCAACGTGCGGCGACGTCATTCGGTACCGGTCCAAAAGCTTGAAGAGTTCGAGAAGCTTCGTGTGAAGATTCCTGAGGGAGGCGCCCCACTTCATCGATCCCGGCATATCGCAAAAGTGGCCCGACGTTCTCTTCCACGAGGGTTCCCGTTCAGGACAGCTACAGTGGGCCGTTGCCTTGACCGTCGCCCTGTCTTGGACCCGAGGTGCAGTCCTTAGTACAGCGAAACGTGACGGGTTTCTCCTTGGTGACGTCTTCAGTGCCTCAGTTAAGTATTTAGTGATAGCTAGCTGGTTACTTTGTGAGGGTTGCTAAAATCCTTGATCGGTTCTTGGTTTGGTTTGGTTTCGTAAGATTATCATTGGTTGTTCTAGTTACGATAATCTATTTGGTTTAGTTTGGGTATCGATACATCAGTTCGTTTTGGTAGGCCTAAGTTCTTGGTTCGAGTGCACATATTTGTTCCGTGTTTTGTTTGTTTTTGTGTTCCGGACTGAAAATGGTAAGTCGGAAAAACTGTATGTTGTCCTGTTTTAGTTGCAACAGTGACTCACGATTGGAGGACTCATGTCTGGTTCCTCCGATTGGGACTCCCCTATATGATTTATATTGTAAATTTGGTGTGGGTCCTATATCTTATAATGAGGTATGGGTCCGTTACTGTAAGAAGGATGGTGTCCTTAGCTGGCCATTGCATGGTAGTTTTGAACCCGAAATTCTCGACAATTTAGAAGCGAAATTGTTTAGGAAGAAAGCCCGGCCGGCAATGTTTGATTCTTTCCGTTACTGGCGAAAAGAATCCAAACAGAGAGAAATGAAAAGGTTAAAGAAAGAACAAAAGAGCAAGAAGAGTTGACCCTAGAACAAGCGACTAAGCAGTTGCAGGCTAACGAGTGTGAAAAGGCCATAGATGTGGCCATTAGAGAGCACAATTTAGCGATTGACAAGTGCTATCCTGCCTTGCCATCGAAAATGGCTAAGATACTGGAGGATTCCGAAAACGATCCTCTACTATCTTATTTGTTACGGTCACCTCCACCGTATGCACAGGGTGCTACGGCTCCACTTGTCCCGAATGTTCAATTGCCGGTTGCTGGACAACCTGGTGTTCCTGCTCCTGTCCCTCAGAATCAAGCTCCTGTACCTCCTGTGGTCAATGTAAATGTTCCTACGGCTCCTCCTCCTCTTCCTGGATTGCCGACTTCTATACCTGTGTCTGTTTCGCTTACACCTACTGTTCCACAAACTATCTTCCTTGATACTTCTACTAATCCATTATCTATTCCTACCTCTACTGCGTTCTCTACGTCTGCGAGTGTGTTAACTCCACTTTCTGTTCGTCGGAGAATCACTGATTCTGTTACTAATATGCTGTCTCCTTTCTATAAAACTTTAATCAAGACTCCTACTCCTGACTCTGTTCAGAGACGTAGTCAGCTTCCAAGTACTGAGGAACGGGGAATTTTAGATTCCACGGCTCTCAGGTGGATTTCGAAGAGTAGGAGATATAGTACGAGAGATGTGCTAGATACGTTTATGCAGTGGAAAGAACCAACACAACGGTACGTCTTTGACGAGATGTGCTCGTTGTTACGTGAGGAGATAGAAGAAGACGATGTTGAAACTAATTTAGAAGATTTAATCAAGGTTCAGAAAGACTTTGCTGCAGGAATGATAGTGGGTGATAATATAGAAGAAGCGATGGAACTGATTTTAAGTTATAGGAATGATCCATCACTTCGTTCACCGAGAGATTTACAGAAAGGTAAAACGAAGCTAAGTCGCCAATATCCTATGAGGGAGGTTCCTCCAATTTGGCGCGAAGCAGTGGCAGCTGATAATAATGCTGGTATTGCAGCTGTTCCAGCACAGTTCCAAAGAGTGTGGATACACATTCCGTGGAAGCGAGCTGAAGTGCTAGCAGTGAAGCAGGCCTTGCCAGATCCGCGTAAGAATCCTGCTGGATATTATAAGGAATTAACACAGACAGTTGAGGCTTGTATAATGAACTTAGCGGACATCGATATGTTGTTTGGTAACGTAGTTCCGCAACCAGTGTGGGCTAAAATTCGTAGAGAAGATCATCAAGTTGCCTTAGGTGGTGACTGGGCAGCTATCACTGCAGCGGATGGTCAGCAAATAGGTGGTGCAAAACCTGAACCCTTAATTGCTAACCTTCCAGGTAGAATAATTGACCTAATGAAGACTTTGATGCCCGCATTGCGTGTTAATTGGGACAAGTTATCAGCATGCAGGCAGAAGAAAGACGAAAGTGTCTCCGACTTCTTCACGAGGTTTGAAGAGACTTTTGTAGATCATAGTGGTCAGGACATGAGCACAGAAGGAGGGCAAAGACTGTTTGTCGATAAATTTGTGCATAATTTGTTACCTGAATTATGCAATAAATTAAAAGATTCAGAGAGTGCGTGGGCTGTGTCCACAACAGCGCAAATACTTTTGACTGCACAGTACTATGAAAACAGGGATAAAGAGGAAAAGGAGAAATCAGAGAAGAAAACGAAAGATTTAAAAACTAAAGTTCTTTTGCAGCAGGCGTATCCGCCTCGCACGAATCAATCTAATATGCAGCAAGGTTCGTATCAAAGAACAGATTATAGTACATCAAGACCTCAATATCAGTGGAACCAGTGTGCGTACTGCAAGAAAGAGGGTCACTACAAAAATGAATGTCCGATCTTGGCGCAAAATAATGCAGCAGCAGCTCAGAGAGGTCGTGGTGGTTTTGTGCAAAATTCTAGAGGTCGAGGACAAGGTGCTATGCCTCCACAAACAAATGATCGTCCTTCTAATCACTTTGATCAACGAAATGGACAGTCTACTCAGCAAAATAGATCTCAACAATATCTTGTTGAAGACTATTGTGAAGTGGATGAGGGATTTCAACAAAATGGGTACTAGGACAGCCATGGACAGAGAGAGGGAGTAGTATCAGTTCCAGTGGATCAGAGTGGGCCTTATGTCGCAGTAGCAACATCAGGTGTAGTCGAACCGTTTCTGTTGGATACTGGTGCCGCAAAAAGTTCTATCATTCATGCGAAACTCCCTGGCGCACCTTTGTCTGGCTCAACAAATGTTTCCGTAGGTTTTTCAGGCGCCCCTATTTACAACCCGATATCTGGTCCTTTGTCTATTTCTGTTGGACCATGTCACTTGAAAGCACCTCTGATTTTGACGACAGGTTGTAATGAAAATCTGCTTGGTTTAGACTTGTTAAAACGACTATATGCGACATTGTATTGTTCTCCGGAAGGAGTACAGCTTACATTGGGTAAAAATATCACTTCTCCGATGTACTTGTCAATGGATGCACTCCCGCCAGAGCTACGTTCACTCCCTGATTCTCTTTGGGCGACTGGTCCTAATGATGTAGGCCTTTTAGAAATACCACCATATGTAGTGACTTTGAAAGCAAATGTAAAATTTCCAAGAATTCCCCAATATAAAATATCTAGTGAAGGTGAGCGTGCACTTTTATTGATTGTGCAAGATTTGATTAAGAAAGGTGTGGTTGAAGAAACGAGAGGAAATGTCTGTAACAGTCCTGTACTACCGATTTTGAAACGAACTGATCCTACAAAGCCTCCAGTTTATAGGTTTGTCATCGACCTTAGAGAGGTTAATAAAATTGTAGTCCCGCAGTTTCCTGTAGTGCCAGACATTACTGCCTTGTTAACACTGATTCCTGCTACAGCTACTTGGTTCTCAGTCATCGACTTGAAGAATGCCTTTTTCAGCATTCCGATAGCCGAAGAAAGCAGAGATATTTTCGGCTTCTGTCTAGGAGGTCGCAGTTTCAGATTTAAACGCGCTCCACAAGGCTATTGTGAGAGCCCATCTATTTACAGTCAAGCATTAAAAAGCCAGTTAGATTCCTTTGTCCTTCCTCCAGGTTCTGCTCTAGTACAGTATGTAGACGATCTTTTAGTGGCTGCTGATGACAAGGGAACTTGCAAAGCAGCTACGATTTCGTTATTGCATCATTTGTCTAATTTGAATCACAAGGTGTCACCTTCGAAAATGCAATATTGCTGCCAAGAAGTGACCTACCTAGGTCATCTCTTGTCAAAGGAGGGAAGGAAGTTGACCCCAGAGAGAATAAAAGCAATTACGCAGATGAGTGTTCCTCGCACACAGAGAGAAGTACGTGCTTTTCTAGGTATTACCTCTTACTGTAGGCAATGGATCCCAAATTTTTCTCTTTTAGCAAAACCGTTGGTAGCTTTGACTGGGAAAAGTGTTCCGAGTCCGGTGCCATGGTCTGATGAATGTCAAGAAAGTTTTACTGAATTACGAAAAGCCTTGTGTTCAGCTCCTGTATTAGGTACACCTGATTACAGCAAACCATTCACGCTCTATGTTCACGAGAGAGAAGGATGCGCGTTGAGTGTTTTGACACAGAAGTTTGGTGATAAACAACGCCCTTGTGCGTATTTCTCATCAACATTAGATCCAGTAGCCAGAGCGTTGCCTAGTTGTTTGAGAGCTACAGCGGCAGCTGCGGCTTCCATTCGACAATCTGCTGGTTTGGTAATGAACAACATGCTAGTGGTCATGGTTCCTCATGCAGTGGATACGCTCATGAATCGAACGAAGACTCAACACCTTACCAGTGCGAGACTATCTGGTTACGAGCTGACATTACTAGCGAGTCATATTCAGATCAAAAGATGTAATGTATTGAATCCAGCAACGCTGTTGCCGACTGATCAAGAGTCGAGTGATTCCGAGCCACATGATTGTTGTTTTAAAACGGAGGAAGAGACAAAAGGACGAATTGACTTGAAGGATACTCCGTTATCCGATCCAGATGGTACGCTGTATGTGGACGGGTCATGTTTTAAATTGGAGAATGGTGATGTGACTGCTGCTTACGCAGTAACGACTTTGAAGACGATTGTGGAGACTGCAAGAGTGAGTCAGAATTCTGCCCAAGCTGCAGAATTAATAGCTCTAACAAGAGCATGTGTTTTAGCTAAGGGAAAGAGAGTGAATGTCTTTACAGATAGTCAGTACGCATTTGGCGTGGCCCATAGTTTTGGCCGTTTGTGGAGAGAAAGAGGTTTCATTACGTCCCATGGGACTAAGATCCAACATGGTCAGCTAGTTAACGACTTGTTGGAATCTCTAACCTTGCCGACTGAAGTTGCGATTGTAAAGTGCAGTGCTCATAAAGCAATCACGGATGATGTTGGTCGTGGGAATGCTTTTGTTGATGAAATTGCTAAACAGACAGCTAGAGACACGATGAGCAGAATGTATGTTGCTACGTCTGCAAGATGGATTGCTGAGTCTGGAATGTGTGAGGATACTATGGAAAGTGTGAAGGAGATTCAGAAAGAAGCAACTGAGGAAGAGAAACGTGTATGGAGAGAAAGTACGGGCAAGTTGGATTCGAATGGATGTTGGATTGATTTGACAGAACAGCAACGTTGGATGTTGCCTGACGCGTATGTGCTTGCAGTGGTGACAATGGCGCATGGAGTAGCGCATATAAGTTCTAAAGGAATTTGTAAGATGTTGGCTCCGGTCTGGAAGAATGATGGGATCAGTAAGTGTGCAGAGAGAGTGGTGAAAAATTGTATGGTATGCTTGATGCATAATCCTGGCAAGGGAACTCCAACTCCAGCTGGTCATTTCGCTCCTCCTTCCTGCCCCTTTGAAGTGATTCAGTTAGACTTCATTCACATGGAGCGCTGCAATAATTTGAAGTATGTCCTGGTGGTAGTTTGTGCTTTTTCCAGGTGGATCGAAGCATATCCACTAAAGGACAATACTGCCCTATCAACTGCCAAGATTCTTCTCAAAGAATATTTCCCTAGGTACGGAATGCCACGGATTGTATGGTCAGATAACGGAAGTGAGTTTATAGGGAAAGTTATGCAGAGTGTGTGTGCCGGCCTAGGGTTGAAACAAAAATTCCACAGTGCGAACCATCCCCAGTCTGCTGGTTTAGTGGAGGGTTATAATGGTACCCTCAAGCTAAAATTAGCTAAAATACAAGCATCCACAGGTTTAGCCTGGCCAGACGCACTTCCTTTGGCTTTGTTATCAACGAGAGCAACTGTACATTCTAGAGTGGGACTCAGTCCATATGAAATAATTTTTGGCCGTCCGGCAAATATTTGGGGTGTGCCGAGGCCTAAAAAGTTTTGTTCCCTAGAATATCCTATGTTGATAGACTACCTTTACGACTTGACTGCTAAATTGAGTCTTATTCATCAACAGGTTTTCGATGCTTTGCCAAAACCTCCGGAGAGTCCAGGGCATCAGCTGAAACCGGGAGACCTCGTCGTCATCAAAAACTTTGCGAGGACAAAAAACCTTCAGCCGAGATTTGTGGGACCCTTCCAAATCCTACTCGCAACGAGAACAGCAGTTCGTGTGGCCGGACGCAAGCACTGGGTGCACGCGTCACATGTAAAGCGTGTACCCTTACCACTTCCTTATGACGACTGGGTGAAGAAGGGAATTGGTTCCTCCGAATTCGAAAATACACCGAAGTTCATCCCTTTCAGCGATGCCGAATTGATCTCTGACTCTCCTTCTAAAAAACCTCCTTTGAACACTGAACATTTGTCACCTGCATCAGAAAAGACTCTGTCATCTGCGAACCTGAACACTGCAACAGCTACCAGTGAAACGCTTTTTGTCGATCAGACAGTACCTGCGAAACAGAGATATAACTTAAGAAGCCGTAAAATGGACAAATAAAGCAGGCAACTGCATACTGTGATGTTTTGAAATATTGAACTTTTGCCCTCAGCCAGGAAGTTTGCTATTGTTTTATTGTTTTAAAAATTGCCTTGCCGTCTGGGTAGCCGTAGGGTCGTGGCTGTGTGCCTAGTTGAATTTGCAGGGGTCTGACACAAGGTCGATCTTTCTGTTGGTTCTGGGAACTCCCAGGGCTGATAGAGGCATTTTCACCTACGTACACATCATCAGTGGTCGCGAGCGGATTGTAGAAGATGGAGCTTCCTGCGCTGCAACGAGAAAATGTGATTTATGTTCGCAGAAACAGACTTTATAGAATTCTTCATAGCAAATGCTTTTTGATGCAATGTGCCATTACATTCCTGATTATTTTGATAACATTGGTGGGTGGAATCATCTTTAGTATAAATTTGATTTTTGTGCCAGTAACTACAGTACCTCCCCTTGATCCTGCTACTTCTACTGTTTCTTCTATACACTCCTTCCATTCGTTTCCTGAACATGAGCAAGCTCGACGCTCAGAATTCATTAACAACACTTTTGTACAGCTCTTGCACCAACACCAACTGGTAGTTAACACTACAGACTGCTGGGTGTGTGGCTTGATACCTCACACTATGGATAAAGGTATTCCCTATCTGGTTTTGCCTTTCAGCTACAATGGATCATTTCAGGCCCTTCAAACCATCTTTGCTTATGCCCTTGAGACCTATCCTCCACGTCCACCACGTTCCACTAAATATAACTCTGCCAACAAAGCTTTAGTCCAGGGAATTATTGACATGATCAAGGACGTCAATAATACTCCATCATACCCTAGAGACGAATTGCGAGTGTATTTAAGTTGGAATACTTCAGAGTATCGCCTTAGTTTAGAAGAGAGCAAGCGTAAAAGCTCAACTCCAATCTGGGTCGTACCTCACCGAGGTCAGGTCTGTTTGCAAGGGAATGGGAGAAATCCGAGAGCTCAGCTAGGGAGGAGTGAGTGCGTAGAGACTTATGTGTTTCCGGCTAACTCTTCCCCTGCCTTTCTTACTGCTAGGGGTACCTACTTCATCTGTCGAGATAGAGCTTATACATGGTTACCTGCCGACTTTTCAGGATCATGCTATATTGCTCGATTGTTGCCTCCGACATACACTGCTTCATCTGATTACCACAGAACCAGAGTAGCGAGAGGTGTCTTCAGCAAGGAAGATACTGCTGGTCAGGAAGCTGGAGACTTCTTCAAAGGCTTCCTTCCGTTCTGGGGGCCTATGGCCAATAGTAGAAACATACGTCAGCTAACACGGGTAGTTGAATCTACTATTACCGAAACTGCTGGTGCCCTTAGCAATTTGACAGCTGAGCTTCAGGCGGATAGACTCATGACGTTGCAGAACCGTATGGTTCTAGACGTTATACTTGCAGATCGAGGTGGGGTATGCAGAATGATCCAATCGAGCTGCTGTGTCTTTATTCCTAATAATGCTCCAACAGTCTATGAGGCGATCTCTAAGTTACACAAGATTTCCGACTCTATTCACGTAGACAAGGGAAACTGGTCCTTCATGGAGTGGTTTTGGACTCTGATCTCGACGTGGGGATGGAAGGTTCTGATGGTCATTGGTGTCATCTTAGTATTCCTATTCTCATGTTGTCTGATTATCCAGTGTGGTCCTGCTCTGTGTAGTCTTTGTGCTGCAACTTGTCTCAGAAAACCACCTGCGTTTGGAGAAAAGACACGAGAAAGGATGATGATACAACAGCATGTCACTGACCTAATGAGCATAGAATTAGACTCTGACATAGACTGAGTAATTGCCTATGTAAGGGCAAAAGGAGGGTCTGAGGTTCCGTGACGATTTTAACCCGTGTTTTCAACATTGACGGAAATACATAATATTGGTATCAGCGAACCGCAAATGATCCATTTAGTATATCCTGGTGTTTTCGCTACGCTACGAGCAAGAGCACTCCTTTTATAAACACATTTCTGATCTACCCACGGCATCCATCTTAGATCATGGCCGCCATTTTGTGTTTCTTGCCCTCACATACGCAATAGCCTTTAATCACTCCATTTCGATTAAGGACACGTAGCCTTAGCCGGAGATTCACCTCTTACAGGACACGTACACCTTAAACCAGATCACGCTGTAGCTGCATGACTCGACAAAGGCTGTCTCCTCTGCCCGAGGCCAGTCCTGCCAAACTGGTCTTCGTATCCATTGTCCTGATCACGATTAGGAGGCAGAAGCCGGTAGCCTTGCCCATTTACAACCCACAAACATCTCTTATCCTGCTTTTCTATCTTCTGCACCTGGCTCTGCTCCTTTCCTTCTGGGCCTTTATTAGGGGGAGGTAACGAAATTTACGATGAGGCGGTCCGGTTCTTGAATGAAAAGTTGACATGGGATTATGATGGAAAGGTGGGAACCCCTCGTTCGTAATGTTTTGTCATCAGATATTGTCGATGATTCCTGTGTACGCCAAATATTTATTGTTCATGACACAAAGGTTTGGGAATGTGCTAACATGTGAAGAATTCGCCTAAAGGCCAAAATTTAGTATATAAGGAGCAACCCTCTTTGTACAATTTGAACAGGCTCCTAGATTCTGCCCGTGTGTAGTATCTGTGACTTCTGTGTCCCTGCAGTAATAAACCTTTGGTCTTTGACGCCACCATCGAGAAGCCCGTGTTTCTGTTCATTTGTGCACCAAGGCAGGTGGAACTCCGGGGTCTTTGGGTGTTGTTCCCTGACACCTCTGGACGGAACCAAAAAGTCCAGAACTCCAATGCAAGGAAACCAGGATGGTTAGAGATGACCCAAAAAACCTACTAAGGGGATGTTAATAAAGAGAAAAATGTCGGTAACATATTTATCACAGAAAAATATTTTTATATACTTAATATCATGTGGGGCATAGTATTGATGGACAGATAGTAACACCATGAGCACTGGGATATATCAGCAAACCAGAGGTGAAGATATACTGGATATTAGTGTGATCAAACAATAACGGAGGGGACCTACGATATTTGTAGAGGTCTGTGGTTACATATAATGAACGCACATGTGACCAGCCAAAAAATAGTTGGTCTGTATTCAGAAAATGCCTATGAAGAGCTAAGAAGGTATAATAGTGGGGCCTATCATAAGGTAAATAGTTGGTCTGTTTTCAGAGAATGACTGTGAAGAGCTAAGGAGGTATGATATTGGGACCTATCATAAGGTCACTATCCAAGATATCTCCTCATTGTGTCCATGACGTACTGTATCAAGTTGGTATATCCAGAATGTCTCGCGTTTTTTTCGGACATTGGTAGGGTCTTAGCCTGGTGGTACATGGATGCGCTCTAAGATTTGCCATCTCATATCTTTTTCAGTGTGTCCATATTGTAGAAAGTGTGGTACCATTGGTGCATTTGTTTTTTGTGTTCTTATAGCAGACTTGTGTTCTGAAAATCTCGTACGGAATTCCCTAGATGTTTCTCCAACTCCGGGCTGGGGACCTCTTAGTGGACATACCTCTCTTAGCCTGTTGCTTTCAGTAAGTCCACTCTTTCCACTTTCTGAACCAAGGCAACATCCTTGGAGTTGTAGTTCCATGCGCACAGCAGGTGCAGTCCTTCTGTGTTTCCATCCTCTGGGGTGCATGTCAGGGTTCCATCAGAACAGTTCTTCTTATCCTTGAAATTTCTGGCAGGAATATGAATTGCTGGGCAATGCACCCAAATGTATTCAATGTTCCTGGGTGTCAAGCAGGGGGATACCCCTGACCAATGGGATACAGATTGCCACTCAGATCTATGACCACTTCCCCCAAAGTGTGGCATATTCATGACCCAGCAAGTGCTATTCTTCCAACATACAAAATGGAGAAACTCTCTCCTGGTTGGTTAAATCTGTGTACGCAAACTCATTTGTGGGGCCACATTTTTCTAACACTCCCCTTCCAGAACCTTCAATTATCTAATTACAGGGGCTCCTGTCTGACTCTGGGTGCAGGATGTGGGGGTGATCCTGTGCTGCCCTAAGCCATCATTCCCTCTTTGAATCAGAGCAGTACTGCTGGAAGGCTGGATGTTAGCTTACAGAAAAGAAAGTTATATAACTTCTTTTTGGTGATAGTTATAATGAATCCAAAAGTGGCCAGTTGTTGGATTTCTTCTATCATGTTGATCATATTTTTAGCTTCTTTCTATCAAAAGTTATACTTTAATAAAGTATTTCCATTTTAGCCTAAGGACCCATTGGCAGCAATGCAGAAGAGAGGAGTTGGTCTAACGGCTAGGGTGGCCGACCTCGAATCTGTGGAACTGGGTTCAACTCTCGGCAATAACGCTGAACATCAAGTGTTTCTGGGCAAATCACTTAATTTCCCCATGCCTAACAAAAAAATGAATGTGTTCTCATGTGACGCAACTGGTGATCTGTAAAGAATTCTGATACCGATACCTTTGGGTCTCGTTAGCGCTATATAAAAGTCCGGAAAATAGAAGAAAAATAAATAAATTGTGAAAAGCGAAATTGGCAGTTGTTCTCTTACCAGGCCATAATAGGCATATTTTATAATATCCGTGCATCCCGAGTGTGAAGTGGTACACACTCAAACTCAGGGCACTTAAAAGAAAGTGCAAAACGACTGAACACCAATGGAGACAGTCCAAGCTGGAAATAGACAGACTAAAGTACAAGTCTGAACTTATAATAACGCCATCAGAAAGGTAAAAAAGACTAATTTGCACAATGAAGAAACGAGAACTGCAACTCAGCCAAAGAGCTGTACAAAATAGTAAGGGAACTCAGTATGTCCCAAACACTGCTCACCTCAGAAGAAGCAAGCAAAAAATGTGTAATTTCTTTTCGGACAAAATAGGCAAAATATTTGCTTCTTTTAGCCCAAACTCCATGACAGACAAAAAAATCTGGGAGCAACAGACTCCACATCCAGAGGTTTCATCCAGGCTGGGCAATTTCTCTCCTCTATCAGAAGCCGAGTTCCTAAAAGCAATGGGGGGAGTTTAATCAGGATCTCACCTAGACCCCTGCCCCCGCTTCATCTTTGCGCAAATCGCAGCAGTGCTCTGCCCCTACGTCACACAGCTTCTTAACAACTCTCTTAACACCGCCACCTTCCTCAAAATCTGGAAACAGGTGGTAATGACCCCCCTGCTTAAGAAAGCAGGAATAGACATTCTTCACAACACAGAAAAGTACTGGCCAATTTCTCAACATCTATACCTCTCCAAAGTTTTGGAGAGGTTGGTAAACAGATAATTATCTAATTACTTAGAGTTGAACAAACTATTAGACCCTTCACAAACCGGCTTCAGGGCTACCAACAGCACCGAGGCATCGCTTCTGGCGATTCTAGATAATATGAGATCTCAGATTGATCAGGAGGGAGTTGTAGCCCTGATATTGTTGGACCTGTTAGCAGCGTTCGACACGGTCTCACACAGCAGACTGCCGCAAAACGGAATGAAAAAGGAACCCATTCCAATGCAATAGAATGGCTCGGCTCGTTCCTGAGTACTAGTACTCAAATGGTACAAGTGGGTAGTTTTCTTTCCAAACCCAGCACTATTGGCTGTGGTGTCCCGAACATCTCTGAGCCCCGCAATATTTAACACCTTGGCTGCTAGGGATATTTTTCTCCAGCGCTGGATTCTCAGATTTATCATTGTTCATGACGAGCTCAGGTCGTCATCAGCACAGCTCAACCGTGCCTCATGACGAGCTGAGCTCGTCATGAGCATCGAAGGGGTTAATGCCTATGTGTCATCTCTGGGGAAAATCATCATGAAATGGGGCCTCAGTGTTTGCTCCTATGTGGATGACACACAGAAGATGGTAACCCTCGATGAAAGACCTGACACCAACAAAGCAAAACTGAACAATTGCCTTTTAGAAATGGCAATATGGATGTCAAACCATTGCCTGAAATT
The DNA here is from genome assembly GCF_964263255.1 of Lissotriton vulgaris. Taxonomy (NCBI): domain Eukaryota; kingdom Metazoa; phylum Chordata; class Amphibia; order Caudata; family Salamandridae; genus Lissotriton; species Lissotriton vulgaris. The sequence continues at coordinate 1,716,897 of NC_141692.1, read as the reverse complement.
AAATGTAGGGAAATCTATAACTCTGCTTTTCGGAGGAGGGAAATTAATTTGGGTTGCCTTCTGGTGGCCACAAACCCTGGGAGATGCTCCAGCTCCTACGCGATGTGCAAAAAACGTAGGCATCCTCCCTTTCCATGAAGGACCATGTGAGGGCCCTGTGTGCAAGGGGCTTAGCAACCCTGAAATTAATTAGGAGACTCTTTCCCTGGATCCCATTGGATTGCAGAAGAACTGTTACACAGGCCTTACTTATAAGTAAGCTCGACTATGGAAATGCCCTATACGTTGGCATGTCAGAATAGCTTTTTACACGCTTGCAGGTGCTTCAAAACACTGCAATCAAAATGGTGTGTAATAAAAGCATACTGAGCTCAGCATCTAAGTGCATGAAACATCTACAGTGGTTACCCAATGCGACAAAGAGCAGTGTTCAAGCTACTCAGTCATAGACACAAAGATCTGCATCAATGTAGTCCTAGAATTGAATTCTACGTTCCCATATGGAGCCTACGTTCACTCCATCAAGCTCTGGCCAGGACAAAGCATATAAAGAAAGTGAGAGCAGGAGTCAGCCAAAAAATGGAACAAACTCCCCCACAACTTGCGCCTCATGACTGACTATCTTGCTATCAGGAAAAAGCTTAAGACTCATTTGTTTCCTAAGGCCTAATATCCAACAGATCATTTGACCTGACTGGCACCCTATCCATAACTTCTCCCTAAATAGTGCCATGATATCCTTTGGGATGAGTGTTGCGCTCTAAAAATAAATAAATAAATATAGTTACAAGTTATCCTACCCCTGCGGCACCTATTGGAGACCTTAGGGGTGACTTCAGTGTAACAATAAGGTAGTTTGACACCCTGGAAGTACCTTTAATTAATTCCCAAGTTACATATACATATCATGAAGGACTGGGTGATGGTGTATCTTGAGCTTTGGGATAGCCATTAGAATATTTCATGAAGCATGCGGAGGATGAAGAAGCAAAAGGAGGAGACAGAGATGACATGTATCGACATGGATGGCTTGTTGTCCAGAATGATGCCTAGGTTCCTAGTGTGGTCAATGAGGGTATGAGTAGGTCCGAGGTCCGAGACCACCAGGATGTGTCTAATGGGTAGCTTTTGTTTCCAAGGATCCATACTTCTGTCTTTTCCACGTTCAGCTTCCGCCAGTTATGATTCATCCATTTGCCAACGTCTGTCATGCAATTGTAGAAGTTGGTCTTGTCAGTGTCTTCATAGAGGGAGCGGATGAGTTGTGTGTCCCCAAAGTAGGATATGTTGTTGAGTCCATGGGTTTCAGCAATGCTGGCCAGAGGGGACACATAGGTATTGAAGAGGGTGAGGCTAAGTGAGGATCCTTAAGGTACTCCACAGAAGATTTCCTGGTGAAGGGAGGATGGTATACTTTTTGCTTTCTTTCCTGGAGGAAAGAGGCAATTCATATGAAAGCAGCTCCTTGGAGTCCTGTGTTGTGCCTCCTTGTGATGAGAGTGGGGTGGCAGACGTCATCAAAGACTCCCAAGAGGTCTAGGAGGATCAGAGCCACAGTTTCTACTGGGGCAAGTAGGGCTCGGATGTTGTAGGAAGTTGCAATGAGGGCTGTCTCAGTGCTGTTGTTGATGCCGAATCCGGATTGGGAGTAGGAGGTTCTGTTCCAGATGTAATGAATCCCAGCTATCTCACATGAACAAATTGTTGACTGGAGGTGAATATTTTATTTCACCAAACCTCCTTTAAATTATCCCTTAAGACAACACTTTTTAATGTGTGTGTTAAGAATGTGCGCTGAACGAAAACCTGAACATTCTAACTTTGATTTAACTTTGATTTAACACACTCTAACCTGCAGTTCAGCCAGCTATAATTAGAATCTAGGCCAGATATAGGGGTTCATATATTGTAAGCTTGCTTTTTAGTTCGCTAATGACACTGTTGATAAGGTGAGTGGTGACCTTTACATTTCTAAATTCATGTTTAAAAACATTCACATCATATTTTCAGTGCAAATTCTGAGTAATTTAGTATACATTCTCACTTTTAGCATAAATACTGTTCATGCAGAGATAGAAGGTTGCTGCTTACCTGCTTTGGGTGACAGCAACAACCCTGTCATCAAAAACAAGCTTATGCTACACCCCACGGTGCTTCTGCACTGAGCACCGACCTGAAAGGAAAAGGAAGATTTGTGACATTTTCTTCAACAAGGGCGATTGATAGTCAGCAAGGACAAAAAATAACAAACAGACTAAAAAAGATTTCAAAGACATTGCAAAATGTTCCATGGCAAAGTTTCGAAAACATAAAAATTCTAGAAAACCTCAGATAGAAGATTCAGAATAAAGGCTTCACAACATGCAACATGTACCTTTCTAACCACCTTCACCCAGGTCAGGGACTTCCACCACTTGCACAAACAGTACATGAGGGTACTGGGCAGATCCCCGTTGCTTCCGCAACTCCAGATGTTCTTGGAATTGGACACCAGGCTAGTGCTCATTGCAAAAGTAATTTTTTTGTTATGCTTCGCATATATTCGGCCTAGATTTGATGGACCACCTACAACATTATAGTATGTTAAACATTAAGGGGCATATTTACAAGAATGTGACACATTGCTGTGCCACAAACCGGGTTTTTGCTCCATGCTGCACCATAAAGAAAGTGCAGGGATTCATTCTATTACAGGAATACGCAATCCTGTCCTTTACTCAGCGCAGACGCTCATTTGCCTAGTATCAAAGTAGGCATCTTTGCATCATGGTGCGTTGCAGGTATGATTGTTTTTGCGCAGTAAGGTACACCTTCTGGCACAAAAACAATCAACGGAGGTGTTTTCCTCCTTCTGTGTGTGCTACAGAATGCTGAACACATGGAGAGAGGAAATAAACTAGGATAAATAAAGACATTTCTCATTGTTATGGCACCCCTGGGGAGGCATAGGCTTTTGATGCATACCTAAGTTTACAAGTCCTTGTATACCTGGGAATGCCTCAAAGTCCGTGGATGCTGTGATGGAACACCCACTGCAATGCCGATGGAACAACTCCTTGATGCAAAGTAAGGCAATGCAGCAACTTGTGCTTTCTCAAAATCTACTAGACCATGCAAAGCCAGACAAAGTGCCTTTGCACAGTCTTGTAGCTACGGGCCTGCAGCCTGCGCCACTGATACAATCCAAAAAGTGGTACACCGGTGGGGCAAGGGGCTTGTAAAAATGCCCCAAGTGGGGTTTCTTCAGCACACATTCTGAACTTACAAATTTAAAAGTGTTCTCTTATGTGGCGCTGTGGCCAGGGTGACTGGCACTAGACGTTGTGGATCACGGTTCAATCCCCTGCACAAGCGGCAGGGGTCTGCCCAGCACCATGTGACTCTGGGCAGTGGCTTGCCTCATCTTCCTGACGGCACCCAGCGCCGGGACACCTACGGGTAGCTGTGCGCCTTACAAATACAGGATTATTAATTATTATTATTATTATGCAAGAAAAAACATATTCGGTGAACTAAAACATTCACCAAACAAAGGTTATTTCTTTGTACAGCGCACAACCTGAGCTGATGTATCTCAGGGTTCCAGTGGTGCTGAAACAATTTTCAGAGTGTGGGTGCTGCCGTCCAAGCTCACTGAAGTCGTATTGAGCAGGAGAGCGCCATGGGTTAGGGTTATAGGGGCTGGTGCCTTGTAAGATGGCGCCCTGTCATTGACAGACATCACATTTCCGCTGAAGGGGCCACCACATTTATTATTATTATTATTATTTTGAGATTTATAGAGCGCCTGGTGACCCGAGGGCATCCCCGCGCTATACGAATGTGAAATCCAGGATGGGGAAACCAGGAACTATTTGGGGAAGAGGAGGGTTTTGAGTTTTTTGCGGAAAAGTGCGTGACTAGGTTCCAGGCGCAGCATGCGAGGAAGAGCGTTCCATTTAGAGGCGGCCTTGACCGAGAAGCGGCGGCCACCGGTACGCGACTTCTTGAATCTTGGGACTGTGGCCAGATGTTCGTTGTCCGAGCGAAGGTTTCTGTGGGCTTTATAAGGTGTAATCATATCTTTGAGGGCGGCAGGTCCAGCCCCATTGATGAGTTTGTGCGTGATGCACATGGCATTAAACTCCACTCGCTGGCGGACCGGAAGCCAGTGCAGAGATTTAAGGGCCGGTGTGGTCGGGGCTCTGGGAGGAAGGTTGAGAATGAGTCTCGCCGCTGCGTTTTGTGCACGCTGGAGTTTGGCTAGGGTGGTTTCAGGAGCGCCGAGGTATGCGGCGTTGCCGTAGTCCAGACGTGCTAGTATGAGCCCTTGAACTAGAAGTTTCCTGGACAGGGGGGGCAGGAGGGGGAGGATCTTGCGAATTGAACGGAGAAGGCCAAAGCAGGTCCCCGCGGTCTTGACTGCCTGGGTCTTCAAGGAGAGGTCCTGCTCCAACCAGAAGCCAAGTGTTTTAATTTCTGTCTTAGGCGTAGGGATGTCACCGAAGGAATCCGGCCAAACTGAAGGAGGGACGGAGGACCATTTGTTGCCCAGAAGCATGATTTCATTTGCAGACCAATAATGTTTTCCTGGTAAACCTAAGTGGCTCAAGAGATAATCTGAGAAAGTCGGGTTTCAGCTTAGAGTCTTGATGCGTTTTTATCCTATAAAAAAGCTATTCCTCTCTGAAACGGTTCTTGATGTTTCTTCCGCCTGCTCCCAACGGCGTGAAAGAGTTTTACAATGCATGAGTTAGGATGGGTGCTTCTGGTTCAAGGCTGGCTCGCTTGGGTTACAGCTTTTGTCAAAGAAATCCCTTGGTTACTTGCAGTTCGCAATTACATTCCTAGTATTGCAGATTGACCTATGAGCTGTCATCAAAGAGCTCAGCTGCATAATAAATGTTAAAATGTTGTTTTGGCCCCAGTCTTTCATCATCCAACTGTTCTAAAAAGGGAAGGGTTTCTTTGTGTAGAACTACATTTTTAGCAGTAATGCTAACCCCAACCACTGTGTTACATTTCGAATCCTGTGTTTAGTCTTCTCAAAACACTAAGGGGAGCTCTTAACATTCTTACAGCAGTCCAGTGCTTGTGATCCCTGGCATGTGGCTTTATACCAGGTCACAGGGCTACAACCACATGCCCCTCCCCCGCCCTACGTCCCCGCCCAGCAGCACGCCCTATACAGGCCGCTACTGGGTGCTGCAGCAGTGTCAGTCCAGGAGAGCAAATACATGCTATAAACAAATACTCTGCATGCACAGTGTATCACCCTCTCCCAACCCGTCTCAGGTGACAAGTTGGGTAAGGATGTTGCTTGCAGACTGTGAAAGTGAATGACAGGCAGTCTTACAAGCCAGGGACTGCCTGAAAATATGATGCCCCTGCACGCTATGAATGGTAGCTCTCTCCAGACCACTGAAAATTGCCTGCTAGGGCTGGCTCAAGGTCAGCATTTAGTATTTTCAGGGATTTATAAAAACAGATATTGCTGTATGGCACTAGAGAGTGTTTCCCTCTTGAAAGTGCTCAGCTGCCTGACTCTCATAGCAGAAAGGCCGAGATGCAGTCTGGCACTGAGGACAGCACCTGTGTTGAAAAATGGCCCTCTCTGAAGCGTCACCCTACTTTGCCTTCCTCCTCCTTTTGCTAAATTCTTTTAGTTGGATTTAGTTAGGGCTCTGAGCACTTTGTCACTGCTAACCAGTGCTAAAGTACATGTTCTCTCTCCCCTAAATATGGAAACATAGTTTATCCACAATTGCTATGTTTAATTTACTTATAAGCCTCTTATAAAGTGTCATACCATATAAGAAGGTCTGCAAATTGGATGCTACTAGTGGATCTGTAGCACTGAATGTGTCATCGCACAAGTTGACTTTTAAACCTGTCCCAGGACTGCCACTACATGACCTGTGACTGCTGTTTGCTTGGCATTTAAAACATCAATTTTCCAAACATGAAACCTCCCTTGTCTTACACATAAGTCACCACTATGGTAGGTCCTATGTAGCCCTAAGGACAGGGTATTCTGTATGTAAAAGGCAAGAGATGTACTTTTAAGGTGTGCATGTCCTGGCAATGACAAACAGTAATTTTTGTTTTTCACTACTGTTAGGCCTAATCCTTTCATAGGTTAACATTGGAAATCCTTTAATACACTTTTAAGCTGCATTTCCTGATCCGAAAGGAGTCGCTGCATTATGTTTCATATCTTTGGAATGCTAATGATACATTCGCTCTAATGGTAACGTTGGATTTAACACTACTGTTTTAGAAATCCCACTTATAGAAAGTGGGCATTCTTCTGCGCTTACTGCTTTGTGTGTCTTGCAGCTTGTCTCCAATGCACATCTGGGTTGGGTGACACTTTGGGTGGGTATTGAAGAGGACTTATCCGCATTCTGATAGCTCTCCCTAGACAGGAAGAGAGGGTGGAGATGACACTTACACTTGAATAGGCAGTGTCCTTTTTCCCACACATGGGGCTGATGTTCCCCTACTGATAATCTAGAGCCAGGGCTGGGAAGAAAGGGCCTATGTGTACTTCAAAAACCCTTCTTAGATGTCACCCCCATCTCAAAGAGACACAGAGGTATAAGTACTGGGTCTATGACCCCCACCAAGACAGTACACGTCTGGACCTGTGAAAAAGAACTCTGCTAGGAAGAAGCACTGCTGTGCTGCTACAAGGGCTGCCACTTTATGGAACTGCTGATTTTGTAGAACTGCTTTTATACCATGATGTGTTACTCTTGCTTGCTGCTTGCTTCTTTCTTCCCTACTGAGGAAAAGGACTTGACCAATCTCACTTGACCCCCGAGTGACTCCAAGGGCCTGCTGTCTTGGCCACTGCTATGTAGACTCAGAGTCATCAAAGACTTCCTACAACTCTGCAACAACACCTGGAATATGAGAGTCCTGACCTGCCAAGTGGTGCCAATCCAGTACTGGGCCCTTGAAAATGAGCTTATGCTGTGCAGATCTAAGAAAAATGATGCATCAATGACTTTGCACCAGTCACAACTGATGCACCAACCTTTGAAGCAGTTGCATATGTGCCAGAGGACATCGCTTCTATGGACTGCTCGGCTCAATGACGATGGAAAGTAGGGCTAAACAACAATGCATCACCTACATCATAAATGGGATTGTTGATAAAGTCTTCATCGACTGCATAAATCGAGACCGATGCAATGCCTCCATCCACATGATCGACGATGACACCTCGCCCCCTTTGCTCCTCTCATTGAGCCTTCAATGGCGATGCTTCCTCCATCCAAGGTACTTTGTCAGTGGATCCTTCATGAGTCCTGTAGCTGACCTGCCCCTGATAGCCTGAATGTTGCATTTACCCCGGTCTAGCATGACCAGATATCCCATGTTGGCACTTTAAGACTCTTAGCACTATGATTTTATTTAATCTTTAAAAATTCATTACTCCAGTTATACTTATAGAACTTTTTTTGTTTTAGTATTGTTTTACTAATAAATGTATTATCTATGTTTCTAAACCACTCTGGAGTATGTGTGTGGTGATTTCATTGTGTTACCAAGAATGTGGGTACATACTCTGTCTCTTTATGCTACCAGAGGGTGAGCACAGATTATCTTTTAGTGTGTATCTAGCTTACCTTCACTCGAGTGATGGTTCCTGCTTAGATAGGGTGCATACCGCTGCCAACTGGATACCCCATTTCTAACAACCTGACACAGGCTTATACCACTTTTTGATTAAAACACAATTTCCTCCCCTCATGGACTCCTTCTCCCGCTCCCATTCCTACCACCATCCTTCTTCATGCTTACTTACTGAATTTTGCATTTCAGCATCTGGGGACACTGCTTGCTTCCTCCTCCTGCTCCTATCACAACTCCCCTCAAGTGCCTAACCAGTGAGAGTTGCGATTTTGCCACTCAATGCCATTTTCCATGTTATACAGCATGTGGCCCACCTACGTTGTTATGTTTATTTGTAAAAAACACTATCAACCATGGGTGTATCCTGGAGCTAAACAGGTGTGTGTTCCTAGCCCTGCCCATGTTATGTTTGTTACTTGAATAGTTAAGTCTTCAGCTTCTTGTAGGATTCACTAAGTCAGGAGGAGGCTCTGATGTGGAATGGAATAGTAGACTGTTACATGCTTTAGGGATGAGGTAAGAGAGTGCCTGTCCTCCTGATCTGTTACATTTTGTTCATGGGATGTGTGTCAGTGGGAGTCCTGCAGAGCAGAAGTATCTGGGGGGGTTGATAGAAGGAGATGTGACTGTTCACGTAGGTAGGACGTAAGTTATATGGTGCCTTTAATGTATGTGTGAGGAGTTTAAAATTACAGTCTTTTTGTATCAGGAAGCAGAGGAGCTCTCCGAGGTGTGTTGTGATGTGAGGTCTGAGTGGTAGTCTGAGTGGGAGTCTGGCTGCTAATTTTCAGATGGTTTGTGGTCTTCTACTGAGTTCCTCGGTGATCCTTCCTGTCTTGTCGGTGTTGAGCTTTAGACAGTTGGATTTGATCCAGTTAGTGACTTCAGTCAATCATGCAGTGAACTTGTTTCTTGTATTTGGGGTCTTGTAAGGGATGGAGAGTATAAGGTGCATGTAATAAACTGTTGATGTCACGCGTGTGACTTTGGCCAAAGGGGTCATGTATGTGTTGAAGAGGGCGGGCTTAGCAATGAACTAGAAGGCACTCAGCAGATGAGAGTGCAGGCTTCCAATGAGTGAGGTGTAAGGTGCCAGGCTACAGCTTGGGTTCTATTTATTAAGAATGATAGAAAAAAACATTTTTGAAAATTATGTAGGGTGTGTGCTTGAATAAAAAAGTAAAGTAAACTCTATATTAACCCACGTAGCCGGACACATGCTCGACCCTATCTTCACCTCCAACAAGGACATCTCCTTCGATCACACCACAGCTCTCCATTGGATGGACCACAGCTGTGTTCACTTCAGCTACAAACAAACCACGACCCACAACCCCCCACAACTTATTCCTCGAAGAAACTGGAACAAAATCACCACGACCAACTCCTCACATCGCTCAACCAAAACCCTCCCACCCTATCATCGGACCCAAACCAAGCTGCCACCAAACTCACAAAATGGATCACCCACAGCGCTGCTGAATTAGCACCCTTGAAAAACCACCAGACCAAACAGAGTAGCAAAAAGGCCCCCTGGTTCAACGATGACCTTAAGAAATCCAAGAAGCTATGCCGTACTCTCGAGAAAACATGGAGAAAAAACCCAACCACTAACAACCTGTCCACCTTCAAGACCGCCACCCGCAAACACCACCAACTGATCCGATCCACCAAGAAATCAGCATTCAAGGATCGACTCGACAACAACGCCTACAACAGCAAGGAACTATTCAACATCGTCAAAGAATTTACCAACCCCACCGCAGGCTCAAACGACATTACTTCCTCCCAAGACCTCTGCGATTTGTTATCCTCTTTCATCCACAACATAATCGCCGACATACATAACAGCTTTGAGAACCTATCCAAAGAACAGTCCACTCCACCCACCTCCAAACCAAAACCACACTCCAATAACCTTAGCGCCTGGAACCCATTCACCACTGAAGACACCATCCGCCAAATGAATTCCATCCATTCAGGATCGCCAACCGACCCTTGTCCCCACCACATCTTCAACAAAGCAGACTCCATCATCGCACCACATCTCCGTGATGTCATCAACTGCTCCTTCAACTCCGCCACCTTCCCAGAAAGCTGGAAACACGCCGAACTCAGCGCCCACCTGAAGAAACCCACAGCAGACCCCTCTGAACTTAAAAACTACCGCCCCATTTCCCTCCTCCCATTTCCTGCCAAAGTCATTGAGAAAGCCGTCAATAGCCAGCTCGCCACCTTCCTTGAATCCAACAATTCCCTCGACACCTCAGAGTCCGGCTTCCGAGCCAAACACAGCACCGAAACTGCCCTCATTGCAGCGACAGACAACATCCGAACGCTACTGGACAACGGAGAAACAGCTGCCCTCATCCTACTTGACCTCTCCGCCGCCTTCGACACAGTCTGTCATAGCACCCTCATACAACGCCTCAGCAACGTTGGCATACAAGGAAAAGCTTTCGACTGGATCATCTCGTTCCTCGCCGGGAGAACCCAGAGAGTCCACCTCCTCCCATTCAAATCAGAGGCCACCGAAGTCATCTGCGGAGTACCACAAGGTTCATCACTCAGTCCCACCCTCTTCAACGTTTACATAAGTCCCCTCGCATCCATCGCGCGACAACACAACCTCAACATCATCTCCTACGCTGATGACACCCAGCTGATCCTTTCCCTCACCAAAGACCCTAACACTGCCAAAACCAATCTTCACGAAGGCATGAAAGAAGTAGCCGAATGGATGAAAAACAGCCGCCTAAAACTAAACTTGGACAAAACGGAAGTCCTCATCCTAGGATCATCCCCCTCTGCCTGGGACGACTCATGGTGGCCACCGGCCCTGGGAACAGCACCCATACCTACAGACCACGCACGTAACCTGGGATTCATCCTAGACTCCTCTCTCTCGATGACCAGACAAGTCAACGCCGTCTCATCCTCATGCTTCAACGTACTTCGCATGCTCAAAAAAATCTTCCGTTGGATCCCCACCAAAACAAGAAAGACTGTCACCCACGCACTTGTCACCAGCCGACTGGACTATGGAAACACCCTCTACGCCGGAACCACAGCCAAATTACAGAAAAAACTCCAACGCATCCAAAACGCATCAGCCAGACTCATATTGGACATCCCTCGTCAAGCTCACATTACTGGTCACCTGAAAGACCTCCACTGGCTTCCCGTCAACAAGAGAATAACGTTCCGTCTCCTCACCCACGCACACAAGGCCCTCTACAACCTAGGACCCGAATGCCTCAACACACGACTGTCCTTCTACACACCCACCCGCCAACTACGATCCTCCAATCAAGCCCTCGCCGCAATTCCGCGCATCCACAGATCCACCAAGGGAGGAAGATCCTTCTCCTACTTAGCAGCCAAAACCTAGAATTCTCTCCCCTCTCACCTCCGCCTTACACAGAACCACATTTCCTTCAGAAAACAACTTAAAACCTGGCTATTCGATAAATAATGCACACCCTTCCCCAAGCGCCTTGAGACCCTCTGGGTGAGTAGTGCGCTATAAAAATTCCTGAACTTGAACTTGAACTATCTGCCATCTTGGAGCAGTAATAAAATGATGGAAGATGCAGAATATTTTTTCTAGAGGGTGGAATGGTTTTGAAGGTTGAAGGAGTGGTGCATAGCACTCTGAATAATAATGTTTTGGTCCAGTAGAAAAGGCAGCAGAGCCGGTTGTACTCTCATTCCTCAACTAGCACTTGTCTGCACTTACAGGTGAGCTGCTGAGGTAGGAGATTGGACTTCTCTGGATGTGGAGCAACGCAGAATGTAGAAAGCAAAATAGTGTCGCTCAAAATGCCTGTCAAACATTAGCAACAAAGCAATTTGCTGAAGAGGGCTGATCCACTTCCCAATTGTGTTTATGCTGTTCTGAATGACTGAACTAATATCTGTATGATACTTTGATAAATAACTGAAGTGGGATTTACTAAGTACAATTATGTATTTTTTTGGGAAAACATCAAGCCGGTGAGACAGCTTAAACAGTATTTTGCTCAGATGTAAAACACAGTAATAGATACAGCACATGGTTCAGGAATGCAGGAGAGCTTTAAACACAATCGGAAGGCATACAGCACTAGTCAAGCACATCATAATATTCTCTAAAAGACAAGAAACAATTATGGCAGTTCCAGACCAGTGTAGATTTCCTTTGAAGACTTGGATCAGGTGTGGTACTGCAGTGCCAGCAGAGCAAGGTTCCTTCAAAGATATGGAATATGTGTGGTAAAGCAGGGCCACTTAGTGTAAGCTTAGTTTAAAGACATGGAACAAGTCTGGCACTGCAAGGCCAGTGAAAGCTTACTCTAAAGACGTGAAACAAGTGCGGCACTCCAGGGCCAGAGCAAGCTTCCTTCAAAGACATGGAACAAATGAGCGACTGCAGGGCCAGTGCAAGCTTCCTTCAAAGACATGGAACAAGTGCAGCACTGCAGGGCCAGTGCAAGCTTCTTCAAAAGACATGGAACAAGTCTGGCACTGCAGGGCCAGTGAAAGCTTACTCTAAAGACGTGAAACAAGTGTGGCACTGCAGTGCCAGTGCAAGCTTCCTTCAAGGACATGGAACAAATGAGGCACTGCAGGGCCAGTGGAAGCTTCCTTCAAAGACATGGAACAAGGGCAGCACTGCAGGGCCAGTGCAAGCTTCTTTCAAAGACATGGAACAAGTCTGGCACTGCAGGGCCAGTGAAAGCTTACTCTAAAGACGTGAAACAAGTGTAGCACTCCAGGGCCAGTGCAAGCTTCCTTCAAAGACATGAAACGAATGAGGCACTGCAGGGCCAGTGCAAGCTTCCTTCAAAGAATGGAACAAGTGCAGCATTTCAGGGCCAGTGCAAGCTTCTTTCAAAGACATGGAACAAGTCTGGCACTGCAGTGCCAGTAAAAGCTTACTCTAAATACGTGAAACAAGTGCGGCACTCCAGGGCCAGTGCAAGCTTCCTTCAAAGACATGGAACAAATGAGGCACTGCAGGGTTAGTGCAAGCTTCCTTCAAAGACATGGAAAAAATGAGGCACTGCAGGGCCAGTGCAAGCTTCCTTCAAAGACATGGAACAAATGAGGCACTGCAGGGCCAGTGCAAGCTTCTTTCAAAGACATGCAACTGGTGTGGAATTGCGGGCCGGTGCAAGCTTCCTTCAAAGACACGGAACAAGTGTGCCTCTGCAGGGCCAGTGCAAGCTTCCTTCAAAGACACGGAACAAGTGTAGCACTCCTGGGCCATTGCAAGCTTTCTTCAATGACATGCAACTGGTGTGGAACAGCGGGCCGGTGCAAGCTTCCTTCAAAGAAATGGAACAAGTGCGGCAATGCAGGCCGGTGCAAGCTTCCTTCAAAGACACGGAACAAGTGTGCCACTGCAGGGCCAGTGCAAGCTTCCTTTAAAGACACGGAACAAGTGCGGCATTGCAGGCCGGTGCAAGCTTCCTTCAAAGACACGGAACAAGAGCGGCACTGCAGGGCCAGTGCAAGCTTCCTTCAAAGACACGGAATAAGTGCGGCACTCTAGGACCAGTGCAAGCTTTTTTCAAAGACATGGAACAAATGAGGCACTGCAGGGCCATTGCAAGCTTCCTTTAAATACACGGAACAAGTGCGGCACTGGAGGGCCGGTGCAAGCTACCTTCAAAGACACGGAACAAGTGCGGCACTGTGGGGCTGGTGCAAGTTCCCTTCCAAGCCACGGAACGATTGTAGTACTACGGGGTGGTGCAAGCTTCCTTTAAAAACACGGGACTAGTGCGGCACTGCGGGGCCGGTGCAAGCTACCTTCAAAGATACAGGCAAGTGCAGCACTGCAGGCCGGTGCAAGCTTCCTTCAAAGACACGAAACAAGAGCAGCACTGCAGGGCCAGTGCAAGCTTGCTTCAAAGACACGGAACAAGTGCGGCACTCTAGGACCAGTGCAAACTTCTTTCAAAGACATGGAACAAATGAGGCACTGCAGGGCCATTGCAAGCTTCCTTTAAAGACACGGAACAAGTGCGGCACTGGGGGGCCGGTGCAAGCTACCTTCAAAGACACGGAACAAGTGCGGCACTGTGGGGCCGGTGCAAGTTCCCTTCCAAGCCACAGAACGAGTGTAGTACTACGGGGTGGTGCAAGCTTCCTTTAAAGACACAGGACTAGTGCGGCACTGCGGGGCCGGTGCAAGCTACCTTCAAAGATACAGGCAAGTGCAGCACTGCAGGCCGGTGCAAACTTCCTTCAAAGACACGAAACAAGAGCGGCACTGCAGGGCCAGTGCAAGCTTGCTTCAAAGACACGGAACAAGTTCACTACTGCAGGGCCAATGCAAGCTTCCTTCAAAGACACAGAACTAGTGTGGCACTGCGGGGCCAGTGCAAGCTTCCTTCAAAGACACAGAACTAGTGCGGAACTGCAGGATCAGTAAAGCTTCCTTCAAAGACACAGAACTAGTGTGACACTGAAGGGTCAGTGCAAGCTTTCTTCAAAGACATGGAACTAGCTTGGCACTGCAGGGCCAGTGTAAGCTTCCTTCAAATACACGAAAAAAGTGCAACAGTGCAGGGCTAGTGCAAGCTTCCTTCAAAGACATGGAACAAGTGCAGCACTGCAGGGTCAGTGAAAGCCTCATTCAAAGAGATGGAACTAGTGCAGCAATGCAGCATCAGTGCAAGCCTCCTTCAAAGAAAAAACAAGTATGGCAGTGCAGGCCCAGTGTAGATTTCCTTTGAAGACTTGGATCAGGTGTGGTACTGCAGTGTCAGCAGAGCAAGGTTCCTTCAAAGATATGGAATATGTGTGGTAATGCAGGGCCATTTAGTGTAAGCTTAGTTCAAAGACATGGAACAAGTCTGGCACTGAAGGGCCAGTGAAAGGTTCCTTCAAAGACATGGAACAAATGAGGCAATCCAGGGCCAGTGCAAGCTTCTTTCAAAGACATGGAACAAGTGCAGCACTGCAGGGCCAGTGCAAGCTTCCTTCAAAGACTTGGAACTAGTGTGGCACTGCAGGGCCAGTGCAAGCTTTCTTCAAAGTCACGGAACTAGTGTGGCACTGCAGTGCCAGTGCAAGCTTCCTTCAAAGACACGGAACATGTGCAGCACTGCGGGGCCAGTGCAAGCTTTTTTCAAAGACATGGATCTAGTGTGGCACTCCAGGGCCAGTGCAAGCTTCCTCCAAAGACATGGAACAAGTGCGGCACTCCAGGGACAGTGCAAGCTTCTTTCAAAGACATGGAACAGATGTGGCACTGCACGGCCAATGCAAGGTCCCTTCAAAGACATGGAACTAGTGTGGCACTGAAGGGCCAATGCAAGCTTCCTTCCAAGACACGGAACAAGTGCGGCACTGTGGGCCGGTGAAAGCTTCCTTCAAAGACATGGAACTAGTGTGGCACTGCGGGCCGGTGCAAGCTTCCTTCCAAGACACCGAACAAGTGCTTTACTGCGGGCTGGTGCAAGCATCCTTCAAAGACACGGAACAAGAGCGGCACTGCAGGGCCAGTGCAAGCTTACTTCAAAGACACACAACAAGTGCTGCACTCCAGGGCGAGTGCAAGCTTCCTCCAAAGACATGGAACAAGTGCGGCACTCCAGGGCCAGTGCAAGCTTCTTTCAAAGACATGAAACTGGTGTGGCACTGCAGGGCCAGTGCAAGCTTTCTTCAAAGACATGGAACTAGTGTGGCACTGCAGTGCCAGTGCAAGCTTCCTTCAAATACATGAAACAAGTGGGGCACTGCAGGGCCAGTGCAAGCTTCCTTCAAAGACACGGAACTAGTGTGGCACTGCAGGGCCAGTGCAATCTTTCTTCGAAGACTGGAACTAGTGTGGCACTGCAGGGCCAGTGCAAGCTTCTTTCAAAGACATGGAACTAGTGTGGCACTCCAGGGCCAGTTGAAGTTTCCTTTAAATACATGAAACAAGTGTGGCACTGCAGGGCCAGTGCAAGCTTCCTTCAAAGACATGGAATTAGTGCGGCACTGCAGGGCAGGGGAAGCTTCGTTCAAAGACATCTAACTAGTGTGGCACTACAGAGTCAGTGCAAACTTCCTTCAAAGATGAGAAAAAAGTGCCGCACTCCAGGGCCAGTGCAAGCTTCTTTCAAAGACATGGAACAAGTGTGGCACTGTAATAAACATAGATGCATTATTCTTCACTGTTCCAGGAGTTCGGCCTGTTTAATAGCACTCCCAGTTGGAACATAAAAGACATCTGACGGTCAGTGAGGCAAAGTAATTTACCCAACATTTGCTAATTTCTGTTCAGATGGGGAAAGCAAACTTTAAACCCAGTTGCTTGCTTCTAGATTGCACAACTTGGACAGTACACCATTTATTCACCGTATTTTATGTCTCTATTCCCTTAATGTACACATTACCAATAGCTTTCAATGGTGATATTTTATTGTCATATTTATATGCTACCTTTATAACGCATTGAATCAGTTTTAAAATGTGTTAATTTAGTGCATTGCTTGCGAGTTCCAAATAGTGTTTCACGTACTGGGTATTGTGTACGGCACAATGAGAACAGTAGATATAACACCCAGGTTAATGTGCTGCATGCCTACATACTTTTAAGGTCCTAAAGACGAGACCAATTGGATTGCAAATGCGTGCAAGTCCTTTCTCCCACTCCTACATTAATAGCTTTTCTAACATCTTAATCCCTCTCCAACTTTACTCTCTTTTTAACAAAAAAACCCTTACTAGTTTCCCTTACCCATCCTGTACACCCACCACTTTCCATACGTTCCTGTTCATAATGCTGCTCTTTAAAATAAACATTCAAATGTCAACAAAAACATTATGGGGTATATTTATGAAGGTGTTGTGTCACCCTTGCACCCCACCGGTTAGCGCGAGGACGACACAAAATCTAGAACAATATTTACCAAGCTACACAAGGCCACTGAAGGCATTCTGCAGCAAACTTAGAAAGAGGGAAAAGCCTCAGCGTATTGTTTTTGTGTAGGAAGGTGCCACTTCTTGCACAAAAACAATCCTGCCTGCAGTGGAGGCACTCTTGCACCATGGTGTAAGGATGCCTTCATTGGTTCTAGGCAGCAGCTTGTGTGGCAGCACAGGCAGAGAGCAGGAATGTACCATATCTTAAAACATATGTCGTATTCCTGCCTTCTCCCTTTTTTCACTACACAGTGCAGCACAGTGTCTTTCTTCACTGCTCTGCATGAAACAATGATGGATATGTGTGAGAAGCTGGTCTGGTATGTGATGCACACTTATGTAAGTGGACACTTTGCACCAGTCCAGACAACCCTTATGGTGAAACAAGATGTCTCAGACAACCTCTCTAAGTGGTAGCTTTGGAGAGCAGCCTTGAGGCTTAGTCCAAAAGGAGTGCAAAGCAGCTTGTTTTACCAGAATGCAATATAATAGGAACTGATGGTATGAAAAAGAACCACACCAGGTACATCGACCCACAGGACGAAGGCACCGAAGTCATGAGAGGACCTCATCAGCCCACAAAAAGATGCAGGCCGCGATGCACATGATGTGGTGTGGCCAAAGACTCTGATCACATGAGATGCTTGTCCCTTAGCTGGGGCTACTGGGAGCCCAAAGATATTCTTGGAAAGAAGTCAACAAGCCTTTGCAACTGCAAGTTGATGCTGTGCACAGGGGTTCAGTTGTTGCAACACCCCACGAGGGTTACTGACCTGAAACATGTTGAGAGGCCAGGTCAGACATATGAGCTGTGGAAAACCACCACCTGTGTTGTAGAGCATCAAATGTGCCCTACAAGCAGACTGAGTGGTGTTGGCAAACACACCCACCCTGCCTAAACACAATAAATCCAGTCTGGGAGGTAGTCACACCTCCCTGTGACAGGATACCTATTATTCTGCCTTCCCCTTCTCGAGTTTGCCTCAGTAGTAGGAGGACAGAATTGTGTCTCTGGTCGGCAGGAGCTATGTTGTGCTGTTCGGGTCTTGAAGACTGGTACAGGGAGCACTAAGGGCCTAACGAAGGGTTTTATAGTGCTTGGAATCAAACCTCCCACACTGTTTAATGTGTGTGGGTATGATTCCAACATGTTTTTTACCAAACATATTAGGAGTCGTTGGACTCAGTTTTGAGTTGGTCAATGCGTAATTACTCGGTGCCCCTCTATAAGGTATATGGCTGCTTCACTGACAACCCAGGAGAATGGACTCCTTAGGCGGTAGGGGTGTCCTGCTCGTGCAGGGGCACCCCCTCACATAGAACCAAGCATCCTGCTTTCACGATTGCAAAGGCCTGCTATAGGGGTGACTTAAAGGTTTTAAGTGAAGTGACCCTAGATATAGGAAACCTATAATTTTAGTAAGTGGTGCTAGCACCAGCTTACACAGGCTGCAATGGCAGGCCTGTAGTTCCATTTTGAATGGTCTCCCATGGGTGGCATTATGTATGTTTGATCCCTCTGGGGCACCTATGCCCTGGGTACCTTAATACCATATACTAGGTACTTATAAGAGTACCCCAGTATCCAATCTGGGATGTACCTAAGTACTGAACATAACAATTTAGAGAGAAAGCAGATAGACTGGGGTCTTGATTATCAGGATTCCAGACAGACTAGTAAATGACAGCTAAGCACCAGGCAAAAAGTGGGGTAAACATAGAAGCAGATCCTACTTTCTTACACTATGGCCCTATGTTCTTGTATTAAAGGTATCCTTTTATTAAAACATTTCTATAAAATAAAGTTTTGATTGCCTGTTTTTGTAATGCTGACTTTCTTCATTGCAGAAATTCCTCGGAATGTGGGAGGCCATGGGGGTAGAGTGGTACCACCATCCAGCTGTGGGCTTGAACAGCAATTCTGAAGTCACTTTCTAAAGGAAAGGTTTTCACTTCCTTTAGAAGAAACTGGTGGTATCAGTCCAGCTTTGTTCTTTGACAATGTGCTCCTTGGGAGAGATATTGGTGCCCATAGTGAATCCCAGTGTGCTAGAATTCAGTGAAAGCTGAGGTTTATAGCCACAATGGTCATGTCTTACAAGTTGAGTTTGCACTGTTTCTTGTTTGTTTTTTGTTTTTTAATATTTGGAATTCTGTTTTGGTTGGTTAGCGTTTAGGTAGGCACTGGATATCTAGGCTTGGGTGATGCTCAAGTAATGTTTGAGGAGTGGGGTGCCTAAAGCTGAAACATATTTGTAAATCTTGATGCTGTTATCTGTGAGTAGAGCACTGTGAGAAATTGGGATGTTCGTTATTTGGGGTGTAAGCCCTGGTCAAGAAACAGCCACAATCCCTGGCAAGGTGAACATAAAAAGTCACTTGTGCTTAACCCTGGGTAGTTTGGCACAAATTAAAGTAAATTAATTTAGAGGCAATGTGTAAAGTATTTCTGCAGCACACAAACAGTAATAAACTGAAAACATAACACACGCACATTTTAATATATTATTTGACACCAAAACTACAAAAATACAATCAGTAGAACCAGAGTTATGGATTGTTAAAGTTTTAAGTGAAATCTAGACCCTAAAACGTTAAAGCACCAATCACACACAAGGCTAACAAAAATGAATGTGTCCTTGTGTAACAAAACTGGTGCTATGTAAAGCTCTTTGATACCAGATATCTTTGGGTCTATATAAAACTCTAAAAAAAAATTAAAAAACAGGGCTAAAGTCTAAAGTTCAGGCCGACCACAATGGAGCATGATTCGAATACAAAACATTAAATAGGCTAATGCTTTACTTTGGACTTTGAAAAATGATTGAGACAAATTTCTGAGAGGAGTAAAAATTCAGCCGGGCAAGATGCAGGACGGGTCCTTGGAGGGGGCGTCATCGTCAGGTGGCCTTGGGTCGAAGCCAAGATACAGGTTTTTACGTTTGGACTGATGAAATAGCAGGCCAAAGCACCAAAGCAGAGAACTAAAGCCAAAGTCAGTTCCACAAGGTCAGATACCCCTTTTGGACAAGGACTGCTGAAACAGATTTGCTGCTACATAGTAGAACTTAGTGAGAGAAGCTGTGCAGTCAATCCAACTGGTGATGGGACTCAGGGGATAGGCGAGCAGGTTGGTCCCAGTCTCCTCCTGGTTCCCAGAGCACTTTTTTGGCCAAATTGTGTCTAAGTCTTCAGTTTTGGAAAATGGACATCTGGGCACCTTAAGCACCACATCCAAGGGTCCAGAGCTGGTGGGACACGTATTAGGGTGATTTAAGACTCATTCAGGCTGGGTCTAGGTGTATGTTTCAGATGTTGAGAGTGTTTTGTATACCTGGGCTCTGAACAGGAGATCAGTAAACTAGCCCTTGGAGTCACTTCTGGTAGTCTTGGGTGCAGGTGAAGATGCTGGGCTCAACGGCAGGGCTGACCTTTGAGGGTGTTAGGTAGGCTCCAGGCAGCAAAGCTGTTCTTCCAGGTGAGAGTGCACAGCAGGTCTCTGCATCAAAGAGTCCAATGAGAGTTCTTGCTCATGTCTGGCAGTGAACAGAAGAGTGGATCTAAAGACCTATTTTTATACCCTGATGCCCTTCTTCTGGAAGTAGAAAAAGTGCCTGATAAGGTTATTTGAAGTGCTTGGAAGTCACAGACACACCTGTAATGGTTCCAAGCTGGCAGAAGTGACAATACAGGGTTATTCAGCCTTTTTGTGAAGGCATAGCACAGACTATACAGGTGTATTTGAATTTGAATTTAAAAGAACTTGTAGAGCGCACGTACACTGGGTCAGTTTCATGGCGCTGGTGAGGTCCCTAGGAGAATAAAAGGAGAGCTAGGTGCCAAAAGCCTGTTGGAATAATAGCGTTTTTAGTGACCTCCGAAACTCCATATAAGAGGGAGAGAGTCTTAAAGGTAGGGGGAGGTCATTCCAAAAGGTGGGTGCGAGTACGGCAAACTTCTGCCCCCCTGCCCGCTTCTTGTTGAACCGGGGCGTAGTTAGCAAGGCTAGGCTAGAGGAGCGGAGGTCCCTAGAAGGGACATAGGGAGAAATTGCCGAATTAATAAAGGCAGGGGCTGTGCCTGCTCTTGCCTGAAAAGTCAGACACCCTAGCTTGAACCTGGCTCGTTGTTTTATGGGGAGCCAATGTAGGCTCCTGAGCAGAGGGGTCGTACGGTGGGACCTAGACAGGTGTAAGTGGGTTTGTGCTTATCTCTGCCCCCATCCTGTCAGCAGATGGCCCATTTAAGTACATCTAATCCCTCTATTGTATGTCTGTCTGGGAGGAATTCAAAATATCTGTCAGCTACACCCAGTCATGTGGCCCAAGGCAGGCTGCAGGCACAAACAGCTAAGGACAGGAAAATGCCAACTTTTTAAAAGTGCTGCAGCAACCATTGAAGTGTGGAATGCAAAATGAACCAAAAATTCACGCCAGTCAAGAGTTTGGGTAAATTCCATTGTTCTTTTGCTCCCTACACCACCTCAGTTTGGACCCGGCCATAGGCAAATCAGTCTTAACCTTGCCCCTCATGGGAACAGTCCAAACAAAACTGCCAAGCTGTGTCCTCCCAGGACCGAAAACAAGCTTCCTGGGACTGGTTTCAGGGTAACACCCCTCATCAGCCAGGCTAGCTTGAATCCAGGGGCACAGCGAGGAAGGGACCCACGTCTGGACATACCCAACCCACTGAGGGAGAATAGTGCTGCGTCAACAATTGATGGGCGGAATGCTGAATTAATCAAACATTCACCTCAAACCCAGAGATCTCTGTTAAATCCATTGTTTTTTTGCTCCCTACCCCGCCCAAGTTTGGACCCAGCCATGTGCAGGTAAATGGAGGCATCGCTAAAAGCAAAGCCAGCCTCAGAGAGAAGGTATAGTTCCTAGGGATGGGTAAATGGGTCGAGCAGAAAGGGAGAGACTGCTAATCATGCGCCATTACAAGTGGCGACCCACCAAGGGCACCTGTCATTACTGAAGAGGCACGCCTACATCTGTGGTGGTCTTTCAGCATGGACTTTGGCAGTTTTACGGATGGGTGACTCGCTTCTGTCATCATTGACAGTCACGCCAAGTATCCCGCGATGGAACTTGTGAGGTCAACCACTTTTGGAAATATCAGACTAGTGTCGGAAAAAATATTTGCACTACTGGGCATTCCAGATGAAAATATGACTGACAATTGTCCACCCTGCCAAGGGCAGGAGTTCATGCATACCTACACAACCTTCATATCAAACACTGGAACACAACTCCCTAATGACCTCAGGCCAATGGCTCAGTACAGTCCTTCATGCAAACACTCCACTGTCAGAGTTTGAGGTGAAAAGGATGAGGGTGCAATTTCTGAGGGGGTACCATCAAACACACCATAGCACAGCAGGGTGCACTCTAAGTGACTTGAAAATGAGGAGAGGTGCCCGAGAAAGCATTCCTGCGCAGCCAAGCAGGAAGCCAGCGGTCATTGACCCGCAGGCTACCCAAGAAAAGTGTCGCGTCACGAATGAAAGAGCTAGTAAAGATCACAGAGTGATGGACCCCAAAATCAGTGTAGGCGACAAACTGATAATGAAAGACCGCCATCCAGGATGAAGTTTCGCACCCCATTTGAAAGAGAGGTGTGGGAGGTCACCAGAGTGCAAGCAACTCTGATGAATGTTCAAAGGGGGGAATCAAGGAGCCTCACACGGTTCAAAAAGATCAGGTGCATGTCTCTTTCTCTAGGGCTTGCTGAGCCCTCTCTTCATCCCCTGAGCCTCGCTTTCTCCTCCATCCTCTCACCCACCACTTCTGGCTTCTCACCAGAGAAACAGCAAAACTACTGGCTTTGGCAGTGCTTGTTGATTATGGTGCCTCCTATAGGTGAGAGGTTAGCAGCAAAGATGAAGGCACAGAAGGCTTCGTGAGGGTGGTCGTTGACAATGCTTGTTGACGTGCACTATCCCTGGCTGACGAGTGTGCATCCAGGGCGCTCCGAAGACGACAATGACGGAGCCCAGGCCCTGTCTGCAGAGGAGCACACAGAGACGAGCCAGACCTGGCGAAGCTGTGATCAGCTCAGCTCCAGCTGCGAGGCGTCAGGCTGGGGTCTCCCCAGACCAAACCAGCAGGGATGAAGGCACCGCTCAAAGTAAAGCCCCCCTCACTGATACTGATCGCCTAGGGGTGCATTTGAACCCAGCCGGCAAATCCATATATCCTTTTCTCTTGAATGTCATTCCCACAAGCCCTGTCTTATGGATGTTCATCATTACAGAAACTGTACATTTCTGTACTCAATCCCTGCTCTCGGCACTGCCAGGTACCGGGTAATTTATAATAAATCATTTATTGGACACAAGTTAAAACAGCCTCTGTGAGACTGCGCTGGGTTTCCATCCTTACATTTAGATGATGGGTTGCACTGTAAAGTGCAAACCCGGCCAGCAGGGGATGAAGGCACCGCTCAAAGTAAAGCCCGCCCCAGAGTCTGCTGCAGATTCACAGCTCGCTTACTGCCCACGCTGCCTGCCTGCTCCCACTGTGACCAATACAATGAGATATACAAACCCCACTCGCATGCTGGTGTAAGAAGAATATGCCCCCACACCTGTGGTACCCACACACCTGCAGCGCTCTCATTACTCACCGACAGCAGCGGCTGGTACTGTGAGGGGACCCAGTGAATCTACTTCAGAAGCGACCCCCAATCTGCAAAACACAATAAACCAAAAGCAATTCATAAAGGCGCCGCACATGCAGCAAAAGTGATTTACTGCAACCAAGAAACAGAGACAGCGCTTTGTAAGTGCGCCGGAGTGGTGAAAAGCTCACCTGCTCGGCCTCCTTTGTGTCTGCCTCCGTTTCCAGGCAGCGCTGTGCGGCCTTAAGTAGCAGCTTCAGGGAGCACCGCCCTTCACATACGTCACTCTCTGGGACCTGCAGCGCTGCTAACCTCCCCACACGAAGGCGCCAAACAGCTACATGCACGAAAGGGTTTTGTCAAGATAAGTTTTTATTTCCTACACAGTGATTTTGATGTTCTGGTCTGGTCATTAGCTGCCTACCAATACAAAAACGGTACTACATAAAGAATACATTTGTCATGCACATAATGTTAGTGAAATAAAAAGGTCTTGGCTAATAGCAGGCCTAAAAAAAGCAATTTATGACGTTTTTTGAAAATATTTTTGTAAAATGTACTTACAAATACAGAGACTTAAAAAGACATACAGATAGAGCGATAAAGACGTTTGCATAGATAGATAGATAGATAGATAGATAGATAGATATAGATAGATAGATAGATAGATAGATAGATAGATAGATAGATAGATAGATAGATAGATAGATAGATAGATAGATAGATAGATAGATAGATAGATAGATAGATAGATAGATAGAGAGGTAGATAGAGGAGAGAGAGAGACACTCGGGGGTGTTGCTGCGCCCTCACCTTGCCCTTGCAGGATTGCCGCTGCAGTTAGCCGCTTGCCGCCGCACACCCTGTCGGCCAAGCGCCGCCGTCGCACCGAGGAAGGCAGAGTCTGTGGGACTGGACTCCATTGCCCATGATCCTCAGCGGCCGAAAGCCGCGCACTGTGATATCGCGCCTTGAGGCGCATAAAGAACAGCGCTTCCCCCCGCGTCGCGGGAGTGCGCGAGAGAAGCCCGGGACAAGGGCGGGACAGTCTATGACAGTCATAGACAGGAAGAGGCAGGGCTGGGCCATATTCCCTGGCCTATTTTGTACCAGATCTTCGGGAGTTTAAAGACATTCACATCCGGTAAAGTGTTCCCCTGATATATTGTTTAGAACTCATTTTGCAGTGTAGCAGATATTCCTGAGGCCTTATCCTCACCCTAGTAGTTTAATCTAGACAGTAGGATAAACCATGCCAAGTGGTTCAAAGGAAACATTTACATCGGGGTCAGGCCCTATTGATAATTACCTGGTGAAGATGGTAAACAAAATCAACAATGATAGGAGAGCCTCTCTGGGAAGGGATATCCCTCCCAATAGTACTCAAGTCCCCCTGATTCCTGTGGAGAGCCCGCCAGAGCTTGCTACCCTTGAATCGGATCCCACAGTGGTCTCCACAGTCATAGCCCAGGTTCACACTGAGCCCCCAGTAGCAAACATACACATAGTAAGTGAGGACAACGATGAAGCGCTGCCTGTTGCTAGACCAGTTAGAAACTGCAGGAAACAACAAAACAAAAGGGGGGGAAGCATTCCCAAAAAAGGGTTGACATCCCCGTACAAGCACAGATTAACATAGATGAGCCCGCTAAAATACAGGATGATAGTACTGTTGTTAATAACACTTTAAGTCCTGACCAATTTTCCCAACTATTTCGCTCTCTGGAAGCCAAGTTTGAATCCAAACTAGAACAGTTTGTCCAACCCGTAGTGCGGAAACTCGACAATGTTACTGCTGAAGTTAAGAGGTTAGGAGGGTTGCTATCAAAACATTTATCAATGGCTGACAGTAACAAACAGGTGGAGAAGGGCATAGGAGGGCCAGAGCAGGTAGCTAGAGTGGAAAATCAGCAGCAAGCTACCCAGCATATAAATAATATTAATCCAGCTATAACAGCCCCACCACTGTAGTGAGAAAAGCTACTCGTTAACAACAGGGTCTGATTGTTCATCTAACAGTAACTTGGTAAGGAGAAGTAGATTCATAAACCTACCCCCAGCGTGTACTCCCTGTGTTGTTGTTTTAACAAATGTTTCGCCCCAAGACATGCAATCAGCCCAGACACACGAGGAATCGCATGACTCCCTTAAAAACAAAACTGTGTCATGGTTAAATAGGAATTGTGGTTTCCCTACAAAATTCGCCCCTGATATCATAACTACTAGAAGGGCAAATTGGATTGGGTCTTCTAAAAAGACCTGTAGAGGGGACTGTATAATCGTTAACTTTAGACACCCACAACACATGGCCACAGTCCTGTTAAGGGCAGCCTCATTGACGCACAATGTCAACAGTATTTGGGTGCGTCCTCTTGAGTTTTTCTATAACCATCTTACTAGAGTGCCCCCAAACAGTGCGAGATAGAGACCCTATACTCCTGTTATGGCTCAAACGCCGCTTTCATTTCAGGGACCCGGTGGAGAGAATTACTTTAATTTTGGGCCTAACATCCCCACACATAACAGATTTAATGTACTTTCTACTTTGGAGTTGTATGATTGACGAGAGGCTAATAAGTAAATTGGGAAAGAGTCTCACCCTGGCTTGGTCCCCCTGGTACCGGATCTTTCCACTTTGACTCCCCTTGCTACCCACTGGAACCCTGTAACTCTGTGTAACGCTAAGGGAGCAACGGTTAGGATGATCAGTTGGAACGTCGCTGGTCTGCGTTCCAAGAGAGAAGATACCAACTGGTTAAATTTTGTGAAACAACATGACATTGTGGCTCTCCAAGAAACTTGGGACATAGACTGTGACTTTTGGATGGATGGTTTCACCTCATACTTTGTCCCTGCATTAAAATCGTCGGCCGGGAGAGATAGAGGGGGGCTTGTGGTATTGGTTTCTGTGAATGTAAGAGGGAAAGTTAGCAGGGTAGATTGTGCTTCTAATAATTTTCTCATCCTGGAATTTAAACTTACAAATAACACCAAATTAATTCTAGTGAATTGCTATAATTCACAGCAAGGGGACTCCCCAAATGTAAACTTGGTGTGGTTGTCCAATTTTCTAAACACTTACATTCTAAAGCAAACCACTTTCTGCCAATATATTTTGTTGGGTGATTTTAATGTGCACCTATGTAGTCATAATTGTTTATTAATTGATAATGATGGGCCAGACTTCACATCCCCGCAACATTTTGAGCATACAAGTAAGGGGGAAGCACTGGAGAAACTCTTATCTAACAATGATTTGTTTGAACCAGGGTTTTTTGACAAAAGTTCCTGTGTTCCCACATTTATAGGCAGGGATTGCGAAACAATAATTGACTACATATTTCTTTCTTCTGGACTTTTAAAATATGTAGTTTCTTACAATGCTATACCTTCTTTTTTTAGTGACCATAATCCAGTGGTAATTGAACTGGTAAATGTTTTTTCTCTCTTAAATAAATCCACTCCGTCTATGGCGGTAGCTGAAGTCAAAGCAAAAGATCAGGGGAGGAGGTTAAATTGGAGTAAGGTCATGCCATAGGAGGTCTTTAATATCATCACTGCTAAGGCTGCTCAGGATTTAGAAATCTGTGGAGATCCCCTTTCTATTGGGGAGCAAGTAATATCCTCCTATGAAGCTATCTGCTCCCAAGTGGCTAAAGAACTTACGACTAAAAGCCGACCAGCTATAAATAATCCGGTTACGGGCTGGTTTGACCACAAATGCACTAAATCCCATAATCTCCTCAAAAAAGCCCTCCAGGAGCGACCAAGGAATAAAGCTTTGGTTGCACAGCTCAGAAGTGAGTACACAAGAGCAGTACAGGAAAGGAAACACGAAATAAACACAATGCTTGGGTTGAGCTTATGGATAAAGCAACCTTAAAAGATAGTGCAAAATTCTGGTCTATTATTAATACGCCCCTATTTTCTAACAGCAAAAACAAAGTTTTAGAAGTAAATATCGCAGAGGAGGACTGGTTGCGCCACTTTGAACATATTTACGGAAGTCATCTAGAGTTAGAAATCTTTGTGGCCCCAGCCTCAGAACCTCCCGTCACGCCTGTTAGGTTTCACCTGGGGGAAGTTGTTAAAGCGATTGAAGACTCTGCAGGGTGAAAGGCACCAGGACCAGACGGGGTCCCCTCAGACATGTACAAGGCTAACCCATTGTACTGGGCTAACATCCTGACTAACGTTTTTAATACCTCGGCCTGTGTAGGATTCCCTAAATCCTGGTCTCGGTCAACAATAATCCCGGAGTTTAAGAAGGGCCAAAAGGGAGACCCTAGATGCTATAGGCCTATATCCTTGCTAGATTCCTCTATAAAAATTCTGGGGAAGGTTATTCTAGCAAGGATAACAGGGTGGGTCTCTGACAATAACATACTGTCAGATGCCCAATATGGCTTTAGAGCGGGGAGGAGCACGGAGGACCAATGTCTGAACCTACACTTAATAATAGCTAAATACACGAAGGCTGCCAGGGGCTCCATTTATTTGGGCTTTATGGACTTATCCACAGCTTTTGATCTAGTCAATAGGTCAAAGCTGTGGTCAATGCTCCTGGAGCTGGGACTTGATCGGCCCCTTGTGTATTTTCTGGCATAAGGACTTGAATGCCTCAATCAGGATGACGAACGAGGGGAAATGTACGTCCAGTTTTAAGTCCGGTATAGGGGTGCGCCAGGGATACATTTTGGCCCCTATGCTGTTTACGCTATATATAAATTCACTGGAGGTAAACCTGTTAACAGCCACTCTGGACATTCCGCGTGTGGGAGGAACACCGGTTCCGGTGTTCCTATACGCGGATGACACTGTCCTGTTGGCAAGGACCCCCCTGGGCCTGCAAAGATTGCTGGACTCGTTTTGGGATTTTATGAAAAGCCTGGATCTGGTAGTAAATAATGGCAAATCGCATGGTATGTCACTGGGGGCCTCAAAAAATAAAGTTAAGACCTTCTTCTGTGGCAGTGAAGAAATCACCAGAGTGAAGGTATTTACCTACTTGGGAGTAGTCTTTGATGATAAGGGTTCATGGTCCCCTCAGCTTTCAATAAAGGTAAATTTGGTGAGGAATTCTTCAGCCGCAGTGCTAGGCTTTGCTAAAAGGTTGGGGGGGAAACCCTTTGAGGCTATTTTAACAATCTACAAAGCCAAGACTATTTCTATCATAAGGTACGGGCCTCAATATGGGGATTCACCAAACCCGACGCTATTCAAACCGAAGAAAACAAATTCCTACGGTCCCTCCTAGGCCTTCCGCAATCTACTGCTACCCACTCTGTCCATCTTGAATTGGGGATTGGTTACATTGCAGATATAATTAAAATATCCCCAATGCTGCTATGGATTAAAATTTGGTTAAATCCGAACCTCTCCCTAAATGATAAGATCTTAAAGGACTGTATTATGCTCGACAATATGAACAAAATCCAGTGGTTGTCTAACATAAAAATGTTAGCTATGTATATGGGGCGACCAGAGATCTTTTTCAACCCAAAATCTCTCTGTAAGGCTGACCTAGAGTGGGTTAAAACTAATTTCATCAAGTTAAGGGAGGCAGAGCAGGAAAGAGCAGAACTATGTAAACCATCGGTTAGGGGCCATGTTTTGGTTACCCTGTCATTAGCAATGTCACTGTACTTGACCATAGTGACAAATTCTTTTCACAGATGGCTATTGACTAAATTTGGGTTTAACCAAATATACACAGTTCTCTGGGATCTGGAGGGTTGGAGTAGACCTGAAGATGCTGCTCCGTGCAAATGCGATGATTTTTCCCCGCAAGACACTATGCACTTTATAATCTTTTGCCCATTGTACCAAGATGCCAGGAAAAGGTTTATTCTCCCATTATTGAAAAAGATGAATTGTATTCAGTGTAAACCTGCTTTATTGTTTTTACAACTGTTAGAATCCCCGGTAACTATGTTTTGTGTCGCCAGCTTTCTTGCCGCGTCTGTTAGAAACAAGAGGGACAAACAGAAAGCTGTACAAGAAATTAAATCCTCTTAATATACAGACAATGTATCCGTATTTTAATTGATTATGAATTGCGTTTTTTTATCTTGTGTAATATATTTTTAACAGATATTATTAATGTTTCTGTATATGTATAGCATACATTTATGATTTTAAATAATCGAATAAAGTGGTTTTGACTTGACTTGACTTGAGATAGATAGATACATAGATAGATAGATAGATAGATAGATAGATAGATAGATAGATAGATAGATAGATAGA